>NC_047044.1:20400258-22800258 GCF_011762595.2 Tursiops truncatus | reverse complement strand
TCTGGAGTGGAATCATTGCCTCCCTTTCTTATTACAGTGTAACAGGCATTTCTTGGGGTATTGGGAGAATATTTAAACACTTCGTTGCCACAGTTGCCTTTGGAAGACAAGGGGACACATGACCATCCCTTTGTTAAAAGCGGGGTATTCCAGGCACCACGGCATGAATTCGTAGATAAGCGTGGGCCCACAGGAACACAAACCCAAGGAGAAAATAAAATCTATAATCTAAAAGGAATCAGGCTGTCTTGGTTTGGGCACCAGTGTCCCAAAGGATAAGCTATACCCTACAGGTGCATGCCTCTGGGGGAAGACTGGAATCCAGCATTGACTCTGCCATGGATCTATTTCAAATTTCTCTCTTTAGAACCATTGGCAGGTTTAATCCAGCCAACTCTAAATCTCATGAGAACAGTTTCTGGAGAGACCCAGAGCCTGGCACTAAGTACAATAACTCCCAACAGATATTTGTGCAAGGAAGGAGCGAATGAATGAAGACATTGAAGGTTCTAGTAAAAATGTAAATATGTCGTGCAAGTGGTACAGGAAAGGCAGTCATGAGGCCACACTCCCCACCAAGAATTTGGAATTGCCCTCTGAAAATGAAGTATGCAAGTGATAGTGAGAAAATACAGACTCTAACCAGACTTGATTTGTCTGACTTTCTCTGGGAGAGAAATCATTTATATGTTACATACCAATTCCAGTCAGTTGACTGTGGTCCCTGGAATGCTGTGTAGAGGAGGACTTTTGAGGTTTCATCTGAGCCCAGTGGGAAAGAAAGCCATGATCAATTAGTAATATCAGCCACGCAAAGAGGAGGGGATTGATGGCAAGGACAGCATATACTTGCCATCCCTTTATTGACACATCCAAAAAACTGTTAATCAGAAGTGGGATTGATCAACCACAGAAGAATGGATAAGGGGGACCACTGAGCAGATTAGACACTGCCCAAGAGAACCCTAGAGAAAGCATTTCCCTTATGTGGAAGGGCATGAAGCAGACGCACGTCATTAAGTATACTTACCACCCTAGCGCTGATTCCAGATTTACCAAGCAAACTCTTATTTGCCTTCCCATGTAACATGCCTTTAGGGAAAGAATATCCTGGGTCAGGACACACTTAAGAGTCAAGTGGCCAGTTCCCTTGACATTTATAGTTCTTGGTGGAAATTAAGAGGATATCTTTCTGGTTTCATTGATTACTCTCTGCAGACTAGGTTCATATGTGCCCATCCCAGAAAGATGAATCTGCACTCAGGGTAAATTAAATCACTGGCCATTGTTGATTGAGCACAACCTCCAGCTCAGCTCTCCTCCGTGAAGGTCAGGGGGTGGGGCTGAAAGTTCCAAACCTCAAATCACACAGTTGGTCCTTCTGGCAACTAGCCTCCCCACTTCCTCTAAGAGTCACCTTATTAGCATAAACTTAGGTATGGCTGAAGGGGTTTTCTTATGGATAACAAAAAACACCCCTCATAGCTCTATCACACAGACATTCCAAGGGCTTTAGGAGTAGGAGCTGTGTGCCAGGACCTGGGGATGAAGACCAAATATATATTTATTATTATATCACCATATCAGAGGTGCAGAATAGCATGGGAGCAAGTAATATGTTTGACCTATGCAAGCACATCAGAGAAGGTTTGCCTAAAGCAGTGATGAGAGCTGAGACCTAAAGGGTAAAAGCAGTTGTCCGATGCAAAGAGTGTAAGAAAGTGTGCTTCATGGGGAAGGGAGCAGCTTGGCGAAGGCTTTGTGGTAGGAGGAGCTGCAGGAACACAGGAGGAGGACGGTGCCAGATGGAGCTGGAAAGGGGAGGAAGGAGCCTGACCCCATGGGACTTACAGGGCAAATGAAGGATGTTTTTCTTTATTTGGGGAGAGGGAGTGACATGCTTACATGTGTGCTGCAGACAACCTCAGCGTGAAGAGTAAATTATCACATCGCATTCACGCATTCAGCATTCCTGCGCCCTGCCCTAGGCCAGCCACAGGGAAGGTGAGCAGAGCTGCCTTCAACAGAAGCCCCTAGACTCTTGACTCATCTTTCCAAGACTGACTCGTACCTTGATTACCACATATGTGTATGCTATGCGCAAGAAAAACACGCCTTTCCAAAGAACACTTTGGAGAGAAACAACCTGGCTCTATCCCTCACATTCAGAGGCATAGAGAGTTTTATATTGGCTTTTTGCGTTTAATTTATTTTGCAGAAAGAAATTTAAAAGTCTTCGGGATTGGAGGTTTCCTTTGAACTAACATCAAACCACCAAACCTGGTAAGGAACGTTCAGCCTAGCTTTGATATGCCTCAGCACACACATAGCATTGCTTCTGCTTTGGACATGCAAAGGGAAGGAAAAAATAGCACTCTGCATGGTGAATCACTCCTTATTAAAAATAATTAGTGGAGATAGTGCATAAGTCACTTTTAAACCCACCCTTTTCTCTAATTATCCTCTTAAACACATACCAAGACCAATTCACTAAACACTGCTTTGGACATTTTAGAAAAATATCTTTTTACTGTATCCAACAAGAGCTTAAGCAAGAAATTGTTTACACTCAGGCCAAACAAAATATGAATTAAACTGACTTTTATTTCCTTGTTTTTAAATCTCACTCTTTTTCACGCTTAAATTGTGTCTGTCATGTTTTAGCTAAGAATTAAATGAACTGCTCCCCCACTACCACCACTCAAGTCCAGAGTATGGGTAGATCCACAACCACCATTAAATTCTTGTGGAATTTTATATACTTTTCGGGGGATTAAGCAGAAATTTTGCCCAAAACAGGACAGTGTACCTTGTGGAATAGGTTTTTTTAAAAAAAAAACTAAACTCCGACTTTCCATAAATTCTAACCAATACCTATAAAATCTATTTTATGTTCATGATCATTCTAATCTGGCTCCGCCCCTTACCAACCACATGACCTGCCCAAGTCACTCGACCTGTCTGAGGTTTGGTCTGCTTACCTTTATAATGGGAATAATAATTCAGCTAAGGTTTAAAGACAGTTTCAAAGCAAAAGGTGAAGCTATCAGGCCTGTGTTTCCAAGGAATGCTGGAAATGCGCTGGCTTTTTCAGAACCTCAGTACGTTAACCACGCTCTCTCCTTAGCACACGTCACTTCTGCTGCCCTGAAAACACAAGCCATGCTTTTCATTGCTTTGTGCCTCTGCAGATGCTCATACCCACTCTGCCTGAACTTCCCCAACTTCCTTATCTCGAGGTGATCACCCCCTACTCTGGTGTTTTCATGATCTTCCCCCAGCTTATCGCACCATATTATAGTTACTTATTTATGTCCCTGGCTCTCTCAACGTGGGAGGTTTTTCCTTGGGGCAGCAAGAATGTCTTATTCATCCCTATATCCTTAGTCTCTTTCAGATTTCCTGATATTAGAAATGCATTGACAAGAAATGAATGCACAACAATATGTAATAAATCTAGGAAAAACGTGTAAGTTATAGGGAGACTAAAAATTATCATAACATATGTCAAGTTTACTAACTACTGGTTTTGCCTCCATTCAAACATTATGGGCAATTTTAATTAATCGTTGAGCATGAAAGGGTGAGAGCTGCCTTTAACCAAATCCACTCCATCTAGCCACCCTCTGCCTCTCTTATTCTTTCTTGCCCTTTATTTCTTTCCATCCTAGAAATAATCGCAATTCATAAGTTTCCTTTTGTTACTATTTTTTTTCCACTAAAAGTTCTTGATGGCAAGGATCTGTCTGCGTTGTTCATTGCTGAGGCATAGCTCCTGAAACACAGTATATTTTCTTTTTTATTTGTTCAGGAAATGAGTGAAGTCAGAAAGTATGGAACAAACTATAATATAGAATCTCTGCATTCTATCAAGTTAGTAAGCTTTCAAGATGATTAAGGAGAGTCATCATTTCAGCTTTGTTGGGACCTAAAGAGGGCCCAATAAATAAGGCCCTTTCTGAGCCAGTTGAGAATTAAAACAAAGGAGCTGACAGAATCAAAATTTTAAAAATTGGCAAATGACCCCATGGTACTAAACCTCAGAATCATATAAAGTCAACCCCTAATCTCTGGGCAGTCTCTGCTTGGGGGTGGGGAAAGCATCCCTTAAAAAATTATGTCATAGGCTACAACATGGATGAGTCCTGAGGACATTGTGCTGAGGGAAATAAGCCAGTGACAAAAACACAAATACTATTATATACAAAGGAATAAAAATGAGGAAATCCTACCATCAGCCATAAAAAATGAGAAAATCCTACCATTTGCAATAGTGTGGATGGACCTTGAGGGCATTGTGTTCAATGAAGTTAGTCAGACAGAGAAAGACAAATACTGTATGATCACTTATATGTGGAATTTAAAACAAAACACAAAACAGCAAACTCATAAAAAAAAAAAGAGATCAGACTTGTGGATACCAGAGGCAGGGGTTGGTGGGGTAGAGGGAAGTGGTCAAAAGGTACAAACTCCCATTCATAAAATAAATAAGTACTAGGGATGTAACATAAACATGATGACTATAGCTAACACTGCTGAATGATACATAGGAAAATCGTTAAGAATGTAAATCCTGTGAATTCTCATCACAAGGAGAAACTATTTTTTCTCTTTTTATCTTTCTTTCCTTTTTATTGTATCTGTATGAGAAGATGGATGTAACTGAATCTCTTGTGGTAATTATTTCATAATATATGTACATCAAACCATCATGCTGTGTACCACAATGTTCATTGCAGCACTATGTACAATGGCCGGGACATGGAAGCAACCTAAGTGTCCATCGACAGATGAATGGATAAAGAAGATGTGGCACATATATACAATGGAACATTACTCAGCCATAAAAAGAAACGAAACTGAATTATTTGTAGTGAGGTGGATGGACCTAGAGTCTGTCATACAGAGTGAAGTAAGTCAGAAAGAGAAAAACAAATACCGTATGCTAACACACATATATGGAATCTAAAAAAAATTTTTAAATGGTTTTGAAGAACCTAGGGACAGGATAGGAATAAAGACGCAGACGTAGAGAATGGACTTGAGGACACGGGGAGGGGGAAGGGTAAGCTGGGATGAAGTGAGAGAGTGGCATGGACATATATACACTACCAAATGTAAACCAGATAGCTAGTGGGAAGCAGCCACAGAGCACAGGGAGATCAGCTCGGTGCTTTGTGACCACCTAGAGGGGTGGGATAGGGAGGGTGGGAGGGAGACACAAGAGACAGGAGATATGGGGATATATGTATATGTATAGCTGATTCACTTTGTTATAAAGCAGAAACTAACACACCATTGTAAAGCAATTATACTCCAATAAAGATGTTAAAAAAAAACCCATCATGCTGCACGCCTTAAACTTATACAGTGATGTCAATTATTTCTCAATAAAGCTGGGGAGAAAAGAATTAT
Source organism: Tursiops truncatus (assembly GCF_011762595.2). Lineage (NCBI taxonomy): Eukaryota > Metazoa > Chordata > Mammalia > Artiodactyla > Delphinidae > Tursiops > Tursiops truncatus. Next base: position 22,794,843 of record NC_047044.1, on the reverse strand, counting down.
AAAAAATGACAAATTCTGTACAAGTCCACTTACATGAGGTTCCTAGAATAGTCAAAACCATAGAAAAAGAAAGAAAAATGGTGGTTGCCGGAGGCTGGGGAGGAAGGGGAATGGGGAGTTATTGTTTAACAGGTGTGGAGTTTCAGTTTTACAAGATAAAAGAGCTCTGGAGATGGATGGTGGTGACGGTTGTGCATGAATATATTTCAGATCACTGACCTGCACGTTTAAGATGGTAAGTTTTATGTTTTGTGCATTTTACCACAATAAAAAAAAAATGGGGGAAATTATGGTAGAGAATTGCAGAAGAGAACACAAGTTCCCTGTGGACAGTTAATTCCCAAGAGCAAGGGTGGAAGGGTATGGCCCCAATGCACAGCTTCTTGGTCCACTCACTGCTCGGGGCAGCCCTCTGCCCCCTGCAGGCAGAGAGAGGCAGGAAACAGAGAGGGCAATAAACAGATGGGGCTCCCAGTCCCTCCCATGGAGGAAGACACTGGAAACAGAGAAGTCTCCCTTCTCCCACCCCCCAACTAGCCTTGACTCCAAATACACCTGTTTTCGGATGCTCTCTGCCAAGATTCTGAATTTGGTCACGTGCATTAAGTCAACCAGGTCAATGTTAACAGTTAGAAGAGATAGCAGACAGCATCACTCTCAAGCCAGTAAAATAACAAGAGGCCCAGGCATCCTAGTTAATTTAGTCATTTTCCATCAGTTTTGGGACCCACAATACTACTGGGTGGTAATATAACTAAGAGGGAAAAAACCTTACAAAATAATACTATCACCTGTTGTCAATCCAGCTTTGGTTTCATGGCTTGTTCTACAGCCTCCGAGCCAGTTTGCTACCTGATTTGATCCAAAATGCTCCCAGCCACTGAGCTGCCAGCGAAGGTAAGAACCTTGCCTTTGTGGGCAGAAGCCACCTAGGATAGCCCTTTCTTAAATATTCGAGATGCCCTGTATTGAAGTCATTCTTTTCCTGGATGGCTAAAGGGCCTGAGGAATTCTCTGGAAGCAGTGTTCTCCGGCTGGGAAAGCCAGATAGAGGAAGGCAGGTAGAAAGGGAGGAAGAGACTCTTTAACACTCTTCAAGAATACTCCTTCAAGATGCCAAAAAGGAGAAACTCTGAACGGCATTTTCCCCAGACCTCTCAGGCTACTGGGAGCAGATCTTTGTGGAGGGGTTGGAGAGAATTTATCACAAAACAGAGAGAAGGTCCCAAATGCAAATGTTTGAAGATTTGGTCTGGTGCCTGCCTTTTGAGCTCAAAGGGAAAAGTACATGGGGGAAAAGGCCCTTAAAACTACTAGGTAATTTTTTTTCTGCTTTGCTTCCCCCCTGTGTAGAGCAAACTCTTGGGTTACATCCCAGCCTGGAATAAATCTTCTGGGCTGAATGATAAATCATGGATTGTAATGGAAATCACTATTGACCTTTAAAAGGGCGCTGTCTTTGTATTTTCACACTGTGCTGTTTGAAATGTCAACTCAGAATCAGGAAAATAATATACCATGGATTTCTCTCCATACCTCTAATAACAGAGCTTGAAACTGACCTGGGAAACATTGGTATGGGTTTTCTCATTACGGTTTCAGCATCATCGGAAATGGTGATTAATGATTCAGTCTTGGGAACAGCATTGTTAGACATTGTAATTACTTTGCGAATTGTGTCCAAACAGCAACTAGCTTACCCTGTTCATTCCACCCCCCCTGAGAAATGGATGTATTTCAACCCTCATGTGGTAAAACTTTGTGGTTCTTGATTAAAAGCCTACATAAGATGGGAACATCATTTTCTTGTATTATTGTTTATCTTGTTTACTGTCTTCTCCTTGTCCAATTATTCCTTTTTCATTTCTCCTCCCATTTCTTTTTTTTCCTTTTCTTTTTTTTTTTTGTGGTATGCGGGCCTCTCACCGCTGTGGCCTCTCCCGCTGCGGAGCACAGGCTCCGGACGCGCAGGCTCAGCGGCCATGGCTCACGGGCCCAGCCGCTCCGCGGCATGTGGGATCTTCCCGGACCGGAGCACGAACCCGTGTCCCCTGCATCGGCAGGCGGACTCTCAACCACTGCGCCACCAGGGAAGCCCTCTCCTCCCATTTCTTAATGTACCAGGCCTCTCCGGCAATTCATTAGTTTTAGCTTTTCATTCTTCATTCTTTTTATTTCTAATTTCTCTTTCTATTTTTCCTCTAATTTCATAATCTTTCTCTCTCTCTGTATAATTCACTGGTCTTTTTCACTCCTTTTTCATTTTTCTGTCTGATTTATCCATTCCCTTTCTCATTTGCTCCAGAAGAACCTTTTAAAGCCCACAGATTCCCTTAGCCTTGTCTATTTGGGCTGACAGCCTGGAGTATCTTCCATCCCCTGCCTTAATCCTCACATGACTGGCCAACATAAGATGATGGCTGAGCTGCACATAGCCAGCCCTTCCTGCCGGCTCTCTCAGCAAACTACCATGGAGAGGCATCGATAGACTCAATTGAACACAGAAGCTGGTGAGCATAACCTCTCTTCATTTTAAAAATATCTAGGTAGAAATGACTAACATTTTTCTCTGTTAAAAAAAAATTTAAAAAGGTTTTAGGGCTTCCCTGGTGGCGCAGTGGTTGAGAGTCCACCTGCCAATGCAGGGGACACGGGTTCGTGCCCCGGTCCGGGAAGATCCCACATTCCGCGGAGTGGCTGGGCCCGTGAGCCATGGCCGCTGAGCCTGCGCGTCCGGAGCCTGTGCTCCACAATGGGAGAGGCCACAACAGTGAGAGGCCCGCGTACCGCAAAAAAAAAAAAAAAAAAAAAAAATTAAATAGGTTTTAGATGACGTGGCTCTGCTGAGTTGTTCTGAGGGGTCTGTTGCAGCCTCTCTACAGAAGCGGGAGGGACCCCCACTCAAAATTTAGTTTGGATGTCAAGACGGAGAATGTCACACATATACCAGAAGGCTATGAAAAGGCTATGATGTATATAATTGAGGCTTTTCTGGGGAGATCAGGGCAGACCTCCCAGTCAGGCCCAAAATGCCTTGGGAACACAAAGAAAGGAAGCTGGGTAGGGTTATAGGGTATAGACAGAGTGTAGGATCAGAGTGAGGGTACCCACATGCTGGCAGGGGCTAACATCCTTTAAATCTCCCACCAAGACCAAAGGAGAGACCACTGTGGCTTTCTTATCAGCTTGCTCAGATGTGGGGCAGAGAGGGAGAAGAAGAGGTGAGTCTTAAGAGCTGTCAAAAGTGGAGCATCAAATATGGAGTTAGACTCCTTGCGAGATCTCTGACCCATGATAACTTAAAGCAAGTTGACAGTCCCAGACCTAAACCACAACTGGGGAAGCCCAGGGAGAGAGATAGAGAGAGTTCTACAGAGAATCTCTGGGGCTTGGAAAAGAGAAGCATCACCAGGCATGGTGAGCTCATTCATGCAATCTCTTTGGCCAAAGGACCCACAGGAACCTAAAGTCTTAGCCAAGTTAAAAAGCAAAGAAGAAGAGCTCACCCTGCATCTAGATGCAGACAGGGCCACCCACAAAATGTGATATAAACTTCACAGAAAGTGTTCCCTGGCCCAAAAAGTCTTTTGACTCAGGGACGGCCTAGAGTCAGACACACTCCTTCAGCCCTCCTTTAAACTCAGGGGTCAAAGACTCCCATAATGTTTAGAATAGCACGGAAGAAAGAGCATATTTTGTGGACCTGGATTCAAGTCCCTTTCTTGCTACTTTTATGATCTTGAGAAATATACTCATTTCTGAGCCCCAGGTTCTGCATCTAAACAATGGGGATAAAAATACCTACTCCATTTCATCAATTCTAAAATGTCTTTTTCCTTGCATTTTAGCATCTCCAAAAACTGGGTACATTCGAGGACATCTTACAAATTTTAACTGGCAGCTTTTTTTTCTCAGTGGCACATAAAATAATGGTGCATCTTATGACAACTAGCATCTTAGATTAATGAAATTCAGTACTTCACAGGGCTTAGAAAATGCAAATGTGAAAAGATCTTGTTCACTCTAAACTCTATATAAATGTATTGTATACCTCTGGGAGCCTCATCCTTAACTGTAAAATGGAGGTACCAACTATGGCGTTGTTGTAAGGGTCAAGTAAGTTAACACATGGAAAGTGTTCAAAACAGTGCATGGCTCAGAGCAGGAAACCTTCGTATTATTATGATGCCAAGACCTCTGACTGAAGAGAAGTTGGTTATTGATCTATTCCCCAAACGCTGAATGTTCTGTGGGTGCCAGCAGGGCTCTAGAGTCAAACTCAATGGTTCTGAATCTTGGCTCTGCCACTTACTAACTCCGGGCAATGGACATAGTTTCATTCAGCCTCCTCTTCAGCATCTGTTTAATGAAAATTATAGCACCTGCTTCAGAAAGTGTTGGTGAGCCTTAAATGGGTCAGTTCTTGGAGAGAGCCTAGCATGGTGCCTGGCAAGTGGAAGTCCTCCCTACATGCTAGTTACCATCTTTAGTAAGTGATTCTGCTTTGAAAAACATCTGGTCTAGCTGTAGAGATGGCCCAGAGAGAGAGAATTACAATACCACAAGTGAAACGTGGCCCCCCTTAATACACTGACCTTGTATAAGTCCTGTCAATGTCCTCTAGTCAAAGACCATCCAGGAACATACCTGAGGTCAAATAGAGTTGGTGCTGCACCCTGCTATGAGGCCACCTGACATCATGAGGAAACATGAAGCATCTCAGAAAAAGGGTATCAGGGGGACTTCCCTGGTGGCGCAGTGGTTAAGAATCCGCCTGCCAATGCAGGGGACACGGGTTTGAGCCCTGGTCCGGGAATATCCCACATGCCACAGAGCAACTAAGCCCGTGCGCCAGAACTACTGAGGCTGCGCTCTAGAGCCCACGAGCCACAACTACTGAGCCCGTGTGCTGCAACTACTCAAGCCCGCGCACCTAGAGCCTGTGCTCCACAACAAGAGAAGCCACCGCAATGAGAAGCCCGTGCACTGCAACGAAGAGTAGACCCTGCTCTCTGCGGCTAGAGAAAGCCCACGCACAGCAACGAAGACCCAATGCAGACAAAAAAAGAAAAAAAAAGAGAAAGAAAGAGTGTTCAGGAAGGGCTTGCTCTAGGAGTCGGGCCTGTGTTAGCTGATTTGCAGGAGGACTCAATGAAGTGAATTGGGAGCTGTGAGAAAGTAGGTAAATTTAGTGATTATCTTAATTTTTCTTTAATAGGCAGGAAGAAAGAAGCAGGCCTAGAGTTGTCACTGAAGAAGAAACAGTAGTCCCTCTTGTTAGCCAGGAGAGGGGGGTATTTGGTCATTTTTGCAGTTGCAAGGTGTCTGTTTTTATTCCTGCTCAGACATAATTTCAGAGTAGTCTCGTTTTTGTCTTGTTCCATCACATCCATGAAAGTCCCATCTGATGCTGATATCCCGAGAAATTGCTTATGTTCACCAAGGGCACATCCCCTAACTGTCAGCTATAGGGTGACCAACCGTCCCAGTTTGCGTGGGACTGAGGAGGACCCAGGGTGAGGGGCTGGGACACAGCATTTTCAGTGCTAAGATGGAGACAGTCACGGGCAAATCGGGATGCACTGGTCACCCTAGCTCTCAGGGCTGCCTTCTCGTTTCTCGGGCCTCACCCCTTTTGAGAGCATGTCCTGTGAATTACCTAGTTTACACCCTATTGACTGGTTCATTTGTCTGCACATGAGGATGTGCTTGGGAGGCAAAGTCCCAGCTCTTTCATTCACTGGCCATGGGGCCTTGAGCAAAGTGCTCAAGGCCTCTGAGTCTCCGTTTCCTCCTCTCTAAAATGAGGTTGGTACATACTTCGTAAGGAGGCTTAAGGAGATAATGGCATCTTCAAAAATGCCTCACACATCATAGGTGCTGCATTGATGTTACACCTCATTCCTCCCCTAACTTCCACCTCTACCCCATCAGCTCTGAGCCATTTCATGCAACGGCCTCGGATTACCAATTACATCTCGGGAAGCTTATTTTTATAGCTCTTACTATGGTTCCAGATGCCTGTAAACACTTAAAAATTGATTTTAATTATATTACCGCTGTTCCTTTTCTTCTCTTCAAAACTCCATTTATTTCTTATGCATCTCTATTCCCTTCCCCTGCAAGTAATGACCTGTAAGTAATGACAATAATAATAACAAGCCCTGCATTTCTAGAACACTTTACAGATTATAAAATGCCTTTCACCAGAAAACAAAAACAAAAAACCTGATAGGCCAGTATTATTACTTTCCTGTTTACAGATTAACAAACCGAGGCTTGGAGAAGCTGTGTGCCTGATTCGAGATCACATGCCTCGTAAAGAAACAGAACCAACCTTCTGAGTCTCCACTCTACTCTAAAACAACTTTCCCCAGGGGCTCAAAACTGGATTCCAATGCATCCCCGTTCCTCGAATAACAGAGGCCCTGGATGGGGCCTCTTGACAAGATGTGGCTATTGAGACAAGCAGCTCTCATTTGTAATTTCCTGTGTTATCCCCCAGAGTCCACAGCTTAATTTCACTTAAAATCCAGTGTGGCTCTTGCCAGACCCATGAGAAAATCCTATTCGAGATGGAACCACTGAAATCTGATTCAGAACTCTGCTGGATTTTCTTCCATCAGTTCGGCTTAGGCCCTGGCAGCTGGGCTCAGCTGGGACTGGATAATTCTAACCTCCTTTGACTTGCCATCCCCTTCTCCACTACCCCAAGAAGGGATGCCAAATGGACTCACAACTGTTGCCCTTTGGAATCCTTTAAGTGCTTAGGCCTAAGCAGAAATTACAAATAGGGTCTGGTATTTAACTCAGACTGATTCGAAAATATTTCCCCGTCTGGAGCTCTTCCATGGAAACCATTTGCCGTATGCAGATGCAGGGTGTGGGGCTGCAGGAGACCCAGGAATGCACGATCTACTAGCAGAATGTGTATGAACACAGACTACCCTTTCCAGGGTAACCAAAGCCAGTGGAATTTGTGATGAGGCAGAAAGAGGCTAAGTTTGGAGACAGCAGATTCAGGTTCAAATACCGGTTCCCATGATCACAAGGTGAGCAGCCCCATGCTATGCACTCAGTCTCTTCAAGTATGTGCTTTCCTTTGTAACAAGAAAACAATAATGCCTGTACTGCCCTTCTAGTTAGGGTAGTCCTGAGCTAATGGACATAAAAGTACTTTAGAAACTGGAAATCACTGGACAAGCATAGGCTGTTAATATCACAGGGAAGCTTTCTAAAGTTTGCAGTATATTCTTCAGAAAGAGATTCACTGAGCATTCCAATTCTCTTTGGTCTTTGTTTTTTTCTTCTGGTTCCTTTGATCTCCCTGCACAAGCTCAAAGTAGCCAGAGAACAGATCTGCATTCGTTTCATAATTCACACAGTTTATTCAAGGCAGTATCTGGTATTCCAACTCACAAAGATAGCCCAAAAGAGCTTAAGTGATTCAAAGGAGGGAAAAACACTTTTCCCTCAAAATTTGCTTTGTGTTTTTTGTTTCTCTAATTTATAAAGAAATTTTACATCCTCTTTCAGAGGGAAAAAAAGAAACAGGAAAATAAAAGTACTTGAGAATTGGAAAGGGAAATTACATCTCTCATACTTAAGGATGGTTGAAAAGGGATTACATTTATAAATAACAAAGAGTTATTCGTAATGTAGAGTCAAGGAGGAGTTGTGAATTCACAACACAGAGAGATAAAATCATCAAAGTGATTGTTCCAAGTATTTGCAAATCTTTGCTAAGCAAAGATGAATTTGCTTCTTACAACTCAAGTCAGAATTCTAGTAGGCCTTTGTCCAGGGAAAGAGACATTTTTAGAAAACATGACCCACCTGTTCTTTACATCGTAATAATATTTCTTTCACCCACACAGGGGTTAATATGTTTTCTGAGAACTGGCAATATCGTTTACAAATAATTCACAAAGGACTGGGACTAGGGAAGTCCAGAAATGTGTTTCTCTGTGCTGTCCTTCCAACCTGGCCCTGCTTCTGTTTACGGTACCCCGTTGTTATATGTTTCCAGCAGAACTTTATTGTTTTAGGAACTTTCCATTTCAACAGGATGATTGACAGATGAATCTAGCTGTAAACGGGTGACAGGACATGTGCATACATATTAACCACATAGCATGAAATCCTACAACACGCACCAGCCCACAAACAATGGAATTTAAATTTGACAGTTGAATCTTGGACTCATTCCACAAGATTTCGTTGAGGAGATACCAAAAGTCCTCACCACTGTGCAGCAGCCTCAGTTTCAAGGTCCCACCTCAGCATGAGGGGGTGCAAGTGTAGGAACGCAAACAGCACTGGGTGTCGGAAAGCGGAAACTTCTCTAAGTGGCCACAAGATGGCCTCACTGTTCGTCTGAATGTTAAATGTCAAATTTAACACTAAATGTTCATGTTAAATGTTCCAGTTGCAGCTTTAGCCCTCAAAGCAGGGTGGCGGGCACAGAGAGATATTTTTTAAATTGCCACTGACAAATGTGACGAATCTTAAAAGTTGATTTCCCCACTCCCACCTCCCTTTTTGGTCTCTGGTGTGGCTGTCTTCTCTTTCCATTTGTCTGGTACATCAGAAAGCCTAGTTGCAAAGTACTTTGTTATCGTTAGATGACAGAGGCATCATGCTCACTACTGCGCCTTGAACTTGGGAGGCACTCCGTAAATAAGACTTCGTTTTAAGATCAAGGAAAAGAAGTTGGTTAGTAGAAGTCTGGTGAGTTGTTTTGTTTCAGATGAAGTTGTCACTCATTGTTTCACATAGGAAAGTAGCATTCTGCAGTGTCCTTGTTTACAGTGTCAGTTTAACATTACTCCCAAGCTCCCCACCCCCTACCCCAGGCTTTGTCACCTGAGCACTGGTGAGTGCCATGGGGGGTTTAGTTGGCTCTTGGGTATTCAGTGGGTTTTTGTTTGTTCAGTTTTGGTTTTTTTTTTTTACAAACACCACCACTGAGGGAAGGGCCAGGAAGGGAAATTCTGTGATCTTTTAGTGTTTCTAATTAGTGAAGGAGGGATTAGACTAAACAAATATTACAGAGTTGTGACACTGATCCCCCAGTGGTAAGCAATAATTGTGGAGATTGGATTTCAAAAGCTCTGACAATTTACTTTCAGTTTATCTATTATAATACTTAATATCCAGTGATGCAGGTGGGTAAGGATTAAGTGGAATTAATGGTAGAAACAATTCTTTCTTATGGTAGCTTTCTATGCCTTCCCATTATAAATGAAAAGAATTGATCATCTATTAATGTATGTTCCTCAGAATGTACTCGGTAACAAAGAACCACGGCAGAAATCCCAGATTTCATTTTAAGGAATCCTTTGCAACTGATGTACAGAGCACTGTCAAGAAATGAGTACCAAAACACATGGTCTGTCTGGCTACCTGATACCTGGGCTACTCGCCTAAGAACGTAGAAGGCTACACTACCTTTAATATAATTCTTTTTAAGAGAGAGTAAAAAAAAATTGATGGTTAAATAAAAACTTGAATTTAATGTCACAGAAAATAAAACAACATCAAATTAGTGAACCCGGAAGAATGGTTAGTGAAGAAGGTTCTAGTGGGGTCTGTCTCTGCCTGCGTGATTTTTCTTTTTTTTAATATTTTTATTTATTTTTTTTTAAAAGATTGCCATTGAAATTGTGATCAGGAAGTGGCAGCTTTTCTGTTGTTCTCTAGAAACTTATCTGGAAAATTATCAATAACAACATAGGTATAAAGTCTCCGGTGGAAGAAAATAGAATTTTATGCATTTTTCACTCTAATGCTACAGCTAAAATACTTTCTGTTCAACACTATATACTTTTGTTAAATTTCCCTGGTATCTTTTTTTTTTTTTTTTTTTTTTTTTTTTTTTTTTTTGCGGTACGCGGGCCTCTCACCGCTGTGGCCTCTCCCGTCGCAGAGCACAAGCTCCGGACGCGCAGGCTCAGCGGCCATGGCTCACAGGCGCAGCCGCTCCGTGGCATGTGGGATCTTTCCGGACCGGGGCACGAACCCGTGTCCCCTGCATTGGCAGGCGGACTCTCAACCACTGCGCCACCAGGGAAGCCCTCCCTGGTATCTTGATGCATAGCGATGAATTCACTACTTAATAAGTATATTCCCATAATTTTTAAAAATTGATATACTGAGGACTCTTTAAACACATCATAAATTGGTTCTGCAAAGGGTTGTAAAATAGTCTTAGGCTAACAGACAAGATGAGAATGTCCATTACCTGTACCTCATCACCACTGAGTATATCATTTCTTAAATCTCTCTTTTGTGTCATATGTTCTCTTCTGGGTCTCCCCATGTAATGCACTAGGGTTTGGGTGAAATTTCACAACATCCCATGACATGGGCTAAGGAATAAGCTTAATTGGATAAAGAAGATTTCGAGGCCAGGGTCAGCATGACAAGGACCCACGGTCACTCCATCAGCCCATGAAGAGGCATGCCAGGGTCTGCTGGACCCATGCCCTATTCTTTCTTATATGACAAGCATGAGAGGGCAGCCTTACCAGCATGCCAAGCAATCTGGTTTGGGGGTGCCAGCTATTTACAGGAATTGTCTTGGAACGCCAGCTACCCAGCACCTGGAGACCCTGGAGCCCCAAGGATGTTTCAGTTCAGTCCCTCCCTTGGTAGGGGGAGGAAGCCTAAGTTCCTCAAGAAGGTGACCTTGGGGATTGCCCCTCCAGCTGGGGGAAGAGCAAGGCCCTGAGCCCTGTTAGCCTCTGGCCCAGGCAACTTAATAGTCCACTAGGGCTGCCACAGTATGGAGTGGTTTAAACAACAGAAATGTATTTCTCACAATTCTGCAGGCTGGAAGTCCAAGATCAAGGTGTTGGCAGATTTTGTTTCTCCTGAGGCCTCTCTCCTCGGCTTCCTTCTCATCACTGTGTCCTTGCATGGGCTTTCTTTGAGCACAAGTGCTCCTGGTATCTCCTCCTCTTCCTATAAGGACCAATCTTATTGTTAGGGCCTCTCACTTATGACCTCATTTAATCTTAATTATCTCCTTAAAGGGCTTATCTCCAAATCAGTCACATGGAGGGTTAGAGCTTCAACCTGTGAATCTTGTTGGGGGTGTAATTCTGTCTACAACACCAGGTAAGCACACAGGGTTATTTGGGACAACCCTGCTCCTTGCATAATACTTAGTCAGCTGATTAAGCAAAAAGTGGTATGACATAATAGCTTTTATTTTCATTTCTTTGATTACTATTGAAATTACGTACCTTCCACATACTTATTGGCCAGTTCTGTTTATGAACTTTGCCCATTTTTCTTTGGGGATATTAGTGTTTTACTCTTTAATCTGCCAAATATTTTTATAGAGAATGTCTTTTACTCCATTACAATTACCATGGTTTTTTTTTACTTGACTATGTGGATGACATAATTTGCATTAATATAAAAGATATTTGTTGATTATCTCCCCAGTATCCACACTCACCCCCTTCCCGGTAGCCTCCTAATGCTCTTCAGGGGATACAAGTGGGTCCAGAAAAGCTGGCTCCACCCCCAACCCCAGCTGTGGTATAGACCTTGACCAAGTCAATCAGCATAAGCCGTGCCCTATGATTGGTCCAGGGTGGGCATGTGACCCAAATCGGTCTAATAAGGTACTTTAAATACTGACACAAAGACACTCCTATCCCTAAACAAGAACAATGAAGCACATAACCTCAGGAGCTACTGTCAACCAGCTTGGGGAATCCGTTTAGGATAAAGCTCACAGCAAAGACAGCAGAGAGGAGAGCAATTTTTCCCAAAGTTTACACTTGTCTCATCCTTTTTTACTGCCTCACTTGTGTCGAGTTCTCCCAATATATTCAATTTAGCTTTCACAGGTACAATTCTTTTTTCCACAATCATATTTTATCAGTGTACACAAATGCTTAATTAGATTGCATAAATACCAAAACAAATAAAACTGACATAAACTGGTTTGGAAACATGTTATTATCTGAACAAAACTGCAAGAACACACCAGAGCAAACTGATCTTGAGCATTCGTCCTTCTGTGGTCATCAGTCAGTATGTTTTACAGAGGAAATGATGAACTTCTCTTAATCTGCTGAATTGCTTAAGTGGAGATTGATCAGCTGAATGCAACTGAGTTTAATTTCTTTGTCATTTCATTTAGAAATTTCCCATAAATACTTGCACATAAAACTGTTCTAGTTTCATATTTTTGTTGTTCATTTATCAGGTCCTAGTGGTAAGGTTACGCTAACTTTATAGAGTGAATTTGATGGTATCATTTATTTCGACATAATTTACAGAGCATAAGAATTTGGTGTTTCTTGAAGAAATGCACTAATAACATTAACAGATCTCAGAATCTCTTTTGGAGGTAATTCTTTTATAAGTTCTTCCAGGGTTGCTTTTCTTTCAGATTTTCTACTTCTTGAGTCAGTTTTAGTAATGTGTTTCTCAGAAAACCATCTACTTCATTAGGAAGATTTCTAAATGTATTACCATAGAGTCAAACATGACATTCTCTTTTAAATTTTTCAACTTTTAACTGCAGAAATTTTTATGCACACATAAAATGAGAGAGAATATGTAATGGATCTCCACATATACACTACCCAGCTTAAAAGTAATCAACATTTTTGCCAATATTCTTTCACTTATTCCTCAATCACCTTTTATAAATGGAGCCCTATATTTTTTTCAGCTTTACTGAGGCATAATTAACAAATAAAAATGTAAGATATCTAAAGTATACATAATGATAGTTTGATAGGCGTACACATTGTGAAAGGATTCCCCCAATCTTGTTAATTAACACATCCATTTTATCACATATTTATCTTTTTTTTCTTGGTGAGAACATTTAAGATCTAAAATCTTAGCAAATTTCAATAACACAATACAGTATTAACAACCATAGCCACCATGTTATACATTAGATCCTCAGACCTTACTCATCTCATAGCCAAGAAGCACTGTAAATTTTTTTTGTTTTGTTTTTCCATACGCAGGCCGCTCACTGTTGTGGCCTCTCCCGTTGCGGAGCACAGGCTCCGGACTCGCAGGCTCAGCGGTCATGGCTCACGGGCCCAGCCCCTCCGCAGCATGTGGGATCTTCCCAGACCGGGGCACGAACCCATGTCCCCGGCATCGGCAGGCGGACTCTCAACCACTGCGCCACCAGGGAAGCCCGAAGCACTGTATTTTAAAACAAGTCCCAGCCTTCCTATTGTTCCATTCCTATAAACTTCAGTAATTCTTCTTACAGAAGAGAACTTTTTAATATAAAAGTTTAACCACTTCTATGCCTATAATTTTATCTTATTTCTCTTTAAAAATTTTTTTTCTCTTTCCATCTCTATTTTCCCAAGGTTTTCTTGACAAAGATATTGGTTTTTCAGTGAACTGGCTCTTAAATTAATGTATTAATTCTACAGTTTTTCTGTTTTCTAAGTCAGAGATTTCTGTTAATAGTTTACTTAATATTTCATTCTTACCACTGCTTTCCTTAAGTTGGTTCAGTTTGTGTTTCTTAGGTTGAATGCTTGCTTGTTGAATAATGAACTCCCTTAAGAATATCAATTTGCTGAACACAATTTTGGCCTCATTCCTTATGATGTTCTCATTTCCCATATTTTCTAAATCGTCTATAGTTGTAGTTTTTAATCTCTACTTTAAACTATGAAATATTTAAATTGTTTCTTCTTTTTTTCCCATTTCTAAATGAATGTGTGTTTGTTTACAATGTCTATTAATTTTATAGCATTTATTACCTTTCACTCACCTCCACTATTATATCACATATTATAATAACACTATATTTTAGGAAAATTATTATTTTTAAATTATATATATTCACTTTAAAGAATGTTAACACATTCTGTTTTGTGTCTACAATTAGTCAATTAATTAGACTTTATTTGGTAAATTTTGGCACTCTCCACCAACTCTTTAAAACTAAAATATTGCAATACTTTAATACTATGACTTTCACTTTGATATATGTCTTGGTCATCTAGACCACATCTTTAAGAAACTTCTTGCCAAGATGACATTGTAAGTATATATCTTGAGGTCCTCTCTTCTGCTCCTTTATTGATAGATAAAATACAAAAGAGGACTTCCCTGGTGGTCCAGTGACTAAGACTTCACACTCCCAATGCAAGGGGCCCAGATTCGATCCCTGGTCGGGGAACTAGATCCCACGTGTCGCGACTAAGACCCAGTGCAGCCAAATAAATAAATAAATATTTTTTTAATAAATAAAATACAGAAGAAAATAAGAGTCACAGCCATGTTAACTAGACATTGTGGTGGTCATTTGGCAACATACACAAATATCAAATCATTATGTTGAACACCTGAAACTAACACAGTTGACCCTTGAACATGGATTTGAACTACATGGGTCCACTTGTACACAGATTTTTTCTCAATAGTAAATGCTACAGTACTATACCGTCCACAGTTGGTTGAACCTGCCAATGCTGAACCGTGGATACAGGAAACTGAGGATGTAGAGGAATCACAGATACCGAGGGCCGATGGTAAGTTATACACAGATTTTTAGAATTTTAACTGTGCAGAGTGTCAGCGCCCCTAACCCCTGAGTTGTTCAAGGGTCAACTGTATAATGTTGTGTGTCAATTATACCTCAATTTTTATTTATTTTTTTAACTTTAAATTTTACATTTGTTTAAAAAACAAAATGAACAAATGCCCAGAACTGGAACAGAAATACAAAGCATTAGATGTAGCAGTGAAAGCTACAGGCCTCCTGGGCTCCAGGTCAAGAAGCAATCTGAGGTGGCCAGAAACTCAGCTTCTGTGGGGTTAACAGGTCAGGTTGATACTGATAATATTAATAACTAGCACAACACAGGCACCAAACAGTGAGCATGGATGCGGCAACCACTAGAATAAACTCTGGATGGAAACAAACAATTGGGCCCGCCCAGAGCATACAGGCTGACTATCGCCCCTAGCGACAGGAATAGGAATACCCCTTGGGAGGCCAGGCTCCTGGCCTGAGACCAGGGCCTGTAGTGAGGCTCCCCAACTCAAGAAAGGAAACTGAAAGCAGCGGCTGCCTGCGACCTTGACCACGGCATCTGTGATGCTGCAAGCTTAGGAGGGCACACTTCAGCCTTTCCACTTGGCTGCCAGCCAAGCTGTCTATGGGCTCAGTGACTGTATCTGTGACATCCCCAACATCATTGTGGAGCAGGAGCACCAAGCAGCCAATATAAGACCTGGGGACCCCACGGACCAGGTGGAGACAAACCTCAAAACCACAAGAGTCGGGGTGCAGGGGATCAGAGAGAGAAAATAGGCAGAGAGAATAATAAAGATATAAAATCTTCCTTTCAAGAAGGGCCTGCAAACCGAAATCCAAAACACAGGAAGAAAAGTAATGTTAAGAAAGAACACCAACTCCATTACAATCAATGGATGAAATCGCTGTTAAAAGAAAATTAAAATGACACACTTTAAATTTTTTTTAATAAATGTATTTTAGTATCCTCAAGAAAAGTAATTTTTTTAATTTTTAAGTAGCCAGGAAAAAAAAAAAGAACAAGAAATTATGAAACTAAAAGAGGCAGAAGCAAAACAGGAGAAGGTTGATATGGAAAAGAAAACATCAGCGAATAACTTTTTCAAGAGAGCTCTATGCGTGGTATGTTTCATGAGCCCTTACACATCTGTCATTCTGCTATGTTTACACCTGAAAAACAACTTGGCTGAGTATAAAATTCTCAAGCTATACCTTCTATCCCCCAAATGTATAGTCATCATTCCATTTCCTTCTGCCATTTTTCTTTGCAGGAAAGAAGGCTAAGGCCAATCTGTATATTTTTCTTTAATAGATTTACAAGGGGACAAGGGAGGCTGTCTGGATACATCTGAGGTTCTTTCATCTTTGCAGTTCAAAGAATTTGTACCAGTGTGTCTAAGTATGGTTTTCTTTTCATTCATTTTGCTGGTACAGATTGAGTCCTTTTTATGTTTATTTATCTGGTATTGCTTCTATAACAGCCAGTGTTCAACTGTGGAAAACACAACCCACAAGTTTAAGCAGAGAGAAATTTATTACAAGGTATTAAATTATTTACTAAATTGGCAGGAAGACGGAATAAAAAGGACCCTAGACCTGTGTTGTCCAATACAGGAGCCACAGACAGCTGAGTGCTTGAAATGTGGCTAGTCTCAGGTAAGATACGCATCAGTACGAAAAAAGTGATATCTTGACTACATGTGGAAATTATACTATTTTTTGATATATTGGGTTAAACAAAATATACTATTAAAATTAATGTCACCTATTTCTTTGGACTGCAACTGCAGCTACTAGAGAAGTTTAAACGACGTACGTGTGTTCTTACATTTCTATAGGATAGTGCTGCTCTAGACTGACCTTCAGTGAGTGACTCCCAGATGCACGTCTGAGAACTGGGCTGCCAGTACAGCCGCTGCTCCAGCCCCCACAGGGCAGTGTAGAGTCAGGAGGCTCCTGCCAAGACAAGAGCTGTTGCCACACCAGCTGGCTCCAAAACTCTGCCGCCTCTGCCTCCACCAGGAAGCTGACCGCCGAACTGGAAAGCTGCCTGCAGAGTTGCCTCTGCCATAATCAGCACCAGCAAACTGGATGCCTCTGACCTGCCTACCTGCTCCTCTCCCACATGACTCACTTCTAAATCCAGTCTCACTTGAGTGCGTCATCTTGGAAGAACCTAAATCATATTCGAAACTGCAGGCAACTGTGGGAAGAGTGGGACTTGGCTCTACATACTACTAGAGGGTTGGAATGCGTTTTGAGCAAGCAAGTCTGCAGTAACTAGCACTGCTTCCATTAAAAGTGCTCTTGTTTCTTCATTATGAACACAAATCCTTCTTGGATTGAATCACTGTAGGTCTACTATGTGCTTTCCCATTATCCTTCTCTTCAGTCTAGGAAAACCTCTCAAGTTTCCTCTCAATGTTACCACTTCCATTTTCTACAGTATTAGTTTGGCTCCTTAATACTTCCAATTAGGATTTTAATTTTCCTAATAAATATTAGTTTCCTCAGAATTCTACGATGAACAGTACAAAACTGGAAGTTATAGAAATGTATAGCTAGGGGCCCCAACCAAGTCTAGGGATGCTGTTCTTTTTTCTTTATTCAACAGTAGTTTTTTCCCTAGACCCCATGTCTTGTTTCATTTTATTGTTTGCTTATCTTTGAAAGAAAAGAGATTAACACTTAATTGGTATTTGCCCAGTATGTAAAGAGATTAACACTTAATTGGTATTTGCCCAGTATGTATCATCCTATTCTCTGTCCTTCGCCCTCAAACCAAAGGCCAATCGGTTTTGCATTGAACAAGTTGGATTTATTACCAGTAGTAGTAAGACAGAATTATGACATGGGGAACCACAGGGCAATTCAGTACAAGGATGTAGAAAGAACTTATTTTTGGATTTGGGCTTTGATTGGGTGATGTGGCGAATTAGGCAGTGTCAGAAAGCCAGGACAATTTTATCACTGTGTATCTTAGTAAGTCTGATTTATAGGGAGGGCAGAATGGAGCAAGGTGGAAGGTATAATTGACAAGGAAACAGCCATTACTGATTTTAGCTGGCAGAGGCTTCTTGGTATTTTGTGACTTGGACAATGTTCATGTGTTGTCTGTGTTCAGACATAATTACCAAGTGCTCTTTGTTTTGGCTTTGAAGCATCCTGGTCATGGAGTGGCCCTGTCTGATGCTGATGTCCTATGAAACTACTCATGTCCAACAAGAGCACATCAAAACTTAACTGAGCGCAGGCCAGCTTATAATGACACCAAGGGCTAGTTCCTGAATGTCAGGGACTGCTTTTCTCCTTCGCATCACTTAGGTGCTAGTATAACTCCACTCTGAAATCCGCTTCTGGAGAGAAAGCTGTTGACAGTTCCTTGGCCCAATTCCCAGGATCAAGCAGAAATTCATCTAGTGTTACTGCATCTCCACTGTTGGTTCTCTCACTCTCTGAACAGATGCAAAGTGTCCTAGCTTTAACTCGTACTAGGGCTCATCTCCAAGATGAAATGCACCAACCCCAATCCCTTCGTGCTTTCCTGCCATTCATCTCTGGAAATTACAGACTATGAGAGTATGAGGAAAGAGAGATACCCATGGGAACTGTGAGGAGAGGAATACTCCAGGCCTCTCCTCCAGCAATACCCACACTGTACAGGTAAGGTCAAAACATACCCTGCATTTTGAACCAGGGTACGGGCAGTAGAAGACTGAAAAACAGTCCTTTGAGAATTTTTTTTAATTTTTTTTTTTTTACTGAAGTATAGTTGATGTACAATATTATATGATTACAGGTGTATGGTATAGTGATTCACAATTTTTAAGGTTATATTCCATTTATAATTGTTATAAAATACTGGCTATATGCCCCATGTTATACAATATATCCTTGTAGCTTATTTTATACATAATAGTTTGTACCTCTTATTATTTTTAAACAAAAATACTTCCTCTATTTCCGGCCACATTGCATTTCTCAATCCATTTCCACTGGCTGTTCAGTAAATGAAAGTTCTTCCAGATTCTGCCAATACATTAAAAGTTTATTCTAGTTTTTGAAAATGTATTGCCTTTTCTTTTTTTGGAGAAGATATACCAGGAACTTGTAGCCAGGCACCATGATTTTCAATTGGAAACTTGTCAATCCAAATTTGTATTGAAAACATTCTTACCTTGTCCAGCTTTCCATGCCCAAAGATATCTCTGAGAAAGATACCAAACTTGTCTTAGCAACTCACACAGGAGTCTGGATCACCCACTGAAGTTCACTAAAAATGGCTATTTAATTAGCATGTCTAACTACTGCCTGCTTATCTTTATAAAAACGAACCAAATGTTAATGTAATCTTGGCCTGCTGAGATAGGACACAGAATGTGGAGAATGATACGTGATTTTTCTCTGTTCAGGCACCACATAGACAAATAGAGAGACCCACATCTACACCTGTATATACAACTGGAGCTTGTTTGGGATAGAGTGATCCATGTGTGAAATGACTTAAAACCATGTCATATGAGTAACAGTTAATGGAACTGAAGATGGCCAGCCTAAAGAAGAGAGGATTTGGTGGCAGGAATGGGGGATGGGGCTTCAGGGCAAGTAGAAATATAATGGTCTTCAAATATCTGAAGGCCATCAGATAGAAGGAGTATTTTAAAGGCAAGGACCAGGTAAGGACCAGAATCAATAAGTGGAAGCTTTAAGAAAGAGAATCACAGTTATGAACTTCCTTATAGAGCTGGGCTCCATTAAAACAGACTGTCACTAGAGGTGTCTTCTTACCAAAAAAACTGATTAGCAGGGATTTTTATAGAGGGGATTCAAGAATATACTGGGTGATTCATCTAGGGGACCTTTAATATCTTTTCCAATCTTAAAATTTAATGATACAAAGAAAGACTAAGGAGGAGACTGTGGATAGTAAATGTAATGTGGGATCGCAATTTGGATTCTGGACAGAAAAAGAACATTCATGGGGAACCCGGCAAACTCAGATAATGTCTATAGATTAGTTAGTAGTATTGTATCAATGTTAATTTCCTGGTTTTGATCATTACACTATGGTTATATCAATATAAGATGTTGACATTAGCAGAAGCTGAGGAATGAGTATTTGGGAACTCTGTACTATTTTTGCGACTTTTCTGTCATTATAACATCATTTCAAAATAAAAACTTTTAAAATATTAAACAGAAATATTAAAAACTTCAGAAAAACAAAGAGTCCATGATACCAAGGTTCCAGAGAATAGTCTGTTACCTACCTATCCCTCAGGCCCAGCCTTCCTGTAATTTTCCTAAAATTACTGTTTATTTAATCAGTTTACCAGACAGGCTAAAGTTGGTGGTGTACACCAGATAATAGTTTTATTTTTCTCTAATCACTCCTTCCCAACATGTTCTGTCAAATCATCCTTCCCCACCTCTGGGTAGTATCTCAGGTCTACCCGAGATTTTTAAACTTACTTTCAAGAATTAAAACTCATTAGGGAATTCCCTGGCAGTCCAGTGGTGAGGACTCTGTACTTCCACTGCTTGGCTGGGGTTTGATCCCCGGTCTGGGAACTAAGATCCCACATGCCGCTTTTCACAGACCAAAAAAAAAACTCATTAAAAAGTCCTGTTTAAAACTTCAATCACGGGCTTCCCTGGTGGTGCAGTGGTTGAGAATCTGCCTGCCAATGCAGGGGACACGGGTTCGAGCCCTGGTCTGGGAAGGTCCCACATGCCACGGGGCAACTAGACCTGTGAGCCACAACTACTGAGCCTGTGCGTCTGGAGCCTGTGCTCCGCAACAAGAGAGGAAGCGACAGTGAAAGGCCCGCGCACCGCGATGAAGAGTGGCCCCCGCTTGCCACAACTAGAGAAAGCCCTCGCATAGAAACGAAGACCCAACACAGCCAAAAAAAACAAAAACAAAAGACTTCAATCACATACTCAAATCAGAGTCCCCCACCACCATACCCCAGCTCCACCCCAACCTAAGGCATAGTGACTACAGCCTACAGCACGGAAAGGAAGTACTGTCTATCCTTCCTCCATCTCCTTCACTGTCCTTCCCCACCCCCCACTGCTGCTTCCGGCTTCTCCAGGGTCAAAGCATGGGGCAGGGGGATTAGAGGAAAAGAAGCAAGTGTTTCTTTCATGGCTGGTACTGTTACAACACAGCAGACCCTGGTCTTGAGGTAGGAGCCCATTTGCTGGCTCTCTCCAGTGGGGTCATTTGTGGGGCTTTCAAAGGCCCACTGTGCGGACTAGCCAGCTGAAAAGCCCCCTCCAAAGCAAATGCACTCTCCCACTTCTCCCAGAAGTTTCTTGCAAACTGCTCAGCTCCTACTCAGAAATATATCATAGAGCAGCTTATTGCTGGGGTCCCTTCACCCCACCAGCAATGCTCCTGGTTCAAGGCCAGCTATCTTCCACTGTAACTCCTGGAAGACGCATGTCCTCACCCCTAGAAATTCTGGTAGCACAGACATGCTCACTGTTGCCCTCTTCACTCATTTAGGGATCACTGTTTGTTCTGACCGGCCTCCCGCATTCCAGACTCATCAGGCAGGAAGCAAGCACCAGGTCCCACTCATTCATATCCCTAAATTCCAAAGACACACATCCATTTCTCCATGAATTCTCCACCCTGCTCTATTTCAATCCCAGGGTACCACTGGAGCCCCCAATTCTCTCAAGGGTCACCTCATAAGAAGAGAAAGGGAAATGCCACAGTACCGTCCACTACCCCAGAGAGTCTTTAATCAAACCCTTTCTCCTGCATGAGTTGGAAGCATGTGATGGAAGGTTGATACCAGTTTTGCTGTCTTTTCACAATTTCTGCACGCATATGGCAGCGCTAGTACACCATTCAGAAATCTAGGGATAATTACCACTTTTTGTTCTCAGCACTGGGGCTTCAGATGAAATATCAAGAAACCATGAAAAATTCCATTTGATATCCTGTTACACTTAAAACACACCATGACGCCTTCCATATAAACCCTCAGCCCTCAGCAGGGCTATCTGCAGACTACACAATGAGAAACAGAGAAGCTGTGACCATTGGCACACTGCTGCATCTGGGCTGCTCAGATAAGACTTTTGGAAAGATTCAAACCACAGCCTTTTGCAATAGTTACGCAATCACTTCCGGCCCACCGTCATGCTGAATTCATTCCAGAAAACTGAACCTTCCTTAAGAGGCTATCAGAAAACTAAAGTAGAAAGGGTTGTAACTGATGTGTAGAAATATCCTTTGGGGGACTGAAAATATAAGAGAAGAAAAGACTCAATTAGGACAAAATAGCTTTATACAGTTAAAGGCCATTCTGCAAAGAAGAGAATTAATAAATCATTCTGAATTGTCCCAAGGAAGATGTTATAGAAGCCACAGAGAAGCCAGTTTTGGGCCCAATAATATTTGTTCATTCACTCATTCATTCACTGACTTCCTGCTTTGCTCCAGGATCTGAGTTGGGGCTGGTGTTGCCATGGTAATAAGATTTGGTCCTTGCCTTCAAGGAGCTCAAAGAAAATCTCCGTAATGGAATAAACACAGGAAGTAGTATGACCCCCCCTGGATCCCATACTTTATCCTGGATGACAGTGAGGAGAGATGATTCAAAATTCAGGAGTGGGAGGAAAGAAGCAATGAAAGAGCTGATCTTTAGAGCCCCTCCAACCCACCTGAACCTGAAGTTCTACCTATGCTCTGGAAGGCGTCGACATAAGGCATGATGTCCTGCTGGCAATTTGCATAAAATACAATGAGAAAGTGAAGGAACTGACTTGGTTGCAGAAATTAATTTCAGACCAGAAAAAGGAGCAAAAATATACAGAGCCCAACATGAGGGATGTGTTCATCAAAATGCAGAGGACACTCAGTAACAGGATTTCCATCAAGGAGTCCTAGTCCAGCAGAGGAATTCAGGTAGCTAATGAGTAATGGAAATGCTTAGAAATGGTCTATATGTGCTTGTACTGAAACACAGAACAAGGGACAAAGATTTACAAAACTTGTCCAACAATATTAAATGGGACATTTTCTGCCTCTACACTGTGACTGAGGGAGTGAGGGTGCTTAAATAATGTGCTGGACACACCAAGACATCCACCACTAGCTTATATACAAGAAAGAGTGCCAACAAGATTGTTAGTCCCCTGGTGTAGAAAATTACGCCACTGCCCTCCCAAACCGTGTAGGAGGAGCTTCCAGAAAAGCAAAGTTTGTCATGTGAGGCAACATATTCACAGGTTCCAGGGCTTAAGGCAGGCACATCTGTGGGGGGCATTTTTCTGCCTATCACTAGAGGGTTTGATCTGTGTTTCCTGGAATTTGGGGAACACAGAGACTGGTGCCTGATTCTCACCTAGTAAAGTCCAAAGGGGAGAGGCCGGCTGGAGCTATCTATGATGGAGAGCAAAGACAGAACACTGTACTTCTAGCATTTAGAGAGGCAACATGCCAGGTAACCTGTGGGCTAAATGGATGTTGCAGAGGAGAGCCAGGCTAGAGCCTCCTTGAAAGCACCCCATCTAAGAACACTGCCCACCAGGGTCCAGACTGCCTCAGCAAAAAGGTTACACAGTGTGAACTGCTGGCGTAGGGTTGAGGGCATGACACAAGAGGGCAGCAGGAGACTACCTCTCCCACATCAGGAAATGTTTCAACCTCAGAGGTCTCCAACAGGGTGTCCCCAAAGAACCAACAAAAGCACCCTATTTGATAAATGGTCAGTATTTGGATGTCGACTATGCAGAGGGTTTTTGCAGACTAACACCAACTAGGTTTATTTAGAAAAAAAGTTCCTCAACTTCTAGCCCCTCCTTGCTACCTAACCCTGGAGCATCTAGCAAGTAGATGCAAGAGGTAGAAAGAGGAAGAAAGAAAAGGCAGACATTGCCTCCCCCACTTCCCACTTCAAGACTCTGGGAGGACATGGAAGGAGAATCTTTTAATAGACATGCGATTGAAGTCTTGATTGGGCTAGAATTTTTAATAACTGAAACTGCTCTAATCCCCCACGTCCAGAAAAACAAAAACCTGAGCCACCATCCAGGAGCTTGGAATGGAGTTTATATCAAGGTTTTATTTGAAGGCAGTGGTAAGAAAGAATAAAGTTGTTTCCTCCTGGCAGAGCACCCAAAGCCAGTACATCCAATATACTGATCACATTTGGGGGTTGGGGCCTATCTAGGATCCTTTAAGAATCTGAATACTGCCCAACAGATGTGCACTTGCTCAACAAAAAACTGTAGACACATAAAAGAGAACCACCAATCCATCTCAGAGAGGCTAGAGCAGTCTTTGATGGATGAGATTCTGCCCAGAGACTTACCTATGCAATGGCACCTAAACTTCCCTGGGAGGGTAAGCTCTATGCTGTGCTTTGTTTTGTTTAATGTCAGACTTGATTTAGGGCTTGACAAGTGAGTCTAGTTTTAAGCAAGGAAAGGAGGGAAAGCATTCCAGGAGGAAAGCATTACACAAAGAAAGTGCTATAGACTGAATGTTTGTGTTCCCCCAAAATTCGTATGTTGAAACCTAATCCACAATATGACCGTATCTGGAGGTGAGGCCTTTGGGAGGTGATTAGGCCATGAGGGTGGAGTCCTCAAGAACAGGATTAGTGCCCTTATAAAGTGACCCCAAAGAGCCCCCTTTCCCTTCCACCATGTGAGGACATCTATGAATCAGGAAGCAGGCTCTCCCCAGACACCAAATCTGCCTTGATCTTGGACTTCCCAGCCTCCAGAACTGTGAGAAATAAATTTCCGTTGTCAATAAGCCACCCAGTCTATCGTATTCTGTTCTAGCAGCCGGAACAGACTGACAGAAGGAAAGCAATGGGATAACAGGTGGGAATGAACAGGGCAACCGCAAGGAAAAGAGACCAGAGGTACTTGACTAGAGCAAAAGATGAGTGTCCAGGAAGCAGGAAAAGGAAAGTTACCTAAGTAGGGCAGAGTCTTTAAAGATGGCAAAAGAAGTTTGGGTTTGTTGCAATGTATAAAAAAGAACCATTAGGGCTTCTGAGACTGAGAATTGGCACATAAAAGTGTTATGTTCTGTTCTGTTAATGAAAATAAGCAAAATGGGTTAGAAGAGAGGAGTGGGGGTGAGAACAGCTCAGGATCTGCTGCCGAATTCCTATGGTGACTCTGCTTTTTGAATGGAAGTTGGGACCTGTGATGGGACAAGTAGGATGCACCTTAGATCAACAAAAAGAATATCTGAATTAAGGACATCCCAGAAAATCTTTGGTTATTGTAAGTACAGTCATGTAGCAATGAGGAGGTGTGATTTCTTAACCCCTCCTTCTTTGTTATAACATGTTGCAAGAGGAGATCTCCCCAATCCTTCTGAAACTGGCCACTTTGCAGACACGCAGGAAGTTATTTAGCAACAGTTGCACCATTGTGAGATTTCATTCCTTTCCAAAACTATGCATTAGTTAGACTTCTATTTACAACCATTCATCTCAAGCAACCAAAACAAAACAAAATTATTCTGAATGTGAATAAACTAGGTGGCTACCTCCATGAAGCTAAATTTCTCAGAAAGTGCCACGCGCCCTTCTTCATTCTTTTTTTTTTTTTTTTTTTTTTTTTTTTTTTGCGCAGCACGTGGGATCTTCCCGGACCGGGGCACGAACCTGTGTCCCCTGCATTAGCAGGCGGACTCTCAACCACTGCGCCACCCGGGAAGCCCCCTTCTTCATTCTTATTGCACAGTTGGGCGTCGTGGGTACCAGCCATGCCAACAGTATTAATACTTCTCAGGAAGGACAGTATAATTCCTCTCTGGGAAAACGTTTCTCACACACACACACACACACACACTCCATTTAACAATATAACTATTAGATAACTAATAAGTATCTACTGTATAGCACAGGGAACTGTACTCAATTCTCTGTAGTGACCTATATGGGAAAAGAATCTAAAAAAGTGGATGTAATGGCGGACTCCGGGAGGGTTCCCACAAAGGAATACTTCCCAGAACTTCTGCTGCCAGTGTCCTTGTCCCCGCGGTGAGCCACAGCCACCCCCCACCTCTGCAGAGACCCTCCAACATATTAGCAGTCCTGTTGAAGTCCTTCAATCAAATCCTGCTAGCCTTCAAAGTCTGATTCTCTGGGAATTCCTCCTCCCGTTGCCAGACCCCCAGGTTGGGAAGCCTGATGTGGGGCTCAGAACCTTTACTCCAATAACTGCTGGACCATAGCGGATGAGAGAATATGGAGCAGACTTGGACCCAAGCCATAGACTAAAACCAAGCCCAGCCAATCCCAGCCTCAATCAGCTAAACCCCAGATGAAAACTGAAGGAAGGTTCAATCACAAATAGTTAAATAAAGGCAAATCCAAGTAACCTGTGCTGCTTGGCCCTGAAGATAATGGCCAGCATCAAAGCCACAGGAAGGGCACTGAGGTGATAATGATGATGAGATGAGCAATGGCATGTGCACATGGGAAGGTGTTCGTAAACACCTAAGAACATTGTAAGATGCTCTTAAAACACAGAGCATCTTTTCCAGCCTTCTTTACCTATGTGCAAGTTCAGTGACAAGGAATGTGCCCTCTACTTATTAGTCATCACTGAATGGTTCTGGATGAGAAGGAAATAATTGGGAAACTTCTGGAAAAGACAATCTACTTTGAGAAGTGAAGAATGGAATCCTTGGGAAGATGAAAAAAATGAGCAAAAACACAGACTTCAGATATTAAATAAGTCCACAAAAGAGAAAAAAGACTTCCATGTACAAATCTGGGGCAAAGCTGCCATTGGTTTGTATTTGGGAGCATATTTTTGAAGGTTTACTTGAGCCCACTGATGTGAATGCTCAGCGGAGAGAAGGAAATTTAGTTGTTGGAAGAACACATTACAGCTTCATTACTGGTCCAGCTGTGGTCCCCGGGTACTTCTCTGTTGATGAGAATAATGTGGTACTCGTTCTAAATGGAAGAGAAAAAGCAAAGGTCTTTTTTGCCACCCAGTGGTTACTTTATGCACAAAATTTAGTGCAAACTCAAACTCCAGCATCTTGCTGTTGTTTTGGTTGCAAATGAACATTGTAATAATGAATGGATAAACCAATTTCTCAAAAGAAATGGAGGCTCTGTGGAACTACTTTTCATAATATATGACAGCCCCTGGATTAATAACATGGATGTTATTCAATGGCCTTTAGGAGTAGCAACATACAGGAATTTTCCTGTGGTGGAGGCAAATTGGTCAATGCTGCATATGAAGGGCCATACTTGTGTAATATTGTAGGAACCATTTATGAAAATTCATCCAGACAAGCACTAATGAATTTTGAAACAAGATGGGAATGATAAGCTTTGTTGGGTTTCAGCAACAGAACAGTGGCAGCCTCAAGAAACAAATGAAAGCCTTAAGAATTAGCAAGATGCTCTGCTTCAGAGTGATCTCACATTGTGCCCAGCAGGAGTAAACAGAGAGTGTTACAGAATATAAGAGGCTTGCTCCTATGGCTCCGTTCCCATGGTAGAAGACGTAATGACAGCTGGCAGCTGTGGAAATTCATCTGTTTACCATAATGCTCCTCTGCAGTTACTCAAGTCCATGAATGCTCCCTTTATCTTTATTAAGAACTGGAAGGAACTTCCTATTTTAGAAAAAGAGAAAACTATAATTTTACAAGAAAAGATTCAAAGAAGAAAAAGGTTACTTCACTGGTATCAATATTTCAAAGCAGAGCTAAAAATGAGATTTATTAATATTGTGGGAAGTTCACTTTTAAAGAATAATAAAGGTTAACTGTAATTCAAAAATTAATTAATTAAAAATTTTAAAAGTGGATATGTTTATGTATAACTGATTTCACCTTGCTGTACAGCAGAAACTAACACAATGCTGTAAATCAACTATACTTCAATAAAAATTAAAAAAAAAAAAACTATTGTATAACCTTAGCTCTCTCTGTCTTGATTTCCTTATTCAACTCCCACTACCATTAAGTTCCCCGTCATGCACTACAGCCACATGAGGTTGACATTAAGTTTGACATAATTTTCTAAGTTTTGAAGCAGTAGAAGAAACTACAAATGACAGGACCAATCATTTTATCATTAAAAATTCAAAATTTATGCTAAAATTTTTTTTAATGGAAAGAAATACAAAGGACAAAATAATATTTATAGTAATTAAATAAGCAAAGGGTTAATACCTACGTTAAAATGCACTTGTGAAAATTTCATAAGAACTCTACTAAGGGTCCCTGGACACAAATGAATATATGGCATAATCAAAGAGTTTGCATCCAAAAACAGAAATTATAATTAGTAGACACAATATGGGGAAATGTTCAATCCACCTAATAATCAAAGAAATAATCGTTGAAATAACAACAAGGCACCACTTTATACCAATGTGATTTCAAATTAGAATACCCAGATAAGGTAGTGCACTTGTACCTGCATAGAATAAAAAGGTATGATAATGATTTTTGAAAGAAGAGTTAACATAGTAAAGAACTATTAAAATGTTAATGTTACTTGATTCAGAAATCTTATTTCCATGGACTTATTCTAAGAAAATAGTGCAAAAGTTTTTCCTAAACTTACATAAAGATTGGCAATATTACAATACTAAAACAAAACAAAACAAAACAAAACAAACCTGGGCTGTCTGCCTTACAAGTTTGGAAATGGTGAATAAACAATGTTCCACCTAATTAATAGAACAAAAGAATCCTTAAAACAAATGAGAACAGATTGATTCTTGGGTAGCAGGAATGTGAGTGAATTTTTCTCTTTTATTTAAAGTTCCACTGATGTTGCTATAATAATGTTTGTATAGTTAATTTCTGTCTTAATCAGTGTACTACTATGGTACCCATGATAAAGAACATTCCTTTCTTCTTTCCTCTCCTTTTGCCCTTCTCTGTAGCATTGGCAATTCAAAACAATCATTAAGTAATCCTCAGTTTACATTATAAATGCTCCATAGAAAGACATTTCAAAACATGCAATCTATTAATTTGTCCTTGGATTTCAACTTTCCAGACCAGCCAATTCGGAGTTTCCTACGCCCAGCAAGACTCTTCATTTCTTTATTATCTGTCAATTTATTTCATTTTGCTTCAGGAAATTATCACCCTGAAGTAGCATGTGTGTATTATTTTACTTCTAAATATAACTAGAAAGCCATCTGTGAAAAGTAGAGATATTTTCCTGAATCATTAACACTTTACTTTGACAATCAATAAGCACTTTTTAGAGTGACATTGACATTCTGAACTAAGAACTAAGCCCAAAGAACATGACACAGAGTAAGAAGTTTTTCAAGTGGGCCCAGTAATATATAAAGCTGCTTTAAAAGGCATTCATTTCAAATCAAAGCAGATCAAAAGTACTAAACAATGGTTTGTTTTGTAAATCATGGTCTACAAGTAGCTTAGAACTAGAATTTCTCAAGGAAATTATGCCATTTAAAACAGAATCATCTTTATCCTAATGGGATGTGTTCAACCAATCAAGAGAGGTAATGTCCTTGGGAGACTCAGCAGAGTTAAACAAAAATATCATTACAAGTCTCTTTATACATTTAATATTGAAAAGGAGTAGGAGAGCTGAGACTTTTATATGAGAACACAAAACATTTTGAATTAGATTTTAAAGTGGTCTAAATAATTCAAAATTATAGTTCTCTTACTTGAATACATTTTTTAAATTCATGCAAGATGTTACAATTTTAAAATATATTTAGAGCCCCAAATATTATAGTTTCATATCATTTCATGTAATACATGAAAGTTATCACTAATTTTATCACATTACTGATTTTTTTTCATCAAGAAAATGGCCTCTTGGTTATTAAGAGGCCACGTCCATTTCACAGGAATCATGTTTCCACAAGGGAACTTCCACTATAGCAGTGGTTCTCAATCCTTGCTATATATTAGAATTAGCTGGGGTTCTTTAAAAAAATATAGGTTTCACCAAAAAACTATTCATTCTGAAGCGGTGGAGTGGAGAAGTTGCATCAGACCTTATAAAAGCTTCCTATGAGATCCTAATGTTCATCCCGGGTTGAAATCACTACAGTAAACTCATACTTCTATTCTCTCTTCCCATCCCTCACTTACTCATCCCCAAGTGAAAAATTTACCTGCCTTGTGAGTGTTTAGAGTATGACATACATTGGTTCTTGTTCCTCCACTGGGTAGCATTAATGCTTTAAAAAGCAGTACACCATTTCTTACACAGTTAAACAAATACCATATGATCCAACAATCACACTGCTGGGAATTTACTCAAGAGAAATGAAAACATAAGTCCACACAAACACCTGTAGACAAATGTTTACAGCAGCTTTATTCATAATAGCCAAAAACTTGAAACAACCCAAATGCCCAGCAACCGGCAAACAGATAAACAGTGATACATCCATGCAATGGAATACAACTCAGTGATACTGATAGATGCAACAACATGGAGGCTACGTGATGTACAATTCCATTTTATAACATTCTAGAAGCAAAACTGTCAGGGCAGAAATCTGATCAGGATTGCCAGGGTCTGGAGGTAAGAGCAGAAAGGAGGGGAGACTGACTGCAAAGGCACAGAGGGAACCTCCTGGGGTGATAGAAAGGCTATACATCTTGATTGTGATGGTGGTTACGTGATTCTATACATATGTCAAAACTCATCCAACTATACATTGGAAATGATAAATTTTACTGTATTTAAATTATATTTCAATTTTTTTAAGTACCCAGTTATGTATTTCTTCTCTGTCTGCTCACACAGTTAGGGATCACAGAGGGTAAGGCAGAAATTCTGAGTATGCTAGTCACTCTAAACACTCAAACTCTCCCTCAGGCAGTTAACCCAAGGTCTAGAACCTGGCGAGAGGAAGCCCAAAGGTGAATTCAACCACATTTTCCAATCCACTTTACAACAAGGCTGATATGTCCATCACCTGAATGACCCCTGAATCTACTTCTCAAATAGTTCTAAATTCAGAGGGTAAGAGAGGAAGGTAGAAATAATCATCACTCCAACTCCCCTCTCCCCAATATATGGCTATAATGATCAGGAAATCTTGTGAGATCAATACTACACTAAATTAGGGCAATCAAAATAACACATGGAAAGATGAAGGCAGACAGAAGGTCTTAACCTCAGTACTTTTATGAGTATTGACTGTGGTAGGCTGCAACACATTATGCCTTGACTGACGTTTACAGACACAAAGCCAGTTTCCATTAGCATTAATAAGAAGACTTTTCTGACAGACTTAGATCTAAGCAGATGTGACTGAATCAAACACTAATCTGCTGGAAAAAAAGTATTTTCATATCATGCAAGACATACAAAACTTCATTATACAGGGTTATTATGCATTGGTGGAATAATTTTTACTCCCTATAAGTTATTTATTAGAAAGGACAGTAGACCAGGGGTTGATGTTACATAAGACTGTTAAGTGCACATAGATCACAGAGGACTGGCCTTTTTTTTTTTTTTTTTGCGGTACGCGGGTCTCAGTGTTGTGGCCTCTCCCATTGCAGAGCACAGGCTCCGGACGCACAGGCTCAGTGGCCATGGCTCACAGGCCCAGCTGCTCCGCGGCATGTGGGATCCTCCTAGACCGGGGCACGAACCCGTGTCCCCTGCATCGGCAGGCAGACTCTCAACCACTGCGCCACCAGGGAAGCCCAAGAGGACTGGCCTTTTAATTAAAGCATCTGGGTATTAACAGGCAGCAATAGTTCAGCAGACCCAGGTTCTATTCCTATTCTATTCTATGCTAGTTCAAAACTGTTTTGAACTTCAGCAGTTCAAGGGCGAAGGAAAGAATTGAGCGTAAATCTCTTGAAATCATTTGGCTTGTCAACCATAATTTGTTAATTACATAACATATTTTAGAGACTGAAATTCTGGCTTCAAATACAAAAGAGTGAAAAGTGTTTCAATAGATAAAAAAAAAGAATTGGAATGCAATGCATGAGCCTTGATGGTTCTCAAAAAACAAGCAAAAAAACAATAAAAGACATTTTGGAGAAGATGAGGGATATCTGAATATGAACTGAGTATCAGATGATGTTACGAAATTTGTTCATTTTTTTGGTGTGATAATGATATTGTAGTTATGTAAGAGATTATCCTTATTTTTATGTGATATATGCTAAAATATTAGGGGCCAAAGTGTCCTGATTTCCATAATTTGCTTCAGATGGTACAGAAAATTATATACCATATATTTTTTCATACACATATACACATTCATAAACACAAAAATATTTAAATATATGTATACTTATGCATATAAATACACATATAAATATGGATAGACATGGAAAATACAGTTTAATATTGTTGAATGTGGGTATATGAGAGTTTATTGTATTTTCTTTCAATTTTTCTTTAAATCAAACTTTTCATAATAAATTTAGAGAAGAATGTAAGCATTCTATAGAGGACATGTCATCTTCTTGGCTTTAGGAAGAGAAAGAACTCAATGAAATTGTAAATCAAAGGTTAAATATAATTTAAACACAACAATGTTATTATACTTATAGTTCAGTGTATACTGAACTATACACTTAAAAATGGTTAAGATGGGGGCTTCCCTGGCGGCGCAACGGTTGAGAGTCCGCCTGCCGATGCGGGGTACACGGGTTCGTGCCCCGGTCCGGGAAGATCCCACATGCCGCGGAGCGGCTGGTCCCGTGAACCATAGCCGCTGAGTCTGCGCGTCCGGAGCCTGTGCTCTGCAATGGGAGAGGCCACAACAGTGAGAGGTCCGTGTACCGCAAAAAAAAAAAAAAAAAAAGGTTAAGATGGTAAAGCTTCTGTGCATTTTACCGCAATTTTTTTCTTTTTAGGAGAAAGGGGAAGGACCTAGAGAAAAAGCTAAATCAATATAAAAGGAAAATAGGAAATCTTCAAAGCCAGGCTAGAACACCAAAAAGTAAGAAAGGACAAATATTCCAACCTGTCTATAAACATTATACCAGAAAATGAGAAGATGATACTAAGAGAGGATATCTGGAGTGCAAAGAAACCTTACAGAGGAGGGGCCAAGGTATGGGAGAGAAGCTTGGAGTGAATTGTGTCCCCACCAAAATTCATATATTGGAGTCCTCACCGCCAGTACCTCAGAATGTGACCTTATTTGGAGGTAGGGTCCTTGCAGGTGTAATTTGTTAAATTAAGATGTGGTCACACTGGAGTAGGGTGGACACTTTATTCAATGTGACCACTATCGCATTTGGACACAAGACACAAACACACTTAGGGAGAAGATGATGTGAAGAGACACAAGGAGAAGACGGTCATCTGCAAGCCAAACAGAGAGACCTGGAGTGGATCCTTCCTTCACGGACCTCAAAAGGAACCAGCCTTGCCGACACCTTCATCACAGACTCTGGCCTCCAGAATTGAGACAATACATTTCTGTTGTTTTAAGTCACCCAGTTTGTAGTACGTACTTTTGTTACAGCAGCCATAACAAAACAGTACACCCCTCAAAGGAAGCCCAGGTCAGAAAACTGCTCAGAAGCACCCCACTAAAGCTGTTAAAAGTCAATCAGGAATTGGGGAACCATCCTGAAAACAAGGAATGCTACACAAGGTCATTACAGACTATGTGGACAGATTGGAGAGGGAAGACTGAAGCTGTCAGGGCAGAGATCTTAAAACCTTATTAAGTAAGTTTGGCAAGATGAAACAGCTATTTAAGAAGATACACATAGCACAAGGAACTCCACTCAATACTCTGTAATGACTTATATGGGAATAGAATCTAAAAAAGAGTGGATATATGTATATGCATAACTGATGCACTTTGCTGTACACCTGAAACTAACACAACATTGTAAATCAACTATGCTTCAATAAAAATTAATTTTAAAACAACAGACACAGGTATTACTTATGTCCTGAGGAAACAGGCCCGGGAATTTTAGAAAGTAAGGACTTTAAGATGCAAAGAGAGAGAGAGAGAGAGATGGTAAGGGCAAGACAATAATATATTGAATCCAGGCCTAACCACGTGCTAGTCTGATGGGAGAATATCTCCTAGGTAGAATTACTCATTTTAGGAAGTTGAAGACAGACAAGATGCATGTCAACAATTAATGCTTTAGGCAAAGCCAGAACTCCTGGATTTCACCTCTCTCATTATGAGGAAAAGTCACAGTAGAAATATCTAATAAGAGTATGTTAGGTGGGCTTCCCTGGTGGTGCAGTGGTTGAGAGTCTGCCTGCCGATGCAGGGGACGTGGGTTCGTGCCCCGGTCCGGGAAGATCCCACATGCCATGGAGCGGCTAGGCCCGTGAGCCATGGCCGCTGAGCCTGCGCGTCTGGAGCCTGTGCTCTGCAACGGGAGAGGCCACAGCAGTGAGAGGCCCGCGTAACGCCAAAAAAAAAAAAAAAAAAAAGCAGCAAGGGAAAAGCAACAAATAATATACAAGGGAATCCCCATAAGATTAGCAGCTGATTTTTCAGCAGAAACTCTGCAAGCCATAGGGAGTGGCAGGACATATTTAAAGTGATGAAAGGGAAAAACCTACAACCAAGATTACTCAGCAAGGATCTGATTCAGATTTGATGGAGAAATTAAAACCTTTACAGATAAGAAAAAGTTAAGAGAATTCAGCACTACCAAACCAGCTCTACAGCAAATGCTAAAGGAACTCCTCTAGGCAGGAAACACAAGAGAAGGAAAAGACCTACAAGAACAAACCCAAAACAGGTAAGAAAATGGTAATAGGAACATACATATCAATAATTACCTTAAATGTAAATGGATTAAATACATCAGCCAAAAGACACAGACTGGCTGAATGGATACAAAGACAAGACCTGCACATATGCTGTCTAAAAGAGACCCACTTCACTTCAGACCTAGGGACACATACAGACTGAAAGTGAGGCGATAGAAAAAAGATATTCCATGCAAATGGAAATCAAAAGAAAGCTGGAGTAGCAATTCTCCTATCAGACAACATAGACTTTATCACAAGAGACAAAGAAGAGAGAGAAAGAGACAAGACACAAAGAAGGACACTACATAACAATCAAGGGATTGATCCAAGAAGATACAGCAATTGTAGATCTCTATGCACCCAACCTAGGAGCACCTCAATACATAAGGCAAATGCTAACAGCCATAAAAGGGGAAATCGACAGTAACACAATAATAGCAAGGGACTTTAACACCCTACTTTCACCAAAGGACAGATCATCAAAAATGAAAATAAATATGGAAACACATGCTTTAAATGACACATTAAGCAACACGGACTTGATATTTGTAGGACATTCCATCCAAAAACAACAGAATACACTTTCTTCTCAAGTGCTCATGGAACATTCTCCAGGATAGACCATATCTTGGGTCACAAATCAAGCCTTGGTAAATTTAAGAAAATTGAAATCATATCAAGTATGTTTTCTGACCCCAACGCTATGAGACTAGATATCAATTACAGGAAAAAAAAAAAACTGTAAAAGATACAAATACATGGAAGCTAAACAATATACCACTCAATAACCAAGAGATCACTGTAAGAAACCAAAGAGGAAATCAAAAAATACCTAGAAACAAATGACAATGAAAACACGATGACGCAAAACCTAAGGGATGCAGCAAAAGCAGTTCTAAGAGGGAAGTTTAGAGCAATACAATCCTACCTCAAGAAACAAGAAAAATTTCAAATAAACAACTTAAACTTACACCTAAAGCAATTAGAGAAAGAAGAACAAAGAAAACCCAAAGTTAGCAGAGGGAAAGAAATCATAAAGATCAGATCAGAAATAAAAGAAAAACAAATGAAGGAAACAATAGCAAAGATCAATAAAACTCAAAGCTGGTTCCTTGAGAAGATACACAAAATTGGTAAACCATTAGCCAGACTCATCAAGAAAAAAAGAGAGAAGACTCAAATCAACAGAATTAGAAATGAAAAAGGAGAAGTAATAACAGACACTGAAGAAATACAAAGAATCATGAGAGATAACTACAAGGAACCATATGCCAATAGAATGGACAACCTGGAAGAAATAGACAAATTCTTAGAAAAGCACAACCTTCTGAGACTGAATGAGGAAGAAATAGAAAATATAAACAGACCAATCACAAGCACTGAAATTGAAACTGTGATTAAAAATCTTCCAACAGGAATTTCCTGGTGGCGCAGTGGCTGAGAGTCTGCCTGACGATGCAGTGGACACAGGTTCGTGCCCCAGTCCGGGAAGGTCCCACATGCCGCGGAGTGGCTGGGCCCATGAGCCATGGCCGCTGAGCCTGCACGTCCGGAGCCTGTGCTCCGCAACAGGAGAGGCCACAACAGTGAGAGGCCCACATACCGCCAAAAAAAAAAAAAAAAAAAAAAAAAAAAAACTTCCAACAAACAAAAGCCCAGGATCAGATGGCTTCACAGGTGAATTCTATCAAACATTTACAGAACAGCTAACACCTATCCTTCTCAAACTCTTCCAAAATATAGCAGAGGGAGGAACACTCCCAAACTCATTCTATAAGGCCACCATCACCCTGATACCAAAACCAGACAAAGATGTCACCAAAAAACTACAGGCCAATATCTCTGACAAACACAGATGCAAAAATCCTCAACAAAATACTAGCAAACAGAATCCAACAGCACATTAAAAGGATCAGACACCATAATCAAGTGGGATTTATCCCAGGAATGCAAAGATTCTTCAATATATGCAAATCAATCAATGTGATAAACCATATTAAAAAATTGAAGGATAAAAAAACCATATGATAATCTCAATAGATACAGAAAAAGCTTTTGACAAAATTCAACACCCATTTATGATAAAAACTCTCTAGAAAGTAGGCATAGAGGGAACCTACCTCAACATAATAAAGGCCATATATGACAAACGCACAGCCAACATCATTGTCAATGGTGAAAAACTGAAACATTTCCTCTGAGATCAGGAACAGGACAGGGCTGCACACTCTCACCCCTATTATTCAACATAGTTTTGGAAGTTTCAGCCACGGCAATCAGAGAAGAAAAAGAAATAAAAGGAATCCAAATTGGAAAGGAAGAAATAAAGCTGTCACTGTCTGCAGATGCCATGATACTATGCATAGAGAAGCCTAAGGATGCTACCAGAGGATTGCTAGAGCTAATCAATGAATTTGGTAGAGTAGCAGGATACAAAATTAATACACAGAGATCTCTTGCATTCCTATACACTAATGAAAAATCTGAAAGAGAAATTAAGGAAACATTCCCATTTACCACTGCAACAAAAAGAATAAAATACCTAGGAATAAACCTACCTAAGGAGACAAAAGACCTGTATGCAGAAAACTATAAGACGCTGATGAAAGAAATTAAAGATGATACAAACAGATGGAGATATACACTACATTCTTGGATTGGAAGAATCAACATTGTGAAAATGACTATACTACCCAAAGCAATCTACAGACTCAATGCAATCCCTATCAACCTACCAATGGCATTTTTCACAGAACTAGAACAAAAATTTTCACAATTTGTATGGAAACACAAAAGAGCCCGAGTAGCCAAAGCAATCTTGAGAAAGAAAAACGGAGCTGGAGGAATCAGGCTCCCTGACTTGAGACTATACTACAAAACTACAGTAATCAAGACAGTATGGTACTGGCACAAAAACATAAATATCGATCAATGGAACAGGATAGAAAGCCCAGAGATAAACCCACACACATATGGTTACCTTATCTTTGATAAAGGAGGCAAGAATACACAATGGAGAAAAGACAGCCTCTTCAATAAGTGGTACTGGGAAAACTGGACAGCTACATGTAAAAGAATGAAATTAGAACACTTCCTAATGCCATACACAAAAATAAACTCCAAATGGATTAAAGACCTAAATGTAAGGGCAGACACTATAAAACTCTTAGAGGAAAACATAGGCAGAACATTCTATGACACAAATCACAGCAAGATCCTTTTTGACCCACCTCCTAGAGAAACGGAAATAATAACAAAAATAAGCAAATAGGACCTAATGAAACTTAAAAGCTTTTGCACAGCAAAAGAAACCACAAACAAAACAAAAAGACAATCCTCAGCATGGGAGAAAATATTTGCAAATGAAGCAACTGACAATGGGTTAATCTCCAAAGTATACAAGCAGCTCATGCAGCTCAATACCAAAAAAACGAACAACCCAATCCCAAAATGGGCAAAAGACCTAAATAGACATTTCTCCAAAGAAGATATACAGATTGCCAGCAAACACATGAAATGATGTTCAACATCACTAATCATTAGAGAAATGCAAATCAAAACTACAATGAGGTATCACCTCACACTGGTCAGAATGGCCATCATCAAAAAATCTACAAACAATAAATTCTGGAGAGGGTGTGCTGAAGAAAAGGGAACCCTCTTGCACTGTTGGTGGGAATGTAAATTGATACAGCCACTATGGAGAACAGTATGGAGGTTCCTTAAAAAACTAAAAATAGAACTACCATATGACCCTGGAAACCCACTACTATACCTTGAGAAAACCATAATTCAAAAAGAGTCATGTACCACAATGTTCCTTGCAGCTCTATTTACGATAGCCAGGACATGGAAGCAACCTAAGTGTCCATCGACAGATGAATGGATAAAGAAGATGTGACACATATATACAATGGAATATTACTCAGCCATAAAAAGAAACGAAATTGAGTTATTTGTAGTGAGGTGGATAGACCTACAGTCTGTCATACAGAGTGAAGAAAGTCAGAAAGAGAAAAACAAATACTGTATGCTAACACGTATATATGGAATCTAAAAAAAATAGTTCTGATGAACCTAGTGGCAGGACAAGAATAAAGACGCAGACGTAGAGAATGGACTTGAGGACACAGTGTGGGGAGGGGAAGCTAGGACAAAGTGAGAGAGTAGCATTGACATATATACAGTAGCAAATGTAAAATAGCTAGTGGGAAGCAGCTGCATAGCACAGGGAGGTCAGCTCGGTGCTTTGCAACCACTTGGAGGGGTGGGATAAGGAGGGTGGGAGGGAGACCCAAGAGGGAGAGGATATGGGGATATACGTATGCATATAGCTGATTCACTTTGTTATACAGCAGAAACTAACACACCATTGTAAAGCAATTATACTCCAATAAAGATGTTTAAAAAAAAAGAAAAAAAATGGAGCAATAAAAAAATCTTAAAAAAAAAAGCAAGCAAGAAAGAAATAGAATGGAGACTTATTTTCAATCAAGAGTGCAGATAATCTAATTCATGTTCCTCTTCTGTCCCATTTCAGAGCCTTCTGGTAGCAAAAGATACACCGCCTACCTGTTGTCACAGGAGGATACTCAGAGGAGCTGTGGTTGGTATTAGGAGTGTGGTTTCAAGAAATAAGGAGGAGAAAAAACAAAAAAAAACAAGAACTTACATTGCTAGCATCAGAAGATAGGGGAAAAAAAAAAAAGAAGGAGGAGAAATTGACCATCTCCTCTACCAAGGGAAATCATCACACGGGGCATGGACAACCCTAAGAATTAATAAAGAGCAAAAAGCTGGGGACTATCAGGGAAGGGCATTACTACCTTGGGTGAGCTGTCCTAAAGTCAAGGCTTAGAAAAACAACATCGGGATACCTGGTTGTTACCACAAACGCAGGCTGCAATCCCCAGTTGAACTTCACCCATAATAAAGCTGTTTTTTAAAAAATCTCCATCTAAATACTGCATCTACTTCTCGAATGGTTTGAAAGATGGAAGAGGAAAAGATGTGATTAAAACCAGAACAGACACACTTAGAAAACCTTCAAGCAGAACACGTCTTTCAAATATAATCTTAGAACCTGAAAATATAAAGCGAATAAAATTGGAATTATTTTAGTAAAAGGAGAGAAAAGGAAGTTAGGAAGCCCATCCACTCAGCATGCCCCTCACCTCCTGCAGAGCCTCTGAGTGCTCTTTGGAGCACAGCTTGAATATCACTGCCTTAAAGAATTAGAATCACTGGCCATTTAATGCATATGGTGAAATGGCCATTTTTAAGGACCTATAGGTTGACCAAGGACCTATGAGCTGCTCTGGTTCAAAACCCTGAGCACAACAGATCAGATTAATTGTCTCAGGAATCTGGGGAGAACACACACACAAGGAAATAAGGCTGTTAAATGTAGGTGACCCTGAAAGGGTACTAAGAAGGGTCATGAACTTGAAAAGAACCATAAAGCGTAAGTAAAATGAAGAAGCAAAAGCTGTAAGAGGAAAAATCTAACCCAGCAGTTAAGTCAGAAGGAAGCAAGACGTGCAGAAAGTGAGTCCCATTAATAGTGAAGCATTAGAGTAGAAATCTACCAACAGTTGTAGCTGAGGTCCCTTCACTGGGCATTTGGGGATTCCTTCCTCGCCCGGCACATAGTAGGCACTCAAGAAATAGATACTTTGAGAATTGAAAACAAAGGTCATTTGAGTCTTGTCCCATTCTCCAGTCCCTGCTCTTCTTGGAGCCTTGGTGTTTGCTTTCCCCAGGTTCCCACGTGCGTCCTCCTCACAACACGCTCCTCACTGCTTGGCAGCTTGAATGAGAATTTCTTCACACCAAAGCAAGAGTGTGACTGAAGCAGGGACATACCGCATTTAGGGTACTTTCAAAAAAATGAGGAATAGAGAACAGAACTTCTGGAAATATAGAACTAGAGCTCGGGACAGAGGCCAAGGCAAATGTTGATTTGAAGGCCACGCCCATAAAAGCGCTACAAAGCAGACACACAGAGAAAAGAGCTAAGCATAGTCCTGAGGAAATCCTTCACTTAGGGGAGAAGAGACAAAGGAAGCAAAGGAGACAGAAGCCATACTTACGGAAGGCCCCAGCCTGTTTTTTGCATCAGGCTCATATATAATCCTTTGCACTGACCACTCAAACAGGGCTGCTTTTATCTTATACAAAGCACTGTATAGTGGAATACCTCTTTCCCTGGCTTCAAATTTTCATGTAGAGGGACCGTCGCAAGACTAACAGTCCTGGCTTCTTGCCCTCCTCCTTACTCCCCAGGAGAGGAGGAATGACTTACCTAACTGATGAACAGGTAATAGGAACAGCTATAAAACAGGCTCAGTGGGGCAGACTGAGTAAATGCACTTGGGAATGACATATGAGTGACCCATTAGGCTCTGAGCTGTGTTCTGTAGTCTCAGCTCTGCAATAATCAACCTAAGAGGATCTTTTGAATCCATGTGCCAATCTGTCAACTGGTTCTAAAATTTGGGCAGGGCAAAGAAAGGCATTTTATTTTAATTTTCAGTCTGTTGCAGACTCATTACTCAGAAGCAGACTCTGAGACAGAGGTCAGCATGCAGGAAGTTGGTTGGGGAATGAGGGAAAAAAGCGGAAATACAGGACAAGAGGTTAGGCTGTGATGTCTCAGAGGGCTGCCAGATTTAGCCAATAAACATGCAGGGTGCCCAGTTAAATTCAAATTTCAGAGAAACAGCAAAAAGAATTTTAGCAGCAATATGTTCCATGCAATACTGGGGACATACTGATTCTAAAAATTTATTTGTTGTTTATCTAAAATTCAAATTTACCTAGACAGCCTGTATTTATTTTATCTGGCAACCCTAAAGCCTCAGCCACCCGGCATGGAGCTTTGGAGCTAGCAGAGCCCTTTCAACCTGCCGTGAGTTGGGCAAGGGTGCTGGGATGTTACAGCTCCACACAGGTTAGTCATTGGAGGCAGCTGCTCCCGGGAATAGGGTAGAAGCTTGAGCAAAGTGGTTCTCTTCAGCCACACGCAATTCCTGGAAAGGACTGGCAGCTAGAGAGTGTCAGCCAACTATGATCCCAACAGCAAGGGGAATAAGTCCTTCAGTCCTGGAGGGGGGATCTAGGTGGTACAAAACAGCTTCCACGCCCTACATCTCTCCCCAACAAAAAACCCTCTAACGATGAAACATTATTTATTTAGCCCCTTCTTTGTTTTCAGCAATGTGCTATGTCCCAGAGACACTTCTGCTCTTACTGAAAACTGTCAGCTGATGAAAAGAGAGAAGCCAATCTAAATATATATTTGGCGAATGAATTCTCAATTTTTTATATTGAGATTCTCATATTTACTTTTTTCCTTGGTTTTTTGATATGTGTGGACCCTGTTTCAATTTTTTGTTCAAAAATATTTTTTTGAAGACACATTTAATCCTATTACCATTCCCAAATAAAAAATTTACCGTAAGTTAGGGAAACAGGATAATTCCTTAATTTGAAAAGGGGTTTCTACCAAAAACCTAAAACAAGTCTTGTTCTTTTCTTTTTTTTATTCGACTCTCTTTTTTAATTTAACTCGTTATCATAGAAATTTTCAAACATACACAAATATAGGGAAAATAGATTAATGAGTTCCATGTACCTATCACTCATCTTCAACAATTATCAATATTTTGCCAATTTCCAAATATCATTCTGAAAAATAAAATATTAGACCACATCTCCATAAAAGTCAGGAACAATATAATATGATGCCTACTTTTATGGTCAATAATTTTGTCCTAGAGTTACTGGTCAATACAAAAAGATCAGCACAAAAGAAATAAGTATGAATATTGGCAAAGTAGACAGATACCTAGAAAATCCAAGGCAATCACATAATATCTGTATGGACTAATTAAATTTTTCAGAAACATAAAAACAAGATTAACATATAAAAATCTACAGGGGCTTCCCTGGTGGCACAGTGGTTGAGAATCCACCTGCCAATGCAGGGTACACGGGTTCAATCCCTGGTCCAGGAAGATCCCACATGCCGCGGAGCAACTAAGCCCGTGTACCACAACTACTGAGCCTGCGCTCTAGAGCCCGTGAGCCACAACTACTGAGCCCACGTGCCACAAGTACTGAAGCCTGTGTGCCTAGAGCTCGTGCTCTGCAACAAGAGAAGCCACTGCAATGAGAAGCCTGCACACTGCAATGAAGACTAGCCCCCGCTCGGCGCAACTAGAGAAAGCCCGTGAGCAGTAATGAAGACCCAATGCAGCCAAAAATAAATAAAATAAATTTATAAAATATAATAATAATAAAATAAAAATCTACAGCCTTTCTATAATCAACAAAAACTTATTTGAAAATGTAATAGAGAAGAAAGCCAAATTCGATTCCAATGAAACCTTGAATTACTTAGGAAAAAACTTAAAAGTATGAAATTTATTGAAGATAACCATATAATTTTAATGAAGGCTGTGAAAGATATTCCTAGATAAAAAGGTTCAACATTATACAGATATTAATACTCCCCAAGTTAAATAAAAACTGTGATGCAATTTTAGTCAAAATTCCAACAGGATATTTTATAGAGTTGGCAAGTTAGT
Organism: Tursiops truncatus; assembly: GCF_011762595.2. NCBI lineage: Eukaryota > Metazoa > Chordata > Mammalia > Artiodactyla > Delphinidae > Tursiops > Tursiops truncatus. The sequence continues at coordinate 22,751,962 of NC_047044.1, read as the reverse complement.
TTTAAAGTTCATCTATGAGATGTGCCAAAAAGTCAACATTTTTTTTTTTAGAAAAATGAACAAGAAACAGGACTTACTTTGCCAAGTATCAAAATGTATTATGAAGTCACAATAATTGAAATAATGTGAAAAACATTATTGTGAAAAACAGCCAATGATCTTAGAATGTGATAAATGAGGCACTTAAAATCATACAGGTACTGACAGATTATTTAATAAATGGTGTTGGGACAAGGAGCTATCCATTTGAAAAAAAGGAAAACTAAATGCCTTCCTCACACCATACTTAAAAATAAATTCCAACATGTATTTAAGATGTAAATTTTTTTAAGGATAAAAGAAAAATGGGAAAATATATCTATAATCTTGGGAGGAGAAAACTGTCTTGACAAAACATAAAACCCAAAATATATTATGTGTATGGCAGAAGACATAAAGTCGAAAAGCAAGCAAATTATGACAAAATATATTTGCAACTGATATAATACAATTTTATACTTTATTTTACTTTGTATACATATATATCAGTTTATCTGAATTATTTAAATATAGACAAATATATTAAATAGATATATATTCATACAAAGAACCTATCAATCAGTAAAAAACAACCCTATAGTTGAGGTCTATCCCTATGGGGCTTTTCCTGTAGACTCACATTGCTGGAAATGCCTCACAGAGTAACTGTGTGGTTTTGCTTCACTCACAGAACTATTTGTTAGATCTTCGGAAAGAACTACAACATCTGCTAAAAGTATGAAAGCCCTAGTAGTTAAATTTTTTTACCTTAGGTATTGGCATATCCCACAGTCTATATCATTCTTGGAGCGAATATGATTTGAACTCAGTTTTAGAGGGTGTCTGAAAACCAGGCAAATCCATCTACTCTGAGCCTATAAGTGGTCCTAAAGTAAATTACATGAAGAATGCCCAAGATTCTAGTGGGGAAATGTTTGATGTTATCAATGTGTCCATATTCAAGTGGAGACAAAAGAAGTCCAACTAAAAGAATTATGGGCTAAAAGATAGGACAACTGTGGATTAAGCATAGCTTCTTTTTAAAAGGGCTGTCTTGAAGATAAACCCTGACTCAAACTTTGGAGGAACTAAGGTGACCTTGATGGACAGTGGAGGCGATCACATGTAAAATTCTTTAAATAAAAATGTATTGACTTTAGTTGAGGGATAAATCAAGAGCCTTGGATGAGCATACATATACTACTCTATACATGTAGTAGAAAAAAGAACTACTTGTACTATATACAAGATAGATAACCAACAAGGACCTACTGTATAGCACAGGGAACTCTACTCAATATACTGTGATAACCCATATGAGAAAAGAATCTAAAAAAGAATAAAAAGGGAATTCCCTGGCAGTCCAGTGGTTAGGACTCTGCCAAGGAAGGGCATGGGTTCAATCCCTGATTGGGTAACTGAGATCCCACATGCCACGCAGCGTGATCATTAAATAAATAAATAAATAATAAAAAAGAATAAATATATGTAAATGTATTCAATATAACTGAATCACTTTGCTGTACACCTGAAACTAACACAACATTGTAAATCAACTATATTCCAATAAAATTAAAATATTTTTAAAAATTTATTGACTTTAAATAATTTGCCTAATGTTATAAATAATATTTTTAAACCCTTTACACTATAAAAAAAATTGACCATCTAATTAAAAATTACCCAACTGGGGCTTCCCTGGTGGCACAGTGGTTGAGAAGCCGCCTGCCAATGCAGGGGACATGGGTTCAAGCCCTGGTCCGGGAAGATCCCACATGCCACAGAGCAACTAAGCCTGTGCACCACTCCTACTGAGCCTGTACTCTAGAGCCCGCGAGCCACAACTACTGAAGCCCACGCACCTGGAGCCCATGCTCTGCAACAAAAGAAGCCACTGCAATGAGAAGCCTGCACACCGCAACGAAGAGTAGCCCCCGCTCGCCGCAACTAGAGAAATCCCACGTGTAGCAACGAAGACCCAACGCAGCCATAAATAAATAAATAAATAAATAAATAAATAAATAAGAAAGGAAATAGGTAAAGAATATAAGCATACAACTTGCAGATGACAAGATACAAATGTTCAAAACCACATATGAAATATTGTTCATATGAATAAACTCAGTTAATAAAATAATGAGATAAAAAGTTAAGAGTAAGTTAATAAATCAAGTTAATAAGATAATGAGGTGTCAATTTTTTAATATATTTATTTATTTATTTTTGGCTGCATTGGGTCATTGTTGCTGTGCACGAGCTTTCTCTAGTTGCGGCGAGCAGGGGCTACTCTTCTTTGCAGTGAGCAGGCTTCTCATTGCAGTGGCTTCTCTTGTTGCAAAGCATGGGCTCTAGGCACGCAGGCTTCAGTAGTTGTGGCACGCGGGCTCAGTAGTTGTGGCGCACAGGCTTAGCTGCTCTGCAGCATGTGGGATCTTCCCGGAACAGGGCTCGAAGCCGTGTCCCCTGCATTGGCAGGCAGATTGTTAACCACTGCACCACCAGGGAAGTCCCAAGGCATCAATTTTTGACTATCATTCTAAGTCAGAAACTGTAAAGGGCCCGTGATTTTACCCTACCTGCAAGCTAACAAATTAGCTTACCACAGTATAATATACATTCTGACAAAAGAATATAAGGCACCCCCCTAAACAAAATAGATGCTCTGATCAGCAAATACATGTATAAAAGCTGTTCAGTGCTTATGTTCCTACTTTTAAGCAATTGGCATTCTGGTATATGCATCAGTCTCCTAGAAGTTTGGTTAGTGTGAGTCAATCACCACATATATGATCAACTCTGAATATTAACTGATACAGTGATATTCTTGGACCTGCAAGTCTGGGAACAGAGTCAGGACCCATATTGATTACATCAAGGTACTGTCGACCTGCTGGGCAATCAGCCTTTCCCAAAGACATCTATCTCTCTGATCCTTTGCAGGCCTTCATCAAATCAGAATATTTTCAGCTGTTGCTCTTTTGAGATCACTTCCAACCTCTCTCATTATCATAGTCATTTCCAGTTTGTTAGTACTGGTTAAAAAATACCATCCAAACTTGAACACACTACTCCAGACACAATCTGAACAGCACAGAGTATATCATCTGCACTGGACCCTATTCTTGTCTGAATGTGCCCTAAATACGAACTGGCTTTTTCACCAGTTGCTATACTTGTAGAATCTTCTCAAATTTGTATTTAACCCCAACTCCCAAGTCTTTTTCACATAGGAAAGGAAGATAATAAACGTAGATGAGAGCTTGTGCTGTGGAATCAGACTTCCTAAGTTTGAATTCTTGCTCTGTGGTGTGCTGACTAGGTAATGTTGAGAAAGTTACTTCTTGTCTTTAAACCTTAATTTTCTCACCTGTAAAATAGCAGTGATAACAAGAACATCCACCTCAAAGGTTTATTGTAAGGATTAAGTAATTTACCTCAGGAGAACGACTTGGTATAATGCAGGCTATTTCCCATGCATCCCACATTGCACTGAATACATCCTATTTAATCCTCACAAGAATATTATGATGTACATATTATTGCATCCATTTTACAGATGGGAAATCTGAAGTGCATAGAGTTTAAGTAGCTCGCCTAAGGTCAAAGAGTTGCTAAGTGGCAGAGCCAGGGTTGCAGTAAGTTCTTCCTGACTTCTAGTTCTCTCTCTTGCACCATTTAGATGCATTCTTCCCCTTCCTGTATTTCTACATTTTTTAAGCCTTTACAGAGCATAATAAACAGCTAGGAGTACAAGCTCTTGGGGCAGACTGCCTTGTTTGATAAACTGGAACAAGTTACTTAATCTCTACTTAAATGATCTGGGATAAGTTACTGAACTTCTCCATGCCTCAGTTTCCCTATCTGTAAAATAAGAATTTTATTTAGCAATACCTAACTCAGAGATTTCAGAGCTGATTAAGTAAGACAGCATTTAACACAGTGTCTATCCACTGGCTAGTACACAATAGACGTTAGCTGTGTTATTCCCTTCCCACTCCAGGTCACCTTGCCAATACCAGCCAAGTCTGCTTAGGAAACCATCCTAGAGTATTTCCAGGGATCCACATCAAATTTACAAAATTTCTCCGAACTCTCTCAAACACATACTTTCCTATATCTATCAGACTATGTCTAGAGTTCTTTTACTCACTTTTATGAAATCCAAGATGATAGGGTTGAAAAGAGGGAGAAATAAAGGCCATCGTAACTCATAATATGCATAATAAGGCCCAGAAATAATAGAAAGTTGGCTTCAGCTATGACTCATCAAGGGCTATTTGCATCAGTTCCTCCTGCTTTACCACAACTCACTCCTCTTATTGCTCAGCCCTATATATTTATCAACCGCAACTCACATTTGTGAGTACTGATTACAAAATGTTCTTTTGTACATCGGCCCAGCTGCCAGGAGATCCCACCCCCACACTCAGAAAAAATGGGTTCAGATAAGTAAGCTTTCAGTATTTCAAGGCTGAAGGAGAAGGAACTCATAAACCCCACATAAGTTCTGTGAGATATTTATTACTGTCCCCATTTTACGGCTGAGGAAGACGGGGCTTGTCAAGGCCATTATTTGTATTTTACCCAAATCACTGAGTTGATTAGGGGTAGAGATAAGAGTTGACCCAGATCTCCCACAATGCCACTCCAGGCAGAAAGACCCTGTGGGTTGCCAATAGCAATGCTTCCCAAATTGGTCCTCCATCCACATGGCACCTACAACAGTTTTGCAATACCTTCCTACCTCCTATGGGACTATTTACTTAATTTTTTTTAATCAATGTACTTTTTGCTACCTAAATTAGTTAGAGAATTCCCGTCTAAATAGTAACGACTGTGAAACAACAGGTTTTATACACCATGTATATTTTATATAATAAATTTTAAGTGTATTCATTTCCTAGGGCTGCCATAACAAAATACTATAAAACTGGGTAGGTTAAAACAACTGAAATTTATTCTCTCACTAGTCAAGAAGCCAGAAGTTCAAAATAACGGTGTCAATAGCGTTGGTTCCTCCTGGAGGAGAAACTATTCCACACCCCCTCTCCTAGCTTTTTGATGTCCCTTGGCTTGTACAGACATCATTCCAATCTCTACCTCAGTATTCACATGAGCTTTTTCTCTCTGTATGTCTCTGTCCAAATCGCCCTCTCCCTTCTCTTATAAAGTCATTGGATTCAAGGCCCACTCTAAGATTATTTCATCTCAAGATCCTTAACGAATTACATCTGCAAAGACCCTGCTACCAAATAAGGTCACATTCTGAGGTCCTGGGTGAAGTTCTGGAATTTTGAGAGGAACACAGTTCAACCCACTACAACATGTGAATAACGACTACAATTTTTTTGAAAGTTTATCCACACACCACCAAAAATCATCTCGCATTCTGATAGTGGCTTGCAAATCACGCTAGGGAGACACTGATGTACACAATATTTGGAGGTCCTTGGGCACCTCCCCTAGCTCTAAAAGCAGCAGATTTTATAGTCAAGGTGGTTGCACTTCCTTCACTACATTTGAACCAATGTATGTTTTGGTAAATCAAGAAGTTAGTCCCCTAGATAGAGCTGATTCTCTGGTTTTGAGATTTCAAGAAATATTATTAATAATATATTGTTTCAAGTGTTATTTCAAGAAGGTAGATGAACACTAGCTTATTGCATGATTCATTATTTTCTGAAATCAGCAGCTGGGCACGTACAGGTCTCTGTGGGATTGTATTTGGGGATTTAATTAAGTCTTCTCTCCACAGAGGAAACCAAAGCCAATTTAAAAGAAGCCATTGGGCAACACTGGACATTGTGAAATTCCATTTTGTGCAGAAAGGCAGGATGCCTGAGAGCATGGTACTCAGGAACCCAGAGTAAGCCCAATAACATTCGGAAGACCTTACTCTTCTAAGTGCACAGACTTCATCCCTCTCTAAAGGTATGCATTGGATAAAGGAAATTAAAGATCTCCGGGAAGACATTTTTACTGATCATTCTTCTTTTTAACTTAGATGCTTTTTTGCTCCAAAATCTTAAAAATTATCATTTATCAAAAACATAAGAGGGCAAACTGTCTTAAATTAAAAATTATCAGATGGTGGAGATCAATTATTGCATGGGCTTAAGGCAAAATATTATAAAAGATGTATAAGAGCAGGGCTTCCCTGGTGGCGCGGTGGTTGAGAGTCCGCCTGCCGTTGCAGGGGACACGGGTTCGTGCCCTGGTCCGGGAAGATCCCACATGCCGCGGAGCGGCTGTGCCCGTGAGCCATGGCCGCTGAGCCTGCGCGTCCGGAGCCTGTGCTCCGCAACGGGAGGCCCGCGTACCGTAAAAAAAAAAAAGATTTATAAGAGCAGATGCTGTGCTTGGAAACATCTCAATAAGCACATTTCCACAAACACATATGGTGTAGGAGCTTTCACATACATACTACCTTAGTTTTTATAACTGAGTTAAATAATTCAAGATGGTGTAACCACCATAAAACACTTTAAATAAATTGGGTTGTTGCCATAACAAGTAACCTAAACAAAGAAACAACAACCAAAAAAGCCACTTAGACAAGGGGAGGTGGAGAAGGTGCCAAACTGAAAGGTTCAGTATTTGTTGGCAAAAACTCAAAGTACAAGATCTGACTAACCCGTACCGTGTGTTTCTACCAACAAACACATTTTAAAGAAGCCACCCAAACTTGCATGTAAGGCTGCTGGCCTTCAAACAGTGTTTGTCACTATATGACTCAATATCACCCAACACCATGGCCGACATAGAGAGCTTTGTAAAACTTTTCTGCAGAATTTCCTCAGAGACTGTCCACTCACCTCACAAGAAAATGTGTTCCTTTACTTTTCAGTAACTCTTAGGTTTTCATGATGTACATCGCCCAAATAAATAGGAAGGTTTTGGAGGGTCAAGGATGAGCAACTCCAAATGAAAATGTATTGCTTTGCCAGAAACATACATTCTACACAAGAGACAGGCAGCATTCTGATATGTTTGTAGAGGGAAGGAAATGGGGATGGGGAGGGTAGAAGGGCCCACTGGAGGAAAAGTTGGAGAATGAAAAAGAAATTGTGGTGTACTCTACCCCTTTCAGGAATTCAAAGCAGGTATCAATGTACTAAAAGCCATATGGAAACACTGCAGGAAAGAAACCTATTTAACTTGGTTTTACATATCTTTTCTCAAACTGACTTGACTGCAAATCCCCTTCTTCATGTAACAACTTTTAACATCCCAAGTCTTCAGGATGTGTTTTGAGGAATGTGCTAGACTAAGACAGTTCCAAGATGGCCCCACTAATTCTTACCTCCTGGGAATCACACCCTTATACAGTCCCCTCCCACATTTAATAGATCTGACCGATACGTAGAAAATGATATTGCAGAAATGATAGAGTGTGACTTCTGAGACTAGGCCATTAAAGACATTATGGCTTTCACCTTGCACTCTCGTGGGATTGCTCATCCTGGGAAAAGCCAGCCACCATGTCATGAGGATACTCAAGCTGCCTGTGGACAGGACCACATGTAAAGGAACTAAGCACCATGTGAGTAAGCTGTCATGGAAGCAAACCCTGCAGCCTCAGTCAAGCCTTCAGATGACTTCAGCCCCAGCTGACATCTTGACTGAACCTCAGCAAGGACCCTGAGCAGCTAAGCCAGTCCTGAATTTCAAACCGCAGAGACTATGTGAGATCATAAATATTTAATGTTGTTTTAAGCCACTAGTTTGGAGGTAACTTAAGCAGCAATAGATAACTAGTACAGGGAATATTAAACTAAAGCATTTGGTATTAATCATTTTGGTTTGTCATTTAACCATCACCATGGAATATGTTTTTTACACTATCCTGCCTCTCTAGACACAGTTAATTGGTTAAGGGATGGATTCATACCTAAAGCCAAGCCAATTGGGTCATTCCTTAGGATTTTTGTAACTGAAGCTGGACAAAAAGATTTATTCTCTGGTGGTAAGGCCAAGAGATATGGGACTCAGGAGCTGCCAGTGGCCATATTTCAAATTTCAAAAATTTTTTCCTAAGAAAAAGAAGTTGACAACATAAAGAGAAGCAGGGTTGAGAGACTCAGAAAAAAAAAACCTAGTAGGATTCAAGTGCCCAGTTCCAGTGACTCCTGATACCACCTGCCCCTCACCCTTCTCAATGTGAGCCTTCCAAGAAGTTCCCCTTTTTGCATAGGTTGGCTTAAGCTGGGTTTCTAAACCTTTGTCTCCAAAAGAATCTTGACTGACACACTCCCACACAACTTCACGCTCCCCCTAGCATAGCACTGGTGACATTGGGCTGTAATTGCTCTTGCTTATCTACCTTCCTGTCCACAGAGAGTGGCCTTCAGGTTCACAGCATCTGCCCTTCTCTGGAAACTGCACTCAACAGGGTAGGCCTCTGACAACCATGTCTGTACTTCATTCACTCAAGGTGGACCAATCAGATTTTCCCTCTAGGAATTTGGAACTGAGACCCACAGAGACTGGACACAGAAACCCCTTCACACCAACAATAGCACTCTCAGAGAAGATTGTTAACCTCTAGCCAGTAAGGTGCCCCAAGCTGCCATAGTCCCTGCTCCTTCTGTGAATTCTCTAAGAACCTCCAGTATTCTTCTAACAAGCTTGCAGGATCAATTCTCCTCCCCAAAGCCAAGAGAAACTTGACTAATGCATGCCCACATTACTTAATGCTCCATGCAAGCAGAGAGCTCGCAAGTTCATCACTGTATCTCCAAGGCCAGCACAGCCTCTAGAGCGGAGTCAGAACTTGCTAAATATTTCATGAATGACTGAAGCTCACCGTACTCAGTGGTAGATACTCTTCTTCCCACCTAGTTGGGAAGATCTCAATCCTTTTACTCTCTTGCCTTCAAGGTCTTGAACTCCTCTTTCCTGGCCTTGGTTCCCCCTTGTGCTGTCAGCTACAAGGACTAGTGAGTCCTTTGTAGGCAGCACATCACATCGCTGATCAAGGATATATGTTAGAACTAGAAGTCCCAGGCCTCCCAGCATCCAAGAAACTTTACCACTGACTACACACCGAGGGTCACGAGTCCTATCATCCCGCTTGTACTGTGTACCTTGTCTATGCTGAGCTAGAGCCATGTTGACCAGATGATTTCCATGGCCAGTGCTGGCTTTATCCTGACAATGTCATGTTTCCAGGAGGCTCCTCTGGTTCTTGTTCCCAGCACAGTAGAAGGGGCTTTTTATCATGACCTCACTGTTTTGGGTGGCAAAGGATGAGTTCCAGGGAAATTTCCACCTTTCCATAAAACCATCCTTCTAAGAACAGACTTCGTGTATGAATAGAACGAGAAGAATTGGTGGGGAATGGGACAGAGCATGGGGATTATAAATCAAGTTCAAGAACTTCCAACTGCAAGAAGAGGAGCTAAGAAATCATGAGTAGCAGAGGATAAAGAAGCAAACTGTAGTGGGCAATTGTTTAGTTGATTACCTAAAATTCCCCCACTTTCTCCCATTTCTAAAAGTACTCAGAGTTTCCTTTGGGGAGCTGGCCCTCCTCTATGCTTAGTCATTGTTGGAATTGATACCCCTTTAGCTTCAGACCTAAATAGCCGGAGACAATCACCTTTTACCTCAGTGATCTATCATCATGTGGCATTTCTCTGGTCACAGCAACTGGTGACATGACATAAACTGGTTTAATAAGAGTGAAGCCTGCGGCGAGCCGCTTCTGACCAGCAGAATGACGAGTCACCACACGCAAGATTCTTCTCGTATCACACTTTATTGGAGCACAGCTTAGTTGAAGAAAGATGGAAGGAAGACCCTACGCAGCAGAATATGGCAGGCTTTATACTGGCCAGAAGGTCCACACAACAGCCCTGGATTGGTGTGTGTCAGTACATGTGACAATATATTGCTACGCCTACAATCCACGGGATGCACGCGTGGCGCCTTACGCGGCACTCCCGGGTAGTGCAAGCAAGATGCAACAATGTAACTTTGCCTTCCTCTGGACCAAGAATCCAGCTCCTTCCTGGCGGCGTCCCACAGAAGCCCTGCATTTTCTTTGATATTTGGAGGAGAAAGTCTATCTTTCTCTGACATGGAAGAAGTATGTAGACCCAGGAGCTGTTGACGGCCATCTTGCACCCATGAGGGCAGGAAGCCTTTGGATAAAGCTGGCACTTCGAAAGGTGAACTTGAAAAGTGAACTAAGTCCTGAGTGACATCACTGAGCTCCTATAGCAAACTAACCCTGAAGGCCATTCTACCTCTCAGTTTTACAGTGATATAAGCCAATAAACTTTCTATTGGGTTAGGTAAGTTTGAGTTCACCTTTCTGGTCCTTAACACCTAAAAGGTATGAACCAATACACAAGGGCTAACTAGCAGGTGCCACATGCTAGAGTCGGCACAGAATATAAGGATGGTTTTCTACAGTCTCTCGGCCCTGCCCCTTAGTGGGTATAAACCTACTGGTCTGAAAAGGGTGGACTTAGAGCCACTCTCTCAGAGTTGTGTTTTGTATAGTTTCTTTTCACAAAGCGAAAAAATGATTCAACCCCCTGAATCAACTATATTTCAATTTTTAAAAAGATGTGGTACGTACATGTATACAATGAAATTTTATTCAGCCATAAAAAAAGAAGGAATTCCTGCCATTTGCAACAACATGGTTGGTCCCTGAAGGCATTGTGCTAAGTGAAATAAGTCAGATAGAGAGATACAAATACTGTATAATCTCTCTTATATGTGGAATCTAAAAAACAACAACAAATAACCAAGCTCATAGATACAGAGAACAGACTGGTGGTTGCCAGAGGCAGCGGGGGTGGAGGGTGGAAGAACTGGGTGAAGGGGATCAAAAGGTATACACTTCCAGTTATAAAATAACTAAGTCCCGGGGATGTAATGCACAGCATGGTGACTATAGCTAAGAACACTGTATTGCATATTTGAAAGTTGCTAAGAGAGTAGATCTTAAAAGACCTCATCACAAGAAAAAACAAAATTTTTAACTCTGTATGGTAACAGATGTTAACTAGACTTATTGTGGTGATTATTTCACAGTATATACAAATATCAGATCATTATATTATACATTTGAAACTAATATAGTTTATATACGTCAACTATACTTCAATAAAAAAAATTTTTTTAATTAAATAAAAAAGCTACCCCACTCCTGCAACACAATGGAAAAAAGACAGTCCCTTTTCCCACTGGAAAACAGAGACAATCTTTTGCAGTTAACAATGGTACAAGGAATCGCAATGAAATTTCCCCCTTAAGGGCCTACACTGTAAACACTGACACTAGACAATTGTCTCATTAAACTTTGTGTTTCCATAATGCTGCACACATAAGAAGTGCACAAGTGTAAAAAATAATTGAATCATTTTACTCTTAGACCATTTTATATTGTACTATCAAAACTTTAAAACTTTGTATAAATGCAGTAGATTTATTCAGAACACTCATTATTGAGACAATAAGAATTGGACAGTGTTTTCACATTTTCAAGAATTTGAGGTGGGAAAAATAATTAGCAAACTGCAAGGAAATTACTATAATACAATTTTTATGATAATGAAAATCTTTCTACCCTGCTCATTACTGAAACTTAAAAAAACAATCAATGAGGGCTTCCTTGGTGGCACAGTGGTTAAGAATCTGCCTGCCAATGCAGGGGACACGGGTTTCAGCCCTGGTCTGGGAAGATCCCACATGCCACGGAGCAACTAAGCCCGTGCACCACAACTACTGAGCCTGCGCTCTAGAGCCCACGAGCCACAACTACTGAGCCCACGTGCCACAACTACTGAAGCCCGCGCACCTAGAGCCCGTGCTCGGCAAAAAAGAGAAGCCACCGCAATGAGACGCCCCCGTCTCATTTCAACTAGAGAAAGCCCTCGCACAGAAACGAAGACCCAACACAGCCAAAAATTAATTAATTAATTAATTTTTTTAAAAAAATATATATATACTCCCTAAATATCCTATTGGCAATGTATACTAATATTTAATTGAGTGCTACTGTATTACAGTAATTGAAGTTATATCCTGGGATTATTTGATATTTTTAAAACATCAATTTGCTACAATTGGATTAAATGGACCAAAATTTTTAATCCTATGAGTAAATTATACTTCTTCATAGCATAAAGCTTAGAAATACAAACAAAAAGAAATGGAAAAACATTCCTATGATTTTCTCATCATCCAGATGTACATAGTTCTCTTTCCTACGCATACGTAGCAGGATGACATATAAAATATTAATTGCTTTGCTTTCTAAGACTCTGTGTTTGTTGCTCCCCGCCCCCAGCTAGACGGGTGGGCACGCATTATTTTCGAGATTTTTAGCAGAGGTACCAAAGAGAACACACCACATTTTTTTTTCTTTTAAGACCAAAAGTCACATTGCAGTGTAAAACAGAAAGGATTGGAAAAGATATGCAAATAGTTGAAAACAGTTTTTCCTGGACCCTCCCCCCCTCCACCTCCCACTCCCTGGCTGGTGAAGAACCTCTAAGTTGGGAAATGGGAGGAGAGTCAGGAGAGGAAGCAAGAGGCTCAAGTGCAGAGTGTGGTAGGGGAACTGGGCCCTGCAACGGACTCTGCTGACTGTGCCCTGGTACCCATCTTCCTCTTTCTTTCTTACTCTCAGAACCCCAATTTTACTCTGGTGCCATTTTCCCAGCCTTCTTTGCAGTAAGGCATGGCCAGGTAACAAAGTACCAGCTAATCAGATATGAGCAAAAGTCTGCTAGAGATTTCTAGAAAATATTTCACTTTCTTGATATAGATGTCATCTTTTCCTTCTTCCTCCCTTAAGTGCAGAACTGATACCTAGTGTGCAGCAGCCAGTTTGTAACCATGAGGAAACAAGGCCACAGGCTAAGATAGGTTAGCAAACAAATAGATAAAGGCCCTAGATGTACACCGTCCAATAAGTAGCCACTCGTTACATGAGGCTATCAAGCAATTGAAATGCAGCGAGTTCAAATAGAGATGTGCCGTGAGTGTAAAATACACAGCGAATTTTGAAGAATTTTAGTACCACGAAAATGTAAAAATATCTCCTTAATAATTTTTATACGGATTGCATATTGAAAGTTTGGGGATATATTGGGTTAAATAATACATATCATTAAAATCAATTTAACCTGTTTCTTTTGCTCTTTTTAATGTTGCTACCATAAATTTTTAAATTATGTATGCAGCTCCCATTATATATCTGTTGGACAGCACTGCCCCAGAACATGAAGGACATCATGGAGTCATTGCACAACTCTTGCTTGTGAGAAAAATAAAGCCTTACTGACTTAAGCTGCCATATACCACGTTCTCTGTTTCTCACAACCAAAAGCATTCCTGGCAGATACAAGAGTCCTTAAGGTGGAGTTTTGGAATGGGTGGAAATTTTTTAAACCCTTTAAAATTTGGGGAGCCCAGAGTTGAGAAGATCTATGAGTTGCGTGTAAGCTGGTGAGGTATAGAGGAGCAGCAATCAGAGAGAAGAAGGGGCAGAGGGGCACATGCATGTATTAAAGGAGCCTAGTTGGCGCCCTGGATCTCCATGGCTCCCAGGTTGTCCTGCAAGAGCATCCACAATCTCCCCAGGGCCCAGATGGTGCTCGGAAATAAGCTGAGAGATGAAAAGAACAGCCCAGAAGAAAAGATTATCCTTCAGCCCAGACAAGAAATTGCTACAGTGTAAGGATATGATTTGCTGCCCTGGGGGAATGTTGAGGATGAGGCCCCATCTCCAGAGAGACCCAGCGTCAGGAAACCAGGTGGACCCAAGCCAGGGCCTTCAGGCTGACAGATGGGCAGAAAGACATCTGATGCAGGATGTCGTGGGCAAGATGAAAGAGTAGGCACCCCCTTCCTGTTGCTGCTAAAGTGGCATTTACACAAGCTCCCATTAAATCAATTAAACGAGGAGGCCATTAGACTGAGGTGGCTGTAAAGTCATGGCGGCCAATGTAAGCAAACCAAAATCTAAGCCTGTAAATGACTCAAGGTTACGAAACCAAAATGCTAAGGACAAGCAATCACAAACAGCCATCTAGGCTTTAAGCTGTAGCCAAATAATTTCCTTCCTTTGCTTCTGCACCTTCTCTGTAGGTCCTGCCCCTGGCTCCTGTCCACAGAGCACTCCTAACCACTTCCTGTTTGGCACTGCCGCATTCGAATCAATTTTTGCTCAAATAAACTCTTAAAATGTTTAACATGTCTCAGTTTTTCTTTTAACACTCCCGAGGGGTTAGCATCAACTCCAGGGGGGCAAGAGGAATACAGAGAGGAAACAATCCTGAATCTGTCGGAACTTTAAGACTGAAATGACTGAGAAACCACTGAAGTCAACTGGGTTCATCTGGAAGCAACTAAGTACCACTTTCTGTATCCAGAAGAATGGGCAGGGATGGACTCTGGGGGTGGGAGTATGGAGCTAGTAGTCAAAAATTGCGTTTTAGAAAATAATTAAGTCATATTTCTAGCACACCCAATTTCTGTGGCCTTGACATACCCATAGACATACACATGCATGCATTCACACACACATGCACACACATACAGAGTTTTGTGCGTGTGTGTGTGTATATATATATGTACACACACACATATATATACACACACATATGTACACACACACACACATATATATATATTTTTGGCCACACCACATGGCATGCAGGATCTTAGTCCCCCAACCAAGGATCAAACCCACGCCCCCTGCAGTGGAAGCGCAGAGTCTCAACCACTGGACCAACAGGGAAGTCCCTGCATATTTTTAAACAAAAATAGAATTGTACTGTACACGCTGTTCTATAATCTGCTTTTCTTGTTTAATGACATATCTGGAACATTTTTACATGGACCAAACTTTCATGCCAGGCTGAAATGTGCTCAGCCTCTGGGAGATTGCATTTTCCAAAGAGGCCTCAATAACATCTATCCCGCATGCTCTTCTGCAATGTGACCTGGCCACTCCACCATCAGGAAGTGGAGCCTAATTCCCCTCCCCCTGAATCTAGGCTGGCCTTGGTGATTCACTTATACCAACAGAATGTAGCAAAAGTGATGGCTTTGTGACTTCTGAGACTAAATCAGAAAGGCTAGGCAACTTTCCCCTGGTTACACTTCGATTGTTCGCTGTCTGGATACTCTGTCTTGGCAGCCACTCACCCTCCTGTACAAGCCCAAGCCCCATGGGGAGGCCAAGTGTAGATGCTCCAGGTGACAATTTCAGTTAAGCCCAGCCCAGGTACCAGACATGTAAGTAAAAAGTCTCCAGATGATTCCAGCCCCTCACCTTCTGAGTCATCATTAGCTATTCAAGTCTTCCCACCCGAAGCCCCAGGCATTGTGGAGCAGAAGCAAGCCATCTCTACAGTCCCCTGTTAGATTCCTGACCCATGGAATCTGGGAGCTTAATAAAATTGTTGTTATTTTACGCCACTAAGTTTTACAAGGGTTTGTTCTGCAGCAATTGAAAACCAGACCACAGGTCCAACAGTATCCAGAGGGCTATAGACAAAATGTTTGTGCTCCCCCCAAAATTCACATGTTAAAACCTAACCTCCAATGCAATGGTATTAGGAGGTGGGGCCTTTGGGAGGTGATTAGGGCATGAGGGTAGTGCTTTGATAAGAGAAACGCCAGAGAGCTCCCTCACCCCTTCTATCATGTGAAGACACAGAGAGAAGACAGCCATCTGTGAACCAGGAAGAGTGTTCTCACCAGACATCAGATCTGCCACAATCTTGATCTTGGACTTCCCAGCTTCCAGAACTCTGAGAAATAAATTTCTGTTGTTTATCAGCCACCCAGTTTATGGTATTCTGTTATAGCAGCCCAAACTGACTAAGACACAGGGGAAACTGAAATAATGTTGCCAGCCTAAAACTAATTAACAAAGCGAATTCTGTATAAACAGCTAATGCAGTACAATGAAAGCTAAGTCCCAATTTAATTTTTTAAAATTATTTCTGCTACCTTTCCCCTTTGTCAATGTACAACTTCATCATGTGTGGCTAATGCACATTACGTGTCAGACATTTTACTAAGCACCAAACATACTAAGCCTTCATTTAATTCACAAGAACCCTGAAAGAAGCATATTTTATTTTCATTTACAGATGCCAAATCTGAGGCTCAAAACAGTTACTCAGCTAAAAAATGGCAGAGCAGAGATTTGCTTGCCAACCCTGTGACTCCAAAACTGCCCACTACACTCCAAGAGAGTCAGCCGTGTAGCACATGCAGAAAAGCTTACGTAGCATAATAAAACCATATCTTCACCATTCATCTAAAAATAGTGAAATCTGGTCATGGAGAGGATTCCACTGCCCCATCCTAGTTCTTTTTTGTGATGGTATACTCTCACAATACATCCACTAAACTTTTATTTCTCAGGGATGTTTATATAAGTTAATATCCTTTTCTCAGCCAAAATTTTTATCAAGCCTATTTGTCAACATATGCACATATAGAAGACCCCCTCCACCAAGAAACACTAAACATAACATTGTCGATATCAACATATATTGAGCTGTTCTTTTTATACTTTGATTTTTTTTTTTTTTTTACTTTTTGGCCGCCCTACACAGCATGTGGGATCTTAGTTCCCTGACCAGGGATCAAACCCGTGCGCCCTGCTTTGGAAGGCAGAGTCTTAACCTCTGGACGACCAGGGAAGTCCCTATACTTTGATTTTTAAGAGGGCATGTGTTGACTTATAACTGGCATTCTGTGACTGTAAGAGTGGACAAATAAAGGGGTGGGGGAGGCACAAGAAAATGGTGAGAATGACTGAAGCATTTATAATTTATCAGGACATTGGTACTAACCCTTCTTGGTGGTTGTTTGGTTTTTACACCGGAAACGGGGGATGTAAGTTTAATACTGAAACTAATTCCTGGGACAGAAACTATCAAATGGTTTCTACAAAGATTCATTTTTATATCCTCAGCTTTGATTGTCCTTTTACATCAACAGCAGTAATACCAACATCAACAAAAACAATATGAACTTGTAATGAGTGTTCACCATGTACCTGCACCAGGCACTAGGTTAAATGCTTTAAGCTTTCCCTCGTTTAACCTTAATAGCACCAGTGTGATGCCATCATCATCATTATCTGTATTTTACATATAGGGAAACAGCCGTGAGTAGCTGACCCAGAGTGAACGTAGGGGAAGCTGTGGAGCTCTCCTTGAACTAAGGTCCATCTGACTCCAGAGTCCACGTTCTTAGCTCTGTCTATCCTCTTTCCATTTGGCATACGCGCTCTTCACGGCGGCCCTGCATCTATTGTACATTCTTCCCATGTTTGGCAAATTTCCCACGTTATGAGTCCCACTCTCAAAGGCAGAAATCAGAAACTCACTTTCTTGGCCTCTCTTGCAGCCACGGTGCTGACGTGTGACGTAGGCTCTACTAATCAGATACACCCATATGTAAATTCAATTTGCAGAACAATTGGAGGAAACAGGCAGTGTACAGAATTATTCTTCTGGGAAGGGTGGAGGTGGAGGTGCCCAACATGGGAGGTGGGAGGCGGCAGACGTCCCAGTGCGGGTCTTCACTGCAGACAGCAGTAGAGGGCGCTCTAACAGGGTCTTCAGCGGCTGACGCTGTGATGGAGTAGTCAGCGTAGCCAACTCGTCATTTGCTTCTGGTTGTGAGGCCACCAAGCCTGACTCTGACCCTCCCAGAGTTTCTCTGAGCTATCAGTTAGACCTTAATAAATTATGTTTCTGCTGAAACTGGCTAGAGTAACTTCTGTTACATGGGACTAAAAACCCAACTGGCACAATTCCTTCAGAACTTGAGAACAAATATTTCAAAAGGAACCACACATACCTGTTTGTTTGGTTTTTCACAAAATACAATCAATTTTATCATTAATGATTTATTTTAAATGCACACAGCTTTTTCTAAGTGGGTGAGCCTTCGAATAATTCATCAAAAGCAGCAGGACTAGCTAACCTCCTTAGCTGTATAGAGAGGTCTACTGACTTTTTCACCAACTGAGAACCATTTCTTTCATAAACAGAAATCCCCCCAAAATTTCAGATGTACTATTTTCCCCTTTGGAAATATTTTCTTTCTTGGCTTTTTCGCTATTAATATTGATGTGATATATCTGGTTCTAGCTGTGAATTTAATCAAACTCCTACTCCATTGTCTTAACTTTATTCCTAAAGCCAAACTCTGAAACTTTTGCTAAATCTTGTTAGTATTTCATTCTTATAAAATATAATCCTTATCCTCTACCTCTGTTCTACTGATGGATCGATCACTGCACCTTAAATGATGTTATGTAATTGTGAGACATTCAAAACATTTTAATCTGATTTTGCCCACTGATTGTCAACTAATCAACAGTCTTCAATATTACATGTGGTGTGCTTGTACCAGAAATATGGTAACAAATGTTGATTGCCTACTTAACAGCCCTTTTTCCTTATTACTTGCTCACAGAGCTCCCAGTTTGTGCGGGCATATGGCAGAAACATGCTCCAAGATGGCGGGCTCTCCCCCCAACCACAACTAATGAACCCTGTTGGTTTCCCTTCCCTTTTGCTTGATTTAGGGGTGGACACGTGGTGGGCACACAAATCTGACCAATCAGACTGAGGGGTGGTCTAACTTTGGAGCAATTTATCTTCCTGCTAAAAACCTCTGTCTTCCTATTTTGAATGCTATAATGCATGGATGTGATAGAGTTGGCAGCAGCCATCCTGTGACTCTGAAGGACTTAAAAAATAATAATAATAAAATAAATCCACAAGGTCTGCGAGAACAAAAGAAAAGACAATAGCAAAAAAAAAAAAAGTGCTGGAAACTAGAAAACAGATGGATGAGGTGTAATCAATGGCAGACCCAATAGAGTTGAATCCTAAGCTGGCAATGAGGAAAGCTGAGAAACAACACATCAGAATCCTCAAAGGTTTCAGGAACTGGTAGTACCAGAGACGTCTGGTACTGGAGATGGAAAAAGATGATAAAATAAGGAGGCAGCAGTTAACCCGCTGGAACAATTTATTCATTCCACACAGCTAGATCAATGCCCGTTTCCAACACCAGCAAAAAACTGATGGTTTATTCACTAGAGAAGGTAAAATAGTGTTCTCTGGACTTGAGGACTGTTTAAATTATGGATACTGTACTGAAATCAGGTGTATTAAGTAACGGTGTGTTCACTGAAGGCTGAATGCTGAGACCCTCAGCTCTCTTTCCTTATTTGGCTCCCAAAACACTGGCAAACAGATCTTAATCCTCCAGATAGATAACTGAAACGCTTTCCAAGTAATCTAAGTAGCCCAAGAAGAAAGAACTAAAGATACCGTCAAAGGGATCGAGGTTAATCATTCAGGACACCTACAGTGAGGTTCCTAAAGTGCACAAGTTACCCATACTCTCAAAACTGCAAATTATTATTTTGGGGTCTCACTCAATCAGGAGCAGACAATCCAGGATTTCCAATGATCTGAGAAAAGCCCCTAGCGTAAACACTGGGAACCAAACAAACAGAAGGAGAAGGAACTTGAAGGAAACAGAAAGGAGAGGAAAACTTCTGAGACTAACGTTCTCAAAGAGAAAAGAAAATATTTTGCTTTCATAAAACTAGAACTAGAGGGCTTCCCTGGTGGCGCAGTGGTTGAGAGTCCGCCTGCCGATGCAGGGGACACGGGTTCGTGCCCCGGTCTGGGAATATCCCACATGCCGCAGAGCGGCTGTGCCCGTGAGCCATGGCCGCTAAGCCTGCGCGTCCGGAGCCTGTGCTCTGCAACGGGAGAGGCCACAGCAGTGAGAGGCCCGCGTACCGCAAAAAAAAAAAAAAAAAAAAAAAAAAAACCTAGAACTAAATGCTACTTTAAAAGTATAATCTGAAAAAAAATAAAAGTATAATCTGAGTATAAGAACGAGCACTTGATGAAGTAAGTCAGAAAAAGACAAATACCATATGATATCACTTCTTTGTGGAACCTAAAATATGACACTAATGAACTTATCTACAAAAGAGAAACAGACTCACAGACATAGAGAACAGACTTGTGGTTGCCAAGGCGGGGGGGAAGGGATGGACTGGGAGTTTGGGGTTAGTAGATGCAAACTATTCTATATAGAATGGATAAACAACAAGGTCCTACTGTAGAGCACAGGGAACTATATTCAATATCCTGTGATAAACCATAATGGAAAAGAGTATGAAAAATAATGTATATATATATATAACTAAATCACTTTGTTGCATAGCAGAAATTAACACATTGTAAATCAACTATACTTCAATAAAAGAATGAACACTTGGAAATTTAAAATATGCTAACAGATTTAAAAACCAGAGGATAAATTTGTAGAAATCTCCCCAAAATGGAGCAAAAAGACAATGCTATGAGAAAAATTTTAAATTAAAAACTAGCCCAAGAAGTCCAACATCCAGATAATAGGAGCTCCAGAAAGATAAAAGACAGAGAAAATAAACAGAAGAAAATAATCAATTCAGAAAAATGTCCTAGAACCACAGGGCATAAATCACCAGATTGAAAGGACGCTCTGGAAGCCATACCCCATGGATTAAAAACAGAACCACCCATGACACACTATTGTGGAATTTCAAAACACTGAGGGTCCAAGAGATGATTCTACCAGCCTCCAGAGAAGAAAAAAGGGTCTCATATATTCCGTATTGGAAACAAAATGGTTTCAAATCCAAACAGCAATGCTGAAAGCAAAACAACTGTATCAGTCAGAGTTTGGCCAAGAAAACAGAAGCCACTCTAGGGACACAAATAGAAGCGTTTTAATAGAGAGAATCAGAAGCTTATACAAACTAAGGGTTGAGGGTGTGAAGGTCAGAGGAGAAGCCAGTGGAAGCAGTGATTTACAGGCCCGGCAAGCCATAGAAAATCTCAGCATCCTAAAATGAGACACTGCCTTTAATCCCAAGTGCTGAAGGACCTGAGGGCCACCTCTAAGAGCTGAGAGCAGTCCTCATTGACAGCCAGCAAGCCAATGGGGATTTGAGTCCTACAGCTGCAAGGAAATGAATTCTGCTAACAACCAGAGGGAGCATGGAAATGGAGCTTTCTCCAACCAAGCCTCCAAGTGAGGATACAGCCAATCGACATCTTGATTTCAACCTTATGATATTGTAAGCAGAGAAGCCAGCTAAAATGTGCTGAATTCCTGGCCTGTGGAAACTGTGGGATAATAAATGTGTGTATGTGTGTGTGTGTTTAATAGATCTTTATTGGAGTATAATTACTTCACAATACTGTGTTAGTTTCTGTTACACAACAAAGCGAATCAGCCATATGCACACACATGTCCCCATATCCCCTCCCTCTTGAGCCTCCCTCCCATCCTCCCTGTCCCACCCCTCTAGGTCATTGCAAAGCACTGAGCCGATCTCCCTGTGCTATGCTGCTGCTTCCCACCAGCCAACTATTTTACACTCGGTAGTGTATGTATGTCGATGCTACTCTCACTTCTCCCCAGTTTCGTCCCCCACCCCATGTCCTCAAGTCCATTTTCTACATCTATCTCTTTATTCCTGCCCTGCAACTAGGTTCATCAGTACCTTTTTTTTTTAGATTCCATATATATTTGTTAGCATATAGTATTTGTTTTTCTCTTTCTGACTTACTTCACTCTGTATGACAGACTCTAGGTCCATCCACCTCACTACAAATAGCTCAATTTTGTTTCTTTTTATGGCTGAGTAATATTCCATTGTATATATGTGCCATATCTTCTTTATCCATTCATCTGTCAGTGGACATTTAGGTTGGTCCCATGTCCTGGCTATTCTAAATAGAGCTGCAATGAACATTGTGGTACATGTCTCTTTTTGAATTATGGTTTTCTCAGGGTATATGCCCATTAGTGGGATTGCTGGGTCATATGGTAGGTCTATTTTTAGTTTTTTAAGGAACCTCCATACTGTTTTCCATAGTGGCTGTATCAATTTACATTACCACCAACAGTGCAGGAGGGTCCCTTTTTCACCACACCCTTTCCAGCATTTACTGTTTCTAGATTTTTTGATAATGGCCATTCTGACTGGCATAAGGTGATACCTCCTTGTAGTTGTGATTTGCATTTCTCTAATAGTTAGTGATGTTGAGCATCTTTTCATGTGCCTCTTGGCCATCTGTGTGTCTTCTATGGTGAAATGTCTATTTAGGTCTTCTGCCCATTTTTTAATTGGATTGTTTGCTTTTCTGATATTGAGCTCCATAAGCTGTTTGTGTATTTTGGAAATTAATCCTTTGTCCATCGTTTCATTTACAAATATTTTCTCCCATTCTGAGGGTTGTCTTTTTTGTCTTGTTTATGGTTTTCTTTGCTGTGCAAAAGCTTTTAAGTTTAATTAAGTCCCATTTGTTTATTTTTGTTTTTATTTCCATTACTCTAGGATGTGGGTCAAAAAAGATCTTGCTGTGGTTTATGTCAAAGAGTATTTTTCCTATGTTCTCCCCTAAGAGTTTTATAGTGTCTGGTCTTACATTTAAGTCTTTAATCCATTTGGAGTTTATTTTTGTGTATGGTGTTAGGTAGTGTTCTAATTTCATTCTTTTACATGTAGCTGTCCAGTTTTCCCAGCACCACTTATTGAAGAGACTGTCGTTTCTCCATTGTATATCCTTACCTCCTTTGTCATAGATTACTTGACCATAGGTGCGTGGGTTTATCTCTGGGCTTTCTATCTTTTTCCATTGATCTATATTTCTGTTTTTGTGCCAGTACCATATTGTCTTGATTACTGTAGCTTTGTAGTATAGTCTGAAGTCAGGGAGTCTGATTCCTCCAGCTCCACTTTTACCCCTCAAGACTGCTTTGGCTATTCGGGGTCTTTTGTCTCTCCATACAAATTTTAAGATTTTTTTGTTCTAGTTCTGTAAAAAATGCCACTGGTAATTTGATAGGGATTGCTTTGAATTTGTAGATTGCTTTGGGCAGTATAGTCATTTTCACAATATTGATTCCTCTAGTCCAAGAATATGGTATATCTCTCCATCTGTTTGTATCACCTTTAATTTCTTTCATCAGTGTCTTACAGTTTTCTGCATACAGGTCTTTTTTCTCCCTAGGTAGGTTTACTCCTAGGTATTTTATTCCTTTTGTTGCAGTGGTAAATGAGAGTGTTTCCTTAATTTCTCTTTCAGATTTTTCATCATTAGTGTACAGGAATGCAAGAGATTTCTGTGCATTAATTTTGTATCCTGCAACTTTACCAAATTCATTGATTAGCTCTAGTAGTTTTCTGGTGGCATCTTTAGGATTCTCTATGTATAGTGTCATGTCATCTGCAAACAGTGACAGTTTTACTTCTTCTTTTCCAATTTGTATTCCTTTAATTTCTTTTTCTTCTCTGATTGCTGCAGCTAGGCCTTCAAAAACTATGTTGAATAAGAGTGGCAAGAGTGGACATCTTTGTCTTGTTCCTGATCTTAGTGGAAATGCTTTCAGTTTTTCACCATTGAGTATGATGCTTGCTGTGGGTTTGTCACATATGGCCTTTTTTATGTTGAGGTAGGTTTCCTCTATGCCCATTTTCTGGAGAGTTTTTAGCATAAATGGGTGTTGAATTTTGTCAGAAGCTTTTTCTGCATCTATTGAGATAATCATATGGTTTTTATTCCTTAATTTGTTAATGCAGTGTTTCACATTGATTGATTTGGTTATGTTGAAGAATCCTTGCATCCCTGGGATAAACCCCACTTGATCATGGTGTATGATCCTTTTAATGTGCTGTTGGATTCTGTTTGCTAGTATTTTGTTCAGGATTTTTGCATCTATGTTCATCAGTGATATTGGTCTATAATTTTCTTTTTATGTGTTATGTTTTTCTGGTTTTGGTATCAGGGTGATGGTGGCTTCATAGAATGAATTTGAGAGTGTTTCTCCCCCTGCCATTTTTTGGAAGAGTTTGAGAAGGATTGATGCTGTTACATTTGTGGGAATTTGTTACATGGCAATAGAAAACTAACACACTCACCATGGCCTGCTGTTTGGATGAGCTGAGGAAATTCCCTTCACCCACAGAAGGGGTCAGTTTTGATTTCCTCTAGAGAGTAGAAGAGGGGCCATAGAGGCAGGAAAGCATCAGATAGAGAGCTATCCATCGCCTGACTATATTTCTGCAGATGTCTGTCACCTGACCCAAACTACAGCAGATGGTCCAACTGTGGCATATCCTGTGTTTCCCAGAACTCACTCTTGATCTGACCCCTGACTTTCCAGAAAGAGCTCTTGGATTCTCTCAGAAGTGCTAAAGACAAACTTGACTTGGGGAACTGTAGCTTATCTTCTGAGAACCTGCCACAATGGTTGTGCTTGCTACTCAGTTGTCAAAAATATGAGCAATAGGGCTTCCCTGGTGGCGCAGTGGTTGAGAGCTTGCCTGCTAATGCAGGGGACACGGGTTCGAGCCCTGGTCTGGGAGGATCCCACATGCCGCGGAGCAACTAGGCCCGTGAGCCACAACTACTGAGCCTGTGCGTCTGGAGCCTGTGCTCTGCAACAGGAGAGGCAACGATAGTGAGAGGCCCGCGCACCGCGATAAAGAGTGGCCCCCGCTTGCCACAACTAGAGAAAGCCCTCGCACAGAAACGAAGACCCAACACAGCAAAAATAAATTAATTAATTAATAAACTCCTACCCCCAACATCTTCAAAAAAAAAAGAAAACCACAGCTTTAAATATATATATATCTATCTATCTATATCTATCTATCTATCTATCTATCTATCTATATGAGCAATATATTACCTAAGGTAAAAGTATAAAGCAAAGCAAGGGATAATTACCAAAAAATAATCAGGCTAATGGTTACCTCTTGAGGAGGAGGGTGGAGAATTTGATTAAAGAAGAGCACACAGTGAATTTCAAGTCACTGCAATGTTTCACTTGTTAACCCAGGTAACAGGGACACAAGTGTCATTTTATCAGTATTCTTAAACCCTACATATATATCTTATACTGCCTTCTGTGTGTATTATACTTCACACATAAGTGCTTAGCAAAAGGTAGTGTTATTAGAAAATCAACGGTGTAAAGACATGAAACTAAAGATTAACTTTTCATCCTGACTGCTTTGCCCTTGAATGCCTTTCCCTAGAATTTACTAGAATGTTAAAAGTACTGGTCATAGGAAATGGAGTCCCTAAAATCCAGAAACGCTTTAGAGTCTCCATTATGAGAAAAAGGTGGAATATTCAGTAAACAATATTAGATTGGATTCATACCTGCAATATTATGATTTATACATGTCTCATATATATTTGGTCTCCATCCACACTTACTGGCTCACAGCTCCCAAAACCCTTGGAATTTCCTGAGCAGCAAGAGCAATGGGATATTTGGTCTCTTGTCCTCAGTCCCTGAAAAGGCTTCAGGAAAGGTGACTTCTGGATTCCTCCCAAGGGTGGGGGCTGGTTGTCAAGAGAACCAACCATGTGCTTAGAGGGTTGGAACTTTCAGTCTCACGCCCCTAACCTCCAGGGAAGAGATAGGAGCTGGAGGTTGAATCAATCGTCAGTGGCCAATGATTTAGTCAGTCGTGCCTGTGTAATGAAGCCTCCATAAAAACCCAGAAAGACAGGGTCTAAAGAACTGCAGGGTTGATGAATAGGTGGAGATTGGGGAGAGAGGCCCCCCTGGAGAGGGCATGGAAGCTACACACCCTTTCCCCATACCTCACCCTATGTATCTCTTCATCTGGCTGTTGATTTGTATCCTTTAATATCCTTTTATAATAAATTGGTAATCTAGTGAGTAAATGGGTTTTCCTGAGTTCTGTGAGCCATTCTAACAAATTAAGTAACCCCTAGGAGGGGGCCATTGGAACCTCCAATTTATAACAGGTTGGTCAGAAGCACAGGTAACAACCTGGGCTTGCACCTTGTGGGACTGAGCCCTTTATCCGTGGAATCTGGTTCTGTCTCCAGGTCAACAGTGTCAGAATTGAGTTGAATTCTCAGACACCTGGCAGGCATCCAAGAATTGCTTGTTGGTGTGGGGAAGCCTCCACACACAAATTGGAATTGGATCTGGGAACTCTTTTGGAATACCTCAAATCTTACACCAAAATAAATTACAGGTGGGTCAAGACTGCCATGTAAAACAATGAAAACCTAAAAGTACGAGATGAAAATACAGAAGGATTATTTTCTAATCTAGGAGTAGGAAAAGCCTTGGTGAGCATGATATAAAACATAGGAGCTATAAAAGGAAAGCTATGTCTGAATACATTTTTTTAAATTCTGCTCAGGAAAAAAACAAACAAACAAACAAAAAACACCAAAAACAAACTCAAAAGACATGAAAAACTGGAAACAACTATTTGCATTCCTACAAATCAATAAGAAAGAGACCAATAACTCAATCGAAAATGGGCAAAGGATATGAACAGACAGTTGCCAGGCAAGGAATTCCAAATGGCTTTTAAACATATGAAAATATGCTCAACCTTCTCCATAATAAGGGAAATGCAAATTAAAACTACCAGATTGGCAGATACAAATTTTGATAACACCATGTGGATGGAGGTTAGAGAAACAGATGCTCTCACATATTGCTGGTGGGAGTGTAAACTGGCTCAATCCCTGTAGAGAACAATTTGACAATATCTATCAAAATCTAAACTGCATGTTTTGGCAGGCACCATTAGTTTACACCCCAAAATCATTCCTCCATGTTCCTTGCTAACTGAGTCCAGGTGCTCAGGCGGCAATGGGCCAAGTTCTAAGCACTAAGTTTATTTATTGACTCATTCTTATTTATTAAGCACTTACTCTCTGCTAGGCACTGTTCTGGGCTCTGGCGATACAACATCGAATGAAGCCACCAAACTCCAGCCTTCATGATAATCTTGCACCTACTGATTGAAATTCCAGAACATAATGGCAACTGTGGCATTCTGATGTATATTTTAAGTAATAGATACCATATAGTTTTTCATCCAAATTGAGACACTTTTGAAAGTGAGTGGACTGCTGTTAATAAAATACAGTGGGACAACAGGCACAAGCCAGGACTGTCCCAAGCAAAGTGGGAAATATGGTCACTCCTAGTAATCCTGAGATCACGATGATGTCACCATCATCTCAGTTGCTGTTCTAAAATGATTTCACCAGGAAACTCTGGAAGAAAAGTCAGATCAAACTAGCTCTGGAGAAAGTACAAATGACAGATACATCTGAAAAGACACTCAACCTCTTTAATTATGAGGAAAACTGGAATTAAGTCAGTAGTAAGATGTCTTGAAAGAACTTGAAATAGAGGAAGGATGTAGTCAGAATGCTTTCAAAACATACGCACCTTTGTTTGATTTGAAATTTTAATGCAGTATGTAATTTTCCAGGCATATCTCCAGACATAAAACTGATTAAAACATATTGTTAAATTAAGGAAAAACAGTATTATACTAACAGATTTCAGTTCTTATTAATAGCACAGAACACTAGAATATCAAAACCTATATTGTAATCACTACTCATTTGTACCAGGCAGTCACTTTCCCAGACTGCTGGTGACCCAATAGGGGTTAGAGAAACATAGGGAAACAATGGTCAGAGTACTTCTGGAGAGGCTTTCTTAAGGGACAAATTCAAAAGGAGAGTTTACTGGAGCTGCCTCTCCTCATGCTCCAAAGTTGAAAGTGGCCATAATGCCCGGAGCTGCAGCAGCTATCTTGTAACCATGAGGTGACAATCATGAAAAGAAAAATCAATTTGCTATGGGTTGCAGAGAAGAAGACCCAGAGGAATGAGAAGAAAGAACCTAGAGCTCTTGACAACCTTGCTGAGCTGCCAGACCACTCCTAACATCACTTGAGAATTGTAGCTGTGGGTCAAAGATGGGAGAGAGACTTTCCTCTGCATACCCTTCAGAACTTTTTGAATTTCATACTATGTAGTTTCATACTATTTCACCATATGCCACCCCAAATAAGTACTATTTTGAGATTTTTACTTGAAAAACAACAGGAGAAAAAGGAGCTCTGACCTCCCCTTTTTTCTTCTTGAAAGCAAGGGGTAAAACTCCATGTGAAAACATGACCTCCCTATACCAGGAGGAAAGAAACATTCTTATCACCAGAGATGAGGTGTCAAGGCCAAGAGAATTCTGTACAAATAAACCTTGTTAAAATAACTCCCATCTTCCTTTGGCCTCCCCATGTATTTTGATTCCTTGTCCACAGTTGCCTCTCTTTGTTCAACCTAGTATAAAAATATTCAGATTTTGCCACTTCTATGTTCTTCATTTTCCTATGGGGGTTCCCAGATATATGTAAAATCTGTATACTTTTCTCCCCTAAATATGTGTTATGTCAATTTAATTCTCAGGCCCAACAGAGACCCCAAGAAGGTAGAAGTAAAGTTTTGTCTTCCCAACACCTATTCAAGTAAGACTGTAAAGCCTGGGACCCCATCAATCCTTAAACACTTAAAACAAAAATATTCTTTGTCTACATTGGTTGGTTTGTTTGCTTTTTAGTGGAAATATAATTTTAAAAAACATGTGGTTTGATATTTACAAAGAAGTAAATTATAGGGCTTCCCTGGTGGCGCAGTGGTTGAGAGTCCATCTGCCGATGCAGAGGACAGGGGTTCGTGCCCCGGTCTGGGAGGATCCCACGTGCCGCGGAGCGGCTGGGCCCGTGAGCCATAGCCGCTGGGCCTGCGCGTTCGGAGACTGTGCTCCACAACGGGAGAGGCCGCAGCGGTGAGAGGCCTGCGTACTGGGGGGAAAAAAAAAAGTAAATTATAGACAAAAAGGTCCTTCAGTATCAACTCTCACGTTATATTGACAAAGCTCAAAGTGGCAGAAATCATTATCACCAGTCAAGCTGAAGCCTAGGTATCCAGACCCCTTTCATCTAATTTATTTGCACTCAATCCGAAGTACTGATTTATATTTTAATTATAGAACAAAATTTGACTTTCCTAGTTTCAGAACCCAGAAACCTGTGCCAAATCCTTTGAGAATTTACTTTATTACAAGATTTTTTTTAAATAAGATGCCGACTTTGTCTTTTAAGAATCACTTTCCACACCTATGGCTTCAAAGACTAAACCTGTCAGGCTTGTTGGTGTGTGACTCCTTCCTCTAAGATTCCAGACATTCTTGTCTGCGGCATCACGCTGTGGGGAGACCGCAGTGTGAAATGGCCGTGATCTTTGTGGGTTACTGTCTGGCTATACCTCACTGGGACACCAGAGGGCGCGCGGAGGGCTGGCACTTGTTTTTCTTTAAATCCTGAATCTAAGTCCGCGCGGAGAACAACAAAAGACTGGGAACACAGGGGCCGGGAGACAAAGGGACAAGGGAAAAAGGCTGCACGCCCTGTTTTACTGGCGTTGAAGTTTGCTTACTCATCCACCCACCTCCCCGCCTTAAGGAACTAGATATAAACAACTTATGCTGCAAAATAATGAAATCTTGGGCTAACAAGGAAAATCAGAGAATGGATTAGTCACCCTAGTTCTATGAAAGACTATCACAGGTGGGCGTTTGAGCTATTTGCTTTGTTTGATATTAGTAACTTACCCCCAAAAAATTTTTATTTCTTGTTTTTCTGCGTTCATGAATAATACAGGTACATAGCAAAAAATTTAGAAAATACAGAAACGCAAAAAAAAGAGAGATCATCAACATACTCTAACCTAACATTTTCACATATTTCTTTTCAAACTTTTTTCAGTATATAGAAACGCACAGAAAAACAGTGCACTTCATATTATTTTGTGCTGGCTTCCTTCTCATTTACTATATCATCAACTTCATTTTTATCCATAAATTCTCATAACCTTGCTAGTCACATGAGTGAATCACAGAAGAATAAGAAATGTCAGAAGCTTTTTCCCTAAAATAGCAAATTGAATGCCAAACCCGAGTCGTGCATATGAAGCGGGAATTTTTCTGTTGCTTTGCATTTAGAAAAGGAAACAGGTAAAGATTAAAGAAAAGAAGTAGAAACTATGCCATCCCACCCAAAAAAGGGGGAATGAACTTGTCCTTCCCGGCTGTCTGAGGATGACTTAAGGTCAGACAGATCAATCTACACGGCCACTAACCGGCAGGTCAGCAGGTGGCCAGCAAGACCCAAAAAAAGTTAGAAACAGGAAGGTCAGTGACCTTGAGTCTTGGGGCCAGTGCCAGCAGGTGGCTTCCTCAGAAATCGGAACGGAAGCTGAGACCAGCCCTGGGGCCGATAACCACAGCCAAGGTGATACCGAGATCTGATGCTCTGGAACACTGCCCGCATCACACACACACACCTAATCACTCAGCTCACAGATTCCCTTGCATTAGTACAGCAACAAAAAAAGAAAAGAGTGGTGTTCTCAGCCCTGGGAATTTAGGAAAATCACTGGAGCTCTCTGGGTCTCAGTCTCCTTACCCAGATAACTGAAACGGCGGAAAAGATCCAAGGCTCCTGCCAGCCCCTCAAAGTCTGTGATCCTTTATGATCCCCGACTGTGCATAACAATGAAAAATGGAGACATTCTCTGCCTTCTGCAGCCCAGGAGCAGCAGACCCTCTACTTGCTGTTTCCCAGATCCCCACATTCTCCTTCACAAGCTCTGTGCCTTAACCATTAGTGCTTCCCCCTTGCAGAAGTGCTGGAAAACTTTTCCCCTTCTCTTTCAAAGTTCATCATCCTTTGAAGGCCCAGCTAGGTTTTCCTCAAGCACCTCAGGCAGAGGTAGTCCTCCCTTCTCTGTAATTCCATACTATTTTGGACATACTTCCATCACTTTCTACCTGTGACCGTAACCTTCCTGTGCCTCAGCTTCCTCATCTGTAAAAGGGGGAGAATTATTGTACCAAACTCAAAGGATTGTAAGAGGATTAAACGGTTAACAGGTGTAAAGCATTTAAAGCAGAGCCAACATTTATCAGGTTCTCAATAGGCCTGGATTATGCCTCCACCATAACACTTAACAAAGTGTTGAATAATGATCAGTTAAAGGGTCTACCTCCCCCATGATCTGAGTCCTCAAGGCAGGAAGTGAGTCTTATCCATATCTTTGTCCCCACTGCCTAGCTCCATGCCTGGCACAAAGAATAAATCAATAAAGGTTTTTGTTTGTTTGTTTTCTTAATGAGAAGGAAAAAAAAGACTGAAGGGTTGATTGAACTAGAGGGGGACACACTTTTGCCTCTCAGTTTTAACTTTGGATTATTGTTGAAATAAATTAGGCTGGGAAACAGTGAAGTATGACTTTTTTCCCCTTCATAATCTAAACATCTACCCATCCAGGCCCAAATCATAAACATTTATCTTTGAATTTTAATGTTTATGAAGGGTTAATTCCCATATTTGCAGGGGAAGTTCGGTGTTTTAATAGATATAATGTTTCAGTGAATGAAAAATTACAGAATCCAAAAACTACTCAGGAGCAATTTAGGCTCTTTAATTATGGGGAGAAGGGAAGAAGAAGGTTGGGTAGTGAGCTAGCCCAAGTTCTTGTTTATATTATGTTCAAAGGCTGGGTTGAGGAAGTGAGCATAACAGAAAAAAGGGAAGAGACACAAGAAACTAGGTCATGCATCCTCTGATAAAAACAAAAAGTTATTTAAGAGAATGAAAAGACAAGGCACAGCTTGGGAGAAAATACATCTCCCAAGATATATATGTGTTTATATATATATGTATATGTGTATGTATATATATATATATGTGTGGGGGGGTGTGTGTTGATATATCCCAAGATATATATCATATATGATATATCTGACAAAGACTAGTAATCAAAATGTACAAAGAACTTTCAAAATTCAATAATAAGAAAACATCCCAATTTTTAAAAGGGCAAAAGATTTGGATACTTAAATAAATCCATAGAAAAATGCTCAGCACCATTAATTATTAGGGAAAGGCACATTAAAACTACAGTGAGGGCTTCCCTGGTGGCGCAGGGAAAAGAGTCCACCTGCCGATGCAGGGGACACGGGCTTGTGCCCCGGTCCGGGAAGATCCCACATGCCGCGGAGCGGCTGGGCCCATGAGCCATGGCCGCTGAGCCTGTGCGTCTGGAGCCTGTGCTCCGCAACGGGAGAGGCCACAACAGTAAGAGGCCCGTGTACCACAAAAAAATAAATAAATAAAAACTACAGTGAAGGGGAAGGGGGAGGGGAAGGGGGAGGGGGAGGGGAGGGAAGGAGGAGGGGAGGGGAGGGGGAGGGGGAGGGGAGGGTTAATTTGGGAACGTGGGTCTAGCAGGTGCAAACCATTATATATAGAATGGATAAACAACCTCCTACTGTATAGTGCAGGGAACCACATTCAATAACCTATAATAAACCATAATGGAAAAGAATTTGAAAAAAGAATATGTATAACTGAATTACTTTGCTGTACACCAGAAACTAACACAACATTGTAAATCAACTATACTTCAACTAAACAAAAAAATTAACACCGACACCACCAAAAAAACAAACTACAGTGAGATCCCGCTACACGCCTATTAGAAAGGCTTAAATAAAAAATACTTACAATACCGTGCTAGCAAAGATATGGGACAACAAGAACTCTCATACATTGTTGGTAGAAATGCAAAATGTTACAGCCACTTAGGAAAACAGTTTGGCAGTTTCTCATGAAGGTAGACATACACTTACCCTAAGATTCAGCAGTCCCACTTCTAGGTATTGACCCAAGAGAACTGAAGATCTATGTCCACACAAAAACCTGTACACTAATGTTTGTAATAGCTATTTTTATAACAGTCAAAAACTGGAAAAAATACAAATGCCCATTAACTAGAGAGTGGATAAACAAACATCCATACAATAGAACACTAATCAGCAATTTAAAAAAAAACTACTGCTACATACAACAACTTGGACGACTCTCAAAAGCATTATGCTAAGTGAAAGAAGCCATATTCAAAAGGCTACAAACTGGGTTTCCCTGGTGGCGCACTGGTTAAGAATCTGCCTGTTAATGTAGGGGACATGGGTTTGAGCCCTGGTCCGGGAAGATCCCACATGCTGCGGAGCTACTAAGCCCGTGTGCCACAACTACTGAGCCTGCGCTCTAGAGCCCGTGAGCCACAACTACTGAGCCTGTGCTCTAGAGCCCATGAGCCACAACTACTGAACCTGTGCTCTAGAGCCCGTGAGCCACAACTACTGAAGCCCACGCGCCTAGAGCCCGAGCTCCGCAACAAGAGAAGCCACCGCAATGAGACGCCTGCGCACTGCAACGAAGAGTAGCCCGGCTCACTGCAACTAGAGAAAGCCCACGTGCAGCAATTAAGACCCAACGCAGCCAAAAATAAAATAAAATAAAAGGCTACAAACTGCACAGTCCCATTAGTACGACATTCTGGAAATTGAAATCTCAACAGTGGTGCCTGGGACTGGAGACAGAGGACTCACTGCAAAGAGGCATAAAGGGACTTTGTGATTAAAGTGGTGGAAAGATTTTGATTATGGTCAAAATTCATAGAATGCTATGCCTAAAAAAGAATGAATTGTACTGCTTGTAAATTATATCTCAATAAACCGTAAAAATAATAAATAAATAAATAGAAATGAATAAGAGGCCGAAGTTCTTAACACAGCCTGCGAGACTTTGTCCCACTCCGGGTTGGCCTTTCAGCCTCGTCTCTTCCGTGACCTTCCTCTTGCTTCCTGATCACATCAGCCTTCTTTCAGCCCCTCTGCTCACCACTTTTCCTCATTTCCTATAATCTTTGCACATCCAGTTCCATCTACCAAGAAAGCTCTTCCCTCTGCATCTTCTTCTTAGTAATTGTCACAGTGGTGATTTTACATTGTTGTTGTTGTTGTTACTATTCTGTGTCTCCTCCACTAAAATGGAAGCTCCTTGAGGTCAGGGTCTGTCTTTGTTCATCACTGTATCTCCAGTCCCCCCGCACTGTGCTGGTACAACGACCTGTACAATGAATACTCAACTACTACATTCAACTGCCTTCTCTATGTCTCAGTCTTAACACATCCCAAACTGAAATGCTTCTTATCTCCCAAAAGACTGCTCCGCAGGCAGAGCTGCTTCGTTGCACAGTTCAAGGAGTGCCAGCCACAGAGCGTCCATGGGAATGGCGCCGTGCTTCTCCCAAGCTGTGCCCTTCACGTGGACTCTCCACATGGATGCAGTGCTCCGAGCATTATTCTTCTCCACTGCAGTTGATGGCAACTCTATCCTCCCAGTTGCTCAGGCCAAACATTTTGGAAGCATCTTTGATTCCTCTTTCGCTCTCACACCTCACAGTCACTCTATCAGGAAATTTTACTGGCTCTACCTTTGAAATATATCAGCTCCTCTCACATTCCCAACCACTTCCACTCCAGCCTGAACCACTATCACTACCGCAGTAGACCTCTTTGGTCTCCCTGCTGCTGCTCTTGTCCACTACAGTCTTCTCAACCCAGGAGCCAAGAGTCCTTTAAAACATAAACCAGACCATGTCATTTCTCTTTTCAAAGCCCTATAGTAACTCTCTATTTCCCCTCAGAATAAAAGCCAAAGTCTACAATGAACTTTAAGGCCCCACAGGCCTCCCAAATAGTTATACGACTACACCTCTTACCTCCCTCAAGTCTGTTCAAACGTTACCTTCTTAAAATAAAGCCTAGGGCTTCCCTAGAGCTTCCCTAGAGCTTCCCTGGTGGTGCAGTGGTTAAGAATCTGCCTGCTAATGCAGGGGACACAGTTTCGAGCCCTAGTCCGGGAAGATCCCACATGCTGCAGAGCAACTAAGCCCGTGCGCCACAACTACTGAAGCAGGCGCACCACAACGAAGAGTAGCCCCTGCTCTCTGCAACTAGAGAAAGACTGCGTGCAGCAACGAAGGCCCAACACAGCCACAAATAAATAAGTTAAAAAAATAAATTTAAAAAAAAATGAAGCCTACTTTGACCACATTCTGTTTACTTAACTTGCCACTCTCCAAACCCACTTACCGTGCTATTTTCTTCTATTTCCACTCTTGTCACCATCTAACTTATTTATCTATGATCATCATTGTTTATGGTCTGTCCTCCTTCTGTTAGGAAATAAGCTCCACAAGAACAGAATTTATTAACTGAAACCTCCTCATGCATCTAAAGCAATGTTTGGCATATTGTAGGTTCAACAGTGAATAAATAACTACAGTGTCTGCTAAGTAATTAGAGGTTAATAAATATTAGTACAGGAACAAGTGTGACACATACAAAGTGATAAAACTTTTTCTCTCCATAACTCATATTTCTTTGTTAATATACATGTATGTGGAACTGTGCATTAGGGTGAAAACTGCACAAGATTTGCAGTCAAGGCTTGGGTGATTCCTGGCCTCTCACCACTTCCTACCTGTATAACTACACAAGATTCCCATATAGGGATAAAACACGTGCCCTGTTAACCTCCCAGGGCTGTTGGGAAGAGAAAATGAATGTGAATGCTTTTGCAAGCTGTGATAAGCTCTACAGTTACTTAGGTAAAGCAAGATTTGAAACTTTCAATCACATCAATTGCCATCGTGCTGTTTACCTCCAAGGAGAGTTCTATGCCCTCTGTACTGCCAGTCCGATTGTAACCTTTACTTTCTCCCAGTGCTGACAGTGAGGAATCTCTGAGCTGCCTTATCCTGTTCAGGTTAGTTACCCTCTCCTTTCCTTCCATTTTAGGAAGATGGACAGCAGGTGTTGTGTTCCCTGCTCCATAATCTCTGCTGACTCAGGCTGCTTCTTCCCATCCCTAGGGAGGATAAAAGAGGAGCAGTAACAACACATGTAGAGCCACTGGCATAGCTTTACAGAGCTTAGGTGGAGAGGATGGTGTCTCTTCTGAAGAGACAAAGATTAAGCCTGTTCTCCCACAGTGTGGAACCTTGTGCAAACAGTTCAGAAGACCTGGCTTCCCACTGCCCTGAAGCCTCTCCAACTGAGAGACCAGAGGGAAGTCTCTTCAATCCTACCCAGAAAAGGACATCAGCATAGTTATCGCAGGGCCCTTTGGACTTTACGAGAGTTAATGGAGGGTCAGAAGTAGAAGGAGGCCCAGGGACAGAGTTTTATTGAGGCTTTGGGTGTATTTAAGAGTGAAAAAAATAAATGTGCCAAAACAAGCCTCAGAAATCGCCATTTTTTTAAACTCAAGATGGATTAAAGACCTAAATGTAAGGCCAGACACTATAGAACTCTTAGAGGAAAACACAGGCAGAACACTCTATGACATAAATCACAGCAAGATCCTTTTTGACCCACCTCCTAGAGCAATGGAAATAAAAACAAAAATAAACAAATGGGACCTAATGAAACTTAAAAGCTTTTGCACAGCAAAGGAAACCATAAACTAGATGAAAAGACAACCCTCAGAATAGGAGAAAATATTTGCAAACAAAGCAACTGACAAAGGATTAATCTCTAAAATATACAAGCAGCTTATGCAGCTCAATATCAAAAAAACAACCCAATCCAAAAGTGGGCAGAAGACCTAAATAGACATTTCTCCAAAGAAGATATACAGAGTGCCAACAAACACATGAAAGGATGCTCAACATCACTAATCATTAGAGAAATGCAAATCAGAACTACAATGAGGTATCACCTCACACCAGTCAGAATGACCATCATCAAAAAATCTAGAAACTATAAATGCTGGAGGGGGTGTGGAGAAAAGAGAACACTCTTGCACTGTTGATGGGAATGTAAATTGATACAGCCACTATGGAGAACAGTATGGAGGTTCCTTAAAAAACTACAAATAGAACTACCATATGACCCAGCAATTCCACTACTGGGCATATACCCTGAGAAAACCATAATTCAAAAAGTCATAAAAAAAAAAAAAAGAGTCATGTACCACAATGTTCATCGCAGCTCTATTTACAATAGCCAGGACATGGAAGCAACCTAAGTGTCCATCGACAGATGAATGGATAAAGAAGATGTGGCACATATATACAATGGAATATTACTCAGCCATAAAAAAATTGAAACTGAGTTATTTGTAGTGAGGTGGATGGACCTGGAGACTGTCATACAGAGTGAAGTAAGTCAGAAAGAGAAAAACAAATACCGTATGGTAACACATATATATGGAATCTAAAAAAAAAAAAAATGAAGAACCTAGGGGCAGGGTGGGAATAAAGACATAGACATAGAGAATAGACTTGAGGACATGGGGAGGGGGAAGGGCAAGCTGGTATGAAGTGAGAGGGTGGCATGGACATATATACACTACCAAATGTAAAATAGATAGCTAGTGGGAAACAGCCACATAGCACAGGGAGATCAGCTCAGTGCTTTGTGACCACCTAGAGGGGTGGGATAGGGAGGGTGGGAGGGAGACGCAAGAGGGAGGGGATATGGGGATATATGTGTATGTATAGCTGATTCACTTTGTTATACAGCAGAAACTAACACACAGTTGTAAAGCAATTATACTCCAATAAAGATGTTATAAAAAAAAAGAAATTGCCATTTTTTAATGTCTGCGTTTAAATCCAAAATCACTTTCATCAGATGGAAAACACCATGTAACCTATGATCTATAAAAATACTAATTCCTAGTACAAGGAATGGATTTCTTAAGACACGTAAGTTTAAGTTCTATAATAAAGACATTTAATCATGTCAGTTTGTGACTCTATAAATTCACTTATTTAGAGTTAACCTTAGAATTTTGTAAGTGAGGCCCTCTTGGTCCCCCTGGGAACAGGCTTGATCCTGTTTATGAAAAGGCTCAGGATAATATAAATTATTATATTAATGTACTTTCCTAACCCTATGTTTAATCAATGGCACATCCTTGTTTTGAATTATTTAAATGTATTATTATTTAACCATTTAAGTGTTTGTCATTTCCGAGTAAACTGTAGACGCCTCAGGAAAAAGACCTAAATACAGGAAAAATCAGCTAATAAAATTTCATTTGGCCTGCGTGAGCCCTTTTGTGTCTGAAAAGCTTACAAATAGTTTGAAGAGGCACTAGACTGTGGGGCAACTCCGACTGCCCCTGACATCTGGCAACCATATGATACCCTTGAACTTTGACTAAAGAAAAAATATATAAATTTGTGAAGGTAAAACTCTGCTTCCTAACACAACATTCTAAATCAACCATACTCTAATAAAATTAAAATTAAAAAAAAAAAAAACCCTGTGTCAACTCGGTATTCTTGGTCACTTAAAACAAAAATCTCCCGCCAGAAACCTAAATCATCTGGAAAGCATGAAAAGTCCTGGCAAACTATGTTCAACAGTTCACCATCACTAAAACTGGAAGCGCATTTTGTTTCATTTATTCTAAACCATTTACTATTTTCAGGGACGAAAAGAGTCCAAGGCGCCCAGAATGTATAATGTGAGGAGCAACAGGCTATTTTCACACTCGCAGGTGAGTGGTAGGAGGGAAAAAAAAATCTCTCCTTACCTTGAAGTAGTACTTGAGAGAAAGGGAACGAACAGCTCCTCGTTAGTATAGTGGTTAGTATCCCCGCCTGTCACGCGGGAGACCGGGGTTCAATTCCCCGACGGGGAGAAGAGGTTACTTTTACTAACCACTACTACTATTTTCTGCGTAATTCAACTGCCCAGCATGGCTGACAAACACAACATGCGGATATTTTTTATAAGTGCGTCTTTTCAAAGTGGTAACTTTTAAGCTTAATGCTCACCGTGAGATAAAAGCCAACTCCGAGAGTAAACGCTTTACACTGTTGTCAGAAGGGTTAAGAAAGACGAAAACGTTCGTTAAAAACCCACTGCGCGCTCCCAGCCGGTAGCTCACGCTAGCTGGCGAAGGCCTACGCATGCGCAGTAGCGCCCCCGCCAAATTCCAAACGGAGGTCACGAACTCAGCCCACTGAACGGGGAGGGGGTGGGGAAGATGAGGGCCGAGTCTCCGCCCCTAGCCGGGCAGGTTAGAACGGAAATCGCTTGCAGAAGAAGGGGGAGGACCGGTGTCCTTTGACCCTGGAGACTCGACTAAAAGGGAAACTCCATTCTCCCGCCTCTGCTAGTTCCATCCTTGCCTAGGTAGAGGGATAGCTGTGAGGAAAATCTTGGCACTAAAAGAATCAGTCTCCAGTCCGACCTAAACTGGATGGAGGGGCAGGGAGAGAATGGAAGACAAGGCGAGGCGTGCCCGGAAGAGACGCCATGTTACCGGAGTTCTAAGAAATTGCGTGAGCCACAGCCCAGCAGGACCTCGTGGCGCAACGGTAGCGCGTCTGACTCCAGATCAGAAGGCTGCGTGTTCGAATCACGTCGGGGTCATGGTTTTTATTTTTAGGCCCACTGGTTTCTATAAAGCTAGATGTGTTCCCGCCATTTTTTGAAAATGCCTTTGATTTTAGGATTAAATCTTCCTCATTCAAATGTTATCCCAGTAATCTTTAGTCTGCAAAAAGACAAGAATCACTATATATCGTGAAACGTTAAGGCTGGTTTTTTTTTGTTTTTTTTTTTTACTGTTTGGCCTTGTGAGTTCTCTGTCATTCAAAGTGCATAATGCATAGAGATGTGGGCTATTACTGTCGTGCATTCGTGGGCATATCAGCCCATGGTGGTCCTTAACAGGAAACATACGATACATATACCGTACAAGCTGTTTTTCCAAAAACAATTTTAGACCCGTTTGCCTTCGGAAAGCAAGTCCAACAGGGTACAGTTTCTAACTTTGTGTAATAGTTTACATGCTTTAGCCCATGTGCCAGGCACTGTAGACAACCCTGCAATGTGTGCACATTGTACACGCTTACGGATGAAACTGTGGCACACAGAAGAATAGCTACCCACGCGAGACTCTGAACCGCGTGACTGACCCCAGATCCCACTCTTTACTAAATGTTTTATAATAAAGGTGGAAACTGTTGAAAAAACTTGCTAGAATCCATTGGACCTAAGTGATACCAATGCATCTTTTATATTTTCACCAATTAATGCGAGTGGTGACAAATCAGGTACCACTTTCAACTATTAATCTCTCATAGCAGGGAGCAAAGTTTACTCATTCACCTTTGTAAGCTCCAGTACTCTTAGTAGTGAATAGTGCCGTAACAGGCATGTGTCAAATGTCTGTTGTACAAAAAATGAATAGCAAGACTAGGAGAAATTAATTTTTTTTATTATTGGATATGTTCTGTGGAAGTCACCAAGTTTTCCTGCTCAGTATTTTGAAAATAGCAAATATTAATTTCTTATGTTTCAACCTAATATAGCATTGGAAATAGTGTTTTTATTCTGTGTAGTTTGTTCTTCCCTTTCTTTTTTGGTGGTCACTCATTTCAACAGATATTTATGGACCACTGATACTGTGATAAACACTGAGGAAAAGGATACAGAGTGAAAGTGGGGGTTTTTTTGAGCAGCAGGAAAAAGATACATTAAGTAACCAAACACCGTAATATGTTGGGGTGAGTGCCATGAGAGTAGCATGAACAGAGTGGTGTGAGGGTGCTTAAAATAGGGACATTAACTCTTCTTTGGGTAGTTCAAAAAGTCCTCATAAAGGAAGATCTTGAAAAATAATGAAAGTTTCTTTGTGACTTTAAGGCATTTATTCATCCAATGGACATACATAAATGCCTTCTATGAGTCAAGGTCACCCTGTGATCTGACTTCTTCAACTATAAAAGTAGAGGTTTATATGTATTACCTTGCTAGGGCCGCCATAGCAAAATACCACAGACTGGGTAGCTTAAACAACAGAAATTTTCTGACCGTTCTGAAGGCTAGAAGTCCAAGATCAAGGTGACAGCATGGTTGGTTTCTTCTAAGGCCTGTCCTTGCCTCATAGATGGCCACCTTGTTGTGTTCTCACAGGGTCTTTCCAATGTACGCACACTTCCCTAGTGTCTCTCTGTGTGTCCAAGTTTCCTCTTACAAGGACACCAGTCAGATCGTATTAGGACCCATTCTAATGGCTTCATTTTAGCTTAAGCACCTCTTAAAAGGCCTCATCTCCAAATACAGCCACATTTTGAGGTAGCAGGGGAGTAAAGCAATATATATATGTCATTATTAATAGTGCTATAGCTCTAAAATTGTCACTTCACAGGTTCCAGCTTCTTTCCCAAGGCTGGACATTTGTAGTTTCTCAGAATGACCCATTTGCTAACTTGCTGTAACTTTGAAATGACCCAAAATCCAACACTTCATTTTAACTCAAACCTCTACAATCATTGTATAGTAATGATATAAGGAAAGAGGCTCTGGAATACACAAATTCATATTTGAATTCCCAAATCCTGACACTTAATAGCTCTGTGATTTTGTTCTATTTCACTAAAAAGTTTCCAGTGTATCTTTTATTCATACAAGTGGATTTATCCACTAGTACAGAAGCACTGAGCATTTATCTCACCTATTTAATAAGCTTTCTCTTTTGAATTATTTTTAATCATTTACCTAAGACTGATGTACTCTGGATAAACTGATAAAATGGAGACTTTGGAAATGAAAACTGAAAAACAGATTCTGAATTCTGATAAGCCAAGTGATTCCCCAGTTTCTCACACTAATTCAAAGTAGTTATGATTATAAAATCGTATGTGTTCATTGTAGAAATCTTGGGAAATACAGAAAAACATAGGGAAGAAAGGAAAAAACACCTGTCCCCATCACCTAGAGGAAACTACTACAAACATTCTGGTCTATATTCATGTAGTCCATTTAAATATACACATATCCATACACATTTCAGTTCTTTATAGAACTGAGATCTTACTCTAACATGGGTCTCTTTTTCTATTTGTATTTTACTTACTGTTGTGTTGTAAATATTCTCTCATATTCTTAAATAAATGTCAAGAACATGATTTTCATGACCATGTAGTATTTCATCAACTGCTGTTTAAGGTGACATCCTTAAATCCACAACCAAGTCCTATACAAAACAGGATATGAAAAATAAAAAAGTCACCTGCATGTTAATAACATTAAGAACTCCAAAAAGGGAAATGAAGGCAGTTATCAAGTGTTTTAGGAAAAAAAAAAAAAGTTTTGGAAGAGTTTTCTGACAAAGTAATAGCATCATTAAAAAAAAAAAATCTGTGGTTTCACATAGAAATATCCTTCCACTGTTTCCCAAAGTTTTGGGTACCAGAGCTGTAACATATTTTTTTTTTTTTTTTTTTTTAGGGTACGCGGGCCTCTTACTGTTGTGGCCTCTCCCCTTGCGGAGCACGGGCTCCAGACGCGCAGGCTCAGCGGCCACGGCTCACGGGCCCAGCCGCTTCGCAGCATGCGGGATCTTCCCGGACCGGGGCACGAACCTGTGTTCCCTGCATTGGCAGGCGGACTCTCAACCACTGTGCCACCAGGGAAGCCCCCAAGCTGTAACATTTTAAAGATTTTTTTAAAAAAATCTCTAATACCTGTTTCAACATAAAAGATAATTAAAATATTTGTTATATTGGATGACTGTAACACAAAATAAAACGTCTTTTTTTTTTTAATTCAGAAATTTCACAGGAGATGACTGAAAGAATCAAGTCCTTGAGGACAGAAGGGTGAGATCCAGAGTACAACTGGTGGAATTCACTCTGATAGAAGGACACCACTTCAATTTAAGCAAGAAAGATGCAAGAGAAAATGAGTGCAGATTTGACCGTCTGAAGTTGAGGTATTCCTACAGATGGTTTCTATTTTCTCAAGTATGAAGCAAGGTTACCAGCTGAAAATGGGGAGAGGTACGGGGAAGGGATGTGAGCAATTTGAGAAGTGAAGATATGAATGGTTAATCCAGAGAATGAAGAGCTTTGTCAGCCAGTGTCGAGTGCTCCTGTGAGCTCTGAGGTCATGAATTAAAACCAGTTGTTGTATGATTTTTCTCCAGCAATCTTTGCTACTTGGGCGCAAGCAGTGAGAAAGTTTGTTCCAGCAAGGTTCAGTCCCAGCAAGGTTGAGGCTCTTCCAAGCAAGAAAGATAGGGACATTGGAGTAAGAGAGTTGAAAATGTTTGCAAAAGAGTGATTATATGGATTGATCAGGGAATCTACTTCAGTTGAGTTGGAATGATTATATGATGGCAGGAGCAGGATAATAGGTTTTTCTTTAAAGTGTTGGGGTTAATGAATTGCTGGTCAGTGAGAATACGATAAATGAGCTGAGGAAAAGAGGCTAGTGATTGACAATTGGGATGCTTGAATTTGAGATTTAGAAGGTAAAACAGCTATTGATGACAGGGTTCAGAGTCTTACCACTGGAGTGGATGGATGAGGTGGAATAGAGGAACAGGTTATTGGAGATGAATAGGTCAAAGACCTAAGAGGCCCAATGTCAGTGTTACATGGGCCGTCTGTTAGAATGTTGAATTCACAAAGAACGTAGACAAAAGGGATGGTGAGGAAAACTTAGAGCATGGAGCAATGGTCTAATTTCTGAGGGAGATTGGCCAAGGGTTGAGAAATGATAGCAGTTAAGAGGATGAGGTGTGATTTATGATGATATGAACTTCAAATATTTTTGAAGGAGGAAAGAGGAGAAATCGTTTGGAAGTGGTAACCAGGAACAAAGAGGCCACCCAAACTCTGTAGCCCAACCTCTCGGCCTTAAGGTACATAAGAGTATGGAAAAAAAAAAAAAACCCTCTACTTCGGAGCTCTACAGCAGAGTTAAAATCAAAATTACCTTCATCACTAAAAATAGTGGTGCTGGGGATATACCCGGATGCATCTAGGATAATTCCAAGTCTGAATTTGGTAACTCATGGCTTTGTGGATGATGTAGAAAGTCAATCTCACTGTCTGATAGCTATGACATCAACCATGTCTCCTGAGAAATGTAGAATCTGCAAGTAACCTCCTTTTGATAGTGTCCAGGGATAAGAAAAGGAGAGAGAATTAATGAGAGGGAATGAGAATGTTTTTACTCAGGGAACATTGATTTCAGGCATCTAGAATGCAGTTGTGAATTATGTTATCTTT
The DNA here is from genome assembly GCF_011762595.2 of Tursiops truncatus. Taxonomy (NCBI): domain Eukaryota; kingdom Metazoa; phylum Chordata; class Mammalia; order Artiodactyla; family Delphinidae; genus Tursiops; species Tursiops truncatus. Next base: position 22,708,043 of record NC_047044.1, on the reverse strand, counting down.
AATGTTGGCCTGTAGCGTACAGTACTGTGTATATTTAAAAGAACTTTCAGAAGACATACAGATGGCCACCACACACTGAAAAGGTGCTCAACATCACTAATCATTAGGGAAATGCAAATCGAAACCACAGCAAGATACCATCTCACACCTGTCAAAAGGGCTATTATCAAAAAGACAAGTATTGGCAAGGATGTGGAGAAAAGGGAATTCTGGTACACTATTTATGAGAATGTAAATTGGTACAGCCACTATGGAAAACAGTATGAAGTTTCCTCAAAAAATTAAAAATAGGAGTACCATATGATCTAGCAATTCCACTTCTAGGTATTTATACGAAGAAAACAAAAATACTAATTCAAAAAGATATATGTACCCCTACGTTTATTGCAGCATCGTTTACAACATCGAAGATATGGAAGCAAACTAAGTGTCCCTCCATAGGTGAATGGATAAAGAAAATGTGATATACATTGATAGACATAGACAGACACACACACACACACACACACACAGGAATATTACTCAGCCATAAAAAAAATGAAATCTTGCCATTTGCAGCAACATGGATGTACCTGGGGGGTATTAGGCTAAGTGAAATAAGTCAGACAGAGAAAAATACTGTATGATTTCACTCATACGTGGAATCTGAAAAACAAAACAAATGGACAAACAAAACAGAAACAGACTCTCAGATACAGTGAACAAACTGGTGGTTGCCATAGGGGAAGGGGATTATGAGGTACAAACTTCCAATTATAAGATAAATAAGTCATGGGAGGGCTTCCCTGGTAGCGCAGTGGTTGAAAGTCTGCCTGCCAATGCAGGGGACACGGGTTCGTGGCCCGGTCCGGGAAAATCCCACATGCCGCGGAGCGGCTGGGCCCGTGAGCCATGGCCGCCGAGCCTGCGCGTCCGCAGCCTGCGCGTCTGGAGCCTGTGCTCCGCAACGGGAGAAGCCACAATAGTGAGAGGCCCGCGTACCGCAAAAAAAAAAAAAAAAACAAAAAACGATAAATAAATCATGGGAATGTAATGTACACATAAGGGAATGGTCAAAAATATTTTAACAACTTTGTATGGTGATCATTTCATAAAGCATAAAAATATAGAATCACTGTTGTACACTTGAAACTAATATTGTATTGATGTGTTTATTATAACTCAATAAGAAATAAAAATAAAATATAACAACTTTCAGACTCAACAGGTGATTTTTTTTTTTTTTTTTTCTTGTGGTAAAAGGTAGGATTAAATTGCCTGGAAAATTTCTGGTACAATGGCCCTATGAAAAAAGCAGAGTTCCAGTGCAGCACCCTCAGATGTCCCTCCAGGTGGCTCTGTGATTCCAGCATTGTACTCTACTGGCATCAAATTTACGTAGATTATTATTTTCAAAGTGTCAGCGATGCCTCCTCCTCCTCTGAAGATCCACTTCAGGAACCTAGCTGCCCAGGTATCCTCAGACCATAGGGCAGCTATCAGAGGCTGGAGATCCTTCTATGTACTCCACCCTCGTCAGATCAAATACTAAGCCCTGGTAACTCTGACCCTTTTCAGTTAGAGCGGCAAAACCTACCTCTTAAAAACTGTTAGTACAGTCAAGTCAACCCCTTCAACTAGCAAGGTAACGATTTAACAGGATACCTTGCTAATTCAAATAGGATAGAATAAATCTGTTAACTGTGGCCTTGCAGATATTCTGCTCAGGACTTTTGCCTTGCGCGTAATTTGAGACTATACTGGAAGAAATAACTGAACTGTGCCAGGCACACTGCCTGGGACCATCCCACACTCACTGACTACATTTATGGGGTTACCAGTCACTGCGAAATTATGGTCGTTCGCCTGTCAGCTCAGTTCACCGTCTGAAGATGAAACCGTTGCCTCTGTACCTAGTGAAGCTGGGGGTGGATAGGTAATGGTTAAGGTAACTCTTACACAGCAACCTAAAGACCTACGAAACAACTGGCTAATTAAAATACAATTTTTATTTTGCATTTCTGGTCTGAATACTATTGCTCAAATATATGTAAATACTGATATTTTTAGAAAATAATTAGTAAAATTGCCTCTAGGAAAATAGACTATCGTAAAAAGAAATGTCTCCTCAATTTCTAAAAATAAAATGGCTTAATTCATAGGAAACATTTTTAGTATTTCCAGTAAATTTACTGGAACTTAAACAACCATGCAGAAATCAGATAAACTTTTTTTTTAAAGTAGCTTATAAAACATAGTTTGGAGGTCAGAATCTGGGGAAATGATTAAGACACCCTAAATCCAAGGTCAGGTTCTTTCTTTTCTTGGAAGAAAATATCTTGAAACATATAAATTCGAAAGGTATTTAAACGTTTGTCGTTAATGGTATTTGTTTTCAGAAAGACATTTTTATTGTAAAATTTCTGAGACTCCACCAAGTTTTAACTCGGATCCGTAATAGGGGTTTGATTAGGGTTTCCGGCCTAATTATTAGTCACTAGGCTTCCCCTAAGAGTAAAATCTACAATGCACCTGTCTCAGTTGTAAGTTATCCATTAAGGAATTCCTAAATCATTTCATTTCGTTGTATTATGAAGCATTAGGTTTAAGTTACGGGTAAGATACTTACGGGTGGAGGGATCCAACCCAGAGACGGCTCTGAACAAAATGCAATTGAGCCCCAAATAACTAAATGAAACAATTTAGAAAGGCCCCAACCTTCTTTAGGATAAGAGGCAAGTGCAGTATTTGACAATAAAATTTCGTCACAAATTCAAGGGTAGTTCAAAGTGCCGCGCAGTCAAGGTCTGGCTTTTTCCGAATTTCGGGAACAAAAGAAGCGTTCGCAAGCAGAGACGGAGATTTAACTGCCCGCTTTCCCCTTGCCTCCCCCAAGTAAATCAAATCGAGGAAGATGAGCGTCCACATGAACGCCTCACTCCTTTTCTTTCCCTTCAGGGCTAGCTTTTGGAGAGGAAAGGCTGCGGCTATTCTTCGGTGAACCAGTGTCCCGGGATTGAGAAAGGCCCAGACCCGGGTCCTCGCAGCTGCCGTGAAATCCGGCCCATTCGCCGGCGACCGACCCCGGAGAGAAAGCCGCTTCGCCAGAGGGGCAGGGAGAGGAAACGGCGCACAAAAAGCAGTACGACTTGCCTCTTATCGCCATCCTAAGAGGAAGGATGGGGAAATGGGAAACAGAAACGACCCGCGCGACGGAGCTCCCGCCCAAGCGGCTTTTAAACTGCGTTTCCACCACCTCTACCAGAGCGCCGCGGCTAATGGAACCCGCGCGAGGCGTCCCGCCAATCACCGCCGCGCTTCCTACGGCCGCGGGCCAATGGCGGCACCCGTTCTTGGGGCGTGGGCGAAGAGGCTGCTCTCCCTTGGCCGTGGGGTGTGCGCTGGGGTTGGTGCGGACTCCTGGCTTGGCTGCACTGGGCCCCGCTTGTTCTGCAGGGGCTTTTGTGTCCGGCGTTGGCTTGGCTTTGTGTGCGCGAGTTTCCGCTGTGCTCCGTGGCGCAAGTCCCGGCCGAGAGCTGTGAGACTCGGAGGCGGTAGCGCGGCCCCCCACCCCCCCCCCCCCGGGCAAGGAGCGAGCGCGCCGGCGTGAGCGGCGGGTGCAACGGCTGCGGGGAAGGGGATTCGCCGCCGCCGAGATGCCGGAGTTCCTGGAAGACCCCTCGGTCCTGACGAAAGAGAAGTTGAAGAGTGAGTTGGTCGCCAACAATGTGACGCTCCCGGCCGGGGAGCAGCGCAAAGACGTGTACGTGCAGCTCTACCTGCAGCACCTCACGGCGCGCAACCGGCCGCCGCTCGCCGCCGGCGCCAACAGCAAGGGGCCCCCGGACTTTTCCAGCGACGAAGAGCGCGAACCTACCCCGGTCCTGGGCTCCGGGGCCGCCGCCGCGGGCCGCAGCCGCGCCGCCGTCGGCAGGGTAAGGACGCACGGCCGGGGCCACAAAGGCAGGCGTTTAGCGGTGGGCGCCCCCCCCCCCCCCACCTCGCGCGCGCGCAGCCCTCCCTCGGCGGCGGGGCTATTCCCCCACCCGCCCGGGGGGCTGGCCTCTGGGTCTGCGGACGCCGGGCTCGGCCCCTTCGCCGCGGGCTCTCGGGCTCTGAGAGGGAAGGGCGCCGGAAAGGAGATCCCCGAAGTTAAGGCCGCGGGGCGCGCGTTTTAGCCGCGGTGTGTCGGGGGGTGTGAAGTTGGCGTTTGCTCTCGGGTTGCGCGCGGGTGATGGGCGCGCGCAGGCAGCTCTGTGTCCCTGGACGCCCGGCCGCTGGAGGTGGGCAGCTGAACAGGGACTTCCCTGCCCTTTTCGAAAGCCCTAAGGAGGGTCGGTTCGAAACGGCTACAGGTTACGTTTGAGCGTTTTCCCGCTTTATTAACAGAAATGACTAGTAACCGGGTCTCAGAGCGCTCCCTGGAGGGCAATTTGTGACATACTGATACCTAACCAAAATTTGAAATAAAGAAATTCCCGCCTTTTTATGTTTTTTGCATATGGAGGGCTTTTTGAACGGTTTATGTTTTTCTTGTTTGTGTTACTCCTTTCCAGAAGCAGGCCGTCTTTTGGCGGGGCAGCGTTACTCAAAATTAAACGAGCATTTTAAAATACACCTTTGAGTGGTTATCATAGACGCTCAAATATTTAAAAATTCTAGTTACTTAGGGCTTGGGTTTTAGGGGTTTGGGGGGTTGTTTTTCCTTTTGGTGTATTTGCATGAAAAAAGGAGAAGCTTCGGAATCAGGAGAAATGTTTATTTCATGACATTCTGCTCTGTCATTGTTGCAATTTGGGATATCTAATCCCGGGTAAACTCAGATTGGCTCCAGCAAATGCATATTTCGTTTGAGAATAGTTGGGTTTTGTTCTCTGGGGTTTTATGTGCTATTAGTATGAATCAGCCTGGTTATCAGGCTACAAAGCATAATAGAATGTAGTTAAAACTAGTGACTGGTGTAAAGTGCAATGCTTTGTAAAACATTGAAAGTGGAGTTTAGAGTTGTACTGATTACTAGTATAACTCAAAACGACTGTTTCTTTCAAAGTTATCTTAAGTTTTAAAAAATTTATCCAGTGTATTTTCTGGACTACCCAGATGGAAATGAAGGAAAGATATAATAGACACATGTAGATTTAATTAAATCTTAGCCTGGGCTTTAGAGAAATTGAAAACCTTATGTCTTAAATCGATGCATGGCACATAGTAGTGCCAAATAAATATTGGTTTGTTAAGTAAAAGATGGATCGCACCTTCTTGTTTCTCATGTCTTGTTTTTGAATTTGAAGAAAGCCGCTGTACTCCATAAGAAGAAATTTATTTTTGAAATAAAGTATATCCCTTACCTGTTTCTCCCCAACCCCTCTGAAAACGAAAGTAATATTCAAACTATTAGTAAAAATTTGGTTGAAAATGAAATATCTTCCATTTAAATCAGCACATTTTTTTTTAGGTCTTCTATAGAACCTTATGTTGGTCTCCTGTGCAAATGTATCATTCTTGAGCTGTGGAAGTATTTGGTTGTATGTTTATGATAGGATTATTCATTCTTATTTTGATGATGATTCGCTGTCGACAGAAACAGCTGTCTCGGTTTTGATGTTTTTCCTTCAACTTTTTCAAAGAGTGTATGTCCCGATCTACCCTGTGTTCTTTGGGGTGTAAGAAGAACCTGAATGTAAAATTTTTTAATTTCAGTTCAATTATCCAACATTTTTGAGTTCCTATCATGCGCTCTTAACTGCAGGAGTTTGATTTCTGCAGACCTGCCAACCACCATAGTTAATTTTTTAAGAGAACCTCCTATGTCCAGTAGCATGTATCTCAATGTTTGAATCCATATAGATATCAACTGTGTCAAAGACAGCTTTAAGTTTTTTCTACCTTGTGTATTTAAAACTCAAAAAAGTGTACCCTGGGTTGGGTGCAGTGGTGTCAACAACTTGAAAAAGCTAATAGTGGTAGTTGGTCACTAACGTCACTTTCCTCTTTAAAGCACATTAAGTAAAAATGAGTCCTAATTTAACTAAGGAGTCTGATAAATTTTTTTATCAGGCATAGGAAAAAAATATATTGAATTTATAAGAAGACAACCTTAGACCATTTATAATAATTGGTATATAAAATTATTCTCCTTTTATATGTACAGTGTTTTATGTTCTAGTCATTGTTAGCCCTATGTGTAATAACAATATAGAGTCACATTTCTTAAAGAATATTTATGCTCTAGGAGAAAGCCAAATTATGTTTGACAGTTTCAGATAAGGCAGATTTTTTTAAATGGTGAATTTTTAACATTTTAAAACAAACATTAACATGGATTTGGCCAAGGACATAGCATATACCTTCGATTTAAACATGGGTTTATGAAGAGTATTTTTAACTAAAGGAGAAATTGTTTCATTTCAGCCATTGCCATGGTCAGGTACACTTGATGTGATAGGGCAAAATATTTGCATGTTCAAAATTTGGTTTTAGTTTTTAGTTTTCTTATTTCTATGCTTTTTATGCATCTTGATGGTAACCAGTATTTTCCAGTGATGAAATTATCAGCATTGTCAACACAAAAATAAACGTTTACATACAGAGTTGATGGTCTGCCTTTTCGTTCAGGATGCAAAGCAGTGTAGCTGTTTGGAATCCATTGGAGCATAGCATTCTTGAATGGTCTGATCTGATGAATTATGAATTCTTAACAGGAAATATTTAATGACATGGAACAGAACAGTAAAGAGTGTGTTAGGTAGTAAAAGTTAAATCATAAATTGACCACTATATTCTACACTAAGGTGTTAAGTATACAGACTTCTGAATCAGAATTATAGATTCAAATTCCAGTTCTGCCCTTATTCAGATGACCTCGAACAAAGAGCATTGCCTATCAGATGCTCAGTTTTCATCTGAAATAGGAATAATCTAATAGCAACTTAGAGAATTACTTGAGGTTGCATTTGTGAAGATGTCTAGTGCTCAGCAACTACAGCACATGTTAGCTATTACAATATGTGATTTCTGAATTTTGTCGTTTTTATTTAACGCCAGAACAATACAGTGCTACCATAATGTATTCAGAAGTGGATGAGGTAAGTTTGTGAAAGTGATATGTACGTAAAGTCTGCTCAAATGTTACCATATAACTGGGTATGCAGATTGCCTGAGTTACCTGAACAACTTTGGACTTGTTTCCTCTCTTGTAAAATGGGGATATTAGTATCTATCGCATAGGATTTTTAGGATTCAATAAGTTAATACATATAAGGCACTTAGAACACAATTTGGTATATAAATGCTCAATAGAATCTGTTCTATAGTAATAATTAGTTATACTTCAGCATCTTTGCTACTAATGGTAGAGATTTAAATAAGAGTGGTTCATAGGTGATATCACAGAACTTTTGGATTTTAAAGTTGAAAAAGAAATTAGAGATCATCTGGTAGTTGGGAAGAAACTGGAGAACAGTGCCTGGCACGTAGCTGGTACTTGGTATTTTGACCTAAGGAAACTAAGAGATTACATGATTTGCTTAAAGGAACAAAGCTCTCTGGAGGCAGAAATCATTACAACTAATGGCTCCTTCTTCCTGGTTGAAACTGCTGGCTTGATAAATATGTATACTCCCAATTTTTATTCTTATTAAATTTGATATTTCGTAGAATGGCATTACTTTTCTGGAGCTTTTCTCCGTAAAAATAAAACTCAGGTGGCCCGTTATGAGCACCTGCTCTATTTGACTTACCTTATGCCAGTTTATTGGCCTTTACTTAAAATTTCCTTGTACAGCTGTAGAGTTTCAATATGTTTTAAGAAAATGTGAGGGAGTTGGTTTCCTGCTTGGATATGCTAAATCTTTGTTTTTTCTTAATAAGAAATTGGTTTTTTAAAATAAGTGGCTAATTTCCCCCTCACCAGATGGCACTTTGATTCATTCATTCAACAAAACATGTATCAGGTACCTATTCCTGTGTCAGGCACTCTTTTTCATTTTAGCTGCTTGGGATACAATATGACAGTGCTCCTGCTTTGTGTTACCCTCTTAAATGCTACATCTAAAATCACCTGAGCTGTACATCAAAATACAGATTGTCAGGCCCAATATTAGGACCCAGAATGGGGTAAGACTTTTTAAAATAGAGGCAACTTTTCCTGAAGTTTTGAGGTTTTGATAACAAACCAGGCTTAAGGACTATTGTTCAAGGAGTTTACCATCTGGAGAAGGTAAAACATATGTACAGATAACTAATAAAAAGCAGAATGTAGTTAGTGCCAAAGACAGATTATTTCTTGAAAACCTCACGCTGCTTCAGGAAGTTGAAATTCCTGGATGTTTGGTTATAGGAGTAGGATTTGAACATTCTTATGGTTAGAGGGATTTTTTTCTACAAGTAATCTGTACCTGACTGCTTTTTTTTCTTTAAAGTATTTATGTTACACAATGGGGTTTTTCTTCCCAACCTGTCCACACTTTTGGAATATTCAAGTAGGTCACAGGATTAGGTCTCTTTGATTAAAAAAAAAAAGAGTCTTTTCTAAAGAATTCAAGGATTTGATATATAGAACTCTTAGACTCTGGGCAGCTATTTTGACATCAAGGTGTGAGTTGCTTAAGATTTGAGCTTAATGATCCTACATTAGTACAATATTAAAGCCTTCTGAAAGTACCCTTGGTAACTTTTCACAGACATTTAAAAAATTGTATTGAAGATTTCTCATGAGTTGACATCATTGTTCTTATTATGTTCTTTATATGAAGTATTTCACATTTTTATTTGATTGAGAAACAAATTCTAATACATGACAAATAATGCCTGATTTTTCTTTCCCCCTCAGCATCACTGGAAAGTAAACAGCCCATACAGCTCTATGATTTTTTTTTTCTTTTTTTTTTTTCTTTATTTATTTGGCTGCACCGGGTCTTAGTTGGGGCACGCAAGATCTTTAGTTGCAGCATGTGGGATCTAGTTCCCTGACCAGGGATCGAACCCGGGCCCCCTGCATTGGGAGCCTGGAGTCTTAGCCACTGGACCACCAGGGAAGTCCCCAGCTCTATGATTTTTGCTATTTTCCATAAAATATTTCTAGGATGCAGTATTGACTCTTCTGCCTTAAATAGTAATTTGGGCCTACATTGACTTTGATGTTTGTGGCCATTATTTAAACAGCCGTTTATATTGTCCTCTGATGGTTACTGGGATTACTGAGACATTTGTAAAGCTATTTGCCACAACCCTAAAAGCTAACCATACTTTTGCTCCCTTACCCTGTTTAACCTTGGAAGTTTATATAGTTTTTCCAATAAAGAATGCCATTGCTTAAATTATTTTAAAACCTGCCTTTAAAATTTTTCTCAAAGCTTCTTCCACGCTTTTCAGCTAGTCTTAGTGAAATGGTCATATAGACTATGTGTGGCAACAAAGCCATGTCAGAGGTGATATGTAGCCATAGAGTCTGACTTCCTTCATGAGTCAAAAACTGGCTTTTAAAGTCACTGTATTACAAGAAGAATATTCATTTGGGCTTCTTAAATTTTGATATGCTTGTTTGAAATAAATCATTTTTATATATAACATGTATTAACCTTTATGGTAAAATCTTAAACTTTCCTGGATTAATTTAAACTTTCAAGGATTATAGAAAAACCAGTAGTAAATTGTATTTACAGTTATCTGGATGAAAATGTTTAGACTCAGACTTTTTGCTCTTTTGAATTTTTGATGCCGTCACCTCTTTAGATAGTTAACCAAAATTGACTATTTTAACAGTAATATCTAAAATTTGAGTTACTTGCTTGGCTTATTAGGTTTGTATAATTACAGCTGAACTTAGAAAATACTTTTGAATAATAAGTTGCTTTTAATTTAATCAAATTGCTAAGCTCTACTATAAGTCAACTTGAAGGTAAATTTGCATGTTTATTGTATGCAGTGTTATTTATATAGTATCAATAAATGAACATTTAAAAATTCATGTGGAAATGACAACTGGACTTCCTTTACAGAAAGCCACAAAGAAAACTGATAAACCCAGACTAGAAGATAAAGATGATCTAGATGTAACCGAGCTCTCTAATGAAGACCTTCTGGATCAGCTTGTGAAATATGGAGTGAACCCTGGTCCTATTGTGGGTAAGCTGATAAAATTTCAAATATCTTTTTATGAAGCAGTACCCCACACTGTTTTCCCCTCTTGTCTAGCAGGTAGAGTTTTCGTTCTAAGGACCAGTCTGTCATTAATCATTTATATGACCAGGACCTTAGTTTCCCTAACTATATAAATGAGGGAAATAAAATGAGAGAATTGAACTAATTAATCCCCAAGATTACCTCTGTTGAGATTGTTTCGTATTGTGCCCGTTGTCATACTACTTGATGAGACATATGGGTCTTATATGACAATTGAGGAAAATCTGAGGTAACATAGCTGGCCAAATTAATCCAAATCAGTAAGTTAGTGACAGACTTCTTAAAAGAACTCAAGTTATTCAATTCCCAGCGTAGTACCCACTTTCAGTTATCATTAAAAGTACCTATTAAAAAGTCTTGTTTTGATTGGAATTCAGGAACAAACTGAAAACTAAAGAACAAACCGAAAAGGAAAACTTTAAAGTAAATACCCTGGATTTTCATCATTTGGTTACTGTTAAGTCAGTGAGTTTGCAAGGCTGATTGTGCCTTAATTTTGGAGGGTCTTGGCAATAACCTCAAGGTGAGAAAGTTCTATTTGATCTTCTAAATTGTGTAAAAAAAAATTTTTTTTTTAATTGACTGCATCAGGTCTTAGTTGCAGCACGTGGGATCTTCGTTGTGGCATACGGGCTTTCGTTGCAGCACATGGGCTTCTCGCTAGTTGTGGCACGTGGGCTTAATTGCCCCACAGCGTGTGGAATCTTACTTCCCTGCTCAGGGATTGAACCCACGTCCCCTGCATTGGAAGGCGGATGCTTAACCACTGGACCACCAAGGAAGTCCCTGTAAATTTTTGAATACTGTAGATTTGGGGGTTGTTTTTTACCTATAGGTGTAGTTGCAAATAAGAATTTAGAATATTGTCTTTCTTTTGTCTTATTTAATGTACGGCTTCCCAAGAGATGATAATAAGCCTATTAGTATAATTACCAACAGACATTTGATACCCTTTTTATATTTTTCATTTAAAATTACAAAAGGGAGGTGCTGAAGACTGTGTATTGTGTATTAACATACATTAAGTTACATGTTGATATACCAGTTGTTTATTTTTTCCCCAGCTTTATTAAGGTATAATTGACAAACAAACGTTGTACATTTAAGGTGTACAACGTGCTGTTTTAATATACATGTACATTGTGAAATGATCACCATAATCAAGCTAATTAACATATCCATCACTTCAGAGTTTTCTTTTATGCATGTATATGTGGTGAGAGCACTTAAGATCTACCTTCCTAGCAAATTTCAAGGATGTAATACAGTGTTGTTAACTGTAGCCCAAGCTACACTTAGATTTCTAGAACTTATTCATCTTGTGTAACTGAAATTTTAAGGCCAGCGTCTCCTTATTTCCCCCTCCCCAGCTGTTCATCTTAAGACCACTTATCTGTAACATTCTGAGATACGTATTGTTTCTAAAAAATATATGTTTATCATTTTATTCATCTTATAGAAATCAGGGAAAGACATATAGCTAGTGTAAAACAGAAAGTAAAAGCTATTTTTAGTTTTAAATTGTCATTGAAATGTTACTGAATTATTTATAATCAATTTTACTTTGCTATCTAATTGGCAAATCATTTCTCTTTGTAACACACATTTTCCGTAAAAGGTCATTTTTACTGCAGCAGTATATTGAAATATGATTTAACATCGTAAATTTACTCAGTGCTAGGTGTCAGAGATACTCAGTTTTAAAAAATGTGACTTTTAGGACTTTTCCCATAACTAAATGGCCTTTATAGGCATATTAGTCTCTTAGAGTTGTGGGATTTTAATCATAATAATTCAGAGGAGTACACTCTGTTTATAAACATGATTTTTCTACAAAGGCAAGTACTATTAGTACTAGAGAAATTACACAAAGTTCAAAACTTTTCAGTCAGAGATACTCAGTCATACATGGCTCTTCAATAGGTTATCCATAGTAAGACTTAAATCAATCTATTATGTATTCTACAACAACAAAAAAAAAACCAGAAAACCATTGTTATAATCATTTATTAACATCCCAGAAAAACACCTATTTTAGAAAAGAATCCATTATGTAGTATTTTTAAGCATTTAAGTTTAGAAAAGGAAACAGTGAAAAGTAACACTTTAATGTTTCTAAAGCTAATGTCTGAGCTGGATCTTAAATAAGACAATACAAGTAATAAAGCAAATTCTGCCTTAATACAGGAACAACCAGGAAGCTATATGAGAAAAAGCTGTTGAAACTGAGGGAACAAGGAACAGAATCTAGATCTTCTACTCCTCTGCCGGCAATTTCTTCTTCAGTGGAAAATACAAGACAGAATGGAAGTAATGACTCTGACAGATACAGTGACAATGAAGAAGGTAAAATTTTATATGATGTTAATAAAGTGTATAATCAAAAAAATCAAATTTTTTTCAGACTCATAAGACACAGTAACCATGAAGAAGATAAAATTTTAAATAATATTACCAAGATATATGTAAATTTTGTTCATATCATTAGAGTAGTCCTCCAAGTAATTTGATTTAAATACCTTTTGTTGAGAATTCTAAGAAACAGAAAAGTAGAAATGTCTAATTTTTTGTCACGTAAAATCACTCTCTATCTTTTTTGCTGCAAATTTCATCTTTCTAAGAGAAAAAAGTATTACAAGTAGAGACAAAGTTTCCCCAGTTATCCCTTTCTAAGTATCATCTCCAGAGAAGCAACCACTATCATTAATTTGATGATTATCTTTCCAGCCTGATTTTAAATACTTTTTCATATGCATCTGCCTAATACATGGTATTATCTTGTACTTGAAAAAAAATTTGTGTAAGTGATATGCTAAATCTTATCACTTGCTTTTCTTTACTCTGTTATATTAAGATCTCTTACTGATATATTACATGTGTCTGATTTATTTCTCGTAATTGATATGTAGCAGTAGTATTTACATACGGCATGTTTTCTCTGTTCTCATATTGATAAGCATTTAAATTTATAGTTTTTGCTAGAAGATCTGATTTCAAGAAAACTTTATAGTAAATATTTTGACATGTTTTTAGTAGACTATTTTAAGAAAATTTGGCCATGGTATATAAATATTTTTTGAGTAGTACATGAAATAAACGACCTTTTAAAATTTATTTTAAGAACAACTTGACACTTATAAATTTTTAATTCATATGACTTGTTTGTTAATTTCATGACTATTTAATGACTCAAATTGTTTATATCTCCATAAGCATTGCCTGCCAGGGCACAGTCTGTCAAATTGGTTGTTCAGAATGTTCCTTCAACAGCACTATGTTATTAGCAAAGAGGCAAAGAATAGAATCAGCTTAAACACAAGTAATGCTTAAACTTCCTGCCTCTTTTGCCTCTACAGGAAAGAAGAAAGAACACAAGAAAGTGAAGTCCACTAGGGATTTTTTTCCTTTTTCTGAACTTCCAACTACTCCCTCTGGTGGATTTTTTCAGGGTATTTCTTTTCCTGAAATCTCCACCCGTCCTCCTTTGGGCAGGACTGAACAACAGGCAGCTAAGAAAGTACATTCTTCTAAGGGAGACCCACCTAGGGAACCTCTTATTGCCACAGCCTTGCCTGGCAGGGAACAGATGCAGAAGTTAGCTTCTGGAGGGAATTTGTTTGTTTCCTCCAAGTCTAGCCATGATAGATGTTTAGAGAAAAGTTCTTCGACATCTCCTCAGCATGAACTCGCTGCCATGTTGGTCTCTGCTGCAGCTTCTCCTTCACTGATTAAAGAAACCACCAGTACTTGCTATAAAGACATAGTAGAAAATATTTACTGTGGAGAGAAAAGTGGAATTCAACCATTATGTACTGAGAGGTCCCATGTTTCAGATCAGTCAGTTCTCTCCAGTGAAAGGAGAGCACTAGAAGAATCTGAGAGATCACAAGTAATTTCTCCACCACTGGCTAAGGCAATCAGAGATTACGTCAGTTCTCTGTTGGTCCAGGGTGGAGTAGGTAGTTTGCCTGGGACTTCTAGCTCTACACCCCCACTGGATGTAGAAAATATATGGAAGAGAATTGATGCACCTAATTTTCGAGAAACAGAATCCCTGTCTCCTCCACGAAAATTACCTAGACTCAGTGAAAAGTCAGTAGAAGAAAAGGATTCAGGTTCCTCTGTGGCATTTCAAAATATACCTGGATCCGAACTGATGTCTTCTTCTGCAAAAACCGTTGTCTCTCACTCACTGACTACCTTAGGCATAGAAATGTCTAAGCAATCACAGCATGATAAAATAGATGCCCCCGAACTATCTTTTCCCTTCCATGAATCTATTTTAAAAGTAATTGAAGAGGAGTGGCAGCAAATCGGCAGGCAGCTGCCTTCATTGGCATGCAAGTATCCAATTTCTTCCAGAGAGGCAACACGGATATTATCAGTTCCAGAAGTAGATGATGAAATCCTAGGGTTTATTTCTGAAGCCACTCCACCAGCAGGTATTCAGGCAGCTTCCCCTGAGTCCTGTGATAAACAGTTGGACTTAGCACTTTGTGGAACGTATGAAGCTGCAGCATCAGCATTGCAGATTGCAACCCATACTGCCTTTGTAGTTCGGGCTATGCAGGCAGACATTAGTCAGGCTGCACAAATTCTTAGCTCAGATCCTAGTCACGTGCACCAGGCACTTGGGATGCTAAGCAAAACATATGATGCGGCCTCATTTCTTTGTGAAGCTGCCTTTGATGAAATAAAAATGGCTGCTTATACCATGGGATCTTCCACTTTAGGTCGCCGGTATCTCTGGCTAAAAGATTGCAAAATTAATCCAGCTTCTAAGAATAAGCTGGCTGTTACTCCCTTTAAAGGCGGAACATTATTTGGAAGAGAAGTATTCAAAGTAATTAAAAAGAGTGGAAAAAAACACTAATAAAATTAAGAATAAAGACATCTATCTTATCTTTGATATGGGGAACTTGGCAGCTTTTCTAGGAATTTAAAGTACTCTTATGCCAGAATTTTCTAATGTCTTTTTAGTCTCCAGAATAGGCTAATTTCAAAGTGTCAAACTTCTACCAATTAAATTTTAGTATAAAAGTAATTGCCTACATATATCTGCCTTTTTTTTAGTTGCACAGAAAGAAAGCCTGATACTAACAGTTTAAAGCTTTTCTAGATAGCATTTTTTTCTCAAATAGTTCAGTCTTTCCTATTTTAAGATTTTACAACTCTTCAAAACTAAGAAAATTCCATTAACTAGATTTAAGTTGAGTCTCCATGGTTTTAAATATTACTTAATATTTTATTACTTTCCAGAACTTGTCTACATATTTTCTCTTATTTTCTCACTTGTGTTGTTTTTTACTGATATCTACAGTATCGTTTGTAATAGTCCAAATCAGTGCAACTCAAAGTGCCAGTCTACAAACTGTTACTGATCCACAGATAAGATAAGTGTGTACCAGAATTTGAATCTAGATGAATGACAGGTTTTATTTTTGTGGTAAAACTTTATTGGTAGAGGAAAGACAGTGCGCTGATTTACATTCTGGCGCAAATGCCTTGTTTTTTCATGGACTGGTAGCAAGCAGTTGGTGGACTACACTTTGAGAAATACTGCTCTAGACCATAGTATTCTGGGATAGTGCATTCTCACCATCACTGTAAAACTATAGACAGATGAATTAGGAAAGATGGGACTTTTTTTTAATAAGTAACACTTTTAAGGTACGTTGTAATTCATGTATGATTAGGCTTAATCTAAGCTAAATTCTAAAAGCAAATTTAAGTTTTTTTTTTAAGTCATAAGAAATCCTACTATATCCCAGTTTCTGTGTGTCTATATAAAGCAGTATATTATTCTCTGTTTTCATTTCTATGATTGTAAGATGAGAGAGTCTAACTGTAGAGGCACTTGATAATCGAATTTCTTTGTATTTTTATGGAAAATAGTAGTATTAATTATAAACAAAATATAGTCCCTTGGGACTTACAGCCATTACTATATTCTTAGACTAACCTATCCATCTTTGCAGCTTTCTGGGAGTAATTCTATTTGTTATTTGTCTTCTGAAATGTACATGTATACATGTACCTACTAAGTACTATGTGATTTTTTTTTTAATGTATTACTGTAGAATGCTTTTGCAAATTCAATAAAGTTGTTAAATTTGAACAGTTTTGTGTGGTCTCCACAAACATGTTGTATGTGTGTTTTATTCTTAGAGTTGCAACAAGTTAGATATTTGTGGATGAACAACATCCCTTTTCCATTTCATCACTGAAACTCACTTGACATTCCAGTGGTTTAGCTGAACATATTCAAATTATTATTAAATGTTTTGGGGTTTTTTTTTTTCCCTATTTGAGGACAATGGTTTTGGGGTGTCTTTTTTTTTCTAATTGAAGTATAGTTGATGAGGACCATGTTTTTATTGGCTATTGGAATTTAAGTTTGTAAGAGGAATTATTCTGTAACTAGATATCTTATTTGTTTAATCAATTTCTGCTCAACTACTACTGGGTTCTTTTTGCTTTCTGATTCTTAGGTTCTGAGTTAACGTAAGACTTTATAATGCTGAAGATTGTCCCATAGATAATAGAGCCATTAATAGAATTACTGGGAAGTGGGGGATGGAATTGATACCTTAATCCTAAATAAAGATGGAACTATTTGAACTAACATGGTAAAAAAATCACTGTTTATTTTTGGGAAACTTGCAAGTAGACTGGACTGACTGGTACTAGGCTAGATATTTAGCAAGACACATAACTATCTTGACTACTTTTTAGCACAACTGCATTGAATTCATGCAAAACTAAGCTTTTGTTTAAGAGTTGACTCCATTTCTGTGTCATAAGAAAGTAACTTTTTGGTAATAGAAGTTTTAGAAGTGACAACTGACATTAATTTTGCTATACTATGATAAATGGCCACAAAAATGTAGAAGCTAACTAAAATTTTTATCAAGTCTCTTGAAAAGTCTGGCCCTTCAAATGGTGATAAAATCAAAACTAGGAGAATGGGATATTGAAGCCTATGATAAAAGATATACGTATTTGAGTTGTTATGGTAATAACCATCATGGTGATTTGCTATAATATACATGCACTAGCTTCTCTTCCAAGAAATGGTACTTTATTATGGGGGAGGCTGAGGAGAAGTGACCTGTGGTTGGTTGTACTTTTCTGTGAACAAGTTTCTTCCATACCTCTTCAGTTGTACACAGGGTTTTTATAGTCACATCAAAAAAGGACAGACTTCTAAAATGCACTTATGTATAAACGTCATTGTACTTATTGTTATTAGTGGCTTGATACCATACAAGTTTTTTTCAGTCTTAAAATTCTCTATAGCTTTTTCCCTTCCATATTCTAAATTTTAATTTAATAACTAACCTTTGTTTATGTAGTAAAAATGCACTGTATGGACAAAAGAATGGTAACAACTATGTATTCTAATGTACTTTTCCCACTTCCTAATTGTTTTCAGTGAAAAGCCTCCATGGGTTTTTACTTTGTTTCAGGCTATTAGTCCCAGAAAAAAGAAAGAATAAACAGGAAGAAGTGGTGATCATATTAAGGAGTGGGGGAGATAAACAAAATGGAATGAAATAAAAATGGAAAAGAAAAGTTTTTAAAGACAGAAATTGCAGTTGACAAGTTTGGGTCTGTTGAGGTAGTACTAATATACAGACTTATTTTATGTATCAGTGTGCCGAAAAACCAGGGTTCCAGAGTAATGTTAGGATGACATTGTAGTTTATTGTGTGTCTCAGAGAGTAATGATTTCTCCGATGTTATTTCCAGACTCTAAAATAGAGCTCAAGCTTGAGAAGAGAGAACCACTAAAGGGCAGAGCAAAGACTCCGGTAACACTCAAGCAAAGAAGAGTTGAGCACAATCAGGTATCTTTAGCTTTATGGTCGCTGTATTCAGGTATAAGTAATCTTCTGACAACACTGATGTGCCTGGTCCCTGCCTTTAGTTCATAGTTGACACCCAAAATCCAGCACACTCGATAAAGCATTCATTAAATGGCACTAGAAATCTAAACTTTGTGTGTTTTGTCAGTAGTGTAGCCTGTGTTTACTGCAAAAGCAAGTGTTTAATAAATGTCTCATTTGTGTTTGACTCTATGCTAAGCATAGTTCAGAGCCAGTCATACTGCTTTTTAAGAGACATTTTAAAAGGTGGAAATACCTAAGCAATTCTGATATAATAAAAAACAGGGGAATGGTTTTATATTTGTGTCTTTGTCTCTAGATTTTTGACTTTGCTTTTATTTTTGCCTGTCTTATAATAATTCTGTGGCTTTTCCCTCAACTCTGAAGCTAGTCTGATCCTAAGACCACACTGTTTTCTTTCCTTATTCTAGACAAAAATTCACCTTTTTATGGGTGAGGCAAGATGCAGTTTTCCAAAAGGAAAATGTAGGAAACTAAGGGGAAAATAAGCACAGGAATAATGAACTCAGTTTACAGCGAACAAATTATTGACTAATCAAGCATTGATTTGGCTGACGATTTACAAGTCAGCTATCCCTAGAGTCATTTTCCTTACCCTTTTTCTGTCCAGCTGGAAGATTTGTCTAGTTGGCTATTTATCTTTTCCATTTTCTCTTTGTCATTTTAAAGTCGCACATCATCAGTGGAAGTATTCTTGATTTCTTAAGCCATGTGTCTTTCTTAGTTTGATGTAGTTAAGTTGAATTTCAGAACTATTTGTTAGAAATGAGCTTGGTGACTGTATGGAGAATGTATAGAGCTTTGAATGAAAGAAGATTTGGTTTAATATTGAACCAAAGACTGGAATAAATATTTTGTCGTCTTTTTATCTGGTGTTGCCAGGGAAGAGCTGCAGGGGCACACCAAAGAATAAGGAAATAACAGAGCAAGAGAAACTAGGAAAATCTGGTGAAGGACACTGAAATGGACAGACATGGAGAATCTTGGTCCATTTTATGTAGGCAAGATGGTATAGTGCTAGCAAGAATGCATTGACTTGTCAGATAAGAGGTTAAAAGGAGGGTGGGAAAATGGTTTTAAATATGGTTTAAGGTATAATTGTTTGACCTGAGGAATCTAAACTGAGGGACAGGATAAATAGTCAAAGGAGAGAGTAGATTTAGGAGATGAGAGGCAGGATTAGACAACGGCCTTATTATACACATTTTTTTTTTTTTTTAAATTTTGGCTGCACTGGCTCTTCTTGGCGGCGTGCGGGCTTCTTCTCTAGTTGTGGCATGTGGCATTTGGGATCTTAGTTCCCTGACCAGGGATTGAACCCATGTCCCCTGTGTTGGAAGGCAGGTTCTTTTTTTTTTTAAATAAATTTATTTATTTTTGGCTTTATTAGGTCTTCGTTGCTGCCCACAGGCTTTCTCTAGTTTCAGCGAGCGGGGCTACTCTTCGTTGCGGTGCACAGGCTTCTCATCGTGGTGGCTTCTCTTGTTGCGGAGCATGGGCTCTGGGCGCACAGGCTTCAGTAGTTGTGGCTCGTGGGCTCTAGAGTGCAGGCTCAGTAGTTGTGGCGCACGGGCTTAGTTGCTCCGCGGCATGTGGGATCTTTCCAGACTAGGGCTCAAACCTGTGGCCCCTGCATTCAGGTGGATTCTTAACCACTGGACCACCAAGGAAGTCCCACAAAATTTAAGTCATATGGAAGAGTAAAGGGAAGAGTTTACTGACCCTTCAGTCACAGAACCTCAACAGCTGTCAACGTTCTGCCAGTTTTATTTTATCTTCACCTGCACCCTGCGGCGTTTTTAATTCCTTTGGTTTTGTTGTTTGTTGCTGAAGTATATTAAAACAAATCTCTGCCATCATCTCATTTCACACATTAAAATTTCAGTATATATCTCTAAAAGATTGGAGCTGATTTTTGTGTTTTTTTTGTTTTTTGGGGTTTTTTTTTGGTTTTTGTTTTTTTTGCACAGGCTCTGGACGCACAGACTCAGCAGCCATGGCTCACGGGCCCAGCTGCTCCGCAGCATGTGGGATCCTCCCGGACCGGGGCACGAACCCGTGTTCCCTGCATCAGCAGGTGGACTCCCAACCACTGCGCCACCAGGGAAGCCCTGGAGCTGTTTTTTATTTATATGTATTAGATATATATGTTAGATATGAAAGAATTATTAATTTTATTTGGAGTGATAGTGGCATTGTGTGTGTGTATAAAACTTTCATATCTGTGTTCAAAGCTTTATACATTCTCCATACAATAATCTCCAGTTTCAGAAATGTCTCTTTTATGATTGAATTATTCAAATGAGGTTCCATACAAACTCCACATATCATTTGGTGTTTTTGATTTTGTTTTGTCTTTTTTTTAATTAATAAATTTATTTAATTTTAGCTGCATTGAGTCTTCATTGCTGCGTGTGGGCTTTCTCTAGTTGTGGCGAGCGGGGGCTACTCTTCGTTGCGGTGCACGGGCTTCTCATCGCGGTGGCTTCTCTTGTTGTGAAGCATGGGCTCTAGACACACGGGCTTCAGTAGTTGGAGCATGCAGGCTCAGTAGTTGTGGCACGCAGGCCCTAGAGCGCACGGGCTTCAGTAGTTGTGGCCCTTGGGCTCAGTAGTTGTGGCTCACGGGCTTAGTTGCTCTGCGGCATGTGGAATCTTCCCGGACTAGGGCTTGAACCTGTGTCCACTGCATTGGCAGGCGAATTCTTAACCACTGTGCCACCTGGGAAGCCCTTGTTTTGTCTTTTAAGTCTGTAGCTATTTCCACTAAAATGGTTTTCCGTCCCTCCGTTTATTTGGTGAAGAAACCAGGTTAGTTCTCTATAATATTTCTCACATTGTGGATTTGGCAGATTGCTTCTTCAAGGGTCGTTTAATTTGCTCTTTCATACCCTGGATTTCCTGTAGACTGGGAGTTAGAACTATAGTGGGGCTGTGCAATAGACCTTTCTGTGATGATGAAATTGTTGTATATCTGCTGTTCATTAAGTAGCCACTTAATACTTGGAATGTGACTTGTATGGCTGAGAAACTAAAATTTTGATTTTATGTTATTTAAATTTAAATAACTACACGTGGCTAGTAGCTATCATTTTGTACAGCACAGATCTAAGGGGTTGGTTAGATTTGAGTTCAGTTACTTTGACAAGAATACTTCACAAATGGCGTTGTGGCCTTCACATTGCATCATTTCAGAGACACATGATGTCCTTTTGATGATGCTAAAATTAATTAGTAATAGGTTCAGGCGTTGAAAGCCTAATTCATCCGTTATAAAGTTCCACATCGCCCTTTCATTTAATGGTTATGACAGCCATTATGATTATTTCCTAGATACGTTATTTCATTACTTCAAATGAAATAATGGATCTAGGAATTCTCTGATTCCTTTACATCTGTAACTGGAATTCTTTTATAAAGAACTTTCCCTTGTGAATTGCCTAGTTACCTTGAAATAAAATTCATATAGGAGAGCCAGGATAAATGCTTACATGCCTTTTATTTGCCAGTTATCAAGTTAAAGTGCTTTAGTCATTTTGAAAAACGATCAATAATATCTTTTTACTACTGTGGTTTTTATATATTTGATTTATGATCAATTGCAGTCATTATTCTTTTTTCACATTCAAGTTACTGAATTGAGTTGAGTTGATTCCTGTATCCTTTTAGTGACCCCATTTGTCTTTGATACTTTCTTGTTTGCTGGCACAATAAGAAGTCCTGGGCTGTATATTTCCGGCCTCTTATCAAGTCAGTCATTTTTCTTAAGAACCCCTTATCCTTTTAATAGAAAGTATTATTTGGAAGCTACCTACAGCCTGGATACTAGTGTGTTCATTCCTACTGGGTTGTCATTGTTCTAGGCTTTTTCAGTAGGTAAAGCTAGGAGTACTTACTTTTTAGAAAGAGAAGATAGGTCATGAATTCCTTAAATTTATGAATGCAGGCTAATTTCTAGGTGTCACACTTGTTATCACTTTTCTCTTATGCTGAGTATCTTGGTTCTTAAAATAATATTGTTTCTTATGTAATTTTCACTATATATATGTTTTTAAATAACAGTATTACTACTAATAGTAAAGCTGCTAATTGTATCTTCAGATGGGGGGGCAGTTTTTCTTATGTTAAGGATATAAAATCAAAATACTGTGCTTAAAGTCACTTGAAAGAATTTTTTTCTTTCATATTTATTTTTTAATTTTTGAGAATATATATGTGGCTTTATTTGGGCAAAAGAAGAGTCAGAAATCTGGCTTCTATCTTTGTTCCTTCTATCCATAGGTTACTATTTTTATTAAGTTTCGGTTTATATTTTGTTTCTTTTTGAAAATATAAGTAAATAATAGATTTATATATTTATTTATGCTCCCCTCCATATATGAAAGACAGCCTACATTGCACATCTCTATTTTTCTGTTTTTAATCTAAACACTTATCCTGAGATCATGTCAAGATATAGTATAGCCTTCTTCCTCATTGCTTTATACCACTGCATGGTATTGCATTTTATGGATTTACTGTAATTTATTCAGCCAGTTTCTTTTTGATGGATATTTTGATTTTTTGTTATTGATTATTCAGTTAAGTGCTATTCTGAATAATGCAAAGGTACACCAGTGAACAGCCTTTTTACCTGTGTTGTTTCATGTTTTAGCCAGTTTATCTTCAGGAAATCTAGAAGTGGAATTGCTGGGTAATTTTGCTAGATGTTAGCAAATTGCCCTGTGTAAGAGTTGAAGCATTTCACATTCCCACAAGTAATGTATGGGAGTACCTTTCTCTAATGGAGGAATATGATGCTGTTTTTTAAAAAAATAAAAGTTAATATGAATAACCATATTGGTCATGTTTTACTTAAATTAATAGTTCATTAAAGTAAGGTGGCTTTTAATTATCTTGATTATTTTTTTATAACCTAGTTAAAGCTTATATTTTTACTGAATGAGATTTATAGCCTCCTTTAATAACCCAGCTCCTGCATTCTCATGTGCCTCAACTGCCTGATGTCTTCTGAATAACTTTTTACCTGATAGGGTTATTTTGTTTCTTCCTCCTGTTGTCTCCATGATAAATTGAGGACTTTCTATAGAACATCTTGCTGAAAATAGATGACACTACAGTCCTTATTTTGACCACAGAGCATATAGCAGTCGCATTACTAATTTTATGTAGCAATGAGTTTTTCTTTTCAGTCAATAATTGCTTGGTCCATCTTACTCTAAGTAGTTATAACACTGAATTGTAATTATGTTTTTTATTTATATTTTCTTCTCAGAGTCACTTGTTGCATAGTGAATTCTGGTAGAAAAATTTTTTTTCAGTCTTCAAGGTATCTTTTCTGGTTGTATGAAAGATAGTTTTCTGTGCAGATGATTAATTCTAAATTCGATGATAGGCAAGAACTAATAAAATTGGTTGACAGTCCTCAACCAAAGAATTTAATAAACCTGAGCAAAAGAAAGCATAAATGATTTATAGTTAAAAGTGTCCATCCTACCCCTGTTCCCAGCTATTTCCACAGGCAACCAATGAATTTCTTGTGTTTTCTTCCATGGGAGAAAATTTAAAATGGAACTTGGCCTTTAATTTCAAAGATAACTAATTAAAATGTAAACTTTTTTTTGTATTAAGTGTAATAGTTTCAATAGATGTTTGGTAAAATTTTTGATGAAGAGATTATTTCAGTTATTTATTCAGAATAAAACATAACAAATGGAAAGTCCTGGAATTTGGTAGATAACCAATTTTAAGGGAAAAGTATGTCTCTTCTTCCCCCCTCCTTACCTTCATGGACGTAGGTCAAATATCTAGGCTTTATATTGTATTAGTTGCATAACTGATAACTTTATTAGCCCTTTAAAGTAATGTTCTTTTTAATTCTTTGAGGAGTTTTTAAATACTGAGTATACATTGATAATACCAGGTAGACTATCAAACTAGAATATTTTTTAAATACTCTCATTGTTTTTATTGGCATTGAGCAATTGATTATTAAAGAGGAAGCAGTGTTGGAAGTAGTTTGAAAAAAATACTTGGCTTTGAGACGCATCATAAGTCAGTTACATTATTCTCAACCCTGGCTGCACATCAGAATCCCTTCAGGAGCTACAAAATTTAATTAAGCCCAGGCCGGTCTAGAAGAGATTCTGACTTAATTGGTCTAGGGTGGGGTTGGGGCACTTGGTATTTTTTAAAAGCTTCCCAGATGATACTGTGCCACCGGGATTGAGAATTTAAGATTAAAACTAGTGTTCCCTTCTACTCAAATAATCAGGAATTTATTAATAAGCATCTATTATATGTGTATGTAATTTGTTTACAAATTTGTCTTTTGACTAACAATGTTTGCATTCAGCAAATTTTTCCTAATTGATAGCTGGAAAAGAAACCCAGAGATTCAGATTGTGAGTCAAAGGGGAAACTCTTATAAAGTCAGTTCCAAATATAGATAAATACAAAACCAGATGTATGAAACTATGTCTGTATCTTGTGGTGTTTTGGTAGTAATGCTTCCAGCCAAATAAGTGTACTTATTGGATGACTGCTCTTGTCCCAAGATAAGAGTAAAATATGTCTATCTTTAAAATTAATAGACACTAACTTAGATATAAAAACATCAGTTATCTACATAAAATATTAGCTTGAAAGCAAAAGTGATAGTATAAGCATATTCTAGTATAACTAATCATTGATGGATGTCCTCTAGTTAAAAGAATCATCTGGTAATAAAAGTTTCAAAAGTTGAATAACTTGATCCTTGGAATGTAGAATCTCAGGCCTCACCCTGGAGCTACTGAATCAGAATATGCATGTTAACAAAAGCTTCAGGTAGAAGCACTAGTCTAGTGCTTTTCAAATAGTTATGTGAGGACTGCTAAATTATTTTTTAAATGAGGAAAAATCAGTCGACTTTTCCAAGGAGAAATAAATCTGGGACTGGAAATGGACAGTGGTCTATCCCTATTACCATTTTTTCTTTTTTTTTCAGTAGTGAGGAGTGAGTGGCACTGAGTCCTGGCAGCGACATTTTAGGCTTGCCTGTTCACAAAAAAAGATGACCATCAAGTTTTTGTTGCTGCTCAATTTTATTACCTGTTTCTAAGATGAGTTTGACACCTGGGAACTTTTAAGTCAGATAGCTGTGTATAGATTATTGAAACTGATTCTATTTAAATAGTCCTAACCGCACGACAAGAATAATGTTTAATCTGTGCTAACAATTACAAAATTTGTATTTTGTTTTAAAAGGAAACTGACTTGTTTTATATAACAAATGACTATCTTACAAGTCATGATCAGCCTGCTTTTTTGTTTAGACAGCTAGAGATGCAGCTGTGATACTGGAGCCAGATAGTAAACAGCAAGTCACAAAAGGAGCCAGTGATAAATTGATGTCTTTTTTCCCCTCTCACTTTTATCATAATATGTGAGCTCCTATAGTTGGACTCTAATGTATTTTACCATATTTTAAGTGTTTTCTTATGCCTACATATCTATTCAGTCGATACATTTGAAATAGTTTGAGGGCATAGCATTATTTTCAAATGCTGGCATTTGGAAACTTTTCATGGATTCTCAGTATGCTAATATGGCCATCATTATTAAGGTGTTTGATATTAGAATATGACTTTTTAATGTGTTGATGCTTGAATAGAGCTATTCTCAAGCTGGAGTAACTGAGACTGAATGGACAAGTGGATCTTCAAAAGGCGGACCTCTGCAGGCATTAACTAGGGAATCTACGAGAGGGTCGAGAAGAACTCCGAGGAAAAGGGTGATGCAAGGCTTATTGCTTAGAATGGGGTTCTCAGATTGGCAGGGTTTTAGTGGTTATTTTATATTTATTGTTTTTGTTTTGTTTTCAAACTAACAGGTGGAAACTTCAGAACATTTTCGTATAGATGGTGCAATAATTTCAGAGAGTACTCCCATAGCTGAAACTATAATGGCTTCAAGCAACGAAACTTTAGTAAATATGTTTCATAAACTATACAAGTGGTATTCTTTGTCAATTATCCTTTACTTAGAATTGGGGAGGTGGCGAATTTTGGCAAACCTCAAACACATGTTTTTAAACATATTTTAAGCTCATTTTCCCCATATAATTCTGAATTTTAGAAGTTTTCAGTGTAGCCACTTTAATATATATATAATTCATTGTGCAAGAATACTTAGTGTTATAAGGATACTTTTTTGCTAACATGTTTAAAGAATAATAAGGCTTCCTTCACATATGAAACACTAATGTATTTCTAGGTTCTTATGCCTAAATTTTTATTAAGGGAAAGTTTCAAATATTAGAGAAATCGACTATCATTTTTTCTTTTAACGTGTCTTTGTTATGTTTGGATAATTCTGAGTCTGAATAATTTGAATCTTGGCAGGTTGTCAATAGGGTGACTGGAAATTTCAAGCATGCAGCTCCTATTCTGCCAATCACTGAATTCTCAGACATACCCAGAAGAACACCAAAGAAACCATTGACAAGAGCTGAAGTAAATGAATAAAATTTAGATCGATGCTATCATTGATCTTTTAATGAAGAAATATTTATTTGTTTTTTGGAGTGGGAGGGAGCAGAGCTTTGTTGGGTGGGGGTGTGTGTGTCTATTTATGTGCATATATTATCTTAAAGACATACTTTATTAGTGACAATGGAAAGTAATATCGTATGACATGCTAATACTATCCTCTTGCTACTACTGTGTGCCTCTTTAAGTTCCAGTTTTCAAGGGAGTGCTCATTTGTGTGCTGCTTGTAATATGTTCTCTTTGTTAAAATGGACGTGAGTGGAAAGTGTTACTTGGGCTGTGGGGGAAGCTATACTTACTACCTTTCATTGAAAGGTCAGATAATGGGACTTTAAAGTGACTTTGTATTATACTTGAATTGATTAACTCCTGTAAAATTAAGCTTTAAAGTACTAACTGCATGGATACATTATAATTTTAATGATTCTTTAGCAAAGATTATTTTGATCTGGGCATAAAGGTAATTTAGCAAAGCAATCAGGTTGTTTAAAAAATTATTTTATGTTTCTTAAATTAGGAAGATTGGATTGACTCTCTAGTTAAAAGCATATACTAAAATTTGTTAAAAGTTCCATCTTAATTTGATATCTTCTATATTTGATCATTTATTTTATTACAAAATTAAGAGGAAGAAACAATGTACTTTTAATGTCAATGAAAAGCATTGGAGGGAACTTACACTGCCATATTAGCTATACTAGAAAGAAATAAAAAAATTTTATTTTTTGTTTTTTTTGTTTTTAACTTACTTGAATATGTGCCCCCCCCCATTACAACATGAACATATCTTCACACTGAGGAAATTTGAAGAGAGCCATGGAAATGTATGGATAATTAAGCAATAATGAATTCAGAAATGGCAGTTGTAAAAGTTGGATAGATTTAAGTGCATTCTGTTCTCCAAAGCTTCTGTTTAAAATTATGTTCTAATTATTGCATATTTACACTAAATTTTAACTTCTGGTTGTTTTTTTGTTTGTTTGTTTCTTATTAGGTGGGAGAAAAAACAGAGGAAAGAAGAGTAGAAAGGGATATTCTTAAGGAAATGTTTCCCTTTGAAGCAGCTACACCAACAGGAATTAGGTATTCAGATACACTGAAACAATTATTTAGTGTATTCAATTAAGGCATTTTTATTTATTTGTTCCCACCTTTATTGAGGTATATTGACACATTAAACTATATATTTAGGGTATACAACATAATTATTTTATATATACATACATAAATGAATTCTAATTTTTAATTCTTCACAAAATTACTGTACCTCTGCTCTCATAAGTAAACTGTTCTTTTTGGGAGCACTTCAATTCTTCTAAGCACTAACTAGTTCATATTCTTGAAAGTTGAGTCAGTTTCAAAATTAACTTTGTTAAGCTGGAAGGTTGTAAATAAATCATTTACCTACTATTAATTCTTATTTTTAAATCTAAACTGAAACCTGGTAAGAAGGAAATCTGTTTTATTCCTGAGAGTCTCTCTTTTCTAATTGAAAAGACTGCTTTTAGATATCTGTTGAATTGTTTCCTGACTGAAGGAATCACAACCAAACTACCTTATTTTTTCCTCTTATCCCCTAAATATATTAGCTTGAAAAACCTTTAAGAAGGCAAATTTAGTGAATATTTATAATACTCTGAATATTATTTTCTAATAAAAGATACAAATCTAACTCTTTAAATGAAAAATGTATAGAAGTTTTTAAATAGGTTGACTGATCTCACTGTTGATATTATATGACAATTTTCTACTGTTACCTCAAGGAATGTGTTTGGAATTAGGAGTAATCATGTCATTTTATGTTATTTAAGTTATGACTTTATCTAATAGTTGTTTTTCTCTTCCTCCTTTCACTCCCAACAGTGCTAGTTGCCGCAGACCAATCAAAGGGGCTGCTGGCCGGCCATTAGAACTCAGTGATTTCAGGATGGAGGAATCTTTTTCGTCTAAATATATTCCTAAGTATCTTCCCTTGGCAGATGTCAAGTCAGAAAAGACGAAAAAGGGACGCTCCATTCCCATGTGGATAAAAATTTTGCTCTTCGTTGTCGTAGGCTTTTTTTTGTTTTTGGTCTATCAAGCTATGGAAACCAACCAAGGAAATCCATTCTATAAGTTTCTTTCTAATGACTCTAAAAAAGTCAACTGAATGATATCTCTTTGGCACATTCAGCTTGGTCTCCTATTTTTAATAACTGTATTAAAAAAATCTGTGTACACTTGACTCAAGAACAAAAAAAAATGTGATTTCACCTCAGTAAATGTAGTATTCCATTGAAAAGCAAGCAAGATATATATAAATGGACTTCATTCAATGTTTTGGACTTCGGACTAGTAGGAGATCACTTCGTGCCATATGAATAATCTTTTTTAGCTCTGGAACTTTTTTGTAGGCTTTATTTTTTTAATGTGGACATCTTATTTCTTTTTTGAGAAAAAATGTATATTGTTTTTGTGTATTTGGGAAATAAGAAGGGCAAAACGTGGTAGTATAATGTGAAGCTACACATTTAAATACTTTGAATTCTTACAGAAAAGATTTTAAGAATTATTCTCTGCTGAATAAAAACTAGAGACATGTGAAACGTGAAATTCGGTAAGAGAAAAAGTAACTTGAGATTGTAGTTTTGCTGACTGCAACAAAGCTTGATGGTGTTTATGGGGAAAAGTACAGTGATAATCTCTTCTGTAACTTTTATTAATAGTAATAATGTTATTGTTGTAGCCCTATTGTACTCACTTTTTAAAAGATATCTAGTATTGTGAATGTCCTACTTCGGTAAGACCCATTTAAATGCAGTTGATTTTTAGCAGGGATCTATCAGTGCAACTTACACATGTTTTAGAGAACTGTTAGCTGGCTGTACATGTTTTTAAAGACTGTTTAGCTAGCTATAAGGCTATAATTGGAAACTTGTACTTTTTATTTAAAGCAAAACATTTATTCTATCAATCCATTACCAAAATATTTTTTAGATGAATAGGTGTGTGTGTGTGTTTAGAAGTTAGAAATTTTAAACACCAGTCTTAGGTTCCATTTGGATTCATTATTGAATTATCTTCTGTTACCAAAAATGCATTTTGCCAAGGTTTTTTTGCCCTATATTTCCCAACTTAATTTGATTTGAAAGTATGTGCTTTTAAAAGCAAAAAGTATGTGCTTTTAAACTACATAATAAACTTTCCTTGGATACTCAATAGTTAATACATAAATTTTTAAACTCTGAAATTGAGGCGGGCATTATGATTTTTGTTTACTTTTGAAATGTTTATCTTTGTGGTTGATTAATTTTTTTTTTAGCTAAAACTTACCTCACGTATAACTTTGTTCGGTAAAGTAGTAGGTAATTGAAATTTCAGTAGAATCAAGTAAAACAAAAATTTCAATTGAATCATGTGAGTTTCAACTTTACAGTCATTGACAGTAAAGCACGTTAAAAATGTAAGTTTTTTAAAAATATCTTCTGAAATAAAAAAGATACTTTTTAAAAAGGAAAAGCTGAAGATGTATATTTAGACCAACACACAAGTTTGATTTGCATCAGCCATAGTCTGATATTTAGCTTTTAGATATTTTGTAGACATTTTTCACTTTGCAGTTGACCAGAAATATTCGTAGGTCTCGTCTCTGCAAAGGCAGTGGGAAACTTACTCCTAGATCAGAAATGCTTGCCTCTCCAAGTAAAAGTGTTTTGAGATGAGCCACAGAGGGAGCACATTTTATTCAGCGTTGCCTCTATACAGTGATAGCAGTCTACTTTTACTTTTTTTGTTTTTAAACTTTGATTCCCATATTGCTTTCAATCTTTCGTTTATAATTAGAAATTGTGAGAAACTGCATTTAATGTTCAGAAATGTGGGAAGATAAATCAGACTTAATATGTACATGAGATCAATTTTCTAATAGGAAAGGTATGGTCCAAAATAGCAAAGTAGGACCAGGTAAAACGCGTAGTCTTTTTTTAATTTTTTAAATGTGTACTTGGTCTTTTGTCTGTGTCTGTTTTCTTCCACTAGAATAAATGTGTCCTTGATGTAAATGCAAAGCATTTCTTCCTGATTAAACTTGTAGATGTAGACTTTACAATTTAATTCAATAATAAAAAAGTAATTAACCTCTAGTTTTGTCATTGCAATAAATACTTTTCAAATAGCACAAACTGTAAGGTTTCCTGATAACGTTTTGTATGTGAGATTTATGGATTGTTGAATTTTAGTTCTCTTTTCGGTCTACTGCTCTATGTTTTGCTTCTAATCATTGTAGTAATCTGGTCCTCTCTTGTTCCTAGGTAAGCAGTGTATAGGCATTATACTCACAGAATGTTGTAGGGAAGCTCTCAGAGGCACCTCTCTCACTTTCTACAGTATAGCAACTAATACTTTTCAGTCCACACTTCCTTTTTTCCATCAGTTTTCCTGTCTTCGTACTCATCTATGGCGCTCATGATCGTTAGTCTTGCTTTGAGACTAAGCAAAGATGTTGCTGCCATATATTCATCACGGAGCTGTGTTCACAAGTTGAAAATGCTTTTCTCTCTCCATCATTCATGTGTCCCCCAAAGGTGATTTTATTTAAATTAGTGATTCTCAAGGTAATATGTACACTGTAATTAATTAGACAGCAAGTAGCATCAAAGGCTTAAAATAACAATAAAGTATGCTTTATTGCATGCTTACTGTGTGCTAGATACTGTTCTGTGTACTTAATATGTATTGACTCACTTAATCCTCAAGATAGTCCTATGAAATAGGTATTTTCTTATTCTCTCATTACAAATGAGGAAATTGGTGCTTGGAGGGGTTAGGAAACGTGCCCAAATTTGCACAGCTGAGAAATGATGAGTCTGGTTGCATATGATAATGGCAGAGAGGACCTAAAAGACCGAAACTCTTAAACAGACTCTGAACCAGTTCTCCTGTTCAGCCTTGCTCCTTCCACAACTTCAGTGGTGCCTCTAAGTTCCAAACCTCTTTAAGGGATCTTTAAGGTTCACTTGTAGTTTTAATCTTTGTCTGTAGCCATTTAACTTTGAGCCTTCTTACCCTTAATTTGTTTTCTATTTATTAATCTGTTTTCCATCTTCATACAGTTTTTTGCAACATATTGTCTTCTGATGTCTCATTTATTTCTCTTCCATTCATGTAGTCAGTCTGTCGCTTTGAATTAGCAGTCACTGAGAGCTATTCAGAGTTCATATAGTATCTTCCCGCCAAAGATTTAGGAAGAAAGCAGAGAAGGAAACATGGAATTTTTAGTGTAGGGAGACCCAAAACAGATCAATTCTGTTATGTTCTGGTATAAAGTCATTAGTTGAACTGACACTTCATGACGTTTATTGCTATTATGTTCCCAGCTCTTTGAAACTGACTGCTTGTAAAATTTTACACCCACTTGAAGAAATATTTATTCATTGCCTCCTCTTGCCAGGTATAATGTTTGGCGATGCTGGATGCAGTTTTTTTGTTTTTGTTTTTTTGCGGTACGCGGGCCTCTCACTGTGTGGCCTCTCCCGTTGCAGAGCACAGGTTCCGTACGCGCAGGCTCAGCGGCCATGGCTCACGGGCGTAGCCGCTTCGCGGCATGTGGGATCTTCCTGGACCGGGGCACGAACCTGTGTCCCCTGCATCGGCAGGCGGACTCTCAACCACAGTGCCACCAGGGAAGCCCTGGATGCAGTTTTAAGAATATCTTTGGGTATTCTTTGGGGGAAGTTTTTGGGGTCAAAAACATTTGTCCCATTAATAGCAACATAGGTTTATTTAGCTGTTTAAGTATTAATGGGGGACTTCCCTAGTGGTCCAGTGGTTACGACTCCCCACTCCCAATGCAGGGGTCCTCGGTTCAATCCCTGGTCAGGGAACTAGATCCCACATGCCACAGCAAAAATATCCCGCGTGCAGCAACTAAAAATCCCACAATGCCACAATTAAAGATCCTGCACACAGCAATGAAGATCCCTCATGCTGCGACTAAGACCCAACACAGCCAAATAAATAAATAAAAATTTTAAATCTATTGTATTAATTGTTCTTTAGCTAATTAAGAGGAATTAGTAATGTTTAACCCTTGTAAATCAAAGAACCAAAAATTTGTCAGCTTGTTTGGAATAAATCAAAGCTGACTATGAAAATAAAATCCTAATCAAATGCATTTATACTAGACCAGTACTGACTTTGTTGTCCAGAATTTAACACATTGATCTTATGGTAGTGAATAATTTGAAACTGTGAAGCAGTGTAAACTGTACTTGTTTTATTTGTCCCACTGACAGAAACTAGTCAGCTTCTGGTTTGATTGGGAGAAGTAAGTTATCTATTGCTTAATAGCAATTAACCTCAAAACTTATCAGCTTAAAACAATTATTGTAGTTTTTATGTGTCGGAAATCAGGGAGCAGGACTTCCCTGGTGGCACAGTGGTTAGGAATCCACCTGCTAATGCAGGGGACACGGGTTCAATTCCTGGTCTG
Source organism: Tursiops truncatus (assembly GCF_011762595.2). Taxonomy (NCBI): domain Eukaryota; kingdom Metazoa; phylum Chordata; class Mammalia; order Artiodactyla; family Delphinidae; genus Tursiops; species Tursiops truncatus. The sequence goes on along the minus strand of NC_047044.1, from coordinate 22,674,972 downwards.
GGAAGATCCCACATGCCGCAGAGCAACTAAGCCCATGCACCACAACTACTGAGCCTGCACTCTAGAACCTGTGCTCTAGAGCCTGCAAGCCACACTACTGAGCCCACATGCCACAACTACTGAAGCCCGTGTGCCTAGAGCCGGTGCTCCACAGCAAGAGAAGCCACTGCAATGAGAAGCCTGCGCACTGCAACGAAAAGTAGCCCCTGCTCACCACGACTAGAGAAAGCCCACACACAGCAACGAAGACCCAACGCAGCCAAAAATTAATTAAGGCAGCAACTTAGCTGTGTGGTTCTAGCTCAAGACCTCATGACTTTGTAGTTAGTTGTCAGCGATATAATCTGAAGGTCCAACTGGGGCAGAATGTGCTCCCAAGCTCACAGGGTAGTTGGCAGGCCTCAGTTCCTTACAGGCTGTTGGCTGGAGACATCATAGGTCACCTGAGTGCCCTCATGACATGGCAGCTGGCTTCTCCCAGAATAATCCAAGAAAATGCACCCATGATTAGAGCCACAGCATTTATACAACCTAATCTTGGAAACGATATACCATCACTTCTGCCATATTCTATTGGTTTTACAGGTCAAATGGGGAAGGGACGACACAAGAATGAATACCCAGGAGGCAGAGGTGATTGGGACTCTTCTTGGAGTTTGGCTACCACAACTATCTTAATCTGAGGGGTTATATAGATATTTAGTTTGGACATGCTGTATAGCATTTGAAAACAGTGTTCAGTATTGCTTTGGAATGTATACGGACATTTCTTTGGAATGTTCGCTTTGATCTGTCCATCATTCCAAAACATTATATATAAAATTAAATATGAATGAAAAGCAGTGAGACTGGAGAGGGGGGTAGATTTGAGTTATCTTGCAGAGGTAAATTTAACAGACTTGATTAATATATGGTCAGAGAGAGAGAAGTAAAAAATTACCTGGAGATTTTTTACTTGGCTGGCCTAGTGGAAGGTGGTTCCAGTCACTGAAAGAATTCTGAAAGAAGACTATGGGGGAAAGAAGATAGACTTTGAATACATTCAATCTGATATTTCTGTGAGAAATTGTAGCAACAATATTTGACCCATAGTAAGCACTCAGACACTGTGTGAATAAATCCAAATGGAGGTCATCTGTTGGCAATTAGGTAACTAATTAGTTACCTAATTTGAATTAGGTAACTAATTAGGAGAGAAACTTAGGAGAGAAACTAGAAACAGTTGGAAGTCCTTAGCAAATAGATATATTCAGAATGATGGAAATATATAAGATTATTCACAGATTTGGAAGTGAGAAAGAGCTAAGGATGAGAGTATCAGTGTTTAAGGGATGGGTAATCAAGGAAGACCAAGAGAATGCAGTGTCATCGAAGAGGGCATTTTAAGAAGAGTGGTCAACAGTTATGCTAAGTAAAATGGGGGCATAGAATGATGTCTACTGAATTTAGTCAGGTGACTGGTGAGAATAATTTCAGTGTTAAGGCAGGGGCAGATGTGTAGACAACTCTTAGAGAACAGGGCAGTAGCTTGAGAGTTGGCAGTATGTCAAGAAAGGTGGGTGCTTCCCTGGTGGCACAGTGGTTAAGAATCCGCCTGCCAATGCGGGGGACACGGGTTCGAACCCTGGTCCAGGAAGGTCCCACATGCTGCGGAGCAACTAAGCCCGTGAGCCACAACTACTGAGCCCAAGGGCCACAACTACTGAAGCCCGTGCACCTAGAGCCCGTGCTCCACAACAAGAGAAGACACCGCAATGGGAAGCCCGCGCACTGCAACGAAGAGTAACCCCCGCTCACCACAACTAGAGAAAGCCCACACACAGCAACGAAGACCCAACGCAGCCAAAAATAAATATAAATAAAATAAATTTTTTTAAAAGCGTTTGTTTCTAAAATGAGAGACCATGCAGCCATACATAGATCAAGAAGCCATATTACCAATCCCCCAGAGATTCTCAATCTCCCTTCTAGTTTCTATCCCTCTCCAACCCTCCACCTAGAATAACCACTGTGCTAATATAGCACCATGGATTTTTGTTGTTGTTGCTTTATTAATAAAATCATACATTATTTACTCCTTTGAGTGGCTTTCACTTTGCATTGTGTTCATGAGATTAATCCATATATGTAGTGATAGATTTTTGTCACTGCTATATTTCATTGTGTGGATATAGCATACCATCCATGTAACTTTTAATGGGCATTTGGGTAGTTTGAAGGTTTGGGCTATTACCAAAAATGCTGCTGTAAACATTTCTGTACATGTCCTTTGTGTGTATATATGTGTAGTTCTGTCTTCATTTTGTTACAGGGTTTGCTTATGTACCAGTTGTCCATCTTTCATAATGATTTGTGGAAGTTCTTTATATGTTCTGGACTCTAGCCCTTTGTCAGTGTATCAGATTCTAATCAGGAGGCAAACATGACATCAGTTACTTGAACAGAAATACTTTAAAGAATTATTAACCAGTCATAAAGTTAGGTAACTGAAAGAGTAACAAAAGAATTTTGAAGTATGGAGAGAGCACTGCAGCAACTATAGAACCTAAGGTCAAGAGAAAAAAGAGAAGAGGTTGGAATTATTAAAACTTAGAAGCTTGGGGCAGGAACCCTAGGGGCTGAAACTCAGACCTCTGAAGAGGGCATGCTGCCACCTGAAGGGAGAGGAAAGGCACAAAGAAACTCCACACTGGATTCTGAAACTGATATAGAAACTGTAGCACCACAGAGAAGAAACATCACTGGGTTGATACTCAGAGGAGCTGCAAGAAGATCGTCCACAGGAAGGACAAATCTTTCTCCAGCCTTTCAGTCTCTAGTAACCACTATAAGCAGAGCCTAACAGGGAACCAGCCTGCAAAGTAGAAGTGTGGTTGCAGAGTCCTAACCTCAGCATCACAAAGCAGAATATGTAAGGGGTTGCTTTTGGAGCCAAGAGACAGGAATTGGTACAAGGCAACTGACCAAAATTAACTTGAGAAAAAATAATAGTACTATATCTATTAAATTGAATATGTAATTTTAAACTTCACACAAAACTCAGTGATAGCATTCACTAATGAATTCTACCAAAATATAAGGAAGATATCATACTAATCTTATACTCCCAGAGGACAGAAATAAACACTTCTCAACTTGTTCCATGCAATTCTGTCAGTGAAAGGATGATTTTTAAAATAGTGCTGGAGAAATTAGATCTCCATATAGGGAAGAGATTAACCTTGACCCCTAACACACTGTGCAGAAAAAATTAATTTGAGGTGGATCATTGACCTAAATGTGAAAGCTAAATCAAGCCTCTGAATAGAAACCATGAGAATATCTTTCTGACCTTAGAGTTGGCAAACATTTCCTTTAAAAGACCCAAAAAAGCACTAACCAATTAGTAAATTGGATTACATACTAAGAAGTGTGAATCAAAAGACACTTAGAAAACAGGTCAAAGAACAGCAGAAGATATTCCCAATACATACATCTGACAAAGGACTTAAACAGAATGTTTTGAAAAGTCCCACAAATCAATAAGAAAAAGACAACTCAAACAAAAAACTAACAAAAGCCTGAAAATCTCATCACAAAAGGAAATATCCAAATAAGCATTTGAAATTGTGGTTAAAGGCTGACAGCAGCAAATGTGAAAAAGCTAATGGAGCAACTGAAACGGCAACAGCATTACACTGGAATACTATTCGGTAGTATCTACTAACGCTAAACATGCCTATCCTGTGACCTAGCAATTCCACTCAGGTATTTACCCAAGAGGCATGAAAACATAACCACAAAAAAGAATTGTTAAATGCTCATAATGATGTTTTATTCATAATTGCTCCCAACTGGAAATAGTTCACACATCCATCAACAGGAGAACAGATAATCTGTGGAATACTCTTATAATGCAATACTATGTTGCAATAAGCAAACTACAGCTACATGTAACAATGTGGATGAATTGCACAGACATAATGTTAAAACAATCCTGGGGCAAAAGTATTTAGTGTATGATTCAGTCCAAAATTCCTAAAGTAGGAAAATGGGCAAAAATATTCTATGGTGATAGAAGAACAAGGCATACATACCTTTGGGGAAAGGGTAGGTATTAGGTGAACATGAAGGATTCTTTTGCAGTGATAGAATGTTCTATATATCTTGATCTAGGTTGTGGTTAACAAGGGTATATACATATGTAACCAAGAGTTTCATCAATCTATACACAAGATTTTGTGCAATTTACTGTGTTTTAAACCTCAATAAGTAAAACAAAAAAAATATTTCTTATCAAAGAGATTGAGAAAATTAATTTAAAATTAATGCAGCTTTCATCTAGTAATGGTCTTTTAATCTCATTTTTATTCATTGCCCATTTGTATTTTTGCCCACTTTTGGTAGTTGGGAGGCTTGGATCTTATTGACAGGTGGGATCATTTTAATATTTTATGTTTATATTTCAAGTTTTTCCTAGCCTCTTTCTATTGGTCTACAGTGTTTTTGTCTATTATTAGTTAAAAAAAAACAACAACATTGCGTTTCACATCTGTCTCTGGACGTGACAGAATAACCAGTAACAGATTTGTCCTTCCATTGTAAAAAGTTAAAAAACTAGGCAAAATATCAATATATGAAACAACTGCTTTTCGACATTGGATAACAGACAGTATGTGACTGATCCCTGAGAGAAGAGAAACAAAAGTAGCCATACAATTACACTTTTTTCCTACAGCACTTTCCAGCTGGTGACAAAAGGAGGGTGAGTCTGAAGCAGAGCACAGGGTCTCTGGTTAGTTGAAGACACGGAAATCAAAGTTCAAGGAGGCTAAGGCAATTAGAATTTGTGGGAAAGAGTAACAGGAAAGGGAACTATGCAGGAAAAGAGCTCCAGAAATTTGCATAGGAGTCTCTTGAGTCTGGCTAAATACCAAATTGTGTGCATAGGGTGAAGAACACCGCCCCAGAGGCTCTGAGCTCAACACTTTCCAGAACTCACACAGGGCTGGGAGACATTCTCATCACAAAAAGCCAGAGTGGAAAGACCTTGTAAAATGCCCAGGATATTTAGTATAGATCCCAGAAGGGCCACAACTGAGTAGTACTAAACAAGCTCTAGAATAAAAGCTACTCTAGATACATCCTAACAGAACTTAAAAATAAGCTTTGAAAGGATTAAGCTGACCTCCTAGTAAATTAAGTCTTCCAGAACACAGTTGAACACTCTTCAAAGGAAGACAATAAAATGCACTCTCAGTAATATTCACAATATCAAGGATCCAGTAAAATATTAAATAGAGATGCAAAGGAGCAGGAAAATGTGACCTATAAGCAGAAAATAAGTCAATAGACACAGACCAAGAAATGATTCATTACTAAATTTACTCAAAAAGTTAAATACATGAACATAATGATGAAAGTAATGGGAGCTACAAAAAAAAAAAAAAAAGAAAAAAAAACTTCTGGAGATGAAAAATTACAATATCAAAACACAATTTTATTGGATGGACTTATCAGATTAGACAGTGCAAAAGAAGACGAATGAACCTGAAGACAGAGCAATACAATTATCCTAACTGAAACACAAAGAGAAAAAGCCTCAGTGACCTGTGAGATGATATCAAGCAGTCTTTCATACATGTAATTGGAATACCAGAAGGAGAGGAGAGAGAGCAGAAAAACCATTTGAAGAAATGATGGACGAAATTTTACTAAATTTCACGAAAACTATAAACCCAGTCATGTGAGTAGTACCAAAGTCAAGATATAAAATATTTCTATCACCCCAGAAAGTTCCCTTATTGACCCTTTGTAATCAATCTCCTGCCTCCAACCCCATACCCTGGCAAGAACTGCTTTTTGTTCCTACAGTTTTGCCTTTTCCAGAGTGACGTAAATTACCCATACAGTTTGTAGCCTTTTGAGTCTGGCTTCCATCACTCAGCACACTGGTTCTCAACTGGTGGTTTTGCACCCCAGGGGACACTTGGCAATGTCTGGATATTTTTAGTTGTTACAGCTTTGTTTGGGGGAGGGCACTCATGGGTAGAGGCCAGGGATGCTGCTAAACCTCCTACAATACACAGGACAGCCCCCATAACAAAGAGTTACCAGGCCTAAGATGTCAGTAGTGCTGAAGCTGAGAAACTTGACTTAGACTAAATCTTCTGAGAATTGTCGCATTTAATTTGTTCCTTTTACTTTGGAATAGGATTTTTATGTCCTTATTTCCAACTTACACGTCTCATTTGCTCAAGTGTCTGTTCAAATCTTTTGACCATTTTTAAAAGTAGTTGAGGGACTTCCCTGGGGGTCCAGTGGGTAAGACTCCGTGCTCCCAATGCAGGGGGCCCGGTTCGATCCCTGGTCAGGGAACTAGATCCCACATGCATGCCGCAACTAAGAGTTCGCATGCTGCAACTAAGAGTTCGCGTGCCACAACTATGAGCCCACATGCCGCAAGGAAGACCCAGAGCAGCCAAAAAAAGAAATACAAAGCACTATTATCTCCATTCTATATGAATCTAACTTCATGGGAATATATTTTATAGTATATACAATTTATGTAGCATATATCAATTTCTTGATTTTTCCCTCTTTTAATGTTGATTGGAAAATTAGAATTGTTCCATGAAATAGATAATCCTTAAAAGAAAAAAAAAATACTGAGAAGCCAATATGCATTTGGATGAAAAGAAAGTTAGATTGGTAAAAATCAAGAAATTTTTTATAGATTAAAAGACTTAATCTTAGGCATTATTTTTAAAAAAATAAAGGATACTGTATGTACAGTCCCAACTGTTCTAGTAAGAGCTTGCCTTCTGTTAAGTAGAAGTCCTCTTCTCTTCCCAGTCAGGATAGATTTAGGGGTACAGGTTGGAGAAAAGTCTGGGACAGGTGAATTATTCTGTGTAAATAAAGGAGATGAATAAAGGAGGGGAGAGGGCCACTGCATGTGGAGAGAGGGAAGAAGTGAGAATTCTCAGGGCAGAGCAGCCCAAAAAGGTCTTTGGGAGAGAAAGAATGACTAGGAGATTTTTATTTTATTTGCTCTGAGGAGTGCTGTGCAGCTCTTTCATTATCAGACTAAAAATGTCTTTGATAAAGGCTACATTGCTCACCAATTCTTTTTTTTTTAATATATTCAAAATTGCTAGCTAGTCATATTTTTTTAATTTTTTGTACAATTTTTAAAGGTTACTTTCCGTTTATAGTTTTACAAAGTATTGGCTGTATCCCTCGGGTTGTACAACACATCCTTGAGCCTGTCTTACAACCAATAGTTTGTACCCCCCACTCCCCACCCCTATGTTGCCCCCCTTCCCCCAATAACCACGAGTTTGTTCTCTATATCTGGCTCACCAATTCACTTTTGTGAAAGTGAACAATTTTGAGTGAAGTTAAAGGTGGGGCTGGTTCTCTGGGTTGAGGAAAGGCAAAAACAGATTACACAGGGAAGCTGGACTTGAGGACAGAAGAGATCAAGAGTGTATAATTTCTTGGAATTTAGCAAAAAGTCCTAGGAGAACTTCAGACTGTGGGATTAGTGAAGTATGAACTTAGATCCCCAAGGAGTAAATAATCCGGCAAATATCTGACTTATAGCTAGATATTCAGCAAATAGCTGACTTATAGCTGGGAGATATATACATGTATATTAAAAATATATATATACGTATATACATATATATATATCTCCAATCTGTGGCCGCTGAACCACTGTATTTGGTAGTTTAACCTAGAGCCATCTGCCATACCTACATAGATGTCTGAATGTATGTCAAAAGGTTATTGGGTTGGGCTTTCCTGGTGGCGCGGTGGTTGGGGGTCTGCCTCCTGATGCAGGGGACACGGGTTCGTGCCCCAGTCTGGGAGGATTCCACATGTCATGGAGCGGCTGGGCCCATGAGCCATGGCCGCTGAGCCTGCGTGTCCGGAGCCTGTGCTCCGCAACAGGAGAGGCCGCAGCAGTGAGAGGCCCCCGTACCGCAAAAAAAAAAAAAAAAAAAATTATTGGGTTTTTTTGGTTTGTTTATTTATTTATTTATTTAATCATTTATTTATTTATGGTTGTGTTGGGTCTTAGTTGCTGTGTGCGGGCTTTCTCTAGTTGCAGAGAGCGGGGGCTACTCTTCATTATGGTGCGAGGGCTTCTTATCGCAGTGGCTGCTTTTGTTGCGGAGCATGGGTTCTAGGCGCTCAGGCTTCAGTAGTTGTAGCACTCGGGCTCAGTAGTTATGGCTCGCAGGGCCTAGAGCACAGGCTCAGTAGTTGTGACGCAGGGGCTTAGCTGAATCGCACCCTGAGACTCCTCAGGGCTCACTGTGAGAAGTGGCTGCAGTCTGATGGCAAGTATTCTTTGTTTCCTTCCTGAGTTCCCTCAGGGCTCACCAGCTCACCCATCAGCTGGTGGCTGCAATCTCAGATGACTGTGACATCCTTTGTTTACTGATATGACAGGCAATATTCCATTTCTCACATTAGAAATTAGGAAGGCCCAGAAAGGGTAGAGGGATCTATCTACTAGACTGAAACAGTGGGCAAGGGCTACGGATTCACCTTCCTCTCTCTGTCCCACCCTCAGGACCCCTTTATGACTATTTCATAGCTCTGTGATAGGGGCCTGTCTAACGCATGCATCCTCCATGCCCAGTTGCCTGAGGCAGAGTGAACTTCAGATCATGAAGAACTACTTTTTTCTGAGAGGCCTTGCCATTCCACAGCTGAGCTTGAACTGAATATGGTACCAACTTCCCATTGCTCCGGAAGTTGGGACAAAAACTGTTGGGCAGGGCAGGAGCTGGAATGAGAACTAGGGTCTGAAGCATAGAACATCTGTGTAGGTGTGGTAGATGACTCTAGGTTAAACTACCAAACACAGTGGTTCAGTGGCCACGGATTGGATTACTGAGAGCGTTCAGGCTCCCTGCAGAGCAGAGTCCCTCGTACAGGTTTATCAGCTACCTCCCCTCAGGTGTCTCTGGGCCAAGCATTTCCTCGGGCTGGTCTCCAGGCCAAGGCAGAGCCTTTGAAAGTCTCTAAAGGAACATCATGGATCTGCAGGACTGAGAGTCTGTGCCACTCCTCAGCGAAGGATCACTGACTGAAAACCCAATTGACAACCCCATAAAGAAGACCTTTTCTGAGTTTTTCAAAGAAGGGAAATAGAAAATACTTGAATCCACTTTTAAAAAATGAACGAAAGGGAAGGAATACAGACCTCCATTAATTCACTTGACAGTGATGCTTCCCCATGTTGGTTTTTTTTAAACCTTTAATATCCACCTCCAACCATATAATTTTCATTTATTCTGTTCTTCTGATTTTACATTAATCCTTTCTTCTTTTCAAATCAGACACTTATGGCTGAAAATATCCCACAAATAATTGCTGCACAAATGTTAATAGGTAAGGTATAAGCATTCACCTACAAGTATTTGGGTGGACACGTCTTCATTTTTCTTAGATAAATACTGAAAAATGCAATGGCTGAGTCTTATGGTAGGTGCATGTTTAGCTTTTTAAAACATTGCCCCACTCTTTTCAAAATGGCTGTAACATTTCACAATCCTACCAGAAAGTACTGCCATTAGTATTGTCAGTCTACTTAATTTTGGCTTGTCGACTGAAAAAAAAAAGCACAACATAAAAGCTGAGAATTATATTTTATTCAGCAGACTTTCTGAGGCCTTAAGCCCGGAAGACAACCTCTCAGATAGATCTGAGGAGCTGCTCCGAAGGGGTAAGGGAGGAACCAGACTTTATAGTAGTTTTTGCAACAAAAATGAGGCAGTTGGCACATCAAAAGATTACTGTTAATTGAAGAAAACCAGACATCTCAAGTTAATGAATTTAGTGCTTTTCCATGTCGGAGAAGATGCGAGAAGATGAGAGAGTCTGGGCTCATTGAAATCGTCCCTTTGGTATGCACCTTAACTATCTAGGGCCAGTATCCAGTTCTTTCCCATCCTGAATCCCCTCAGGGTGCACCGTTGGGGCGGCTGTGTGGCCAAGGAGGCAACCTGTTTGTCTCCATCCTGAGTTCCCTCAGGGCTCACAGTGGGGGCAGCTGTAGTGGCTGACGGCTAGATGGCTGCGACATCCTTTGCTGATATGGGAGGCGGCATTCTTTGTCCACAGGCACAGGAGGTATGTACCAATATCTCATGGTGGGTTTCATTTGTATTCCCCTGGTGACTAAGGATGTTGAACATCTTTTCATGTTCTGATTGGGCATTTGTGTATTGTCTTTTATGAACTGTTTATTTCAATCTTTTGCCCATTTTGGGGGTTGTCTTCTTATTGAGTTGTAAGAATTCTTTATACATTCTGAATGCATCCCTATGTTGTTGTTTTTTTTTTCCTATGTTGTTTTAAACAACTACGTTTTGTATGTTTTTTGTTGTTATTGTATAACAATTGAAAACTGATATAACACATATAGAACACCTCATACAACAAAGACAGAATCCATGTTGTTTTCATTTTCTATTGCTACCGTAACAAATTACCACGGATTAGCGATTTAAGGCAATACCCATTTATTCTCTCACAGTTTCCATGAGTCAGAAGTCTGGGCACACTGTGGCCCAGCTGAGTTCTCTGCTTATGGTCTCACAGCACCAAAATCAAGGATTCAGCAGGGTTGTATTCTTTACTGGAGCCTCTTGGGAAGAATCCACATCCAAATTCCAGTGCTCCAAGGGCAATGGTGCTTCAAGGACAAAGGACAACCTTGCCTGAAAAAGTGTCAGCGTTACACCCCCTACCAGACTCTTAGTCACCCTCCCCGACATGTTGCGATGGTTACGAAATTCCTGAGCCCACCTGGGCAACAGGACCTGTCCCAAATAAGGAAAGACATTTGCCCTGTCCCACTCTAACCCCATAGAAGGAAGGTGTATGTGCCTCGACCATCAGTAAACGAAATTTTCACCTCGGACCATTTCTTTGTTTTCTGGCTATAAAAACTGATCAATAGCACATGTTCGGGCTCGACTCTCCCAGACTACTAGGAAGTAGGACCGCTGTTCTAGCAGCGACACTTCCCTCTAATAAATTCTATCTTCTTTACATTCTGCCTTGTGTCTGGAAATTCTTCTCCAACCCGCGTTCAGACCAAGACACAACCTTCAAGAATGTGGGAGAATTCAATTCCTTTTCATGCTTTGCCTTTGGCCCCTCCATCTTCAAGCCAGCAGAGGCAGCTGAGTCCTTCTTATGTTTTTAATCTCTGCCTTCCTCTTCTGCTTTTAAGGGCTCATGTGATTATAGTGGACCCATCTGGATAACTCAGGATAATCTTCCTATTTTAATAATTACATCTTCAAAGTTCCTTTGCCATATAATATAACACATCTGCAGATTAATACCAGGAGGTAAAGGTCATGAGAGTCCGAACTCTACCACACATGTTCTTTTCAACCAGAACTGGAACATTATTCAAAATTGACTAAATGCCATGCCATAAAGCAAGACCTCCAAATTTTAAAAGATTGAAATATTTCGCAGCATATTCGCTGACTACAGTGCTATTGAGCTAGAAATAAATAACAAAATCGAGAAAACCTCCAGCTGCCTGGGAATTAAACAGCACGCTTTCAAATAACTCATGAATTAAAGAAAGAATTGCAACAAATTAGAAAATATTTTGACTTGAGTGATAATAAAGATACAACTATGAAAACTTCTGCGGTATTATATAATTAGTGATTAGAGTAAACATGCTCAGTGGTAAAATTTTGAAAGCTTTCCATTTGAAATCAAGAATAAGGCAAGATGTCCATATCACCACTTTTACTCAACATTGTACTGGAATTCTTAAAAAACAATAAAGCAGGGAAAATAAATAAAAGAAAAGTCTTGAAAGGAAAAAATAAAAGTATTCCATTATTAGAATAGGTTTACTTAGCAAGGTCTCTGAATATAAGATTTTAACACTAAGATCGGTTGTGTTACTGTATATCAGCAATAAACAAAAAATACCCTTTACAATAATCTCAAAAACATGGAACTAAACCTATCAAACAATGTCAAAGACCTTTCACTGGAAACTACTAATTTTGAGAGAAATTAAAAGAAATCCAAATAAATACTATGTTCATAGATTGAAAGAGTTAGTGTAAACATGTTATTTCTTCCCCAACTCATCTATAAATTCAATGCAATTCCAATCAAAATCCCAGCTGATTTTTGGTGTGAAAATTGACATGAAATTTTGATTTAGGTGATTTTAAATTTTAGATAGCAATGCAAAGAGACAAGAATAGCTCTGGCAATCTTACAAAAGAACAAAGCTGGACAATCACACTGCCAGTGAACATGGCCCATTATAAAGCTGTGGAAATTTATTTATTATTTAAAATTTTTTATTTATTTACTTTTGGTCGTGCTGCACGGTATGCAGGATCTTAGTTCTCTGACCAGAGGTTGAACCTGTGCCCCCTGCTGTGGAAGCATGGAGTCTTAACCACTGGACCATCAGGGAAGTTCTATTTATTTATTTTTTAAGCTTGGAAATTTAGACAGTATGGTTTTGTTCCAACAATAGACAAATAAGCCAATGGAACAGAACAGAGCCCACAGACAAGTTGAAAAGAGTCACCTGATAGATGACAAAGGCTATATTGCTACGTAGTGGAGAAAGGACAGTCTTTTTACTGTGAATATCCTTATGGGAAAACATTAAACTTGATCCCTACCTCACAATAATATAAAAATTAATCCAGGTGGATTGTCCATAAAATTGGAAAGATAAAGCAATAATGATTTTAGAATAAAGTATAGGAAAGTAATATCTCTGTAAACTTTGAGTAGGTAAAGCCCTTTAAATAAGACACAAAAAGCACCAACCATAAACAAAATAACTGATAAATTGGACTCTAGTAAAATTAAGAACTTCTGTTCACCAAAAGACACCATTAAAAGGGTGGAAAGGCAAGCCAAAGAGTGGGTGGAGATATTTGCTATACATGTGTCTGACAAAGGGCTTATATTCAGAATATGTAAAGAATTTTTAAAAACTGATCTGAAAAAAAAAAGACAGGCAGACAACGAATAGAAAAATGGGCAAAAGATTTGGCGTTTCACAAAAGAGGATACCCACATATTCTATAAATGTGGAAAAATGATCAACTTCATTAATTAGCAAGGAAGTACAAATTAAAACCAGAATGCCATATTACCGCACACAGAGTAGCTAGAAGAAAAAGACAGAATACCTAGGTTTGGTAAAGTTGAGGAGCAATTAAAATTCTTATGCATGGTGGGTGGAAGTGAAAAGTGGTAGAACTACCTGGGAAAAGCATCTACTAAAATAGAACATCTCTATAACCAGCAGTTCTACTCCTAAGTACATACCCAACAGAGATGTGTTCACATGCTCACCAAAAGCATATATGAGAATATATATGTGTAGCAGCACTATTCATAATATCCCAGAACTAGAAGCAACTCAAATTTACTTCTACAGTAAATGGATGATAAATTGTGGTATACTCATACAGTGAAATGTTATAGAGCAATGAAAATGAAAAATCTATAGCCATACACAAAACATAGATAAAGCACACAAAATGTGGAACAAAAGAAGCTCATAGATAAGAAAAGGGCATTCTATTTTTTTGTTTGCTTGTTTGTATTGTGGAACTTGATGTTTCTAAATTTCTATGGGCAGCAAAACATAATTCTAATGTGTTAAACATAATTCTCATACAAATAATGTGTGTCAAACTTTAATTCATTACAAGGGAACCAAACAGAATATGAAAAACTAGGATTTTAGACTCAGTGGGAGGGGAAAAGGAATGCTAAGATCAAAACTGGTTAATATTTTCTTGGACGATAAACTATAACCTTTGGGGTTATCTTCTCAGTTAGATAGAAAAGAAAGTCATTTTACCTCAGTTTTATAGAATTGTAGGGGCGAGGGATAAATTCGGAGTTTGGGATAACATATACACACTACTATATATAAAATAGAAAATCAACAAGGACCTACTGTATAGCAGAGGGAACTCTACTCAATATTCTGTAATAACCTATATGGGAAAACAATCTGAAAAAGAATGGACACATGTATATGTATAACTGAATCACTTTGCTGTACACCTGAAACTAACACAACATTTTAAATCAACTATAATCCAATATAAAATAAAAATTAAATAAACAAAAATGTGAACATGGAGAATCAATAAGACAAACTCATCCACATCAAATCCAGTTTCCATTCCATCTCCAGAATTGGAGCTAAAAATCAAAGCAGGCTGACATAGATGAGATATAGGAAATCTCATATAGATTTTTCCTTTCAAGTGATTGTACTAGGTTAAATACTCTAGTGTTATATGTCAATTAATATTTCCTTTAAAATGATATTCAGCAATTAGATGTACTGAAAGAACCAATATCAGAACTGATATCCCATATGGCTACATACCAAACAATGAAAAAGTGCCTTTAATTTGAATACACTAAGATTTCATCTGAGGATAAATGCACAAACCATCTTATCAAACAAACTTCTCCTTCTGTAGAAAAATATCATCAGCTATTTGAAAAATCACATATGCCAAGACATCTGTACAGATTAATTATGGCAGTTTTTTTTTTTTTTACCAAAGGTACTGACACCTTCAATGAAGTTAACTTCCTTCTTTTTAACTTGGTAACAACTTATTCAAAGTATAGTACTCTCCGTTACTCTGCAACAGTTAATTTGTTGCAACTGACAGCATTTACAGATAATAAAATATTTGTAAAAATAAATGTGTATCATCACATGCTTAAATAAATATTCAAAAAATAAAATATTGGGGGACTTCCCTGGTGGCGCAGTGGTTAAGAATCCGTCTGCTAATGCAGGGATATACGGGTTCAAGCCCTAGTTCGGGAAGATCCCACATGCCCACCACAAGCACTGAGCCTGCACTCTAGATAGAGTCCATGAGCCACAACTGCTCAGCCTGCGTGCTGCGACTACTGAAGCCGGAGTGCCTAGAGCCCATGCTCCGCAACGGGAGGAAACACTGCAATGAGAAGTCTGCGCACCGCAAAGAAGAGTAGCCTCCCGCACGCAGCAACAAAGACCCAGTGCAGCCAAAAATAAATAAACTGCACTTACCAAAGTTAAAAAAATAAATAAATAAAATAAAATATTGGGATTGACATATATACACTAATATGTATAAAATAGATAACTCGGGCTTCCCTGGTGGTGCAGTGGTTGGGAATCCACCTGCCGGTGCAGGGGACGTGGGTTCAAACCCTGGTCCGGGAGGATCCCACATGCTGTGGAGCAACTGGACCGGTGCTCCACAACTACTGAGCCTGCTCTCTAGGGCCCACAGGCCACAACTGGTGAGCCTGCGTGCCGCAACTGCTGGGGCCTGCGCACCTGGAGCCCGTGCTCCGCAATGGGGAGAGACCACCGTGGAGAGAAGCCCACCCACTGCAACGAAGAGTAGCCACTACTCACCGCAACTAGAGAAATCCTGCATGCAACAACGAAGACCCCTCCCCAAAAAAAAGATAACTAATAAGAACCTGCTGTATAAAAAATAAATAGAATAAAATTCAAAAATTCAAAAAAATAAATAAAATGATATGAGGGAAAAAAAGAAAAGATATTTGCACAACCATGTTCATAATTCACAGCATTATTCACAATAGTCAAGAGGTGGAAGCAACCCAGTGTCCATAAACAGATGAATGGATAAACAAAATGTAATATATACATACAAGGGAATATTATTCAGCCTTGAAAAGGAAGGAAATCCTATCACAGGTTACAACATGGATGAAGCTTGAGGACTTATATTAAGTGAAATAAGCCAGTCACAAAAAGACAAATACTGAATGATTCTACTTATATGAGGTATCTAAAGTAGCCAAATTCATAGAAAGTAAAATGGCGGTTGGCAAAGCCTATGGGGAGGGGGTAATGAGGAGTTGTTAAACAGGTATAAAATTTCAGCTTTGCAAGATGAAAAAGTTCTGGATATCTGTTGTACAACAGGGTGAATATACTTTACTGAACTATAAACTTATAAATGGTTAAGATGGCAAATTTTATATTGTGGTGTTTTTTAACCACGATTTAAAATTTTTTTAAATATTTTAAAAGTCACTTGTGTCTGAATCTATGAATTTCTAAAGCATATCCTAAGTAGAATGAGTGGGGCTTGCATAGAAGACATTATTTAAACATCCACATAGTTATTTTGCATTAATTGTGCAGTCTTTTTCTAGTTACAAATGTTATACAAAGTTCTCAAGATTTATCTGGTTTTGTGAGTTATTTCTATCATGGTCCAAAAACCATTGACTCTTGTAATCCTATGTCTTTTTAAACATGCTGTGCCTTACAATTCCAACCATGTAATCATCTCAAGAGATGCAGAAAAAAACATTCAATAAAATTCAACACCTATTCATTATAAAAAATTATAATGGGGCTTCCCTGGTGGCGCAGTGGTTGAGAGTCCGCCTGCCGATGCAGGGGACGCGGGTTCGTGCCCCGGTCCGGGAAGACCCCACGTGCCGCGGAGCGGCTGGGCCCGTAAGCCATGGCCGCTGAGCCTGCGCGTCCAGATCCTGTGCTCCGCAATGGGAGAGGCCACAACAGTGAGAGGCCCGCGTACCGGAAAAAAAAAATAAATAAATAAATAAATAAATAATACCTAGTCATATGGCCACAAGCTATCTCAGAAATAATATCCCAGAATCCAAATAATTTTACCAAAAGGGGACACTAGATGTCACTGTGGAACTCACTGTAGTTTGTAATATATCCTACTATCAGAAAGCTTTAACCAAGTAGTTGGTCACCTGAAAGTAACAGTTGAAATGTTGAGTTGCTATTATTGCATGCTGGATGGAAAATGCAATACAGTTTCAATCCTTATGTTCATACCATTACACTAAAATGAGCATGAAGGTAGTGTCATAGAAAATCAGTAAATGGGAAATAATTGGCCTTAATTTGGGCTTATTATTTCCAATATAATATAACTTGATTATCAAGGTTTTTAAATCAGTTTAGGATAATTTAATTTCTATTGACAACATGACTCTTTCATTAAAACAGGAGCCCTTTACCTTATTAACTTGCACATAGTAAATCCTGAAATATCCAGAAACATCAGGGTAATCTAGTTCTCTACCCCATAGGCAACCAGTCTTGGGTTTTGTGTGTATATCTTTCCAGAGATGTTACATAGACACACAGAAACACACACAATATTACACGATGGTACTATATTCTTTCTATACATGTCTTACTTTTTCATTTAACAGTATTTTGCAGATCTTTATACATCAGTAAAAAAGGGTCCAGTTTTATCTATCTATCAATCTATCCACAAAGTATTCCATGTATAGCTACATGATAATTTGTTTTTTAACCCTATCGGTGTACTTACTGCATTGTTTCCAATCTGTTGTAGTTATAAATAATGCCACAATGAATCCTCTTGTACATACATAGTTTTGCACAAGTGTTGTAAGTGTGAGATAAATTTCCAGAAGTGAGATGACTGGACCAAAGAGTACATGCATTTGTGATTTTTGATAGATGGACATTGTCAGGACAATATGTCTTGATAAGCTAAGGTATTCTCTCTCTCTTACTCTCTCTACACCCTCTTTTAGCTGTGTGTGTGATAGACAAAGATATATGTAACTGGGTACCATGTAAAGTTGTTTAATCCTAAGTGGGGCTGGAGTCAGCTGTATATTTTCAGTTTATGAGGTTTTTTTTTCTAGTTTTTCCTCTGATTATCTATTATCTGTCCCACCTTTTAGCTGTCAATTGACTTGTTTGTAACAGCTTCCTGCCTACCCTCTCCTAATTTTCATCTTTTAATCTTTCAGTGCCTTAAAAAGCAGATCTAGGGCTTCCCTGGTGGCGCAGTGGTTGAGAGTCCGCCTGCCGATGCAGGGGACACGGGTTTTGCCCCGGTCTGGGAAGATCCCACATGCCGCGGAGCAGCTGGGCCCGTGAGCCATGGCCGCTGAGCCTGGGCGTCCGGAGCCTGTGCTCCGCAACGGGAGAGGCCACAACAATGAGAGACCCGCGTACCGAAAAAAAAAAAAGCAGATCTAAAAGTTTATTAGGTTTCTGTCAAGAAAAGATCAAACGACATTCACTAACTGTATGATTGTTTCTCAACCAGAGATTGAATTCTACTTCTGTTTCAAATTTGTAATCTGAGTTATTCAGATTATTTGTTAGTAGTGCCAAATAATAAAATACTCAACCATTCATTTTGAATTAACACCTCAGACTTTATAGAACGTCAGTACTCTTTCAATCTCAGTTAAAAGGAACGACATTTACTGAAATCACATCCTAGCTATTTAGAAAATTGTGAAAACAGGACAGTCTTGAAAAAGGGACACCGAAAAATTTTGGCTAAACTGTTGGCTCCTAAAGGTTTCTAATACAATATAAAACATCAAAGTGAAGAGTAGGACACATAAGACTATTTTAAGCTATGAATCTGCAGCATAAATGGCCATAACAAATGAATGCAAAGAATGTAACTGCTCTTTAGTGATCCTCGAACTTAAAATTGGAACCATATTTCAAGTAGGTTTCTCTTGGCAGCATGTAAACCATTCAGCAAATATTTATGGAACACTTTCCTATGCATCTCTGGCACTCTGGGTGCTGAGAACCCACTGATAAGCAAAACAGATCTTTGTAGAACTTAGGATCTTATAGAAATGTAAAGGAGGTAAATGCTTTCTCAGCCTGAGCAAATGGGACCTAATTCACTTCTGCAGTTAAAACGCCCAAAATAGGGCTTCCCTGGTGGTGCAGTGGTTAAGAATCCACCTGCCAATGCAGGGGACACGGGTTCAATCCCTGGTCCGGGAAGATCCCACATGCTGCAGAGCAACTAAGCCCGTGCGCCACAACTACTGAGCCTGCGAGCCACAACTACTGAGCCTGTGTGCCACAACTACTGAGCCCGTGAGCCTAGAGCCCATGCTCTGCAACAAAAGAAGCTACCGCAACGAGAAGCCCGTGCACCGCAACGAAGAGTAGCCCCCGCTCGCTGCAACTAGAGAAAGCCTGCGTGCAGCAACGAAGACCCAACACAACCAAAAATAAGTAAATAAATAAATAAATTTATTTTTAAAAAATGCCCAAAATAAGTAGGTTCAATAATGTAAGCACTTCCTTAAGAAAGGACTAGGTTCCTAAATACTATTACTCTGTAAAAGGAACCAGGGATTCATGGAGAAATGACTGATTCGAAGACTAGGGCATGAAAAAAACAAATGACCCAGGAATATCTTGCCTTGGAAAGCAAGGATATGTGCAGGAAGTGATGGGACATGTTAAAAGAACAAGTCAGCCTGAAGGGACTTTCACTGGGATAATATGAACATCAAAATAACAGTAATGTATTATAACCCAGAATCCAGAGTCTACACTGATAGTAAATAAATTTTTTTAAAAGGGAATCTCATTCTTAAAGTAGAATAGACAACTAAAAAAATGTAGAAGGAACAAGGATTTAGAAAATTACCATTTTCAACCATCATAGTAGTCACTCAGGCAAGAATCATCAATGGGTGTGAAAATGAGTGGGTGTGAGATTTTTCAGAAACAGGCTATTGACATAGTCTCAAAAGTATGAAAAGTATCTCCCCACAAATTGCTTATGAATTACAAAGGGAAAAATAATAACTTTACAGTGAAGAAGCTTGAAGGACACTACCTTAAACCAAGTGATCAAAGGTAATCTCACCAGTAATGGTACAAATCAACCACAAACGCCTCCCAAAGCAGGGCACTGAGGAGAATACATCACTTACATGGCCTTCCTTCCTTCCTTCCATCCCTAAATGCACAACTTTAATCATGAGGAAACATCAGAGAGGGAAATTTTACAAAATAGCTGGCCTGTACTCTTTAAAATTGTTCATGTCGTGAAAGACTAAGAAATACTGAGAAACTTATAGAGCAAAGGGAGCTAAAGAGACATGACCCCTAAATGCAACATGTCATCTTGGATCAGATGTGGACCAGAAAAAAGGCATTATTATAAAGGACACAATTGGCATAATTGGCAGATTTTGAATGTGTATTGTATATTATCAAAGTTAAATTTCCTGATTTTGATAATTTTACTATGATTGTGTAAGAAAATAGTGCTTCTTCTCAAGAAATGCACTCTGAAGTATTTAGGGGTAAAACAGTATAAGTCTGCAACTTACTCTCAAATGGTTCAAATTATAAAGATGGACTGATAGATGGACAAAAAAGAATCTATTAAAGCAATTGTGGCAAAATGTTAAAAACTGGTAAATCTAGATGAAGTACATCGTTGTACTATTCTTCCATATTTCCTGTAAATTTGAAATTATTTCAAATTTTAAAATAATTATAATTAAAGAAGGAAGCACAGAGCTATACCTTGTACTGCAGTTATTTAATGAACACTTACTAACAATCCAAATGCTTACAAGGGTCACCAGGAAATAGCACGTTAACCTTTGGACTAGAAGTGACTATTATAGAGACATGACCCTGATAACTACTAACTATTGCTAGAAAAAGTATCTTTAAATCAACTAATCCCAAATTGAAATCATTTTTTATAGATGACTGCTGCATTTAACAGTGTATATCTAAGGGCTACATATAAGTCTACTCATTTTTATCCTGGTCAACCTCATTGTTATTCTCCAAGAATGTTCATCAGGAAGTTACATTGTTATCTAAGTACAGATAGAATCTATGCAAATATATCTACATTGGGTGCAGATGAGACTAGGAACTCACCCCTGAATGAGTCCCTGAATATCCATATGTTCTTACCTTTCTCAGTTCTATACATCTGGGTGCTGTCATGAGATTAATTCTCAATCAAGCAACATGAGCAGAAATGACATTTTACTTTCACTCTGAGGCAGCTGAGAGAGGCTGTGACTTTTCCTTGTTGCATCTTATCTTTTGGCCAAACCTGCAGCAGTCTTGTGTTGAGATGACAGAGCCAAAAGATTAAAACACCTTTGATCCCTGAGTCACCACTTGGAGGAGAGCTCCCTGGAGAACCACTCAATCAGCATTAAACTTTACAGAAGCAAGAAGTACACTTTTATTGAGTTACACTGCTAAGATTTGGAGTTAATTTGTTAATAATGATAGCCATAGCTGTTTTCCATTCCTCTTCCTCTTCTCCTTCTATTTTTCCTTTCTTTAAAAAACATTGGTTGGTTTCTTTTCTTTAATTTCTTGGTTTCTATTCTTCATTTCAGGCAACCAGGGCCAGTGAGCTCTGTAAGGTTTATGACAGGGAGACAGCTGGCAGGATTGGGAAGCTGGATATAACCAGAAGGAATAGGCAAATAAGAGACAATACATTGAAGGTAATGAAAACCAGAGAAGGGAGTTACAAATGTGGAAAGGAAAAAAAAAAAAAAAAAAGGCTAGAATGAATTCTGGGGAATTCTGACTTGGAATTGGAAGTATTTGTGTGCACTCATGGTTTTTAAGAGGATATAATTAATGATAGATAGATGGATTGATACAAATGTGTATATATGTATGTATGTATATATACTGAGAAAACCTAGAAGCAATAACACATAGCATTGTTATGCATATTTTGATCCCAGATCTTGGTTCTAAATGCTATTCTCTTAACAGAACCAAAGCTCTTTGGAGAAATGGCTGATTCCAGGGCTGGGGCAGAAAAAGTATAAGGTGAGCCTTGAACATCTTGCTGTACCAGAAAGTAACAAAGTGCTCAAAAAATGATGGGGACTTGTAGAAAGAATACAAGATCAGCTTAAAGGGGTTCCCACTGGCCAAATCTGGGACAATATAAGCATCAAATGAAATAATGTTAGTATTAGATAATTCATTGAATAAAACAGGAATCCATTAGTCCATACTGATACAAATAAATGAAGAATGAACTAAATAAGAAGAGTAAGGAAAGCACTTCCTCACAGAAGAATAAATGTAGGACTGATGGAGTTAGAAAATCACTACTTGGCAATTATCACAATAGTAATTGATTCAGGCAACAATCACTGACAAATGTGAAAATCAGTAGGTGAAAGTGTGTTGAAGAACAGAATACTTAGGTAGTTTCAAAGTATCTCCCCACAAATTACATATTAATTACAGATAAAAATAGTAACTTTACAATAAAGAAACTGGGCAGATGCCACCTTGATCAAGTGATCAAACTTCCCCTCATCAGTAATAAGACAAATCAATATCATGTGCCTTCTGATATGATTCTCCGAAAAGAACAAGAAATCCTTCCTATGATATTCCTGCCCTAAATGCATACGCTGTATCTAATCATGAGAAAACATCAGAGATGCCCAATTCAAGTAACATTCTCCAAATAACTGTCTTGTATTCTTAAAATGCCAAGGGCATGAATGACAAAGAAAGATAGAAGGACTGTTCCAGACTGAAGAAACTTAAAGTGACATGAAAATTAAACGTAACATGTTCCTGGACTGGATACTGGACTAGAAGAAAAGGTATTCTTGGTTTGTTTTGATTTGTTTTTTGCTATAAATGACATTATTGGGATATTTAGATTGGATGGTAGTATTATATCACTGATCATATCTTGATTTTGATGCTTGTGCTCTATCTTTTAGGAAATACAATACTGAAGTATTTAGGAATAATAAAGCATCGTATATTTAACTTAACTCTCAGTTGGTTCAGGAAAAATATGTATGTATATAGGTATTTATGTGTATTTATGTATTTGTACATGTAATCTATATATCTACATATAAATGTATTATATGTGTGTATAACTCTCCATACATCTGTGTCTAAAAATAGGCGGGAGAGACAGAGAGACAGAGTCATAAACCACATGGCAAAATGTTAACAATCTGGGAAGCTGAGTGAAGGGTATATAGAAGCTCTTTGTACTATTCTTGCACCTTTTCTGTAAATTTAAAATTACTTCAAAAAATTTAAAAAGTAAACAAATATTCAAAGTCAGAAAATACGAAAAATAAAATACTGAGAATTTTACCATAAAGGATGAAAGCTGATCCCATGGGAGTAAAGGAGATTCTTGGGAAGAGAATGTGAAAGGAGAGAGGCCTTTGGAAATATTCACAGTACCCTACACCAGGTATTCAATAGATATTAAACAATTTAAGAATAAATATCAATAACTTAGACCAACCGGGGCATTATGTTGTTTTTTAAAATGATTTTACTAAGATACTTGTATTTTTTTCTAGACATATTTACACATTTTAACAACCATGCTACATTAAACATTTTAACAGTTGAAACCTGCCTATGACTTTTTTTCAATTACCCTTGGATCCATTGTGTTAAGGCAAAATTGCAAACGTTTCAACAATTCTTTAAAATACGTGATGTTACAGTGATATTTCTTAGAGTGAAAGGTAGTCCAAAAACTTTTAAGTTGTCTAGATTACTATTACATAGAGCAGTTTCAACATACATTAGCAAATGGACTAGAAGGGAGGATGCGTAAATGTTTTTGGAAAGATCGGACCTAACTGGGAGATTGTGTTAACAGAAAAACAATGACTGTAAGTAGCCAGGAGGATGAGGGCATGGCAAAGTAAGGTATAAGAAGTTCTTAATGTTTAGGACTGAAGCTTGTCCACATAACTCAGGAGATTCAAGCACAGAGTCCTAACCACTGGACCTCTAGGGAATTCCCGATCATATATTTAAAAAAATTAAAAACAGGCTCCTCAGCTTCAGCCATACCACTTAAATAATAATAATAATAATAATAATGTTCATTTAATTTCAGACATCTAATTTGATCATTCAAACACCCAGGAACAAGTTATTCTGACCCATAAACTGCCGTGGGTGAGTAGATTAGCTGACAAAACTCTACGTTGATTTTTATTTTCTCCTATTTTGTCATTTAAATGATGGATGATTTAAATATTTTTCAAAGTTGAAATTCTTGAAGTCAAAAGAGGGAAAAAATAGTGTCTTTTCCACAAAATTTCAAAGCAGCACAAATTATAGAAAATTTAAGTAACTGCTAGTGTTATGTACATTAACTGTAATTGTGTAATAGTCAGCAATATTCAGTTTCTCTCAGAAGAATAAAATCAGTCAGTTAAATTCCACTAACATTTGAGGCTACTGCTGTCTAAAAATATGTTTGATTCCCTAAAGTTATTCCTTCCCAATTGACTATCTTCCAGGTTTAGAGATATAATAGCAGAATTTGAGAATTTTTCCTGAAGTTTCATTATGTTTGCAAATTTTAACTTCATTTAGAGCTGACTGCAGTTACATTGGACTCATTTGTGAGAAGGCCTCTGAGTAGCTACAGCAAAAAGATCATAAGTGGCATGAGGTTTGAATTGTGATAAAATTACTATACATTTCAGTTCATAATAACCCAGTGTATAAACAGAAATTTAGGTGTTAGGTATATTCTGTCCCATCTAAGGATGAACGAAACTATTTCTCCTCCTTTTACTAAGGCTTAGTCCATTTCATATTCATTATTTTTCATATTTGCTATTCTTCAGGTATATACATTTCTCCCTCAAATTTCCTGTATGTTACCAAGTCTGTGGCTGTGACCATCTTTAAGCAGCTGATATTCTCCTGTCCCCTTTCATACTTCTGTTAAGAATTTGCCCCAGTTTGTATGGGGTGCTGATGGTGTGCACCGCAGCCTTGCACCTTGTTCTTGAATGTGGAAGAACAAGATGAACAGTCAGTTTGAAGCAAACCAGATCAGCAGGGATTCCTTTCTAGTAAGTGAGCACTTTATATCCATGGCAAACCAGGCAACTCAGGATGTTGTCAGTGTTGGGTCAGGCCCGTTCCACAGGCTCACGCCTATCTTTGAATTCCTTAGATCATCAGTCCCTAAAACTGGCTATTTTAAGAATCACCTGGGGATCTTTAAAAAAAAAATGGCAGCTTCTAGAACTCCTCATCAGACTTAGTAGAATCTTTTGAGGTCTGACAACATCTGTGCTTAAAAAGCTCCCCAGGTGCTTCGATGAGAAACCAGGTTTGGGAACCTCTAACTTATGATGACAGGGCCTCACTTAAAATCTGTCCAGGTGATGAATTGTAGCCATGGAGTGACTGAAGTGCCACATAGATGTGCTCCTTCCACGTGGACTCTTTTAGGTTCTGCCATATCAAGGTATGGCTCTCCTCTCTGGGCCAAAGCATATTTTATGATTTTAATTGCAGAAAGAAAGAAATTTCAAGATATCAAGAGATAAAGACTGGGTAAAATGATTCACCTGCCTTTTATTTCCTCTAAAATACAATGTCTCTGGATATACAGATATAACTTTCACTGTTTTCAGCTCCATGCACAAACATGGGTAAATTTAAGAGTCTGAGACCGGGCCTCAGAGCTAGCTCTGCTATCTCGGGGTGCGCTATGGTAAAGAGACCACCAGTCTTACAGACAAGGTACTCTAGGCTCAACCTAGCATACCTTTCCAAAGAATGGGGATTTTAAAACTTTCCAGAATGGAAACTAAAGCCCCAACTGTGAAGTCCATTTTATTTTACTTCAGATACAAAGAGACAAATTTCTCCCTACTCTATTTATGAAGTCATACAAAAACAAAACAACAAACCACCCCAAAAATAAAAAACAAGATTTCAAATCAAAAAAGACAATAAATAAGTGGATGTTACTCTTTTTTCCTCAGGGCAGATATGAAAATGGACTTCAGTCTCCCTCACGTAATTTTTTATGTCCTTTTATTACATGACTGTGCTAGGAATTATTTAAGGATTTTCTTGTGATTCTCCATGACAGAGATAATTGTCAAATCTACAAGGGCAAACTTGACTTCTAGCTCTGAGTTTTTCAAATGCCCATGGCAAAGTTCCCCTTGAATGTTCTATCTCTCTAGCGCCTCAAAGTTTAACTGTTTATCTCCTAAATATGGGTCTGGGTTAGGATTGGTCACAAAGGAAATTTGTGGAAAGGCAGAAGTGAAGCAGCAGTCATTATACTCTGAAGGTCGGTGTAGGACATGAGGTGCTGTGGCCGCTCACGCTCATTTTGCTGATTTGCTGGCTCACCTTAAATCGGGGCAGAGGCCAGGCGTGAAGCTTTTTCAGAACTGGATCTTCTTCGGTTTCTCTGAGTCCTGGGCCAGAGGCATAGTGGCACCGTGGCTCTCATAAGCACCTGCACCATGGCTCCTGCAGGGACCAGCATTGTAGGTGATGAGACAGACTCACAGTCTAGTTTGACTTTGTGGGTTCCAATTTGTCCCTGCTCACCCCCACTTCATGTTCAGCTTTCCTGCCTGACTGTAAGTCCTATTGATTTACAGTAATTTCAGGTCCAGTCCCGGACACAGAGGCAAATTCTTCTCCAGCTCCCACAGTCTCATAAGGTCTAATCCCTACAATAAATCTTTTATTCCATATGACTCACTGTGGCTATGCTTCCCTGATCAAACTCTGATACAGACAGTGGTATTGAAAGTAATTCCAGGAGAACAAAACCTTAACAATGGGTTTCTCTGAATTTGTTCTGGGTTATCTGGTCTGATTGGATTTAAAGGCATTGGTGACCAGCTGTCAATGATAATGGTGACACTGGTTGTCCATGGCATGCATTAGCAAAAAAAAATTTCTTAAATTATGACCTCTGGATACCAGTAATCAAATGGCTGAAGAAGGCAAGGCTTTGGGTGACCAAGTAGATGCTTCCACCAAATATTTAAGTGAAAATAAGGACTACAGTGGGGTTGGCTGGTTTTTTTCCTAATTATGTTAGATAAGTAGGGGAAAGGAAAGGATGAGCTTAGGGTTTTAAACTCTCAGTTCAAGATGAGATAAGGGACCAGAAAACCTAAATGATTGCCTTCCTATATGTACAAGGCTGTAATTTCTAAAAACTAAACCCAAAATCTAATCCTGAATTACAATGCAGTTGAATTCCCAATCTTGCAGGCCTTGTGTTAACATAAGGGCTTTTTTTTGGAGCAGTGTGGATGGGAACACATGGGAAGATTCAGCTGACACTGGGATCATGAACCCCTAAGTTCTGCTGAGCCTCTATTGCTAGTAGAAATAGCTCTTCCTCCCCCTGAGGTAGTTGCCTTGTAGGGTGTGCTGATCCTTCTCAGAACCAGTTGTCAATACCTCCCATTGCTTCTAGGCCCCATTGCAGGAAACCCTAGAAGGTAAGATAAAAGGTGTGCAAGATTTATATTAAGAGAAACCTGGGCAACACACATGGGGATGGAGGCTGAGAATGTTTGGTTGGATGTGTAGTAGTCAGCCTCCAGGATGGCCCCAATGATCTCCACCTCCCTTCCTACATCGTATCAGGATTCGTCTGCATGACCAGTAAAATACAGAAGTGATGGTGTGTCACTTCTGAGATTAGGTTATAAAGGACACTGCAACTTCTGTCCTGGTTGCTCTTTCTTTCTTGAATTACTCTGGGGAAGCCACGTCATGAGGAGCCCTATGGAGAGGGCCACACGACAAGGAATTGAAGCATCCTGCCAGTTGCCAAGTTTGCGACCCTGAAAGCAGATACTCTGGCCCTGGTCAAGTCTTTAGAGACCACAGTCCCAGCCAACAGCTTGCCTACAACCCTATGACAGTCCCTGAGTCAGGCCATGTAGTTCAGCCACATCCAGATTCCTGACCCTCAGAAAATATGAAATAATAGTATTTGTTGTTTTATGTCCCTAAATTTTGGAGTAATTTGATAAGTAGCAATAACACTACTACGTGGGGGTGAGCAGGGACAAATATAATGGTAGATCAAGGCAAACTTACTGATATGAGTACAGTAAGGAAAGTGGCCCAGTCCATTGTTTTAGCTCAGATTGCTGAGGGTGTCTCTAACAGTTTGGCTGAAATTTAAACTCAGTGGTAGCCCATATTAAATGAAATTAAAAGGCTAGACTGCCTTGGTATACTGAATAGGAAGGCATTGACAAAGACTCTCTCCTTGACCAAACTTTAGTTAGGCTACTCTGAGACCTTTTTCCACTAAGCCCATCCTTGGGCATGATCATAAGGAACCCAAGTGTAGCAAGAATTCTAAGTCGGTTTAGCCAGAATCTCCCAAACTTGGTATCTGATCACGCTCGATACCTGATCAAATTCCTCATCTCCCAAGTGATGTCTGATAACCTTGGCCTGCCTTCTGCAAGAATCCTGTGAGGTCAATTTAGCAAGAATTACCTTAATCTCTCAGTAACTTACCATCCACTGACGTCCCCCTCCACAACCTCGGACCCCAGCTCTGCTCCTTGGCTAAAAATCCTCAGTTTTAGAAATTATTTCACTGAGAACTAACAGAACACAAATTTCTTTTGCTTAAGCCACTCAGTCTGAGGTACTTTGTTATGACAGCCTCTGGCAAACTAATACAGCAGATTTTGACTTAGTGATGAGTGATTAGAAAACCAAACAAATGCCAAAAGTGACAATTATTACCTCTAGAGGAAAACAGATCATTCAAGGTTAGAAATATAATTACAGCATTCACCATGGCTTACTATAAATAGTAGTCATCATAATGTGAACACTAAATATTGATCTCACCAAAATTATTATTGAGCTCTATTCAAAGGATGGGGAATTGAAAAGATTGAAGCCCATGATATCTGCTTTTTAAAGAAAATGTCCAGTTTCTTTCTTAAGAGGATAACATTTTAACTTTTTCTAATATTGTAATGCTAATTTTCTACAAAAATCTTGCATGTTTATATAGGAACGGAGTTTTAGGCAATATTGCTACCATTGGCATACATGATAGCTCAATTTTTCAAGTCCATTTAATAAAACAAACAAACAAAAAAGGAAGAAAAAAGAAGAAATTATCTCACTGAGTTTTCACAAACTCTTCAAGATATGTATTACTCCCATCCAAGACCAGCTGCAAAATCTGCAGGGCCCAGTGCAAAATGAAAAACACAGGGTCTCTTGTTTATTAAGAATTTCAAAACGGTGACAGCAGAACATTAAACTAAGCATAGGCCCTGCATAACTGTATAGGTAGCAAGCCCATGAGGCCAGCCCTGCTTCCACCATTTAAGAAACAGGTGCACAGAGATCAGCTAAATTCCCAAGGTTACTTTAACAATAGCTGGGAAAATGTCAGAGCCAGAATTCTAACAGAGGTTTGATCCCTACTAAACTCTTTCCAATTAAACTAGGCCTTTCTTTGTTTAACTGAATCTAATGAAGATTTTCTAAATTTATTGAAAACAAAATCTGCTGCCAGTCACTTTCACTCTAGTTCACCCCTGTACTCCCAGGTGTTAAAAATAATTTATTGAATGCTTTAATGTGTTATATAATCTATTGTGATGAAGCAGCAAGCTGTCTTAAGAGTTCTTGCTACACATTTCCTTTTAAAATACTCTCCTAAACGCTGATGGAAAATTCAGACATGTCTATGTGTAATGTCAATGGATGGAACTTAAAAAAAACAGTACCATAATAGCAGAAGCTGTGACACAAAAACTGTACTGCAGTGACATTCTAACCGCAAACCGAAATAATATATCATCGCGTATTCAGAATTTTTTTTTTTTTTTGCGGTATGCGGGTCTCTCACTGCTGTGGCCTCTCCTGTTGCGGAGCACAGGCTCCGGACACGCAGGCTCAGCAGCCATGGCTCAAGGGCCCAGCCGCTCCACGGCATGTGGGATCCTCCCGGATTGGCGCATGAACCCGTGTCCCCTGCATCGTCAGGCGGACTCTCAACCACTGCGCCACCAGGGAAGCCCCGGATTTTTTTTTTTAGGTGACTAGTATATTGGGGCTCATTTAAATGAAAAGAAAGTAAGCCCCAGATTCCAGGAGAGACGTTTGAAGGTGAAGGGACAAAAAGAGAAGGTCACGAGCACAAAACCACACAACTCAAAACACCGGCCTGGAATGCGCGCCTGCGCAAAAAGAACCCTCCTGCGCAGAAGCCGGGCCGGAAGGGCTAGGGCGAGTGGGGCGGGGATACGGCTGCTAGGAGAACGCGATGACGTTAGGGCCTCGGCGCTCTTCTTCGCCAATGGGTGCCGCCAGTCTGTAGTGACGCACTATGTGCGTCGCGCTGACGACGCGCGAAAGGCACAGATCTAAAGACCCGGAGGACGTTCGGCCTCTGTGAGCCCCAGCCTTTCCGAGGGAGCGGTGGTGTGTTCGCCATCTTAGGGAGTGAGTGTGGCTCGGCCTTCCCTGCAGTGCGTGCGGGGAGCGGAGAGCGGAGACCCGGTGGGGCGCTTCTTTGGCTGTAGGCCCCGTTGGCATCCTCCTTTGGGGAGGCCGCGGTGACCTCCTCAAGGGCGCGGAGGAGGGAAGAGGCAAGGCCTGGTTGCGGGGGTGGTCCCAGGGTGCCGGTGACTTTAGCCGGCCTAACGGACCCCTTTGCCTTACCTCTGACCGCCGCTTCCTCTCCCCCTAGAAAAATGTTCTCGTCCGTGGCGCACTTGGCGCGGGCGAACCCCTTCAACGCACCCCACCTGCAGTTGGTGCAAGATGGTCTCGCGGGCCCCCGCAGCAACCCCGCCGGGACCCCGGGCCCACCCCGTCGCTCCCGCAAGCTGGCAGCCGCCTCTGTGGAAGGTGAGGTCAGACCCTGTCCCGTTACGGTTGTGAGGTCCCCTCGGCCTTCGTGGCGTGCTCGGCCCGGAGGACAGGGAAGGACGCACGCCCTGCCCGCGGCAGCGCAGGAGGGCGCCCAGTTGCTTGTCCGAGGATGTCAGCTCGTTCCGCCCGAAGCCGGGTGTCGGATCCTTGGCTCTCCCTCAGGGCGTGGAAGGGTCTAGGCCTTGCTCCCTCCGTGACCTCCGCGTCCTCGAGTGAGTGGAGCCATAGAGGCCGTGACTAGCTCCTTATCTTCACCGTGAGCCCGCTTGGTCAGCCGACTAGGCATTGGGTAAAGTCTATATCCTAACCACTGGCCACCGCAGTTCTAACTGTATTATCAGTTCTTTGATTTTGCTTTCACTTTCTTTTTAAAAATATTGTTTCCTCCCTTTAGTATTCCCGGAGTCTAATATTAGTTGATACAAGGTGTGTGTGATAACTGGGTAATTCTTGTTTTAATGCGCCTGATTGACTTGTAGACCCGGAGAGACCATAGAAAGGATATAATAGATAGGAATCCCTTTGATCTTATCTCTCGGGTTTCTTGATGATTAGACCCAACTTTATTTTAACTGTGTGTATTTTAAATCCCAGTGGAGTGTATTTATAGAGAAACCTGAAAACCGAATTGCAGGAGTACAGAATATGTTATCTACCTTGTACCTGTAAAATGTAAAGATTTAAAAAAAAAATTATTACGTGTTTCTGTTCTGTCTTTAGTGTGAGGAAAAAACCCTTACATCATCATTCGGTCCTTCAATTTAGACAGTTAAATCTATGGTCATTTGTGTAGTAAATGTATTTGACTGCAGGAATTTATGTTTATCTATTTTTGCACTATAGGGATCCATAAGTGGGGATAGTATTGGTTAGTGGCTGGGGTAGCCTTAGAGGTTTGCAAGCTTTTACATGATTTAAGTTGGATTGGTACTCAGAAGTGTGTTCTTATCAGCCGTTAGTAATTTGGAAGAGCTATTAATGATATAGAAAACTTTCTTTAAAATTTATATGGCAAAACGAGAGAGAGCTAGTATCTCACAGATAAGAACCTTCAGAATCTTTAAATGATTGTTTTGATTTTGGCAGTGAATTCCTTGCTCACACTAGGTGGAAAATTATCTTTCAGTTTACTTGTAAATGGTGGGCAGAGCTGTTCAGTTGTGATACTACTTTTTCACAGGGAAACGTAGTTCTCTTGCATTCCCATGGCCTTAGTCACCTCTGAAGAAATACTTACTTGATTTTTTTTTTTCAATCAAACAGAGCAGTATAGCTGTGACTATGGATCTGGCAGATTCTTTCTCCTCTGTGGACTTGGAGGAATTATTAGTTGTGGCACAACACATACAGCATTGGTTCCTCTAGATCTGGTTAAATGCAGAATGCAGGTTTGTTTTTGCATGTTGGACTAAATAAAACATTGTTGAAACATGGCTGTTACCTACTAACAAGCTGTGTGGAAACCTAACTGTCCAGGAGGTAAGTTGATAACCAGTAACATGAGTATTATATTAAAACGCATGGTGTGTCTTGTCTTATTATATTACAGAGTACAGTTGTGAATATGGCTCTGCGAAGTTTTACGCACTGTGTGGCTTTGGTGGGGTCTTAAGTTGTGGTCTGACACACACTGCTGTTGTTCCTCTGGATTTAGTGAAATGCCGTATGCAGGTTTGTATTGAGATGACAACATTGAACATCTCTTCTGTGTGTGACTTAATTCCAAGTAATATTAAAGGACTTCACAATTGAGAAGAATGAAGACGTTATGACTGCCGGAAATTTTAGTAGAACACCAAACTCAGATTTCTTTAACGCATGATTTTTACTTTAATTAGTGCTTTAAATCCAAGAAATACCTCTTTTAAAATAAGAGTGAAGGTAGATTGTTGATCTCAGACTCTGGTTGTAAGTGGTTCTTGCTGCTGGGCTGAATTCTGCCTAGAGTTCTTCAAGGCCTACCGATTCTTTTTTCTCCAAATAGTCATTTTACAAGCACTTACACGTCAGAGTAGGCAATCATTCTTTGTGTATTATATGATGTAACTTCATGTCTCTTATTTATTGATAAGATCAAGGCAGAGAACACTATAGATTAAAAAACTCTCACTGTATAGTGTTTAAAATTTGTGGGCATAGCTTCTTGCATATTTATTTACATAAAAGGTTTTCTTTTACAATTAAAATGTCTTAATTAGGATTCTTGAAACACAAATAATCAAACATCAAAAATTTATTTGTCCCAAACAGGATTAGCGGTCTACTTACCTAAAAGAGAAAGGAAGGTGAAATGTTAGCAGGGAGAGGAAGGTGATGTATACCAGCCCTTCTAGTACTGGCAGAAATAGATTAAGATTTTTACCCCCATTAGTTAATAGAATGAATATTAAATACACCTTTGCTAAAACGTCTTATGCATGTCTCTTAAAGGGAATTTAATTTCTTAACTCAAAAGAGGGTTTTCATGTTGATGTACCTTTTTAACTTGTATTTAATTTGATTGTCTTAAGTTCACAAAACTTTATAATCACTTAATGGGTTAGCATATCTCAAGGATATAGACTTAATTATTGTTTATGAAGTAGCTTTAAGACTAATTTTTAAGTGGTAAAAAGAGTTGGGTGGTGGGAAAATCTCGTGTCAGTTTTATCATGTATTTTTGTAGGAATTTTATCCTCTTAACTAACTCTCCAAGACTTAAGTCTGACTGAAAGAAAGCTAGACCTTACTGTACAAAAAGTTACATTTACAAAGATAATAGTAGACATTAAGCTGATATCATGCAGTGAACTTGTATTTACCCACCTTTTGTGTAGTTACTAAAGTTTATATTAGAACCAAAAGGAAAAACTAATAATAACAGAATTAAATGTTTATGAGAAGTGTTATTATCTCTGTCGTACATTTAATTTTTTTTCTTCTTCTTGTTTTAAATAAAGGTGGACCCACAAAAGTACAAGGGCATATTTAATGGATTCTCAGTTACACTCAAAGAAGATGGTGTTCGTGGTTTGGCCAAAGGATGGGCTCCGACTTTCATTGGCTACTCTATGCAAGGGCTCTGCAAATTTGGCTTTTATGAAGTCTTCAAAGTTTTGTATAGCAACATGCTTGGAGAGGTATGTAATTTACCTTTGAAATTGAAAGTTCTCAGCTTTTAGGGACTTCCCTGGTGGTCCAGTGGTTAAGGCTCCACGCTCCCAACGCAAGGGGCCCAGGTTCGATCCCTGGTCAGGGAACTAGATCCCACATGCCGAAACTAAGACCTGGCGCAGCCAAACAAATAAATAAATATTTAAAAAAGAAGAAAAAGGAAAAAAAAGTCCTCAGTTTTTAATATAAGACCAAAAAGGATCTTAGATTTTTGTTTGACTCAACCTGTTTTTAGAACTGAGGAAATAGTCTCAGAAAGGGTGAACAGTATGTTTCAAATCATAAGGCTGTTTTTTTTTTATCAACATCTTTATAGGAGTATAATTGCTTTACAATGTTGTGTCATGAGGCTGTTTTAACATAAACAGGATAAGAAAAAGAAACTATTTTATTGGATTTCAGTGCTCTTTTTATTGTGCTGTGCTGCTTTCCAAATAAGTTGGATTTGAGTTTTTTAAAGAGAAGGATTGTAGTATCCTGTGTGAGTTCAAGGGTCAACTATCCTTGGCACCTAGACATTCAAAAAATATTCACAGTGTACTGTGATTGATGAGGTTATGAGGGTTACTCAGTCTCATGTGTGTTATCTGTGGACTGTGATAAAGAAACACTTAAAATGTCTGAAATTTAACTGTTGCCTAGAACTGTCTCTTAAATTGAGAACAGCCAGTGCAGCAGCAATTCATGTTTCTCCTTATGTTTTTCATTTAGGAGAATGCCTATCTCTGGCGCACATCACTATATTTGGCTGCTTCTGCCAGTGCTGAATTCTTTGCTGACATTGCTCTGGCTCCTATGGAAGCTGCTAAGGTTCGAATTCAAACCCAACCAGGATATGCTAACACTTTGAGGGATGCAGCTCCCAAAATGTATAAGGAAGAAGGCATAAAGGCGTAAGTAAATGTTTGCCTAAATATATAGTATAAAAATACTCATTTGAGAAAACCGCATTTGTTAGCATTAAACCTGCCAGACTTTCTCTTTTTCATATCTCTTTCCGCCTCACATAGAACGTAAACTCTAGGGGCAAGGATAACGTGATACATGGCTTGAACCCTGAATTAAGGGGTTTTTTTTCCCCCTAAAGTTAGAATCATTTGTCAGTCTACAAATGACTTGATATTTGACCTAAATATTAACTCTTAACTTGGGGGTTGGGGAGTGCCCTTGTTAGAATTCTTGTCATCTATGTTCACAGTTAAGAATTTGCATATAGTCGGGCCACACATGCTTCCTTAGATCCACCTTTGTGGATGCCAATCTTGAGCTGAGTTCTACTTGTAAACTTACTGTTTCTTGTAGTTCCAGTGAAAGAAACATCCAGCAACTTTTTTGGTTGTATAGTCAAAGGTGCTTGAGTCATTGGCATGTGAGATAAATATACCTGCATGTTAGTCTTAGGTTCTGATAGAAATGACATGCAGTAGTGCTGCCATTTTGTTACTATCAGGACTTGACTGGTGTGCGGACACGTCTGTTAATAATGAAAAAGTCTGCTAGATGAATATATGCAACTGAGTAAAATAAGTCTTCTGATTTCCTAGATTCTACAAGGGGGTTGCTCCTCTCTGGATGAGACAGATACCATACACCATGATGAAGTTCGCCTGCTTTGAACGTACTGTTGAAGCATTGTACAAGTTTGTGGTTCCCAAGCCCCGGAGTGAATGTTCAAAGCCAGAGCAGCTGGTTGTCACATTTGTGGCAGGTTACATAGGTATGAATTATTTAGAACATGCTTGTCTGTGAAATTAAGAATAATCATTTCCAGTATTGGCCTCTTTTGTGAGGGAAAAATATTCCAAAGAAGTTTTATCTTTCCATTGCGTTTTATACACTCTTCAGGATTCATAAATACTTGCTAATTCGTTCCTAAAATAATTGTTTTGTGGTTTGCATGTCATAATTAAGCTCGGGAATGTATTGACTTCACTGCTGTGCCTTTTTTTGTTGTTTAGTTTTTCCAATAACAAATTTTTAATACAAGAGAAAGTGTTAACATCTGAATATAACTTGAGGGATTGTTCTGTTTTACAGAGGGTAGACTGCTTTTAACTTTTCTTTTCAGTCTCACTCTAAAATATGATTTATTTAAACACAAGAAAATTTTATTACTCATGAAAATGTTGTTGGCTGTGATGTGAAAATTTTTTTTAACTGACCCCATATTGGATCATTTATCTTGACTTTTTTTCAGCTGGAGTCTTCTGTGCCATTGTTTCTCACCCTGCTGATTCTGTGGTGTCTGTGTTGAATAAAGAGAAGGGTAGCAGTGCGTCTCTGGTCCTCCAGAGACTTGGATTTAGAGGTAAGATTTTTTTTCCTCCCCTCTAAAGAAAGAATAACACTTTGGAGTATATTTTTCACTCACATTTCATATTTTATCCAGGTGTATGGAAGGGACTCTTTGCCCGTATCATCATGATTGGCACTCTGACTGCACTGCAGTGGTTCATCTATGACTCCGTGAAGGTCTACTTCAGGCTCCCTCGCCCTCCTCCCCCTGAGATGCCAGAATCTCTGAAGAAGAAGCTTGGGTACACTGAGTAGATGAAAGCAGATGTGGACTGAATCTGCTTGTTGATCAGTGTTGAGGAAAATGCAGAAGGAACTTTTATATATCTGACAGTGTAGGAAATTACCTATTCCTAATATAATTACTGTAGTACTCTTGCCAGAAGCAAGAGTTTCAAACTTACTGTTGAAATAAACCCAACTGTTCATGGTTTGCCTGTGACTTGATAATTATTTTTAAAACTAGTGTTTAAAGAATTAACCCTAAAATGGAAAGAATTATGCATACATTAGAACCTCAAGGAAAAAAAAATCACTGTTGGTTGAATACTATGATCCCTACTCATAAATTGTCATATGTTTCAGGATTTGTCACTCAAGAGAGTTCTTACATTTTTAGGAACCATGCCCTAAATTTTTAAAAAATTTAATTGTTCAGTTTGAATATGGATAAATATTCATTTGTGGTTTATTTTGACAAGTACATTTCCGTATATAATCAGATTTTTGCAACACTTAATATACTTTTAAAAATCCTAATCAGTGTGTTAATCCTTATTTGTAAAAGAAGGTAATCTAAATTAGGCTGTTTCTTAGAATGATAGCTTTTTAGAAGGACCAAAACATTTGATAGCTAAAAACTATTTCAGGTAACTTAATTCTCACACAGATCTGACTTTCTAAATTACAAAAAAAAACTATTTCCGGTTTTGTTTTTAAAAAAGGTACCTGCTTGACACCTGGAGTAGGTGAATGCCCCTGGGATGGTGGCACTTCGGCACATTGAAGCATCTGGAATTTGGTTTAAGCCCAAACTGATTTTTTAAAAGCTAGAACGTAAGCCACTGTTTAGTTTTCCCTTGTATTTTGGTTAGGAAGTATAAAAGCCCAACCTGTAATATAGTTTATTTTTTCAAGTCTGATTACATTTTACCTTCAGGCCTTTGGATATAATATCTGGATTGAGTTGACAGACCCTGTGTAAAGTATGCAGATGGGACCTCAGGAAAAAAACTTCAAAGGAGTCTAAACAGGAAGATAAATGTTTTCATTACAAACCCATGTTATAAGGTCAGTGAACTAAATTTAGAAACCAGGTATATCTCATTACATGTTAACTTCTCTCTGTCATCATCACCTGGTCTTGTTTAAGGTTCCAGTCTTATTTTACCTGTGTTGCAGAGAAAAAGGAGGGGTTATGGGTGTAAATTTGGACCAAACTGACAAAAGGTAGAGCTGCGGTCTGACCCCAAGCAAATGATGGCTGTGGCAGTTGGTGTCATCAGTGTGCATTAGTTACTGCTGTGTAACGAATCATCTGAAATGTAATGGCAAGAGATGATAACGATCTCAAGCTTTCTGTGGGTCAGAAATTAAGGAGCATTTGTTGGGTTCTTCTGCTTCTGTGTCTCATGAAGTTACAATCAGATGGTAGCTCTTGGGTCATCTCCAAAGGCTTTTTCACATCCGGTTAGAGGGAGATTGGTTGAGCATCTCCCTGTTAGTGGCTCAGGCTTTCCTCAAAATCCACAGCATGGTGGCTTTAGGGCAACTGGACTTATTTCAGGGCTCTGAAGTGGAGCCAGGCAGAAGCTGGATCTTTTATAGGAATTAGCCTTGGAAGTCCTAGCATCACTTCCACTATACTCTTGGTCACCAGAAGTCCCAGAAGATCAAATCCCAGCTTCATGGAAAAGGAGCATAGACTCCACCTCCTACTGGGAGGAGGGTCAGTCACATTGTAAGAGCCTGTGGGATTGGATATATATGTATATTGGGCCAATGGAGAGGTGGACTGTGGATTTAAAAACTTCAGGGTATGCAGTTCAGTCAGCTTCACCATGAGAGGTTTCCACTGCCAGCCAGGATTCAAGTCTTATTTTCAAGAGAAGCAATTGGTTTCATTCGTGGGTATTGACATAAAGTATGCTGTTCAAGCTGTCAAGAATTGCTTGCTATTTGTAGTTAGAGAACTTTCAAAGCTATTTCTGAGGTAAAACCATTTCATCCTCAAAATTCAATTAAAATGCCCACTTAAAATGTGAATTCCCATTTTGTATTTTAAAATTTATTCATGCTGAAAATAAAAATTCTAATAAGGATATTTTAACATTGTTTTTTTCACATTTGGCTTTAAGAAAATGTTAATTCCACAAAACAGAACCCAGTGGGATGAGTATATGTGATTAGTTGTTTAATTGAATTATGTCTTTAACACTAGGACATAATTAGTTTCCAGAGAGATCAAATAAAATTCAACTTGTCTCTAAGAAGCTCTAAGAAAGCCAGATTTTTGCTAAATTATCTGGTGACATATACAACAAAATTGAAAAACTTAACAGCTTAACCAAATCTCCATTGTGTGAAAGCTTCATGAAATGTTTTGATACCATTTTGGGGAAAGTGTCCACAATATTCATCAAGTTTGGTGCATGGCAGTCAGTCTTGCTGCTAAATTAGGAGTTATATACTGTTTCTTCAACATAAATTATATAAACATTGTTTATACAATTTTTATCATTTACATGATAAATCAATAATTGTTAAAAATCCCAGATACCATGTGGATAAGAAACTGATTGCAAACTTTGAGGAATCCGGAGTTCACAACGGAATGCTGTGCCTCTTGATATATCAAACAATGATGTACCTTAGTAAGCTAGCTACTCTTAACAGCACTTACCTCAGATATTATCTACTGAATCATTTTCTCTTTTGCAAGGCAGCCCTGACTTCACATCCTCCAAAGTGGTCATAGGAGGTGTATGAGATGTTCACCTCACATTGATAAACGGTTTATGAATCTTTGGTGACTTGAATTTCCTAGAAAGCAACTATTCCAAGGTTTTCATTTGTGGTTTTATAGACTCTATAAAGTACCATGCATGCAACAGTCACTTAAAGGTTGGCTATACTGCATGAAAGCCTAGAAAATGTGTCTCCTACGTAAGATACAATTCGTACCCAATATACTGTGATTTGATGTGCAAGTCAGCTAGGTTTCTTTGTGGAACGCAGCATATGCAAGATTTGAAGATGGAGGATAATTCATGTTAGGGGCAATATCTATTATTTCAAGACCCATGATCTCAACACCAGGCGGCTGTATCAACCAAGGTTAAAACTGCTTTTTCAGACATCGTTAATATTCTGAAAATAATAATGTAATCAACTTTTAATCATGGATAAACAATTCTTCACTGACTTTATTGACTGCACAACTGGTTAGACTTTAAATAGTATTAAAGCAGGGAAATTCCACAGAAAGCTGAAGATGACTCACCTGTAAGAGACCATATCTATTATTGAAGTGATTAGTTTTACATTTTCTACTGTTGGGAAACAGATCCAAAGTTTTCCATTCTATATTTGCCTCCAAATCTATCTGTCTTGGAAACAAAATCATGACAATGAACCTAGTGACATTCCAGATTTGAGGGTTCCTTCAAGAAAGTCCCACTCAGGATGGCTACCAAATTACTGATAGATTTGTTAATCACTAAAATAATGAGTAGAATAGCACCAAACAAGATGAGTACCTCATTTATTTGGCACTGATAGAAATTAAAATTTTTTTTTTGGCCGTGCTGTGTGGCTTGCGGAGTCTTAGTTCTTTGACCAGGGATTGAACCTGGGCCCCGGCAGTGAAAGCGCCGGGTCCTAAGCACTGGACCACCATGGAATTCCCCAGAAACTAATATTTTTCATTAATGAATTTTCAGAGGGTTGAATTTATATTTTTAAGTGCTGAAGTTTTTTTTTGAACTTTTGAATTTTATTTATACAGCAGGTTCTTATTATCATTTTATACACATTAATGTATACATGTCAATCCCAATCTCCCAATTCATCACACCACCACCACCACCCCCGCCGCTTCCCCCCTTGGTGTCCATACGTTTGTTCTCTACATCTGTCTCAATTTCTGCCCTGCAAACCGATTTAGCTGGACCATTTTTCTAGGTTCCACATATATGCGTTAATATACGATATGTGTTTTTCTCCTTCTGACTTACTTCACTCTGTATGACAGTCTCTAGATTCATCCACGTCTCTACAAATAACCCAATTTCGTCCCTTTTTATGGCTGAATAATATTCCATTGCAAATATGTACCACATCTTTATCCATTCATCTGTTGATGGGCATTTAGGTTGCTTCCATGACCTGGCTATTGTAAATAGTGCTGCAGTGAACATTGGGGTGCATGTGCCTTTTTTTTTTTTTTGCGGTACGCGGGCCTCTCACTGCTGTGGCCGCTCCCGTTGCGGAGCACAGGCGCACAGGCTCAGCGGCCATGGCTCACGAGCCCAGCCGCTCCACGGCATGTGGGATCTTCCCGGACCGGGGCACAAACCCGTGTCCCCTGCATCGGCAGGCAGACTCAACCACTGCGCCGCCAGGGAAGCCCTGCATGTGCCTTTTTGAATTATGGTTTTCCCTGGGTATATGTCCAGTAGTGGGATTGCAGGGTCATATGGTAATTCTATTTTTAGTTTTTTTAAGGAACCTCCATACTGTTCTCCATAGAGGCTGTATCAATTTACATTCCCACCAACAGTGCAAGAGGGTTTCCTTTTCTCCACACCCTCTCCAGCATTTATTGTTTGTAGATTTTCTGATGATGGCCATTCTAACTGGTGTGAGGTGATACCTCATTTTAGTTTTGATTTGCATTTCTCTAATAATTAGTGATGTTGAGCAGCTTTTCATGTGCTTCTTGGCCATCTGTATGTCTTCTTTGGAGAAATGTCTATGTAGGTCTGCCCATTTTTTGATTGGGTCGTTTATTTGTTTTTGTTTTATAAATTTATTTATTTTTGGTTGTGTTGGGTCTTTGTTGCTGCACACAGGCTTTCTCTAGTTGTAGCAGATGCAGGCTACTCTTCCTTGCGGTGCGCAGGCTTCTCATTGCAGTGACTTCTCGTTGTGGAACAGAGCTCTAGGCACGCGGACTTCAGTAGATGTGGTGTGCGGGCTCAGTAGTTGTGGCTCACAGGCTCTAGAGCACAGGCTCAGTAGTTGTGGCATATGGGCTTAGTGGCTCTGCGGCATGTGGGCTCTTCCTGGACCAGGGCTGGAACCCATGTCCCCTGCATTGACAGGAGGACTCCTAACCACTGTGCCACCAGGGAAGTCTGGGTTGTTTGTTTTTTTAATATTGAGCTGCATGAGCTGTTTTTATATTTTGGAGATTAATCCTTTGTCCACTGATTCATTTGCAAATATTTTCTCCAATTCTGAGGGTTGTTTTTTATCTTGTTTGTAGTTTCCTTTGCTTTGCAAAAGCTTTTAAGTTTCATTAGGTCCCATTTGTTTATTTTTCTTTTTCTTTCCATTACTCTAGGAGGTAGATCAAAAAAGATCTTGCTGTGATTTATGTCAAAGAGTGTTCTTCCTATGTTTTCCTCTAAGAGTTTTATAATATCCAGTCTTACAGTTTACTTTTGTGTATGGTGTTAGGGAGTGTCTAATTTCATTCTTTTACAATGTAGCTGTCCAGTTTTCCCAGCACCACTTATAGAAGAGACTGTCTTTTCTCCGTTGTATATCCTTGCCTCCTTTGTCATAGATTAGTTGACCATAGGTGCATGGGTTTACCTCTGGGCTTTCTATCTTGTTCCATTGATCTATGTTTCTGGATTTGTGCCACTACCATATTGTCTTGATTACTGTAGCTTTGTAGTATAGTCTGAAGTCAGGGAGTCTGATTCCTCCAGCTCCGTTTTTTTCCTTCAAGACTGCTTTGGCTATTTGGGGTCTTTTGTGTCTCCATACAAATTTAAAAATTTTTTGTTCTAGTTCTGTAAAAAATGCCGTTGGTAGTTTGAGAGGGATTGCTTTGAATCTGTACATTGCTTTGGGTAGTACAGTCATTTTCCCAATACTTATTCTTCCAGTCCAAGAATATGGTATATCTCTCCATCTGTTTGTATCACCTTTAATTTCTGTCATCAGTGTCTTACAGTTTTCTGCATACAGGTCTTTTTTCTCCCTAGGTAGGTTTATTCCTAGGTATTTTATTCTTTTTGTTGCAGTGGTAAATGAGAGTGTTTGCTTAATTTCTCTTTCAGATTTTTCATCATTAGTGTATAGGAATGCAAGAGATTTCTGTGCATTAATTTTGTATTCTGCAACTTTACCAAATTGATTGATTAGGTCTAGTAGTTCTCTGGTGGCATCTTTAGGATTCTCTATGTATAATATCATGTCATCTGCAAACAGTGACAGTTTTACTTCTTATTTTCCAATTTGTATTCCTTTATTTTTTTTTCTTCTCTGATTGACATGGCTAGAACTTCCAAAACTATGTTGAATAATAGTGGTGAGAGTGGACATCCTTGTCTTGTTCCTGATCTTAGAGGAAATGCTTTCAGTTTTTCACCTTTGAGAATGGTGTTTGCTGTGAGTTTGTCATATATGGCCTTTTTTATGTTGAGGTAGGTTCCCTCTGTGCCCACTTTCTGGAGAGTTTTTTTTTTTTTTTTTTTTTTTTTGCGGTACGCGGGCCTCTCACTGTTGTGGCCTCTCCCGTTGCGGAGCACAGGCTCCGGACGCACAGGCTCAGCGGCCATGGCTCTCGGGCCCAGCCGCTCCGCGGCATGTGGGATCCTCCTAGACCGGGGCACGAACCCGTGTCCCCTGCATCGGCAGGCAGACTCTCAACCACTGCGCCACCAGGGAAGCCCTCTGGAGAGTTTTTTATCATAAATGGGTGTTGAATTTTGTCAAAAACTTTTTCTGCATCTATTGAGATGATCATATGGTTTTTATTCTTCAGTTTGTTAATATGGTGTATCACATTGATTGATTTGCATATAGTGAAGAATCCTTGCATCGCTGGGATAAATCCCACTTGATCATGGTGTATGATCCTTTTAATGTGTTGTTGGATTCTGTTTGCTAGTATTTGTTGAGGAGTTTTGCATCTATATTCATCAGTGATATTGGTCTGTAATTTTCTTTTTTTGTAGTATCTTTGTCTGGTTTTGGTATCAGAGTGATGGTGGCCTCATAGAATGAGTTTGGGAGTGTTCCTTCCTCTGCAGTTGTTTGGAAGAGTTTGAGAAGGATGGGTGTTAGCTTTTCTCTAAATGTTTGATAGAATTCACGTGTGAAGCCATCTGGTCCTGGACTTTTGTTTGTTGGAAGATTTTTAATCACAGTTTCAATTTCATTACTTGTGATTGGTCTGTTCATATTTTCTATTTTTTCCTGGTCAGTCTTGGAAGGTTTTACCTTTCTAAGAATTTGTCCATTTCTTTCAGATTGTCCATTTTATTGGCAT
This sequence comes from Tursiops truncatus, assembly GCF_011762595.2. Lineage (NCBI taxonomy): Eukaryota > Metazoa > Chordata > Mammalia > Artiodactyla > Delphinidae > Tursiops > Tursiops truncatus. The sequence goes on along the minus strand of NC_047044.1, from coordinate 22,631,416 downwards.
AGAGTTGCTTTTAGTAGTCTCTTAGGATGCTTTGTATTTCTGCGGTGTCTGTTGTAACTTCTCCTTTTTCATTTCTAATTTTATTGATTTGAGTCCTCTCCCTCTTTTTCTTGATGAGTCTGGCTAATGGTTTATCAATTTTGTTTACCTTCTCAAAGAACCAGATTTTAGTTTTATTGATCTTTGCTATTTTTTTTTAAAGGTGTTCAGGTTAGGAGTTTATTAATTAATTAATTTATTTTTGCTGTGTTGGGTCTTCGTTTCTGTGCGAGGGCTTTCTCTAGTGGCAAGCGGGGGCCACTCTTCATCGCGGTGCACGGGCCTCTCACTATTGCAGCCTCTCTTGTTGCGGAGCACAGGCTCCAGACACGCAGGCTCAGTAGTTGTGGCTCACGGGCCTAGTTGCTCTGTGGCATGTGGGATCCTGCCAGACCAGGGCTCGAACCCGTTTCCCCTGCATTAGCAGGCAGATTCTCAACCACTGTGCTACCAGGGAAGCCCTGCTATTGTTTTCTTCATTTCTATTTCATTTATTTCTGCTCTGATCTTTATGATTTCTTTCCTTCTACTAACTTTGGGTTTTGTTTGTTTTTCTTTCTCTAATTCCTTTAGGTGTAAGGTTAGATAGTTTATTTGTAGTTTTTCTTGTTTCTTGAGGTAGGCTTGTATTGCTTTAAACTTCCCATTAGAACTGCTTTTGCTGCATCCCATAGGTTTTGGATCATTGTGTTTTCATTGTCATTTGTCTCTAGGTATTTTCTGATTTCCTCTTTGATATCTTCAGTGATGTCTTGGTTATTTAATAATGTAGTGTTTAGCCTCCATGTGTCTGTGTTTTTTACGTTTTTTCCCCTGTAATTGATTTCTAATCTCATAGCGTTGTGGTCAGAAAAGATGCTTGATATGATTTCAATTTTCTTAAATTTACTGAGGCTTGATTTGTGACCCAAGATGTGATCTATCCTGGAGAATGTTTCATGCACACTTGAGAAGAAAGTGTAATCTGCTGTTTTTGGATGGAATGTCCTATAAATATCAGTTAAATCTATCTGGTCTGTTATGTCATTTAAAGCTTGTGTTTCCTTATTAATTTTCAGTTTGGATGATCTGTCCATTGGTGTAAGTGAGGTGTTAAAGTCCCCCACTATTACTGTGTTACTGTCGATTTCCTCTTTTTTTTTTTTTTTTTGGGATATGTGGGCCTCTCACTGTTGTGGCCTCTCCTGTTGCGGCCTCTCCTGTTGTGGAGCACAGGCTCCGGACGCGCAGGCTCAGCGGCCATGGCTCACGGGCCCAAGCTGCTCTGTGGCATGTGGGATCTTCCCGGACCGGGACACGAACCCGTGTCCCCTGCATCAGCAGGCGGACTCTCAACCTGCGCCACCAGGGAAGCCCAATTTCCTCTTTTATAGCTGTTACCAGTTGACTTATGTATTGAGGTGGTCCTTTGTTGGGTGCATATATATTTATAATTGTTATATCTTCTTCTTGGATTGATCCCTTGATCATTAGGTAGTGTCCTTCCTTGTCTCTTGTAACATTCTTTATTTTAAAGTCTATTTTATCTGATAGAGTATTGCGATTCCAGCTTTCTTTTAATTTCCATTTGTACTGAATATCTTTTTCCACCCCCTCACTTTTAGTCTGTATGTGTCCCTAGGTCTGAAGTGGGTCTCTTGTAGACAGCTTATATATGGGTCTTGTTTTTGTATCCATTCAGTGAACCTATGTCTTTTGGTTGGAACATATAATCCATTCACGTTTAAGGTAATTATCAATATATATGTTCCTATTACCATTTTCTTAATTGTTTTGGGTTTGTTTTTGTAGGTCCTTTTCTTTGTGTTTCCCACTTAGAGAAGTTCCTTTAGCCTTTGTTGTAGAGCTGCATTGGTGGTGCTGAATTCTCTTAGCTTTTGCTTGTCTGTAAAGCTTTTGATTTCTCCATCGAATCTGAATGAGATTCTTGCTGAGTAGAGTAATCTTGGTTGTACGTTCTTCCCTTTTATCACTTTAAATATGTCATGCCACTCCCTTCTGGCTTGTAGAGTTTCTGCTGAGAATTCAGCTGTTAACCTTATGGGAGTTCCCTTGTATGTTATTTGTCATTTTTCCCTTGCTGCTTTCAGTAATTTTTCTTTGTCTTTAATTTTTGCCAATTTGATTACTATGTGTCTTGGCATGTTTCTCCTTGGGTTTATCCTGCTTGGGACTCCCTGCGCTTCCTGGACTTGGGTGGCTATTTCCTTTCCTATGTTATGGAAGTTTTTGCCTGTCATCTCTTCAAATATTTTCTCTGGTCCTTTCTCTCTCTCTTCTCCTTCTGGGACCCCTATAATGCGAATGTTGTTGCATTTAATGTTGTCCCAGAGATCTCTTAGGCTGTCTTCATTTCTTTTCATTCTTTTTTCTTTATTCTGTTCTTCAGCAGTGAATTCCACCATTCTGTCTTCCAGGTCACTTATCCATTCTTCTGCCTCAGTTATTCTGCTATTGATTCCTTCTAGTGTATTTTTCATTTCAGTTATTGTATTGTTCATCCCTGTTTGTTTGTTCTTTAATTCTTCTAGGTCTTTGTTAAACATTTCTTGCATCTTCTCGATCTTTGCCTCCATTCCTTTTCTGAGGTCCTGGATCATCTTCACTATCATTATTCTGAATTCTTTTTCTGGAAGGGTGCTTATATCCACTTCATTTAGTTGTTTTTCTGGGGTTTTATCTTGTTCCTTCATCTGGTACCTAGCCCTCTGCCTTTTCATCTTGTCTATCTGTCTGTGAATATGGTTTTTGTTCCACAGGCTGCAGGATTGTAGTTCTTGCTTCTGCCATCTGCCCTCTGGTGGATGAGACTGTCTAAGAGTCTTGTGTAAATTTCCTGATGGGAGGGACCTGTGGTGGGTAGAGCTGGCTGTTGCTCTGGTGGGCAGAGCTCAGTAAAACTTGTCTGCTGATGGGTGGGGCTGGGTTCCCTCCCTGTTGGTTGTTTGGCCTGAGGCATCCCAACACTGGAGCCTACCGGGGGCTCTTTGGTGGGGCTAATGGCAGACTCTGGGAGGTCTCAAGCCAAGGAGTACTTCACAGGACTTCTGCTACCAGTGTCCTTGTCCTCATGATGAGACACAGCCAGCCCCCACCTCTGCGAGAGACTCTCCAACACTAGCAGGTAGGTCTGGTTCAGTCTCCTATGGGGTCACTGCTCCTTCCCCTGGGTCCTGATGCACACACTACTTTGTGTGTGCCCTCCAAGAGTGGAGTCTCTGTTTCCACCAGTCCTGTCGATGTCCTGCAGTCAAATCCCACTAGCCTTCAAAGTCTGATTCTCTGGGGATTCCTTCTCCCATTGCCGGACCCCCAGGTTGGGAAGCCTGATGTGGGGCTCAGAACCTTCACTCCAGTGGGTGGACTTCTGTGGTATAAGTGTTTTCCAGTTTGTGAGTCACCCACCCAGCACTTACGGGGTTTGATTTTATTGTGATTGCACCCCTCCTACTATCTCATTGTGGCTTCTCCTTTGTCTTTGGATGTGAGGTATCTTTTTTGGTGAGTTCCAGTGTCTTCCTGTCGATGATTATTCAGCAGTTAGTTGTGATTCTGGTGTTCTCAAAAGAGGGAGTGAGAGCATGTCCTTCTACTCTGCCATCTTGAACCAATCCAGCCTGAAATTTTTCTTTTTAAATATTTTTCACGTCTAAAATGCATTATTGTGTCTGATTAAGTTGATTAATTTCATTTGGTATCATCATTATGAACATCAAATACTGCATTAGGATGTACTACAGTGATACTCTCCCTGTGGGCTATAGAGCTGTTTTCCAAAAAGCAGTTCCATAGTATGTAACTTTTTGTTATATTAATTAATGGCTTTGTCCTTTTTCACATGTGTCAGGCACTTTAGATATATTAATGCTAATATTCACAGCACTGCTATAAGGTAGATATTATTATTTATTATTTACAGATGAAGAAATTAAGGGTCACAGATACTAAATTTGTCCGAGGCCAGAGAACTAGGCAGAGCTAGGATTGCAACCTAGTGTCTCTGATTTCAAACTCTCATGTTTCTACGTATTAAAACAGAGATGAATCAAATATTGTTCCAAAAAATATGTCTTTTGCCCCATAAATCATTATGGTTTGGAATAAGAACTCAAATACCCATAACACAAATAATTGCTGTATCTAGTAACACAGTCACCATATATAATGGATTCTATTCCTAGTATTTAAGGCAAATGCATACAAGCACTTACTCTGTGCAGCTGTGTACTAGGTGCAAAGGGATATTACTTTTTAATTTTTTAAAAATTTTTGGCCGTGTTGTGTCTTTGTTGCTGTGCGTGGGCTTTCTCTAGGTGTGGCGAACAGGGGCTACTCTTTGTTGCGGTGCATGGGCTTCTCATTGTGGTGGCTTCTCTTGTTGCAGAGCACGGACTCTAGGTGCGCGGGCTTCAGTAGTTGCAGCCCGCAGGCTCAGTAGTTGCAGCACGAGGGCCCTAGAGCGCAGGTTCAGTAGTTGTGGCGCACAGGCTTAGTTGCTCTGCGGCATGTGGAATCTTCCTGAACCAGGGATCAAACCTGTGTCCCCTGCATTGGCAGGTGGATTGTTAACTACTGAGCCACCAGGGAAGTCCCAGGATATCACTTTTAAAAACAGAATACGTGATATGAGGAATCAAGAAACTCATGATCTCGTTTCAGACACCCATGAAACGATTTGCAAAGAACGATGGACACTTAGTGCTTAAATAAAGTTTTGGCAATAAAATTGTGAGGGAGACTTCAAATGCTACAGCATTTCAGGAAAGAGAAAATAATATGGAGTCATAGAAGCAGGGAGAAAGTTTCTTGGGGCTCAACTTAGAACTATGTGAACCAATTTTTTATTTATTTTTTTTGCATTACGCGGGCCTCTCACTGTTGTGGCCTCTCCCGTTGCAGAGCACAGGCTCTGGACGCACAGGCCCAGCGGCCATGGCTCATGGGCCTAGCCACTCCGTGGCATGTGGGATCTTCCTGGACCGGGGCACGAACCCGTGTCCCCTGCATCGGCAGGCGGACCCTCAACCACTGCGCCACCAGGGAAGCCCTATGTGAATCAATTTTAATGCTAACTCTTTAATGGCAAAAAGCCCAAGTCTTAGGGATGAGCCATTCTGGTGTAAGAATTCATGAACTTGAGACTCATCCTAGAAGCGGCCAAGATGGTGGAGTAGGAAGGCCCTGAGCTCTCCTCCTCCCACAGACATACAAAAGTTACAACTATCTAAAGCGCAATTATTGATGAGAACCACCTGAAGGCTAGCAGAAAAGATATTCTACAACTGAAGATATAAAGAAGGAAGCACAATGATACAATTAGGAGGGTCAGAGATGAGGTATACTAAAGACCCATACTCCAGGGTAGGTGACCCACAAGTGGGAGGATAATTACAACTGCAGAGTTTCTCCCCCGAAAGTGAGAGGTCTGAGCTCCACTTCCTGCTCCCCAGACCCAGGGGTCCTGCTCTGAGGAGACAAGCCCCCAGAACATTGGCTTTGAAGGCCAGTAGGGCTTACTTTTGGGAAACTCGGAGGGTTGGGAGATATAGACTCCACTCTTAGAGTACACACAAAATCTCATATGTTCCAAGACCCAGTGCAGAAGCAGTAGTTTTAAAGGAGCCTGGGTCAGACCCACTGGCTGATCTTGGAGAGCCTCCTGGAGAGGCAGGAGGCAATTGAGACTCACTCTGGCGACGTAGACACCGGCAGTGGGCCATTTTGGGGAGCTCCCCCATGAGAACACTGGTGCTGCCAAGTGTCATTTTGGAATCCTCCTTCTAGCTTATAGGGTCTGGACCTGGCCTTGTCTGCCAGCTGCTAGGGACCAGAACTGGGACACTGCAAGCCACACAGCTAGCTAGGTGGGGACACAACAGGCCAGCTTCCCTGGGATTCAGCTGCCCTGGAACCCAGCCTTGCCCACCAGAGAGCCCAGGATTTGTCTCCAACCCGTGTCCACCAGTGGGCCAGCACTGGCCCCGGGAACTGGCCTCACCCAATAGGAGGTGGTCACCAGCCCCAGGACCCCATGGGTGCTGGCTCTACCCACCTGTGGGTTGACACCAACTCTGGAACACCTAGGGCACTGCCACCAGAGACCCTGGGACCTGGCTCTGCCCATCAGCAATTCCACTCCTGGGTGTTTAACCAAAGAAAATAAAAACACTAATTTGAAAAAATACATACACCCCCTATGTTCATTACAGCGTTATTCACAATTGCCAACATATAGAAGCAACCTAAGTGCCCATCAATAGATGAAAGGATAAAGAAGATGGGGTAGATATGGGGTATACCATATATCACAATGGGATATATATCACATATCACAGTGAGGTATATATCACAATGGAATATTAGTCATGAAAAGGAATGAAATCTTGCCATTTGTGACAATATGGATGGACGTAGAGTGTATTATACCAAGTGAAATAGACAGAGAAAGACAAAAATACTGTATGATTTCACTTATATGTGGAATCTAAAAAACAAAACAAATGAACATAATGAAACAGAAACCGACTCGGAGATAGAGAACAAACAGGTGGTTGCCAGAGCGGAGGGGGGTGGGAGGGGAGAGAAATAGGTGGGGAGATTAAGAGGTACAAACTTCCAGTTACAAAATAAATGAGTCATGGGGATGAAATGTAGCGTGGGGAATAGAGTTAATAATTATGTAATATATTTTCATGGTGACAGAAGCAACTAGACTTACCATGGTGATCATTCATTTTGAAATGTATAAAAATATCAAATCAGTGAAAATTCCCTGGCGGTCCAGTGGTAAGGACTCCGCGATTTCACTGCCGAGTGCCTGGGTTCAGTCCCTGGTCGGGGAACTATCCTGCAAGCCACTTGGTGTGACAAAAAAAAATCAAATCACTGTGTTGTGTACCTGAAACTAATGTAGTGTTGTAGTGTTGCAGGTCAGTTATACTTCAAAAACAGACAAACAAATTCATAGAAAAAGAGATCAGATTTGTGGTTATCAGAGGTGGGGCTTGGGGGAGAGGGATTGGATTAGGTAGTCAAAAGGTACAAATTTACAAGATAAAGAAATACTAGGGATATAATATACAACATGATAAATATAATTAACACTGGTGTATGTTTTATATGAAGGTTAAGAGTAAATCCTAAAAAAAAAAAAAGAGTAAATCCTGAGTTCTCATCACAAAGAAAAATATGTATTTTCTATTTCTTTCATTTTTTATCTATAGGAGATGATGGATGTTCACTAAACTTATTGTGATAATCACTGCATGATGTATGTAAGTCAAATTATGATGTTGCACACCTTAAACTTCTACAGTGCTGTATGTCGATTACATCTCAGTAAAACCGGAAGAAAAAAATTCATAAACTCTTCTTTTTGAGGTAACTAGTTCTATGCACCTGGATACTGTTGATGCTAGGCATTTGAAACTAGGGCTAATGTTTGTCGGTGGGTTTTTTTTTAGATTATTATATTGTACTTTTTAAATGACTTTATTGAGGAATAATTGATGTACAATAAACTGCACATATTTAGAGAGTACAATTTGATGAGTTTGACACAAGTCTATACCCGTGAAACCATCAAGACAATCAACATAATAAACATCCTTCACCTCTCAAGATTTCTTTGTGCTTCTTTAAAAGTTATACTTCCCAGGCAACCACTGATTCATTTTCTGCCCCTACATATGAGATTGGATTTTCTAGAATTTTATATAAGTGGAATTGCTAATGTGATGCTGTTTTAAATGTTGGAACTTCTTTGCTTTGGCTGCTTCTGGTCACATCAACACCACACATGAGTTGTGCTGCTTTGGGGCAGCGTCCATCTGAGGCTTGGCAAGCCCCCTGCAATCTGTGCTGCCCCCCACCCCGCAAGCCCTGCTCTAGATGCCACTTCCCTACCTCATTTTAGGTGACCTTTCCCTGTTTCCTAAAGCCATAAAGGACCCAGGAATTCTTACATGATTCTTTTCCTGCAGCTCCCTGGTTGTGACCTTTCTAGTTTCTCTTACTCTAAATGGATAATATATGTTACAGCCCTGATCCTGATGGGCAGTTCTTCAGCTGGGCCCCAACCACACGTACTATGCTCCTTGGCAGTTAGTGAGGGCAAGTGGGGATTCAGATCCTGCCCCATCTAGATTTCCCAGCGCTAGACTGGCAGACCCTGAGTGTGTATGTGTGTGTGCATGTGCGCGTGTGCGTGCGAACATATGCATGTATATGTAAGGGGGATGCATAAGGTTCTTACTATATAAAGTTGCAAACATGTTTTATATAAAGTTTTAAATACATTTGAGCATATTTATTTTGGAAAATCCAGTGCTCAGTCCTTCAAAAACTTTTATTTTTACTGTACAAAATAGAATCAAATACAAAATAGTATTTACTCCAAAATTTCATTATTTCTGACTTGTCAGTCTTTTTATAACATGACAGAGGTCCCATTAAAAAGTTTCTTCAGTCTAATCTAAGTAATTTCAAGCTAATCCATATCTGAAATGTGTTTTATTTCATCTTTCATATCCTTAATCTCAGCTCGCACTATTGTTAAGTTAGATATCTTCTCTTTTAAGAAAGCAATTTCTTTCTCTCTTTGTAGTAAGTCAGTAACCAATCTCCCAATGCGTACTGTTAAATCATTTACCAAGGGTTCCAAGCGGGAAAAGTCCTTCTTTAGATTATACACCTTTGGTTTTAGATCATTTGCAAAAGTCACTGTCTTCAGAACTTTAGCTCTGTCACTTTCTAAGCTTAAAAATCTATCTGTGTGCTTGCTGAAATCACTCTGTAGCTCAGAAAGTATCTTCTTAACAGAGTTAATTCTTTGTGAATTGTCAGATGCTGTCTTTCGGAGCATTGTTGTTCGGTCAATGCTACTTGAAAGAAGATCACCTATGTTTTTTACTGTATGTTTTTCTACTTTTTCTATTTTATTTTCTAGTTCTTGAACAGAATCTGTCAATGATGTTACATCAGTTACTACACCTGAAATACGTCGCATATCTGTTTTTACAGTTGTAATCTTGAGACCGACATCTTTTGCCATGGAAGTTGTACTTTGGTCTACTTTTGTAACATCTTCAGAAACAGTGGTCAAATTGTTGTTCAATATATCCTGCTTTTCAGTTATTCTGTTGGACCAAGTTTTCACTTCATAAATCTCCTCCTGTAGACGCTTTAGATGAGTAATTATTTGAAAAGACTTCAATTGTTCTATGATAGCTTCAGACTTCTGACACTGTAAGAAAATATAGTACCAGAATAATTAAATTGAGTAAAAGCTTAACATTTAAAATTCAACTTAAATTTTAGGTGTTATTTTAAACTATAAAGTTACTGCTCTTCTGGAAAGCATTTGGTAAAAGATGCATCAAGTGTATTGCTAATGAATAGGAAGGGAAACATTGAGGAAATTTCATGTGACTGCAAATGGCATTTTCCAGTTATTTTGGCACCACCAGTCCTCTGCATGGTGACAAAATGAGCTAAATGAGGGGAAATGATGTACCTTCTGTTGCTGGAGAAGGGAGGAGGAAGCCCCCTCTAGATGAGTTTCGCTAAATTTGGGGGGGGGTCAAACAAGACAACATGACTTCTGAAATGCAAGTTTGTTTGTAGGTACAAGTGCTAGAATGAAGGGACTTTATTGTCCTATTACTTTTATGAATACTTTCTTGGGGTATTGAACTAATTCCATTCAATTAGTAATCCTTAAGTTCCTAGTGTGTTGTCAGGCATGTGAAGTCTGAGGAACATAAAGATGAGTACAGCTTCGGTTGTGGCTTCAACTCAGTTCAGTAGTTTAATAGAGATGATAGATACGTAAAAAACAAAACAACAAACAAACAAAGCACTATCTCCAAGGTTTTAAAATTCCAAGATTCCAAATACAAGTGATTCTCAGCTTTTGGATGTTTCAATGCCATCCTCCTTCCCCAGCATCCATTGAATACTGATGTCTCTAAATTGTTTTGATTTAACTTGGACAAATCAGCTGATGAACATTTTGAGCCACACAACTGCCTGGCAACATTTCAAGTTGTTATTTTTGTTGTGTGCATGTGTATGTGTGTTTATATAGCAGTTTTGGGGAAATTGAGTTATTTTATTGTATTTTTAATATTTGAATTTTTATTGCATTGTACCATCAGTTAATAAAGTTAAGAGGGAAAGGGGAATATTAAAGTGTTGATTATAGTGATAAGATGGGTAAGTATCATAAACAATACAAAATTGAAAATTAAAACATACATGCATGAGGTCTATCCATGTTGTCACAAATGGCAGGATATCCTTTCTCAAGGCTGAATATATCAATGTATCACAGTATCATGTTGTACACTTTAAATTTACACAATGTTATATGTCAAATTTATTTAATTAAAAAAAATAAAACATGGGCTTCCCTGGTGGCGCAGTGGTTGAGAGTCCGCCTGCCGATGCAGGAGACGCAGGTTCGTGCCCTGGTCTGGGAAGATCCCACATGCCGCGGAGCGGCTGGGCCCGTGAGCCATGGCCGCTGGGCCTGCGCGTCCGGAGCCTGTGCTCCGCAACGGAAGAGGCCACAACAGTGAGAGACCCGCATACCGAAAAAAATAAATAAATAAATAAAACACATAGGAATTGTCAGGTTTCAATTAAGTTTCAATCAGAAGATTAACTTAAGCCTGTGCGCTGTATGCTAAACTATGAAGAAAAAAAATTAAAGAACAAATGTAAAATATATTGTCAAAGCCTGTGTTGTAACACAGATATACATTGTGATTACATTGAAAAAAGAAATCCCATTTATAACATGTAAGTCAGTTGTTCCACTTTGCACATTTAACTTTCAGCTTGTTTTCTAGGAAAGCATTGTTTTATTTATTTATTTTTATTTTTTTGCGGTACGCGGGCCTCTCACTGTTGTGGCCTCTCCCGTTGCGGAGCACAGGTCCCGGACGCGCAGGCTCAGCTGCCATGGCTCACGGGCCCAGCCGCTCCGCGGCACGTGGGATCCTCCCGGACCGGGGCACGAACCCGTGTCCCGTGCATCGGCAGGCGGACTCTCAACCACTGCGCCGCTAGGGAAGCCCGGAAAGCATTGTTTTAAAGTGGAGATTGTCTACAGCTTTATACTAATAATCAAAACCATCTTGATTCAACAACGTTTACTGTGCACAAATAGGAAGGAAATCAAGCAGTGAGTGCAAAACCTTAAATTTTATTTTTTAGGGGAAAGTTTTGCAATAAATTTTATTTGCTGAAAGATTTTCAAAGGTGAAAGGAGAGGGCTTACTTTCATCTATTTCATTACTAGGTTATCATTTATTAATGTATCTAATCTGGTAGAGTTGAGATAGCTTAACAGCATTAAACAAGACATCTCAGAAAGGGCTAAATTTATTCTTAGAAGTATAAGATCATTAAGAAACTGTTAGTAAGCCTCTTTGTCACACTTGGTAGGCTATAAAAGCAATTTATTACTAACTTCTATTAGTCTTCACTAAAATAGAAACTCAATACAGTATAGGAATAGCCTAGAAATTGTTTCACTGAATTATGTTTAAAGATTACATAATGGCTTGTTTAAGCTATTTGCTTAAGATGAACAGAAGAGTTGGAGTCTATTGGTAGCTTGAAAGATTCACCCAGTAATTTGAATACTTACTAATATTCCTGTTCCTATCATATGAGCAAGGTACTAAGCTAGATGCTGCCCTGCAATGTTAAATGTTGTCTGGATCTACAAGCAGAACAACGTGAGTCAAGGGAATGATTTGTGGGTCCAATCAGCCTTCCAGAAACTTTGCTAAAGGATCTTTGGACTGTACTAAGGGACCTGGAAATTTTATTGATCTCTAAAGTTTAAAACCACTTAAAGCCAGGAGAGATTTTAGAAATTATTTGGTACAATTCCTTCATTTTACAAATTAAAAAACTGAGCCCCAAAATAAAGTGCCCAAGAACACAGAGTCAGTGGCAAAGCCTAGATTAGAAGATTCCAGTCTAGGGTTTTTTTCTCCTCCACTGCTTTCTCACTCTTCCCTAAACATTTATTGATTCTTTCTTATGCCCAAGGCCCAAATAATTTTAGGTCACAGTTACAACTTTTGAGGGACTTATAGTCTAGTTTAATGGCAACATAGTAGTGGGCGCATTTGACTGGATTATAGCTTTCTGAATTCTCAAGATAGTTCTACTGACAGCTGATTTCTTGTGATTTTTTTTTTTCCCTCCCTGGTTGAACAGCAGCAGGTTGCACTGTATAGTGGGAGGTCAGTGGCCTCTGGAATTGGACAGACTCAGCAGTGTGATTGTAAGATTCCTAATCTTGCTGAACCTCAATTTCCTCATTTGTAAAAGGGGTCTCATAGCTAGCAAAGCTGTGGTGAGAATCTGTGATAACAGATAACATGCAAAGTGCCTAGCACAATGACTGGGACAGGGTAGATACATACTCAATACATGGAGCTGTTAGGATGATGACGAATGTAGGCCTCCTAGCAGTGTGACACATAATAGGCTCCAAAATGTCGGTTCTATCCTTCCCTGCTCTGTAAAGCTGGGATGGAGCATTTTGATTTGTGTTAAATTAGTAGTTCATAGCTGAAGCGACACAGATACTGGGTGAATTTGCAGAGCTTTTGCCAACTGTGCAAATATGAGGTAAATCTACAGAGAAATGCATTAAAAATTATGTTTGGTGAATATGACATCATGTTAATCTTTGGCCAAGATTATAGATTCACACAAAGACCTACAATTAGATTAAAATTAAAATAATGCCATTGGAGATTCCCTGGCGGTCCAGTGGTTAGGACTTCACGCTTTCACTGCCAAGGGTGTGGGTTCAATCCCTGGTCTGGGAACTAAGATTCTGCAAGCCGCATGGTGCAGCCAAAAAAAAAAAAAAAAAAAAAAAAGCCATTAACTTTGTATCTTACAAATTTACTTTTCTATCAATCCATACAGGCTAATAAATCAACATTTTTCATTATAAAATATAAAAATACACTTAGTCAACAGCTTCTCATCTTTAGGCAAAATTTAAGGAAATATTACTACAAATATACTTTTCAACTTTACATTGGAGGGTTAAGAAAATTAGGTGTTTGTTTTGTAAAAGTGATTTATATGGCTAATTAAAAAAATGGACACTACTCTCTATCAGAAACTTAATGTAAAATTTATTATTAATTACAAAGATACAAAAATGTGTCTTAGGATATGGTAATCTTCCTTAAAGGGAAAACTAACAATGTAATTTAATATTTGATACACAGGAAGGTTTTTGAAATTTCAAGTATCTTTGTTAAATAAATGAATATAAGAAACAGAGGAAGACAAACTAGGTACATCTAAATCTCTCTAGTGACAATTTTTTATAGGAAAACCCCTGAATAAAGGAATATATACATGTGTATATACATGTACACAATATTTTCTCATGAAATACTTGTAGAAGGGCAGTTTTTGTTTCCCTTGTAATTGTCACTATAGAGCACAGTGGCCACCTTATTTCCATTTATTTTCTGTAACCATTACTATGGTACATACCGTAGTTAATAATAATGATGTGTCAAATCTGGTGACACACCAATAAATAAATAAATAAATAAATAAAAGTAAAGAGTACAAGAGATCACATATGCCCTGGCAGGATGGAGGTTGAAACGACAAAGTTCCAGTTAACTTTATAATCTATTTTATTAGCATGCAAATAAAAGCAAACATATACAATTTTGTTAGTACACACAGACAAGAACTTAGATATTCAGAAGTCAAGAAATTTAATGTTAATATTCTAGAAATTAATGCTGTGCCTATGACCCACGGCTGTCTACCATAGGCCTTCCTAACCCCAAAGCAGAACTCATTTGGGATTTTTCAAAAAATGTACAGATTTACATGATAAAACCACCTGACCACAACTATCTTTTGTAACTGACTTCTTTCAAGTTCTTTGTGTTTAATTCCACTGAAATTGCATTATAAAACTGGGACTATAGTTGGTTATTGGCAAGAAGAAACATGTTGTTAGAACAGTACTTTCAAATGCAGTTAACTCAGTTTTTTCAACACCAACCTTGGACACCCTTGATACATCAGTTTACCAATAAAAGTGTTATGCGCTTCCCCAAACTTGCACATTTCCGATTATCATTATTGCAAAAATCTGTCTAGACCTCCCCTTAATTTCATCTCAATATGTCCATGTCTTATTCTTTGTGACTCTATTTTATAATTTTGTGTAAAATAAAATCACTATGTAAAACAAATTTGGTTGGGTAATTAGTTTGGGGACTCTAAAATAATGACATATTTTAGTTACCATAATTATCACATCATATCTCATTATGCTGCTTTTTCTTCTTTAAAATAGGCCACAGGCTTATTAGTGTATTTTTATTGTAAGTAGAAAATTTATCTAGAGATCATGTACCTAGCAAACACAAGAGTCTGTAACACAGTTAGAACCTTAAAAAAAAACAAAGCAAAAAACGCCCAGGTATACAAAGATATTCCCAAAGTCCATACTTCACAGGATGCACACTTAATTCATACGGAAAACTTTCAAAAAGAACACATTTACTCTTTAAAAAAATTTCTTACAAGTATCTATAACAGTTTAGAACCTTAACAAAAAGTAAAAATGTTTCCCAGTCTCCATAGTTTTCAAAAAGTGCATATTAATTCATAGCAAAGCATTCCAGGCTCTCCCTCAGGCATGTTATCTTTTATTTTAGACAAAATTCCTATAAACTTGGTTGTCTGGATTCTTAGCCTGCAGTAAATTGCGAAGGAAATGAAAAACTGGCTGAGGTGAAAACATTACTGATCAACCTGACAGTAAGATCAGGTCAGTGGGTCACTTTTTCAGGTGACAGAAAAGGTATAAGAAATAGACAGAAGGTTTGAAAAATAGCAAACTGGGGTTGAGTGAGGAGGTAAACACCCCTCAATAGCTCCTAGGGACATTAATATATTTGGGTCCAATATGACAGATGAAATTCACAATAATGTCCATTAATTATTAGAAAAACATTTAAAAATATTAAGTATATTGCTTCAAAAAAGTAGAGAAATATATATTTTAGAAATGTTTCTATTTAAAATGGTGAAAATGAAATAAGTTTTATTGCTTAAAAAGATAAGCTTTGACTCTCTGGATAACACATTTGTGTGGACACCTCACTTATTTTCCAATAATGTAGGGTAAAGTGAGGCATATCAAAATAACTCAAAAGCATGGAACTAATCAGGTTATGTATAATAATGTGGTTCATCAGGATAAATGTAGTGCATTCAAAAATCACTATCAATTCCTTTATTTTCTAGATTATATTCTTCTGGAGTCCCCTTTTCTCTTGTACTTGAATATACTATAAAATCATGAACTTTTCCTTTTAGAACATCCAGTTCATTCTGCATCTTTAATATGCTATTATCATACTGAATTCCTTCAAGGGTTTTCTGCATCTCCATTATTTCAGATACTGCTTTCAGCATATCATCTTCCATATTAAACATCTGAAGAGTCAAGTCTTCCATCTTCTTTTCTGTCCCTATCAGATCCTGAGAGACTCTGAGAACAGAGCGAATAGCACTTTCAATTGTTGGCAAATGTGTCTTGCATTCTTCAGCTTTGGGTTCGTAGCTGGAAAGTTTATTAGTCAGGTCTTCATCTCTGGCAAAGAGAGCATGCTGTTCCTCCTCTAACTTTTCAAGTGCTTCTGTGTCGGAGCCAAGCTGCTCCTCTACTCGCAGAAGATCCTCTTCTTCTTGTCTTTTTATAGTTCTAATATTTCTTAGTGTGCTATCTTCCAAATCTTTTAGCCTTTCAGTGAGCAATTTTATTTCTTGTTCAGCTGAGTTAATTTGGACAGTAACTTGAGAATGTATATGTTTTGATTCTGATTTGAAAATGTCTGTATTAACATTCATTTCTTCTAGGCTTCTCTTCCAGAAATCTGTAACGTTCTGGAATTTCTCATTAAGGCTTTGCATCTTTTGAGTGAGCATCTCTTCACTATTCTGAATGTCATGCATGATACTTTGGAGGCTGGATACTTCCTGCTCAAACTGGGTCACCAAAGACATGGACGATGTAGCTTCCTGCAGGATACTTTCAGTAGCTGCAAGCTGCATTTATAACACAAAACAATTCCCAAGGCTACTTAATAACTTTTATATTAGGGAAACATACTTTAACAATCACTTGCCAAGTTCAAATTCTGAAGATGTCTAAAATATCCAAATACATAAGAATCATACAGACAAAAACAATTGTTACATATTTAAGCTGTTAAAAATATGTTTTAAACACATTTAATAGATTAGCACTATGGTAGAAAAATATGGTTGTCCCTCATCCCTAGGTATCCACCTGTGAGGCACTGGTATTCCTGTGGATACCAAAATCCATGGGTGCTCAAGTCCCTCATGTAATATTTGGATGGGGAACCCACAGATACAGAGGGCCAACTGTATACACCTGAACTTATAATCCTAAATATTTGTGCATTTTCATGGAGGGATATTCAAAAGAAAAATAATGTTAAAGAAGCCTGAAGTATATCACATTTCCTTCTTTTTTTATTCCAATGGAAAGCAACTTAGTTGTCATTTTAATAGTTATTTGGCTTTTTAGAAACTGACTTAGTTATAAAATTTGTTAACTTTCCTAAGTTCTATGATTCTGGAAGACTTTCTGCCTGAAAAAAAAATTTGTTGACTGACCTCTTGCAGAAAAGTTACCAGAATCAGATCTTATAACTATCACAAAGGCAAAAAGTGAATAAAAAATCAGTTTACAGAGACAACTGATGTCAAACAGTAAAGTGTTCTAAGTATCTATAAATTATGGTAAGCTCCTAGCATCTCCTAAGTCTAGAATATAGAAGGACCAGGGTGTGGACCTCTTTCTTAGCCTATACTCACACAAAGATAACAGCCTTAGAGACTATAGGAAGGCCTAGAAATGATCGTTAATTTATCAAATGTTTGCAGCATTATGTTGAAGACATAATACTGTACAAGACACAGTTCTGCCCTTAAGCAGCTTAGTTTACTTGGGGAGAAAGCGAAGTCTACATGCGCTGTGACAGGGAAAGCTATGGAAGCACTTACATAGGGCATCCAAACCGAACTTCGATGATCAAGGAAAATACTATAGAAATATTATCTAACAGCTGCTTCTAGTTACTTCCTCTAAATCATCCTACACACTACAGCCAGATTTGAAGTTTTAAAAACTGCTATGTACACCATGGTAGAACATTAAAAACCCCTTAACGTTTCCTAACACTTCTAGGAGGAAGTCCCAAATTCCATAACTTCTCTATATGTTAGCCTTCCTTCTTTGTCTAGCTAAGTTCTGTCCTTCCTTCAAGGCTCAGACCAGGTCTCAGGTTTTCAGTGCAGCATTCTTCCATGACCCTAGCCATGAGAGCCTGAACTCCTGTAGAATCTATCATATTACATATTTGCCACTTATTTGGCATTTAGCGCATATAATTCAAGAATTCTTGAGTGTTCGCTCTGTGCCAGACCTTGTGCTAGACACTGGATATAAAAACAAAGATACAGTATAGTCCCTATACTGATGAATTAGCCAGGAGAAGCTATGAGAGCTTCTAAATTCCTTAGGGGAAGAGACCATGTTTTATGCCTTTTTGTAGTCCCCGTATCTCAGGGTATAAAGAACATGTTTCTTGATATTTAGGAAGAAGAATGGCCAGAAGCCTCCTGGGTCCACCCCAATCAGGACCTGAAGCAGTTCCAGGTGATAGCTGGGAACAATGCATAACAGTATCACTCTGAAACCTTGTTTAAAAATTATTTTTAATGTATACATGTAGCTATAATACAATCTCCTTTAAAAACACCAACTATGAGAAATACTTGTACATTGGTAATAGTGTTATGTTTAGTTGTCTTATTAGCAGCATCTTGCAGAGACAAGCTTATCTTAATCCAAGGTAATTCCTTGTTTAGGCTGTTCACCAGAGCATCACTATAACCTGGAGGCAGTATAACCCAGGAGACTCCAATTATAAGATCAACTTTTCAGGATAACAAAGGTCTCAAGACTTAATCTGCAAACAATAAGTGACTAGCACACCACAATAGCTAGCATTTATGGGCTGCCATTATAGTCTAATAGTTTTTCATTTTTTACAAAAGTTAATATCTTAAATTTATTACTGCTTGGAAGTTTTCAAAGAGCTTGCATATATATTGTATCTCATCTGATCCTTACACAAATCTTGATATTCTCATTTAATAAATGATGAAATAGAGGCCAAGAGAAGTTAAAGTGATTTTTCCAAAGTCACACAGTTATGATGAGAGCCCATGTCTAGTTGTTTTCCCCTCCTACTGCATTAAGCTGGCCTTTAGGGCCAGCTTTGTAAAGAGTCAGCTATTGTTAAACTACTCCTAGGGCAGACTGGGAGAGAACGAACTATGTGAAGACAATATTTCTTGGATCCTAGGATGATATTTTAAATACCTGCTTCAAAGGCATTTATTTATTTACTTTTAATTGAAGTATAGTTGATTAACAATCTTATATTAGTTTCAAGTGTACAACATAGATTTACAGATTATACTCCATTTAAAGTTATTGCAAACAAATGGCTATATTTGCCTGTGCCATAAAATACATCCTTGTTGCTTACAAAAGCATTTTTGTAATCTACATGAGTTTTATTAAAAAACATTGCCCATTATAAAATTGGCCACGTAGTGGAAAGTAAGAAAAAAATGAATATTTAAATTTATGCATGGAGAAGCCCTTAGGTTTACATTCTCAGTCTACCAAACTGTAGATTTAATACAAAAAATTTAGGACACGGACTTCCCTGGTGGCACAGTGGTCGAGAATCCACCTGCCAATGCAGGGGACACGGGTTTGAGCCCTGGTCTGGGAAGATCCCACATGCCGCGGAGCAACTAAGCCCGTGAGCCACAACTACTGAGCCTGTGCTCTAGAGCCCGCCAGCCACAACTACTGAGCCCGTGTGCCACAACTACTGAAGCCCACTCGCCTAGAGCCTGAGCTCCGCAACAAGAAGCCACCACAGTGAGAAGCTCGCGCACCACAACGAAGAGTAGCCCCCATTAGCAGCAACTAGAGAAAAGCCTGCGCACAGCAACAAACGCCCAACGCAGCCAAAAATAAATAAATTAAAAAAAACCCCTTAGGGCAGTATTCCACCTTACAGCTGCTTAGGAGTAATTAGATATTAGAAGAGGGAGACTAGAGGGCTACTGGGGAGAGATACTGAGAGTGATAGCCGACAGGCCAGGCTCTAATCTCCTGTAATATTTGACTTCAAATTCTAATCATATGTTAAATCTTTGTCCTTACCGGGTTCCAAGCTTGCAAGGCAGAGATTCACTAAAAGCATTTTAATTGCTGCCAAATTTTTCATTTAAAAAGGAAATCTTTCTTCAAAATATGTTTTCAATAGCATTTAAGTACATGAAGTTTCTATCTCCTGAAATTTTTTCTATCATTACGTTTGCTCTGATTAGAGGGCTTTCGATAACTACAATCAGTTTCCAACCTGAGCCCTAGGTCAAAATACCAACTCTTGCAGCACCTTCCCAGAGGCCTCTAAACTCACCCTCCATGGAATTCACTGGCACGTGTAAGGGATGATTTTAATCCATGACTCTTATCTTTTCGGGGACTACAGGCTTATTCTGTGCATCAGGCTGCAGGGACTTCGGCCGGCCGTCTATTTCATTTCTATTTTTGCAACATCTTTGCTTACCCTGGGGCCAAGCACAAATCCTTTTCTACCTTATCACTGAGTAAAGGCTCAGTGATGAACAAAGGAACAAACAAGCCATGTTTCCCAATGATAGCTTGGTCTCTGGTAGCCAGACAAGGCCCACATGATGACTTATTGGTTGCAGCTGACCTTCTCCTGAGACATGTGGTAGTTAAAAATTTTTTATCTGTCTCACATTTCTAAGAATCACAGTAGTAATGCACTTGTATTTGCAGCTTGAAGAAACACAAAATAGACATGGATTTTAATTTTCATTTGTCTATAAAAATCAATATTTATTTTAGGTTAGTCATTCTTATATGCATATGAATATATATGCTTACCAAGTGGAAATAAAGAAAAAAAACTGATGGATCTTAGTCCAAAAAGTGCTACTCCTATTTTAATTTTATATCTAAAGATCAATAATATTTTCAGTGCCCTAGATACTTGATATTTAAATAGAAAATTGAGGTCACGTCAATATGACAATATTGGTCTTTTTAAACAATAACATTTGTCATATATTAGAAAATTCTTGTCCTTTTGAAATGTAAGCTAAGACTAAGTTGGATTAAAGGGAGAATGTGAAGAAGTAGGAAAACCAGTGAGAGTTAAAGTAGTAATGGTCTAAAAGGCAGGGAAAAAGAATTTATCAACTGGGGTAGAAGGGTGGCAATGGGGAAGAAAAACGGTAAAATCTCCCCAAATATGCCAATTAATAATTACCTTTTCTGAAATTAAACTGATTTTACTTTGAAGCCCTTGGAATTCGTTGGTTTCCATTTTCAGTAACTGGTATTGGTTTTCCACCTTTGCAAACTTCTCCGACTGCTGAAATATAAACCTGAAAAAGGGGGAAAAAAAATCAGTACTTCCTAACTCAAACCCATTTAAGTTCGGATGTTAAAGCAGTATTTTATGCCCACTTCTGGTAAGGACAACATAAATTCTGGTATAGGTAGTGGCAGCTTTTATAAGAAGGGAGGAGTGAGTACGCAGTCCAGTGGTTCAATAGCTTCACTGCATATTGGAGTCGCCTGGCAGCTTTACTTTTTAAATTTTTAAAATTTATTTATTTATATTTTTGGCTGCGTTGGGTCTTCGTTGCTTTGCCCGGGCTTTCTCTAGTTGCGGTGAGCGGGGTGTACTCTTTGTTGCGGTGCGCAGGTTTCTCACTGCCGTGGCTTCTCTTGTTGTGGAGCACGGGCTCTAGACGCGCAGGCTTCAGTAGTTGTGGCACACAGGCTCAGTAGTTGTGGCACGCGGGCTCTAGAGCGCAGGCTCAGTAGTTGTGGCGCACGGGCTTAGTTGTTCCGCGGCTTGTGGGATCTTCCTGGATCGGGGCACGAACCCGTGTTCCCTACACTGGCAGGCGGATTCTTAACCACTGCGCCACCAGGGAAACCCTCACCTGGCAGCTTTAAAAAAGTGTAATGCCTGGGTCTTACCACAGAAATTCTGACTTAATTGGTTTGGGATGTGACTTAGATATTGTAAATTTTCAAATCTCCTAGCCAAGATGACAACGACAAGTTGACACTTTATTGTAAAAATGACTTCCACTGCAAGACAAACATTTAAAGATTCAAAACTCAACGGAGAGGTGATTGAATCAAACTCATAAATATCATTAGGCTAACTGTTGCTTATAAAACTGTCCAAAACTAAAATGGAGTTTTTGCATTTTAAACAAATGTTTACAATGTCAGATGAAATAAATTTCTTTTGATGATGGCTAATGTTTATTCTATGAGATAACAGTGAATTAAGTAAGCCCAGGTTACATAATTAGTACAGACTGACTTCTCCTGTGTGTTAATATGAACTTTTAAACAAAACTTCTCGTTATTAGAAAACACTATTATCCTAATTTCAAAGAAGGATGTGTAGACAATTCTTTTCTGATTGGCTATTTCATTCTTGGCTTTTAGGGACCAGCAGACAGAGATGAAGGAGAAAGACGGTCTAAAGAAATGTCTAATTTCAGGAACTAGTTTTATCATCCATTACTCCAGTGTTAACCTCATGGATTTATCCTATAGATCAGTGTGTTCATTTAGAATAAAATCATTATTATAAGAGGGATTTCTTATGAAGGTTGATCCACAAAAATTAATTACAGGACTTTCTGTTTTATTTAATCTTTTTAATGTTATCTCCACCCTTCTCTTCAAAATTCAAATATTAAGCAAAAGCTTGAAGAAAACTGTATCATATTAGTGACCATCTCTGATGATAATTTGTAGAGTTTTTTTCATGGTTAGCTTCTCACCAAAATAAAAAAATAAAATTCACTATTTCTATATGTGAATAGTGCATAAAAGAAAAAACAAGTATAAAGTTTACTTAGTGCTAGTAATGAAAATAATCAACAGTGGTCTGTATGATGCTGAGTTAAAATACATTTGTTTTATTTTCACTTACAAGTGCCAGACACTATTCTAAGGGCATTATAAATATTAACTCATTTAACATTAAGGAAGAGAATGATTTTTCTAGAAGCCAAAAATGTACACTAGAGAAGGTGGTTTCAATTGTGAAACATTAATTTTTGAAACTGGCATCCAGATTATGCCCAAGGTGCTTTGTTTCCTTTTTATGAGTCAGAGGCATTTTCTAACAGGAGCAGTTCAAGACCTCCTTACTCCCTATCTTCCTTCGTTTAGATGAGACAACAATTAGGGTCTGCTAAAGGCTACAGCTTCTAGGAGAAGAAAGGATTATAAACAATTCTGGATTAGGGATTTCTATTTCTAGGGTCTTGGCCTCTTTTTGGATTAATATCAAAGGTAGACCGCATATCATACTGGTTGAATGTGAAGCTAGGCAACTTTGGCTCTGCCATTTACTAGCTGTACAAGCACCTTGGGCAAGTTATTTAACTTACCTTTGCTAGTTTCCTCATCTGCAAAGTGGGGATAAAACTACTTAGTTCATAGGGTGTTGCAGAGATTAAACAGGTTCACATTAATAAAGCTCTTAAAGTGCCTTGAACATAAAACGTCAACTATTCCCTTTACGTACCTTGGCCCTTTCTTTTGAATTGCTTTGCACAGCTGCTTTTCCCATCCCTCTGACAAGCCTAGAGTGGTAAAATGGATCAGGGCTCCCTTCTACTTAACACTTGATAGAAGCCCCAGGCCTGTCACACTTTGAACCAGGGTTGGGTTTATAGCAGACAAAGGATGAAGTGAATGGATGAGACCCACTAATAGGAAAAGCAGCATTCTCTTACTCTGTTTTGGGGCCTCTTTTCCCTATCATAGATAAAGATCTTGAAGGTATGGATGTATGAGAAAAGCACCCGGATTAATTGGCCACCTTAGTGTAGGCTTTACAAAGGGAATCTTCCTGACTTCTTCATAATCCATTGCAGTTTACAGAGAACTCATATAGATTCAGGGTCCTGTGGGAATAAACCATGTAGTTCCTTGGAGTCTTGTCTCTGCATAGCTCCTTTAGGAGGCCTAGATGTCAGACAGCTGATGGAGGATTTATATATACAGGATTTTTCTCTGGCTCTGTTTCAACTTAGTAATGAGAAACAGTCAGTATCCATTTAGCTGTATGTTTCATACAGCAACTTCATTTTCAGCATAATACTGAAAGTTCAGGAACACACAGACCATATTCCATTTTTAAAAATCAAGGTAATTAAAGGATAACTGTCTTTCAGATTAAACTCCACTAACAACAAAAGCTGAAAAATGGGGTTAGCCAAGATTTTACTGTATAAACGATTTATAGAGAAAGTTGTATTAGAGAAAAAAAACCCCTGAATTATCTGATGGTTGAAAGAGCTTTTGACTTCTGATACATAATTATCACAAATGCTATGACAAACTTTTATAAAGGCAATTAAAAAATCTGTTGAAATTTCCAGAAGAAACTTAAAAGTTTTACAATGGAACTTCTAGTTGACTAAATTTCTATGTAATAAGCTTTTAAGGTTTTGTCTTGTTTAGTACCTTCATAAATTTTAAAAACTTTTTGAAAGCAGAATGTCTTCAATCTCTTACGTGGAAAATTTCCTTAAAGAGTTTATAAATGACGTATGCAAACCAACACTCAGGCCCTATAGTTCTGGGCAACTGTTATCTCCAACATCTTATTGTCAGGCTGACAGAAGATGATTATCAGGACTTTGTTTAATAGAGAGATGTTCAAGTACCACCCTTTTGTTGCATTATCTCTGTTTATTTTCCAAACAAGGATCCAAACACTAATGGTTTGAAGATACTGAAATAGTGATGCCTTGAAATCAACCTCGGACAGTGCAAGGGTTCAAATCTCTGCCCCAACTTAATCAGACAAAATTAGAGTACTCCTAAGCTGTATTTAGGCACATATATTCGATTTTGTATTTTAACAACCAGAACAATGTCAGTACAATAGCATGCAATAAAGATTTGATAGACCAATCTTTAGGTGCTAATCCTAGTGGTAAAAATGTCAGTGGCTTAGTTATAATTCCAGTGTGCTGAGATGCTAAATGTTTGCATTTTCTTTTTTTTTGCGGGACGCGGGCCTCTGACTGTTGTGGCCTCTCCCGTTGCGGAGCACAGGCTCCGGACACGCAGGCTCAGTGGCCATGGCTCACGGGCCCAGCCGCTCCGCGGCATGTGGGATCTTCCCGGCCCGGGGCACGAACCCGCGCCCCCTACATCGGCAGGCGGACTCTCAACCACTGCGCCACCAGGGAAGCCCAATGTTTGCATTTTATTTAGAAAATTCCCAAATTTACCACGAATACATATGTGCTATTGTGACCAAAGAATTTATACTTCAACTCTTGTCGCAAAAGATTTCACAAGAGCAATTAACAGTCATTTAATAACAATCATTGAATCTGCCCATTTTAGAAATAATCTTTGAGCATTGTTTTATTATTTTGCAAAGACACAGTTCAAATAAAATCTTCCTACTTGAATATAACTTGTTTGTATCTTTACTGCAGGCACTAACAGTAAATTCCTGAGCTGAAGTGTCTGCTTTTCAACAGTTGTTTTCCTTTATAGATTCCTGTTAGTGTGTTTTCCTAGGACACTAACTAAATTATTTAAAAGTTGAGCATTTTCTGATGTAATTTATCTCATATGAATATGAATCTTTGGATGAGAATGAACAAATTCAGTAACTAAAACCAGTTGTATTAGGTTCTAGAAAGAAGCAACATATATATTTTAGCCTACTAAGTTCTAGTACTGAATAACTTTCCCAGCACAAAGTTTTTGATTTACCTGAAGAAGGTCATGCGATATAAGACATAAAAGCAGTTTATTTAAAACAGTAAGTTCTGTACATTTATTCTTTTAAGATCAAAATATTCCATAAACAAATATATTAGTAAAATAACAATTTATTTCTTTTTGGAGAGAATATTTAATAATCAACATTTCACTTTATTGTAACAAATCTTTTATTGACTGATTGACTGAGGATGAGTCATCAGTAAAGTATACTTCAAAATTTACTAGCATCAAAAATGTTCTAGACCTTCCCTGGTGGCGCAGTGGTTAAGAATCCACCTGCCAATGCAGGGGACACACGGGTTCGAGCCCTGGTCCGGCAAGATCCCACATGCCACGGAGCAACTAAGCCCGTGAGCCACAACTCCTGAGCCTGCGCTCTAGAGCCCACGAGCCACAACTGCTGAGCCCGCATGCCGCAACTACTGAAGCCCGTGTGCCTAAAGCCCGTGCTCCACAAGAGAAGCCACGGCAATGAGAAGCCCGCGCACCACAATGAAGAGTAGCCCCCGCTCACCGCAACTAGAGAAAGCCTGCGCAGTAACAAAGACCCAACGCAGCCAAAAAAAAGGAAAAAATGTTCTAGATGAGAGGACATCCAGGGTTGCTTCTAGAATCCAATTATTCTTGAAGATAAATAGCTATCTTCTAAATACTTCAAAAATCAGTGAAAATGGAGGGGAACTCTAAAGAGTCAGTCTTGTTATTAAAACGAAATAGGTTAATCCTAAAGAATATGATTGAGGAAAACAAAATAAGTTGGTTTTAAGGTTATTTCTTAATATTCATCTTTCCTATGACATCAATATATCGCTATTTGCTTGGTTTAAAAACTATAAGTTTTTAGTTTCAGGTGAACAAAAGTGTTATACTAAAACTCAGTCTGTAACTTAGGAACAGACTTATTAACGCATGCACAATAACCAAAATAAGAGCTATCTTCCAAAACTTTATATTATGCACGTTTGTTGCTCTAAGAGCATAATGAATTCTTTTAAGGTTGCAAACGTTGCCACTAGGCATTTATGGGGTGGGGCAAATTTGTCCCAAATGCACAGCGGACAGGAAGTAACGGGTTCTAAAAACGGGAAAGCTTCTGTCCTGTACAGGCGCTTAATGAAATTTGGCCGAATCTGCATTTCTTAATGGTTGACGTTCCCAAACCTTGGCCTCAGCTCCAGCTGGGCGATCGAGGCACGCCAGCAGTACAAAAATAAATTACGAGAAACGAGCGAAAGTTAAAATAAAGGTTGGGCCGTCCCTTCCCTGGGGTCGATGCTGAGGAACAGAAGTCGCAAGCGTGGCGGCTAGAGGTTAGCGGGACGCCGAGCCGGGCGGGGCCGGGGCAGACGCGGGACCCAGAGAAGAGAGGGCGACCACGGGAGGCCGGACACCCGGGCGGCCTCGGACCACTTACCAGGCCAGGCCCAGGCACGTCCCCAGCGACAGAAGGCTCAAGCCGGTCCGGGGATCCGCCCAGCCCCCGCCTCCACCGCCCCGACCCTCGAGGCTCTTCCCGTCCTCGCTTCGCTTCCCAGGCTCCGCTGGGGCTCCCTTGGGCGCCGACCTCTTCCGGCTCTTCCCCTCAGACATGTCTGGAGGTCCTGAGGATGACAAACCCGGGGCTGCCTCTTCACCCTGGTGTAGCGAGACGTGGCCTCCTCAGCCTCCGCGGGAAGGCTCGGCGGTGACCGCGCCCCGTTTCAGACTTGACACCGCCCAGAAACCAGCCCCCTTCCTCTCCCGGCCATCCTCCCTGCTCCACAGCGTCTCCCAGCCACCCGCTTTCTAGTTCCTCCAGCTGGGGTAAGCGGCAATCCTACTTCCCCAAACTTCTGCGTTAACGCTGCAAAAGCGAGGAAACCCGTCTGCAAGCCGCCGGGACGCGGCGGGGGGGGGGGGGGGGGGGGGCGGGGCGGGGCGGGGCGGGGCAGCGCGCGTCGAGCGCGCCGCCGCCTCGGTCCGCCCTTCGTTGGAGCGCGGCGCGCCCCAGTTGGTGCGGCGGAGGCTTTTTTCTGCGCGCGCGGGCACTAGCCGGATCCGGAGCGCGCGCGGCGACGGACGCCTGGAGCGGTTCCGGGTGTGTTTCTTGGCACGCGCGGGCCGGCGTCGTCCCAGGGGGGCGGACTGGCGGGTTTTCACTGCTCCACGGTCCTGAGGCGGAGAGGCTGGCTTTATTCCTGGGCAGAAGGGGTGAGGGAGCCGGAGGTGAGGCGTCTGGGCTGTCAGCGACCCGCGAGGACTTGAAGTAGACGCGGCGGCGTCCGCAGTGGCTCCGGGCTCCCGCCCGGGTGCAGCCGCAGCGGGAGGGAAGGAACGACAGTCCGAGTGGCGCTCCTTCCTTTGTGTCTGGGTTGGAATACTCACCTCGGCGCCCCGGGACTGCGTGGGCCGCCTGCGGGGGTGACGCCTCCTCCGCAGGTCGGAGATTCCCGGGGGTCTTCAGGAGCCCCCCGGCTGCGGAGGCCCAGGTGAGACACCTGTGAGGCCCCGACCTGCCCCCGGGCTGTGGCCCGAGCCCCAAATTTCCTTTTGGAAGTCCCGTTGCCTCCACTCACCCCTACCTTGATTTTCCGGTCTGTCCCTTCAGGGCTTCTCTTCCCAGTGAAGACCCAGGTGCGAAGGTTTGGGTAACTTTGCGCCTCGCTTTTCTCCCCGAACCCGGTTCTTCGGAGGTTCAGTAGTCGATTTTAGAGACTCAGAATTCTGGGTCAAGGAATTATTATTAATCATTCTGATACTGTACCAGGAAGTGAACTTATCTAAAGAGGAAATGTTTTCCTGGATGGAACTGTTCTTTATATTTCACAAGCCTGCAGAGTACTGACTTTACATGTTGATGTGGTTACGGAAGGTGGGACACTGAGAATTTGTTCAGAATATCTAAATGTGTGCAGAGTTAAAAAACGTATAAAACTTAACGTCTTTAGTTTTAATAGGGCTAGGTAAAGTTGGAAATTAGTTTCAGATGGTCAGAGTGTGTCTATTGCCTTAGCTATTGGACAAAAGCTAAAAAGTTCATTTTTGTTTTGTTAAATAGAGTTTTATTACTGAAAAATTAAGGGACGTTTTATGTTTTAATATGATTTTTAAAAAAGTAATTAGTTTATTATTTATTTTTGGTTGCATTGGGTCTTTGTTGCTGTGCGTGGGCGTCTCATTGCGGTGGCTTCTCTTGTGGAACACGGGCTGGGTAGTTGTGGCTCACGGGCTCTAGAGCGCAGGCTTAGTAGTTGCGTCGCACGGGCTTAGTTGCTCCGCGGCATGTGGAATTTCCCCCGGACCAGGGCTCGAACCCGTGTCCCCTGCACTGGCGGGGGGGGTTCTTAACTACTGCACCACCAGGGAAGCCCGGGACGTTTTATGTTTAACTAGATCATAAAAACACTAACATTTAAAAACGTAGCCTTGATCCTAACCATAACTTTTTCTTTTATCAATCAGTTTCATGCCAGTACTGGGCATTTTGTGAACCTTGACAAGCATAGGCAAATTCTCTACTTACCTGTGTTTCAAAGTGACACATTCGGTGGTACTTTTTATAGTCATTATTGATTACTGATTAATGAAGCTTAACGATTATTGCTCCTCTTCTGTGTGCTCAAAATCACTTGTACTTATCTCTTGGCGCTTAGTACATCACATTATAATTATCTGTATTTTACTCTCCTACAAGATTGTGAATTCCTTCAGGGGTATGATTTAATCTCTGTAGATTCAGGGCCTGACACACAAGAGGGGCTCAAATGTTTATTGAATGAGTATATAAATAAACACATTTAGACACTCACTGTATTACATTGGGTAGATTCTGTTTAAAAACTTGAAAATGTTCTGATCTGGGTTTTATACCTATTGAAAAATTTGCATCATATTTGAAATAAAGTCGGTAGGAACTTAGAGTATTATACTGTGAAGAATATTATTCTTTGTGTCCTCCTAGTCTAAGAAATGACATCAGAGGATATTTTCTGTTGCTTTGTCATAGTTAGCAGCTCAGCTGAAAAATTAGTGGAGTAAGCACATGAGAAATGTGTTTACCAATGAAGACCTACCAGCTGACACTCATCTTGAGTGAGCACTAATACGCAATACCAAGAATGCTCTATTTAGTCTTAATGATGGTAAAGAAATCAAGTAGTTTATAAATATTAGGACTTTAGTATGACCATTGTTTATAAAATCTTAACTTAAAGGAAGTTTTAAAATTGTACAAATGATAATGTGTATTGAAAAAATATTAAGACAGTATAGAAAAGAAGAAAAAAGAACTGGGGAAAATTCCCCCCAAATCTTGCTACTTGGAAGTAACCCAAACATTTTGTTGAACAGACTTCTAAACATCTCTCTATGCATTTATATGAGACCAACACATATTTTGTGCTATACATGGTATCATATTTAAATTTTTTTCAATCAGTGACATGTCATGAGCACCTTTCCATGTCAGTACATGGAGATGTCTTATTGTAAATGGCTATATAATATTCCATCTTATGTACCGAGTCTTTTTTTTTTTTTTTTTTTTTTCGGTACGTGGGCCTCTCACTGTTGTGGCCTCTCTTGTTGCGGAGCACAGGCTCCGGACGCGCAGGCCCAGTGGCCGTGGCTCACGGGCGCAGCCCCTCCGCGGCATGTGGGATCTTCCCAGACCGGGGCACGAACCCGTGTCCCCTGCATCAGCAGGTGGACTCTCAACCACTGCGCCACCAGGGAAGCCCCATACTCTAATTTTTTTAATCCATACTCCGAATGATGGGCATTTAGGTTGTTCTAATATTTTTATCTTACCTAAACACTCTCTATTAACCCTTTTTGTGGATATTTTTGCATACATATATGAGTATCTCTCTGAGGTAAATTCCTAGAAGTGGGATTTCTGGGTTAAAGAGAATGCTTACTTTAAACACATCTTACCTTATAAGCCTTCCAGAAAAGTTGCATCCACTTTGTACTCTCCTCAGGTATCTTAAAAGAATAATCATTACCTCACACCTTTGAAAGCATTAGATTTTGTTTATTTAAAAAAAATCTTTGCATGTCTGCCTGATGAAAGTCCACTGGGGAAAGCCAGGACATAGATGAAGCCCAGGGGAGGACAGAGTGACCGGCGGTGCAGACAGCCTGCTCGTTTTCTTTTCGGCGTCCCCCTTCCGTCCTCCTTTCTGTGGGCGGACACGTAGGAGAGTTTAAATAAACTCTGTTTAAATAAATAGGAAAAAAAACTTTGCAAAAGAAGTCTTATTTTCTTTACATTTTTCATTACCAATGAGGTTATACATCTTTTCATATCTTTATTGGCTTGACAAATATTTTGATGTTTGCCTGTAGCTCATGGTTGACAGAGAAGGAAAAATTTGAGGGAGGATGGATGCAAAAGCGCGAAATTGTTTGCTTCAACATAGAGAAGCCCTGGAAAGGGACGTCAAAACATCCTACATCATGGATCACATGATTAGTGATGGAGTTTTAACAGTGTCGGAGGAGGAAAAAGTAAAAAATGAGGTAAAGCCCTCTGAGGCAGTCTATGCTTTCTTAAAAAGTTTTAGAATTTATTTCAAAACTTGTACTGGTCTCCACTAATTTATGTTGCAAATATATTCTTTGTAGTATACTAAACTACTTTTTTTTTTTTTAGCCCAC
Organism: Tursiops truncatus; assembly: GCF_011762595.2. Classification (NCBI taxonomy): domain Eukaryota; kingdom Metazoa; phylum Chordata; class Mammalia; order Artiodactyla; family Delphinidae; genus Tursiops; species Tursiops truncatus. The sequence goes on along the minus strand of NC_047044.1, from coordinate 22,600,710 downwards.
CCAACGGCAACGAGCAGCTATGCTAATTAAAACGATACTTGAAAAAGATAATTATTCCTATATATCATTCTACAATGCTCTGCTACATGAAGGGTATAAAGATCTTGCCGACCTTCTCCATCGTGGCATTCCTGTCATATCTTCTTCCAATGGCAAAGATTCAGTTGGAATAACTTCATATGGTTTGTATCCATGATACTTTCTATCATAAAGGCTCCGTTGCTGCAGTTTGGTCTTATTGTAGATGAAATCTGCTAGAGAGACTGATCAGTTCACTGAATCATGCATGTGAAAAAATTATCGTTTTCCAATTCAAATATTTTTATTTGCATCTATGTTACCTCTCTCATTTCCTTGCCCAGTGAACTATCTACTGCTGAGGTAATAATATACATACCATAATTTTTAGAGATAATACGGCAATTTATAGTCCTTTATTTAAGTTCTTCAGTTTTGTGTTTATCAAGTTCAAGCATAGGAAAGAATAAGAATCTTTAGAAATCTGTGTTCTTGAAAGCAATTCCATATTCTTTCCTTTACAGTCTCTTCTCAGTTTTTAGTATGAGAAAAAGATTGGAGAGTCAGGGAGGAATAGGGTGAGTAAGGGCAGATACAGATGGAGATTTTCATTGTCTTTAGTCATCTTGAGAGGTATATGTTTGCTTTTGTTCTGGGTGTTCTGAGAAATCAAAGTTGAAGTTAATATGCTAGCCACATTTTCTTACTTCTCTTGGAAATTCTGAGGCTGAGACCTCAGCCTTGCTCTCTTTGGTTTTTATGGTGTTACTTGAGTAACCATTTCAGAGTTCTCTTCATTCATGCTTGTTTTGTTTTGGATTTCAGTAAGGACAGTCCTGTGTGAAGGTGGAGTACCACAGAGGCCCGTTGTTTTTGTTACTAGGAGGAAGCTAGTGAATGCAATTCAGCAGAAGCTCTTCAAACTGAGTGGTGAACCGGGATGGGTCACCATATATGGAATGGCAGGTTGTGGGAAGTCTGTATTAGCTGCAGAAGCTGTTCGAGATCATTCTTTCTTAGAAGGTAAGTTTTGATTACCATTGCTGGCTAAGAAGATATTGTTTAGGCATTGCATTAGTTTCCTGTTGCTGCTGTAATAAATTACCAAAACTTTTGGGGGCTTAAAACAACACAAATTTATTATCTTGAAGTTCTGGAGGTCAGAAGACAAAAATAGCTCTTACTGAGCTAAAATCCAAGTGTCAGCAGTGCTTAGTTGCTTTTGGAGGCTCTAGGGAGAATCCTTTTCCTTGCATTTCCCAGCTTCTAGAGGTGGCCTGCATTCCTTGACTCATGGTCCATTTCCCCATTTTCAAAGCTGGCAGTGCATAGCATCTTCAAATCTTTCTCTCTTCTCTGGTCTTTGCTTCTGTCATCACATCTCCTCCCCTGACTTTCTTGCGTCCCTCTTACAGGGGCCCTTGTGATTACATGGGCCCCACTGGATAATCAAGGATTATCTCATCTCAGAATCCTTAATTTAATCGCATTTACAAAGTCCCTTTTGCTGTGTAAGGTGATATATTTACAAGTTCTGTGGAATATGTTGTGGAGATCATTGGCTGGTGCGGGGGAGCGGGGTGGGGGGGCATTTTTCTGCCTACCGCAGGTGATTGAATTTGAATTTTATTTTCTGCCCTGCCTGTCACAATCAGGCTTGACTAGCCAGGCCAATAAATTCATGTGTTACCAGATGGCACTTATTATCAATGGAATGAAGCTATTTCCCTCGTATCTTAATAATTGGGGGAATTGTAGGGTTGACAAAGTATCTTGAAAGGTTGTCCAGCTTGTATCCCTGACTTTCAACAGTATTAGACTTACAGCTTCCTGTCAGTTGAGTGTCTGTTTTGGCACAGAGTGTTGTAGGGAAGGAGATAGTTGGAAAGTTGGTTCCAATAAGGACCATCCCAGTGGGAGATTCTCCCATGTATTTGGCATCTGTATTAAATAAACTATTAATTCCATTTCCGCAATTAATTCTATCAGTTACTTATCTTTAAAAATAAAAATCTTTAGTAACTTGTTTATCTTATGTGTAATCTCAAGAAAAAGAAAAATTGTGAGTTGACTGTAACAACCAATGGGTTTTTGCAGGCAGGCTTTATAGATTCATGTGACATCTGGCAACTGATTTCCCTTGCTTCAGATATTCATGTATTCAATAAATACTTGAGAACCTATTATGGATCTTGGCACTGTTTTGGGGCAAAAGGGATTCAAAAAGAAGCCTGTGCATCTAAGGAATTTACTTACGGTCTGGTAAGGGAGGCAGACATACAAACAAATTACATCATGTGTGATAAATTGAACAGTAGAAACAAGTATAAGGTACAAAGTTAGAACAAAGGAAGGAAGCTTTCTGTCTGGGGGAAGAAAATGAACAAGACAGGCTTCCTGAAATGACATTTTAGCTGGAGTTTGAAGGAAGAATAGAAAGAAGTTTGCAAGGCCGACTAGGCAAGGATGGGAGAGTAGAGAAGGTGGGAAGGGTATTGGGTAGTTACTGGAGTGGGGAAGGACATATGGTGCAGAAGAGGATTTAGGACATTTGGCAGGTGTACTGTTGACCCTAATGAGTCTGGTAGGTTCTCAGGGTATTCCCTATCAGGAATATTATATAGCTTCCTCAGTCTTTGGTTGCCTCCATCCATTTTCTGGGGAACTTAAAAAGATAGTTCCTGACTTATAGTGCTTAATAACTTTTTTTGTGTTTACAATATATAATCACCAATTAAGGTAGTTTATGACGGGCTTCCCTGGTGGCACAGTGGTTGAGAGTCCGCCTGCCGATGCAGGGGACACGGGTTTGTGACCCGGTCCGGGAAGATCCCACAGGCCGTGTAGCGGCTGGGCCCGTGAGCCATGGCCACTGAGCCTGTGCGTCTGGAGCCTGTGCTCCGCAGCGGGAGAGGCCACAACAGTGAGAGGCCCGCAAAAAAAAAGATAGTTTATGACAAGATGACAAAATGAATAGAGTAAATAGTCAGCACCTGAGAGATTTAGAAAGTTGGAGGCTAGGGCACATCTATTGTACACACCTGGTTTTAGTTAATACTTCACAGCCCTTGTTAACAGTATTGATCATACTCTTGTCAGAAGTAGGCCTAATTTCCTAAGCCCTGGTTTTTCTCCTTTGTCATTGTAGAGAAGTTTCATGAGACTCAGAGCCATGCACATTTCAGGGCTAAGGATTTATTTATTTATTCACTTTTTTTTTCCCCTCTCCTGCAAAGTTGATCACCAAGGATATTTCAGGATAAAATTGGTTTAAATTTCTTTAGTGTGAAGAAATGGTCTTCCTTTCAATATAGTGATGAATTTCCTTTAAACTATGTATTTATAATATACCAATTTATAGGGTTAAAATGTGCTCTTTAAATCTATGTATTTATAATATATGTATTTATATATTATTTTAAACTATGTATTTATAATACTATGTATTTATAATATACCAATTTGTAGGGTTAAAATGTGCTCTTTAAATCAGTTTTAATCGCTCTATATTATTGGGGTGAATTTTCAATTTTAGGGGTTAAAATTGACCAACAACTTATGGAATTAACTAGCCAGGAATCATATTGTATGAATTGTGGTCTCGGAATAGATTTTCACCACTTTGTTTTGAGAAAATGCCAGAGATACTAGCAATTGTCCAGTGCATAATGAGCTTAATTCATATCCCTTATAAGCTTTTGTGAGATCTCAAGTATGGAAGATTGAGTAAATCATATTTAGTTTATAGCCCATTATCCTATTAGGTCTATCTAAGGCTTAGCTTCTTGCTGTGTTTATTTCCTTTTAAAAATTTCCCATTCTCATTTCCCTCCTCTAAAGGAAAACACACTCCTATGTGTTTCCTTTACACAACTACAACACTGCTTCATTTCTGACACCAGATGTGTGAGTTTTCCACACATCCAGCAATTCTTCAACACGAGCTGGGTGTCCTGTGATTTAACTCACTTCTGAAACTATCTACCTGGAGATAGCATCAGATCCCATAGGTTAAGGGTTCAGTCCTACAAGACTGCCCCCTAACCCCTTCACATGCCAATTGCTAGTCCAGGTTGTTTGTTACCTGTGCTTCTGACAACTATACTTATTAGATTACTGGTTTATTATACAAGGATAAAACTCTGGAACAGCCAGATGGAAGAGATGCATGGGGCACGTATGTGGGAAGGGGTGTAGAGCTTCCGTGCCCATTTTGGGTGTATCACTCTTCCTACATCTCCTTGTGTTCAGCAACCCAGATGCTCTGTGAATCTTGCCCTTTTGGTTTTTTTATGGAGTCTTCATTCATTATGTAGGTATGATTGATTAAATCATTGGCTGATTGTGATTGAACTCAATCTCCAGCCACTCACTCCCCTCTCCTCTGGAGGTCTGGAGGGTGGGGCTGAAAGTTCCAACTCTAATCAAGGGGTTGGTTCCTCTGGTAACCAGCCCCTATCCTTAGGTTATCTAGGGGCTTTTCAGAAATCACTTTATTAACAGAAACTCAGGTGTGGTTAAAAGGGGCTTGTTATATGAATAATGTAAGACACCATTTCACTTTTATACCCTGGAGCTATTTCAGGAACAAAACTAAATAGTATAACAAAAGATGCCCCTAAGGCTCTTCTTATATGGGAAATTACAAGGATCTTAGAGCTGTGTGCCAGGAAGAGTGATGAAAACCAAATATATATTTAATCACAGAATTACACCTCCCCATAGGCGATCTTTCTAATGTATTTATTGTATATTCTTTGTAAATGTATGTGTAACGTATGTTTTCTTGTAAAATGTTTGTTTATATGTAAATATTTTAAATTTGCATACTTGTTAATGTTAATTATTTTCTTCTGTTTCTTATCTCACTTGACACTATGTTTTTAAGATTTATCCTTGTTTTATGTACATATTATTTGTTACACCTGATTGCTATCCTCCATGGGGTACCTCCAATACATTTTATTGTTCATTCCCTAGTTAATAGATATATAGATTGTCTCCAACTCTTTGCTGCCCCAGCAAAGCTCGGTTGAACTTTTACAGATATGAGAATTTCTTGAGTATATGTAGCTAGGACCAGAATCTCCAAGTTACAGGATATATAAATATCAAATTTGATTGCCCTCCAATCTGTGCATTCCCATCAATAGCATGTGAGGGCTCCTGTATCCTCACTTCTTTAGTGACACTAGGTATCATCCAGCTTTGTAATTTTTGCCAGGCCAGCAGGTGTAAAGTGGTATCTTTTAATTTGCATTTCTCTGATAACTTGAATTTGACCATTTCTTCATAAGCTTTTTAGGCTTTTGGGTTTCCTTGTTTATAAATTTTGTTGATAACATTTGTCAGTTTTTCCATTTTGTTGCTTTTTAGGAATTTCTTATATATTCTAGATAGTAGGGCTTGTTGCTTTTAGACTTTGTAAATACTTTCTCCTTATATTATCTGTATTAATTTTGTCCTGGATGTCCTTGATAGAAATCTTTAATTCTGATGTAGTCAAATTAATTTTTTTTGCCTTCTAATTTGTGTTTCCTGAATTTTCTTAAGTAGTCCTATTATAGTCTTACCATTCATATTTAGCTTTTTTAAAAAATAAATTTATTTTATTTTTGGCTGCATTGGGTCTTGGTTCCTGCACTCAGGCTTTCTCTAGTTGTGGCGAGCAGGGGCTACTCTTGGTTGCCGTGCGCGGGCTTCTCACTGCAGTGGCTTCTGTTGTTGCAGAGCATGGGCTCTAGGCGTGTGGGCTTCAGTAGTTGTGGCTCGCAGGCTCTAGAGTGCAGGCTCAGTAGTTGTGGCGCACAGACTTAGTTGCTCCGCGGCATATGGGATCTTCCCGGACCAGGGCTCAAACCTGTGTCCCTTGAATTGGCAGGCAGATTCTTAACCACTGCACCACCAGGGAAGCCCCATATTTAGCTTTTTAATCTATTTGGAGTCTGCTTTTGTATATCCACTAGTTCAAGAGTAGATACTTTCCTAAAGAAAAAAAGTTTTTTTTTTTTTGGCTGTGCTGCGTGGCATGCAGGATCTTAGTTCCCTGACCAGGGATTGAACCCGTGCCCCCTGCAGTGGAAGCGTGGAGTCTTAACTACTGGACTGCCTGGGAAGTCCCCCTAAAGATGAATTTTAATCTCTGGAGTTCATTTCCATTCTAAAATATAGGAATATTAGATTTTTGCTGTTTAATTGTAGTATAAAACCTTTTTTTTTCTTTTGTAAGTGGGTAACTGTATGGGTTACAAACTTCATTAAAACTGTGTTCCTACAGAAATTTTGTTATCTTAGAGCGGTGTTTGGTGTAAATTAATACTATTAAGTGCTTGCTTCGGCAGCACATATACTAAAATTGGAATGATACAGAGAAGATTAGCATGGCCCCTAATCCTTGCGCAAGGATGACACGCAAATTCGTGAAGCGTTCCATATTTGTCTTTCGTGCCCGAGGCTTTTTGTTCTTATTTTGATTAACATTTTTGGAAGGATTCTTCAAGAATAAAATAAATCACATACCTACAGCAAAAAAAAAAAAAAAAAAAAAAAAAAATATTAAGTTCTTAACTACTTATGCCTATACATTTTTAGGAAACCTACTTTCGTTTTGAAAGTTCAACCCTTTATTTATTTAGGGAAATTATAAAGAGTTGATGTATTTTTAAACCATTCATACAATTTTATTTAAGTGCTGAGTTTTTAAAGTATGAAAGTTTTCTTCAGAGGCTGTCTACCTATTTGCTTCCTTCTTTCCCAAGATTTCCTTGATGCTGTTAGATTATTAATTGCTACCTGCATAAACCTCATGTGAAAGTAGGAGGGGTTAATTTTCTCTGAATAAAGGCAATTTTCCTCTGATTAAGTTTCTCTGAATGAAATTACAGGTACAAGCCTCATTCAAGGCTAAATTGCTCCCTCTTGTGCCCATAGTCAAGATGTTTAGATTCTTTCTGAAATGCGAAATTAATGCTTCTGTATTTAACTGTCTTACTGTGATGGTAGGAGATTTGCAGATCAGTTGGTCTTTTGGGCTTTTTGTCTTTCTTTTTAAAGCTAATAGTGTTTTATTTTTCTTGCGTATGTTAATAATGCCCTAATTTAGTTTTAAATTTAGGAGAGAAAGACCTTTTATACTGTAGATAATAGATACTTAAATTTATTTTTATTTATTTTTTGAATTTTGTTTTATTTATTTTTTTATACAGCAGGTTCTTATTAGTCATCAGTTTTATACACATCAGTGTATACATGTGAATCCCAATCTCCCAATTCAGCACACCACCATCCCCATCCCCCCACGGCTTTCCCCCCCTTGGTGTCCATACGTTTGTTCTCTACATCTGTGTCTGAACTTCTGCCCTGCAAACTGGTTCATCTGTACCATTTATCTAGGTTCCACATACATGCGTTAATATACGATATTTGTTTTTCTCTTTCTGACTTACTTCACTCTGTATGACGGTCTCTAGATCCATCCACGTCTCAACAAATGACTCAACTTTGTACCTTTTTATGGCTGAGTAATATTCCATTGTATGTATGTACCACATCTTCTTTCTCCATTCGTCTGTCAATGGGCATTTAGGTTGCTTCCATGACCTGGCTATTGTAAATAGTGCTGCAATGAACATTGGGGTGCATGTGTCTTTTTGAAATATGGTTTTTTCTGGGTATATGCCCAGTAGTGGGATTGCTGGATCATATGGTAATTCTATTTTTAGTTTTTTAAGGAACCTCCATACTGTTCTCCATAGTGGCTGTATCAATTTACATTCCCACCAGAAGGTTCCCTTTCTCCACACTCTCTCCAGCATTTGTTGTTTGTAGATTTTCTGATGATGCCCTTTCTTTTTTTTTTTTTTTTTTTTTGTGGTACGCGGGCCTCTCACTGTTGTGGCCTCTCCCGTTGCGGAGCACAGGCTCCAGACGCACAGGCTCAGCTGCCATGGCTCACGGGCCCAGCCGCTCTGCAGTATGTGGGATCTTCCCGGACCGGGGCACGAACCTGTGTCCCCTGCATTGGCAGGCGGACTCTCAACCACTGCGCCAACAGGGAAGCCCACTCTTTCTTTTTTTTTTTTTTTTGCGGTACGCGGGCCTCTCACTGCTGTGGCCTCTTGCGTTGCGGAGCACAGGCTCTGGATGCACAGGCTCAGCAGCCATGGCTCACGGGCCCAGCCGCTCCGCGACAACGTGGGATCCTCCCGGACCGGGGCACGAACCCATGTCCCCTGTATCAGCAGGCGGACCCTCAACACCTGCGCCACCAGGGAAGCCCTGATGATGTCCTTTCTAACTGGTGTGAGGTGATACCTCACTGTAGTTTTGATTTGCATTTCTCTGATAATTAGTGATGTTGAGCAGCTTTTCATGTGCTTCTTGGCAATCTGTGTGTCTTCTTTGGAGAAATGTCTATTTAGGTCTTCTGCCCATTTTTGGATCGGGTTGTTTGTTTCTTTAATATTGAGCTGCGTGAGCTGTTTATATATTTTGGAAATTAATCTTTTGTCCATTGATTCATTTGCAAATATTTTCTCCCATTCTGAGGGTCTTCTTTTCATCTTGTTTTGCTGTGCAAAAGCTTTTAAGTTTCATTAGGTCCCATTTGTTTATTTTTGTTTTTATTTCCGTTACTCTAGGAGGTGGATCAAAAAAGATCTTGGTGTGACTTATGTCAAAGAGTGTTCTTCCTATGTTTTCCTCTAAGAGTTTTATAGTGTCCGGTCTTACATTTAGGTCTCGAATCCATTTTGAGTTTATTTTTGTGTATGGTGTTAAGGAGTGTTCTAATTTCATTCTTTTACATGTAGCTGTCCAGTTTTCCCAGCACCACTTATTGAAGAGACTGTCTTTTCTCCTTTGTATATCCCTGCCTCCTTTGTCATAGATTAGTTGACCATAGGTGCATGGGTTTATCTCTGGCCTTTCTATCCTGTTCCATTGATCTATATTTCTTTTCTTGTGCCAGTAACATATTGTCTTGATTACTATAGCTTTGTAGTATAGCCTGAAGTCAGGGAGTCTGATTCCTCCAGCTCTGCTTTTTTCCCTCAAGACTGCTTTGGCTATTTGGGGTCTTTTGTGTCTCCATACAAATTTCAAGAATTTTTGTTTTAGTTCTGTAAAAAATGCCATTGGTAATTTGATAGGGATTGCATTGATTCTGTAGATTGCTTAGGGTAGTATAGTCATTTTCACAATATTGATTCTTCCAATCCAAGAACATGGTATATCTCTCCATCTGTTGGTATCACCTTTAATTTCTTTCATCAGTGTCTTACAGTTTTCTGCATACAGGTCTTTTTTCTCCCTAGGTAGGTTTATTCCTAGGTATTTTAGTCTTTTTGTTGCAATGGTAAATGGGAGTGTTTCCTTAATTTCTCTTTCAGATTTTTCATCATTAGTGTATAGGAATGCAAGAGATTTCTGTGCATTAGCTTTGTATCCTGCAACTTTACCAAATTGATTGATTAGCACTAGTAGTTTTCTGGTGGCATTTTTAGGATTCTCTATATATAGTATCATGTCATCTGCAAACAGTGACAGTTTTACTTCTTCTTTTCCAATTTGTATTCCTTTTATTTCTTTTTCTTCTCTGATTGTCATGGCTAGGACTTCCAAAACTATGTTGCATAATAGTGGTGAGAGTGGATATTCTTGTCTTGTTCCTGATCTTAGAGGAAATACTTTCAGTTTTCAAAATTGAGAATGATGTTTGCTGTGGGTTTGTTGTATACGGCCTTTATTATGTTGAGGTAGGTTCCCTCTATGCCCACTTTCTGGAGAGTTTTTATCATAAATGGGTGATGAATTTTGTCAAAAGCTTTTTCTTCATCTATTGAGATGATCATATGGTTTTTCTTCTTCAGTTTGTTAATATGGTGTATCACATTGATTTGCATATAGTGAAGAATCCTTGCATCGCTGGGATAAATCCCACTTGATCATGGTGTATGATCCTTTTAATGTGTTGTTGGATTCTGTTTGCTAGTATTTTGTTGAGGATTTTTGCATCTATATTCATCAGTGATATTGGTCTGTAATTTTCTTTTTTTGTAGTATTTTTGTCTGGTTTTGGTATCAGGGTGATGGTGGCCTCATAGAATGAGTTTGGGCCTGTTCCTTCCTCTGCAATTGTTTGGAAGAGTTTGAGAAGGATGGGTGTTAGCTCTTCTCTAAATGTTTGATAGAATTCATGTGTGAAGCCATCTGGTCCTGGACTTTGGTTTGTTGGAAGATTTTTAATCACAGTTTCAATTTCATTACTTGTGATTGGTCTGTTCATATTTTCTATTTCTTCCTGGTTCAGTCTTGGAAGGTTATACCTTTGTAAGGATTTGTCCATTTCTTCCAGGTGGTCCATTTTATTGGCATAGAGTTGCTTGTAGTAGTCTCTTTGGATGCTCTGTATTTCTGTGGTGTCTGTTGTTCTCCTTTTTCATTTCTAATTTTATTGATTTGAGTCCTCTCCTTCTTTTTCTTGATGAGTCTGGCTAATGGTTTATCAATTTTGTTTATCTTCTCAAAGAACCAGCTTTTTTTTTTGATCTTTGGTATTGTTTTCTTCGTTTCTATTTCATGTATTTCTGCTCTGATCTTTATGATTTCCTTCCTTCTGCTAACTTTAGGTTTTGTTTGTTCTTCTTTCTCTAGTTCCTTTAAGTGTAAAGTTAGATTGTTTATTTGAGATTTTTCTTGTTTCTTGATGTAGGCTTGTATAGGTATAAACTTTCCTCTTAGAACTGCTTTTGCTGCATCCCATAGGTTTTGGATCGTCGTGTTTTCACTGTCATTTGTCTCTAGGTATTTTTTGATTTCCTCTTTGATTTCTTCAGTGTTCTGTTGGTTATTTAGTAATGTATTGTTTAGCCTCCATGTGTTTGTGTTTTTTATGTTTTCTTCCCTGTAATTCATTTCTAATCTCATAGTGTTGTGGTCCGAAAAGATGCTTGATAAGATTTCAGTTTTCTTAAACTTACTGAGGCTTGATTTGTGACCCAAGATGTGATCTATCCTGGAGAATGGTCCTTGTGCACTCGAGAAGAAAGTGTAATCTACTGTTTTGGGGTGGAATGTCCTATAAATGTCAATTAAATCTATCTGGTCTGTTGTGTCATTGAAAGCTTCTGTTTCCTTATTTATTTTCATTTTGGATGATCTGTCCATTGGTGTAAGTGAGGTGTTAAAGTCCCCCAGTATTACTGTGTTACTGTCGATTTCCTTTTTTATAGCTGTTAGCAGTTGCCTTATGTATTGAGGTGCTCCTATGTTGTGTGCATATATATTTATAATTGTTATATCTTCTTCTTGGATTCCTTGATCATTATGTAGTGTCCTTCTTTGTCTCTTGTAATATTCTTTATTTTAAAGTCTATTTTATCTGATATGAGTATTGCTACTCCAGCTTTCTTTTGATTTCCATCTGTATGGAATATCTTTTTTCACCCCCTCACTTTCAGTCTGTAATGTCCCTAGGTCTGAAGTGGGTCTCTTGTAGATAGCATATATAGGGTTCTTGTTTTTTTTTTTTTGCGGTACGCGGGCCTCTCACTGTTGTGGCCTCTCCCGTTGCGGAGCATAGGCTCCAGACGTGCAGGCTCAGCGGCCATGGCTCACGGGCCCAGCTGCTCTGCGGCATGTGGGATCTTCCCGGACTGGGGCACGAACCCGTGTCCCCTGCATCGGCAGGCGGACTCTCAACCACTGCGCCACCAGGGAAGCCCTGGTTCTTGTTTTTATATCCATTCAGCAAGCCTGTGTCTTTTGGTTGGAGCATTTAATCCATTCACGTTTAAGGTAATTATTGTTATGTATATTCCTATGACCATTTTCTTAATTGTTTTGAGTTTGTTTTTGTAGGTCCTTTTCTTCTCTTTTGTTTCCCACTTAGAGAAGCTCCTTTAGCATTTGTTGTAAAGTTGGTTTGGTGGTGCTGAATTCTCTTACCTTTTGTTTGTCTGTAAAGCTTTTGATTTCTCCATTGAATCTGAATGAGATCCTTGCTGGGTAGAGTAATCTTGGTTGTAGGTTCTTCCCTTTCATCACTTTAAGTATATCATGCCACTCCCTTCTGGCTTGTAGAGTTTCTGCTGAGAAATCAGCTGTTAACCTTATGGGAGTTCCCTTGTATGTTATTTGTCATTTTTCCCTTGCTGCTTTCAAGAATTTTTCTTTGTCTTTAATTTTTGCCAATTTGATTGCTGTGTGTCTTGGCATGTTTCTCCATGGGTTTATCCTGTATGGGACTTGCTGCGCTTCCTGGACTTGGGTGGCTATTTCCTTTCCCATGTTAGGGAAGTTTTTGCCTATCATCTCTTCAAATATTTTCTCTCGTCCTTTCTCTCTCTCTTCTCCTTCTGGGACCCCTATAATGCGAATGTTGTTGCATTTAATGTTGTCCCAGAGGTCTCTTAGGCTGTCTTCATTTCTTTTCATTCTTTTTTCTTATTCTGTTCTTCAGCAGTGAATTCCACCATTTTGTCTTCCAGGTCACTTATCCGTTCTTCTGCCTCAGTTATTCTGCTATTGATTCCTTCTAGTGTATTTTTCATTTCATTTACTGTATTGTTCATCTCTGTTTGTTTGTTCTTTAATTCTTCTAGGTCTTTGTTAAACATTTCTTGCATCTTCTCGATCTTTGCCTCTATTCTTTTTCTGAGGTCCTGGATCATCTTCACTATCATTATTCTGAATTCTTTTTCTGAAAGGTTGCTTATCTCCACTTCACTTAGTTGTTTTTCTGGGGTTTTATCTTGTTCCTTTATCTGGTACATAGCCCTCTGCCTTTTCATCTTGTCTATCTGTCTGTGAATGTGGTTTTTGTTCCACAGGCTGCAGGATTGTAGTTCTTCTTGTTTCTGCTGTCTGCCCTCTGGTGGATGAGGCTATCTAAGAGTCTTGTGTAAATTTCCTGATGGGAGGGACCTGTGGTGGGTAGAGCTGGCTGTTGCTCTGGTGGGCGGAGCTCAGTAAAACTGTAATCCACTTGTCTGCTGATGGATAGGGCAGGGTTCCCTCCCTGTTGGTTGTTTGGCCTGAGGCATCCCAACACTGGAGCCTACCTGGGCTTTTTGGTGGGGCTAATGGCAGACTGGGAGGTCTCAAGCCAAGGAGTACTTCACAGAACTTCTGCTACCAGTGTCTTTGTCCTCAGGGTGAGCCACAGCCCCCCCCCCCCACCTCTGCAGGAGACCCTCCAACACTAGCAGGTAGGTCTGGTTCAGTCTCCCCTGGGGTCACTGCTCCTCCCCTGGGTCCTGATGTGCACACTACTTTGTGTGTGCCCTCTAAGTGTGGAGTGTCTGTTTCCCCCAGTCCTGTCAAAGACCTGCAATCAAATCCTGCTAGGCTTCAAAGTCTGATTCTCTGGGAATTCCTCCTCCCATTGCTGGACCCCCAGGTTGGGAAGCCTGACGTGGGGCTCAGAATCTTCACTCTAGTGGGTGGACTTCTGTGGGTGGACTTCTGTGGTGTAAGTGTTCTCCAGTCTGTGAGTCACCCACCCACCAGTTATGGCATTTGATTTTACTGTGCTTGTGCCCCTCCTACCATCTCATTGTGGCTTCTCCTTTGTCTTTGCATGTGGGGTATCTTTTTTGGTGAGTTCCAGTGTCTTCCTGTCGATCATTGGCCAGCAGCTAGTTGTGATTCTGGTGTTCTCACAAGAGGGAGTGAGAGCACGTCCTTCTACTCCGCCATCTTGGTTCCTCGCTTGGTACTTAAATTTAAATCTGAAAAATTCATTAGCTAGTTGTATCAGGATACTTTCTTTGCCTTGTCTTTAATCCTGGGATGATTTTAGAAAATCTTAAATAGAAAGTGCAAATTAAAAAATAACACTTCAGGAGCAACAGGTATTTTAAAACTGTGTTTTTAACATAACAGTTGTAGTATCTTCATTTAAAAAGAAGTAAAGTTCTTTTCATTTGCCCTTCTGTTCTTTCTCCTAAATTCGTCACCAGTGGTAGTCATGGTTAACAGTTTAGAGTGAGTTTTTCCAAACTTTTTCCTATGCATTTACAATCATGTATACACAGAGAACATAGCTAAAAGTAACATAGTCAAAGTAAGTGAAGCCTCACGGATTTACTGTTTCATAAGTGCTGACTCAAGCTGAAGCAAGCCTAGAGAACGTCAGGAAGCTTTCAGGAATAGAGTAGGACTTGTTGTTTACCTTCTTCTAAGACATTGGCACTGGTAATCAAACCATGCTTCACAGCCTTGCCTTACCTCACTTACTGCAGAGTTCTATTTCTTCTGGTCATTTGTGTTTTAAAAAAATATTTATCTAATTATTTTGGCTGTGCTGGGTCTTTGTTGTGGCACGCAGGCTTCTTAGTTGTGGCATGCATGCGGGCTCTAGTTCCCCAACCAGGGATCAAACCCAGGCCCTCTGCATTGGGAGCACGGGGTCTTACCCACTGGACCACAGGGAAGTTCTTGGTCATTTGTTATCTTTTAGATTCTCTTGTAGTTACTACTCAGTTCATTGCCAAATTCTGATCTAGGTCCCCTCCCCTCATTCCCAAGCCTTTGCTATACCTTCTAGATTCCTCTGTGATCAGGAAGCTCCTCTATATCATCAGCCCTTCTTAGAATATTTGCCTCCTTGCCTTATGTGAAACTGGGCAGTTTCTTGAGGATACCACCTTCTCCATAGCCTCCTTCAGTGGTGTAGCAACTTTTTTCCCTTTCTGTTCCACATATTTCAGCACCAGGAAATGGGTGGATGCTGTCCTTGCTCTCTGTTACCTTGTCCAGGCCATTAATACTTCCTTCTCCAGCTAAATTCTTTGTCCTTTGAGGTTCATTTTTCTAATCTTTCCCTGTTATGTTATTGCCCTCTCATTCATTGATGATTGGAGTTCTTAGTTATAAATTTAAGGCCTTCTCCTGTTGGCACTCTTAGTAATTTTGATATCTATGTGGATGCGTCATCCAAAAACTTGGCCTCTCAGTTTCTTGACTTCTTTATCTGCAGTGACCATTTTCTTCACTCCCCTTCAGCCATATAATTCACTGATCACAGGCTGGATCCCGGCCCATGGCATTACCAGAAACGATACCAGTTTTGAAATCTTGATGTTAAACATTCTATACTACTCTTTGCCTACCTCCATCTATTCTATTTTTTGAGTTCACTACAGTTTTCTGACCTGTCAGGGCTTATCCCTTAATTCCCTAATATCCTCACTGTTTATCCCATCAGCCCCCTCTTAGGTTTGGGCCTAGATTTTTATTCCCCATTATTTAATTGCTCCTCAGCGTATATTCTTCACTCTTTAGGTCTCTCCTTATCTTGGGTGAAAGATGATTCCTTCTCTATTGCTAGGAGATGGAATAGGTATTCTTCTTGATCCCCATTGCTTCATCCAGACATTACTTCCTTTCTCCTTGCTGAAGAAATCACCCAACTGAGTTCCAATTTAAATTCATGATCATAAACCTTGGCAATTTTACTAGGTTCATTTAGTGGATGTGTAACCATCGCATTGGGGTTTGTAGGGTGTAATCAGAAAACAACTTTAGGGCTTCCTTGGTGGCGCAGTGGTTGAGAGTCCGCCTGCCGATGTAGGGGACATGGGTTCGTGCCCCAGTCCGGGAAGATCCCACATGCCGCGGAGCGGCTGGGCCCGTGAGCCATGGCCGCTGAGCCTGTGCATCCGGAGCCTGTGCTCCGCAACGGGAGAGGCCACAACAGTGAGAAGCCCGTGTACCGCAAAAAAAAAAAAAAAAAGAAAACAACTTTACTCTTTTCCTTCGTTGCCTGTTCTAAACTCTTCTCTGGGCCTGATTCTTTCCCTGGCCTTGTACAGGTTCAGAGTATCCAGGTCATTTCACTAATTAAAGTGTCAGGTCCTGGGAATTCCCTGGGGGTCCAGTGGTTAAGACTTGGGCTTTCACTGCTGTGGACCCGAATTCGATCCCTGGTCAGGGAGCTAAGGTACCGCAAGCTGCGTGGTGTGGCCAAAGGAAAAAAAAAAAAGTCAAGTTCTATTTAATACGTTAAATTTCACTTATATATAATGTTCTCCTCTTCTCAGTTTGGCCTGCCTTAGGCTTTGGAAGCCTGCAGTGGAAGAAGAGATTAAGATGGACATTGCAGGTTGTTTCCAGTTTTTTCCTGTTGTAGACAGTGCTGTGGTGAATATCCTGTGGAGGCAGAATAGTTTAGAAGTAGATCATTGACACTGGATGTTTGAATCCCAGCTCTGGGATTCAACCTTTCTGTACCTCAGTTTCCTCATCTGTAATATGGGGATGATAATGGTATCTGCTTGATAGTCTACTCTGAGGATTAAATGTAGATTAATATGTAGAACTCTTAGGAAAGTGTTCAATAAATGTCTGTCATAAGAAGATCTTTGTGCATATATACAAATATTTCTTTTAGATGATTACAATTTTAAAATAGTGATTTCTTTTTGTACTTAATTATTTGTGAATGTCAGTAAATAAGTTGCCCTTTGGTGTAATAAAACTCATTTATCTTTGTATCTATTTTTTGCTTTTTCTTATACATTTATGATCATATAATATAAATCTTTATGGTTAATGCCACTGGTCTGGTCTAATGCTGCTGTTCCCCATATTTTATTTATTTATTTTTAAATTTTTATTCATTAATTTTTTTGGCTGCATTGGGTCTTCGTTGCTGCGCGCGGGCTCTTTGGTTGTGGCAAGCGGGGGCTACTCTTCATTGGGGTGCGCAGGCTTTTTGTTGCAGTAGCTTCTCGTGGCAGAGCATGGGCTCTAGGTGCGTGGGCTTCAGTAGTTGTGGCACACGGGCTTCAGTAGTTGTGGCGTGCAGGCTCAGTAGTTGTGGTGCATGGGCTTAGTTGCTCTGTGGCATATGGGATCTTCCTGGACCAGGGCTCGAACCCCTGTCCTCTACATTGGCAGGTGGATTCTTGACCACTGCACCACCAGGGAAGTCCCTCCCCATATTTTATACATAGGGACCCCTCTTACTTTTTTTATATCTATATAGAGCTGATTACGTATAGTCTATGAAAGCTTAAGATTTTTGGTTCTGATAATATGTATGTAAAAATGTGTATTTTAAGATATGCTATATGCTGTGGCTTGATTAACAAAAATGATGATGAAAGTTGACAGTAACAGTAATAATAATGTCTGTTGTTATATAATGCTTACTAGTTCAAAGCTTAATATTTGTAAGGTACTCTCAGATCCATATCACTAATAATCCTGTCTGTTATAACCCTTTACATTTAGCATAGCAAAACCACATATTTTATATTATTAATTTCTCACAGTAACTCTGAAATAGGTGGGGGTAAACAGTCTTATTCTGGTATAATAAATGAGACAGGTTATTTGCTAAAGATATAATAGCTAGTAAGCAGTAGAGCCAGACTTGAACCTAACTTCTTACTTTTAAGTCAGTGTGTGGGAACCATAATGAGTGACTTATGTGTTCCTGGACATGAGTGGTTCTCAGAGGTGATTTAGCCCCTCAGGGGACATGTGACAGAGTTTAGAGACATTTTTGGTTGTCGTAACTGGGGAGGGAAAATGCTACTAGCATCTAGTGGATAGAGGCCAGGGAGGCTGTTAAATATCCTATAATGCACAGGACAGTCCCTCACAACAAAGAATTATCTGGCCCCAAATGTGCAGAGTGCTTACGTTGAGAAACTGTTGTACAGTGATCATTGATGACATAAGATAAAGATTGTGAAATTTTGTTTGGTGAGATTTCACTGATAAGCAGCAGATTAACTCCATACTTCAGTTTCTTCACATCTGCAACTTTTCTTAGATTTGGGCTATAAAGCTCAATAATAACCCTACAAGCAACATATATACTCTGAATCAAGAGAAGTTTGAAGATGTGATGAGATTGAAGATTGGAACAAATCTTTCCTCCTCTTTCAAAGGAGGGCAGCTGTTCAAAGGCCTTAAATTTATTATTCTTTTCCTCACCAGTTTGTTTCCCAGGGGGTGTGCATTGGGTTTCAGTTGGGAAACAAGACAAATCTGGGCTTCTGATGAAACTGCAGAATCTTTGCACACGGTTGGATCAGGATGAGAATTTCTCCCAGAGGCTTCCACTTAATATTGAAGAAGCTAAAGACCGTCTCCGCATTCTGATGCTGCGCAAACATCCAAGGTACAGATGGTTATACTTATTTGGTGTATGAAGTCACAGTGAGACTTAACTACTGACATCTTGAGAACATCATAGCCTTTTCTTGCTGTTGAGTAGAGGGTCTAAGAAAGAACCATTGCCTTCCTGCTCTTCCTCTCTCTTGTATTAAAAAAAAGTGTCTGCCACTGACCTTTGCATCGTACCTGCCAATTCTCTCTTGTGTGCCATTGTAGGCTCTCAAGAAATATTCCTTAAGTAGGTGAGTTGGTGAATGGTCTTTGTTAAAAGATGCAGACTTTTTACCTTGAATACATTATTTCTAATAGATTAACACAGAACAAGAGACAGAATAAATGCATGCAGGCAACTTGCAAAAGACTGAGTCAGGAAGGATTATTTATTTAAAGGGACCCTTCTACTGTGTTCTCTTACTTTTTGGGTATACACGTAACTCTTCTACTTCCAAGTACTTTAAGAGTTTGTTTTGTTTATTTCAATAATTAATTAATTTATTAAATAAATGCCATTATAATTATGTGCCAGGCACTGTTGTCAGCTATATCACAGTTTTCATTAGCCAAAGGGAGGCAGCAACTGAGTTGCTATCTTTGTTAAGAGTTAAGGGATTTAGTCAACAATTTGATTTCTGCCACCTAGCAGCTATTTTATTTGTTCATTTAACCAACATTGAGTGTCGTGCCAGGTTCTGGGTCAAGTGCTACAAGTACAAAGATTAATAAAGCATTCCTTGCGAGTATAACAGTAAATTGGGTGAGAATTAGGTAATGGCTCTGAAGTTTTTTTTATTGCCCCCATGCACCTGATGATGCTGTATACTTTCATGTGTAGTAGTGGCTGAATATGGTAGTGCTTCCCCAAATTGGTAAGGGGATTCATATCAGAATATTGGGTGAGAGGAATAATTTTGGGAAAAAGCCTCCTAGTGATTATGATGGATACTCATTACGGAGGGCAAGCTCCCTTCTCTCTGGCTTCTTTCTCTTCCAGATCCCTCTGTTATCTCCCCCTCCCCTTGATAGTCACTAGTATCCATTTTCCTGCAGAAATGGGATTGAGACCACTAACCACTTCCTCTTTTCTTGATCAGTAACTTCTCCTTAGTTCTACTTTCTTTGCAAAAATAAAAATGATTCCTGTGTAGGAAAATATTGTAACCACTCTCAGATGTATCAGATCATGGCATATAAAGTCATTTTGTTTCTCTCTCAGCATCATTTTGGTTTATGTTTTTGTAATTTTCCAGCCTGTGTATATTCCTAGAGTCTTTTTTTGTAGTGTACAGAAGTAGTATGCCATTCAGATAATAACGCTAGTGTATAATTATACTGTCAGGTTTTAGTTGTATTATTTTCTCCATTTGTTCTGACGAGTTTAAAAAAGTTTTTTGGAGGGGCTGATTAGGAATTAGCACACAGATTCTTTGTCATTATGCGTAAACAAATTGATTTCTTGGATGGAAAAAAAGCCCACTAGTGTACCAAGTGAAAAGTAATATTTGCTGGTGCATTCAGTTAGGTTGGGACATATGAAATTGCTAGTTTTGTATGTAAAATGGTCAAATATTGTCATTGTTCTGTGATGCTTTCTAATGCTAACCTAAGCCCAGTTCTTGCTTGGTTTGGGTGCTTAAAGACTGAATTGGAAAAATCTCATTACTTGGATAGTTCTTTTTAGGCACTAGGAGGCTTATTTCTAATACTTATAATAAAGTATACACAGTTCTCTTTTTATAAGTCCTTTAACTTTAATATGCAGTAATTTGGGGTAGAAGGAAGGGAAGGTCTCTAATTTTCTTTTCCTTATTGGTATATTGTGAAAGGGATACCAAAGAAAAGAGAAAGAACCATGAAATGGACATCTATTTTTTTTTTAATTTTGTAAATTTTAAGAAAACACTGGTGGCATTCTCTTTTTTTTAAAGGAAGTTTAAAATAAATGTCATTAGTGACTCAATACAGTTTTTACTTATTAAGGTCTCTGTTGATTTTGGATGATGTTTGGGATCCTTGGGTGTTAAAAGCTTTTGACAATCAGTGTCAGATTCTTCTTACAACCAGAGACAAGAGCGTTACAGATTCAGTAATGGGTAAGGATTATTATTATTATTATTATTATTAATTTGCTTTTTATAATAATTCAGTTACATTTAAATATGTGGCATACCAAATTGCTTACTATGTCTTGTGATTTCACAGGTCCTAAATATGTAGTCCCTGTGGAGAGTGGTTTAGGAAAAGAAAAAGGACTTGAAATTTTATCCCTTTTTGTTAATATGAAGAAAGCAGATTTGCCAGAACAAGCTCACAGTATTATAAAAGAATGTAAAGGTATAGTTATTTATTTTGTGTATGAGGGGGTTATAGAGATATTAATTTACCCTTTTGTAAGTTAAGCTAATGAACATAACAGTTTAACACATGAACATCCAAAAGCTTTACTAGAATATTTAGTATTTTAGGTTCTTCTCTGATACCCTACATGGATAGTGATATTTTGGTATTCATTCTTTAGTTAAAATAATATTTAACAAACACCCACAATATGTTATGAAAGGGGTAAGATGAAGACATGACCTCTGTTGTCAAAGAATAAAAAATGTAGTGAGAGTCACAGTTTAAAATTTTTTTGGTTGGGATTTTATTTTTTTATTTTTTATTTTTTGGCTGTGCTGCGTGGCTTTTGGGATCTTAGTTCCCTGACCAGGGATTGAATTTGGGCCACCACGATGAAAGCATGGAGTCCTAACCACTGGACTGCCAGGGAATTCCCTGGTTGGGATTTTATAAAAATAATGTTCTAATTTGATAAGTAAAAACTGGTGCTGTCTTCTTAATTTGCATTTTTAAATAGTGAAGTTAAACTTTTTTATTGAATATTGCATTTTAAGAAATTATCCTGGACTTCCCTGGTGGCGCAGTAGTTAAGAATCCACCTGCCAATGCAGGGAACACGGGTTTGAACCCTGGTGTGGGAAGATTCCACATGCTGTGGAGCAACTAAGCCCGTGCGCCACAACTACTGAGCCTGCGCTCTATAGCCTGCGAGCCACAATTACTGAGCCTGTGTGCCACAACTATTGAAGCCCGTGCCCCTAGATCCTGTGCTCCACAACAAGAGAAGCCACCGCAATGAGAAGCCTGTGCACCACAACGAAGAGTAGCGCCTGCTCGAAGCAACTAGAGAAAAGCCTGTGTGCAGCAATGAAGACCCAGTGCAGCCAAAAATAAATAAATAAATTTATTTAAAAAAAAATTATCCTTGACTCACTTTTGTGATATAAGTATTTTTCATTGATTTTTTGACACTCTAACTATGGAAACTATTAACCTTTTGTCATATTTTTTCCAACTGTTTTTCTTCTAGTTGTGTCTGCCTTTTAATTTCATTTGTAGTATTTTTTTGACACACAGAAATTTAAAATTTTATATAGTCAAATCTATCAGCTCTTAAGATTATTTTTTCCATCATTGTTAATGCTTGGAAATAGTTTCTTGTTTTTCTTTCTTCCATCAAACTTGTTTTTGAGTTAATTGACTTTTAAAAAGTATCTCAACCTTAGGAAAAAATACTTGATTTGTATTCATTATGAAGGTGATGCATGTGCATTTTGAAACACTTAAAAAGAAAAAATAGAAATTATCCATAATCTGATAATTATTAGCATCATGAGAGTATTTCTCCTAGTCTTTCAGGACATATAAAACCTTGAAAAAAATATTGAGATTATAATGGTATATATAATTTTCAATCTTACCCTTTTTAATAGCAAATCTTGAGCATTTTCCCATGTTATTAAATATCTTTTTTTTTTTTTTTTTTGCGGTACGCGGGCCTCTCACTGTTGTGGCCTCTCCCATTGCGGAGCACAGGCTCCGGACGTGCAGGCTCAGCAGCCATGGCTCACGGGCCTAGCTGCTCCGCGGCATGAGGGATCTTCCCGGACAAGGGCACGAACCTGTGTCCCCTGCATCGGCAGGCGGACTCTCAACCACTGCGCCACCAGGGAAGCCCTATTAAATATCTTTTGAAAATTTACCAGTGGCATAATATTGTGATATACTTTATTCAGTCATTTCCCTGTTATTGTTTAAGATTTTTCACTATTTTAAATACTGTAATGAATATCCTTAAGTGAAATATTTCTTATTTCTAATGACTTCTTTAGAATAAGTACCTGAAGTGAATGCAAGAGTTATAAATATTTTAAAGCTTTGGATAGCATGTGGCAGAAATTCTTTCTTGAGGATAAATTGATTCTTAGTGGTAATTTGGAAATGATACCGTAATAACACTGACTTTTTTTATTTTTTAGGTTCACCTCTTGTAGTGTCTTTAATTGGTGCACTTCTACGAGATTTTCCCAACCGCTGGGAGTACTACCTCAGACAACTTCAGAATAAGCAATTTAAGAAGATAAGGAAATCTTCATCTTATGATTATGAGGCTTTGGATGAAGCCATGTCTATAAGTGTTGAAATGCTCAGAGAAGACATCAAAGATTATTACACAGATCTTTCCATCCTTCAGAAAGATGTTAAGGTGCCTACGAAGGTAATAGAAGGACCAACAATCTTTATCATTGGGTATTGTGGCATATAACCTTTGGTTTACTCCTGAGGATATTGTTACAGAGGATATTGGGAGGATAAAACCTGTGTACCTGAGGGTGGTGGACTGGAGGGTGTAGAAATCCCACTGTTCTTAGTTTCCATCATGGGCTTTGGTGTTGAACTCAGATGAGTTACCTAGTTCTCAGTGGTTCTAGTGAACCTGGAGAAGCATATGACTTCTTTAGAACTCTTTTTCTTTTCTATCTTGATGAGTATTTGAGCTTCTTATGAAATGGAGATATTATTCAGGGCTTTAATACATGATGTTTTTAATACAATTAAAAAAATTATTTGTTTTATTTATTTTTGGCTGTGTTGGGTCTTCGTTGCTTTGCGTGGGCTTTGTCTAGTTGCGGTGAGTGGGGGCTACGCTTTGTTGCGGTGTGCGGGCTTCTCATTGTGGTGGCTTCTCTTGTTTTGGAGCACGGGCTCTAGGTGCGCAGGCTCAGTAGTTGTGGCTCGTGGGCTCTAGAGCGCAGGCTCAGTAGTTGTGGCGCATGGGCTTAGTTGCTCTGGGGCATGTGGGTTCTTCCCGGACCAGGGCTCGAACCTGTGTCCCCTGCATTGGCAGGCGGATTCTTAACCACTGTGCCACCAGGGAAGCCCTAACACATGATTTTTTGTCTGTTAACCTCCTGTGTGCAATCCTGGTCATTGTACATTGTGGCACATTAAATGTTTAAAATGATTCCTAGGTGTTGTGTATCCTCTGGGATATGGAAACTGAAGAAGTTGAAGACATACTGCAGGAGTTTGTTAATAAGTCTCTCTTGTTCTGTGATCGAAATGGAAAATCATTTCTTTATTATTTACATGATCTTCAAGTAGATTTCCTTACACAGAAGAATCACAGCCAGCTTCAGGTACTTGCATCTCTGTACGTTCTTTTTTTTTTCTTAACTTTTAATTTTGAAATGATTTTAGACTTATAGAAAAGTTGCAAAATAATACAGTTTCTATGCATATACTTTCATCTAGCTTCCCCCAATGTTAACATCTTACATAACTATAATACAGTTATGAGAGCCAGAAAATTAACATTGATAAAATGTTAACTAATACACAGACTTTATTTGAATTTTGCCAGCTTTCCCACTAATGTCCTTTTTTGTGGTTCAGATCCAATTCTGTATTCTATATTGCATAATATCATCATATTTCCTTAGTTTCCTCAAATCTAGGAAAATTCCTTGATTTTCTTTCTTTCATGATCACTTTTGAAGAGTACTCACTAGTTATTTTGCACAGTGTCCCTTAGTTTGGTTTTTTTTTTTAATTAATTTATTTTTGGCTGTTTTGGGTCTTCATTGCTGCGCAGGGGCTTTCTCTAGTTGTGGAGAGGGGGGCTACTCTTTGTTGTGGTCCATGGGCTTCCCATTGCAGTGGCTTCTCTTGTTGTGGAGCACAGGCTCTAGGCACGTGAGTTTCAGTAATTGTGGCCCGTGGGCTCTAGAGCTCAGGGTCAGTAGTTGTGGCGCATGGGCTTTGTTGCTCTGCAGCATGTGGGACCTTCCCAGACCAGGGCTTGAACCCATGTCCCCTGCATTGTCAGGCAGATTCTTTTATTTTTTATTATTATTATTTTTTGCGGTACGCGGGCCTCTCACTGTTGTGGCCTCTCCCGTTGTGGAGCACAGGCTCCGGACGCGCAGGCTCAGCAGGCATGGCTCACAGGCCCAGCTGCTCCGCGGCATGTGGGATCTTCCCGGACCGGGGCATGAACCCATGTCCCCTGCATCGGCAGGCAGACTCCCAACCACTGCGCCACCAGGGAAGCCCCTCTTAGTTTGGGTTTGTCTGATGTTTTCTCTTGACTAGAGTAAGGTTATATATTTTTGGCAATAACACCACAGAAGTGCTGTTGTGTCCTTCTCAGTGCATCATATCAGGGTGTTGACACATCTAATCAGTGATATTAACATTGATTACTTGGTTAAAGTTTCTCAACTGTAAAGTTACTGTTTTTTTCTTTTGTAGTTAATAAGTATCTTGTGGGGAGATTCTCTGTACATTCTTAAATAGCTTTGGAAGCTGGAGTTTCTGTGATGCTTAGGTTATGAAATTGTTTCTGTCCTCTGAAATGTTTCATTTGGGTTTCAGGATCTACACAAGAAACTAATCACTCAGTTCCAGAGACATTTCCGGCTACATTGTCTTTCACCGGATCAGGAGGACTGCATGTATTGGTACAATTTTCTGGCCTATCACATGGCTAGTGCTAAAATGCACAAAGTAAGATTACTCATTTAAAAAACTATTTTCTTTTATCTCACTTTTATTTTGTCCCATGTTTAGAATTTTCTTTTATTAGTAAAAATAGGGTTATAACCTGTGTAAGTAATTTTGTTACTGTTTTTACCTGCAGGTACCTTAGTAACTGCAGTAAATGAACCACCTAAAAATTCAGTCTCTTCATACCAGTAGCTATCCTTTGTGGACAATATGGATTTGTTTTTAAGTTCTGAGAGGAAATGGAGAGTGGGAAAGTATATTCATTCATTCAGCAAATATTTATGGAGTGCCTGTTGTGTACTGATGGTGTTCTTCATTATGAAGGATATACCACAGGCACAAAGTCCCTGCTCTCATTGAGCTTACATTCTGGGGGGAGATTGACACGGGACAAATAAATTTATCATATGTTAGCGGGGTAGTAAGTGCTCAGAAGAAGAAAAAAGTGTGCAAGGAGAAAGGAAGTGATGATTTGGCATTGAGTCATCATGATTTGCTGATGGATTTGATGTACATTGTAAGAAAAAGAGAAGAGTCAAAGATGACTCCAAGCTTGTGCAGTTAAAGATTGGAGTTGCCATGAACTGAGTTTGGGATAGCTGTGGGTCAAACAAGTATTTTACCAGGAGTGAAGGGAAGGTTAGGAACTCATTTGGAATATATTAAGTCTGGTGTAGACATTAAGACATCTGACTGGATATATTTAGCATATAGTTGGATATATGAATCTGGATTTCTGGGGAAAACTATGGACTAAAGATAAAATTTGGGAATCATCAGCACATAGATATTTGAAGTTATGACTACCAATTAACTACTCACAATGTTAACATTTTAGAAAACCGTATATACTTTGAGAAAAGGGAACCCTCTTGCACCGCTGGTGGGAATGTAAATTGATACAGCCACTGTGGAGAACAGTATGGAGGTTCCTTAAAAAACTAAAAATAGAACTACCATATGACCCAGCAATCCCACTACTGGGCATATACCCTGAGAAAACCATAATTCAAAAAGAGTCATGTACCACAATGTTCATTGCAGTTCTATTTACAATAGCCAGGACATGGAAGCAACCTAAGTATCCATCAACAGATGAATGGATAAAGAAGATGTGGCACATATATACAATGGAATATTACTCAGCCATAAAAAGAAACAAAATTGAGTTATTTTTAGTGAGGTGGACAGACCTAGAGTCTGTCATACAGAGTGAAGTAAGTCAGAAAGAGAAAAACAAATACCATATACTAACACATATATATGGAATCTAAAAAAAAAAAATGGTCATGAAGAACCTAGGGGCAAGATGGGAATAAAGATGCAGACCTACTAGAGAATGGACTTGAGGACATGGGGAGGGGGAAGGGTAAGCTGGGACAAAGTGAGAGAGTGGCATGGGCATATATATACTACCAAATGCAAAATAGATAGCTAGTGGGAAGCAGCCGCATAGCACAGGGAAATCAGCTCTGTGCTTTGTGACCACTTGGGTGGGATAGGGAGGGTGGGAGGGAGAGAGACGCAAGTGGGAAGAGATATGGGGATATATGCATATGTATAGCTGATTGACTTTGTTGTAAAGCAGAAATACACCATTGTAAAGCAATTATACTCCAATAAAGATGTTAAAAAAAAACCATATATACTTTGAATAATTTTTCAGTCTTATGTACTTTAATCTCTTGGTTACATACAGTTTACGTTTAATAATCTACATTGGAATGACAGTATTCCAATAAATATCTGTGCTGTGATTTACTTAGCTGAACTTTAATTGTTGAACACTTAGGTTGTTTTCATTTTTTTTTTTTTTTACTCTTATGATGCTGTAATGAAATTCTTGTTTGTCTTCACACCTGTATTATTTCCTTTGGAAATTTCTTGAAGTGGAATTATTGGGTCAATGCATCTTTTAAAAACTTTTGATATGTATGGTAGTGTGACAGGATTCAGTTCCTTTCATTTTTTTTAACCTTTTTTTTCCTGATTTTTAAAGATAATAGTTTACTTTCATTGGAAAAATTGAGGAAAAAACTAAGTGAAGAAAATGAAGATCACAACCATTGCTAATGCTTTTTTTTTTTTTTTTTTTTTTGGTACGCGGGCCTCTCACTGTTGTGGCCTCTCCTGTCGTGGAGCACAGGCTCCGGACGTGCAGGCTCAGCGGCCATGGCTCACAGGCCCAGCCGCTCCGCGGCATGTGGGATCTTCTCAGACCAGGGCACAAACCCGTGTCCCCTGCATCGGCAGGCGGACTCTCAACCACTGCGCCACCAGGGAAGCCCGCTAATGCTTTTATGTGTAGTTTTCCAGATCATTTTGCTGCTCAGATACACACACCTGTTCTTTAAAACCAGAATGGGATCATGATAGAAATGTAGTCTTATATCTTATTTTTCCTACTTAATTGTAGTTCAGGGTTATCTTTCTATGTCAGTTTATATATAATAGATTGACATAATTTTTAAAGCTGCATACTATTTAATTGTATAGGTACATTATGATTGGTCAGTTGGTTGGTGGATGGTCAGATTGCTTAAGCACACTTGTCTGACTTATTTTTTTTAGGGCACATAAGTGTAATTCTGGGTCAATGATGTGTACAGTTTGAATTTTAATACAGATTGCTAAACTGTCCTCTAGAAGGGTGCTCTGATTTACATCACTACCAGCAGTGTATGAGGGTGTTCATTTCCTCTGATTCTAGCTAACATTTTTATCATTCCTTTTAGTCTTTAGAAATCTGATGTTAAAAGATAGTAAATCTTCGTTGTTTCTCTTTGATTACTGGTGAGATTTTTGGCTATTTGTGCTTTTTGTTTTGTGAATTGGCTCTCATCCATTGATTGCCTTTGCCTGTTTTTCTATTGGAGTGTTTATCTGTTTCTTACTCTTTTATTAGAATTTTTATAAAAATATTAACCCTTCATCTATCATACATTTGTAAATAAATTTTTTTCCTGGTTTATTTTTTGTCTTAAATTTTATTTATATTGTTTTTTACTATATTGAACACTTGAGTTTTTATGTAGTTAAATGCACCACTATTTTTCTTTTCGGTATTTTGCTTTGGGGTCATGTTTATAAAAATTTCCTTAACCCCAGGGTTACAAAAAGAGTAAATATCTGTATCTTCTAGTATTTTTTTTTTAATTAAATTAAATTTATTTATTTTATTTTTGGCTGCTTTTTTTTGGATCTTCCTTGCTGTATGAGGGCTTTCTCTAGTTGCAGCGAGCGGGGGCTACTCTTCGTTGTGGTGTGTGGACTTCGCATTGCGGTGGCTTCTCTTGTTGGGAGCACAGGCTCTAGGCGCGTGGGCTTCAGTAGTTGTGGCTCGCGGGCTTTAGAGCGCAGGTTCAGTAGTTGTGGCGCATGGGCTTAGTTGTTCTGCAGCATGTGGGATATTCCTGAACCAGGGCTCGAACCTGTGTCCCCTGCATTGGCAGGTGAATTCTTAACCATTGCGCCACCAGGGCAGCCCTCTTCTAGTATTTTTTGAAGTTTCTATTTTATATTTAAGTCTGAAAAATCCATCTGAAATTTATTTTGAATTAAGGTGTGAGGTCCATTTTTTGTTTCTTTGGAACTATTAATGATATGTTCCTTTTTGTCCTTAAATTCTAGGCATCTGCTAAGTTTCTCTCATTAGTGTTAGGATAATGATGGTAGATTTAAAATTCTTTGATCTCTTTAACAGTGCTTCTGATCTTTTTTTTTTTTTTTTAAGGAACTGTGTGCTTTAATGTTTTCCCTGGATTGGATTAAAGCAAAAACGGAGCTCGTAGGCCCTGCTCATCTGATTCATGAATTTGTGGAATACAGGCATATGTTGGATGAAAAGGTATATATTATTATGAAAAATAAGTCCTTAAAGGACATCTCATTTTGACATTTAATTCTAGGTTTAATAGTGAGGATGAACAAAATAGCAGAGGTGAAGAGTGATAATTTCCTTACTTAATCTTTGATTATTCTAATTATTTTGCTTCCTCTCCTGCTGTGGATAGGATTGAGGTTTGAAAGCTGGGGAAGTAAAGTGTTCAGTGTTTTTTTTTTTTTTTTTTTTTTGTTTTTTTTTTTTTTTTTTTTTGGTTACGCGAGCGTCTCACTGTTGTGGCCTCTCCCATTGCGGAGCACGGGCTCCGGACGCGCAGGCTCAGTGGCCATGGCTCACGGGCCCAGCCGCTCCGCGGCATGTGGGATCTTCCCGGACCGGGGCACGAACCCGTGTCCCCTGCATCGGCAGGCGGACTCTCAACCACTGCATCACCAGGGAAGCCCTTCAGTGTTTTTTTTAGGAAAGGGAATGTGTTAAGAAGGTAGCACTTAGATAATGAGATTTTTTTTTTTTACCCTATGTTTAAAAGTCCGAAGAGGATCACTATGTATTTGTTACCTAATGGTTGGCTATTTAATTTTAGCTCGTATAGAGAATATTTAAGCCTTTAAAGTGACAAAATCACAGAAACAAAAAAATGTCAGATTTGGGCTCTGGTTACATTTCTAAGAGATTTCATTTTGTTCATAGGATGGTACAGTCTGTGAGAATTTCCAGGAGTTTTTATCTTTAAATGGACATCTTCTTGGACGACAGCCATTTCCTAATATTGTACAACTGGGCCTCTGTGAACTGGAAACTTCAGAAGTTTATCAGCAAGCTAAGCTGAAGGCCAAGCAGGAGGTCGATAACGGAATGCTTTACTTGGAATGGATGTAAGTAGGTTAGGAGAGAAACCAAAGGGAACAGCACTAACTGTGTCATTATTTTTCAGGTAGTGAATAAGTTCACTCCAGGAAGACTTAACTACTTTGGATAGGGCTCAAACTTTTAATAAGCATTCTTACTTATTGAAAAGTTCTAGAGAAGTAACCATAGGAGAAATACATATTTTCAGAGTCCATAAAAATAGATGCTTGCCTATAAGATGACTTTTGACAAGTCATCCTAAATATTAATATAAATGCTTCACTTACTGTAATACAGTATAGTAGCAAAGAGCATTGTTTTTGAAGCTACAAACCTAGGTTTGAGACTCAGTTCTAAAACCTAAGAGTTTTGTGATTTTGAACAAGTTACAGGTTACTCTTCTCTCTCATACGTGAAATAGAGATAACAATCCTTTGAGGTAAGTGCTGTTTTTGTGAAGATTTAAATCAGATATTGGATATAAAGTGATGAGAACTTTGCCTTGCATATAGCCCATATTAAACTTCCACTGAATCCTGATTCTTCTAGCTCCTAAGAGGCCATTCAGTTGTGTTCTTATCTTATCAATTTGTAAAAGAAAGGGTAAGACTGCTATCTTTTTAATGCCTATTATATACTGTATGCTCACATACATTGTTCATTTTATCTTCAAAACAACCTTATAACGTAAATATTATTTGCCCTACTTTACAATTGAGAAAATTGAGGCACAGAGAGGTTGAGACTTGACTGAGCTCATGTGGCTTGCTGAATGTGATTTAAACTGTGGGTCTGGCTTTATTTTCATGCTCCTTTTGATAAGTATGAATGGTCGTCTTTTCACATGTATAATTTATATCTAAATTGACCTCCTGGTTGATATCGTCTGTGATCTATATAGCCCTGGACCTTCTTTCCAAATAATTCAGGTTGCCATAGGTGGTTTCCCTAATTCAGTTTAGTTCAATAAATATTTGAGTTTCTCTACTGTGCTAAAGCACTGTTACTAGGTGCTAAGGCTCTCCCCAAGGAGCTTACAATCTACTAGTGAAGAAAGAAGTTTAAACAGATAATTATAATGTGATAAATGCAACAGAAGTAATGTATAAAATAGAGGTAAAACTGAGAAGTGGGTAATTTAGCTTGGATGGATGAGGGATTCTGGTAAGGTTCCGTAAAGGAGAGAGTTAAAAAAAATTTTTTTTAATTAAAAATTAAATTAAAAAAAATTAAATTTTATTTTATTTTACTTTTTGGCCGCACCATGCAACCTGTGGGATCTTAGTTCCCTGACCAAGCATTGAACCTGGGCCCACGGCAGTGAAAGTGCCAAGTCCTAAACACTGGACCACCAGGGAATTCCTCAAAAAATTAAATTATAATTTTTCATTGATTTTATTTTTGTTTTAAAGCAATCCATGTTCCTGATTTTTTTTTTTTTAAATCAGTGTTAGAGGGATGTAAAATGAAAAGTCAGAGACTCTTCATGTTCCCCTACCTTCTCACTTCCCAGAGTTCACCATTCTTTAACATTTTTTTGGGAAGAGGTTTCACTCTCCCTGGAAGCAGCCACCTAATTAATTGAGATCTGTCTGTATTCTAGAATACTTGTTTGCTCAATATCATAGCATTGTGTCATTTTACGGTGGTTTTCTGTTTACTTGTTTTTTTCCATAATTTCTATCCATTCTATAGTATAGAACATTTGGAGGTTAAAATAACAGACTCTGGCTCTAGACCGCTTGGGCTTGAATCCCAGCTCTGCTATTTTTTAATTGTGTATCATTAGGAGAAAGTTATTCAACTTATCTTGCCTAGTGGTACTATGCATAGCATTGTTGTGAGGATTAAATGAGTGTGTGTGTATACACAAACATACACACCTACATAGGTTGCTTAGAACAGTACCTAGATCATAGAAAGTGCTCAATGAATGTTAGTTGTTGTTTTTAAGAATAAATAGCATTTAGGGAATTCCCTGGTGGTCCGGTGGTTAGGATTCTGTGCTTTCACTGCCGAGGGCCTGGGTTCTATCCCTGTTTGGGGAACTAAGATCCTGCAAGGCACGTGGTGTGGCCAAAAAAAAAAAAAAAAAAGATTAAAAAAGAAAAGGATAGGGCTTCCTTGGTGCAGTGGTTAAGGATCTGCCTGCCAATGCAGGGGACACGGGTCTAGTCCTGGTCTGGGAAGATTCCACATGCTGCGGAGCGACTAAGCCTGTGCGCCACAGCACCGAGCCTGTGCTCTAGAGTCCGTGAGCCACAACTGCTGAAACCCGCGTGCCCCAACTACTGAAGCCCGTGCATCTAGAGCCTGTGTGCCACAACAAGAGAAGCCACCGCGATGAGAAGCCTGCGCACCACAACGAAGAGTAGCCCCTGCTCGCCGCAACTAGAGAAAGCCCGCACGCAGCAACGAAGACCCAATGCAGCCAAAAATAAAATAAAAATAGATAAAAATAAATAAATTTATTTAAAAAAAAGAAAAGGATAAATAGCATTTAGCATTTTGCCTGGTCCATGTAGTTGATATTCAAGAGAAATTTGTAGAAGATCGACTGAATTCATGTTTTAGTTAGTGACTAAAATAGAATTGTGATACTTGGTCTGATAATCAGATGGGCATTGGTTTAGTTCTTGTTCTCTTTTGAACTTTGAGTTTGTCATTTTTACTTTTTCTTGCTGTTTTTTTTTTTCCGCTTCATCAACTGCATTTCAACCTGTGATGTTCTCTAATAGGATGGTTAGTCATTAATAGCTGTATCTTTTTAACTGGGTTTGACCAGGTCATATTCAAAGAATGCTTTATTTTTCAGTACTAGAAAGCTTTTTTTTTCTTCTGTAGAAAGTTTAGGTTGATATAAACGTAATTTGATTTCATCTTTCAAAGAAATCATTCATGCATTCGTTTGTTATTTATCTAATACTTTTTGGCCACATGCCCATCATTGTGACAGGTCACTTTCCGAGCTTTGAGGAATTGAGTAGATAGATCGGGGGACATATTTTCTTAATCTGATTCTCTAAACTTTGCCAGTAGCTTACCTGTTTATCCTCCAGATTCTCATCACTCTAGTTTCTACAGTTGTTTGTTTTATCAATTCTAGTGAAGTTTAATACTTTCTAGGCAAGGTTTAAGTCTGATCTGCCTTTGTGTTCCCTTTTTTCATTTGGTCTGTTTTGTGTGTGATACCTGTTCAGAGCAGATATCATTACTCACATTTTACATATGAGGAAAAGGAAACTTACTAGGTTAAGTAATTTGCATAAGTTTACACACCTAATAAGTAGTAGAAGCAGGGTTGCCCTTTAGGTTTATCTGATGCCTAACCTTTTCCTCTTAAGATAAGCATGATACCACTTAACATATTTACTCACAGTGACTGGGGTGTATGTATGTGGAATTCTGACACTGTTCTAATACTTTCCCCATTTTAAGTATACATCACATTCCTTTATCCTTTTGCCTTTGTGAAATAATATCTTTACTAGTGCAATACTTAGTATTTAGTAGATTAAGATACAAAGAAAATGACATTACTTTTTTTCTCTATATCTGAATAATTGTAGTTAGAGAAGAATGGTTTTAAAGTGCACATCATAATGGTGGGTGTAGTGTCATACTTTAGTTAGAAAATGAGCTTCATTTTGCTATAGCTCTTTCCTTTTGAAAAAGATGGAGATTTTTTTGAGGCTATCCTCTTATAATGTTTTCTCTGCACATGTTGTTATTAATGTATTAGAGGAAAATAAAAACTGACATGTATTTGATTAACTAGATTTCTTCCAACTCAGTGATATTTGTAGTACGTGACAGGTTGCTTGATATAGCGTAGCATTTATCTTAAAATGCTGCTTTTGTTATATTATGCTTTTTTTCCTCAGGTGATGTGTGCTGTCATTTACATATTGGTAATTTAATTTTAAGAGTTTTGTGTTTTTTGGAACATAACTATGTTAAAAGACAGTTTATTACTGAAAGAAAATAATTACTTTTACTCTTGTTTATTGGATTTCTGTTCATTTTTTCCCTTATATTTAGAAACAAAGAAAACATCAAGAATCTCTCCCGCTTGGTCGTCCGCCCCCATACAGATGCTGTGTACCATGCTTGCTTTTCTGAGGATGGTCAAAGAATAGCTTCTTGTGGAGCTGATAAAAACTTGCAGGTAAACCTCTCTCTTGAGAAAAATTCAAAGAGTCATGCACCTAATACTGTGCATATTAGAATATATTTAAATTCTAAAATTCAAGAAAATTGCACATTAGGAATAGAGAAATGTTCAGATCTCTTGAACATTTTATGAAAGCTTTCTCTATAGATTTAAAAGATATGGTGGTGTATTTTCATAATTCTAAACTTGCCAAGTGACATAGAAGTGCCTTTTACCCTAGCAGTCAGTTCTTGTCATCCATGTGACAGCTAAGGGTAATGAGGAACTGATAACTGTTAAAAGACATAAGGACTTCATAGCACAGTGAACAGGATTCTGATTAAAAAACAGTGACTGTGGGGCTTCCCTGGTGGCGCAGTGGTTGAGATTCCTTCTGCCGATGCAGGGGACACGGGTTCGTGCCCCGGTCCGGGAAGATCCCACATGCCGTGGAGCGGCTGTGCCCGTGAGCCATGGCCGCTGAGCCTGCGCGTCCGGAGCCTGTTGCTCCGCAACAGGAGAGGCCACAACAGTGAGAGGCCCGCGTACTGCAAAAAAAACAAAAAACAAAACAGTGACTGTGTAAAATACCTATTTTATCATAGGCTCGGGCGTAGATTTCTGACTGCAAATAGGAACTGGACTAGATTATTTCCTTAGGCGCTTGAAGGAATTTTAATTTCTCATTTGTTTTCAGAAAACATGAATGAGTGCTTTTCTTTAAATTGGTACTCAACCTTTTGATTTTGAAGGAAACAAAAACTAGTTAAAACATTTAAATTTAAGATTGCAAGATTATGTTTGTAAGCCTTATTTCTATATGTGTACTTTATTACTACTTTTATTAATTTTGGCTTTTGAGCGCAGAAAGCATATTGAATGAAGTGTTTTCTACTGATTGTTAAGAATTTGCCAAACTGAAGCTACTGTGAGCTCTATTGATTGATTGCTGCACTATGCGGCAGGCGGGATCTTACTTCTCTGACCAGAGATCGATCCTGGGCCCCCTGCAGTGGGAGCGTGGAGTCTTAACCACTGGACCACCAGGGAAGTTCCTTTTTTCTTTTTTTTTGGGGGGGGGCAGGATGATTTTCTTTTTATGTTAAGGCATACGAATTCTGACAGAAATTCTCATTTTTGCAGTGATATTGCCAAGGTTCATTTCTGTTGCAAAATAACAGTGATAAAGATCTTTTAAAGAAATATTTTTATTGAATGACGGCCCATGGTTAAATAGGTATAGTAAAAAGATTTTATTGTTGCTTACATAGGTTTTCAAAGCTGAAACAGGAGAGAAACTTCTAGAAATCAAGGCTCATGAGGATGAAGTGCTTTGCTGTGCATTCTCTGCAGATGACAGATTTATAGCAACCTGCTCAGTGGATAAAAAAGTGAAGGTAGGGAAATATTTTCCTCTTGAGTTGTAATCACCACAGAATTTATTTTCTTTTTCTGTAATAGAGGGACTAGAGTAAGTAGAGTTAAAGGACTCTTGCCTATTGATCTGCTAACTTGAGGCAAACCAGTTTTATCCATTGTAAATTAATTCTGTCTAAAACTTTTTATTTTTAAGCACAAGCAAAAATGCCTAGGTTGATTAGCCTAGGAAACACAGCTGATATTTATATTTATCAGGCAGCTGGGAAACACAATTTCAGATTAATGAATTTGCCTGACACTTATTGACAGGTCTGTGGGTTAAATATCAGTTGAAATCTCTTAAGTGTACTGTGGTCGGAAGTGTTGCTGCACAAAATTATTGTCTGAGATCGATTCCTGTTGTAAAATATATAATTTGTGAAATGCAACCCAGATTTTTTTTTACCTTTATGAGCTGGCTTACATTCAATGCAAAACTAGATGAATAAACATACTAACAATCAGGTTACTAGTCTACAAAGTAAACAGAGAAGAGAAAACTCACAGGGTAATTCTTATCTTTGTTAATTATTCTTTTTTTTGTTTCTTGTCCCTAAATTTGGCTTTTAGCCAGAGTATTTTTATGGAATTTAAGAGAAAGTGAAGTCTAGGGGAATATTTTATTTGATAAATGGAGGGGAGACCTCATTTTGGGCTTTTTTCAAAGGGGGTGTGGAATGCTGAATCTGTTTAGGTGGGGTGGGCCTTAGTGGACCTGGGAGCAAGAAAGTTGGCTTGAGAGTTTTTGTGGAGTTTGCATCTACTTGAAGAGGACCCCGGAGTGTCCAGACTAAATTGAGACTTTGGAAAAATCTTCTTGATAGATTGGACTCTCTACGTGGCTTTACAACCAACCAGTTAATTCACTCTATAACCTCTGTTCTGAGTCAGACTTGGAGCTGGCCATTCTGTGGTCCAGAGTCAGAGCTATGTGGCTCAAGTTTCTATTTGTAAGAAATTTAAAGGAAGAGGCAGAAATACTTATTACAGAACTTTAAAATAAAATAAACTCTTTGGATCTCTGGAGAGTGCTTTGATAAGATAAAAGAAAATGCTATGGGAGGGACATTAGTATCTCTAAAAGTCCAAAAGCCCAGTGAAAATTCATTAGGTAATTTATTTCTTTTGTTTGTGTGATGAAACAGACTACTTACATAGTAACTAGGAAAATGATTACTTTTTACTGAGAACACTGCATGAGGCTTTATACTACACACTTTCTTATATTACATTATCAATTTCTCACTACAATTGCAAAGTAAGTGTTGATCCCATTTTAGAGATGAGGAAACAGGTTCAGAGATGAAGTCATTTGCCCAGGCTCATATTAACTAATGCCTGATGGCACCAGGGTTGAAAGCTAGGTTTCCCTCAGAATCTAAAGTCTTTATTTTTTTTCACTGAGCCATTTGCCTTTACTTATTTATTAGTACCTTGAAGTCAGCAGAACACTTACCAAATTCTTTGTCATTTGACACCATGCATTGTGTAAGATGGGTACAGGTATCCCCATTTTACAGAGGGGGGAACTGAAATGCAGGTAAATTAAGGACTTGACTAGGGACACACAACTTATAAGTGGTAGAGCCAGGTCTTAGATTGGCTCTGATTAATTTTTCTGATCTGAAGTCCATTATTCCGTCCCTTTTATAGCACTTTTCTGCCTGCTGTCAAGTCATATGAACATGTGAAATCTTACCCTTGAAAAATGTAATGTTTTACATTACTTGCAGGTAGACTTGCAGGTAATTAAAAAAAATAACATTCTGGCAAAATGCTGACATAATTTAGGGAAGGGAGAGGTATTCATTAGTATCATGTCTGGGAAAATCTGCAAAACAGCTCACATTTGCTTTGCCTCTCTGTTTTCTCTTTGAAAATAAGGGGTATTGTAAATTTTATTTTCTCTATTCTCTTTAGGTTTGGAATTCTATGTCTGGGGAACTAGTACATACCTATGACGAGCACTCAGAGCAAGTCAATTGCTGCCACTTCACCAACAATAGTAATCACCTGCTCTTAGCCACTGGTTCAAATGACTGCTTCCTCAAAGTAAGTGTGGATAATGAGAATTATGTAGATAAATTTGATAGATACATCACAACATCTCCTTTTTTTTCATATATTGTATTAATCAGGGATCTTTTGGTTGCAGGGGTAGAAACTTTCATATTAGCTTAAGCAACAACAACAACAAATCTATTATTGGCTCTTGTAACTGAAAAGTCTAGAAGGAGTGTGACTTCAGGCATAGCTGATTCCAGATGCCTAAAATACGTTCTCAGGCTCTAACCCCCCCCCTCCATCTCTAAACTCTGTTTCCCTTTTTGTTGATTCAGGCATACTCTTTCTGTGTAGCAGATTCGGCTAGCCTTAGCTCCAGGCTTACATGGATATTACAGCTCATAATCACAGAAGAAGGGAAACTCGCTCTTTCCCAGGTCCCATAGTTTTCCCATAGAGAAAACTCTAGTTGACATGGTTTGGGTTACATGCGCATTTCAGAATAACCCTAGCGGTCAGTAGGATGGAATCCTTCAATTGGCCAGGGGTCACAGGTTTTAGCCATGTAGAAATGGGACAAATAGGTGAGGTCAGCTCCACTTGAATTATGACTGGGGCTTGATTCAAGATTTGAAAGAGAGGGTCTGTTATCAGAAAGAGGAGGGAAAAAATGTACTGATAGGAAAAGAAAAACATTTAAACCAAACTAAAACCAGAAATAGATATTCGTTCCACATATGTTTGATAATTTTTTTAAGATAAATTTATTTATTTTATTTATTTATTTTTGGCTGTGTTGGGTTTTCGTTGCTGCATGTGGGGGCTACTCTTCATTGCAGTGTGTGGGCTTCTCATTGTGGTGGCTTCTCTTGTTGCGGAGCACGGGCTCTAGGCGTACGGGCTTCAGTAGTTGTGGCACGCAGGCTCAGTAGTTGTGGCTCGTGGGCTCTAGAGTGCAAGCTCAGTAGTTGTGGCACACAGGCTTAGTTGCTTCGCGGCATGTGGGATCTTCCCGGACCAGGGCTTGAACCTGTGCCCCCTGCATTGGCAGGCGGATTCTTAACCACTGTACCACCAGGGAAACCTGGTCAACAGTTTTGAATAAGGACAAGTTTTACTTTAAGACCGGTCATTCCACACTTGCATTTCCATGAGGACTATTAGGACTTACTTCTTGTGCTTTTTTTTTTTAAAAAAAAATCTGATTTTATTGTATTCTTTCAAGTCCTGGATCCTATGTCCTATGCAAGGGTTCTATTCTCTTATTTTTATAAACTTTAAGTTCTTTTTTTTTAAAAAAAAAATTT
This sequence comes from Tursiops truncatus, assembly GCF_011762595.2. Taxonomy (NCBI): domain Eukaryota; kingdom Metazoa; phylum Chordata; class Mammalia; order Artiodactyla; family Delphinidae; genus Tursiops; species Tursiops truncatus. Next base: position 22,562,138 of record NC_047044.1, on the reverse strand, counting down.
ATTTATTTCTTTGGCTGCGTTGGGTCTTTGTTGCTGTGCATGGGCTTTCTCCAGTTGCAGTGAGCAGGGGCTACTCTTCATTGAGGTGTGCGGACTTCTCATTGCGGTGGCTTCTCTTGTTGCAGAGCACGGGCTCTAGGGTGCGTGGGCTTCAGTATTTGTGGCTCGTGGGCTCTAGAGTGCAGGCTCAGTAGTTGTGGTGTACAGGTTTATTTGCTTCGCGGCATGTGGGATCTTCTAGGACCAGGGCTTGAACCCGTGTCCCCCACATTGGCAGATGGATTTTTAACTACCGTGCCACCAGGGAAGTCACACTTCTTGTGCCTTTTTTTTTTTAAATTTTGGCTGCGTTGGGTCTTTGTTGCTGTGCACGGGCTTTATCTAGTTGCAGAGGGCGGGTCTGCTTTTTGGTGCATGTGCGGGCTTCTCGTTGCGGTGGCTTCTCTCCTTGCGGAGCACAGGCTCTAGGCGTGTGGGCTTCAGTAGTTGCGGCGCATGGGCTCGGTAGTTGTGGCTTGCGGGCTCTAGAGCCCAGGCTCAGTAGTTGTGGCGCACAGGCTTAGTTGCTGTGTGGCATGTGGGATCTTCCTGGACCAGGGCTCGAACCCGTGTCCCCTGCATTGGCAGGCGGATTCTTAACTACTGCGCCTCCAGGGAAGCCCTTCTTGTGCTTTTTGAACTGAGAGAAGCCAATGAAAAGATGTAAATTTGATGCTGCTCGCATGTAATTTGCATTATCTGCAGAATGGGGTTTATCTGGGACTGGGATAAAAGAAGCTAGGGATGGAGTTGGACATAAAGAACAGGACTTAACTCACTGATCATTTCCAAAGGATTTTTATTAAGATTAATTTTGGGAGGTAAATGATTTCTTCTGTGTTTAAGCTAATTTGCATAAATCCCCCTTGCCCATTTTATTTACATTTTTTATACTTTTCAAACATACCCCAAAGGAGAGAGAATAGTAACTCTCGTGGTGTCCATCGTCTAGCTCCAACAATTGTCAACATTTGCCAGTTGTATTTTATTCCCCCACCACCTCCCATTTTTTTGGATTAGAGCATTTTATAGCAAATCCCAGGTAACATATCATTTCACTCAGAATACTTAAGCATGAATCTCTGAGGTCTAAAACATAAATACCATGCCATTATCATACCTAACATAATAAACAGTAATTTCATAATATACCTCGTCCATGTTCTTTTTTCCTTATTAGTCTCAAAGCATATCTTTCTACCATATATTTATTGGAGTCAGAATCCAAACTTCAAGTGGCATTTGGTTGATATGTCTCTTAAATCTTTTATTCTTTAAATGTTCCCCTTCCCGTCTATCTCTTTTTTTATGCCATTGATTTGTTAGAAAAATTGAGTCATTTATCCTGTGGAATGTCCCACCTTCTGGATTTGGTTGATTGTTTCCAGGAAGGGTGGTTTAACTTGCTCTTCTAATCCCTTATATTTCCCGTCAAATGTATTTATATCTATCTTTGCAGTCTTTGTATTTTTGAGTCATTTTTTAAGAGTGTTAATAGATTTTATCCTAGTTAGTAGACTCTAGGTTTGCATAGGGAAATCTTAGAAATGACTATTTTTAGAGTTGGATAACTTAGCATCTAAAAAAATTGGGCAGTTTATTTTACATATTACTTGTTATACAGCTGAGTAAAATAATAATGATTTCAAACTACTTTGTTAAAATAGGCAGTAATTGTTTAGCTAGTTTAGTGCTCAGACTGAAGCCTAGATAAACCTTCAAGTCCCTTAGTAGATTTAGGTGCTGATCTAAGGACTGCCCCATTACTTGTTAATCACAAGTTCACCTTTGTGTTTGACACCTTTGTCAAACTGTGAATGGAACGCTTCCTGTAACTGAAAAAGCTTAATTGGGAGGGAAGGAAGAACTTCACATGATTTCTAACTTTTCCCCATTCAGTGCTAGTTTTTCAGTTATCTTTTTATCTTTCTCAAATAGCTCTGGGCTCTGAATCAAAAAGAATGTCGAAATACCATGTTTGGCCATACAAATTCAGTCAATCACTGCAGATTTTCACCAGATGATAAGCTTTTGGCTAGTTGTTCAGCTGATGGAACATTAAAGGTATGCTTTTGTTCATTGTTAAAATGGGTTGTAAATAATTTTATTGTTTTACGGAAAGAGGTTTCTGTTTTTCACATTTCTACAGAAAGCTTCTTCCTTCAACTTCCAGGAGCATATTTAATATAACTGTAATTGGTTGTCATAATGATTGCTTATTAATGGTTTACTACCTTATGCTTTAAAGTTCATATAATTTTGATTCTTAATTTTTAAGCATGTATTTCGTTTATGGTTTCATAAAATCTTTTGAGATCTATGGGATCAAATTTGTAAAGGTCCTGCTTTTATTTATCATTCATTTATTCTGCCTTTTATGTTCCTGTATTCCTGTTTTTGCGAAATCTTATGGGGGAAAACTCAGAGCTAGGGAAAAAAGCTTATTCAGCCTCCTGAAATTTATAGTCTTTAAAAAAACTGAATTCTTCTTCCTTAAATCTCCACCTTACTTCTCAATAAGAACCTATGCCATTTTCTTTTCTTTTTTTTTTTTTTTTGGCAGTACGCGGGCCTCTCCTGTTGCGGAGCACAGGCTCTGGACGCGCAGGCTCAGTGGCCATGGCTCACGGGCCCAGCCGCTCTGCGGCATGTGGGATCTTCCCGGACCGGGGCACGAACCCGTGTCCCCTGCATCGGCAGGTGGACTCTCAACCACTGCGCCACCAGGGAAGCCCCCTATGCCACTTTCTTATTCCTCTCTCCTGTCATTCTGGTCTCCTGTTTATTGATTCTCCTTTCTTTGGTGTTAAATCCAATCCATCTTTGACTTCCTCATCTCTTGGTCTACCTTTTCCCCTCCCATTCTGTAGCGTTTGCTCTGGTTTATGCTGTTATACCCTCATGTGTGATAGCAGCCTTCTAAGATATACTCCTCATCCTTCCTTATCCCAATATGTAGATGCTAGATTAACTCTCTACCTCTGTTTTCATCTTGCCGTTTTTAGCTGGAACACATATGTACCAAATTCTAAACTGTGGTAAACCCAGGCTCATCAGGCACACCTCTAAGGCTCTTCACTTTCCATCATTCTGCTACCTCTGATCCTGTCCAGTACATTAATTGTCACTTCTGGGCAAGATAATTTTGGGGGCTTATTTCAGCTACTGTCCCTATATATGTTTCATTAGTCTTTTTTGGAATTTTTTTGGCCTCCAATTCACTTGTCTGTAGTTTTTAATGACCCTCAAAACTTTATAAATTTAAAAAATAAATGCAAAGCCTTCTTCAGAAGGTGTTCTCTTATGACATCCATCCATCTGGTTCTGAGAACAAATATATACATATCTACTATATACCTGTATCTATATATATCGATAGATGGAAGCTGCTTGGTCTTCTGATTTCCACTTATAAATTTGTTATAGGAATTTTATGGGTAGAATTCTACTTGATATAATTTCCTGACATCTAGTAGATGTTGGAGCATTCTTAGAATATTCAGCCAAATGGATCTGGCCTCTATGACATATTCTCTACAAATATCAAATATCTGTCTCTTCTTTGGGATGACCATATCAGAGGAGGCTCAGTGAAGGCAACCCTCTTCTGAAAGATTCTTCTAGTCCTATGAGCTTGTTATTTCTTGGTTTTTACTAAGTGAATGACTTCAGAAGGCATTTTATATCTCAAGGAAGGTTCTCCTTTTACCTTATCTCCATTGCTAATGCAAGTTCTGGGAAGATTCCATTATTATTAGTTTGCTTAATGTTGAAGAAAGTTGTGAAACCAGGCCATTTATCTGTTCTACAAGTTTGAGCTGTGTAACTCTGCTGGGCCTTCTTTGCTGCCATTTGTTTCCCGAACTGAATTCACCATAGTGCCTGTTCCAAACCTTTTCTGCTGTTCTTAAGCCCCTAACAATGTCACTGTATCTCTTTCATTCTATGGAGATAACCTTACCTCATACCTGTTCAGAAGGTTGACACCACCCAAGAGCTCCCTGCCATGAGCCCTCTCAAAAATTGCCATAAGAAGTCTCTACTCCCCTTTTTTTTCTCATCTCAGTGCCCAGGAAGTCCTCTGCTTGTGCCTACTGTTCCTTTTTTTCCTTCTTCCCCTGAGACCTTGCCTCATTGGTTATTTCCTCTCGATGTTGCATCTTTAGTTTTTTTTCTCTTTTGAATCCTTTCCCACAGCCTACAGATGTTCTTGGCCCTTCCTAAGCATTATACAAGCAAAAAGTGAAAAACCTTTGATTCTTCCTTGATTGTGTTATCCTCTGAAAGAGTCATTCAGTTTTTCTTTTTGACTAGACCTTTATGACTAGACTTCTTAAGTCACCTATACTTGCCTCAACCTTCTGACTACTTATTCATTACTTAACCCTTTTTTAGCCTGGTCCTGTCTTCCCTGTATTCCCTTGAAGAGTAAAATCCAGTTTTATTTTGTTTTCGTTCTTTTTGTTGTAAAATCTAATGCTCTTTGGATGAGTGTGGAATCCGGTATTTTTCTTTATCCAGTCCTTATTCTTTTGGTTGTATTACACCCCCTTCTGTTTCCTTTTTGAAACTCTACTCGTTTGACATGAATGTTTTCTTCTTTCTCTTTCTGTGTCTCTAACCTCTTCTTTAACTCTTTTTCCTGCCCATTAAAATATAGCTGTTTCCTCAAGATTCTAATCTTGACTACCTACCTCCATCACCTTTCTTCCGTCCCAGTTCAGCTGGTCTTGTGGCTTCAGTTCTTCTCCCTTCTGTGAGTGACTTTCAGATGTGTTCTCTCCAGCCCTCATTTCTCTTATGTGCTGTGTCCTGCATCTTTAACTGCCTGCTCACTGCTGTCACTTAGATAATATGCCGGACCTCAAACTTACTGTGCTCCAAACTGAACTCTTCATTTTTTCTTCCCCAAACTTCCTATATGTTTCAGGATTTTGATTAGATCAGTGTTTAGGATTTTTACATCATTGTGACTGATCACAGTTGGGCCATGTAGTATATGTTGATTTTTTCCCCCTTTCCTGTACAACACTTTGTTTTCTTTGGGATTAAAGATGTTGTATATTTAACAGTGAAGCTTTGTTTTTTTCATTTGTTTAATTTTTTTTTAAAGGTTGACATTTATTTTTTAATTTTTAAAATTTATTTATTATTTATTTATTTTTGGCTGCATTGGGTCTTCATTGCTGCGCGCAGGCTTTCTCTAGTTGCGGCCAGCGGGGGCTACTCTTTGTTGTGAAGTGCCGACTTCTCACCGCAGTGGCTTCTCTTGTTGTGGAGCACGGGCTCTGGGTGCGGGCTTCAGTAGTTGTGGCTTGCGGGCTCTAGAGCACAGGCTAAGGAGTTGTGGCTCGTGGGCTTAGTTGCTCCGTGGCATGTGAGATCTTCCCGGACCAGGGCTCGAACCCGTGTCCCCTACATTGGCAGGCGGATTCTTAACCACTGCACCACCAGGGAAGCCCAAAGGTTGACATTTATTTATTTAAATTTATTTATTTTGGCTGAGCCAGGTCTTAGTTGCAGCACACGGACTTATTTGTTGTGCATGCGAACTCTTAATTGCGACAGGCATGCGGGATCTAGTTCCCCAACCAGGGATTGAACTCTGGCCCCCTACATTGGGAGCGTGGAATCTTCCCACTGGACCACCAGGGAAGTCCCCCTATTATTTTTTAAATGTGCATACCACTAATTCACCTTCAAACTATCCCTTGCCTAAGTTCTTTCTTAAATAATTTAAATGTATCAGGTATTTGATTTGACATTTTCTCTTCTTAGAAATAACTTTCTTAGAGGGTTCTACCTTGCTCCATTATGATTGGTGGTACTATTCCCAGTGTTCAGCTGCCATCCTGGGAGTTCCTTTTGCTTTTTTCTTGAGTTGAAACCCTTGTTTCCTGAATTTCTTGGTTTACCCTCTCCGCTTGGTGGAAAATCTCCTCTAGCTTTCTAAGAAAGAATCTCTGGGAGGTAAAGTTTTGAGAACTTGTCTGTCTAAAAGTGTCTTTCTTCTAGCTTCATACTTAATTTATATGTATATATATATATATATATATATTTTTTTTTTTTTTTTTTTGGGTACGTGGGCCTCTCACGGTTGTGGCCTCTCCCATTGCGGAGCACAGGCTCTGGGCGCGCAGGCTCAGCGGCCATGGCTCATGGGCCCAGCCGCTCCGCGGCATGTGAGATCTTCCTGGACCAGGGCACGAACCCGTGTCCCCTGCATCAGCAGGTGGATTCTCAACCACTGCGCCACCAAGGAAACCCATTAATTTATATTTTTGCATACAGAAGAAAGTAATTTTTCCTTAGAATTTTGGAGACATTGCTTGCTCTCTTGTCTTCTAGCTTCCAAAGTTTCTCTTGAGATGTTTGATGCCATTCTGATTCGTATGTGATCTATTTTCCTGTCTTGAAACTTTTAAGATCTTTTTTTATTCCCAGTACTTTAAAAAATTAATGATAATGTGCCTTGGTGTGGGTTTGTCTTCATTTATTGTGCTTGGCACTCGATAGCGTCTTTCAATTTGGAAATTCATGTCCTTCAGTTCTGGAGGTTTCCTTTAATTATTTGACTTATTCTTCTCTAGTTTCTCTTTCTAGAATGTCTATTAGGGATGTTTTCTTATTTTTCTCTTTTCTTCATCCATTTGTCCTACTTTTTGGAAGATTTATTTAGCTTTATTTTTCACTTCTTCTATTGTGTTTTTAATTTCTGCTATCATATTTTTAAGTGTACCCATTCTTATGATCAGTTTCTTTTTTAGTATTATTCTTTTTTCGTGGGTACAATACCTTTTATATTTTTGTGGGTATTAGTAATAGTTTTTTTTTAAGTTTTCATATTCTTTTATAGTTGCTATTTCTTCTGTTTGTTGGTTTTGGTTTCTGTCTGCACTTGAGAGCTATATCTTACTTGCCTGATCCTTGGATATGTGCTCATGCTTAAAGAGTGCAGCACTGGGACTTCCCTGGTGGCGCAGTGGTTAAGAATCCTCCTGCCAGTGCAGGCGACACGAGTTCGAGCCCTGGTCCAGGAAGATTCCACATGCCGCAGAGCAACTAAGCGTGTGTGCCATAACTACTGAGCTTGCGCTCTAGAGCCCATGAGCCACAACTACTGAGCCCGTGTACCACAGCTACTGAAGCCCACATGCCCTAGAGCTGGTGGTGCTCTGCCACAAAGGGCAGCCACCACAATGAGAAGCCCGTGTACCACAATGAAGAGTAGCCCCCACTCGCTGCAACTAGAGAAAGACTGTGCACAACAATGAAGACCCAACACAGCCAAAAATAAATAATAAGAAACAGACAAACAAACAAACACATTTAAAGAGTGCAGCACCAAAAAACTGATAGGAAATTGTGAACTTATTTATAGTGGGTTTCCCTGTAGTGTTATCTGGCTGTCATTTTTTGATGGTGAACTCCTAATGTCAGACTCTTTAAATCTTTTGTCTTGATCTGGTGGGGTATTCAGAGAAAAATCTTCAGTCCCCTTCCTGTAGGGTATAAGTCTGGCTGGCAAGTTCTACGAAGATATCTAGGCAGAGATGTCAACACTTGGAATATAGACTTTCTCTTAAATTCCCTATTTTCAGAATGGTGACCCTGCTCTCAACTGTGTTGGGTGTAGATTAACCCTCTTTTCTTCAGCCAGAGTAGGGCAATCTGGATGGCAGAGTAGGGGAAGGGATTTCAAGGGACTTTCGATGATTCCTCCTGTGTTAGCTCCATCTTTACTGGAAGGTGCTAGGCCCAACACTTCCTGAGCCTTTTGGGGGTTCTCTGGTGTGAATTGGGCTACTTCTTGGCTTTCTCCACTGTGAGCTCAGGATTCAATTTTAAGGAGTCCCCTTATCACTTGTCTTTTTTCTTTCTAGCCTTTATAGTTTTGTCGCTCTAATATCTTCCTCCATTCTCCTTTACTTTGTGAATTATGCCTAGAGAGAAAAATTCTCTTTACTGTTGTTTTACGTGGGTTTTGGGAGGGTGTGGAGATGAATGTATGTGTTCTATCTTCAGAACCCTGTTTCTTTCAGTAACGCTATTGTCTCTACTCACCTGTGCTTGAAACATGGGAATAATTTGTCTTTTCACTTAAAATGTATTTATTGATCATTTATTGAGTACTTACTATGTGCCAGATTCTGTACTAGGCATCTGGTTTTTTTTTTTTTTTTTTTTGCGGTACGCGGACCTCTCACTGTTGTGGCCTCTCCCGTTGCGGAGCACAGACTCCGGACGCGCAGGCCCAGCGGCCGTTGCTCACGGGCCCAGCCGCTCCGTGGCATGTGGGATCTTCCCAGACTGGGGCACGAACCCGTGTCCCCTGCATCGGCAGGCGGACTCTCAAACACTGTGCCACCAGGGAAGCCCTAGGCATTTGGTTTTTAAATACTTAAAAAAAAAAAAAGTATAGTTCCTGGCTTGAAGTTGTTCAGGGTCTAGCTGGGGAGAAAGGCAAGTGAATAGGCAAACCATGAAAATGGTAAAAGTATGTGGAGGGGGCTCAGAGCAGGCAGTGGCTCTGTGGGGGAGTGTGCAGGCTCCTGCTGCTGCACCCAGACTGCACTTGTTCTCGCTTTTCATTGTCTGTGCTTTTCCATTTTGTTCTTTAGCTTATGGTGACCCCTTAGCCTAGACTCTCTGGTATTTTTTGGTATTGAAATCCATCTTAAGTCCATCTTAAGTTGGTATAAAGTAGGCTGATCTTCTGGGAGGAGAGTGAGGTGGCCCCCTCTGCAAAAAGTGTTTCCTCAAGCCCATGGCTCTGGTAAAGCATTCCCACTGTGCTGTATCTTTTCCTCTCAAATGACACATCTGGCATATCTTGTGTTAGAGTCATTTATATGTTTGTCTTACCTCCTTTACTGGCCTATAAACTCCTTGAGAGTAGTGTCTATATCTGATTCACTTATATAATCTCGAAGTGACTAGCATCGTGGTTAATAAATGTGTTCAAGATGATAAACCTTTGCTGTGTCCCTTCAAATTGAATTAAGACTTCTCAAAACTCAAAAGAAAAACAAGTTAAAAGTCTTCAGGGACAGGATTTTGATTTCAGGTATGGGTATCAGAATGTGACTGTAGAGCACTAACAGCAGGGGACAGACATTGCTGCACTCTTGGTAAGAACTGCCGTGTTTGTGGCAGCTTTTACTGTTAAGCCAGTATCGTTGGCTGGTTCACACTGATACAGTGACGTTTACTAAGCAGAGGTCTTGCAAAATGATTCTGGATAAGAGCATTTCAAGGTCAAAGTCTTGTAAAGCTTTTATTTTCCGAGAGGATGAAGAACCATAAAATTATTTCCTGTCCCAAATGGCTCTGTAATCTTCTGAGTGTTTTATAGCATATCATGTTGGTAAGCATGTGTTTTTCAGGCCTTGATGATAAACTGTTTCAAAATGTGAGTTTTATTTAAAAATTGCCATTTGAACCACACAAGGACCAGGGTTCACATGGGCCTCGGATACAGTGCAGTGACTTGCTCAAAATGAAATGCTGGTATGTACTTGGTCCCTCAGTATGTGGAATTTCATCACTCCTTGGATAGTGGCTAAGGTCAGGTCCACATGCAGAAGATGTAGTTTAGATAGATGTAGTGAAATTGGGTTGTGTTAGTTTTCTTTTTCTTTCTTAAATCCAGGCAATGATTGCTTTGTTTTTCGTATTAAGAGGGAAACAGAGTGTGATTTCTCATATAATCTGACTGATGTGACTGAAGCTTCTGGCACTGATGTTCAGATTTTCTCTCTTCAGTGTCAAGGAGGGCTAACTACTTTAGATGTCTCTTTTGGTTCATCCAGTTTACCTATAGTTATTGCAAGGGGAAGGGTTTTGGTTTTGGCTGTATTTCTAGTGTACATAATCTTTAAACTCAAGAGAGATGTAAACGTGTGCCTGGCCAGTCAAATCGGGTTTTACCCTGGGAGCTGTGCTTTGGAAGCTGAGTTAAAGCCTGAGAAGCAGCTTTTTTTGTTTTTAAATCCTTTTCCTTGGCCAACCCTTGGTCTGTGTATGGCAGCCATTATCATTCTGTGGAACTGGGACACTGCTCAAGGCCCAGGGGAGTGAAGATGGATCTTCTTGAAGACCTTTGTCATTTGGGCTGCTCAGGTGGCTCTGTTAGCGAGTGAGGTTTAGTCTTTCGTATCCCATTCCTCAGGATCCAGTTGTTTTAGAGCCCTGTCTGACCCCACCAAGCACACAAGGTGGCTTGCTTCCTTTCGGCATATTTTTGTTTTCTATTTTCAGGGACTTCCTTATGTCTCTGATGCTCTGCTAGGTTATAACTCAGCTTGGGGGGGGGGTGCCTGTGTGTAGTGTCTGTGCTGTGCATGTGAAGCAAACCTCATGCCTGGCCCAGCAGAGGGCAGCCGTGGCAAGTCGTGAGTCTCTTCTTTCTTCCACGCTCATTCTTGCTGTCAACACCTGATCTTTAGCCTCCTCCACACCGTGCAAGGCTCTTTTAACATTTTGTGTAGTTATACATTCTGCATTTTGGGCAGTGCTCTTAAGTTTTTTCTTTTTAGGAAGGTGCTGAATGAAACTGGAATACTTAATTTAAAAGCCTTATGAAAAGTTATGCATAATTAAAAATAAGTCATTAGATGAACTGAATAATTTGTGTGACATTTAGGCCAGGTGGAATTCTAGAGGTGTGATTTGAGATCAAAACAAACTTAAACTTTTTTTATTTTTGTAAATTGAAGCTTTGGGATGTGAAATCAGCAAACGAGAGGAAGAGCATTAATGTGAAGCAGTTCTTCCTAAATTCAGAGGAGCCTCATGAGGATATGGAAGTGATAGTGAAATGCTGTTCATGGTCTGCTGATGGTGCTAGGATAATGGTGGCAGCAAAAAATAAAGTCTTTGTAAGTACCAGTATTTTAAAAAGCCAAAATTAAAAAGCCAAATTTAGTCTAATTTAAAGAAAATTGAAACATCTAATTGATTTTTGCATTTTATACTGTTTATTGATATAAAGTATAGCTGAACGAGTTTGGGCAGATGCTCTAACCTCCCATAGTTCTCAGAACTATGCTTCAGGGAATGTCCATAGGCCTTGTGAGGAAGGGTCTCCATGGTCACGGGTTTGGGAAATGTTATGTATTACTTTCCGCTATTAGAGGTACTTCAGTGTGTACAAACATATTTAAGGACTCCGGAGTCCTACAATAAAGAAACAATTTATGTTGTTTAACCAGTGTTTCTCAAATTTATCTAAAATATGGATGGAATGCTTTCTGCATTACTCTCCCCCCTTTCCCCCATTTGAAATACATTGGTTTAGGTGATTTTCGAAGTTATTTCTTAGCTGTAAAATTTTATGATTTGGTGACTGAGAGAAATACTTATCAACAACTGAAGAAGTTTGTGAAATTTCTATGAAGTAAATGAGGAAGATATGCAAAGAAAGGTAAATGGCAAAGAAATGTTTCTTCTTTATTCAATTCAAGTGATAGTTTACATTTGTAGTATTCAGAGTGCTCTTACGTGTAATTTCTTTTGATATAAATATACAAAGGGCACAGCAGATTGCAATAGCCCTATGATAATAATGAGGCAGCTGAGGTTCAGAGAAGCCAAATAATGTATCCAAAGTTACACAGTGATTAGGAGAGCTGGGTATTCTAATTTAGGGCACAGTGCCATTCCATTCTGATGGTAATTTTAAAGACTTAAATAAGAGATATTACAAGTTTATTCTGTTTTATTTTAAGCTTTATTGTGGTATAATCGACATATTATAAAATATTTAAAGTGTATAACGTGATGATTTGATAAACGTATACTGTGAAGAGATTCCTCCCATCAAACCAATTAACACGTGTCAGCTCATGTATTTGCCTTTTTTCTTTTTCTTTCTTTTTTTTTGTTGAAAACATTTAAGTTCTACTCTCTTATACTATGCAATGTTATCAACTATAGTCACCATTTTATACATTAGATCCTCAGACCTTATTTATCTTATAACTAAAAGTTTGTATCCTTTTATCAACCTCTCCCTATTTCCCCCACCCAAGAGATTACAGTTTTAAAGAACACAGTTGAAATATACATATAGTTGGGGCCTTCCCTGGTGGCACAGTGGTTAAGAATCCACCCGCCAATGCAGGGTACACGGGTTTGAGCCCTGCTCCAGGAAGATCCCACATGCTGCGGAGCAACTAAGCCCGTGCGCCACACGGACTGAGCCTGCACTCTAGAGCCCGTGATCCACAACTGCTGAAGCCTGTGCGCCACAACTACTGAAGCCTGCGCACCTAGAGCCCATGCTCTGTAACAAGAGAAGCCATCACAATGAGAAGCCTGCGCACCGCAACTAGAGAAAGCCTGCGCACAGCAACCAAGACCCAGTGCAGCCAAAAATAAATAAATTAATAAAATAAATCGAAAAAAATATATATATACTTGTATAAAAACTGAGGGGCCATTTATATTATTATTATTGATCTAGTAGTTATGACCCTTGGATCTTGGTTGCTTATAGGTTTTTACCCCTTTAGCAGGAAACCAAAGAAAAATATCTCCTTTTGTCTTTAAGTATGTTAAAGTCTGTAAGAACAGAAAGGAACCACTACATTTACAAGATGTGAAGATTTGTAAAATTTGCCATTTTAACCATTTTAAAATACACAATTCAGTGGCATTAATTACATTCACAGTCTTGTGCAGATATCACTACTTTTACAAAATTTTTTCATTGTCCCAAACAGAAACACTGTAACCAATAAGCAGTAACTCCCTATTCTCTCTCTTCAGCCCCTGGTACCTCTAATCTAAACTATGACTTTGCCTTTTCTAGATATTTCATATAAGTGGAGTCGTACAATATTGATCCTTTTGGGTATGGCTCATTTCATTTAGCATAACATTTTCAAGGTTCATTCATGTTGTAGCATGTGTTAGAACTTCATTTCTTTTTATGGCTGAGTAATAATCTTATATGGATATGCTGTATTTTGTTTATCCACTCATCTGTTGTTGGGTTGTTTTCACCTTTTGGCTGTTGTGAATAATGCCACAAGAACTAGTGTACAAGTATCTGTTTGAGTCCCTGCTTTCAGTTCTTCTGTGTATATACCTAGGAGTAGAATTTCTGGGTCGTATGGTAATTTTATACTGGGCTTTTTGAGGAATCACCAGACCTTTCCATAGTGGCTATACCATTTTCTGTTCCCACTAGTAGTGTACAAGGATTCCAATTTCTTTACATCCTGCCAACACTTGCTTTTTTTCATTATTAAAAATTATAACTGTCATATTAGGTGTAAAGTTATGGTTTGGTTTGCATTCCCCTAATGACTAATGGTGTTGAGCAAAATTTGAATGTTTAAAATTATCTGTCCAGTGAGAGAGGAAAATAATTTTATATTGTGTGAAATGCTTTCCTGTTTTAAAAATCTATAGGCCAACTCTTTATTTTACCATGCTAAAATAAAGCTACCCTAAGATTACCCTTAACTACATATAGATTCCAGTTCTTACTCTTTGGTCTCTTTATTCTTTTCCTCTATTTCTTTCCAGTTCTCTTGTGTTATTAGCCCACTCCTATTATTAGGTCTTTTTGCTACCCAATAATTGGGACAGCTGCCTATTCTGTACTTGCCAAGTTTCCTCTATGACTGTCAGCCACTAATTTTTAAGAACAACTTGTCCTGGGAAGCATTTTAAGTATGATTTCCTTTCATTTATTGTTGGCCCCTGATGCCATGCTGCTTACCGTCTATGTGTGCTCACAGGGCTATGCATTCACAAAACATTTTCATGGCTTCCACTGGAAACTTTTTTTTTTCCTTCCTGAAGACTATGGCTTGGCCTTAAATCGTTATACTGTATATTGGTATAAACGTTTTTATCATTTGGCAAAAACTTTGGAAGAGTATATTCATCATGTAAACATCTTTCAAAAATTGAAATGAATTACTCAAAAATAGCTTTTTTTGGTTCAAAAATGGGAAAATGATTGATAATGGAGTAATTTAGGCTCTGAAGAGAAATAGAAATGATTGAACTAATTTCATTTTAGTAAGCCTCTGCCCTATATTATTTTGATCATCTTCATTTATGAGTAGGCATTTTCTCTTTTGAATAAATGAGCATTAGGGAGAACTGTTCTGTATATTAATTTGGCTAGTCCATTCATGTATTCACAAAGGTTTTATTTCTCCCTAGGCTAGCACGATCATCTGTGATAAGTTTTCCTTTATAGGAAACATGTTTCAGGATAAGCAGTATTTAAAAAGTATATGTATATTAATTTATATCTTTTTAATGAGTTAATAATTTTGCCAATTATCAGTAATTGTAGTATTTTTTTTAGGACTTATACTCTATGTTTGAAATGGGAGGGTATTCTTTTAGAAATAAATTTAGATTCACTTTGGGTATAGCTTATCTTTTAACATATTTACTTTTATAGATATCTCTCTATTTTATGTTGACAGCTGTTTGACATTCACACTAGTGGCCTGTTGGCAGAAATCCACACAGGCCATCATAGCACTGTCCAGTACTGTGACTTCTCCCCCCATAACCATCTGGCAGTGGTGGCTTTGCCCCAGTACTGCGTGGAGGTGAGTAGTTGAATTTACTCTGTGAAGTCTGGGTCTTCAGAGGTACAAGGATGACAAAGAATGGGTTGCTTAAACCATTAACTGCTGAGGATGTTTGCTTGAGATATTATAGAGTGTTTTCTTCATAGCATAATGACCTTTAGCTTTAGGATATTAAGCCGCATTAACAGCTTTAATACTTTAGCAGTGATTGAAGAATTGGTTTGACAGTAAACAGAGAATGACAGACAGCATCATTCACCAGGCATTTATCGAACAGTCAGTATGTGCCAAGGTCTGGGGAAACAATGGCATGACCATTGGTTTCCTAGGCAGAAACATGGCATCTCTTAAATATGGGTACAGACTCTTCTGTAAAAGAAATGATGAGAAATGAGTCCAGTTCACATTTCTTAGATCATTGAGAAAGGTAAGATGGAAGTTAAAATTAGAATTGGTTAACCTAGAATTTTCATTGCTAAGCACTAATGAATAAAATGATTTCTTGTTTATATTTATAATTTTGCCCTTAACCTGATGGATTTTATACTCAGTGTCTATACCTAGAAGAATTCTACCCAGTGAGTTGCTGTATTAATTTTTTCAAAAGCAATGAATTCCCTGATATTTTTTCTCCATAGATGGATTAGTTTTTCCAAGCTTTGTTACTGCTCATTCCTTGAGTTTATCTTACCACCAAGTAATTTGAAGCCCCTTGTGATTACAGTCCAAGAAGATGGGTTTGGGCCTTTATTTGGAAAATAGGGAAATTCATTTGGTTCACAGGCTACCTTCAAAGGAAGCTTGACAATGGCAAGCACTTCTTCAGTGTTCTGAGCCTGTTTCAGTGATTTTTTAGTGAGTTCACCAACCTTGCCCTATACATGAAGGTATGGCTGGAGAGTGGCTGAGCTATATAGCCCTTCAGCATGGAGATACAAGCAAGATGAGAGTGAGTGGATAAGCTCTGTAAGCTCCTCCTAATTCTGAGTACAGCAGTGCAACTAACACTGAATAACTTCCCTGTGAGAATCTTCCCATTGGAAGCAGAGGCAATGAGTGTGAACGAGCTCCAGTCCTGTTTGCAGCAATGGGAGAGAGTAGGTGCTGTGGGCAGTGTTCTCTTCAGCAGAGGTCTTGAATCGAAAGATTCAGAGCTACTAGGAGATCTCACACCTTACCCGTAGATCCTCAAGGTAGGCATGCTTGGAAATTTCCCCTTCCTGGGTTTTGTCTGGATTTTAGGAGGAGTGGAGGAGCAGCCCTTCTTGTGGCCTTTCCTGTCACTTCTAAAATCCTTACCCCTTGCTATTCTTAAAAATCTCCTGGAAACATTGTCTTTCTTCTTGAAATATAGGGACTTAGTTTTGGAGGCTGTGAGTGACAAAGAAATGAGAGAGAGCAAGAAGGGAAGAGAAAGAAGGATTTTCAAGGGAGAATTTTCAGTTGTGGAACCACTTTCATTTCTGGCCTTTAGCTCTGTATGTCCCAGATTGGACTCCAGAGATAAGGCAGAGAAAATTTCACATAACGAATTGGTAACCATAGAACTCACTGATAGAAAACTACTGGGCATGTGATGAAGTACTTGTTTTGTCCATGCTAGTTCTGAAATCATAAAGTAGGTCTGTAATTCAGAATGTAATGAGAGGAACTCAGGCACATATGGTACTTCATTAGACTGGAATATATTTGAGTAATTTGCAGCAGAACTCAGGACAAAATACAGCCAGGCTAGTGATAGACATTGACAATTTGTAATAAGCATGAATAACAGGAGAAGTATATAGATGTACAATTAGCACATTCATTTGTTTTAGGGTTTTGCAGTCATTTGAAATGAGGATTAGATGACAGTGGAAAGTAAAATATGGAAACCACTTATGTTCATCCTATTATTTTTTTAGATTGATTTTTAAAAAATGGATAAAATGTTTGTATGACTCCAAATCAAAGCTTTATAATAAATTTTATTCAGGGAAGTCTGACTTTCATCCCTATCCCTTCCCTGCCACTCTCCCTCCCTACCTTCTGAAGGTAACCGTTTTTGTCTTAACATCCTAATGTTTCTTTTTGCATGTATAAACAGATATCTATGTGTATAATATATAGCCTTATATATCCATCTATATATATATCACATCTCTAGAGTCACATTTTTTATCTCATTTAGTATAGCTTGCATATATATATATATATATACACACACAGAGAGAGAGAGAGAGAGAGAGAGAGCGCGCGAGAGAGAGAGAGAGAGAGAGAGAGAGAAACATATATACCCTTCTGCAGAAATGTATATACCATTCTTTGCTTTTTTGGTGTAAACAACATATCCCAGAGACTAGTCGTTATCAGGGTGTTTTTCTCATTACTTTCTTAAGATTGCATATTATCCCATTTTGTGATTAATGCAGTTTATTCAGTTAGTTCCCTGTTGATGGTCATTTGAGTTGTTTCCAGTTTTTTGCTGTTAAAAATAACAATGCAGTGAATAATCCACACAAGTTATTTTGTATTTTTGCTAGTGTATTTTTGGGCTATATTCATGGAAGTGGAATTGCTGGATCATTCTTGCTATTTTTAATATTCTTGATATATTCAAAATGCTTATGAATGTGATTTCCTATTTGTTGTGTTTATTCTGTAGTTGTGGAATATGGACTCATGTTTAAAAGTAGCTGATTGTAGAGGACATTTAAGTTGGGTCCATTGTGTGATGTTTTCTCCTGATGGATCATCATTTTTGACGTCTTCTGATGACCAGACAATCAGGGTGAGATATATTGAGATTTTCATTTTAGACATTTAATGATGGTAAGCTAAATCTCCTAGTTAAGAAATTGATGGGAAGTATTGAGGGAAGTAAAACAGGAAACTGCTGGTTTCATATTTATCCTTGAAAAGAGCTATTATGTGGACTATAGCAGTCTCATTCATTCAGTACATGTTAATTGAGTGTTACCATGGTCCAGGTGCTGGAGAAGTCCAATGATTAAACTGTATTTTGGTTAATTTAAATACATTATATTTGAGTCCTCAGAGTAACTTTTGACTCTTTCCATTACCGTGAATTCCCACATCCAATTACTTGCCAATTCTAATGGATTCTATTGATACCTTTCCATTTTCTATCATTTCTTTCTACTTTTCCACTTCAAGTTTAGGTGCTCATTAGCTGTTGCCTTTCTTGTATTAGCCTCTGCTACAAGTCTTTTCTTTCTTGGTTTTTTACATGCTGCTTGCAAGGTATATTCCTCATGTACAATACAGTCATGTAATTTTTTTTTTTTTTTGCCAAGTGGCTTGCAGGAGCTTAGTTCCCTAACCAGGGATCGAACCCGTGCCCCCTGCAGTGGAAGCATAGAGTCTTAACCCCTGGACTGCCAGGGAAGCCCCCAGTCATGTCATTTTTGCTCAAAACAGATAGTAGCTCCCTTGTCTACCGAAGTATTGGGTTGGCCAAAAAGTGCCTTTGGTTTTTGAGTAAAAATAAGACACATTTTTCATTTTCATCAAGAACTTTGTTGAACAACTTATTCACCCTTTCGTTCCACTACCTTCTGCCATTTTTCCAGGCAACTTCATAATTGCATCTTCCCAAAACTTTTTATCTTTTTGAGCAGAGAACTGTTCCAGGTGCCTTTTACAGTCTTCCAGGGAATTGAAATTTTTTCCATTAAGAGAATTTTGTAAAGACCTAAGTAAATGGAAATCCGAAGGTGCAACATCTGGTGAATACGCAGATGAATCAGAACTTTCCAGCCAAGCTGTAACAGTGTTTGCCTGGTCATCAAAGAAACATGTGGTCTTGCATTATCCTGATGGAAGATTATGTGTTTTCTGTTGACTAAGTCTGGACGCTTTCCGTTGAGTGCTGCTTTGATTTGGTCTAATTGGGAGCAGTAATTCTTGGAATTAATCGTTTGGTTTTCCGGAAGGAGCTCATAATAGAGAACTCCCTTCCAGTCCCACCATATATGCAACATCACCTTCTTTGGATGAAGACCAGCCTTTGGTGTGGTTGTTGACGGTTCATTTCATTTGCCCCACGATCTCTTCCGTTTCACGTTATTGTACAGTATCCACTTTTCATTGCCTGTCACAATTTGCTTTATTAATTAATTAATTAACATCTTTATTGGAGTATAATTGCTTTACAATGTTGTGTTAGTTTCTGCTGTATAACAAAGTGAATCAGCTATACGTATACATATATCCCCATATCCCCTCCCTCTTGCGTCTCCCTCCCACCCTCCCTATTCCACCGCTCTAGGTGGTCACAAAGCACAGAGCTGATCTCCCTGTGCAATGCAGCTGCTTCTCACTAGCTATCTATTTTACATTTGGTAGTGTATATATGTCAATGCTACTCTCTCACTTCGTCCCAAACGGAATGTTTCAGTAGAGAATTGCATGTGGAAATATGATCAAGAAGGTTTTTTTCACTTATGTGGAACCCAAACATTAAAGCAGTGAACATATTCAAGCTGGTGCAGGTGATTTTCAACGCTTGATTTGGATATTTTGAGTATGTCGGCTATCTCCCGCATGGTATAACGTTGGTTGTTGTCAATTAATATCTCGATTTGATCGTTATCAACTTCAACTGGTGTACCTGACTGTGGAGCATCATGCAGCAAGAAATCTCCAACACGAAACTTCGCAAACCATTTTTGACATGTTTGGTCTGTCACAGCACCTCCTCCATACACTGCACAAATCTTTTCTTTTGTGTTTCAGTTGCGTTCTTTTTTTTTAAAATAAATTAATTTAATTTATTTATTTTTGGCTGTGTTGGGTCTTCCTTGCTGTGCACGGGCTTTCTCTAATTGCGGTGAGCAGGAGCTACTCTTCGTTGTGGTGCATGGGCTTCTCATTGTGGTGGCTTCTCTTGTTGCGGAGCGTGGGCTCTAGGCACATGGACTTCAGTAGTTGCAGCACACGGGCTCAGTAGTTGTGGCTCACAGGCTCTAGAGCACAGGTTCAGTAGTTGTGGTGCATGGGCTTAGTTGCTCCGCGGAATGTGGGATCTTTCTGGACAAGGGCTCGAACCTGTGTCCCCTGCATTGGCAGGTAGATTCTCAACCACTGCACCACCAGGGAAGCCCTTGGTTGCGTTTTTACCTTTTTTGAAATGATAAAGCATAATATGCCCAAAATGTTGCTTTTTTCTTCCATCTTCAATATTAAAATAGCTACACAAAAATTCACCAATTTTGATAAGTCTTTTTTTTTAAATGCATGCTGATATGGCAGTTGTCACATATAGTCTAATAAAATTGTTTCGAATGAAGTTAAAGACACCTAAGTGCTACTAGAGCCATCTTACGGAAAAAACTGAACCTTTTGGCCAACCCAACAAATACGTACTCCGAAGTCTGCCATTAAACTTCTCTACAGTACAGCCTATTCTCTACCAGTCTGTCTTCTGTTTTATTCCTACAAGTAACCTACACTGAATTGCTCACATTTCCCCAAACACCCTGTACTTCCCTGCTTCTGTACTTTTGCTTATGTATTTTTTTAAAGGTATTTAAAAAATATTTTATTTATTTATTTTTGGCTGCGTTGGGTCTTTGTTGTTGTGCAGGGGCTTTCTCTAGT
This sequence comes from Tursiops truncatus, assembly GCF_011762595.2. NCBI lineage: Eukaryota > Metazoa > Chordata > Mammalia > Artiodactyla > Delphinidae > Tursiops > Tursiops truncatus. Next base: position 22,541,931 of record NC_047044.1, on the reverse strand, counting down.
TGTGGTGAGAAGGGGCTGCTCTTCGTTGCAGTGCACGGGCTTCTCATTGCGGTGGCTTCTTTTTTGCAGAGCACAGCCTCCAGGTGCTCGGGCTTCAGGAGCTGTGGCTTGCGGGCTCCAGAGCGCAGGCTCAGCGCTCCGCGGCATGTGGGATCCTCCCGGACCAGGGCTCGAACCCATGTCCCCTGCATTGGCAGGCGGATTCCCAACCACTGCGCCACCAGGGGAGCCCTATGTGTTTTCTTACATTTGGAATAACCTACTTCTCTGTATCTTTCCTTGTCGAAAACCTAACAGCCCTACAAGTCCCCTCAAGCTTTCAGTGAAGCCTTTCCTAGTATTCCATTTGGGGAAATGTCTTTCTCCTTTAATGCTATGTGACTGTGTGTCGTTTTCTTATGGTACTTATCAAATTGTGCCTTAAATTTAAGCACAGAGTTTTCTTTTTAACATCTTTATTGGAGTATAGTTGCTTTACAGTGGTGTGTTAGTTTCTGCTGTATAACAAAGTGAATCAGCTATATGTATACTTATATCCCCATATCCCCTCCCTCTTGTGTCTCTCTCCCACCCTCCCTATCCCACCCCTCTAGGTGGTCACAAAGCACCCAGCTGATCTCCCAGCACAGAGTTATTTTAAAACTCTTTACCACTAATGCTTCACTGCCCCTCAGACTTGTTCACACATCTTAAATTATAAGCTCTTTGAGGCCGGAGACCCTGGTTTGTCCCTGTAGCATCTAATACAGTGTTTTGTACAAATTTGTGTTTAGCTAAAATTTGTTTAGTATTTACTGTATGCCAGACATTGGGCAAAGTACTGTGCCTGTGTTAATTTGCTAATTCTCATAGCAATCCTTTTTTGCAGCTGAGGAAACAGTCACAGAAAGGTTAAGTCAGTGCTGTTTAAAGTGCCAGTCTCAATAAGGTTGAGCCAGAATGTAAATCAATGCACTGCTTCCTTCATCAAGAAAGTCTTGTTTAAAAAAATCAACTGTATCATAAGCATACTGTTAACAGTGTGTTTAGTGATATAGCTGATTTGCTCCTTATCTTGGTATCAAGCAGTGAGAAACAGCAGGAGGTCCTTATCTTTGAGCAGCACCAGGTTAAGTAATCTGCCCAAAGTCACAACTTTCAGTAGAACTAGAATTCCTACTAAGGTATTTTGATTCTAGCATTCATTACTCTTAATAATAACTGCTTCTTCCTATACTATGTAATTAATAAATTTTTATTGTTGAATTATAATCTAATTGAAAATTTTCTAGCATTATAGGCATTTGGAGAGTGAGGTATGATTGTATATTGTTTTTAAGACTAAGACTTGTCTTTGCATTATTTCAGAGAATGCAGTTATCTTACTTTAGTATTTTAATTTCTTAATCAGCTCTGGGAGACAAAGAAAGTATGTAAGAACTCTGCTGTAGCGTTAAAGCAAGAAATAGATGTTGTGTTTCAAGAAAATGAAGTGATGGTTCTTGCAGTTGATGACATAAAACGTCTGCAAGTGAGTATTTTTTAGAAAATAGTTGGAAAAAGTGTTTTGATTGAACTCTCAATTCAAAATTTTTCTTGTTTGTTTTTGGACTTGATCATGCGTAATTGTATAGTATATAACAGATGATCAGTAGGTATCAGTTTTATAGATATGTGGGTCTTGAGCTGAGGCTCACATATGCTAGTATTTAGAATTAAACAAGGTGATACCTTGCTTTACCTCATTCCTCTCCTGTTAGTAACTGGAAGACAGGGGGCAAGAACATGTGAGAGAATGAGATGAGATAATGGAATGGAACTAGAGTGAAGAGAGAAATGGAATAGAGAAGAGGAGAGGGAAATAGAGGGAGCACGCACATGAAAGGTGTGAAATGTAGCAAGAGCTTGAGACAGACTGACAGGGTAGGATGGAGTTTAACAAGTTCTAAAGCTGCAAAGCTCAACTTGATGTAGTAGAGGGAATAGTGACTGTTCACTGAGGAGACCAAGGTACAAGTTCAAGCTTTATCGTCAGCCAGTTCTGTGATGTTGAGTAAATAGCATCACTTCTCTGAACCTCACTTTCTTCACCTGTAAGGTCCTTTTCATTTTCAAAAATCTGTAAGCTGCTTTATAGTGTCAAGGTGGAATCCAAACTCAGGAAGCAGAGATCTGGGAATAAATTGTCTATGGCGTGTGGTAATTTCTTCTCATCTGCTGTGTGGGTCAGAGTCAAGCTGTGAGACTCCTCTAAATATGGCTTGTTTTGTATTTTACAAGTTTTACTATTGTCCTGAATGTGTCGATGAGGAGCTCCTAATGCCCTGTATTTCTGGGATGAATTGGGATGTGGAATTGAATGTGATTTCCTCATTACTGATTTTTAGCAGACTGATTCTTCCACTTGGGGTTTTTTCCACTACAGTTTTCTTGTCAAGTTCAATGCTTATATTACCTTTATTAAATTTGTGCAACCTTTCTTTAATAGTTGTCATAACTGAGACTTCAAGAAGTCATCTGACTATAAAAATATTTTATTCTATGTCATTGATTGTGGGAGAGTTTAGAGGACAATTAAACTGACAAGTAATAGTTCCATTTAAGTGAACATACATTTTTTAGTCACTACTTAAAAAAGTATGGAAATTGATTTTTGAGGGAAAGAAGATAATCACCTTTTAGTAATTCAGTCTTCATTTTGAATGTCTAATAGATCAGAACATGCCGGGTAAAATATTGTAAAGGAAAAGCTATCTTGATTGATTGACCCTATAATCTTTGTACCTGAAATGAAGGTGACTGCTTATTTCGTATTGAAAAATAATTCAAGACTTTTAGGTTGTAATTGTAATTAGAGGGATAGATCTGACAGTTAGTTTATTTAAGATTGAGAAATATTTTCCCAGGTCACATGTTTTAGTTGAGTGATAAGGTATTTTTATTAGTGGGATTTTAAAGAATAATCATTAGTTTGGGTACAGGTTATGAAACTTGGTACTCTTAGTCTATGCATTACAACCCAAATTGTGCTAATGGGTTGTTCTCCAACGCCTCCTCCTCCTAGAAGAAAAAGCGGAAAAAAATCTTAATTTATACTGTTTGGTGAGTAATTTGGAGGATATAAAACCCATTTTAATTTTAATTTGTCTTTTTATGTAATGTCTGTCTCAGTCCTGTTTCACCAAACCCCTTGAAAAATATCAGGGAAGTGTATTTTAATAAACGATAGCCCTATTAAAATGGGCTTTGTGAAGAAATGGGAAACAGTGTGGAGCGAGCTGTGGGATTGCAAATCAGACAGATGTGTCTCAGGTGGTGGGCACAGTAGCTGCTTTTTAAACCTTTTAAAGCTTGTTTTATTTTACGAAAATGTATATGAACCACAAAAGTGAAATGAAACGAAAGTGTGAAGTGCTAAATGCAGCTGCTGAGAATAGAATAGGGTTTTGTTGTTCCCCCTGGGAGCTCTCGTTGGTTATATTCATTTTAATTTTTTCAGTTGAAGTCTCTGTTCTAAAGAACAAAAACTGCTCTTACAGTCTAATACTTGATTGTGACTTATTTTTCATTAGCTCATTAATGGAAACACAGGTCAGATTGATTATCTGACTGAAGCTCAAGTGAGTTGCTGTTGCTTAAGTCCACAGCTTCAGTACCTTGCATTTGGAGGCGAAGATGGAGCCATTCAGGTATTCAGTTCTTTTCTGCAGAGGCATTCTGTGCAGTATAGTTTTTATTTAAAATTAATGATAAACCTGGCATTGTAGACTTATATACTAAATAAATCTTTCTATGATAATTAGTCATTCCTCTGTTAGATTAAAAATAATCTTACAATCCTATTAGTTGTATATTTTTCATATTGCTTTTACTATTCTTTCTCATACTTTTTGTCTTTTTGTGTTCCTTATTCTCTGCCCAGTTGTCTTGCTGTTCTCCAAATATATCAAACACTCTCAGAGATTTAGCTAACTATGCAAAGAGCATTTTTTCTCTTCTTAGAAACTTGGCCGTTTAGGGGTGTAAGTTGTTTCCATGTTGGTTCTGATCAGGTTCATCGGGAATATCAGTGCAGGTGCCTTATGTTTACCTATTTCACCAGTCCTCGCTGTTCTACTTTTGGTATTAGAAGTACACCAGTTTACCACCTGAAATCCTTAATTTATCAAATAAGATCAAATAAATAAAAATAAAAGCTTGTAAGGAGAAAAAGAGTATAATAAAAATCATTTTGGAAAAAAGTGATTTCATCACAAGTGAAATTCATCACAAAAGCAAGTTTTCTCTAGCTACATAATAGTTTTTAAAAGAATATTGACTCCTTTTCTCACCTGAGCTTTTTGGAATTGTTTCTTAATTTATTAATTATGCCACTGGCCACATTTATTTTACTTTGGATTCATTGTCGTAAGGAATTACACAAATATTCTCCAGTCCATATTGCCCTACAAAGAGGAGTTTTTTTTACCTTTCAGCTTTATTGAGATATAATTGACATACAGCACTGTGTAAGTTTAAGGTATACAGCATAATTATTTGACTTACATCATAAAATGTTTATTATAGTAAGTTTAGTGAACATCCACCATCTCACATAGACACAAAATCAAAGAAACAGAAAAATATTTTTCCTTTTGATGAGAACACTTAGGATTTACTCTCTTAGTAACTTTCTTGTAGAGTATACAGCAGTGTTAATTATATTTATCGTGTTGTACATTACATCCCTAGTGCTTACTTAGTACATATTTACTTTTTTTGGTGTGAGTTTATTTGAAAGCCTTTTTGACATAGTTGTTATTTTTTGACTTCTTTTCTACTTTCTTATTCTCTGTATTTGGCATATTAATCTTTAGCCCTTTCAAGTCTCCTCAGTGTACTGCCTCCCAGCCTGCTCGTGTATGCTCTTTTCCTTTACCTGTCTCCCTCATCATCCTTTATCTTGCATTGTCTCTGTGTTGTTTTATAAAGAGCTTGCTTTGTCTCTCATCCAGGATTTTTTTCTTTCTTCCTTCTCATCCATCTTGAATGTCATTTTCTTTTTGGAGGCTGAGCTCAGACTGCTACTTGTTTGATGAATTGGGTAGTTGAATACTCAAGAAGGACCACTGGTTCCTACTGCCATCTGGTCATTCCAGTGAATGTTTTATTTTAGGGTGTTTATGGGTGTGCATGTGTGTGTGTGCATAGATGTGCATGTCTGTATTTGTGCCGTTCATTTGTGTATCTTTAGTTAAACTGAAAGCACTGAGATGGAAATTCTATACCCTTCTGTAGTCTAGTTTCGATTTAATATTTTGGGGTTGTAATGCCTGGGTGTTGCTGAATTTCTTCGTATTAATTTTCTCTGGTTTTTTACTTTGAAGATTTTAGAACTCCTAAACAACAGAATCTTCCAATCCAGGATTGGGCACAAGAACACTGTACGGCACATCCAGTTCACAGCTGATGCAAAGACTCTTATCTCAAGCTCTGATGACTCTGCAATTCAGGTGAGAGGGAGGTTGAATTTCTGACATACATAATGCTGACTCTAATGAAGGGACACTTTGATTATGCCTCAAATCTGATATGTATTTTAAACTTTCAGATCACATTATTTTGGGCTTCCCTTTAGATTATGCACATGGGCATAAATGAAACCCATATTTTTCTGTGAGTGAGGCAGGCAGTTTGACTCAGAACCCTCTAGTGGGAGATTCTTTATTTTGAAAATGAAGCATTCATTTGAATTCTCCCACCTGCCTTCGTATTTGAATCAATAAATATACTTTTTGCCACATTTATGTAATTTCTATTTTACTTTACAGTAGCAAAATCTAATTGAAATAATTTCATTCTTTCTTTAAGAGTAAGATATTTATTACAGGGATAAAATCCTGTGAAAAAAGAATAGTTTACCATAACGAAGGATTATGGATCTAGAGGCCTTAAGCCTACTGTATGTTCTTTTATTTTTTAATATTTTAACATCTTTATTGAGGTATAATTCTTTTATAGTGGTGTGTTAATTTCTGCTTTATAACAAAATGAATCAGCTATACATATACACACATCCCCATATCTCCTCTGTCTTGCGTCTCCCTCCCACTCTCTCTATCCCAGCCCTCTAGGTGGTCACAAAGCACCGAGCTGATCTCCCTGTGCTATGTGGCTGCTTCCCACTAGCTACCTATTTTACATTTGGTAGCATATATAAGTCCATGCCACTCTTTCACTTTGTTGCAGCTTACCCTTCCCCCTCCCTGTGTCCTCAAGTCCATCCTCTACATCTGCGTCTTTATTCTTGTCCTGCCCCTAGGTTCTTCAGAACCATTTTTTTTTTAGATTCCATATGTATGTGTTAGTATATGGTATTTGTTTTTCTCTTTCTGACTTACTTCACTCTGTATGACAGACTCTAGGTCCATCCACGTCACTACAAATAACTCAATTTGGTTTCTTTTTATGGCTGAGTAATATTCCATTGTATATATGTGACATATCTTCTTTATCCATTCATCTGTTGATGGACACTTAGGTTGCTTCCATGTCCTGGCCATTGTAAATAGTGCTGCGATGAACATTGTGGTACATGACTCTTTGAATTACGGATTTTTTCAGGGTATATGCCCAGTAATGGGATTGCCGGGTCGTATGGTAGTTCTATTTTTAGTTTTTTAAAGAACCTCCATACTGTTTTCCATAGAGGCTGTATCAGTTTACATTCCCACCAACAGTGCAAGAGGGTTCCCTTTTCTCCACACCCTCTCCAGCATTTATTATTTGTAGATTTTTTGATGATGGCCATTCTGAGCAGTGTGAGGTGATACCTCATTGTAGTTTTGATTTGCATTTCTCTAATGATTAATGATGTTGAGCATTCTTTCATGTGTTTGCTGGCAATCTGTATATCTTCTTTGGAGAAATGTCTATTTAGGTCTTCTGCCCATTTTTGGATTGAGTGTTTGTTCTTTTGATATTGAGCTGCATGAGCTACTTGTAAATTTTGGAGATTAATTCTTTGTCACTTGCTTTGTTTGCAAATATTTTCTCCCATTCTGAGGGTTGTCTTTTCGTCTTGTTTATGGTTTCCTTTGCTGTGCAAAAGCTTTTAAGTTTCACTGGGTCCCATTTGTTTATTTTTGCTTTTATTTCCCTTTCTCTAGGAGGTGGGTCAGAAAGGATCTTGCTGTGATTTATGTCATAGAATGTTCTGCCTATGTTTTCCTCTAAGAGTTTTATAGTGTCTGGCCTTACATTGAGATCTTTAATACATTTTGAGTTTATTTTTGTGTATGGTGTTAGGTAGTGTTCTAATTTCATTCTTTTACATGTATCTGTCCAGTTTTCCCAGCACCACTTACTGAGGAGGCTATCTTTTCTCCATTGTATATCCTTGCCTCCTTTATCAAAAATAAGGTGACCATATGTGCGTGGGTTTATCTCTGGGCTTTCTATCCTGTTCCGTTGATCTATATTTCTGTTTTTGTGCCAGTACCATACTGTCTTGATTACTGTAGCTTTGTAGTGTAGTCTGAAGTCCAGGAGCCTGATTCCTCCAGCTCCGTTTTTCTTTCTCAAGATTGCTTTGGCTATTTGGGGTCTTTTGTGTTTCCATACAAATTGTGAAACTTTTTGTTCTAGTTCTGTGAAAAATGCCATTGGTAGTTTGAGAGGGATAGCACTGAATCTGTAAATTGCTTTGGGTAGTATAGTCATTTTCACAATGTTGATTCTTCCAGTCCAGGAACATGGTATATATCTCCATCTGTTTGTATCATCTTTAATTTCTTTCATCAGTGTCTTACAGTTTTCTGCATACAAGTCTTTTGTCTCCTTTGGTAGGTTTATTCCTAGGTATTTTATTCTTTTTGTTGCAGTGGTAAATGAGAGTGTTTCCTTAATTTCTCTTTCAGATTTTTCATCATTAGTGTATAGGAATGCCAGAGATTTCTCTGCATTAATTTTGTATCCTGCTACTTTACCAAATTCATTGATTAGCTCTAGTAGTTTTCTGGTAGCATCTTTAGGATTCTCTATGTATAGTATCATGTCATCTGCAAACAGTGATGGCTTTACTTCTTCTTTCTGATTTGGATTCCTTTTATTTATTTTTCTTCTCTGATTGCTGTGGCTAAAACTTCCAAAACTATGTTGAATAATACTGGTGAGAGTGGACAACCTTGTCTTGTTCCTGATCTTAGTGGAAATGGTTTCAGTTTTTCACCATTGAGAACAATGTTGGCTGTTGGGTTTGACATATATGGCCTTTATTATGTTGAGATAGGTTCCCTCTATGCCTACTTTCTGGAGGGTTTTTATCATAAATGGGTGTTGAATTTTGTTAAAAGCTTTTTCTGCATCTATTGAGATGATCATATGGTTTTTCTCCTTCAATTGTTAATATGGTATATCACATTGATTCATATGCATATATTGAAGAATCCTTGTATTCCTGGGATAAACCCCACTTGAGCATGGTGTATGATCCTTTTAATGTGCTGTTGGATTCTGTGTGCTAGTATTTTGTTGAGGATTTTTGCATCTGTGTTCATCAGTGACATTGGCCTGTAGTTTTCTTTTTTTATGACATCTTTGTCTGGGTTTGGTATCAGGGTGATGGTAGCCTCATAGAATGAGTTTGGGAGTGTTTCTCCCTCTACTATATTTTGGAGGAGTTTGAGAAGGTTAGGTGTTAGCTCTTCTGTAAATTTTTGATAGAATTCGCCTGTGAAGCCATCTGGTGCTGGGCTTTTGTTTGTTGGAAGATTTTTAATCACAGTTTCAATTTCCGTGTTTGTGACTGGTCTGATTATATTTCCTATTTCTTCCTGTTTCAGTCTCAGAAGGTTGTGCTTTTCTAAGAATTTGTCCATTTCTTCCAGGTTGTCCATTCTATTGACATATAGTTCCTTGTAGTAATCTCTCATGATCCTTTGTATTTCTACAGTGTCCGTTGTTACTTCTCCGTTTTCATTTCTAATTCTGTTGATTTGAGTCTTCTCTCTTTTTTTCTTGATGAGTCTGGCTAATGGTTTATCAATTTTGTGTATCTTCTCAAAGAACCAGCTTTGAGTTTTATTGATCTTTGCTATTGTTTCTTTCATTTCTTTTTCATTTATTTCTGATCTGATCTTTATGATTTCTTTTCTTCTGCTAACTTTGGGGTTTTTTGGTTCTTCTTTCTCGAATTGCTTTAGGTGTAAGGTTAGGTTGTTTAATTGAGATATTTCTTGTTTCTTGAGGTAGGATTGTATTGCTATAAACTTCCCTCTTAGAACTGGTTTTGCTGCATCCCATAGGTTTTGGGTCATCGTGTTTTCTTTGTCATTTGTTTCTAGGTATTTTTTGATTTCCTCTTTGAGTTCTTCAGTGATCTCTTGATTATTAAGTAGTGTATTGTTTAGCCTCCATGTGTTTGTATTTCTTACAGATTTTTTCGTGTAATCGATACCTAGTCTCATAGTGTTGTGGTTGGAGAAGATATTGATACAATTTCAATTTTCTTAAATTTACCAAGGCTTGATTTGTGACCCAAGATATGATCTGTCTCGGAGAATGTTCCATGAGCACTTGAGAAGAAAGTGTATTCTGTTGTTTTTGCATGGAATGTCCTATAAATAGCAGTTAAGTCCATCTTGTTTATTGTATCATTTAAAGCTTGTGTTTCCTTATTTATTTTCACTTTGAATGAGCTGTCCATTGGTGAAATTGGGGTGTTAAAGTCCCCTACTATGACTGTGTTACTGTCGATTTCCCCTTTTATGACTGTTAGTATCTGCCTTATGTACTGAGGTGCTCCTATGTTGGGTGCATAAATATTTACAATTGTTATATCTTCTTCTTGGATTGATCCCTTGATCATTATGTAGTGTCGTTCTTTGTCTCTTCTAATAGTCTTTGTTTTAAAGTCTATTTTGTCTAATATGAGAATTGCTACTCCAGCTTTATTTTGATTTCCATTTGCATGGAATATCTTTTTCCCTCACTTTTAGTCTGTATGTGTCCCTAGGTCTGAAGTGGGTCTCTTGTAGACAGCATATATACGGGTCTTGTTTTTGTATCCATTCAGCCAGTCTATGTCTTTTGGTTGGAGCATTTAATCCATTTATATTTAAGGTAATTATCAATATGTATGTTCCTGTTACCATTTTCTTAATTGTTTTGGGTTTGTTATTGTAGGTTTTTTCCTTCTCTTGTGTTTCCTGCCTAGAGAAGTTCCTTTAGCTTTTGTTGTAAAGCTGGTTTGGTGGTGCTGAATTCTCTTAGCTTTTGCTTGTCTGTAAAGGTTTTAATTTCTCCGTTGAATCTGAATGAGATCCTTCCTGGGTAGAGTAATCTTGGTTGTAGGTTTTTCCCTTTCATCACTTTAAATATGTCCTGCCACTCCCTTCTGGCTTGCAGAGTTTCTGCTGAAAGATCAGCTGTTAACCTTATGGGGATTCCCTTGTATGTTATTTGTTGTTTTTCCCTTGCTGTTTTTAATATTTTTTCTTTGTATTTAATTTTTGATAGTTTGATTAATATGTGTCTTGGCATGTTTCTCCTTGGATTTATCCTGTATGGGACTGTCTGTGCTTCCTGGACTTGATTGAGTATTTCCTTTCCCATATTAGGGAAGTTTTCAACTATAATCTCTTCAAATATTTTCTCAGTCCCTTTCTTTTTCTCTTCTTCTTCTGGGTCCCCTGTAATTCAAATATTGGTGCATTTAATGTTTTCCCAGAGGTCTCTGAGACTGTCCTCAATTCTTTTCATTCTTTATTCTGCTCTGTGGTAGTTATTTCCATTATTTTATCTTCCAGATCACTTATCTGTTCTTCTGCCTCAGTTATTCTGCTATTGATTCCTTCTAGAGAAATTTTAATTTCATTTACTGTGTTGTTCATCATTGCTTGTTTGCTCTTTTGTTCTTCTATGTCCTTGTTAAACATTTCTTGTATTTTCTGCATTCCATTTCCAAGATTTTGGATCACCTTTACTATCATTACTCTGAATTCTTTTTCAGGTAGACTGCCTATTTCCTCTACATTTGTTTGGTCTGGTGGGTTTTTACCTTGCTCCTTCTTCTGCTGTGTGTTTCTCTGTGTTCTTATTTTGCTTAACTTACTGTGTTTGGGGTCTCCTTTTTGCCGGCTGCAGGTTCGTAGTTTTCGTTGTTTTTGGTGTCTGTCCCCAGTGTCTAAGGTTGGTTCATTGGGTTGTGTAGGCTTCCTGGTGGAGGAGACTGGTGCCTGTGTTCTGGTGGATGAGGCTGGATCTTGTCTTTCTGGTGGGCAGGACCGCGTCCAGTGGTGTGTTTTGGGGTGTCTGTGACCTTATTATGGTTTTAGACAGCCTCTCTGCTAATGGGTGGGGTTGTGTTCCTGTCTTGCTAGTTTTTTGTAGCTTGCTGGTCGTTGAGTGGATCTGGGTCTTAGCATTGAGATGGAGATCTCTGGGAGAGCTTTTGCCGTTTGATATTACGTGGAGCTGGGAGGTCTCTGGTGGACCAATGTCCTGAGCTCGGCTCTCCCACCTCAGAGGCACAGGCCTGACACCTGGCTGGAGCACCAAGACCCTGTTAGCCACGTGGCTTTTGACTGAACATTTTTATTCCTGTCTTAAGAAAATAATCAAGTATGGAGAAATATTTATGCACAGAGGTTTTCTTCAGTGTTATCTGGGTAGCGTCGGAGGGCAAGAGGAGTGGGGAGCCCTCAGGAAGAGAAGGAGGTGGCAGAGAAGGGGCTGCCCAGTGCTGCGTCTGCCGCAGCTCCAACCCCTCTGTGAGGAAGCACTTGTGTGTATGTACATTTAATATCAACATGTTAAGTGACATAGTATCCCCCAAAACCACAAGATACAAGTAAGTGGGGACAAACTGAGAGCTGCAAGACTTGCACAGTAACAGCATCTGTATGGGTAGAAGCAGAGGGAAGCATAATGAGTCTGACAAACCTAAAAACAGGAGAATCCCAAAAGAGCCAAGTACCATCCACTGAAAAGTATGCACATACTTTTAAAAGTGCACATACTTTTAAAAGTCATAGTATTACAAGGCTCATTATAAAAAATAGACTCCCCCATTTCTCTTTCTCTTAAAGCACCACTTTTAGCTTTTAGATGTTTCTTTTGCTGTTTACCTTCATGACCCTATACTGCATGCTTGTAGTGCTAATTCTTGATTTTTTAGGTTTGAGGGTTTATCTACTGAATTCCTTATATTAAGATGAAAATTTAGCTTTTTCTCCTCCCACTTGTCCTACCTCCAACATATACACACACCCTTTTGTCGATCCCTGTCATCCCAACACAATCACAACAAAAGTTTGTTTAGGTCATTAGTGTCATTGTTATGACTAAGTAGACCAAGTGTACTATGAATGCCTTTTCTGCCTTAGTGCAATTTAGGAAAAGTCTACCTTTGGTAATAGTTGGAAATTATTTTACCCTAAATCCTTGAAGACATTGTTTTTTTCTTTTTCCAAGTTTCAAAGCTCATGTTGAGAAGTCTGAAGCCATTTTGATTCCTAATCTTTCTCTCTGGAAGATTTTAGGATCTTTTCTTTGTCCCCAGAATTTTGAAATTTCATGATGATGTGCCTTTGTGTGTTTGTTTCATCCATTGTTTTTGACTTGCACTATCCCTTCTCAGTTTGGAAACTTAAGTTTTTCAATTCATAGAAATTTACTTGAATTATTTCTTTGATTCACTCCCACCCCCCACACTCCCCATATGCTTCCTTTTTCTGGTAACATCCCTTATTCAGATATTGGATCTCCTGGACTGATCATCTAGTTTTTTTTTTCTATGTTTCATCTTTCTGTACCATACTCTATTTTCTGGGAGTTTTCCTCAGCTTTATCTTCCAACCCTTTCATTGAGTTTTTCGTTTCTACCATTATATTTTTAATGCTGGAGAGTCCTTTCTATTGTTTGTTTAATTTTTCTGTAGAGCATGTGTTCTTGTTTTGTAGATGAAATATCTTCTCTGAGGATAGATGGGTATATAAATAATGTATAAATTTTGTCATATATATTACATGTATTTTTTCCCTCAAAATCTCATTTTCCTGCATAGTTGCTCTTCCCTCCAATTTTTTTCTATTTGGATGTTTTGGCCTCTTATTTTAAAGGCCTTCCTCAGCTGTGTGGTGATCATTCATTACCCAGAGATGGATACTAAAAGGCTGACTGGGAGCTCTGTGTATTGACTGAGACCTCCTCTGAAAGGTGATCTGGATGGGGAAACTCTGTTGTCAGTGTCTTTAGGTCTTTGTCTTGGTCTTGTCAGATTCCTAGAGAGGAATCTCTGGTCTTCTCCTGGAGGTTATAAACCTGGGAGATAGGTTCTTAGAGCTAAGTGGGGGAAGAGAGCGGGAAGGGGGGTGTGGATCGTATAATGTCTCAGCGTTTAGTGTGTAAACCTTCACTGATCCCCCTGTTCTCAAAATTGCTATCCTACCCTCAGTTGTGCTGGTGTCCTTTAATCCAGAGATTCTTCTTTCTGGTTTGTTTTAGCAGTATTATTCAGCACTTTATTCTTTTTTTTTCTCATAATAACATTGTTTGGGATTCAATAGTGATTCTTTTCTTTTTACAGGAAATTAGTTTTCCTGAACTTTTTGAAGGGATTGGGAAGGACAACATTTCTTTCTTCACAGCTCTGCAGTTCCGTGTTCTGTTGTTTTCATGAAGTGTTAAAAATAATGGCATTGTTCTGATGAGATCCCTTTGTTCTATCCCCTTCCCTCATTTTTATGGAGACCTTCCCTTTCCTTTGCTGCCATCATCCTTGTTTTTCTTACTTTAGATTCTATTCCCAACAGTTTCTCCTCATTGTAGGATTGTCCTGGTTATTTTTGAGAGTTCATAGGGTCTAGACTGCTTTAGCCCTTCCAGACTGTGCCACACAGTACAGTCAGTCTTGCACTCAGTTTCTGCTGCTGTTCCCTGTTGGTCCTTTGCACTTTTCAGTGGATGGTGCTTGGCTCTTTTGAGATTCTCCTGTTTTTAGGTTTGTCAGACTCATTATGCTTCCCTCTGCTTCTACCCATACAAATGCTGTTACTGTGCAAGTCTTGCAGCTCTCAGTTTGTCCCCACTTACTTGTATCTTGTGGTTTTGGGGGATACTGTGTCACTTAACATGTTGATATTAAGTCTTGTTGATATTAGTCTTGTTGATATTGTCTGTGCATTTTTGGATTTGCTATTTTAGTTGCTTTGCTACTCTTATGGAGGCTTCAAGGAGATGCCTGCATCACTGCCATCTTCCCACAACTCCTGATACATCTTTTTTTAGCCCCACCCTCATTCCCACCTCTGGATGTACTTTGTGCCCTCAGTTTCTGAGCATTTTGGGAGTTCTGTAGTGTCAGTTTTGTTGCTTTTGTCTTTCTAATGCTTTTAAGATTCGGTTTTCTTGGTTACCATTCTCCTGCGATACAGCCTCCAATGTTTTGTTGTTACCTTCTTTCTCATTCTTGACTTTGTCATTTTAGTGGGGTTTTAGAAGTGAAGGAGAAGGAGATAAATGTGTATGTTCAAACAGGAGTTAGTATGTATTCTCTTATTTTATACATATGTATATATTTCCTACAGTGGCAATGTTTAACTACACTGTTAAAAACTGTTTTGGAAAAAATCTTTTTATGTTATGTCTCTATGAGTCCTATATGATTGGAATGAAATTTGCCTTTAGTACAGAAACTTACTTACTATAGGCTCCCATGGTACTAGTGTATTAGCTCTGAAACTCAGTGTAATATTCACCTTTCTTCCTCTCTAGATGGCTTTGAAATGTGTAAAACTAAGCTACATCTGATGAAATTCTGCTGAGACATTGTATACAGTATAGTCTTTCTGTCAACAGCTAAATTCACAGGTTTTATGACCTCCTTGAAGATCAGATATTCTCAGCCAGAGGGAGAAATAATTTCTAGGAATATTTTTAGGATCCAAGTTAGATTATTTGTAGAAATGAGCTGTGTTTCATCCTCTTTTTCTGCTCTACTCAGAATACTTTTTACATTTAAAATGTTTTAATGCATGTACATTCATGCAACAAAAATCTTGGTAGGTATTTCCAAGAATTGACTGGTTGGGTTTTTGTTTTATAGTTTTTTAATGTTTTAATAAATAATTAATTGGAGGTTTTTTTTTTTCCCTGCAGCTTTACTGAGGTATAATTGGCAAAATTGTATTATGTTTAAGACACATAATGTGATGATTTGATATATGTACACATTGTGAAATAATTACCACAATCAAGTTAATTAACAAATCTGAAAACCCCTTACATAGTTGCCATTTTGGAGGTTAATTTTAATCATCTTTGTATCCCCAGTGCCTGGAATGTAGTTGGGGTTTGGTAAATCTTTGTCAAGCTCAATTAAAGTTATTGCCAAAATTTGAAGAATCAGCTCTCTTGATTATAGCACCTAGAATTGTGAAAGTTGAGGTCTGTTTTGGTAGTTTTTCTTAAAAAATTTATTTATTTTTGGCTGTGTTGGGTCTTCGTTTCTGTGCGAGGGCTTTCTTTAGTTGTGCAAGCGGGGGCCACTCTTCATAACGGTGTGCGGCCCTCTCACTGTCGTGGCCTCTCTTGTTGTGGAGCACAGGCTCCAGACGCGCAGGCTCAGTAGTTGTGACTCACGGGCTTAGTTGCTCCATGGCATGTGGGATCTTCCCAGACCAGGTCTTGAACCCGTGTCCCCTGCATTGGCAGGCAGATTCTCAACCACTGCGCCACCAGGGAAGCCCTGTTTTGGTAGTTTTTGATCTTTTACCTTGATGTAAATAAAGCCCAAGTAGTAGCTGTGTTTACCTGAGCCAATGAATGAGAATATATTGATTCTTACAAGTATAAAAAGATTCTTTAGCATTTTTTAAAATTTAAATTTATATAGCTGAAAAAATTCCAGTGTGCATACATTGCAAAAATTATAGCTAATTGTAGAGACATACCCAAACTTAACCTTTATACATGTGACTGATAATGCTGGTGGAAGTTTAGCTATTATATAAGGTGATTCAACTAGCACAGTATGTTTGAGGTCAACAAAAAAGGTATCCTTGTCATCATTGCCTTATCAGAAAGCATCTGCAACAAAAGCTGCTAAGGCTAGTCTTCATTTCCCCTCAGTGATTGTCAAATTCTTTGTTATATCTGCTCAGGAAGGCTCTCTGACTTCTTGATGTGTGGAGGGTAGCAGTAAGAACCTCAGTCAGGAGTGAACATTGAATCAGACACAGCTGGGAATGGCAGTGCCAGCCAACCTGGAAGAGCTGTTAGTAACAGCCACTGATCCTCTAGTCCAGTAAAGCCCAGACAGTAGGAGGAGGGAGCCAGAAGTTTCCTAGTGGTAGTGGTCCAGGGTATTCTATGTTTAGTCACACAGGATGCCATTTTTCCTGATACGATTTGGGGAGCCAGAAAGCTTCTGTTTCTTCCCCCTACCTCAGCATATCTTACTGCGCTCTTAAAGTGCTGAAATTCCCATTTCATCCTCTTTAGAACTACTCTCACTTCCAGCTCCTCTTCTAAGGTCCCTTGCTCTCATACAAGATACCCTGCTTCTGTGAATGAACACTCAGACAGAAAAGATGGAGATATCTGAGAGCCAGGGCTCGGTGGGGCTGGGAGGGTGACTGCTAAATGTGGAGGACAGAGGAGTAAAGAAAGGGGGTAAGAGAGGTGAATTTCTTTTACAATTTTGCCTAAGCCCAGTAAGAAAAGCCTTAAAGGCATTTCTACTGTTTAACCTTCACCAGTCAAAAAGGAGACCCAGAATATTACTAATGTGCATACCTGAGATGGTGGCTGCTTTTTCATTATCTTTTTATTCCTAATATTAAAAAATAGAAGAAAATTCTGTGGGAGACTCCCTGATTGCCCACAGCTCAGAAGTCTAGCTTCAGGCTCTCTGGGCTGTTTCTTTGAATATCTTTCTCAACTTTTTTCCCTACTGTTCCTTCTATGTATCCTGTTCCAGTCAGATTGAACTATGAACAGGTACCTGTAATCTTTCCACATTTTCCTGCTCCTGTGCTTTAACTCTAGCATTCATTCTCTTTGTTTGAAGTGCCCTTCTCAGTTTGTGAATCATAGTTCCAGCTCATTTCTCAAGCCTACTATGAACGCATTGTCTCCAACATTGCAATCTCTTCTCTTTCTCTTGTATCTGAGGAGTTCTTCCTGGAGTGCCATGTGAAACATAATGTACTATATCACTTTTGTCATTTTGAGGATTGCATCAGGGCCTAGGCAAGATCTCTGAAGCTCAGAAATTCCACGACCTGGTTTGAAGCTGCTCTGGTCAACTGACCTTCCCAGGCAATAGGGCCAGTAGGATTCAGTAGCTTCATTGGAGCCAGAATCTGGACACTTGGCCTAACTTGTGAAGTTTAGAAATCTGTGAATATGTAATTGGGATAATTTTCTTTGGAAAATTTAATCAGATGGTGAGCTCATGAACATATTGTGACTTTTCTCTATCTTCTGGTATAATTAACTGCTCTCCAAGCAACTGAAGAAAACAGACTTTATTTAGGAGGAAAAATATTTTATTTTGCCCATAGTCAAGTTAATTAACCCCAGCTTTTCTCTTCTCTGTCTGTAAAATGGGAATACCGTATTCTTACTTGGTTTTCTTCTTTATTTTACTGAAGTGCCATGAGGATGAAAGACTTTAGATAAGCGAGTGATACACCTCCACCTCTCTAATGGGATATTATGGGGAAAGGGTTATAGCAGACTTATTTCTCTGATATTCAGGTATGGAATTGGCAATCAGAGGAATATGTCTTTCTGCAAGCCCATCAGGAAACTGTGAAAGACTTTAAACTCTTGAAAAATTCAAGATTGCTTTCCTGGTCGTTTGATGGAACAGTGAAGGTAATTTGAAGCACACATTTCTTTTAAAAAAAATATTCTAATATTGATCGCATTGATTATATTGTGACAGCCAAAAGCAGGTGGCTGATATGTAAATACTTAAATTTTTAAATTTCTAAAATAGAAATGCCTGTTTTCTGTCTACTGCAGTCATCCATCTGCTGTGTGTTTATGAGCATTTGTACTAAAAGGCACTTAAAGAGGTCAGAACAACCAATGTGCTAAAGCTCTTGGTTTATAGGATGTCTTCTGGCTGTGTATGCTCAGTAAGACAAAATGTTCTTAATTGTCAACTTCTGAGTTTTTCCTTGAAGGTATGGAATATTATTACTGGAAGAATAGAAAAAGACTTTGTCTGTCATCAGGATACAGTTCTTTCTTGTGATATTTC
Organism: Tursiops truncatus; assembly: GCF_011762595.2. Taxonomy (NCBI): domain Eukaryota; kingdom Metazoa; phylum Chordata; class Mammalia; order Artiodactyla; family Delphinidae; genus Tursiops; species Tursiops truncatus. The sequence continues at coordinate 22,523,698 of NC_047044.1, read as the reverse complement.
TCCTGATGCAACCAAGTATTCTTCTACCTCTGCTGACAAGACTGCAAAGGTAGGCCAATCGGTTGAAAGGTGCACGCATAAGACCTTGGTATTTGTTATGTATTATGAGTCCAACTAATGTGTAAAACAGAATAATAAGTTTCTGTCCACATGTCTGTCTCATTTTGTGAATTTTTGGAGGATGCCCATTGACATTTAGTCTGTGTCAAATAGATTAAGTGAATGACATTGAGGATTTTTGATTTCTCCCTTACTGATAACTTTTGTCTGTTAGTAATCAAAGGCAGTGTCTACTGAATATTTTAGGCAATAAAAAGCATTGAAAGAGATTTACATTTAATTGTACACCCACAGTAAATTTTTTTGTAATTGATGTAAATCGATGCTTTTAAAAATCACATTCCAGTGAAATGATGCTCCCTGGTTGGGGACATTGAATACTCCATTCTCCATTCTCTTCTTTTTTTCACCATCTTTGTTAATGGCATCATTATCTACCCGTCTTTCCAAACTGTGAACCCTGGAGTTGCCTGGGACTCTCCTGTCTTTTGTGCTCTATTGATTACTCCTCAGTGTCTCCTGGATCCTTGTTCTCTTCCTTGTCCCCACCCTGAAGACCAGGCTCTCCTTTTTTATTGGTGGACCTGCCACTGGTCTGTACTTCCGGTTTATCTTCCCTACTGCTGCCCAAGTTCCCTGTTGAAACTCCTCTGTGACCTGATGGTTTATAAGCTCAACTCCTTAGCCCATCACCACCTCTTTCTGCTACATTGTTCCCTCTGTGCCAGACTACTACTTCCATCTTTTTGTGTGCACTGTTAACTTTCACTTGATACAACCTTGTATCCTTTTTTACCTGGAAGCATTATGACTCATTCTTCTCGACCTAGATTTAAGGTCAGTCCTTCAGTGAACCCTTTCCTGGCCCTCAGGCAGGATTAGCTGCTCCACCCTCCGTGTTCCTATTACATATTACTCGTGTTAATTTACTTCATACCACTGTTGGCTCAAACATTTATGATTAAACTAGAAACTTTTCAGGGACAGGGACTGAATCCAGTTATCTTTGCACCACCAGTTCTTTGCTCACAGTGCCTGGAACACATTTTCAGTTTAAGCTTGTTAAATGGTGATGACAGAACCACCAGGGAGAATATTGGAAGGAAAAGAACAGCCTTTGGCTGCTAAGATAGTAGGATGGTATAGGGACTAACCTTTAAAGTACTCTTGCCGTACGTTAGGCCCTTTGCTAGGAATTTCAGTCTCTATTATCTCATTTAATTTTCACTCTATAGGTGCTATTGTCTCCATCATACAGATGAAGAAACTGAAGCCAGAGAAGCTTATGTGGGTTGTCCTAGGCCAAGGAGCTAGTAAATAGTGGAGCCAGGACTCCACTCAAGTCTGCTGTACTCCATAGACTGCTTTGCTATTCTTCCTTCTAAGTCTAAAGTTAAGGAAGCTGTGACTTTGATCCTTGAGCTTAAGTTTACTTGAGTAATTAAAGGGAAACTCTAAAAAATGAACCAGGTTGCTAGTTGGCATTTGGGCCTCTCATGAAAGTTTATGAACTGTTGAATGTTAGAACTTCATATGATTGAATTTATGGCTAACTAGCACTCGAGGCAGGGTTTATACATGCTTATTTCGAGTGTATTTACTATTCCTAAACAATCTGAATTGCTTTCCAGATTTGGAGTTTTGAACTCCTTTCCCCTCTTCATGAATTGAGAGGCCACAAAGGCTGCGTGCGCTGCTCTGCCTTCTCTGTGGACAGTAGCCTGTTGGCAACTGGAGATGACAACGGAGAAATCAGGGTAGGGTGTTTGCTGACATGAAAGCACTGCTCTCCTTATAGCTTTGGCTAGCCCTCTGTACCATATCTGGGGCCTTTGTTAATGTGACAGGGAAGCACAGGCCCCAGGGTTCTGGTTGGATGAGGCATTCTTTGTTCTGTTTCTTATGCACGTTGTGTTCACAGCTGCACTTCACTGCAGAAAAGAATTCATTTTAGAGTTAAAGTGAAGCATTTCCCATGTACGTGAGGAGGCAGATGCCCTAGTTATTTGCAGTTGATTCTGTGCTGTTAGCTTGAGAATGATTCATCTTAATTCTTGGACCTGAACCAAAGATTGTTTTTAGTGGCAGAATGTGAGGAAAATAATTTTTGTAAATTGTTGTCTAGATTATAAATGAATTGCAATTCTGCTGTTTCCTGCACTGAAAGGTCTCTTTAGGACTATATCCATTAGGTAGTCAGCATTTAGAGTGGAGCCTATTGCCATCCTCGTGGGATTGTCTGCCTCTGGTTGTGTTAGAAGGATTGGGCGGTTGATGGAAAAAGTTTGGGCATTGGGGGTGGCTGCTTTGGTAACTGGTATAATCAGGAGAGTCTTGTTTTTTGTATGTTATTTTGTTCGTTTTTTACGAAGGAGGAATTAAAATTCAAGGAATAGGTAGGTATATAATGCAGAAGAATGAGACAGTATGCATTATGCAGGAATAGGGGCATTATCAGATAGGCTTTCCAGGAAAATTAAGATTCTCTTGCTTGAGGACTAAGTAACCAACCTTCTGTATACCATTCTCATAAATGCCATGCCAGCCGAAGGGGCAGGACTGCTTTGGGAACATTCATTTTGCTCTGAGTTTTCACCTGTGGATGAAAGCGCTCTTTTACTGGTTATGAGGCAGTGTTTCATTTTCCAGAAACCCCTAAAGGTAAAAATTGTCTCTTTAAATAAGGGTTATTTATAAATTTTCTTTAGTACATTAAAAAAATTTTCTGTTTTTCTTGATTTTTCAAAATATAGGAAAGCTATTAATTTTTTATATATATATCTTCTATCTAGCTGTCTTACTGAATTCTTTATAATCAGTTTTTCCATTTGATTCTCTTGGATTTCCCAGGGGACATTTACAAATGATGATTTTGATTATTTTCTTTTGCTATTTATGCCTCTGTTTTTCTTATTCTGATGTATAATTTCTTTGAAAAATTAGAGTACTGCTCATATATTAAGTATCACTGGAAATAAATGAAAATATTAATATCTATAAATAATTGGGTTGTTTTTAAGAGCTTAGTAAACTAATCTTAGTGAATGTATGTGTATATGCTTGCTTGCTTGTTTATTTTATACATATAAAATATAAAAAAATACATACATATATATATATATATATAAAACCTTACTGGGACTTAACTGTTTAAAATATATATACTTCAGGTGTTTGAATAGTGTCTGTCAATATTCTTAGTGGTAGATCCTGAACTAGAATTCTTTGTTCTTTTGAGGTAGTTTGTTAGGCCTTTTTTGTTTATTCCTTGCTTCTCCCATCATACTCTTTTTTTTTTTTTGAATTTTTAAAATTTTTGGTTGCGTCGGGTCTTTGTTGCTGCACACGGGCTCTCTCTAGTTGCGGCGAGCGGGGGCTAATCTTCATTGAGGTGTGCAGGCTTCTCATTGCGGCGGCCTCTCATTGCAGGGCACGGGCTCTAGGTGCGTGGGCTTCAGTAGTTGCAGCACGCAGGCTCAGTAATTGTGGCTTGCAGGCTCTAGAGTGCAGGCTCAGTAGTTGTGGCTCACGGGCTCTAGAGCGCAGGCTCAGTAGTTGTGGCTTGCAGGCTCTAGAGCACAGGTTCAGTAGTTGTGGTGCACGGGCTTAGTTGCTCCACTGTATGTGGGATCTTCCCAGACCAGGGCTCAAACCCCTGTCCCTTGCATTGGCAGGCGGATTCTTAACCAGTGAGCCACCAGGGAAGCCCTATACTCCTTTTATTCAGTGAAAGAGTCACAGTATTCTAATCAGTCACTCTAAGTCATTTAGTTATATTTTTTGGAGTATAGTTAATGATAAATATTGTAAGTAATGCATTTTAATTATAATTAGTAATTTTAAAAAATTTGCACAGGAATGTAATCTAAAAAAATTCCTAAGGTATCACTGAATTGTAATTATATTTTTAAGAAAGATTTCCAAATATGTTCCAAATGAGATAGATAGATATATAAAACTTCTGAGTAACCCTGTTAATGAACTGTGTATTGTTTTTATAGATATGGAATGTCTCAAATGGTGAGCTTCTTCATTTGTTTGCTCCGATTTCAGTAGAAGAAGGAGCTGCTACTCACGGAGGCTGGGTGACTGACCTTTGCTTTTCTCCAGATAGCAAAATGCTTGTTTCTGCTGGAGGATATCTTAAGGTAAGGGTTTCTCAAAGACTGAAAGAAAAGAACAGCCTGTATCCTACTTTCCAAATTATTTTCACTTCCTGTGTCTCAGTTGGGCCTCGTACAACCCATCAGAGAGGAAGGGTGATTACTGTTATCCCGTTCTGAGTGACGAAACTGAGATCTGCAAGGCTGCATTCTTCAGATCTCTTGGAAGTTTTGATGACAGTGTTAGGGATGTTCTGAGTCCAGAGCTCTCATCCTGCCCCAAACAAAGTCTTAGGCGATCAGAATGACTAGAAAGTGGGGTGTTTAACTTAATTTTATTTTCTACTTCACTAATTGTGAGCTGTGTTGGTTGAGTCTTTAAAAAAATTTATTTGTGAAATTTCCTTTCTTAAGTATTAATGGTAATGGTAGTGGTAGTCGTGGTAGTAATAATAATAAAAATAGCAGCGGCAGCATGTTGCTTTATAGTTTACAAAATGCTTTACTTACATCATCTTATTAGCCAGCTTTGCGAGGCTTAAATTTTATCATTCTTGGTTTGTAGGTGAGGAAACTGATGTTCACAGAGGTTGTGAATTTCCTACAATTACTTAGTAGATTGCCTTATACAAACTTATTATTAGCAAATACTGAGGCCACAGTTGAGCGTGTTGTGGTGCCTCAGGGTCATTTTTTGGTGCTTGCAATCTTTTTATCCATCCACTCACTAAGAATGTATTAAGTGCCCACTGTGTGCTGGCACTGCTACATGGCACAATGTTTAAGACTTGGTTCTTGCCCAGGTGGTTGACAGTCTTTGGAGGAAGCAGACAGTAAATAAATAAAGTCTCTAAGTGTAAGAGGGGTTCTGGGACACATTTGCATAAGGATAGTAGAGGCACAAAGGAGAGGACAGTTCTACCTTTGGGAGTTAGCAGAGGCTTCCATTGGAGGGGAATGCTTGAGCTGAGTCTTGAGTAGTGATTTACTTGTAAAAGGGGTTGAAGATGATACTGTGTATTGTACTGATCACTTAAAATAGATCCCTTATGAATTAGACCCTAATGAATTAGATCTTAACGATACTGTTTTTTCTTACTGAAAACATTCAACTGTAGGAGATGATTCTGATTAATTGTCTCATATAGTATAGATGTTCAAAAATATTTGAATGACTGAATTGAAGTTTTTGGTTATATGGGACCTATGTAGATGCAATTTTATTTAATGTAAAAATCTAGCTTATAAAAAAGATAAATCAGAGGGCAGTTTTTAGCTCTATGAGAGGATGTATGTTATGATTCCTTTACAAGTTTACATTGAAAGTACAATGCTGCTTACAAGATGTTGCATTAACCTGTACCTAAATAAAGGTACACCTTTATTTAGTTATTAGGGGATTGTGAGACTATCACCACTTGTCCTCCTTTAGTGTAGAGATAAACTGCACTCTTAGTCTGTTCTGAGGATGATTCTTAGAGGAGCGACATTGCTGTCTTTGTGTTGGAAGCTGGGAGTCTTCAGCCGTATTAACTGCTGAAAAACTTAACTGCTCAGCTTTGACACTGAGCTTCTAGAGACCATGTCTTTTGATGCTCTGGGCACCATAGAAGGGTATCACATAATTGTGAGTCTGGCTTACAAGATATGATAGAGATCAGTGACTAGATTTCCAGAGTTCCTGGAGAACCTTGAAATAAACAGCAGAATTGATGTTGAAGTTATGTCTTCAGGGTGAAAGAGCCTATAGCCTATATATTCAGTCTGTATATTTCAGTGGCAATCAGGCTGTTCTTCCTTTTGGTTTGATTACTAGCATGGTTAAACTGGTTGTGATATAGCCCAGCCTGCATCTACCCAGCATGTTCATGAGACTATCTAAGAGCACAGAGCAAATTAAAAGTAAAAAGGAACAGCTGCTGTAATGTCCAAGAAAATAGGCCTTTTGAGTCTGTTTACTTTATAATCCAAGCTGTATGAATTGAATGTCAGTAAGATAAAGTAGGTATCCAGTAGCTAAAAAGCTCTTAACTTTCAAAATTATTCCTATTTATAAGTAAAAAAAAATGTAATTTACTTGTGTTATGCCACAGAGTACATACTGTTAGAATGACAAGAAATCCACATTAATTCATACTCATGAGGAGAAAGGCTGATTTGAAATATGAAATACATGATGATAAGTTCAGGTTTTCCATTACATAGAGGCCACAGAATATAAAGGTCAGGAGTGTGAGACTTGGGGCAGACTACCTGAATTCAAAGCCTGGATCTGCCACTCAGTAGCTTTGTGATCTTGCACAAGGTGATTTAGTCTCTACTTTCTCATCTGTAAAATGGGTGTAATAATAACACCTACCTCATAGGGTTGGGAGGGTTAAAGGAGTTAATACAAGTAAAATAATTATACATGGTGGCACATAGTGTACCCTGAGTAAATGTTAGCTATCTTTTAAAAATTGAAGTATAGTTGATTTACAGTGTTTCAGTTGTACAGCAAAGTGACTCATATATATATATATATATATATATAAAATATATATTACAATATAATATATATATTATAATATTATATATATATATTCTTTTTCAGATTCTTTTCCATTATAGGTTATTACAAGATGTTGAATATAGTTCCCTGGGCTATACAATAGGTCCTTGTTGTTTATCTATTTTATATATAGTAGTTTGTATCTGTTAATCCCAAATTCCCAATTTATCCCTCCTTCCAAAAATATCCCTGCTATTTTTTTTAAATTTACTTTATTCCTTAAAGCAGATTTAGTTTCTCAGCAAAACTGAATGGAAAGTACAGAGTTCCCATATACCCACCCCTTCCCCACGTGCAAGCTTCCCCCACTGTCAACATCCCCCACCAGAGGGTACATTTGTTACAGCTGATGAATGTTCATTGACATGTCATTATCACCCAAAATCCATAATTTCTATTAGGGTTCACTCTTGGTGTTGTACAGTCTGTGAATTTTGACAAATGTATAACGACACGTGTCCACCATTGTAGTATTATACGGAGTAGTTTCACTGCCCAGAAGTCCCCTGCATAAGTCCTATTTAATATCATTGTCTTTTAGTCCATATTCACATTAGTGGCTGGGGTAGTGTTTCCAAGTCGAGTGGTCTGTTTTAATAGAGGGAAAGGCAGTGGGTGCACTTGGTTTGGAAGCTGGATAACTCTTCCATCTCTGCCACCTGCTAGTGGTGTTGTCCACAGTGACAAGGCCTTTCTTCTCTCTCAACCCTGGTTTCCTTACTTGTTAAGTGAGGCAGTTGGACTAGGTGATCTCTAAGGGCCTCACTACCTCTACGATTTGCCTCTAGCGACTCTCCTCTACAGTCTTGATTACACTGCTATTTTATAAAGCAAAATTGTTAGTCCTGGAAAATTTCAAGTTAGTACATGTTGCTTCATTGAGGTTTACTTAAGTCCACAAGGTATACTTTTACCAGTTACCATTACTAATAACTAATATTAGTATAACTAATAACTAATGAATAGTTGACCCAGTCACACGAGCAAGGCGGAATGCTAGGCATTGCCACGGACACAGAAGTGATCATTGCATTCATAATACTCAGAATCTTGATGTACCTGAGGCCTTTTCAAAAGGTGTTCATATACGTGGTCTCTTTTGCCTTCATCTTAGTTGTGAGATATGTAGGTAAGCTTCATGATCTCCATTTAGTAAAGGAATATAAATATTGTTATAATCTTAGTGAATTCAGTAATTGGGAAGAGAAAGGAAGGACTTGGCCAGAGCACCTGCTACATTTGAGATGTTCAGTATTTATTTAGTAAATAAATGTATAGACATTTAAATAAAAAACTTGGTCATGGGCTCTTGAATCACTCCTGGTGAAAGGGAAGATTCAGTAGAGAGAACATTCTATCCTGCAGCCCGTATTATCAGTAGTCTTGATATCTGCCAAAATTCCTGTCCATTTCTGCAAAGGGGCATTTTTAGAGAAGAGAGGGTCATTCTTTCCATTCCACTGAGAAGGATATGCAGACAGGAGAATTCAGTCCAGCCATGGCCATAATGGGCTTTGTGTAGCCTTCTGTCTGCAGCTCTGAGTAGGCTGCATGTTTCTCCAGCATGCCTTACAGTGGGTTTAGGTGTAGGGTAGCTGTGAGGCAGTCACCAGGGTTAATCAGGAATGGTGAACTGGGTTGATAATACTGTATTCAGCATTAAACCTTAGACATCCTTCCTGGTGTTTGCTTTAGTTTGGGAGTGGGGAGGTGATGGGGTGAAGGATCCAGCTGGCACTGCAGATTGTCTCACACTATAATTGCCAACCTAATAAGAATTTTATTTTTCTCTGAACAGTGGTGGAATGTTGTCACTGGGGAATCCTCACAGACCTTCTACACAAATGGAACCAATCTTAAGAAAATACATGTGTCCCCTGACTTCAAAACATATGTGACTGTTGATAATCTTGGTATTTTATATATTTTAAAGATTTTAGAGTAAAATAGTTAAGCAGCGATGTAAGTTGAACTCTTTTAATTTTGAATTGGAAAAAAAATCCTAATGAAACTGTATTTCAACTTTTTATAAAGCTGTGAATTGTTTTGCAGTATTGCATTCATTACGAAAGTGTTTGTGGTTGGATGAATACTATTAATGTAGCTTTTCCCAAATGAACACACCTTTAATCTTACTTTTCATCATCATCATCATTTTTAACAGTTTGTCCTTAAGATACAAATGAAAATGTAAATATGTACCTTGTTATACCACTGGTAAAATTCTCCCTTGATGCATTCAAATTGGTTGACATAATTAATGAGAATAATTTGAAGGAAATATATATTTTAATAATATTATTATTATGCAGGCTGTGCCTCAGGGTAGTAGTGGCTTGATTTCTGAACCACATTTACCCCAAGGGGGTATAGTTCTCACAAATATAATCTCAGAACTTATGTGCACCCCTTAAACTTGCTTTAAAAATATTGTGTCTACGTGCACAGTTTGCAAAATTTCCTTTAATTCACTTGATAAGTGAGTCTTAGTTTTCAAAAGTACTCTCTGTGAAGCAAAAGTTACGTGTGTTGGAGTGAGTAGATTTTGTTGGTCTACCTTTTCTCATTAGCTGATGGCAGCCCTGGGCTGGACCTGGACTCTAGCAGTCAGTCTCTGAACTGGGCACTCTCCTGCTTTCTCTGGTTTTTTACATACCAGACTTCCTACTTGACTGAACTTAACCTTTCTTAATCCTCACTTTTCTCTCTTTTTTTAAAGTAATTGCTCCACAGTTAAATGTTAGTAAATCTGAATAATTGGCGAGGAGCCAATTTTAATCATAATTTTTAACAACAGAATTTTTCCAAGATATAGAAAATAGTAAAAAATAATTTTCTGGGCTTCCCTGGTGGCACAGTGGTTGAGAGTCCGCCTGCCGATGCAGGGGACACGGGTTCATGCCCCGGTCTGGGAAGATCCTACATGCCGCGGAGCGGCTGGGCCCGTGAGCCATGGCCACTGAGCCTGTGCATCCGGAGCCTGTGCTCCGCAACGAGAGAGGCCACAGCAGTGAGAGGCCCGCGTACCGCAAAAAAAAAAAAAATTTCTTCTAATTCCATTTACTTTTAGATGAACGGCATTGCTAGTGCTTTTCTCTTAGTGAATTTCAACAGAATTCTCTGTGGTTTTCTACACAGTACTGGAAGAGTCATTGTGACTGCAAGATGTCACCTTTAACCTTCCAGCCAGTCTGTTTTCCTTCCCCTTCTCACCCTCCTTCTCTCCTTCCCTCCCTCCAAGTTTAATCAGGAAAGATAGTTTTGATAGGGAGGGAAAAAGCATATCAGCATCAGTAACTAGCTTTTTTGATTTCCTGATTAGGAACTTTAATTGTAGCTTAAATCTAAACATTTTCCCTGAAATATATTGTTAAGGGAAATGGTGATAAATTAGCAATAGATGTGGTTCTTACATAAAAAAAACAACCAAAATTCAAAATTTTTTGTTGCTGCAACAACAACTAAATCAGATGAGTATTAGCATTAACAGTAGGTAAACACTGAGCCAGTTTCTATTGTTGGTGCATATTAGTAGATGTGGGGTAGGTAGGTAGGGAGGGAACAGACCCCTCCAGATGTATTTTAGATTAGATGTTCCTATTTAGCATTTGAGGGAACCATACAGAGAGTGAATAAAATATTTTACATTGTTAAGGAGGTTTTTTTGTTTTTTTGTTTTATGGTGGGTTGAGGAATTAATTTAGGGGCTTACTGTGATATAAGCAAATGTGACATGAAAGTCTTAATTTTATAAAAAGAAATTTCTGTAAATGATATGTTCTGCTTAGAGTACCCAAATCATAATTTGATTTGCATACAATGTTTAGGAACTCATTTATAGCTCAGAGTATAAAGTATTAACTTTTGGAATTAAAAGTCACTTGACTGTAAAAGTATAACAACAAACATCAGCTTTTAAAACACCTTGATTGGCTCTTATCTTACAAATAAATTAAAAAGAAAAATGAGAAGAAAGACCAGGTAACATAAGGAAGAAGAAAAGCCTTTCATAGCAGCTTAAGTGGCCAGTCAAGGGGAGGGTTTTGTTTTGTACTTTTGGTTGAGCATATTTTTTTTGTATTGGAAATACATTGCATTTTGTATATATAAGATTTTTTTTTACATTGGATGTGTCTTGTATGTTTTGAAAACTGTTAGTTTTGTATTTATGATACAGCTTACATAATTTTTTGGTGTGTGTTGGTATACATTTTAATACACGAATTTAAAACATTTTATAAAAATAAAATTTCTAAAATATTTTTGAAAAACATTTTCAGATTGTTTCAGACTCCTTCCTTGTCCTTTGTTGATCAGAAAACGAATGTGAAAGAGTCTTCAAATTAAAGCCATCAACTTCTATCCATGCTTTGTCAGCTATCTGTAATTTAATTCTATCAAAATTTTCTTTTTCCTCAGTTTGTCTCTGATGCCTGGTGTGGCTGGCATGGAGAAGATCCTGTAAAGAAGAGAATTCATTTATTCATTTTATCGTTCAGTACATATTTGTTGAGAACTGCCTGGCATTTTTGTAGGTATTGGGGATATAGCAGTGAGCAAAACAAAGTCCTTGCCCTCCTGCAGTTGGGGGCTAGGGAGAGACAGAAAAAAAGTCAGTCAGTCAAATTTATAGTGATTAGTTGGTATGTAAGTGAGGAGAGGAGGAGGGCTACAGTTCTAGAGGGAGCTGCTTGTTTGGAAGGTGACACTCGAGTTCAGACCTGAAAGGTGAGGGAGGGAGTGAGTCAGGCAAGTATCTGGAGAGAGTCCCCAAGCAAGGGTACAGCAAGTGCAAAGACTGGAAAGTGGGACGGGTTGGTCTGTTCCAGAACCAGCATGGAGGCTGGTGTGGCTGGAGAAGACTGAGCGAGGGGAGCTTAGTAGGACGTGTAGCCAGCTCTGTGGAGGGTCTCCCAGGCCATGGCGAGGATGTCTACCCTGAGATAGTAGCTAGCGCAGGAGTGTGAGCAGTGGGGAGATCTGACGTAAGCTGTAACTTGATCACTTTGGCGGTGGGAACCAGTTGAGGATCAGCTGAAAGGAGAACAGGTGAGGAGGGAAGCAGGGAGACCAATGAGAAGCTTTTACAATAATCTGGGCAAAATGAAGGCGGCTAGACTGGGGTGGCGGCAGGAGAGGCTGTGACAAGTTGGATTCTGGGTATACTTTGACGGTAAGAGTTAATAAGAGTTGCTAATGGATCGGATACAGGTTGTGAGAGGGACAAGTCAAGAATGATACCAAGGTTTTGGCCTCCGGCTTGAACAACTGGGAGAATAGAGTTGCTGTTAGCTGAGATGAGAAGACTATGTAAAAGGAGCAGGGTTTAGGACAAAGTAAGTTTGAGGTAGGTGTTAGGAAGACACCTGAGGCTGTTGAGTAGATGGTTCTTTTATAGGAAAAGTCTGTGATGGAGATAAAAATCTGAGAGTCATCAGTGAATTGATGGTATTTAAAAACCACAGGACCAGATGCAACAAAATGGGTGTAGATAGACAAGACAGGAGACCCCAGACTGAGCCCAGGGCAGTCTGGAGGTTGGTGAGCTGAGGGACCGGCACAGGACACTGAGAAGAACCAGCAAGGACTAACAGTTGCAGCTTAGTGTGGTAAGTGCAACGGGTGTGGGGTCCTTCACTCTGTGTGCTCTTGGGCAAAATTCCTTTATTGGTTTATTCGTGCAGCCACCTGTCTATCCTCTATGTCTTGAATATCTACTACGCCTAGCACTGTTTTCAGCAGCAGCCAAGGCAATAAACACACACATTTTAGTTGTTGGGGGAAATTGGGGACAAGAGATAATAAGAAACCCAGAAAATATCAGCAGTTGTCTTATCTGTAGGGGTTCCTCCCTCTCAGCATTGTTGTAAGGATTTAATAAGATAATGCTCACAGAGTGCTTACTTATCTCAGTGCTTGGACCAAGAAAGTGCTCACTGCACATTCCTTGGTGTTATTTGGATCCCATCCTCTTGCGTGGCAACAGTTCCCCGATCACTCTCTCTCCCAGCAGTCATGCCTCTGCGTGATCTTTCCAAAGTGCTTATCATGTCAGTCGTCTTTAAAATCCTGGACCTGCTTGTGCTCTCTTGCTTCTGTGGCGTTGTATGTGCGGTTCTCTCTTCTATACTGCCCTCCCCCACCTAATTCTTTTTCCTGATTCCTTCTTATCTTTTTCCTTGAGATGATCCTTCTACTGAAGGCTTCCCTGCCCTCTTGTAGCCCCCTCTTTTCTCTGTTGTGGTTTTTTTGACCTATATAATTTATTTAATGGAGTCCCGCATTAGACTGTAAGCTCAATGAAAGCCAGGTCTCTTAGGTGTTTTGTACCAGAGTCCAACGGAAGCCTGGCTCCAGTTGGAGCCTCAATAAATCTTTGCTGAATGATTGGAATTCCTGTATGCCCACATGCCCATAGTGCATTCTGTGTTCTCCCTCTGCACTAGGATGTCACGAGGCTGTCAAATTAAGATGTAGCACATTACCAGCATTTTCTTTATCTTCCCATTTTAGTTTGGCATTTTGCTGTGAAGCATCGTTAGGGGAAAGTAAAACTTTACTTGGATAAAAAAAGATCTGCTTCCAAATTATATGAAATGAATAAACATATCCCTGGAGTGTTTAAGTTGGCAAGTATGGCAGTCTATTATTCAACATATGTTTTGTGTTGTTATTATAATTTACTTACCGACCTTTAGAGAAGGAGAAAATGATTTTCTAATAACTCTTAGTCTCTTAAGAGCACTTGAATGGATTTTCTTGCTCATAACCTCTATCCTTAAGACTATGGATATACCACACAGCTATTAAAACATCTAAATTAGAAAATCATTTGCTGTGGGGCTATGAGTTTAACGCTAGAAGAATTGTTGTGTAGTTGTATATATTCACATGGCAGGGGCAGAAGAATTTGCATCAAACATGGGACTCAACAGAGACCAGGCCTTTGAAGTCATTTGGCATCAACAGGGACTTACTGCTGAGTCAGATGGCATTGTGAGCAGACCAAAACTTGGGACATTTTCGTTACAGTTATGATTCAGGAAAATGAGTCGCTGGTGTTCATTGTAACTTCATTTATGAGGTCAGGCCCTCAGAACTGCTTATCACGTGGAAGTAAAAGAAAAATCTGCCTCTGTAATTTCTCATCACCAGGGCTAGAGTAAGTGTCTAGAGAGAGCATTCTGGGCCTGAGTTTGGGTTTGGTGGTTCTGAGCAACTGATCAGCTGGGAAACATCCAGCAGTGAATGAAGACTCCAGCTTAGTACCAAGGTGGCTGCTCTGAGGAGTTGGAGCAGACTTTCACATTCATCAGATTCAAATCTTCCTCCCCTCCCCAGCCCTTATTTTATCTTCACAGTAGCTGATGCGTTTGCAGACTATGCAGTCCTAGCTTACAGGGGAAGAACTACATCCCAGGCAGTTAATCTGATAAAGCCAGGGCCAGAATCCAAATCCGATTTTCTTTTCTTTATGGAAACACCCACTGGGCTATGTGTTGAGTGTTTCGGTTGGAAGTGGAATCCTCTTGGAAACGTGGCCAATGAACCCCAGACTAGGGGTCAAGGTGTGAGTTTCAGCAGCTGGGGAAGATTTTGGAGATCTGTGTTTCTCATTTCTGATTTATTTGCTGCACTCTGTCAACTTTCTGAGACATAAAAAATCCTTTTTAGGAGGAAGGAAGAAGGAGCTACTATTTTTTTAAGGGCCTTTTATGTGTCAGGCCCCATGCTGGGCACTTTCCACACATTATTTAATTAAATCCTAACGACAAGGCTGCAAGCTGTTATCTCTGTTTTCTAGATGTGGAAACAGGTGTAGAGAGGTTAAATCACTAGGGCCCCATATGCAAGGTGGGGAGCTGTGGTTTCGGTCCATGGTTGTTGGTCTCCACCACAGCCCCCTGGGCTGGAGGATCCAGGAGCGTCATTTCAGCTCTGCACTTAAATCATTGTTCATTTCACTCATTCACATCATGGGTCATGCATGACCGATCTTAAGTCCTGAGCTCTCAGAGATGATGTCAAAGGTGGTCTCTGCTGCTGAAGAGCTTCCACTTCTGTTATCCTGGCTAACCCATCTCTGTGCCCGTAGGGATTGCTCTTGGAAAAAAAGCAGCAGGGGCCATTCTGATGGGAGCCAAACAGACAGCAGAGGTTGGGGGATGCTTTGGATTTGCCAGCACTTGGCCGCGGCTCAACCTAGTCTCAGTTCACAAATGATTCAAACACTGAGCAAGGTAGGTGGCAGCCCTACTGCAACCTGGTCTGTGGAGAAGCCTGTTCTACTTGGAAACTTTTAGGGGGTTCATTTCAAATTAGTGGCAGCCCTGGGGCTACTGGATCCATATGTTTCTTCTGCCATCTTGATTTCATTTCCTTTTCTCCTTTTCCTTACATTTGAAAAGGTGCCAACTCTCAGAGCCTCAGTTTCCTCATTTGTCAAATAAGGACTGCAACATCTAATTGCAAGGTTTTTGTGAGGCTTGAAAAATATGTCAAACATCTGACACAGGTCTCAATAGTATAATTACCTTTGTCCCAGTTACAATTTGCTATTCCTTTGCTGCCCACATTTCCTTGGTTTACAGATTGGGACTGTGCGGCTTTTGATCCATAGAAGACACCTCACTCCAGGCATCCTCCTCTACCTCATGGTGGATCTATCCTCATGGCTATTGGCTCCCAGGAGACAGACCTTGCTCAGCAGGAAAGCTGTCCCAGACATTATTCTTTTTGGGATATGCATGGACTTGAGTGGTGGAGGATTAGGAGTGGCGTTGGGGAAAAGACCTTGGGTCACAGCGGCTTTGCTTTGGCTGTCAAGTGGATCCAAGTTCAAATCCTGGCTGCACTACCATCCCAGCTGTGTGGCCTTCAGCAAATGGTTTAATCTTCTCAAGGAGCTACTTCCGTGGTAGCCTCGGATGTGGGGATCTACGTGGGCTACCCAGCTTCTCAGGGGATCTGGAGGGCCTGGTCCATCCAGGAGTGAAGCTTCTCACACTTTACTGCAAAAACCACCCCCCACCCCAAACCCAGGTCTCACTCCAGACCCATTAACTCAGAGTTGCCAGGCATGGGACCCAGGCATCCATATGTTTGAAAGTTCCCCGGGTGATTCCAGAGCACAGCGGAGGTTGAGAACCCATGTCCTCCGCCCTTGCCCTGGATGGCCTACCAAGCCATTGCCAGTCCCACTCCTGTGCCACAGCCAGCTGTGCCTGTGATGTCTGCTTTTGCAGCATGGTTTGTCCACCTGCTCTGTTGTGACACTCTCTCAGGAACGTCCCGAGCAGCACAGATGTCTGGTGTGCATATTAGCACAGCTTGGGGGGGGGGGGGGGTTTTCTGCTTGGATTTGATGGCTAGCTTATAGAGCAACTCTGCCAAGGTTGGAGTATTACCAGTATTACCAGTTCCTCCTCCAGTCACTGTTTTCTCTGTTCAGGTGTCTCACCTGTGTCTGTTTGCTTTCACCTTTTACCTAGTGCTGTGACATTCCCATTGTGACAGATACTGGTTTTTTTGTTGTTGTTGTTTTGTGGCAGATACTGTTGGTGGCCATCCTAATATCCAGTCTCTCCCTTTTCCTCACAACTGCTGTATTGTTGGGAGCTGCAGTGTGCTCAGCTAAAATCAACAACAGCTACATTTTCCAATTGCTTATCTAGGGGTAGCAGATGTAAGCAGAACTTGTAGGGTGAAGCTTCCAGGAAAGCTCCTAAAAGCTTGCCTTACTCAGTTGGGAGGCAGGAGCCCTTTGTTCCTTACCGTCTTTTTTCCTGCCTGGAATGTGGATTCGCTGAATGATGGTCTAACAGCCATTTTGTGCCCATGAGGTGACCTTGTAGATGGATGCCACAAGCTAAGGGTGGCAGAGCAGAAATATAGAAGGAGCTTGGCATTTTGATCACAACTGTGGAGCTACCATTCTAGCCCTGTACTGTTTATCTCTGAAGTTCATGTTACATGAGAAAATATTCAACCTCTCCCTTGTTTTAAGAGACTCTTATCTCTGGTCTTTGCTACTAGTCCCTGAATTCAGCTCCTGATACTCCCATAAACAAACCAAGTATGTAAGAACAGTTCAGCAAATGTCAGTGACCCCTGCATCCCTGTCTCTTCCATCCCCTAGCCCTAGCCGCCCACCGTACCTCCTCTAATAACTAGAAATCAAGGTGGAAGGTTGTTGAAGTTTGGTGGAATCTCAGAAAGGCACAGACAGGTGATTCATGGACCAGGCCCAGTCCACAGAGGAGTTTTGTTTGGCCCACACTTAATTTTTAAAAAAACACTGAACTTGTTGCCAGCATTTGAAAGTCTGGTGGTTTCACATAAAAATCCTGATTTCTTAGAAAATCTATTGAGCCAGGGTCGTCTTTTCTGCCTGGCAGCCATCAGCTGGAGCTGAGCATCAGCCGCCCCCTGAGATGGTGGATGCGTGGATCATCACAGTCCACCTTCACTCATGTCACCTGTGTGGCCTGGAGGTATCTGAGTTTGCAGGCTTCCCTCTCCCTGCCAAGTGCGCACCCCAGAGATGGTCTGCTAAAACAGGATTCCTGAATTTCCTGTGCCTTTCCTTCTTCCCAGTCTCCCCTGACCCAACACTAGCATGTTGGGCTTTTTGGTTTTTGTTCTTCTCTGAGAAAACTGTGCACGCATTTAAAAAAAAATTATTTATTTATTTTTGGCTGCATTGGGTCTTTGTTGCTGTGCGCGGGCTTTCTCTAGTTGTGGTGAGTGGGGGCTACTCTTTGTTGCGATGCGCGGGCTTCTCATTGTGGTGGCTTCTCTTGTGGAGCAAGGGCTCTAAGCGCGCGGGCTTCAGTAGTTGTGGTTCAGGGCTCTATAGCGCAGGCTCAGTATTTGCGGCGCACGGGCTTAGTTGCTCCGCAGCATGTGGGATCTTCCCGGACCAGGGCTCGAACCTGTGTCCCCTGCATTGGCAGGTGGATTCTTAACCACTGCGTCACCAGGGAAGCCCCTATCTTTATTTTTATTTATTTATTTTGGGCTGCATTGGGTCTTCATTGCTGCACGCGGGCTTTCTCTAATTGTAGTGAGTGGGGCCTACTCTTCGTTGCTACTCTTAGTTGCGGTGCTTGGGCTTCTTATCGCAGTGGCTTCTCTTCTGGAGCACAGGCTCTGGGCGCGTGGGCTCAGTAATTGTGGCTCACAGGCTCTAGAGTGCAGGCTCAGTAGTTGTGGCGCACGGGCTTAGTTGCTCTGCGGCATGTGGGATCTTCCCAGACCAGGGCTCGAACCCGTGTCCCCTGCATTGGCAGGCAGATTCTTAACCACCGCATCACCAGGCAAGTCCCTCATATGTCTTATTGACGAGAGGCAACAAGAGGGAGAACTGCACGCTCCCTGGGGAGCAGCTGTTGGGCATTTGATTGAAGCACCGAGACATCCAGAGGACAATTAAATTGAGTACTGAATATGGATAGTTTTGAATGGCTTTTATTACCATGTTGTGAACTGACTTCAAGTTGCTAAGAGCAGCTCCATCTCAGCTTGCTCTTACCGGGTGCTGAGACATCACTCCGAGTTTTCCAGTATGGCAGGACTTGGAAGATGCTCTGGGCTTGTGAAGTGACATGTGTGCTCCTCGGCTGTCTGAAAACCTCAGCGGCTGTACTGCCACCTTCAGCTGGAGTGACCCTACTGGAGCCGTTAAATGGAGAATCTCTATCTCAGTCTGACGTGTGTGTAAGTCTTTATATCATTAGTCATTAACTATGCTTGGGAAGTTAAATGCCCATGAAGCTCTTACAAACAAACATAGGTGTCTGGGGTTTTGGAGAGAAAAACAAAAACTGTCTGGATGATAATTTGTAGCTATGATTATTTATGAGCAACAGAGTGCAGCGTGTTGGGTTGGGAATGATCATCTCTGCATTAGCGACTCTAAGTAAAATGGAGCCACGGTGAACACAGAGTGAATTCTCGGTCAGTAGACTGGCTTGAGGTCAAGACAGGAAACAGTTATGTGGAACCGGCATTTCCCAGGTCAGCACCAAAGTCTTAGGGTTAATTCCACTGCAAAAATTTGAGTATTAATGGAATCTCGTAGGATGCTGGATGGTGATTGGGCAACAGACCTAATGAAATTCCCTGCTTTGGAACTGGTTTCTGTGGGAAGCAGGACCCTGTTGCTGGGGCAAGCTGGGCGTGTGGATGGCTGGAAGGGAGTGCGGGGGAGGCTGTTGGAGCCTTGGGGCAGGTAGACTCTGCCAGCCTTTGCTGGTTGGTTACCCACTTTTTTTTTTTTTTTTTTTTGGTTACCCACTTTTAAGAAAATGTGTCTATAACTGTCATAGTACTTAATTTTCATAGGAAACATACTCAGTGAATAGCTTGTATAAAAAAGGAACTGAAAGGCTTCCTTGGTGGTGCAGTGGTTGAGAGTCTGCCTGCCGATGCAAGGGACACGGCTTCGTGCCCCGGTCTGGAAAGATCCCACATGCCGCGGAGCAGCTGGGCCTATGAGCCATGGCCGCTGAGCCTGCGCGTCCGGAGCCTGTGCTCCACAATGCGAGAGGCCCCAACAGTGAGAGGCCCGTGTACAGCAAAAAAAAAAAAAAAAAAAAAAAAGGAACTGAAAAACTTAATGTCTTAAAAAACAAAAAAGAGGCTTCATTCCATACAGACTTCTGAACACGGTTATTGTATTCCAGTTCTGTGGAAGAACAACTCTGGAGGCTAGCCCACTTATCAAATTTTCTTTTCTTTTCAGAAATAGCTTAGGAGCAATGCTGCTTGGGGTCCAAGTATGAATTTTCGCTGATTTTTGAGACTTTGGCCATGTGTTCTTTATCTAAGCCCGTCTTCTGCCCCATCATATCCAAACATTTTATGCACCAGCAATATTCCCAAGTATTCCAGCAGAAAATCTGGTATGTCTTGAAAAAAATCACTTCCATGACTTATTAATGAACTAACTAGGCATAATTTTCATTGGGTTCATTTACCCAAATTTATCATAGAGTATCATTTAAGAAGAAAAAAAATAGATGGAGTAATTGAATCGAAGTCCTTTTTGGAATAATATTAACATTCCAGGATCTCCACCCCCATGGATATTTCAGTTGCCAATGTGTCAAATTTCCCCTTCAAGAAAATGAGGTGCAAATCCCTTCAGTACAAGGGCTGCCTCTCTTCTGTTTGCCCCTCAGACTCCCTCCTCCCTCTTCCCTGCCCTGTTGTGGTTCTGGAAGTGCCTTGTGTAGACCAAATCAATGCGCTCCTTGCCCTATGGCTTCCAGTGGGTTTAGGTAATGCAGGGTGGATGGTGCAGAGTGAGATCAGGGTATTTTTTTTTTTAATTGAAGTTTAGTTGGTGTACAGTATTGTGTTAGTTTCAGGTGTACAGCAAAGTGATTCAGTTTCATACATATATATATATTTTTTCCAGATTCTTTTTCATTGTACGTTATTACAAGATATTGAATATAGTTCCCTATGCTATACATCAGGTCCTTGTTGTTTATCTGTTTTATATATAGTAGTGCATATCTGTTAATCCCAAACTCCTAATTTATCCCTTTCCCCTTTGGTAACCATAAGTTTGTTTTCTATGTCTGTGAGTCTGTTTCTGTTTTGTAAAAAAGTTCATTTGTATCATTTTTTAGGATTCCACATATGTGATGTCATATGATACCTGTCTTTCTCTGTCTGACTGCGCTTAGTATGATAATCTGTAGATCCATCCATATTGCTGCAAATGACATTATTTCATTTTTTTAATGGCCAAGTAATATTCCATTATGTATATGTACCACATCTTCTTTATCCATTCATCTGTTGGTGGACATTTAGGATGCTTCAATGTCTTGGCTATTGTAAATAGTGCTGCTGTGAACATTGGGATGCATCTATCTTTTAAATTAGAGTTCTTGTCTTTTCTGGATATATGCCCAGGAATGGGATTGCTGGATCATATGGTAACTGTATTTTTAGCTTTCTAGGGGACTTTCATACTGTTCTCCATAGTGATTGTACCAATTTACATTCCCAGCAACAGTGTAGCAGGTTCCCTTTTCTCCACATCCTCTCCAGCATTTATTATTTAGAGACTTTTTGATGATGTCCATTCTGACCGGTGTGAGATGATACCTCATTGTAGTTTTGATTTGCATTTCTCTAATAACTAGTGATGCTGAACATATTTTCATGTACCTGTTGGCCATCTGTATGTCTCCTTTGGAGAAATGTCTATTTAGGTCTTCAGCCCATTTTTTTTTTTTAAGTTTGTCTTCTCTTTTTAAAAAAAATTATTTTATTTTTGCCTGTGTTGGGTCTTCGTTGCTGCACACGGGCCTTCTCTAGTTGCGGCGAGCAGGGGCTACTCTTTGTTGCGGGGTGCGGGCTTCTTACTATGGTGGCTTCTCTTGTTGCAGAGCACAGGCTCTAGGCATGTGGGCTTCAGTAGTTGTGGCTCGCGGGCTCTTGAGTGCAGGCTCAGTAGTTGTGGTGCACGGGCTTAGTTGCTCCACGGCATGTGGGATCTTCCTGGACCAGGGATCGAACCCATGTCTGCTGCATTGGCAGGCAGATTCTTACCCACTGCACCACCAGGGAAGCCCACATTCTTTTTTCTAAATATTCTTTTCCATTATGGTTTATCATAGGATATTGAATATAGTTCTTTGTGCTATACAGTAGGACCTTGTTGTTTATCCATCCTGTATCTAAAAGCTTACATCTGCTCACCCCAACCTCCCACTCCATCCCTCCCCCAACCCTCTACCCCTTGGCAACCACAAGTCTCTTCTCTACTTCTTGGAGTCTCATCAGTGTCTTATAGTTTTCGGAGTACAGGTCTTTTGCCTCCTTAGGTAGGTTTATTCCTAGGTATTTTATTCTTTTTGATGTGATGGTAAATGGGATTGTTTCCTTAATTTCTCTTTCTGATACTTTGTTGTTAGTATATAGGAATGCAATAATTTTCTGTATATTAATTCTGTATCCTGCAACTTTACCAAATTCATTGATGAGCTCTAATAGTTTTCTAATGGTTTTCACAGTGACAGTGTTACTTCTTCCTTTCCAGTTTGGATTCCTTTTACTTCTTTTTCTTGTCTAATTGCTGTGGCTAGGACTTCCAAAACTATATTGAAAAAAAGTGGTGAGAATGGGCATTCTTGTCTTGTTCCTGATCTTAGAGGGAATGCTTTCAGCTTTTCACCATTGAGTACAGTAAGTCCCCTACATATGAACCTTCAAGTTGCAAACTTTCAAAGATGCAAACATGTGTTCCATCAACATCAGGCATGAATGAAGTTGCAGCTTGCCCTCTGTCTCCTGTTGTTGACGATCCTTCAGCTCTACCATCTCCCACCTCCTCTGCCTCCTCCAGTCAGTAATTCTTCTTGCCTGTTGACTCGATGCCAGCCCCTGGATGCCAGCTGTTGTACTGTACTACTGTACTTTTCAAGGTACTGTACTGTAAGATTAAAAATGTTTTAATTTTTGTGTTTGTTTTTTATGTATTATTTGTGTAAAGTATTATAAGCCTATTACAGTACTATATAGCCAATTGTATTAGTTGGGTTCCTAGGCTAACTTTGTTGGACTTATGAACAAATTGGACTTACAAATGTGCGCTTGGAATGGAACTCATTCGTATGTAGGGGACTTACTCTATGATGTTAGCTGTGGATTTGTCATGTATGGCCTTTATTATGTTGAGGTATGTTTCCTCTTTGCCCACTTTCTGGAGAGTTATCAAAAATGGATGTTGAATTTTATTGAAAGCTTTTTCTGCATCTGTTGAGATGATCATATGGTTTTTCTTCAATTTGTGAGTGTGGTGTATCACACTGATTGATTTGCAGATATTGAAAAATCCTTGTATCCCTGGTATAAATGTCACTTGGTCGTGGTGTATGATCCTTTTAATGTATTGTTGGATTTGTATTTTGTTGAGGTATTTTTGCTAGTATCTTGTTGAGGATGTTTGTATCTATATTCATCAGTGATGCTGGCCTGTAATTTTCTTTTTTTGTGATATCTTTGTCTGGTTTTGGTATCAGGGTGATGGTGGACTCATAGAATGAGCTCAGAAGTATTCCTTCCCCTGCAGTTTTTTGGAATAGTTTCAGAAGGATAGGCGTTAACTCTAAATGTTTGGTAGAATTCACCTGTGAAGCCATCTGGTCTAGGACTTTTGTTTGCTGGGAGTTTTTAAAATTACGGATCCCTTTCTGAAGCCCACAGCACCTGTCTGGAAGCCCCCTCCACAAGCCGCTTCCTTTCCCACTCCCTTCAGGCCACACCAGCCCAGGGTTAGTTTCCCTACATGCTGCCAAGACCTTTGTTAGTATTCTACTTATTAAACTCTTAAATTCTCCCAATTGGAGTGTGCCATCTACTTCATGCTGGGATCATAACTGATACAAATAAGCATTGATCCACAGAGATAATAAATAAGAGGGTTGCTGACCTCTTGGTGGCTAGCAAAGATTAAAAAGGGGCTGAATTAGCCCAGGCAAAGCATTACTGTCTAAAATCCCAGCCCAAACCTTCCTTCAGGAAACCTGCCCTTCTGCCTCTGTGAATGTTGCCCCATCTCTGGATGGTTTTAGCCCTTTCAGGTTCAAAGCCCTAGGCCTCTGCATGTCAGGCTGGGAGCACCCCGTGATTGGTTTGGCATGTGTTTTGGAGAGTAACTTGGATCCAGCAGTGGGGAGATCTTTTGCTGAAAGTCACAGGATATGGAATGTGAATCACTGATTTTTCCAGTGTGTCTCTAACATGACCCTTTTATTACTTGACTCATAGCTGGTACATGTGTTTTAGGAAAAATGACTGTTGTTATGGAAAATCTGTGTCCCCTCAAAATCCATATGTTGATGTCCTAATGCTCCATGGTGAGTATTTGGAAATGGGCCTTTGGGAGATAATTAGGGTAAGATGGGGTCATGGGGGTGGGGCCCTCATGATGGGATTAGTGCCTTTATAAGGAGAGAAGCCAGAGAGCTTGATGCTCCCTCACCCTCTGCAGACACACACCACAGAGGCTCATGTGAGCACACAGCAAGACAGCAGCCACCAACAAGCCAAGCCAGGAGAAAAGGGCCTTAGAATGAAACCTACCTTGCTGGCACCTTGATCTTGGACTTCCCAGGACCTCCAGAACTGTGAGAAATAAATTTGTTGTTTAAGCCACCCAGTATTTTGTTATGGCAGCCTAAGACAAACATGTAGATGTTGTCCTATAAAAGTAATCTAGTTTGGTAGTCCTCCCTTTTACCAATTTCTGTTTTGGTAATTCTTCCTTACAGCCCACTTTAACATTAAAGACAATGGGGGCTTTATGGCTGAAATTCAAGCTTTAAAGGCCTGGCTGAACTTGGAAATGAGCAAATTTTCTCAATTTTGCCAAATGAAAAAATCCCTTTAGCTATGGATGCTGAGAAGGCTGGGCTTTTGTTTCTATCCTAAGTGGAAGTGGGAAGGTGCTCACAGAATGATGCCAAGCACCAGCAGCTGTACAGTTTCCATTTTATTTTGTGTGTTTTTTTATAGGATATAAATAATGACAAAAATTACAAAATTTATAACTGGAAGCCCAAGCATATTTACATGTTTCCTTTTCAGCAAAGCTACTATTTACTTTGCTCCTATACAGTTTCTTTTTGGTACCATATTTTAGGGTTATTTTACTCTCAATTTACTACATACATATCAACAGTGAATAGGCAAAATATATACAAGGAACTGTTCAGTTCAAGTAATTTAATATTGTATTAAAATTCTCCAACACTGAACTAAAACCATATACATTTGTCAGTTTGAAATAAAATTTAGTTTTTAAAACTCACCAACTGATGAATGTAACTGATAATCTCAGGTTTAAAATAATATTGGTTAATTAAAAAAAATTAAGACAATCCCACAATTTATCAATATCGCTTATTATAATGAACTCCAAAATGATTCACAATATGATTGGTTAGAACAATATACGTTATTTTTTCTATAATGATATTGGTACTGTTTATATAATTTGATTCTACATAAATATACATTATGGTATCATACAAATACTCCACAGAGACATTAAAAAAATTAAAATACCTTAATGAAATGTAAGTAAATTTTATTTAATCAAAGAGTAAGCAAACATTTATTTATTTATTTTGTTTCAAGAAAAGAGTTTTATTACTTTGGAATCTCTATTTTTTTTTTTGTATTTGTGTTTTTCTAGAAAAGAAAATTTTTTTTTGCAATAGAATTTTATTAACACCTTTCTCAAACAAACAAGGTTTCCATGACAGAAATCTTGACAGCAGGAGCCCTAGATTTTTTGTTTAACATGTTTTTTTAAAACTGTGAAGTTAAAAAAAAAAAATCAAAAATCTTTGCAGGCTCATGGCTGTGTCAGCACTTTCGGTAAGACGCCAGCCTGCTTGCCCAAATCTCCTGCTCTAGTGAGCGTCTCTGGTACCGTACTTTGCAACGCCCAAGCCAGTTCTCTTGGTAGTAGCAGTAGAAATTTAGTTATTTGAAATGAAAGCAAAACATCCCTCACAACTAACCTAGTTTTCTTATCAATGTGTTAGTGAAACATTCTTTTAATAAAAATATTTAATACAAGACACATTTTTCTGTGCATAATAAATTCTTCTGTTTTAAATCATTAAGTTTTTGAATCAATCCATAGATGTAAAGGTTTTCTTTATCTGACATAGTTGATTACATATAAAATCCACAAATATAGAAATTGGGAAATAGGATTTCCTGGCAATCGGGTACTTTTTGTCCTTTTGCATGAAACGATACTCGGTGAGATAATGATTTTACAGATGCTTTCTGGGGGTAGTTCTGTTCTCATTCTACCTTGAAAACTGCTGACAGTGAAAAATAAACCCAAGATTTTTATACTTTTAGGCAGTATTAGAGATCCCCTGTATTTTTTTTCTTAAGGTATTATCCCCAAATACAGCAAAGCAAGTGTTGGGGCAAAGTCACTAGAAATACCTTGGGTGGTAGCAGGGAGGGGAGTCGGGACAGTGAGCCACAAATCTCAACTCATTTCTCTCAGGGGTTACGACTGGAAAGTCTTGGTTGCACTTTCTGTCACTGGTGCAGAAAGAACGTCCCCAGGAATGGCCAGTGGCCTTTCGCCCGTGACAAGGCCACACAAACAGCAGTCTTCCTCCTGCGCCGGGTGGAAAGCCTGCTCCGGGACTGCTCGGCGTGCAAGGCACCGCGAGGACGGGAGGACGGTGAGTATCAGAAAATCGTGGTCTCATACTTGGTATTTATTCCCCTCTTGGTTTCTTGTCCCGGCTCCACAATCCACGGCAGATTGGCCAGAGTCTTTTGCTCAGATGGGTCGATCTGCTTTAAAACAGAAAGGCTGATGCCCGTTATACGGTACCTGCCTGGGGTTGCACGCATGCATCCTAACGCTGCCTGGAAACCATCACTGTGCTCTGGCAGGACCTCAGGATGTTGGGGGCGTGAGAGTCCTCTGTTCGTTCTTCTGATACACATTTACTGCAAGGCACTGGGCGGGGGGGATGGTGAGTGAGACACAGCCCTTGCTCTTGAAGGCACACAGGTGGGGAGCAGACGTAGGAATACTTTACTGAGAAGTGAGATTTGAGGGGGAAGAAGGTGCTCTGTGGGCACCCAGGAAGGCCACTGACCCATGTCAGGAGCCAGGGGGGCTTCCTAGAGAAGGTGAACCAGGCTATGTCCTGCCTGCCTCTCAAGCCTCCAGTGGTTTCCATTACAGTCAGAATAAACCCAGAGTCCTCGAGGTGACCCACGGTGGCCCTGTCCGCCTGCCTTTCTACGCTCCAGCCACACCGGCCTCCCTGCTGCTCCCTGTACACCAAGCCCCAGCCCAGACCCTCTGTGCTCATCACCTCTCTGCCTGAATACTCTCCAGACACCTGCCTGCTTTATGCCCTAATGTGAATCAGGGTGCAGTTCAAACATCACATCCTCACCAGCTTACCCCAAGCAAAACAGCACCTCAACTTTTCTGCTTTCCTCTGCTGTCTCTTCTTTATAATCCTTTTGCCACATACATCATGTTTATTTGTTCATTCTCCACTACAATGTATGCTTATGAAGGTGGGATTCTGTCTGTTCTGTTTACTCCTGTTTCCCTCAAACTCAGAAAAGCTCCCGGCAACCCACTAAACAGTAGGCACCCAATATATACTTGTTCACTAGACATTATTTAAAAGTTAATTAAGGTAATGTCTAAACGGAGAGCTGGAGGAGAAGCAAGAGTTTCCTGGTAAAGGCAGGGGGTGTGGAGCAGCATGTGCAAGGTCCCCGAGGTAGGGAAAGAGGCCGGCTGAGGGCTTGCAGTCAGGTCGCCGAGGGCACCTGGCGGGGAGACAACTGAGGGTGAAGAGGTGAGTGGGCCCAGGTCAGGGTGAGCCTTGAACCAAACTGAGCTGTAAAACGTCAACACCATTTCAGCCCCTGCGTGTACAAGGTTAAACAGGCCCTTTCTGGGTGAAGCTTGAGTTCTGAGCTCTCACGGGCGGCCTGGGGCAGTTCTCCACCAGATTGCTGCCTCTTTCTTTGGTGTTTCCATGTCTCCCCCTGGCCCTGGCCACCTGCTCTGCTCAGGAAACCGGAGCAAGGGAGCTGTCCGAAGAGTGCGGGGGTCTGTGCCCGTCGGCCACCTGCAATTTGACTGTGTCTCCACAAGGCTGTGGGGAGGACTCTACATGTCTAATCATGGGCTGTTTCTCAAAAATAAACTACTGGGGCCGAGGGA
Organism: Tursiops truncatus; assembly: GCF_011762595.2. Lineage (NCBI taxonomy): Eukaryota > Metazoa > Chordata > Mammalia > Artiodactyla > Delphinidae > Tursiops > Tursiops truncatus. The sequence continues at coordinate 22,496,223 of NC_047044.1, read as the reverse complement.
AAGGGAACACAGACACCTATTGAGGGGGACAGGATCTTGGGGTAGTTAAAGGACAGCAGTATTATTCACTGTACGTTTCATATTTTTCAGTGAAGGCTTCTAAATGAGTATTCTGAGCTCTTACGGCACCCACCCTTTGTGCTCATCTGGAAGAAATCTATGGGGACCAGACAAAAGTCAGATGGAGGTCCCTGCCACGAACAGATTTATCCAGCCCACACAGGAATGAATACTGTACTCTAAGAGCTAATTCCCCCAAATGTTCTGAAAATTCCTGGACATTTGACTTGCTTTTCTTGTGGGATAAGATAGATAGACAATAAACAGGATAAGCCAGGAGAAGCCTGGGTGGTCCAGGAGAAGCCTCTCTGTGTAGCTGGGCCCTGGATGACAAGCCAGACTCAGCCGTGCAGAAACAAGGGGGAGACAAAGCCAGGTGGAGGGAACACGGGGCACAGAGGCCTTAGGTGGGAGTGAGCTTTGTTTGTTGCCAGGAAGAAGAAGGCCTGAGTGTCAGGAGTGTGGTGGGAAATTGGGGCAGTGGTACCATGATCTGATCTGTGTTTTAAGAAGGTCACCCTGGTTGCCGGGCAGAGGAGGGGAGTTTTTAGGAGATGTATGGGAGTATTTTGGAGATTACTGGTGGTGATGGCTTGGATGGGAAGAGTGACAGAGGAAATGGAGAGGAGTGGACGGGTCTGAGAGATGTTTTAGGGGCTGAACGGATGGAATCTGCTTGTGGGGTGGACACAGGTGAGAGGAGGACAGAAATCAAGGGTGTCTTCTAGATTTATGGCTTGAGCAACATGGTGAACGGTTATGCCATTTACTGAGCTGGGAGAGACAGAGAGAAGCAACTTTGCGGAGAGATCAAGAATTCTGTTCTGGACACACGTGTGCTAAGCCTCGAAGGAGAAATGAGGGAGCAATTGAACCTGTAAGTCTGCCGTTCTGGGAGTGCTTCAGGATTGGGAGCCAGTGGGGCCGGGAGGGGCTGAGGTGGGGGGACTGGGGGTCAGAAGGAAAGTCAGAGGATGCTTGCAGTTACTGGTGATCAGTGATGTGGGGTGAGCGTGGGAGTGAAGGGTGAGGTGGGGGAAGAGGTCTGAGAGGTGAGCTGTCAAGGAGCAGAGGGGCCACACGCTGGGAGGATCAGCCCCATGGATGTTGAAGTTGCCAAGAATGGAGACAGGAGTAGAGGCCAAAGAGAAGAGCGTGAACAAGAAGCCACATGGTCACAAAGGGTGGTGCCTCTGCAAACATTAAAAACCCTACAATTCCCCACGACTCCGGGGACAGGGCTCGGTGGGGAGGAGGAGGAGTCACAGGCGGAAGGATACGTGGGCTGAGCGATGCCTCTGAGGGTGCCTGCTGCCCTGAGTCCCCGAGTTTCTAGGATGCCATACGGCAGCAGAAACCAGACGGGAGGCTTCCAGCTTCTGGGTATTGCTACCACCAGAGGAGGCTGCTTTGAAGTCATGAAAGTCTGTTAGGACAGGATGTGTGCAGAGCGTGTGGGAGGGAAGGGGGGAAATTTCTGGAGGGAGGCAGATGCCGGGGAGGAGGGGCAGTACCTTCTGAACAGTCCCCGCTCTGCAGGAAGCCTGCGCCTAGGCCTCCTTGTCAGGCCCGCGTACAGCCTGCACCTCCAGCCTCCTCTAGCTGGGTACCAGGGATGCCCTCCCCAAGAGCCTCTGCTACCCTCTCTGCTGCCCAGCGGCTTGTGAGAGGCTTGCCCCCTAGAGGATGGCAGCCGGGGCCTCAGGGATCCTTTTTCCCAAGATCGCCTGGACCTTGAGGGAAGACTCCCCCGGGAGGCCAGCAGCACCCAGTCCCCTCACAGGCTGCTGCAAGGGACAAAAGAAGTGGAATTTTCTTGGGAGCCTCCAAGTTCAGGCAGATGGTCCCCAAGACTTTGCAGGAACTGGGCTGAGAGGAGGACAGACACATGCCAGGATGAGGCCAAGAGAAGGACAAGAAGGGCAGGCCCTGGATTCTCGCCAGCCCCAACGGCACCAAGGATCCCTCCCCTCCAGTTCAAGGTTTTCAGAACATCTGTCTTTTCTACTTACCACCGACTTGCGAATGCTGACTCGGGGCTTGGGGATGGGCTTGGAGGGCTTGTTTTCAAAGCTTTCTGGAAGTGTGGAGGAATGCCCCCCTTTCCTGGCTTGCAGCGCGAGCTGGTAAGCAACTTCAAATGCCTGTCCCAGCGTTAGGATGATCTCGTAGGCTAAATTCTGCAAGAGAAATGAGAAAGCATTTATGATAGCATCTTCCAGATCAGAACAGAGTGGCTGAGGAACACCGAGTGGGCGAACCGGCAAGGACCCTGAACTGCTCCACCTGATGTGGCAGAGAGCCAGGGGAAATTTGACAAACAGGACACTGGGTCCGATTTAGGGTCTGTACGAGGCGTCAGTTACTGCCGCGGTGCACTTGCTTACAGCCACCTAAGGAGCCTGTGCCGGGACCCCGGAGCCCGCTCCATCCGGGGTGGCTGCTTTGCTCCCAGGTCTCGGAAGGGAAGGGGTCCCTCAGCCTGGGAGGAGGATCCCACACACTCCACAGGAGGTGTTCCTGAGAAGTTGGGGTCTTTTTACTTCCAACATCTGTGATTCAGTGAACATCTCTGAGACACAATCAAAATCTAATTTAGGCAGAGGGGAGAGGCATTAGTCATGCTGGTGTGGCGTCTCACACTCACAGCGAGCATGCAAACAGAGCCAATTATCCAGCTATTTCTTGAGGCGTTTGCTCTCCCTGTGGGTCCACTCCATATTTTATTATCAAATCAGCAAGAGACAGGAGATCCTGTCAGGCTCGAATGCCATGCCAAGCAGTGTCTGGGAGAGAAGTTCTTTCCTTCGGACCTTCAATCACTCCCCTCAGGACGTCTAGCTTCTCGTCTCCAGATTCGTACTTCATTTCTGCCTTCTCTTCTGAGCACAGTCCCACCCTGTCTGCTCTCACTGAGAAAACAGGACATGGTCTGACCCCACAGAAGCAGGGTCTCGACAAGACCCTGAGGTCACAGCGCATCAAAGAGCTGGATGCCTGTGGGTCACAGAGAGCTTTCTTACAACCACCGCACCAGCTGAGAGCCGGCGTGGTCTGTCCCAAGTTTCCATGCTCACGAACACCCCTAGAAAGTCTGTGTGGTTTTTTCCTCAAAACCACAGAAATTGCTTTTGCTGATGTTGCACCCCTGCTCCCTCCGCCCCAGTCAAGCACACAGAACATCTTGGTTCCCATGATTCTGGGGAGATCCGCTGAGGACTGTTCTCACTTGACGAAGATGGAGGGAGACGCGGCATGGCTGTCAGGGCTCGTGTGGAAGAGGCCCACGGATCTCCAGACGGACCAGATTTCAGATCCACGCCGGACTTCCGGGGTTTAGGCCCAAGCCTGAGGGTAAACGCCTCTGAGTGGGAGAACTGGTCTGACAGAGGACGTGTCTTCTCCTCTGAGCTACTTGTTAAGAAGCCGTGGCCCCTCAAGACAGACGTGTGCTTACTGGAGACCCAGCCTTGCACGGCCTGCTGAGCACTTCCCGCAAGGAGCTCGGGGCCCGAGGTTGCCTCCAAGCACGCGTCAGACTAGGAAATCAGTAATGCACCGACAAGTGACAGTGGAGGGCTGGCAGACAGCTCCGGCCGTGGCTGCACCAGGAGGGCTGAACCCTCAGTGCCTACGCCTGGCACTTGCGTCACCACCAGTGTTGCCCATTGCCTGGTGTGCAATGGGTCCCCTGGAAAGGGGGCCTGGGGCTTTGGGCTTTGGCTGTCCCCATGAAGTCCGGACTCTTGTCTTGTCCACAGGTGCTGTGGAGATAGTGGCTGTCTGTCTGTCAGGGACACGTAACAGATAATTCATGCTCTGGGTGGGCAACTGGACTAAGGGAAAGATGGCAGATGCAGCAGTTCTGTAACATGTTGCTTTTTGATGCCAGAACAAAGGTGCTTAATAAGCGTGAATTCCTTTATCGTTAACCTAGAAACAAGTTCCTGAAAGTGAGATTTACTTAAAGTTCCAGTGTCTTCAAATGAAAGCTAAAGATGTTCATTTGAGCAGGTGAGATTTTCACAAGATTTTGATGGGAAGGCTAAAGGTTTTTGGAAGCTTCTGGGTTAGAAGCTCTGCCCTCCTTTCATTGTAAAGAAGTTGCTGGTGTTAGGAAATTGCTGAGATAAGACGCAGAGACCAGACCAGACGGTGAGGTTTCCTGCCAAGCAGCTTTTCCTTAGTTTGGCTTGCATTCTTTCTCCATGACGTCTTGCTTTTCGTTTCATGTCGAATGCTGCATTTTAAGAGTTCTTTTGTGATCTGTAAAGAGTTGGAGATGGTTACCTTTCCTGCACTTTCTGTCACCTCGGTGTTGGAGGCTTCAATTCTGGATGCCAGTGACAGCCCACAAGGAGCAGCTGCTTGCTGATGGGGCTCTGCACGCGGAGTCCTGTGCAGCCAAAGTACCGGGGCCCTTGAGGGCACAGATCCTCATCAGATGGGACCTGAGGACACACGTTTGAATGGGAAGGCGGGTTCATTTCTCCAGCCTCTCCTTAGTAATATCCGCACTACTTGAAATGGGAAGAGAGTACTGTGAGAGCAGAAGACACTACAGGAAAGGGCCAAAAATGTTACCGTAATCTGATCAGAGAGGCTTAGGTGACAAGCCCTTGCTTCCTCCTTTGAGCCATGCTTGCTGACCCCAGAGATGCTGCCTGGCACTGAAGAGCCAGGGATGCTGCTCAGAAAGCCTGAAAGCCGGCTTAGTTTCTGCTTACAACATATCATTGTCTTCACAACTGTGGCAGGCCAGGGCCAGAGACTGCCTAGCACACAGTAGGCACACAATCACAATAGAGGCTTGTTTGCTGAGTGAATGAATGAATATCTAAAGGGCAAGCTGGAGTAATAACACTACTAGTTATCACTATAGGTAGTATGGCTACCATTAAGTGAGGACTTCGCAGATATTAGGCATTGTACCAAGCACTAGATTTATCTCCTTTAAGTCTTACCACATCTGTAGTAGAATGTACATCATCTGTAGTAGAATATCATTATTCTTATTTTATAGATGAGGAAATTGAGGCTCAGAGAGGTTAAGTAATTTATCTGACATCACAGAGCTAGAAAGTTACAGAGCAGTGGTATGAACCAATATTTGTGGCTCAAAAGTCTGTGTTCTTAACTCTGATTCAAAAAGATACATGCACCCCAATGTTCAAAGCAGCATGGAAGCAACCTAAATGCCCACTGACAGATGAATGGATAAAGAAGATGTGGTGTGTGTGTGTGTGTGTGTATAATGGAATATCAGTCATAAAAAAGAATGAAATAATTCCATTTGGAGAAACATGTATGGACCTAGAGATAATCATATTAAGTGAAGTAATTCAGAGAAAGACAAATATCATGATATCACTTACATGTGGAAACTTAAAAAAATGATACAAATGAACTTATTTATAAAACAGAAATAGACTCACAGATAGATATAGAAAACTTAAGGTTACCAAAATGGGGCTTCCCTGGTGGCACAGTGGTTGAGAATCCTCTTGCCAGTGCAGGGGACATGGGTTTAAGCCGTGGTCTGGGAAGATCCCACATGCTGCAGAGCAACTAAGCCCGTGCGTCACAACTACTGAAGCCCATGCACCTAGAGCCCGTGTTCCGCAACAAGAGAAGCCACCGCAATGAGAAGCCTGTGCACCACAACGAAGAGTCGCCCCCGCTCACCACAACTAAAGAAAGCCCGCGCGCAGCAGCAAAGACCCAGCACAGCCAAAAATAAACAAATTAATTAATTTAAAAAAATTACCAAAGGGGAAGGGGGGAGGAATAAATTAGGAGTTTGAGATGAACAGATACACACTACTATAGATAAGATAGAAAAACAAGGTCCTACTATATAGCACAGGTCCTACTATATAGCACAGGGAACCTACTATATAGCACAGGGAACTATATTACAACATCTTGTAATAACCTATAATGGAAAAGAATCTGAAAAAGAACATTATATACGTGTGTGTGTGTGTGTGTGTATATATATATATATAATATATATATATGCCGGTGCCTAAGTTGTTAACTTACTGACTAGAAGTAAATCTCTTAACTTCGTATCAACTCTGCCAATCCACTGTATCTTACATTAAACATTATACTCGAACCAAATATACATACACACACACACACACACACACACACACACACACACACACACACACACACACACACACACACACATGAAACTGAATCACTGTGCTGAAATCCTGAAGCACTGCACATCAACTATACTTCGAAAGTCTCTGTTCTTACCCTCCCGTGTGGGTAGCTTGTCCCCAAGGTGGCAGCCATCACCATTCCCCTTGCCTCGTGCCATGCTGTGAGGGGGGCTGTTGAGAGGGCTAATTGCTCCTCCACCTCCTTGAATCTGGACTGGTTATACTGACTTTCTTAACTAACAGAATGTGCAGAAGTGACATGCTGGGACTTCTGAGGTTACACTGTGAGAGGTCTCTCAGCTTTCATGGAACATTCCCTCTGAGGGAAACCAGCCATGTATAAAAAGTCTGACCTCCCTGAGATCACCATGTTGTGAGTATGTCCAGGCTGGCCAGGGGAAGAGGCTGCCTGGAGAGAAACAGCAGTTGCAGCCACTCCAGCCCAGGCTCCAGATATGAAGCAAAGGAGTGATACTGGACATTCAAGCTCCAGGAGATGCCACACAGAGGACCAAGGCCCCAGACAGATGGCTCCAGTCAAGCCATCCCAGCATCTGCAGTCATCTGAGTTACCTAGTGGAGACCCCAGATGTTGTGGAGCAGAAGAGCAGAACTGCTGTGCTCTGCCCAAATTCCTGACTCTCAGAATCGTAAACGTGATAAAGTGCATGTTGTTTTACGGCACTAAGTTTTGGGGTGGTTTGCTAAGTAAGCAGTAATAGATAACTGGGATACCATGCAGTGCTAAGGAAGGCTGGCTGGACCCTCATTCAGGTGGTGGAAGAGGAACCATCAACCTGTGAGCTGGTCACAATTAGCAAACTGAATCCAACAAAACATAAAGATCATACACTATGACCAAGGTGGATTCATCCCAGGATCACGAGGATAGTTCAAGATACACAAATCAATCAATGTGATATATCACATCAACAAAAGAAAAGGTAAAAACCACATGGTCATCTCAATAGATGCAGAAAAAGCATTTGATAAAATTCAACATCCATTTATGATAAAAACTTACAAAAGTGGGTATAGAGGGAACATATCTCAACATAATAAAAGCTATTTATGACAAACCCATGGCCAGTATAATACTCAGTGGTGAAACTCTGAAGGCCTTCCTGCTAAAATCTGGAACAAGGATGCCCACTCTCACCACTTCTATTCAACATAGTATTGGAAGTCCTAGCCACAGCAATCAGACAAGAAAAAGAAATAAAACGTATCCAAATTGGTAGGGAAGAGGTAAAACTGTCCTTATATGCAGATGACATGATACTATATATAGAAAACCCTAAAAATTCCACACAGAAACTACTAGAACAGTAGCAGTACAAATTCAGCAAGGCAGCAGGATACAGGATTAACATACAGAAATCGGTTGCATTTCTTTACCCTAACAGTGAGATGTCAGAAAGGGAATGTAAACAGTCCCTCAAAGTTGCATCAAAAAAGACTTAGGGAGCTTCCCTGGTGGCGCAGTGGTTGAGAGTCTGCCTGACAATGCAGGGCACACAGGTTCGTGCCCTGGTCCGGGAAGATCCCACGTGCCACGGAGCGGCTGGGCCCGTGAGCCATGGCAGCTGAGCCTGCGCGTCCAGAGCCTGTGCTCCGCAACAGGAGAGGCCACAACAGTGAGAGGCCCACGTACCGCAAAAGAAAAAAAAAAAAAAAAGACTTAGGAATAAACCTCACCAAGGAGGTGAAAGACTTATATGCTGAGAACTACAAAACATTAATAAACGAAATTGAAGATGATTCAAAGAAGTGGAAAGACATCCCATGCTCTTGGATTGGAAGGATTAATCTTGTTAAAATGGCCATACTGCCCAAAGCAATCTACAGATTTAATGTGATCCTTATCTAATTACCCATGACATTTTTCACAGAAATAGAACAAATAATCCTAAAATTTATATGGAACCATAAAAGACCCAGAATTGCCAAAACAGGAGGCATAACCCTCCCAACAATTCAGGCAATACTACAAAGCTACAGTAATCAAAACTGTGGTACTGGCATAAAAACAGACATATGGATCAATGAACAGAATAGAGAGCCCAGAAATAAACCCATACACCTACAGTCAATTAATCTTCAAGGAAGCAAGAATATACAATGGGGAAAAGACAGTATCTTCAGCAAGTAGTGTTGGGAAAGTTGGACAACAGCATGCAAATCAATGAGATTAGAACATACCCTCACATTATACACAAAGACTTAAATATAAGACATGACACCGTAAAACTCCTAGAAGAGAACACAGGCAAAACATTCTCTGACATAAATTGTACCAATGTTTTCTTAGGTCAGTCTCCCAAGGCAATAGAAATAAAAGCAAAGATAAACAAATGGGACCCAATCAAACTTATAAGGTTTTGCACAGCAAAGGAAACCATAAACAAAACAAAAAGATAACCTACAGACTGGGAGAAAATATTTGCAAATGATGTGACCAATAAGGGCTTAATTTCCAAAATATACAAACTTCTCATACAGCTCAATAACAAAAAAACAACTCAATTGAAAAGTGGGCGGAACACCTAAATAGACATTTCTCCAAAGACAACATACAGGTGGCCAATAGGCACGTGAAAAGATGCTCAAAATCACTAATTATTAAAGAAATGCAAATCAAAACTACAATGAGGTACCACCTGACAGAGGTCAGAATGGTCATCATTAAAAAGTCTACAAATAACAATGCTGGAGAGGGTGTGGAGAAAAGGGAACCCTCCTACACTGTTGGTGGGAACGTAAATTGGTACAGCCACTATGGAGAACAGTATGGAGGTTCCTTAAAAAACTAAAAACAGAGCTACCATATGATCCAGCAGTCCCACTCCTGGGCATATATACGGACAAAACTATAATTCAAAAAGATACATGCACCCCAATGTTCACAGCAGCACTATTCACAATAGCCAAGACATGGAGACACCCTAAATGTCCATTGACAGATGAATGGATAAAGATGTGGTACATATATACAATGGAATACTACTCAGCCATAAAAAGCAATGAAATAATGCCATTTGTAGAAACATGGATGAACCTAGAGATCATACTAAGTGAAGTCAGAAAGAGAAAGACAGATACCATATGGTATCACTTAAATGTGGAATCTAAAATATGACATAAATGAACCTATCTATGAAACAGAATCACAGACATAGAGAACAGACTGGTGGTTGCCAAGGGGGAAGGGGTTGGGGGAGGGATGGAATGGGAGGTCATAGTTAGCAGATATAAACTTTAATATACAGAATGGATAAACAACAAGGTCCTACTGTATAGCACAGAGAACTGTATTCAATATTTTATGATAGGGACTTCCCTGGTGGTCCAGTGGGTAAGACTCCACGCTCTCAATGCAGGGGGCCCGGGTTCGATCCCTGGTCAGGGAATGAGATCCCGCATGCATGCCACAATTAAGGAGCCTGCCTACCGCAACTAAGACCTGGTGCAACCAAATAAATAAATAATATTAAAAAAAAAAGAAGCCCACGTGCTGCAGCAAAGGTCCTGCATGCTGCAACTAAGACCCAGCGCAGCCTAAATAAATAAATAAATAAATATTAAAAAAATATCCTATGATAAACCATGAGGGAAAAAAATATAAAAAAAGAATGTGTATATATATATATATATATATATATATATGTATTACTGAATCACTTTGTTGTATAGTAGTAGTTAACACATTGTAAATCAATTATACTTCAATTAAAAAAACCCTAAAAATAGAGTTGCCACATGATATGATCCAGCAACCCCACTCCTGTGCATATATCCAGACAAAACTATAATTTGAAAAGATATATGCACCCCTATGTTCATAGCAGCACTATTCACAATAGCCAAGACATGGAAACAACCTAAATGTCCATTGACAGATGAATGGATAAAGAAGATGTGATATATATACATCAACACAATGGAATATTACTCAGCCATAAAAAAGAATGTAATAATGCCATTTGCAGCAATATGTATGGACCTAGAGATTATCATACTAAGTGAAGTAAGAAAGAGAAAAATACCATATATCATTTATATGTGGAATCTGTGAAACAGAAATAGACTCACAGACATAGAGAACAGACTTGTGGTTGCCAAGGGGGAGGGGGTGGGGGAGGGAAGGATTGGGAGTTTGGGTTTAGCAGATGCAAACTATTACATAGAGAATGGATAAACAAGGTCCTACTGTATAGCACAGGGAACTATATTCAATATCCTGTGATAAACCATAATGGAAAAAAATATGAAAAAGAATATATATATATGTATAACTGAATCACTTTGCTGTACAGCAGAAATTAATACAACATTGTAAATCAACTATACTTCAATAAAATGATAGACAACAACAGCAACAGTACATAGTCACAGGAGGTCGGAGCCTCCACTCCCAGCCCCGGCCTCGGGGAAGGTGGCTGATGCCTGTGACCCATTTTGGTCACAGCATCACGGTAAGCACTAAGGAGTCCCTTCACATGCTAGCCCAAACCACAGAGCTGGAATGTCCTTTCAAGTTGGCATGACCACACTCTCATCTCTGGTTGCTACCTTGCTCGGGCATAAATCCAAACTAATTTAGCTTCATGTTCACTACCTCTCATCCCTCAAATGCTGTAACCTGGTTGTCTCTGACCCTGGCTCCTTCTGCCCCTCCTAGCTTGTTGGAAAATACCTGCCTTGGCCTTTCCAGCATGAGTCTCTTTTTGGGACCACACTTATTATGGCAATTGACATTATTTTCTACCTTACACAGACCACCAATGAAAGAAGGAAGCCTGTGTGCATGTGTCCTCAGGGCTGGTGTGGGGGGCAGTTACTGGGAAGAGTATGCTCTGAGCCTCAGTTATTTTATTTATTTATTTATTTTTGCGGTACGCGGGCCTCTCACTGTTGTGGCCTCTCCCGCCGCAGAGCACAGGCTCAGCGGCCATGGCTCACGGGCCCAGCCGCTCCGCGGCATGTGGGATCTTCCCGGACTGGGGCACAAACCCGTGTCCCCTGCATCGGCAGGCGGACTCTCAACCACTGTGCCACCAGGGAAGCCCCTCAGTTATTTTTTGTTTGTTTTAAAATGGGGATAATAACACATGCAGGTGGATTATTGTGAGAATCATTCATAATAACATTTACCCTAATGACAATACCAGCCAACATTTATTATTTACTGTTTGCCATGTTGCACATGGACTATCTCATTTAATCCTAACAGAAACCCTGTGGGAGTTATCATATTAAACAGCTGTGGGGCCATTATCATCCTTGTTTTGCATGTGAGAGAATTAAGCTCAGGAAGGTTAAATAACTTGTTCATGAGGCCAGAACCTGGCTGAGCTGGGATGTGTGTGAATCCAGGTGTTCTGAGAGGTTGTGCTCTTGATCACTGTACCTTAGAATTATACTTAAGATAAAAAGACTCAACACCACTAATTATTAGAGAAATGCAAATCAAAACTATAATGAGGTATCACCTCATGCCGGTCAGAATGGCCATTATCAAAAAAAAATCTAGAAACAATAAATGCTGGAAAGGGTGTGGTGAAAAGGGAACCCTCCTGCACTGTTGGTGGGAATGTAAATTGATACAACCACTATGGAAAACGGTATGGAGGTTCCTTACAAAACTAAAAATAGAATTACCATATGACCCAGCAATCCCACTACTGGGCATATACCCTGAGAAAACCATAATTGAAGAAGAGTCATGTACAACAATGTTCATCACAGCACTATTTACGATAGCCAGGACATAGAACCAACCTAAATGTCCATCGACAGATGAATGGATAAAGAAGATGTGGCACATACATACAATGGAATATCACTCAGCCATAAAGAGAAACAAAATTGAGTTATTTGTAGTGAGGTGGATGAACCTAAAGTCTGTCACACAGAGTGAAGTAAGTCAGAAAGAGAAAAGCAAATATCGTATGCTAACGCATATATATGTAACCTAAAAAAAAAAAACCAAAAAAAGGTACTGATGAACTTAGTTGCAGGGCAGGAATAAAGATGTAGACATAGAGAATGGACTTGAGGACACAGGGTGGGAGGGGGAAGCTGTGGTGAAGTGAGAGTAGCATTGACATATATACACTACTGAATGTAAAATAGTTATCTAGTAGGAAGCAGCAGCATAGTACAGGGAGATCAGCTCGGTGCTTTGCGATGACCTAGAGGGGTGGGATAGGGAGGATGGGAGGGAGGTTTCAAGAGGGAGGGCATATGGGGGCATATGGCTGATTCACTTTGTTATACAACAGAAACTAGCCCAGTATTGTGAAGCAATTATACTCCAATAAAGATCTATTAAAAATAAATGATAAAAAAAAGACTTCGGCAGACCTAAATAGACATTTCTCTAAAGAATACATACAGATGGGCAGTAGGCACGTGAAAAGATGCTCAACATCACTAATTATTAGAGAAATGCAAATCAAAACTACTGTGAGGTTACCACCTCAAACTGGTCAGAATTGCTATCATTAAAAGTCTACAAAGAATAAATGCTGCAGAGGGTGTGGGGAAAAGGGAACCCTTCTACACCGTTGGTGAGAATGTAAATTGGTGTAGCCGCTATGGAAAACAGTATGGAGGTTCCTTAAAAAACTAAAAACAGTTACTATGTGATCCAGCAATCTCACTGCTGGGCATATATCTGGAGAAAACTCGAATTTGAAAAGATACATGCACCCCAATGTTCATAGCAGCACTATTTACAATGGCCAAGACATGGAAGCAACCTAAATGTCCATCAGTAGATGGAAGGATAAAGAAAATGTGGTGTTTATATATACAATGGAGTACTACTCAGCCATAAAAAGAATGAAATAATTCCATCTGCAGCAACATGGATGGACCCAGAGCTTATCATACTATGTGAAGTCAGAGAAAGACAAATACCATATGATATCACTTATATGTGGAATATAAAATATGATACAAATGAACTTACTTACAAAACAGAAACAGACTCACAAAGAAAACAAACTTATGGTCACCAAAAGGGGAAGGAGGGGGAGGGATAAATTAGGAATTTGGGATTAACAGATACATGCTACTATATATAAAACAGATAAACAACAAGGACCTACTGTATAGCACAGGGAACTATACTGAATATCTTGTAATAAACTATAATGAAAAAAATATGTATAACTGAATCGCTTTGCTGTACACCAGAAACACAACATTGTAAATCAACTATACTTCAATAAAAAAATAGACTTCTGCAAACTGCTAAAAAAAAACAAACAAAAACAAACAACTTAAAAACATTAAATACAGAAGCTCCTGGGTGGTGGATGCATCATGGCTGCAGTGAGGGTCTCATGCCTGGACCAGTCTCCAGGCAGAGGGTGTTATGATTTGACGTGAACCCTGAACCCTTAGCACAGGGATTCTCAGCTGGTGGCCCTGCCCCTCCCATGATGAGGGGTGATGTGAGGGAGGAAAGGCAACACTCCCTCTCCAATGGAGGCTCTTTAGGGTGGAGGCAGGGAATCCCAATTCAATGGGGGCACATTACAATCTCCAAAGCCCTTCCCTTCTCCCCCTGGGATTTTGATCTGTGGATTAAGAATTGCTACATTAGAGGTATTTGCAGGACCATCATATTTTAAGGACAGATTCTGAATGTAATCCAGGGATGCAAACTTGTTTTTCTATGCAAACTAGATCGATCTGTAGGCCAGCCTGTATTTACTGTGAGCTTCTTAAGGCAGTCAGGACTGGCAGTTGAACATCAATCACCACGGATATTTACTGAGCTACTTCCTTGTGTCAGGGGCTGAGTCCCTGGTGCCTGGCTTCTAACACGTGTCCAGGAAGTGCTCCCTGAATGATGTCAGGGAGAGGGGGCTCATGATGAGACAAAGAGGTGTACCCCATTGTTCTCCTGCATCCTAGTCACCGAGGCTGTACCCAGCACACTCATCATTTTGGTGTTAGAATAACTGAAGCATAGGCTTTAGGCAATCTGTCCCCTAGGGAAAACTCTGGGCACCCAGGTAATTAATTTATATTAATTGGCTCATCACTAGGATTTTTCTGTGTTGGAAACTCCTGGTTTGAAAATCTCTTGGGCTCAAGGGTTCAATGGCATATTTGCAAGAACATTCATCGTAGTTTAAAAATTTCCCCCAATAGGGAACTGATTAAGTATACTACATAGATCTACACAGTGAGATACCAGGCAGCCATTTAAAATGAAAATGGAGGCATTTAAAAAACTGGTTACAAGACTCAGTAAAAATTATGTACACGTACATAGATGGTATCTGTCTATGTGCATAGAAAACAGTATATATCAAAACGTTACTAGTGGTTATCACTAAGTGTTAAGATCGTGGACAAATTTTCTCTTCTTTATACTTCTTTGTATGTTTTGAACTTTATTCAAATGATGAATAATTTTACAATCATAAAAAATAATAAGCTTTTGCATTTTGAGCATTAAAAATAAGAGGAAATCTTCTAGCTCAAAATAATCTTATTCTTTATCCATCACCTGCCTTTTCCTTCTTTGGCAGAGAGGGTTTGGAACTGTTTTCCAGGCAAAATCCAGGCCCTGTTTTCTGGTGTTTCCATGGCTCACCCCCAGGTACTAGTGGGGCTGGCCATCCATTTGGTCAGTTTTTGTATTGGATGTCAATTCCAGCATCTGCTCAGCTGAATTTTAGAATACTCAGTTCTTCCTTTAACCTGGAAACCCAATGCCTCTACTCCAAGTCCAGAGCAAAGAGTTGACTCTTCTGTCCAATTTCTATCAGACCCAGCAGAAAATGTTCTATGTGGACATTAGCTTATGGACATGCAGTCAGTCCAGTTTTGTAGCCGTGCTAGGTTTGATCCCTGCACCAAATCGGACCACCTGTCAATGTGAACCACATTCTACTTCCTCTCATACAGATGATAACGCAGTGGTAGCAGCAGCTACTACATGACATTGTTAACTACACCCCAGAGACCAGCTAAGGGCCTGACGTGGATTATCTAACCCTCACAACCACCTTGTAGAGGAGGAATTATCATCCCCATTTTATGTGTGAGAAACTCATGATTAGTAAGATTGATTAACTTGGCCAAGTTCACACAGCTAGTCAGGGGCAGAACCAGGATTCAAACCCAGATCTGACTTTAGATAAGACAGTGTTTTGTGCCACTGGGCTGTCCTGCCCTATTGCTTTCATGAGTCTGTTGGTGTTCTGCCTCCACTTTCACTGGAGGACCCTCTGAGGAACCATCTTGTGTTTTGGAGATTCAGCATATGAATGTTGGTGAAGACACCATCACACAATATCCCCTCCTGGAGACCCAGGACAAAAAGTTCTTTCACCATTGCATCAAAAACAAAACAAAACAAAACAAAAAAATCGCTAGGAATAAACTTACCTAAGGAGGCAAAACACCTGTACTCCGAAAACTGTAAGATGCTGATGAAAGAAATTGAAGATGACACAAACAGATTGAAAGCTATACCGTGTTCTTAGATTGGAAGAATCAATATTGTTAAAATGACCGTACCTCCCAAAGCAATCTACAGATTCAATGCAATCCCTATCAAATTACCAATGGCATTTTTCACAGAACTGGAAAAAAAATTTAAATTTCTATGGAAACACCAAACACCCCAAATAGCCAATACAAAAAAAAAAAAAAAAAAAAAAAAGAAAGAAGAACGGAGCTAGAGGAATCAGGCTCCCTGACTTCAGACTATATGACAAGCTACAGTAATCAAAGCAGTATGGTACTGGCACAAAACAGACACATAGGTCAATGGAACAGAATAGAGAGTCCAGAAATAACCCCCCACACTTCTCAATTAATCTACAACAAGAGGCAAGAATATACAATGGAGAAAGGACAGTCTTTTTTTAATAAGTGGTGCTGGGAAAACTGGACAGCTACATATAAAAGAATGAAATTAGAACATTCTCTAACACCATATACACAAATAAACTCAAAATGGGTTAAAGACCTAAATGTAAGACCCGTATACGATAAACTCTTAGGTACTATAAAACTCCTAGAGGAAGACACGGGCAGAACACTCTTTGACATAAATCACAGCAATATTGTTTTGGGGTCCATCTCCTAGAGTAATGGAAACAAAAGCAAAAGCAACAAATGGGACTAATTAAACTTAAAAGCTTTTGCACAGCACAGGAAACCATAAACAAGACTAAAAGACAACCTACAGCATGGAAGAAAATATTTGCAAACAGTGCGATCGACAAGGGATTAATTCCAAAATATACAAACAGCTCATACAGCTCAGTATCAAAAAACCACAAACAACCCAATCAAAAAACAGGCAGAAGACCTAAACAGACATTTCTCCAAAGAAGACACACAGATGGCCAACAGGCACATGAAAAGATGTTCAACATCACTAATTATTAGAGAAATACAAATCGAAGCTACAATGAGGTACCACCTCATACCAGTCAGAATGGCCATCATTAAAAAGTCTACAAATAATAAATGCTAGAGAGGGTGTGGAGAAAAAGGAACCCTTCTACACTGTTGGTGGGAATGTAAATCGGTGCAGCCACTATGGAGAAGAGTATGGAGGTTCCTTACAAAAAACTAAAAATACAGTTACCATATGATCCAGCAATCCCACTCCTGGGCATATATCTGGAAAAGACGAGAACTCTTATTTGAAAAGTTACATGCACCCCAATGTTCACAGCAGCACTATTACAATAGCCAAGACATGGAAGCAACCTAAACGTCCATTGAGAGATGAATGGTTAAAGATGTGGTATATATATACAATGGAATATAACTCAGCCATAAAAAAGAATGAAATAATGCCATTTGCAGCAACATGGATGGACCTGGAAATTATCATACTAAGTGCAGTCAGAGAAAGACAAATATCATATGATATCACTTATATGTGGAGTCTAAAAAAATGATACAAATGAACTTATTTACAAAACAGAAATAGACTCACAGACATAGAAAACAAAATTATGGTTACCAAAGGGGGAAGGAGGGATAAGTTAGCAATTTGGGATTAACAGATACACGCTACTATATATAATATAGATAAACAACAAGGACCTACTGTATAGCACAGGGTGCTATATTCAATATCTTGTAATAACCTATAATGGAAAAGAATAGATATATACGTATATATATATATATATATATATATATATATAACTGAATCACTTTGCTGTACACCGGAAACTGTAAATCAACTATGCTTCAATTAAAAAAAAAAGTTCTTTCAGAATCACTCTCACTGAAGTTTTGTCTTCTGAGGGGATGGGGTATCCTCACCCAAGAAATATCAAGCATGTAATGACTGTGTTTTCCTACTTGCCTTGACCTTCAGGAAGCTCAGAGCTAAATCTATGGCTCAGTTCTCGTAACAATGTAGAATTCTGTGGTCGGCATGTTGATGTTAAAACTTTCCCCTGGGTCTTGATCTTCTTTTTAGTGTGTATTTTCCCTACTTCAGATCCACGTGTATCTATATTTTCAGATTTAACATACCTATTCATGTAGGCTGCCTTAAGTCCTTTATGGAAGGAGGTATAGTATAAATGGTGGTTGTTTGTTCACTTAAACATTTATTCGACAGCTTATTTTGTTTAACCCCTTACTGAAAAAATGGCTGACAAGGTACATCAGACACGAGTCTCACATCATCTGGTTAAAGTGACAAAGGCGGAAGTGTGCTGAGGAGAGAGGGGACAGCACAGGGAGAGTGGCCGTGCCGGCTTAGGCTGGGAGGCTGCTGTTTACAAGTGGACCATTCTGATCTGCCTGCAGGTACTTTCCATTAGCATTAAAAAAAACAAAAAACCAAAAACACACCACATTTTAGTGACTAAAATTGAAGGAACAAATAATTGTATTCCATAGTCTCAGAATGCTACAGGACCTGAATATTCTTTGGCTCCCGGGGGCCGGCAGAAGCAATTCCTGAGGTCGGCAGAGGCTATCCGCACCTGAAGAGGGTGCAAACAGACATTCAAGGAAAAAAGGGCTGTATCCGTGCAAAGAAGCCCGGGGTGTTAAGAGGATCCTCAGAGGTCTACTGCACCAGTGTCAGGGAGTAAAGACCATGCCTGGATCACCTGCATGGGCTAAGTCTGCCCTGGGCTGCCTGCCTCTGTACCTATCATTGCCACTGAGGAGATGACACTGACAGGGGGTCTGGTCCTGGTGACCTTTAGGTCCCTCTCCACTGGGAGCTCCAGGGTTCTCTGATTAGACGCTGTTGTCTGTCTTTTACCCAACCAACAACAGCTTCAGTTTAGAGGTGTATGTATAGCTGATGCCATGTTAAATAGTAGCACATTCTCCAAAGCCTGGACTGCAGGTCTCAACAATCCACCAGCCAGTGCACAGAAGTGCAGTGACCACAGGGCTGGCTTTCACCACAGGGGATGTCCCCACAGCAACGCTCACCCCAAAACTATTCTAAATGGCCAAGTATTTTGTCTATTATTAAATGGCTTTCATTCTTAACAATATGCCCGTTCCCCACCTCTCCCTTTGCCTGGTGAGTTACTGCTCAACCTTGAAGATTCACCTGAGGTATTACGTCTTCCAGGAGCCTGCTCTGAATCCCCTTCCCCGACACCCCAGGCTGTGCCAGGTGCCCCTGCTCAGATGGGCACAGCTCCACTGACTGTAAAGCATTTATTAGGATTTTCTCTTTATAGATCCAAATGCCCCAGCCGGCTGAGCTCCTTGAGGGCTCTCCTCTCATTTGACTGCATCTCTAGGGCTTAGGACATAGCAGGTGTGCAATAAATGTTGGAGGAACTGAAAAAAGGACGCTGCCCGGCAGGTTCCTAAGATAAGAGGACTTGCACCTCAAGGGTAAGATACGGTTGCCTGTGGATGGCCACAGCGGATTCTTCCCTTCTATTTTCTCTCCACAGGTAGATCCTGGCTGAATAAATGCTGAACCAGTGCAGGGCACGCCCTTTGGGCCTAAAGATAAAGCGTTTTCAATACGGGTCTATGGTGGGGCCTCCAGAAAGAAGCCACGTTTCTCCTCTGGCTGTATTTTGCTTGTACATCTTGTTTTTTAAGAGCCAGGGTAGGTTTCATCTACAACTTGCTTCATCCACGTCTTGAGGCAAAAATAACTGAGAATATTCTGGCCATATTCACAGAATTCATTGACATTCCTTAGCTCTACCTACTTAGTTCTCTCAAGTACAAGTCAGTGATTAAGTCTTGATTATATTTATAGAAACAAATACTGCCCAATCACAGGTCTTCAGCATTTAGAAATAAGTATCAGGAATTCTGCTAAGATGCCTACCTAGCCCAGGGCTGACACAGCAACTGGATAAAATGCAGATAGTTTCTTTAGGGCTAATTCCAGCTAACTAAAAGAATAATGAAATTAATATTTCTCTCTAAATATAACGGGGGTACATGGAGAAATTTTTGAAAATACATAAAGAAGAAAATTAAAAATCACCTGCAAAATTCTACTGCTGGGATATAGCCACTGCTACATTTTGGTTTCTTTTCCTCTTACATTTGTATATATGCACAAATACTTTTATAAGCTATATGAATATTTATGTGAATTTAAAAACAAAATTAGAATGATATTTACACGCAGTTTCATGAGTCACTTTTTCACGCAACATTAAATCATGAATGGTTTTTGCATGCCATTAAATGGTCTTCAAAAACCAGATTTTTAAAGGTGGCAGAGCATTCCACTGCATCTGCTAAGGTTTCACGTCATGCCTCACCCCAAGTACATGAGTGTCATCAGCTCCGTGAAAGACCAAGAAAGTCTTTCTTATAAAGTTACAGGTTCTCTATAGCAATCATGTACTCACGCCCGGTGGTCGCCTGTCCACATGGAACCACAGCCTACGGTGGCTGGACAGCAGACCTCTCACACCCATGCTGGAGGGGCTGGCCTGCCAGGGCAGAAGGGGAACACGATCCGTCTTTGTCCTGTTACTTGGCAGGGACTTGGGGAAAGGGTGTGCAGAAGAGAGATTTGCTGGATTTCAACTCCTCGCCACTCTTCAAAAGTAAAAGCCCCTAGTGGAAGCTACAGTAAACCCTTTGCCAACTTGTGATACCTCCAAAGGGGCATTTATCACATTCAAGACGCTTCTTACCTACCAAATTTTAATGCTTGTTGAACATCTTTCTCAAATGGACAAGACAGGTGATAAAAATGACTTTTTCTCTGCTTATGGCAGACGACTGCCTAATGCCTCACCTCATCTTTCCAAAGTGCATTAATGAATTGTCAGGCCTCCAAGATGCCCACATGTTCATACAAACTCAACGTTCAGCTTCCAGCCCCTGTGTCCCTCTCCTCTGGGAGCCCTCACCCTGCTGGGGCCAGCAAAACTGCAGGAGAGCACAGACAGGATTTTACTGCAACCATTGGTTATGTCCTTGATTCTCCCTCAGAACTCAGACATCCTGGAGAGCAGTGCGGTGTGCCTGACTCACGGCAGGCACTCAATACATGTAGAAATATATTTTATGCAGACTTGGACTTTTCATCTCAGGTGTGGGATACCGCCGCATCAAATGTACGTTGTAAACCGAAAACTGGGACATAAATCCTCACACAGGTCTGACAGGAAAGAACAGAACCAGCCCCGTAACTGCTGGTGCTGCTCTCCTGCCCTTAGAAGCTAAGACTGACTGAACGTGTGCTAGACACGGACGTGTGTCATCTCACCGAATCCTTACAGTGACCCTGGGCAGCGGGTACTGCTGTTATCTCTATTTTATAGATGAGGAGACTGAGGATTACAGGCATTCTTGCCCAAACTATGAAACTAAGAGATGCCGACCTGGGATTCAAAACCAGGCTGATTCTAAAGGCGTCACCCCTAGACATGACATTTGATTTCCAGTTCTTTGGGAGGGGGCTATAACGAATACATGTACGAATGCTGCAAAACCACCTGTGAAAAAAGTCAGAATGACTACTTTCTTTCTAACTTCATAGAAAATGGGATTGATTTAAAGCTCTGATAACATCCATCCCCCTCAACCCTCAAAAAAATAGGGATGAGAGGAAAAAAGAGTGACAATTATTCTCTTAATATTCACCCACCTTTGGCTTTATGGCTTAGTTAATTCTCAACAGTTTATGCCAACGGAGAGGAGGTATGGATAAATGTAACCCAGCAGCAGTGTTAATCTATTTTTTTTTTTGGGCGGGGGAGGAGGTGGTATATAACGGCCACAGGACTGGGAGTGCTGCCGTGTTTTTTTTTGTTTGTTTTTTTTAATTTATTTGGCTGCACTGGCTCTTAGTTGCAGCATGCGGGATCTAGTTCCCAGACCAAGGATCGAACCCAGGCTCCCTGAATTGGGAGCGCAGAGTCTTAACCACTGGACCACCAGCAAAGTGCCATTTTTATTCCGTCACTCCTGCCACTGACTTGATGAGTTTCAGCTGCTGCAAGGGGCCAGGGAAAGGCTTCTACTTAAGTGTAGGTTGCTACTTTGTAAGTGGGAGACTAGCCAGGGAGTGTGACAGTCCCATCTTAAGGGCTCTATGCACTTCAGCATTTTCTTACATTGCCATTTATTTTCATAGTATCATAGTCCAACAGGTTGAGGGCCATTTTCAGTTGGAGAAAAGGAGAAACAGAATGAAAGAGACCACCTAGTTCCACATACAGTATTAATTTCATTGTCAGAGGTCAACTAACATCAACGATAACGGAAGTTCTTTTGCACTTGTAAATTCCCACTCTGTGGGACAATCTCTGCAACATAAGCCATAAGTACTTTCCATTCGGAACCCTACGCTACTCCACGAAAAGAATCTCCGAGTTTAAGAAAGGGAGAAATGGGTGAAAGTGGTCAAAAGGCACAAACTTCCAGTTATAAGACAAATAAGTCCTAGGAATGCAATGTACAGCATGGTGACTATAGTTAACAGTACCGTACAGGCGTACCTCGTTTTATTGCACTTTGCAGATATTGCTATTTTAAAAAATTGAAGGCTTGTGGCACCCTGCATTGAGCAAGTCTACTGGCTCCAGCTTTCTGACAGCATTTACTCATTTTGTGTTTCTGTGTCCCATTTTGGTAATTCTGGCAAGATTTCAAACTTTTTCATTATGATTATATTCCTTATGGTGAACTGTGATCAGACCTTTGATGTTACCATTACAAAAAGATTATGCCTCGCTGAAGGCTCAGATGATGGTTAGCATTTTTTAGCAACAAAGCATTTTTAAATTAAGGCATGTACATTGTTTTTTTAGACATGATGGTATTGCACACATAACAGGCTACAGTGCAGTGTACACATACTTTTTATATGCACTGGGAAACCAAAAAATTCATGTGACTTGCTTTATTGTGATATTCGATTCATTGCAGTAGTCTGGAACAGAACCTGCAGTATCTTTCAGGTATGCCTGTATTGTACATTTGAAAGTTGCTGACGGAGTAGATCTTAAAGTTCTTATCACACACACACACAAAATGTGTAACTGTGTGAGGTGATGGATGCTAACTTATTGTGCTGATCATTTTGCAGCAATACATATATCAAATCCTTATGCTGTACATCTAAAATGAATACAGTGTTATATGCCAATTTTATCTCAATAAAACTGGAGAAAATTAAAGGGCTCCGGAATCTCACTTTCATTAGACTGATTATGACAGAGTGGTCGACTCTGGTGTTCTTCCCCTGCGCTTAGGTTTGCTGGTCCCTAGCGATGGAAACGACTATAAAATGCTGTCCCCCTGCGGACCATGGTTTCCTGCATTTGGTCATCTCTGTTTCTCCAGTTTAGATCCTTTCACGGCCCACATTCAGGCAAGAAGGCACAGGAAAGAGGGAGCCTCGTCACCGCCCACCGGCATCAAGACTTTGACATTCTCTACACATTCCACAACCAGTCTAAGCTGTACACACTGAAGATGACAGAATTTGGGAGGTGCAAGTAAGAGAAAAATGAGCATGGTTAAAATTATCAAACACTGCAAACATGTTCTTTATAGAGAAGTGAGAATTAGCCAGGGTTTAGCGGCAGTCATGGCTTTTAATGCTATTTAAACAAAATAAACCTTTCGTATTTTAGAACTAGTGAATGAGGTCCCTCCCAGATTTTTAAAATAAATCTGACAGTCTTGCAGAGAATGCATCAAAATCTTTCGAATCTACCTATCTCCATTCTATGTCCTAGAAATCCAGACGGAGTGAATAATACATAGATGAGAGTTGCCAAATGATCTAGGTTGTATCTATCTCTTTCCTACGGTGGCCTTTTAAGGATGATCACTGCAGCCTTGGGATCTGGTGGCCGCTGAAATACCCATTCTCCCTCTTGTCATCTCAGCAGCATGGATTTCCCCTTCATTCATTTGAGATAAGAGTGGAGAAGAGAAAAGCTGAATCCGTTGTTTTAAGCCTGACAACTCCTGGTCTTGTAACACATTCTTTTTTCCTACACAGTCCTACTCTCTTCCCCCAAGTTTTCACTGCCTGGAAGGTGGAGGTCGGGCAGCCTCTTGTTCTGTAGTGGGTGAGATGTGTCCCACTGGGGAGGTGACTAGAAATCAGCTACCACCATAGTGAGTCTAGAATGCAGAGTAGGTCTGGAATGCGCCGGTAGGTACATACTGGCTTTTCTTGGGAACCCTAATTCCCTTTCTGCTCTAGTCTTTTAAAATTTCCATCTACCTGTCATTAAAAACTGAAAATATCACAAGCTGAATTTAGCATAGATTCTAAGTCATGGAAACAAGCTTAGAGAAGATAAAGCGTAACATTTCCTGAAGTGTGTTCCGCAGAACACCACCTCCGTGAGAAGCTCTCCCCAAAAGAGGCTACCACAGCCAAATGAACTTGGGAAGCCAGGTTCACTCCACCCCCTCCCGGTGTCTGAGCCTATGAAGGGCTCCGCAAGGTCCCAGAGTCAAGGAACTACGTTAAATTCACGTGCTCATATGAGTAGGGGGGCTTGGGCCTCCCTTCCAAGACCGCAGGATTTCTATGGAAAAAAGGCTCTGAATTTCAAATCCGACTCTCCGTAAACTGGAAGCCTCCTAGACATCATTGGGTTTTCTTGGTGATAAGAAATATTCATAAAAACTTCCTGCGACCCATAAAAGATCTACAAGGTCAAAGTAGCAATAACTGCAATTAAAAATGTGCATGTACTCATACACATCAGCTGAAAGACTAAATGTATACTTAAGGTATTCTTTTCTTTTCTTTTGCCATTTGGGCAGCCTGGGGGACTGGTTCATACCAAAAGAATTTTAAGGCTTCGAGACTGGACTGAATATTGAACTGCCCTACATAAAGATACAAAATCCACGCTCAAAGAGGTTTTTTTTTAGTGCAAGCAAAGCTTGGTGCATCTCAAAATTGCTCGAAGGCCCACGTTAAGGCTGGTGGCCTTTGTTACTATTTTTGAAGTTAAACAAACTGTTCACCTAGAGAGGATTAAAATGGTGGATTTGTGATGTAAGACGAAAATCCTCTGGAGCTGAAACCAGACTCCTAACCTAGTGAACGTCTACATTAAATCAAACATCTGGATGAAAAAACAAAAGGTGAAGCAATTCTCTGCTTGTTTTCCAAATGTATCAGGAACATCATGTTGATCTTAAAACTAAACAGTTGACTGTTTTCCCCCATATTTCACTTCTGTATTCTGGCGTCGCATATACACACGCTTGAAAAACTCAAGAGGCCAGATGGCCCATGGGCATCATTTTTAGCTTCAATAGAGAACAATGTTTTGGATAGCCTTATGAAGGCAAATTATATATTACTCTAAAACCAATTGAGAAAGAAATGCTGTAATACCCCAGGGAAGGGTGGAATTCATCCTGACAATACTGGAATACTAATGTTGACATTCAATGAAAACACGATATAGATGCAATATACCAATAGAAGGCCTACAGAATCTATGCTTTCTTTCTATTGTTTCTATTTTATTTATTTTTTCTTCTATTTTTTTCAATTCTTTCACAAGGGCAGTGGGAAAACTTCGGACCATAAGTACACTTCTAGAAAATCTATCTTATGTCTTTTAGCAGAAAACGTCCAGGCTGTGAACTGTGAGGTCAGCAGGCAAGGAGAGAGAAGAGGTGGTGCGGGGGAAGCAAACACTGAACACGCATTACTTATGAACGCTCTACATACGTTCCTTCATTCCAATCCCAAAGAAAACCTGTAAGGTACAATCCCTGTGCCTGTTTTATAGACAAAGGAAATCAGGACTCAGAAAAGTCCTGCAACTCGTCTAAGACCAGGGAGCAGGCAGCGAGTTGGGATGTGAACTCTGAGCAGCCTGTTCTTTCTATGACACCAAGGCAAATCCCAGAGAAAGGGGTATCATGCAAACCAAAATGTATGTGGATAGAATGGAATTTCGCTGTTTTAAGAAACAATTGCGGGACTTCCCTGGTGGTGCAGTGGTTGGGACTCTGAGCTCCCAATGCAGGGGGCCCAAGTTTGATCCCTGGTCAGGGAACTAGATCCCACATGCATGCTGCAACTAAGAAGCCTGCATGCCACAACTAAGGAGCCCACCTGCCACAACTAAGACCTGGTGCAACCAAATAAATAAATATACTTTTAAAAATGCTTAAAAAAAGAAACAATTGCATTTCACAAGAATGGCAAGTTATGTCTAAGGCACCAGAAACCTAAATGCTGACATGGTTTTAATCAACACTGTTGATCCCGTGCAAACAAACGCATCCAGAGATATCTAGAGCAGCCTATGAGGGTTTGGCTTTGCAGTCCTTACTGTTAACACAGACCACCTGTATATTATTCTCCTCATGCCTCTCAAAATAGAAAAAAAAATTAAAGGCACACAGCATTCTTTCCTGTTTTCAATCTTCACAACTTGAAAGGGATGGGCCACACGCAGCCTGATACAACGTTCTGGGCATGAGCCTAACATCCCTTAGGATGGGGTAAATTCTGGGTTACTGTGGTCCTTGGTCCATGGGAGTTTGTCAGAACTAAAAATGATCGCTTCAAGCAGTCTTACCCATGACATTGAACTGTGGGCTGGCCCCTCAAGAATCTATTATACTGCAGTTTCTGTGTAATTCTTTAAACGTGTGTATCTCAAAACTTGAGCAGAGCAGAACTGTCATATTAAAGTGACATTTTAGAATTCTTCTGATTACAAATTATTTCAAGGTTGTAGCTGTCTCTGTTCTGTCTGCTTCAAATTTAGAATGCCCAATGTACTAAAATAGAGTTATCCTCGAGCAATTTGTACCATCCTGAAGGTACAAGAAGGAATACTTGTTATTTTCTAGAATTGCTTCCATTTTCCAAGTTTGTAATGTATGGGCTAGTTTTTAGACTTAATGACAAATAGGACTATAGGTGTGTAACACCATAAGGACGTCATTACAAGACTAACTTCTGAATACGGGCCATATTCAAATGAACCAAACCTTGCTGTTCCCAATTATTATTTATAAAAGTCTAATTTAACTACTATTCAATATAGAAAACCACAAATATTGTATGAGGCACTGAATTTACTTTTCCTCCAAACAAACCTAGACTATCATGCCCTACTACTTAGAAATGGCTACCAAAGAAACCAAAAGACAGAGCAAAGGAACAGAAAGGCTGGAAGACATTTACTATATTTTGGTACCAGAGAAAGAAAGGAACTCGTCTGATATGAAAAGTGAGGTTAGTAACTGAGCAATGACATTTCAGATACTGGATAGAAGTGGAGTTCTAACTTTAATGAATGAACGAAAATACAGAAAAAACTCAGAAAAGCTGAGTCTGCAAAATACCTTATGCCAGGTATACCTTAAAACTTGGTAAACAAACCAAGCACCTAAATTGCAATAATTTAATAATAATTAATAATGTCCAGGTATATTCAGGGAAATACTTAGTTTGTCCAAAGAGGGTAGCTACTCACCACATCGAAGGCAGTAAACACGTGACAGTAGTGGTGATTGGACTTCAAATCTTTTGTGATATAAGCGAATGTTGAGAGGTCTTCTGGGTCCTGGGCAGCACAGGAGATATTACGAATTTCATGTTCGGCAATTATGTTCTGGAAGAAATGACACAAACGACCGTTGTTTTCCTCTGCAAACCAGCATATTTTAGAACCAAGGCAAATGATCTGGGAAGCAGTTGCTTTCCCTCGTCCTAGAATGTTCTAGAGCAGCAACACTCAAAGTGATTCAACACACTATCTGTGGGCAAAGGTACACCAGGTCTGGAAGGAATGCTTTCGTTTAATTAAAAACAACCTAAAATAGTCCTGTCCTGGAGCAGCAGTTCTCACATGGTGCTGTGTGCAGAAGCAGTCTGGGTGGCAGACACTTTAAAAAAATAGTAACTACTAAGCATTTCACTGTTTCCATTTTCCATGTAGAGTCAGCGCCGCCTCCTGCTAACTCTGTCTGGAAAGGATCACCTGCCATGTTGTTCTGCCTGCCGGGAGGCTGATCCCTCACCATCTTTTACCTTTTGTCTTGTGCCTGGCCCCTAGCTCCTCAGAGCCAAGGCAGGTAGGCGAGGGCGCGTCAAGGTGCTCTCTCATGAAGACTCCGTGGAGACTAAGGTGTAAGGGTGGGATGAGGGAAACACCACGCTGCATGCTAGATGCAGCGCCCCGTGGATGACAACGCTTTGCTAACTATACCCGCTGTGTATCATTGTGAGTGGTGCTGTGGTTATCCTCATCATCAGCTCACAGGTGGCGAAACCAGTACTCAGACAGTGTAAGTTATGCAGGGCAGGTAGTGGAACTGGGCCTGATGTTGCAATACCTCTCAGCCCCACCTCTCTCTCACTGGTTGAATATAATTTCATTTTTTCTCTCGGCTAGCACTTTTTCAAGCCATCTCCCTGCCAGCCCCCTCATTCCAACTTGCCTCTAAGAATAATCGGTGGGAGGTAACTGAGGAAAGGTTTAAGTACCATTATCCCGAAGCACAAAATAACCAAGGAGCATCACCTGGGCTGCAAACCCAGCCAGAAACTTCTTTTGATACACTGATGTATTTCAGAAGCAAAAGATTTCACATAATCATGCAAACATTTCTTAACCTCACAATATCCCATTTATGTTTGTGCAGTTGTCATAGATCTAAAACCCTCAATGCTTTAGTTACCCTAATTACTTTGTAACTGCACAGTCTTAAATAACCTGAGCGAATGTAATGCTCCGTGTATACCCATCAATGCCTAAAATTGCTTACAAAACGCCGTTTCCTGCCAGCGCCCCCGGCAAGTACTTCACGCCCCTCACTCTACTGAGCTACGTGGTTGGTAAGCAATTACAGAATTAACACATAAAAGAAAATTAAATTAAGACGTTCTTCACAGTGACCCTGTATGTTGACGCTACATGCAGCGCTGTCAGAAATAACTCAAATTGAAATCAGAATCCCATAAACAAGTAACATCCTATTGCAAGACAGAGTTTCAAAATAGAAGGTGCCGATCCTCTTCTGGCATCCAGATAGCATTTCTCCAAGGAGAAAACTAAATTAGGAGCTCGGTGAGTCTTAAATTTAAAATTAATGAGCTCTGCGTGGTCTTTATAGGTATGTTAGCAGGTGCTGAGAGCCTCCGCCATCATTTTAATTGGGGGCTGCTATTACTTCGGGAAGCCTGTGGATTTGGTCTCACCTATCCAGGATCCACTATTACTGAAAATAGAGCATTGGCTCCAACTTTCAACTAAATTGGCATTTTGTGTTCTTGAGACTTTCTTTTTGACTAGCATAAGGTTGATCAGCTTCTCGGGAAAGTGTTAACAGTGAAGTGCCCTGTGATTTTCATTGCACTGAATTCCCTGAATCTTGCCAATTCACAAGATGTCACTCCTGACAATTTTCAGTGGTGTGTGACAGCACTGTGGCCCAGGGAAAAATTGTTAAGTAGGCAAAGTGTATCTTTGGAGATCTCTCTTAATTATGAACCGCATGTTTGCATCCTCCCCAAGTTTGTATCTTGAAATTCTAGCCCCCCAGTGTGATGCTGCTTGGAGGTGGGCCTTTAGGATGTGATTAGGTCATGAGGGTGGAGCTCTTGTGAATGCTATTAGTGCCTTTACAAGACAAGGCAAGAGAGCTAGCTGGCTCTCTCTGCCGTGTGAGAACACAGCAGAAAGACGGCCACTTATGAAGCAGGGAATGGGGGCTCTCATCAGACACTGAATCTGCTGGTGACTTCATCTTGGACTTTCCAGCCTCCAAAACTGTGAGAAATAAATATTCATGGTTTAAGCAACCCAGTCTGTGGTAATTTACTATAGTGCTAAGACATTTTTCCTCTTTCTGGGTCCTCCCTCCCAATTTTCTGGAAACCGGCCCCCTCTTCTCTAATCTCCAGGAGCCCAGGGCTGTCTTTTAAACGCCGAGGCCCGCCCTCCTCTGTGTTGCTCCATGTCCCCAAATCAGCCTCCTCTCCCACTGCTGAAACTTTAATTCCTCTGTTCCCATGGTCTAAACTAGAGGAAAGGCAAGCTAATACAGACATTCTACAATCAGTTAAGAATAACTCATGTTATTGGCACTCAGTCATCCTAATTGGCACTTTAAAAATTTGCTTTTAAATGAATTCACAGCAATGGACTGTGTAGGGAGGTATTTTGAACAGAACTTCCTAATATATCCGTGGTGCTAGAATGTGCTGAGGACCTGGGATCTCACTACTGATGTAACTGAGCAGCGGCCTTCTCAGGACATACCCCTCCCTCATGTCCTCTGCTGCACCTCCTCTCAGAAGTACCCAGATAATAGTATCTCATGCATATTCCCTGAGTTTTTCAGAGGCTCAAAACCACCACAAAAAGGAAGAAATTAACTACGGATGATCATGAGCACGTAGCCCCCAGACCTTCCAGTGCCTAAGGATTGATCACCATCAACCAATCAGAAAACTGTGCATGAGCTGATCACATACCCTGGGACGCCCCTCCCTTACCTGGCCTTTAAAAATGTTTTGCTGAAACCCTTTGAGGAGCTTGGAGATTTGGGGGGCATGCGCCACCCGTTCCCCTTGCTTGGCCCTGCAATAAACCTTTCTCTGCTCCCAACTCTGACCTTCGGTTTGCTTAGCCTCACTGTGCATGGGGCACACAAACGTGCATTAGGCAACACTGAGACACTGCCATCAGTCTGCACTGCCCACCTCTGCAGAGCAGTGAGGCTAGTTCTC
This sequence comes from Tursiops truncatus, assembly GCF_011762595.2. Classification (NCBI taxonomy): domain Eukaryota; kingdom Metazoa; phylum Chordata; class Mammalia; order Artiodactyla; family Delphinidae; genus Tursiops; species Tursiops truncatus. The sequence goes on along the minus strand of NC_047044.1, from coordinate 22,465,782 downwards.
CATGTGTACGACGATTCCAAGACTAAGGAGACTACAGCTGGAGACAGGATGGAGACTGCACAGTTTCCTCCTTGGAGAAGTCAAGGAAGGATACATTCTTTCCACCCTGTCATTAGTGGCTCCTCCATACATTAAAAACTGACATCATCATGAGGTACAGGTGATGTTCCTCAGTTTACAGTGGACGCCTTTATGCAGCTGAGCCTCCATATCTAAGCACCTTCTAAGGAGACGAGGTCTTTTAAAAGGCTCAAGCCAGGACTGGGGTCACCCTGTCGCTTCTTTGGCTAGAAAATGTGGCAGCTCAGTACCCTTCAGCAGGGAGTGGTTCTTTTTCTTGTCTGTTGCCTCTCATCATGTAGAGAAACAGCTAAAGAGGTATCTGGCTGGTGGGTGTAGAAGAGACTTGTTTGGTTCAGCCAATTAACAGAGACGGTCTCAGAAGGGGGTGTGATAACGAAGTGATGGGCCTAGAAACTGGCCTCTCCCTGCTTCCCTCACTCCTGACTACGACAGGTAGGGACCTTCTCTGAGTCTCCTCCACAGGCCAGGCCTTTTATGAGGGAGACAATGCAGCACCCGTCCAGAGAGCACCCCACATAGAGGCAGCAGCCTGGTCGGGGGCTACCTGGAGGAGACCTGCAGAGAGGGTGGTGCAGATGAGGACAGCACACACTCTTAACTTGACTCTGAGCTTTTTAGAAACATGTGCTATAAAAAACAACTGGCACTTGTTTAGGCAAAAGTTCCAAGTTAATCTGTGCCTAAAAAAATAGCATAAGCCCTGTTTGAAGCTGACATTCAAAACAAATTGGGCTTCCCTGGTGGTGCAGTGGTTTAGAATCCACCTGCCAATACAGGGGACATGGGTCGAGCCCTGGTCCGGGAAGATCCCACATGCTGTGGAGCAACTAAGCCCGTGCACCACAACTACTGAGCCTGCGCTCTAGAGCCCACGAGCCACAACTGCTGAGCCCATGTGCCACAACTGCTGAAGCCCGAGTGCCTAGAGCCCGTGCTCCACAACAAGAGAAGCCACCGCAATGAGAAGCCCGCGCACCGCAATGAAGAGTAGCCCCCGTTCGCTGCAACTAGACAAAGCCCACGCACAACAATGAAGACCCAACGCAGCCAAAAATAAATAAAATAAATAAATTAAAAACAAACTAACAAACCAACCCAGGCACTGCATTGTTCCTAATCTAGCTGGATGAGAAGACTGAGGAGGGGGTCACAGCAGGAAGGCAAAATGCAACCCACCCTCAGCCAGGCACTGGATGTGCGGACGGTGTCGCTTCTTGGAAGACCCTGCTGATCTGAAGATGGGTCTGGAGCTAAGCAGTTGCAGCCCTCTTGGCAGAATGCCATGCTGACGTACCTCTGGGCTACGGATCTACAGAAAGCTGGTGTGATTTACCTGTAACATTTTAGTATAGATCTAATCCAAGTTCCATTTTTAATTCAAGATCATTTTCCGCTTCTTCCTTCTTACCAGGTTTAGTGATTCAATTCATTTCCCAGGTTGCTAGGTAACAGGTTTACAAGTTTACAGCTAGGCACCTAACCCTTCCCCATGAACTCAGCCAAAGCTGGTACTTTATATTAGAGTAAAAGGAAAGAAGTGCTTTGCTGGAGGGTACATCTTTCACACAGTCTAATGGGGGCTAAAAGGAGGGGAAAAGTCATTAACACCTAATTAAGCATCCACTGCATGTCAAACGGACTGGTGGAAGGTCGCATGAAGTGAAAGTGAAAAAGCGTTAGGTTAGGGAGTGGGAAAGTTAAGTTTTAGTCCTTCTCCATGACCAGCTAGCTGTGTGACTGCAGGGCAGTCACTTAGTGAAGGTCTGAGGCCTTCGATTACGTCCAGTGCAGGATGAACACCCCCTCTATCTGACCAGGGTAGGGTTACAGAGATGCGGCGGTTAGGAGAGGACCGGTTAACAATAAAGTACAGGGGACTTCCCTGGTGGCGCGGTGGTTAAGAATCCGCCTGCCAATGCAAGGGACATGGGTTTGAGCCCTGGTCCGGGAAGATCCCACATAATGCGGAGCAACTAAGCCCGTGCGCCACAACTACTGAGCCTGCGCTCTAGAGCTTGCGAGCCACAACTACTGAGCCCGTGTGCCACAACTACTGAAGCCTGTGTGCCTAGAACCCGTGCTCTGCAACAAAAGAAGCCACTGCAATAAGAAGTCCGTGCACCGCGACAAAGAGTAGCCCCCACTCGCCACAGCTAGAGAAAGCCCGTGTGCAGCAACGAAGACCCAACGCAGCCAATAAATAAATAAATATAAATTTAAAAAAATGATGAGCATCTGAAAAAAAAGAAAGCATCAAACATGAACAATAAGCTGTGACTTCTGGTTGTGTCTTACTACAGGCTTAGTGCTCACAAGCACCACAAACTGTGAGGTCTTCACAGATGTCTATGCGTCACAAGTCCTTCACTTCAAATCAAAGTGGTTCCCCCCAGATGCTTCCCAGGGGAGGAATCTCTGGTACAAACCGAAAGCAGGACCTGGAGTTTATCAATCTGCTCCTTTCCTGCTGTGGGTCTTAATTTAGAGGCTGGTCTTTGTACAGGACCAAGTGGCACGCACGATGCCACTGCAGACACTGCTGGATGAGCACAGTTCCTTTCATACCACAACCTGAGGAAGGCTCTTCAACACTGGCTCCTCTGCGCCCCCTGAAACCAGGCCTTCAGCCCTGGCTGGTGGTGTTTCTCAGCCTTCCCCAAACTCCACCAACGCAGCTCTACACCGTTTCTTTCTTCCACCTTCTAATACAAGCTCTCTGCTTTAGGCTTCTCACACACTAACTCCTAGACCACGGCCCCGAGTCACCCACCCTCTCCCTATCCACCATTAGACTGGGGTAGGTCACTACGTCACAGGACACTGGGATGGGGACCCTGTGCAGCCCCAGTGTTGAAGTCGATGTCCCCAAATTCCTAAAACAGCCAGGCACACGTTGTCATATAGTCACAGAGAGGCTGGTTCCACCTGCTACCAACATATGCACTTTGCCTTTGCTCTGGATTCTGAAAACAGGCTGAGGACCACACTGCAAGGGCTTGAAAGAAATGCGGGCCTTCTTTATTTAGTGTCTTTATTCACACAATTATCTTTTGCGTATCTTTCATTGCTTAGATTTCCAGAGTAGTCATTAGTGAGCAGAGATCTATGAATAACTCATCTAAGTACTGGTGACTGAAGCAGAAGCATTCCCTCAAAGTCTGGGAGATCAAGATCTAGGGCCCTTGATGTGTCTGTAAGCAAAATGCCACAGGGCCGATGGCGCTCTCTCCTTCCTCTGATGGTGCAGAGTGGGTTAGAGAGGATGCAGTTAATACAGACGCACCCAGTCATACCACCAGCTTCATAGGATGACAGCCTTAAGACTCTGGAAACTTCTCAGGCCAAATACCACTTGCTCAGAAACTGTCAGAATCCAAGCCTGCTAAGGCTGTTAATCTAAGAGAGTGTCAGACTCATAAGCTAATAACATACTGCCATTCATGTTTTTCAAGTGCAAATGGGGTAGAGACAGTTGCTCCAGGTTAGGTTAAAACAAAAATCCAAATGCCAAAGCCTTTCTTGAAATTTAGATAACAGTGAAAGCAATGCTATCTTCAGTCAGAGTTCCATAAAGTTTAGAAACTTTTAAAGCCAACTGACTATAATCTAGGGCTAAAGGAAGTTTGTGCACCAGCACCTAAAGTTGCTTCCAAGAAATAAAAAAGCAAATCAACTGGGATTTTTCTGATCAGAGTTTCCATAACTGTAATCTGACGGCAGTAACTGTCAATGACATATTGCCGGGTTGGAGCATCATTCCACGGAAGGCATCTGACTCTGAGTGTGCTTTGGGTGTCATCAACTAGCACGACCAGACTGAGTTACCAGCTTTCGGCTTGAGTTTCAGAACTGCTTCTAAACCTGGGAGGTGGCTCTAAGTAGACTTGGGGAGCTTGGCCTTATTGGACTGCTGACATGGCCATCTTCTTCATTACAGAAAACAAACTGGGAAGGCTTTGAACTGGTCGATTCAGATGCTCAGGTTTATTATAGACGGTCAAGGGTCACTGCCCACGGGACGTTTCCCGGGATCTAAATCCAGCTGCCGTGATCCTAAATTTCCATTGTTTAAATTCACCTGTTTCATGACTTTTGTTTCCTTTCTCCAGAGTGGAGTGGGTCCAGCTGGGAGGACTAGGTAGGCAGTCCAGAAAACAAATGGTGTTTACCAACGGGCATCACCTCATTTCCCCTATTTCTACACTTTTTTGGTTGGAAGGACGTAAGACGAAAATGCAGGACATTTGGGGGTTCTGGAGGAGGAGCAGGTCAGGTTTGAATTGATGGAGGGTGAGAGTGGTCATACCCGAGTTTTCTAGTCTAGCACCTGCACTCTGTCACCTTTGCCAAGAAAGGACACTTTCTAAGTAAAATGCAACCCAGATGTCTACACTTGACCTCAGGGCCCACAAGCTGTTCCCACTGTGAGCACAAAGTCACCGCAGAGTCACAGCACGGCCTCAGCTTCTTTTCTGATTGTGTCTCTTAAGAAAACAATACGGTTGGAACCCTCGCTTCCATCTCAATAGTTGAGAATGAAATGCAATTATATGATGTAAACGCCAGAGCATGGGTTCCCTGTGTCAGGTATTCATTATATACATCAAAAGAAAGGACAGGCCTATCTCTGGAGCAATGAAAAGACAAATGTTCTAGCCCTTCACCTGGTAACATACACTTCCTCTGGTGGAGGAATGATGACACTGGTACATTTTCACACTAGACATGATTTTTTTTCTGTTTTAATATTCTCTGGATCCAAAGGGACGTGCCAGATACTGAGTGGCTACAGTCTACTAAGGAAGGTACCAGGGAAAAGTGAAAGCAAAGTATGTGTAGGAATCCTAGATCAAGCCCCCAAATGCGATGTGCCCCCCTGTGTGCGTGTGTGTGTGTGTGTGTGTGTGTGTGTGTGTACAGTTGTTTTAGGGATCATGAAAGTCAGGGGTGAGGAGTGATTAAAATGGGGGAGGTTGGGTATGATGGGAAGCAACGGATTTTAGATCATTGACTCAGGACTGCATCTGGTGTCTAAACCAAAGAGAGGTGCGGTACCCACCTTATTTGTTGCATCAATAAATTTGACTCCTTTATAAGAGACTGAAAGAATAATAGTAGGGACCTTCTTCATTTGCTCTGTAGACTTCTGAAATTAAAATTAGAAAGCTATTAGAGCAGTCTGTGTTCCATGGCAACTGCAGCATATAATTCTTTCTCTTGAAAGATAAAAATGAGCTCAAGCTAAAAACAATACACACACACACACACACACACATCAAACACACACCAAACACACCCTAATTTAAATGTATGTCTCTCCTCCTGGGCTTAGCTATGGTTTGGGTTTATAAAGTATCTGCTTTGCACTTGAGGATCTAAAAAGAGCTTGTTCCGCTGTTCCATGTGGGTGAAGGAATACGCCCTTTCCCTGACCCCAAGGGGAGAAATGAACAGCTCTGTCCCTTATGCAATTTCAAACAACTATTCTTTTGACTAGAGTTAAGCCACGTCAGATTGAACTCTAAGGATGAGTTTAGCATTAACAAAATACATGCCACCTCTCCCCATTTCTTCCTAGTCTCTCTCTTTCTTCAAGGCACAAGGCATGCCTGAATACGTACTTAAAACAGGGATCTAAAATACATCATTGTGGGGACTTCCCTGGTGGTCCAGTGGTTAAGACTTTGCCTTCCAATGCACGGGGTGTGGGTTTGACCCCTGGTCGGGAAACTAAGATCCCACATGCCTCGTGGCCCAAAACCCAAAACATAAAAACAGAAGCAATATTGTAGCAAATTCAATAAAGACTTTAAAAATGGTGCACATCAAAAAGATCTTTAAAAAGAAAACATCGTGGGGCTTCCCTGGTGGCGCAGTGGTTGAGAGTCCGCCTGCTGATGCAGGGGGCACGAGTTTGTGTGTCCGGGAAGATCCCACATGCCGCGGAGCGGCTGGGCCCGTGAGCCATGGCCGCTGAGCCTGCGCGTCCGGAGCCTGTGCTCCACAGTGGGAGAGGCCACAACACTGAGAGGCCCGCGTACCACAAAAAAAACAAAAAACAAAAAACATCGTTGTGAATTTTTCTTGGACCTGGCCAAATCCATAAAAGCTGATAGTTTACAGCAGAACTGCTCATGGCCACATAGGATATGATACCACTCCATGACAACTGAGCCCTCGGGGGCAGAGGCTGTATTTTCAGCCACAGCAAAACCGGACAGTGCAGGCAACCTACTTTATCATTCAGAGCTGCTGTAATCCCTTAGGCTAAGTTCTTACGATAGATGTTCACAATGGCTGAATGTGCTTACAGTTTGCAGCTTCTACAGTTTTATGCATCTGCAAAAAGTTTCTCTGTAATTTAGCAACTGCCTTTTCTGGTTAGTTTCATCATTCATCACAGGTCACTCACAGTCTGTTTACTTCATTTCCTGCTGTGGATACTCCTAATAATCACATTAAACATCAAGAAGAACCTACCTGACAGTTAGCCTGATGGATTTTCCAGACAAGACAGGTGAGAACATAATAGGAGAGAAAATACATAAAAAGGTGAGAGGAAACCATTTCAGTAATTCACAGACAGCACAGACTCATTAAACGGTAAAGAGAATAGGCTCTACAGATATATGTTGATGCAGGGAAACTGTAATTTTAGAGATTACTGCAGGCTTTTCCAGACCCTGTCTCTCCTCTGCTTCTACTGTTTTCTCATCGTTCTGTTTATTGCATTGCACAGTCGTCTGATGACTGACATGCAAGAGCCTTCTGCTTTGAGTGTTCCACAACCAGCTGTCTTATGTATATTAAGGAAACCGAGAAAAATATGAACTTTCTTGATTTCTTCATTTATTATTACCCATTTTCCATTTTTAAACTCTGAAAATGTGACCAGAATGAAAGAAGGTTGGATAGTGTGAATGAAACTCATTGAACTCAATAATGATAATTACATTTCATCTTTCACTTGAGCCATGGAAAAGGTGCTTCTCATTTTCCTGGTTGTTTTTGACACACCTTTTTGATAGCTACTATATCCGCGTCAAAGACAAAGAAAATGGATTACTGAGAGTATTACTATTTAATATTAACTGTTTCATACAGTATAGAAAAAAGCAGCTCCCTCGAAGTGCTTTTTAACTAGTTTTAAAATTACCCAGACTCAACAGTTTTCTTTTGTGATTGCCGAAAAGAGATATTATGAAATTGGAATGTAAGGATACTTTTATCTTTTTTAATGCTTTATCCAACCAACTCTTAACAATGTGCAAGATTAAGTGAAGGCAAGGCTAGAGGAAATAACATGCAGTGTGCTGACTGTAAGGCAAGGCCGTGGGCTGAATCTGTAGAGACGGGGAAGGAACAGGCAGTGGTTTGGTGGACTGTGTGTGTGTGTGTGTGTGTGAAGAATTCTTTGCAAAGAGTAACAATGGGTTTTAACAAATCACCTCGCTCATCTCTTGCTGTGAGTACATTCTCGTGGACAGATCTATCTGTAACATGAAATAATATACACCTAACCCAAGGTTAAAATACCAACACTTCATGTAGTATCAAGAAAAACCCCCTAAAGAAAAGAGAAAAACCCATTTCTCATTCATTGAGCAATTGAGTGGTTATACTAGGTAGGCGGCCCATGTGCTGGAAAAATGCAGAGTCTTCTTTGCGGGATGTCACACAGACCTCAGACTGTGTGCAGACTCCGGTCTGCTGAGAGTGGTTGTCTAGTGCCGTGTTGAGAAGGATTCTGAGCCTGTGTCCGGGCTGTCGTAAAGAGGGTTGGGAACAACGTCTGCCATGGGAGAGGGAGAGGAAGGGGCACATGAAGCACACGTCACCGTTCCTGGCTTGGTCTGATACAGAGAGCAGCTATAACGCAAATGTTGACAAATGGGACAGAGATGTGAACAGAATGCTTCCAGAGTGCTGAGCAGGGAGAGCCTCACTCTGCACGAGGAAGTGGGCAAGTCCTCATCCATTCATTCAACTAACACCGGCTGCCTGCTAGGGGTGACCGACCTGGCTCTTCAAGGTTGGATAGGAATTTTCCATGTGGCAGAAGAGGACACAGAGGCTGTTTTAGCCGCAGAATCAACATAATAAACATCTGGAAATGAGAAATAATATAGTGGGTTTGGGTAACTGGTGGGAGATGAGGCTGGTACAATAGGTTTGGAAGACTGTGACTTACTCCACCAAGCTGGGATCCACTGGAAGCTTTTAAGTAGGGATCAGATCTCTGTTGCAAAAAGATAGTTCTGGTGGTTGGATGGACTGGAATAGCTAGAGGCTGAATGCAGGGAGGCAGGAAGCTGTGGTGTAAATTCAATTGAGAGAACCTAAGCACTGAGTTGAAGTAGATGCTCTGGAGAATGGAAGGGGGGGGGCGGGCACCATTCTGATAAAGAAGAATCAAGAGGACCTGCTGACTGATCCGGACAGAAGATGGGCGAGCGGGAGGACCGCGGACAAAGAGGCTGTCAGCCGAGATAGGAACCCTGGAGGGGGACGTGCCTTTGCATGAAACCCTCTCGAATGTGATAATCCTGTGGGGATGTCCACTAGAAAACTGGAAATAAGCATTTTCAGATCTGGAAATCCAACCACATTGAGGGGGTGGCTGAGGATATGGGAGCAGATAAAGTGGCTCAAAGAGTGAACTAGAGGAGGTCTAAGAATCACCCCTCAGGGGATGGTTAATACTTAAGAAATGGGTAAGAAGAGTCAATGAAGGAATCTGAAACCTGACAGCAGTATCACAAGTCCAGAAGAAGATTCCTTAGAAGGTGGGAGCAGTGCCTGATGCCAGGAGGACTAAAAAGGCCTAAAAATCTGTGCCTGGCACAGCGGCTGGCACACATAGGAGTGGCTGCTACTTCTACTGCGTTTCCTGGGTGAAACCCCTGGTTTGGGCAAGTAGAAAAATTTGTTGCTGATTTTATCAAGAGCAGCTTCAGGACAATGGTGACAGCAGACACAGAAAAGAACACGGTGCAATGAATGCCAAGAGGGGGACCAGAGAGCTAGAAAGACAGGCAGGTCAGGACACAGGCTCTTAGGCTGAAATGAGGGCATCAGCGGGGATTTCTGTCCTGATACTAAGATTTCACATCGTATGTCCAGCCAAGCTAAACAAAGAAGAAAAGATAAAGGATGGTCATTTCTTTCTCTTCCGTGGGTGGCAAGAAGCCCTGCTTTCCTAACTGGAGGCCACACTGGGGTCCCATCGATGCAGGCTGTATTGCGGGTGGCCACAGGTTCCAACCTGCAGCCCAAACTGTACTTCTTCTTCCACTGAGTCAAGATAAAAAGATGATGGATCTGGCCAGCCGCAGAGTTCAAAGGGGCTGTGGGAGGTCTTCAGGGTAATGCACCTCTGTTAAGGCCATTATATTTCTATAAGAGATACGGATCCAACCTCTTTCTGGACTCTACAATCTAGAGGATTTTCTGATGGTGTACTTTACAGAGCTTTAGAGAGGTCTATTCACACACAATTTTAATGAAAGATGAAAGCGCACAGAAAGAAGGTAAATATACTGAGTCTTCACTGGCTAACCAGGGAGGCAAGAAATCCAATAAGTGCTTCATTTTAGGAAGGCTTTTCAGATATCAAAATGTGAGGTCCCAGGCAGCTGAAGTCCCACCCTCCCCAGCTTCTCTTCAGTGTTGTCATCACCTTCTTCTCCTGCCCAGGGACAAAGGCACCTAGTCTGGACACCACTGCTCAGGTTACAAAGCATCTGCTCTCAGGCAGCTTGGTTTCTATGGACCTATCTTCATGCTTTGCTGTGTTTCTGGATGGTGAATACTCCCATATGTGTATGTTAAACATTGAAGCTTTATTTATTTGTATAAACAGAATTCTCTTCTTCAGGCCCATTTCCTCAGTAAAATGCTCAGGGCAAACTTTCTTTTGTGGTTCCCTTTTGTTTCTAGTTGCTTTTTACTATGCCCCACTCTGTGGAATTTCTGAGGTTTCCGGAGTCCTCAAAGCCCCTCCCTTCAGTGCCAGCTTCACAGGAGAGACTAATTTGTAATGAGGACCTCTGCATACCTAATCAGCTACATACTCAGGGGTAATGCCCCAAATTAACTTAACCTTTGCAGCATCTTGTTCTCCCACTGAAAGCTGAAAGAATAGAGTGATATTCCATTGCATTTTCTTCACAATTTCCTGAATTAAGATGACCATCCTTTTATTATTCTAAGAGAAACAGTATTTAGTTATATAGAGATGTTACATTTCTGAAACCTAAAATAAAATGCAACTTTTGAATCTTCAATTTGAAGCCAGTCCTTTATTTAGCACTTGGATTTATATTGTTTTTAAGCATCATACAGAACAGGGATAATTTTCTATCTGGAGGTGGACTGAATATTGTTCTGAAATATTGTACTTAATAGGAAAAGTAACTGAACACTTTCAAAGCATTTTTTTTTCAAGAGGGATTTTTGGATTCACCAAGGAAGGAATCAACCTTGGTGAATCCAAAAATTCACCATCTTTTTTCTTTTCCTTTTAAATGACAAATTATGAACTGCTTGGAATATTTGTATCAAGTAAGAATTTGCCATTGAGCTTTTGTTCTAGCCTTACAGCACACCCTGAAAATATCAATAGTTTCTCATTTTCTAATGCAGAATCAACAGTATGAGAATATCCTTGTGAGATTGCAGGGACCTTTGCATCTCAGAGCAGGACTTTCACAAGTGTGCATGAGAGCAAAGAGGTTTATAACTGGGACTGGAAACACTTCAGCTGTGAGCTGTAATGTTGGATTTGAGTCCAGAGTGACATTTATGCTCTTAACAGGAATCAACTGTGCCCAGTAATCAGCACAGAGAGGAAAAAGAGTGAGGCAGTCCGTGGGGAGGAGGTCACTGACTCTTCATTCTTACAATACCCCGATAACTGCTGGAGTATTTTAAGCACAGACTGGCACAGATTTCCCAATGGTCTACTGCCATCCAACTTAGAGCATATTTTAACCTACACATGGCTACCCTGAGAACGCTTTCTAGTTAGATATTCAGTGCTGAGTTATAGCTATTAATTTTTTTTTTTTTTTTTTGCGGTACGCAGGCCTCTCACTGTTGTGGCCTCTCCCGTTGTGGAGCACAGGTTCCGGACGTGCAGGCTCAGTGGACATGGCTCACGGGCCCAGCCGCTCCACGGCATGTGGGATCCTCCCGGACCGGGGCATGAACCTGCGTCCCCTACATCGGCAGCCGGACTCTCAACCACTGCGCCACCAGGGAAGCCCCATAATTATTAATTTTGCCATATAATATTTTCCTTAGTTTCAACACTTAATTATTATATTCAGTTTCAGCAAGTAAATTAAAATAGGATCAAACAATTATGTTTGGTAGCCTCAAGTGACTTTCAAATGATTAAAAAAATACACCAAACAAGCAATATTGTGGTGATTTTGTATGCAGCAAAACCAGCTACGCTGCGGGGATTATTAAGAGAGAAAAAACAGACCGCAAATCAGCCATTTAACATGAACTCTTACCCTTTGGAGCTCAGTTTCAAAGTCACTTTCTGGCCTCCCAGCCGACGGGACGGCTTTCCTTTTGCTCCCCCGCCTGCTCTGTGAGCCTCTGCCGTCCCTTGGCGTCTCGCTGCTCTGGGGTGGGGCTGTCTGCTCCCCTCAGGCACCTGAGGATAGCCCACACCTTTCTCGATTTGTCTCTCTTATAATGACTAGCACATGGTCTCAGGTGAACCCTATGAAGTTGTCATTTTTTTTAAGGGTCAAAAATGGCTCAATATCAGCAATTTCATAGGGTTTGATCTAAAAGCTGCTGAAATCCATGATTGTTAAAGGAATGAGCAAACGAATTCATGTACAGCAACGAGGAAGAAGCCAGTTTTATAAAGAAGGACCACTGCCCCAGCCTCTCGACACACGGAGAACTCAGGAGACTTTTCAGAGGGCCGAGGTACTCAGAGCCAGGCATGGAGGCCTTTGAAGACCTTGGAGGAGAACCACGGATGTGACCAGAGATGCAGCAAGAGACTCCTATGGCGTGGCAAACGCGTCACAGATCTTGTGGAGTTCAGCTTCGAGGAGGGAAGGGTTAGGACTTCGTTTTGGCAACAGAAAATTGGCTCAAACTGCAAGCAGTGAGATGAGAAGGAAAGACTTCTTGAGAGGACAGAATGATTATTAGGGACAGCTGGGAAGTTTCTCCATCTGGTCTTTAGTAAGAGTTTCCCTCATCTATCCCTAATGACTTAGGGGTAAGTCTCATTTAGCTGGAAAATGAGGGTAAATGACCTCTCAAGGGTTTTTCTGGTCACAAGGACTCTGACCCAAAGGCTGGGCGAATACAGAGCCTAAGTAAGGCCACGTGACAAGAAGAGACAGTGGGCAAGCAGCAGCCATTCAAACTCCTCCTCCGGCATAAGACTCGGCTATTGTACTGTGGAGTAACTCACATACCCTGGCCAGGTCTGCACAGCACAAAGCAATGCCCTCTATCTCTATTCCTCTGGCCCTGGCTGGTATCCAGGCACTGTGGCAGACTGTTCTACCAGGATAGCCTATCTACACAGCAGCCTTACTGGAATGCCCAGTGGACCAAGGCGGTGGTTCTCAAACTTTCGAGAGCATTCAAGTAACATGGAGTGCTTGGTAAATAACAGACTGTTGGGTGCCACCCCTAGAGTTTCTGATTCAGTAAGCGCTACAGGCCGAATGTTTGCATCCCCCCGAAGTTCATTTGTTGAACCCTAACGCCCAATGCGATGGTATTAGGAGGTGGGGCCTTTGCGGGGTGCTTAGGTCATGAGAGTGGAGCCTTCATGAGTGGGATTATGTGTTTATAAAAGAGGCCTGAAAGAGCTCACTTGCCCCCTCTGCCAGGAGGGCATGGTGAAAAGACGGCCATCTATGACCCAGGAAAAGTGCCCTCGCCAGATACCAAGTCTGCCAGTGCCTTGATCTTGGACTTCCCAGCCTCCAGAACTATGAGAAATAAATTTCTCCCAGTATACGGTATTTTTGTTCCAGCAGCCCAAACAGACCGAGACAGTAAGTCTGTGGTAGGGCCTAAGATTTTGCATTTCTAGCAAGTTCCCAGATGCTGCTGATGCTGCCAGTCTGGGGACCACACTTTGAGAACTTCTGCTCTAAAGATGCAGTTGATGAATTTGATTGAAAGTCACTGTCAGAACTGTTCTCTGCTGCTATACATATAGACTCAGTGTACTGCATCTTAACATTAACTCAGAGAGACATTAATTTATCAAAACACACTATGCTCCACTTGACAAGTGATTTCCAAAAATCCTTAGTTAGCAGTTAGCTGCAGCTCTTGGTCTTCAGAGCAATTAACTAGTATTTAATTCACCCTTGGTTCCTCGGGGACTGTGAAAGTATAAAACATTCTGCACATAAAATAAAGAGTTTGGGTCCTGAAGACAGATTCTAGAGTTATGTCTAGAATAGATGTTGACCAGATAGAGCTGATAAGCCCAGAGGTCATGCTGGAGATGTATGTTTTCTCGTAAAAGTTCCCCAGTTCATCCTCAACTAGGAACACATCCAAGATATTAAGTTATGCCCCTGAGAGGTGTGACAAGCAAACATCAATGTGTCTTCTTGGATTGCTTCTGGGAGTATAAGTTGGAACAATGTTTTTGCAAGGCAGTTTGGCAATACTTACCCAGAGTTTCAGGATGTGTATACTCTTTGACCCAGTCATTCTACATTTAGTGGCTTATTCTAAAGACATAATCAGACCAGCTGCAAAAGACTGAGGTATAGGGATGTTACCCAAAGTATTGGTTATAATTGGAAAAAATTGAAAATGACCTAATGACCAAAAAGGGGAACTGGTTAAATAAGTTTGGTTCAGTTATGGATTGGAATATTGTTCAACCAGCGCAAATAATATTGGGGATGAACAGTTATTGGAATAAAAATGTTTCAAAATATATTGTATTTAAAAATAGATTATAAACAGGCTCAGAGTATTTCCATTTTTTGTCGAAAAGTGATGCCTGTAAACGCATAACTGATCAGTCTGGAGGATTATGTACAAACGAGGTGTTAACAGAGGGGTGTTTACCACTTCTGGGTGGTAAAATTAGGGTTGTTTTTATTTCTCTTTTCTATATCCCTATTTGAAAGTTGAATAATAGTGAATGTGTATCGCTTTTGTAAGAAGCAACTGTAAAGTTTAAAAAATTTAAGATTTTTTAAGTTAGCAAAGTCAACTGTAAACATGTGCAAAAACACACGGACTTTTTCAGTCTATCACATTTAAGTACAGCTTCAGAGCGTGTGTGTGTGTGTGTGTGTGTGTGTGTGTGTGTGTGTGTGTGTGTGTGTGTGTGTGGTGTCATCCTGAATTTATGAAGGGACCCAATGATAAGCTCCTTCCTCCAGGGCCTCCTCTACTCACTACAGTAAGAGCACAGGAGGGTATGTTTGGATTTCTGTCTTAGCTCCACCCTTTTCAAACTATGTGGCTAGGTATTTTAACCTCCCTTTGTCTTAGTTACTTCATCTGTAAAATGGGTATGTTAATATAGCATCTCCTTTGTGGAGCTGTTGTGAGATGACATAATTCCGTGCCTAGCATGTAGTGAACATCAATAGATTTGGGCTATTACTGTTATTCTGAGGATTAATGCTTTCGCTTAGCTTTTCAAAGCACAGCACCCCACTGGCAAAGGAGGGCAGAAGTAAAATCAAAATCTGTCAGCGTAACTGAATAACCTCTGCGGAACATACTCGGACTGCAGTGAAACGGTGGCTGCAACAGGGAATGTTCAGCAGAACAATGTATCTGAACCAAAAACAACTGACTCACTATGTTTAGAAAGAGGGCTTCAGACAAGTGGAAATTAAAGACAGAAGAGGCGCATGACATCTTTCAGTGATGTGGAGCAGTGAGGGTGTTACATGGGAGAAAAGCCAGTAACGAGAGTAATAAAAACAAAAATAAAAACTAAGAGAACTGGGGTATGAAGATGATATGGGATACGGTGATTGGGACCGTTTGGTGTTCCACTGGGTAGACTCCTAGGAAAATACAATACTCACGAAGCAAAAAGTACACACGAGCAAAGCACAGTGACAGGGGTTAGAAGGGCAGCTGTTTCGTTGTGTGTATTGCTATCTTAATACACACACACAGACACACACACCACATTCAAGGGCTTAGACCTCTGTTTACCTGCCTCGTGCAGTACTTTTGAGAGAGTGAAAGATAAAACTTGATTCCTTCCTGAAACTTGGGCAACAGAAACTTTTAAAAAACAGTTGTTTTTAGGTTTTTTTCCCAGCCTGGTTCCTAAGAAGTAGTCCCTGAAATTATTTCTGAAAATGACAGTTCCTCAGAGAAGGGATTTGTATGAGGACAGAAGGACTAAACATGACTTCACTTTGAGCCTCTCCTAAGGAAAGAGCCTCTTAATTTAACATTTCCACCTGATTCTAAACTCTACCTTTTTTCAATCTTTCCAATCCATTCTCTGCCATTAATTTCTTTCCTTGCAAACACAGAAAAAAGATGGTCTTCACACTTCAATCAAGGCACAGATGATTATTTGGAAATCTATATTAAAATTCAACTTTAGAATTGTTTCCAGATTAAAAGTTTAAAAAGCATATAAAGTTAAAGGGAACAGACTCAACAAGAAGTCTGAACCATGGTGAAACTGTCTAAGCCCTTTGGGAAATAGAGGTTCCAAAACCGAAGTACACTGGAAGATTTGCTTATTCCTGACTTAAACATAATTTTAAAATATTTCCTTTCTTACATCAGAAAGGCCGATTTCTACCTTATTACAGTTGAGAACAGATATTTCTTTTTCTTTTGTTTTCTTTTTTTTTTTAGGGAAATGTCCTTGAATGCAAACACCTGTGACACCTGTGAACATTTCTAACCGTCAACTATGGGATTAGGGGAAAGTCAGATTTCAGAGTATTAAAGTGAATAGAATGGCCTACCTCTTACAGTAGCAGATGTTTCCTTATGGTACATTTAATGAGGGAAGTGAGAGAGTGCTATATATTAGTGATAAATATTCCCTGGGGCAAAAGTCAGGGTTAGGGGATGGGGTATGAGTAAGTCTAGGGAGGCAAAATGGAATAGTAGGACCTCCTGTTGCCAGAACAAATCCCTCACTTCACCAAACACTGTACCTCGTAGAATCTTGAAGTGGGAGCTAATCATGCCAAAGAGAACTGAAAGGCCCAAGCAATCTATTTATTGCTTTGTAAAGTTCAGTCCTGTGGACACATTAGTTAAAAGAAGCAACTCCCAATAGAATTAGGAACAAATTACCTCCCCTAAATATGAAATGCAAAATTACATGTAACATCGTATCCACAGTGTTCCTTCATTTTTTTCTTGCTTTTGGCAATGACCTTTAAAAATTGGAAAGAAGAGTGCAGGGTCCCTAAGTTTCTGAATACTCTCATATATACTGTATACATAGAAAATCAGGGTAAGGACCCCATCAGAGGTGGGGAAAAACAAATGAAATAATCCAAAGCAAATCTATCCATCAATTTACTTGTTTTTCCAACGTTTGGAGGAAGAGGTCACGTGTTTTAAGATTTTACTGAGCTAGACCCTTCACAGGCATTACTTCATGGAACCATCACAGCTACTTCGTAAGGTAGCTATTATCAGCAGACCCTGGGGACACAGCACACACGGTTCCTGCCTTCTAAGGGGCACAGGGCAGGTGTGACCAGATGTCACACAGTGTTGTGTGAGGTGTGACAGAGGGAAGGTTCCATGTTCTGTGGGGAGTATGTTAGGGGAGGATCGTGTTCAGGACCGTAGAGCTAGGATTCCTCTCAGGAACCCTTTTAGAAAGGAAGACTCTGGCTCTGAGCCCAAATCTAGCTGGAAAACCCAACCAGGAACATAAAGGCAGCACGAAATGAATGTGTTCAGATTAAACGGATATCTGTCACAACTCCTGACATATTACTAATATGTTTTAAATTTTTAATTTTAAATAGACATGTCTGTAAAGCTATCATGGGAAAGGAAATAAGCAGCCAGTTGTACCACTAAGGTGCAAAATAATTCATAGAAATGATCCTTCCTAAAAGGATGCCTCAGTAGCAAGACATGGATAGTCTCGTAGGCTTTTATTTAAAAAAAAAAAACTCTAAAAGATAAGGCAAAAACTACAATTTTACTTACAAAATGATCAGGGTTTCTTGCAGGTTTCTATTGATTCGTTTTCACTAAACACAATTCAGAAGATAATTCTTCCGGGGATGGGGGGAATCTTACAATGAAAACCTGCATAAAAGTGTTTACAGCAGCTCTATTCATAAATGCCAAAACTTGGAAACAACCAGGATGGCCTTCAATAGGTGAATGGATAAACAAACTGTGGCACATCCATACAATGGAATATTACTCAGTGATAAAAAGAAGTGAGCTATCAAGCCACCAGAGACACAGAGGAACCTTAAATGCATTCTGCTAAGTGAAAGAAGCCAGTCTGAAAAGGCTACATACTGTATGATTCCAACTACATGACATTCTGGAAAAGACAAAACTGTGGATGTAACAAGAAGGTCAGGGTTGTCAGGTGTTACGGTAGCAGCAGAGAGAAGGGGTGAGTAGGTGGAGCACAAGGGATTTTTAGGCTGTGAAACTATTCTGTACGGTAGCGTAATGGTGGACACATGACATCATGCACTTGTCAGAACCCAAAACACTGTATGACATAAAGAACGAATGCTAATGTAAACCATGGACTTCAGTTAATAATAATATATCGATATTGGTTCATAACTGTGACAAACATACCGCACTAATGCAAGATGTTAGTAACAGGGGAAACTGTGAGGGTGGTGGTGATGGAAGGACCTTTCTGTGCTTTATGCCCCATTTTCTTGTGAACCCGAAACTTCTCTAAAAGTTAAGTCTATTAATTAAAAAATCTTAAGACAGTTTGAAGAGGAAAGAGACTGGTTAACCTGAACAAACAAAGAGAGAAGTGATTCCATACTGCAGAATGATATGAATGACTATCATCTCACACATGTCTGTTAGTTATGGTGTATTTTTAATTGAAATAATAGGTGTATAATAGAACACCAGGAGAGTAGTGTAGAATTATCTTTATTTCAGAACTGATGGGACCTTAGAGATGAATAAACAGGTTTAGATAAACTCAGAAAATAACCAATCATGACTATCAGAGAAGGGAAAACTGTGTTTGGTTTCTGCTGGGGCAAACTGAATGTGTTAAAGTAAGTGTTATGGAAAAAAAAACATTTATAGTTGCTAAGGATGCAAAAAAAACTCCTGAAGTTTTTATTTATGTTAGTACATTGGAATGTAGCCCAAATTACTACATATGTTTGTTAGCTAAATGGTTTAATTTAGTTGGTACTAATCTTCCACACTCTTTGAGGGTTTCTAAAGTTCTTTCTTTATCAACATAAATGATCCACCTTTTCAGCTATTTTAAAATTCAGGACAATAAACGTTCCACTGGCACATGTGAGAGGTGGTACAGCCTGGGGATTCGAGTATGGGTGGTGGAGTTAGACTGCCTGGGTTCAAATCCTGGTTCCACTACTCACTGGCTGGGTGACCTTGGGCAAGTTACTTAACCTTCCTTGGCCTTTGTCTCCCCATATGGAAAGTGGGGACAATAGCAATACTTAACCTCATGATTAAATGAATTAATGTACATTTCACTTGTGCAGGGCCCGGCCCACAGTTCTCAACTGTTAACTGTTATTAATCCCAATAAACTGATTTTAGGAGACCACGCCTGATGGCAACATGAAGACACCTCTATGGTGATACTTCTGCTACTCCTAGAATTACTGTTAACATGTTGGCCTCCTCCACTGAATCGTACTCAGTGACAGCAGGAGCCGAACTGTAGTCATCTTTGTTAACAAAAACACATTTAAGGAAATAGTTCTCAGAATAAGGAACTACACTGATTTACTTCTTACTGGGAAAGAAATTTTAATTTCAGCTAAAATTCATACTGTTGAATTGAAAACTTTTTTTTTTTTCAATTGAACTGAAAGAGGAAACCAGGTAAAGTTTTAGTGCACCATACTTTGGCACAGTGACATTACGGTATATCAATTTTAAGATCATCTGTGCCCTCAAGTATTTCCCCTGGGGAGACTGGATTACACTGGGACTTTTGGCTGAAATGCAACCATGTTGAAAAGAGAGAAAACAGCAACTGGATGTTCAAACTGAACATCAACTGCAAGTTGAGATCCACACCATTTTTAGTTGGTGAGAGCTCTAATTCACAATTCAATAGTTCCACGTAACAGATCAAATCTGCGCTTCTGGTTGTGAAAGGCTCTGGTGAACCCAGTGAGTGCAACTTCAGCTACTGTATCAAAGACTGATGTTTGTTTAATCAAGATGGGAAATAAGGGTTTATGATATCCTAAGAAGCGATAAAGTTCTTATCTTCATGCAAACTACCCAAAATAACACCAAGGGCAGCAAACTGGATAAACACCCCAAAGAACAGAAGACTGGCTTCTAAATAGATGGCCTTTTCATTTTAAGGAACAGACAAGTATTTAACTAAATTATTCTCCACCGAGACTATTAAAATGGTTTTGCTATTGCTATCCAAATGAAATTTCAGATCCACTTAATTTTAAGAAATTGACCGAAATTCAAATCACAGATTTGGTGTATTTTAAATGGTGCTATGTGCTCTATGCGCTATTTGTGCTCATTACCACATCGAAGTGGCTGGACTCAGATGTATTAAATCAGAGGTGCCAAGTTAATTTCTTAGACATCTTCATAAATAGCTCTAAAATTATTATGAGGCTTGATGATTGAAAACCTTTCCCATTTCTTATTGTTCACTGGTGACATAATTTAGATCAGATAGATATTTAGTATACAAGATTCCCAGAATTATAAAACCAGGAAGAACCCTAATGGGCATCCAGTCCAATGTCCTTACTTTCTAAGAAAATGAGGCCCAGAAGAAGCAGATGAATGTAGTAGTTAAAAGCTTGGGATCTGGAGTCAGACAGACCCAGTCTCAGATTGGCAAGTTATTCACTGCTGGACCTTGAGAAAGTTACTTAAGCTCTCTAAACCTCAGTTTCTCCATCTGCAAAATGGGATCAACAATTGTACTAATCTTTATAGCTTTGTAGTAAAGACTGGATGAGCTGAACACTCAAAAGTATTCAGCACAGAAGACTGGCACACTGTAACTACGCAGTAAATGCTACCAGTTATTATTATTATGACTAAAAACTGACTCCTAAGGCAAGTAAGCAGCAACAGAACTAGAACTTGAGTTGCTGCACGTGTCACAGTGTTTTTCATCTAAATAGTACCTGGGATAAAGATTCACTGGTCCTGACAATTTAAGTATAACTACATCAAATAGAAGGATAACTGTTTCAGTTTTTCTGCTACTGAAATGATCAAAATATTAAAATGACGCTTACATTACTGAGGTGTCAAATTCATGAAGATTCACATGTACTGAGCTTTTCGTGAGCAATGGACATTACATGTTTACCTTTGTAACTGTTAAATTATATGCTTTCAAGTATTTCCCATCAAAAGGTGCTCATATAAAATAAATGACAAAAGTTAGGGTTCACTTGCTAATGATCTTAAATTTGACCCTGATTAGTTGCTATATGGACTAAGTCCGATATTCTTAATTTGTATCATCAGTCAGATATCACCATATCCTCTACACATGTGCTATGGAGGAAGAAGAATAGGGACACATGAAAGAAAAAGGTCACATGGATCTGCAGTGTGAGTGAGAATCAGTTTGGCTAATACAGACTCCTCAGAACCCAGCAGCCACCAATCACAGACATTTGGAATTGCCGTTTCTGTCAACATTGTGTCCTTATATGATTCAGCTCAGAGTTGAATGTTTTTCTTACATTAAAAAATGAATAATTAAGAAGGCTCATAAGGAAAATGAGCTTTTTATAATGTGCTCTCAATATTCTCCATTTGTTAATTTTTAGTTCGTTGGCAGTCTTTTCAATAAATATTCTCAGACTGTCAAGTGGGTGCTTAAAACATTTTCTTGTAGTAAACTAAAGGTCATTTTTCTCCTAATCTGGAGAATGATCAATGTATATAAAATTACTTTAACTCTTTAAAAATAAGAGTAACTGAATTAAATAGACATCAGCTCAAACTACAGTGACATAAGCTCAAATATGAAAACATGAAAAAAACCCAAACACCTTTTTATATAACACCAATGTGATTCAGCAGACCAACAGATGAAGAAAATAGTAATCTGAAAAGTGGCAATCTGTATCCACAGCCAGTATTTAGTATTTCAGTGACTAGAAATAAAATGGTTTGGCAAACTTACCCGCATTTTTGCACAAGCATCTTGGGTTGATTCTGTCCCCCTGAGCTCTTTTATCAGCATAGAACCTAAATACTGAAATACAAAAAAAATTTAACGATTTATGAAAAACAGAATATAAATATGAGTAGCAATTTAAAAGCAGACTGTAGAAGTACTACTGGCCAGGTTTCCTGGCTGTAGGCTGCTGCATAACTTTTAAAAACTAACGGTAACTAATTCTAACAAATAAATGCACGTATAGAGAGAATGCAGCAGAATTAAGCACAGTTCTGAAAGCTGTAAATTGCTCTTTATAATAAAACTGTAGCAGTTTCTAAAGACGCCATCTTTCAGATCATATTTAACTGCAAAACGGGGGCATCTAAAAATGTTTTCCCTTGTTTTTTGAGGCAGCTATGTCTGCAAAAATAAATCACATCACTATCTATGTAATTACAGGGCTGTATGAGACAGCTGAGAAGCTAAGCAACATGCACCCCATTTGGACTTAGTTGGCTGCATAGGTAATTAACGTTAGGCTGTTCTGAGGCAGAGATGCAGTTTTGGACCTTTTTCATTCACAGCTGTGTGCCCTGTGGTTGATCCACTTGAGAACAGGCTGGGAGCGTGCGGGGAGGGGGAATGTCATTCACAGTTGTTCCACAGCCCAGAGAGCTGAGTCTTTGGTGCAAACTGACACTGGAGGGGCTGAATGGGGCTGAATGTCTCCTCCCAGGAATGACCAACCACTTTGCCGTTAGGTGATCGGCTCCAATACTGCCTTGGTGCAAATCGTCACGCATGCTTCAAATTCTGGCTGGGGGCGCAAATAGCTTTTAGCAAAATGTCTACTTTGTCTTTCTATCAGTTGACTCCCCTTCAACCTTTTGAAGCTTCAACGGGGCTCTTCCCATTTATCATTTTTCTCTAATTCCCTTCAAAAAACAGAAAGAGCTCTATATGTCTTTTTTAAAAGAGTGCATTAAAATAATTATTTTCCTGACATGACTGAGGAGACCCTGGCACTCTGCAAAAACTGGGTTGGGAATCAGTCCTACCGACCCGGGAGGTCTCTGACTTGAAGAGGTTGTGCAAGGGCACAATAGCAGAGGGTTTGGTCAAAGCCTTCCAAGAAAGGCTCAGGGATTTGGCATTTGAGCCTTGGAGGAGGGAGGCATTTCAATCCCCCAGTTCTGGGAAGATCACTATTGAAATGAGTCCAATGCTTCAAGATATAAGCAGTTAAAGGGGTGCAGAGAGCACAAAATGAAAAAAAAGCCCAAACTACTGTGAGATAATCAGAACATCCACATCTTCATCAAATTAAGGAAAATGATCATGGTGAAATCCTTATCTTTTAAGGTATCAGGAAACTTTGTCCTAATTGAAACATTTATTTTAAAGAGAGACAGTTGCAATGCTCTGTCCTGGGTTCAGCCACTTTCCCTGCTGTAGTCATGACAACCACCTGCCCCCAAACCAATGGTAACTTTTGAACATCTACCTGTTCATATCATTCACAATTCTCAGCTAAGCCTGATTCTCTCTCCTATTTCAAAAAAAAAAAAAAGCCCAGTACTGTAATATAATCCAAATGATGACAATGAAAAGAATCTGCTATTTATATAGAGCAGTAGACCCAATGTTTTGAGATTTGTAAGTGGAAATGTCTATATGTGCTGTATTTATACTCATTTCCATTTTAAGATAGCAGTTTATCACATTTAATTTAAAATATACAACTATATAAGGAGATAAAACAGACCTTGAGCTTACAAGATTAAAAGGGTTATAAAGCTCTATTTATTTGGACTTTCTCTGTGGTGAGAAGGCTACTTTAAGAAAAAAGAGAAGGGGAAAACATTTTAGGAATTTCAGTGATGGACATTTGGGGATACCTTCAATATAAAAGTAAACAGGTTAGAAATGTACCCTCTATCCCTGCTGGTACCCAAGTACTGAATTCTGGGTAACTTACAAAAGCTTTGTAATCACACGACTGGAAGATGAGCTTTTCCGGGTGGTGTTGCCAGTACTGCACTGGAGTTGAGGCTGTGGCTTCGTTTGGAGGTCGCAAGGTAATGGAAGGTTCTCCCCAGTCTCCTGTCTGAAAATCACATTTATTCTAGAGGTAACATGAGCAGTAGGCCAAGTTCATTCCCTATAGCTGGCCTGAGTTCATCTTATACCTGTGTGCTGTAAATGTGCAAATGTATATTATATGTTTGTTATGGTTTTATATATCTTAGCATCATATTTCCCAAAGCTGAGTTAATTTTTGAGGTATGAAAGAAGTTGACCTATTCTATTTTTCGAATGACACCCTAAGGTAAGTAGTTTTAAAATAAAACATGAATATATTCATAAATGATTTACTAATTTTCTGTTCCAACAGAAAAGAACATACAATCCTTGAAAGACTTTTCTGTTTTTAAACTTGACTGAAATGTTTAGTTTGAACTGCTTTTGCATTCAGAATACACAGTTCCATCGGTTTCAGTTCCCAGTTAGGACATGTACCATGTACTCTGAATAATTTTATATCTCTGGAGAAAAGATACAGTAGGTGTGACACTAAACAGAATTTTAGAAGAAAAATATACTAATGGATGATACCTAGTTTCCCTCCTCTGAATTCATTTGTATCAATACAATACTACTGTGGTTGTCTTGGATATACTCAGCCAGCTCCCTCAGAAAACCTAAAGCATGAATGAAAAATAAATATTTAAATACCAGGTTTGGTCATACATGCACATGCATGTACTTGAGGACCCTAATCACAAATACAAGCACATTCCCATATGCTGGTATATCATATAGTACATAAATGTCCACAAAGACAGACCTAAGACAGAAGGACATTCTATCATTTTAATTATCATTTTCCATGAGGTTAACCTCGATATGTTTTATTACTGTCATGGTTTAGTATGAGCATCTATAAAGTCAAAGGCCTGTGTAGGGAGATTTCTCCTTTCCCTCGTAAAGATTCTGATTGTTCAAGATTTGGTTCTTTGTTGGACATAACTCAATCTAGACAACAGGCAGATTTCCAAAGCCACTCTCCCTCTAACTTGGATTTGGTTGGTCTTACAGAATTATGAGAAATTACCTTTCTCAGGAGCTGGAAGAGTATAAAGAGGTCTCATGAGCTCCAAAACCAAATAAAACCTTGGCTAGAGACAAAGTTCCACAGAAGTACTGGCAAATGGGTTGGCACTAGGATTTCTTAAGGAGGACTTTCAAGAAGTCTGGGATAAGAATGCCAAATTTTGGATGTAGGTGTATGTTTTGGGGGAAAAAAGTCCATAACTTTCATTAAATTCTTTGAAATGCTCTAGAAAGTTCAAAAGGTTAAGAGCCCCAAGTCTCCAGGTGTAGCTTAAATAGGATGTGTGTTTTGGGGAAGACGACTACCATTCCACTTTTTCCCTGTGCAGTTTGGACTTACATTAGGAGGAATACGAGGTGGCTGTCATTACTGGAAAGGGTTAGGCATAGGCTTTGCCGTCTGGAAATTTCTAACTGGCTTTAAAAAACAAAAGAATTCTAGAGCCCCTTAGGAATGCAAAGGCCTTGTCACAGAGACCGAGGAATGCACAAGCCTTTTCATGAAGCAGAGAGCCTGTAGCTTTTCTCCTTAAGATGGGTGACTCCCAACCACGGGAAGAGCAAAGTGAGCCTCGTAGTATCTCCTTGGCTTCTCACCAGAGTGTGTGACCAGTCAGAACCCCTCTGCTCCTCTCTTACGCTCTGCCCTGAGCTACTCTGTGTGTTAGTTCTGTTCTAGTTGCTGATTTACTCTCACAGGGCTCCGTTCTCCCATCTCCCGTCTGTTGATATTGTTAAGGCTTTACCTGGAATACTTACTTTGGCATTTTTAAACAGAAATCCTATGTTTTATGACCCATCCCTGACTCATTCTTGAGTTTTTCTTCATGTTTATACAAACTGTTATTTCGTGAAAGCAATAACTGATTGCAATTAATTAATTTGGAGTAAGTTTTCCTCTGACTTCCTATTTTGATCTTTTCTTTTCCTTCTCTCTCAAATGTCTGGATCTTTTTTATCTCTCCAGTCTTTATTTCAACTGGCTGTGATTTGGTCTTAAAAAAACTAGTATAAAACTAAAAATGCAGAATATGCGAATTTCAATATTATTTTGAAGCTGAGTGTAATAACCTTTAAATAAGGTAAAACTCTGGAAACATGCAGCTGTGAGTTCTTAACTAAAAGCTCTCCTCACATCTAGCAAATCATCCTCTAATCTCCCCCCATTAACCTTTTCCCCTGTTCTCCCCCCTCCCTCGATAAAGCAACAACAACATAGCAAACAGGTGTTGTACATTTAAGTCACAGGTAACACTGTTAACGGAACAACAGAAGTTGGCACACAACTTTGTGGAATGATACAAAAGGAGCTGGTTGACCTCAAAAGATCCTTCGATCCAGTGTCCGCTGACGTGACAACCCAAAGCAAGCATCCAATCTTCACGTTAGCCCTGTCATCATTTAGCTGAGGTTCACCTTGGCCAAGCTCAATGGGCAGTTTTCAGAAAAGCCTGAACAGACATGGCAGGAGCTGGGGGTACCATGGGTTGTGGGGCAAGGGTTGTGGGGTAGGGGTGGGGATGGGTGGGTGAAGCTGGGGTTATGGGGACATTTGAGGTGTTCGTACATTAAGCATGCAAATCATATGCAAACTCATTCTCTAACTGCTGAATTAACTCAGGCACTTTTATAATTGAATTTCAATGTGAGTTCCACATATACTGAAAGCAGAATGCCGATGCAAATATTTACATCATCCACAGAAGTCGCAGCAGCCATTTTGGGAATTACAAGCCCCAGCATACAGCACCTCAGTCTGGAGATCAT
This sequence comes from Tursiops truncatus, assembly GCF_011762595.2. Taxonomy (NCBI): domain Eukaryota; kingdom Metazoa; phylum Chordata; class Mammalia; order Artiodactyla; family Delphinidae; genus Tursiops; species Tursiops truncatus. The sequence continues at coordinate 22,439,471 of NC_047044.1, read as the reverse complement.
TTCCATCTCTTATTTGATAACCACTTGAAGAAATCAGTGGTGCTTCCATTTAATCTGTTTAGGCAGCGCCATCATCTGCTCTCCTATGACTCCACTTTGTCCAGAAATCACAAACCACTGCTTTGAATCCAGAGTGATCTGACACACTTTCCCTACGTGCAATGGGGGGAGATAATTATAGGGAAGAGAAACAGAATCCTTACTTCATTTTCTTTGAGGCCCAGAAAACTTTGCTCCAGTGCAAATATTTTAAAAATTCCCTACAGGGACTGAATCTACCTTTCTGGAAATAGAAACTGAATTTTGTCATACTTAGTGCTATTTCCAGAAATTCATTTTCAAACAGAGGGAAAAGTGTTCTTAAAATTGAATTTATAAGGAAATAATTTTCCTTTCTTCCTGGAAATTCATCAACTGATTTTTTTTAACCTTAGATCTAAGAATATTTAGAAGACTCTGCTTGTACGTGTTGATTTTTCTCTTTGGAATTAATTCAGTGGGAATGGATGGACTCCTCATTACTCTATGGTAAAGGGCAGATGTGGCCTTGATCCTTGGGGTGGCATTCAGCTTCACCCGGTTGACGGACAGTAAAAACAAAAGTGCTTGGAGAACAAGGGTGCCTTAGGTCTCCGTGCTTTTGGAGGCTGAATTACAGCAGGAATGAGCTATGCAGGAAAGAGGTAGAGCAGTGCTAATATGGAGGAGCTGTAGAGACCAAAAAGCAAAGAAGGGGTTTTGCCTCGCATAGAAAATAATTTCAGTTTTGAAGCCCAGTATTAGCTCTTGTTAAATAGTACATTCGTATCTAGATAATATCTGTATTTCTTCAGGTAAGTTTAAAACATTAATACTTTCCCAGTTAAAAATGCTTGTTAAATATTAAATAAAAATCAAACAGACTTAAAAAGTCTTTTGCCTGAAATAATGGTTTATAATCAAGTCTTATATTTACTGAAAAGTAGATCTAAACATGGGTTACAATGAAGCAATACTATTTAGTTAGAATAACAAAATAAAATTGAAAAAGCCTGGGGTAAAAGCCTGTCATACTGTAAATTATTAGTGACTGGCAGTGCTTTTTAAAAGGCTTAAGAAATTGCAGAAGAGAAATTAAAATGATCCAAGGCCCTCTTACTAGGTATCTTCAGGATATTTCTTTAAAGCTTAAAATACTTAGAGAAAAATCTTTTCTTTAGGTTCACGTATTGAATGCTCTTAACAGTCCGAGAATTTGGCCATGGATTAAAAGCTTGTTTACTTGGCATATACGTATGTATTTATTTCCTTTAATATATATCAGTTAAACAGAGGAAAATGTACATTATTAACTACCCCTTCAAACTCAAATAAAAATTAACCTTCCAATACGAAAGAAAAACATAATTTGAGATTAAAGTTTTAAACGGAGAATTGATTCTGCTTAAGAGGTATTTGCCAACTGCCAGCTAGAAATTCATAGCCTGCTGAGTTTGAAGGATTATAATTGGGCCGTACCCCATATAATGTAATTACATTAAATGTCTCATACCACCAGCTGAAAGTATAAAACTGCTAACTGAATTTAGTTATAACACAGAAAAAAATTTGCAAAATTTCAGAGCTTTTTATTGGATGGCGGATTCCAAAATGTAGCTTTTAATCTTTTCATTATTTCAAAGGGTGGTAAAACTGCAAGGTTTTAGTTCATGTGCACCAGACATATAATTCTAAAACATCATATCACATAGCTCTCTACCCCCCAAAATGGAAACTGAAGATATCACATATTCTATATGTTCTGAGAATACAAAGGGGAAACATCATCTATATTCTTACTTACTTCCTGAGAAAACAGTTTTGTAAGGACGTCAGTAGATAATTAAAAGCTATGATTATGACTTAGTTTCCTAACATGAACAGGAAGATATGGTATTTTCCAGGCCTTGTATTATTCTTTAAAGAATTTTTAAAATTAGGATTTAATTGATTCTTTAAATAGAAGCTTTTAAATCTTGTCTACTAGGAACTGCTCCCACCTACCTGCTTGTAAATTTAGATCTGAATATTACCAAACATTAGTCTCTACTGAGAACACTTAATGAAAAACTAAAATGATTTTAAATGACGACTGTTATTTTCAGGTTTCACTTTCAATAATTCTGACAAATGACAGAGATGGGCTACCCAAACATGTATGATATATGTAATTACATTTACTTTCCATTATCTCTACAGCTTTGAAGAAGGCTACATATAGCTCTATATTTATAAATACGTACACATGTATTTGGATGTGAATGTAAGGAAAGGTCTCCTACAAACATTCACACACACATGAAAGCAAGATGCTGCTGCAGTTCTTTTAAAACATCTTCAAGAATAAAGAATGCTGGTTTGGTCAAATGCAGCTGGTTATCTTGAATTTGTTCCTTTTGATGATAAAGAGCAGAGATGGCCACTTCTGAACACGAAAAAGCACTGGTTAGAATTTACGTGTTCAGGAGGAACTGCTGGGTCACTGGAGCATCAGTACCAGGCAATGTATAGACACTGTGGTCCCCAAGTGCCAGAAATTCCCATGCACAGGAGGAGGGGTGTGCCTGACATGGCACCTCAAAAGATGCCCTTTGCATGCCACCCCAAGAGCTCTGCTTAGTGATTCTCAACCAAATGCCTCAACCTCTTAGACAGCAGGCTATCCAATAAGAGAAATTTAACGGAGTGTGAAAATAGAATTGGATTTTAAAATACAAAATGGAAAAAAAACCCAGACATTAAAATGTTTCCTTTCCAAACAAAAATGAATTTTTAAAAAGTATGCCAAAGTGAACTGTGAATATTTGAATATTAAGCAGCTCAGAGTAAAACAGGTCATGATTTCACACACATTCCAAAGATCAGTTCAGTACTGTCAAGTGGAAAAAAAGAAAAAGGCTGAGAACCACTTTGTAGCTGTAATGGTGCCTCTCCTGGCTATACTCCTCCCATATTTGCATAAAACTTATATATAATATCATGCAAATCATACTCAAATATTTCTCACAAGTAAAGTGCATGAACCTTTAAGAATTGTTAGGCACAAAGGACTGAATAGCCCATGGACATGGGAAATACAAAATGGGGAAGAATAACACTGATATATACATGGGTATATATATATATCAATTTACCCTTTTCCTTTTTCCTGTAAAAGCAAGTTAACGCAGACACCTGGGATGAAAGCCAAACTCACATGGGACAGATTTTAACTGTAGACTTCAAAACCAAGTATGTTTCTTATTTTAGGACAACGTTTGCACGTTAACTAGTCACAAGGCACAGTGAATGAAGTATAAGAGACAAAAGAAATTTCAGGAGTTGTTAGACATCACAAATTTTCTGCATTGCCAGGACATGGTCCCTATAGCTACTGACGACACTTTGCAACACACGACACAGCTCAAGTTCAGGAAGAGAAAAATAACCATTTGTAACCTTACATTATGAACCTGATGGATGGCTGAGAAAGGAAATCCAGCGTTCTGATTCGTCCATATCTCACAGACAGACGACTGCTGATATAAACAGAAAACTATCTCATCTTGTCAATATTTAAAACACGGCAGCTACCAAGGTAGCATCAAAGAAGGGAAGGAGGAAAATAATAAAAAGCAAAGAATCATATTTCTTAAAAAAAAAAACAACTCAAAACACCAAAAAAACTTTCAGGGTGCCCGAGGTTTAATAATTGACTTTCAAGTCATTCTTTTGCCTAAAAACACTTTTGGGTTGGCTGGAAAAAAAAAAGACCATTTATGCATTAGTATTATGTCAAGGGAAATTACCAATCCATTCACATCTTGGAAAAAGCAAACTGTGTTTTACATTTGCCGAAGAGAACGGAAATACCTTCCCTCTTCATGTCATTCGTTTCAGAGGATAAATATTTTTATGAAGTTCAAGAAGGATGGGAAAAAAATCTTTAACACAGATCAAACATTTTAATTTTCTTATCTTCAAATGACCGAGAGCAAACAATGCAATAAAATGACTTTCCTAACTTAGTCATTGCTCAAGTTGGTAAACCTAGAGAGATTTTTCCCCTCCAGAGCTCTCAAGAGCAAAGCTCTGTGATTAACAAGGGAGAAGTGCCAGTTTGCTGCCCAGCAGAGGGAATGTGTGGTGGTGGAGGGGCCCCAGGGAGGCACAGCAGGGAGGGGCTGGGGTTGGGAAGCTCAGCTCCGTCCCTCAACCAGAAACTTTGGGGAATGCCATTTGGTGTCTGGGAGCCTAATGAATCTGCTCCATGATGCGGATTCTCTACCACACCACTAACAATCTAACAACCAACAATTATTCAAAGGCAGTAACGTTTGCTTAGAACCAAATGCCAAATGAACCAACACCCTCCCAGGAGTTATAGCAGAAACCACCAGATAAACCAACGAGACTCCTGGCTTGACCTTTACAGAGTTCTTTTCCTGAACTCCATCAGCTAAAAGACACCATGAAATTGAATCACAGAAAATGGCAGAACGCCTGAACTTATTCAGCTAAGCGCCGCGAACATCCCCAGAATTCACAAGCAGAGCGCACAAAGATCAGTGCAGGAAGGAGATAAGAATGGAACCACAACACAGTTTAGAACCCCAGCAAAGAACAATATCATCAGCAAATGCACTGTGGAAAAGAAAGCTTATCCCTGGCTAAATGTTTCCCCCACCTCCACCCTCCCAGAAACGCTCACCAGAAATTTAACATCTCTCTCTCCGGTTCCAAAGGCAGCTCCACACACACCTACATCTTTGCTTTCCATCCCTTCTGTCATCTGGATGGCTTGCTGGGGACAGACTGTCAGGTAATTGGCATTCTGTTAAGAAAGTAAGATACCTGGGGTCTGACCAAAAGGCACCTCCAACCACCTCCCACTTAAACCAGCTCTGCTATTCTCAGTTTCTGCTCTAAACTTCATGCTATTTTCTCCACAGGGGCATCTTCCCCTTCCTTCTCTGCAAAAATTAAATCTCTAGCAAGTTAAGTCTTGGGGCCATTAAACCCCCAGCCTCGTCTCCAATAGGTGTCATCTGATTTAAATATATTAATTCCATGCTTCAGCAGGACTACCATCTTAACCGGCGCCAAACATACTTCTAGGATACCCTTAAAGCACTGTCACCCACAGTTCTGAGATAGTTCTTTTACAGAAATTACATCTTCTACGACTTTCACAGACTTTTAGTGCTAGAAGTAACCCAGGGATCACCTGTCATCTGACAGATGAAGAGAAGGACATTCAGAGAGGTTAAGTGGCTTGCTGTGGTCACACAGGGAAGTGTCACAACGTGTCAGCCTGCCAGGATGGCTAGGGAGGAATGCCAGCCCAGTACTGACCTCGCCAGAAGACGGAGAGAATATTCAGTTATATGGAGGCTGTTTACTAATCCTGAAACAAATATATATAAATGGAGCCAGTTCATGGAACAGTCTCAACTCTACAGGGGTTCAAATACCTTAAAAGTTTTGTTTTCCAGTCAACTCCTCCCAAACGGGCCATGCCCAGTCCCTCCTCCCTGGTGGGCAACAGGCCAATCGACATTCTGGGCAGCCTGCATGACCTCCTGGTCACTTTGAGTTATGAAGAATTCACTTTTTTATAAAACTCCAATATCATTTATGATTCAAACTTTGCCCTTCCCCACCACACTCCAGTCCTGAGGCTTAAAGAAACCCGAGGTAGGGTGGCACGGTCCTCCTTGGATGTCCCCCATGCCAAGCTCAGCCTCCTTCATGCACTTAGCTGGGCCGGAGGATACAGGAGAAGGACAAGGGCCTCTCTCTTACTTGACAGTGGCTGAATTCTCCCTGCTGGTTGTCACTGCTTCTCAGGGTAATACTAACTTGGTCTCTGATCCTTCTCATAGGAGCTGCCCCGCCCTGGGTTCTACCGTATCTGTGGAGGTTCTCTGGAGGTCTTTGCTGGGGAGGGATGTCCCTACTGCACAGTCCCTGATGTGAGAAATGTGGCTCTAGCCTGACTTTCCCCAACCCCATCCAGCCTTCTTAGGTAGGACACGTGCACGCCCCTTGGGTGGGATGCAGGGGAGAGTGCACGAGCCCCGCCTCCTGACTGCTCATCCACAGCACATATATACATCCTTGCCACGCAGAGCAGTCTGCTCTGTGACCAATCCTCCTCTCTGCCAGGACATCTCCCTCCAGTTCTCTCTTCCTCAGTTCAGGTTGGTTGATCTGCATCTGCTCCCAGAAGTTCACCTAGGGAGAGAGATACCAGTTTCCCCTTCTGGCTGGTTCCCTCACTTCGGGTGAGCATTCCTCTTGGAGACCTTCTCCTTAGGCTTGGGTTGCATGGGGATGCACTCTCTCCCCTCCCATGGGAAGGGAGGAGAAGCCTCGGTTCTTTCCACAGTGGCTCAGACAATTCTCTGCCCCCCTGGCCCGCCCCCAGCACCGATCTTCTGACTCTGTGGACAGGAGGCTGACTGTGCAGGGCAGGATTTACCACTTGTTGGTAAATTCCAAGTAGGGTGTCTGGCTCCCTTATCAGCAGCTCTCTCTTTAGAACGTGCAATACTTAGTACCTACAGGCAATTTCCTCCTTAGCATCCTGTTACATGAATATATCTTCCAACAGTCACAGAAGTTACCAGAAAGTTAAGGAGGGAAGAGAGGGTCTTGTGCCATAATTATTTTTATTTTTAAAACTCCATATAAGATTTTCTCAGTGAAGAAATAAAACCCACCTCTAGTCATATACACTGAAGAGAGTTCCCATGTGGCTTATATACCTTTTAAAGGTGTTACAATAACTATTTTTCACTTATAAGGTATGTTCAAACTTGATAAAGGAAATCCTCTCTCATTTCCAATAACTATGTGCCTCAGTGCAAATGGTAAAAAGTCAGATTCAAAAAACAGAGTTTAAAATAAAGGCAGTTAATTGTATTTTAGTTATGGAGATGGTTTTTTAAAAAGCTGATAACATGTCAGACATCACAGTAATTCTGACGGTAGCAAAGACTTTACCAGGCGCGTAAGAGCAGTAGCTTAAGGTAGACCAGCTGTAATTGGTGTCCTCATAACATGAAATGGCTCTTCTTCTAGACACGTGGTTATCAGGCTGCGTGTTGGAATGAATTTTTTAAATGCAAAAGAGCTTCCCCTGCAGAATTTCATTACATTTATGAAGATGATACTTCAGGGTACAACATGCATTGAACTACAGAGTGTTCAAAAGCTTTTAGAAAGAAAATAGCAGTGAGAAAATTTCATCTGGGGCCCCAATTCCTAGAACAGAAGTGATTTAAATCTAAGTTTTAATTACACTTCAGAACGTCCTCATGTGTAAAGAAGAAGAAGAATAGCACTTGGCCTGCTTATTTCATCAGGTCGTCGTGTGGCTCGTGCTAAGTAAGCTTCACGCGAGAGGGAACTTTTTCACATCTCTGTTTCTAGGACCTGGAATACAGAAGCCATCAAACGTATTGACTGAGTGAATGGAATCACAGAATGTGTTCGATATTTCTTGGCAAATGGTCAAGCACCATAGGAACATTAATTACTGCTCTTCATTATCACGTTTAGTTGATCTACTTTGTTGTTGCCACTTGTGCCTTCAGTAAACTACATCACTGACAACACTCTTCTGGCGAAATGCACCAGAGATTAACCTTGCAGACTTCTTGTTAGAGATGGTCTCGTTTTTCCTGATAAAGGCTGAAAAAGCACCGCTAACTTTGTTGAAGAGAGAGGCACACCTATATGCTAAAGAGCTGCTTGTACGAGCCTGGAAACAATTCTGTAAAAGGATAGTAAACACCCTTTGCAATTTCATTTGCTTATTAATTTTCTCTCAGTTCCTTTTCCTCATACATTGTGAAGCTTAATTTAGTTGATCTGAACTTGAATTACCATGAAATCCAAATAAATGGGGGTTAAGGTATAGCGATCTTAGAACTGAGATATCAATAATTTAATGTTTATTTCTTTGGTGATGAAGTTAGCACACTTTTAGAGGTACACAATTTTATCTTGAGTTCAGACCTCTCTCCTGATTCTGGAAATGTTTTCTTAAAATGCAACACACATATTGCTATTGTTACCATTATGTAGCTCAGGTTACCACGAATACAGTTCAGAAAATACCACACGTTTGCATTCAAATCTAGTAACAAACTAAAAAGCGTATTACCTATATCCAAAGTCTTTCTCCTAAAGGTTGACTTCTTTTTGCTCAGTTGGTAGCAACCCAGTAATTTACAATAAATTCTCTCTCCTTCACCGTCTGTTCTCCCTTCTTTACTGGAACATTCCCTGTAAGTACTGAAACATCTTCCATTAAAAGCAAACAAGCCCCTTTCCTTGACCCAACATTCTCCCCGAGCTCCTGCTCCGATTCCTGTTCTTTAAGAAGCAAATCCCCCCAAGAAGTATCTATATGGTCTCGGCTTCCCCTTCTCCCGTCCTCACCTGAGCCTACTCTGCCGAAACTGCTTTTTTCATTGTGTCAAATCCAACTGGTCATCTTCCTTGACCTCCTGACACTTGATCACTCCTTCCTTTTTCAGCCTCCTTTGCTGGCTCCCGTCATCCTCTGGTCCCTGGAGCATCAGACCTCAATCCCTTTTCCTTCTCTGGCTTTACCAGGTGGTCTCATCCTGTCCCGACTCCCAAATTTATGTCTCCAGCCCAGATCTCTCCTCTGAACTCCAGATTCAGACATCCAGCTGCCTTCTTAACACCTCTCTTAATCTTGGTGATTAAGAGGTATCCTAACCTTAAATGCCCCAAACCAAGCTCCGGATCACCTCACCTTCCCTGTAAGCTTTCTTATCTCACCAAATGGCAACCCTCTTCTTCCAGTTGGGGTCGTCCTCTTGCTCACATTTCACATTCATTCCAGCAGCAAATCCTACTGAATCTACTTCTAAAATCTTCTCACCCTCCTATCACTACCTGGTCCAAGTCACTACCTTTTCTCACTTGGATTCTTCCATTAGGCTTCCAAACTCATTGCTCTCGTCCTTGCCCCCTTAGTGTTTATTCTCAATACAACAGCCCAAACGATCCATTTAAAGTGAAAGCCAGATCATGCTGTTCTGCTCCATTTAACTCAGAAGAAAAGTCAGAGTCCTAATAACGGCCGGCAAGGATCTCCATCCTCCGGCTCCCATGCCCGCCCTTACCTCTCTGCTCTCTTGCTCACTCGGTTCTGGACAGCAAAGCACACTCTTGCTTCAAAGCCTCTGCCCTTGTTTCCCCTTCTCCAGACGCTGCAGGACCAGCTCCCATACCTCACGTTCTACTCCAGTGTCACCTTCTCGGAGAAGTCTTCCCCCAAAACCCAGCATATTATATCCAAATTAAGTCTATGCTTTCTACGCTGCAAAGGGATTATTCTTTCAGGCACAAATTGAAAATGTGGAAAAACGTTTACAGCATAAGAACCTGTCTTCCTGGCACCCTGACATTCATCCAGAGATAATTACTGCTCATCTATTGGGTACAAGGCATAGGTCGCAAAGTGAGTAGGGGTCAGCCCTGCTTTTAGTCAACGTTTATGGAATAGGGATTGCTATGGACATGATCCATTTTCCTTTGTCAGGACCAGTATGTGGTAAACTGGGATTCAGAGGCTGATGGGCCTTAGAAGCAGCAAGTGGGCGATAGCTCCACCCACTCAGTAACACCAATTAGGCTCTGAAAACCTTCGGGATTCTGCGATGCTGTGTAGCTAGTTTAATAAAGAAGCTTGTGTGAATAGAGCCCTCTGGTCAGATTCTCTCAGAGATGAAATTTTCTGCCTTGTTCTAGCTCGGAAAAAAAAAAAAAAAAAAAAAGAAAGCTTTTCCTCTGTTTCTCCCTTATGTTTGTCATAATTTTTCACACTTTGGGGTGTTCAGAAATTGACCAGAAAGAATCTAACAAGAAATCCGAAAGGTTCAGAGTGAAAGTTAAAAGAGTAATGAAGTCCATTTCTTCTCTTGGATGACAGCTCTTCTAAAATGAAACAAAAACAAACTTAAAGAGAGAACAAAACAGCTTCAAAGGCAAAAGAAAAATGGGCACCCTAACAAAGGAAGTCTCGGTCAGCAGCCAGCAAACTCAGCGCCTCCTTGAGCAGAGAATAAAACGAGATGAGATCTGTCAAAGGATGGAGTCAGACAAATTCAGATCAGTCAAGGAACAATGCACCAAACACCTCGTATGCAAAAGAAAACACCTCTTTTCTTTAGCAGCGACAGCCCTCGCAGCCTCCTCTTCCATGGGCACCAACCAAACCCTGCCTGGAAACCAGAAATCAGAAGCTTTTGTCTCTCCTGAGTTACCCAGAAGTCGCAGGCCAGCATCTTATTTTTCCGTCCCACCGTCGTAGACGTGGGAACCATCCTCCTCCTCTCTTCACGGGGGAGTTCTGCAATGTGTAGACACTCTCTAACAACCATGTGTGATTCTCCTCTTCAATTACGTCGGGAACGTCACAAGTTCAGGCTTTCTTACCACTGGCCCTTTCTGTGAAAGGTTTTGGATCAACTATTTTATTTGCAGGGAATGCTGGACTAAAAAATCCTGCTTCCCGTCATTTCTTCACTTTTCTGATGAGCAGTCTTCTCAAACCTTCATGATTGTGAACTTGACCCCGTATCAGGGAAATTCTTGCACAGATTGGTAATCACCTGCTGGAAATGAAAAGCCAGGCCAATAGTTGTCTTTCCATGTGTGACCCATTATTGCTGGCGTCAGAATGGATCAATCTAGCAAAAATGGGAGGAAGTAAACACTGCATTCGGTCTCATCATAAGTACACTGAAATGATACAAATTCTGATATTACTTGCTGCCTGCCCAAAGTTACAGCTTTCTTTCACTAACTTCATCCCCGCTTCGCTCCTCCCTGTCTCCTTCCCTCCCCCCTCCTCCCTCCTTTTCTCCACCCCCCACCATCTTTCTTCCCTCTTTCCCTGTAAACTCTGATTCTGCTACTGACAGCACATAAAGTAAGCTCTCAGCTGCTGAAATAGGAGAGAACTATAGCCATGTGACCTGTTATTCATTTGTAGAGATAATACATAACCTGCATTCCCTAATATGACGGTTGTAGCCCTAAATGACATTACACAATTATTTATGAAATCTCTTCACAGGAAAAGAAAAAACAGAGCAGAGGAAAAAAAATGGAACACTGTCTATACAATCCAGATATTACTGTTCAGCTCCCCAGGTTCCCTGGATGTTGCAGGGAATTTAAGTCAATTGGGATCATGCTGTTTCTTGCAATATGGGCTGTTTTACTTGCTCTCCCTCAAAGTTTGGATGCCACGACTCTTGATACAAACATTTTTCAGGGCCATTAGCAGAAATATTAATCACTCATTCAGAACTGCACCGATCTGCTTTTTATCATAACATGAACTGCTGCAAAGAAATTCCATTTTGCAAAGTACTAATTGTTCTCTGCCTGTAACATCTCTTTAAAATATACATTATGTTCCTTTCTTGTAAATCGACAATGTCATTTTTAAAATTTCAACCCATTTATTAACTATATGCTCAACATTGGTTCCTGCCTCTGGTAAAAAAAAAAAGAGAGGTATTGGACAGGACATTCATTCAATGATGTTTACTGAGACCGCACTATTTCCTCACGTTTTCCTTGTGGAATGTATGGGGAAACAAGGTCTGGTTGATTTAATCCTCTTGCATGATGCCAGCCTAAGAGGTCTCTCCAGAAGAACTTTTTCCTCAGTTCTGCCTTGTTCAGCACTGAAATCAATACACTGGAGGAATTACTTGAAAGGCACACTTTTCTGAGGTACACTTTTAAAAGCAACATATTACATAGTTGGGAAGGATCACTGATACATTGAGCATTGACCAAGTTCTAAAACGGCACTGACATGCCCAGAGCTGGGGAATCCGGATGCTGCGTAGCCTGCGTCCCACTTATCAGAATGCTATTGGCAAGAGGTGGATGCGGTTAATATAGTGAAGGGAAGACATCAAATTGTCTTTAGTCTTAAAGAACTATTCTCAGCAAGAGGGAGTAGATTTACTCTTCGTGTTTTCAGAAGATAGCATTAACTAACTACATGGGAGCTTTAAGGAGGCTTCTTTCAGTTCAATATAAGGCAAGAGTTCTATTCATTAGAACTTTTCTGATGATGGTGGGGCTGGCTGCCTCACAAAGTGGGGACTGCCTTACAGGGACAAGCTCAGGAATAAACTTGCGGCTGTTTATTAAGGATGTATTAGAAGGGGCGCTGCATCAAGACACATTTTCTGGCCCCCTCCCACCCTAAAGCTCTCTGCTTTTCATTAACAGAAGCACAAAAGGATCCTCTAGCCATAAGTGCATGTAGATACTGCAAGTTACTATAAATTTTTGTGATACTACATTCAAGCCTCAAAGTAGAGATCGATACAGAAAGGGGGGGGTGTCACAACATTTCACAACTGGTTATGTGAAGCAATTGTTTGCTACCCCTGATTTGCAAAGAATGAAAAGTTGGATGTCAAGAGCAAAGGATCTTCTTTAAATACAATGTTTATCCACACCACCTTAGAGGTTCAATTCTCTACTAACTTTGCATTTACATAAAGTATTAGCTATTAGTAACAGAATTTGTCAGAGGACTACAAAAAATTGCGCTGAAGCCTTTTGGGGTTCTAGAATTTTTAGAATGTGTCATGTCTGCTGGTATAGACACAACCCGGGTGTTCATCATCACAGTGGTTAAAGCACAGGCTCTGAAGCTAGAGAGCCTGGGTTCAAATCCTGGCTCTGCTTCTTACAATCTCTGTGGCCTTGGGTCAACAACACAAAGTCTCCGAGCCTCAGTTTCCTCATTTTAAAGTTGTATTCATCAGTGCTGGCTCTGACGATAATGACGATGAACTAACTACCAGATCTAAGCCTGGCAGACGATATGCTACTATTCCAGGTAGTTTGTTTCTCTAAAAGATTTGAGACCATCCCAGTTTGTGTCTAAGCTGGAGTCCTGGAAACCTGTGGTTTTGTGGTGCCTAATACCTATGTAAAGTAATCTGGTCAACAAGTATTTATGGAATGCTTATCACAGGGAATTAAAAAATAAGGAAGAGTCAGGCCTCACCCCTAGCACTCATATACTTTACTATAAGAGAAATAAAATAAAATTTAATATATAATATAATGACATTTTTAATATATGTTAACTCATAAAGTATTTAAAAGTACTTAAGTATGGATACCATCCATAAATCCTCTCCAAAGAGCTCCAATGCTAACTAGGTTATCACACAGATAGGAACCTCCTGTGCAGTGTTTGCAATCCTAAGAACTATTGTTTCCACATCTCTGGAAAGGTATTAGTTTGGGGCCTACCAGCTGGAAAACAGAAATAGTTTTGTAAAACACCGCTAAATATTATGAGCTTTACTTTAAAATGCATTTATTCCCAGTTGCAGTTGAAAAAGCATAGCGTAGAAGGAAGCTAGAGTTATCTCAAAATAATAATAATTTCTAAAAACACCCAAACGTAGAGCTGTATACTTTGTAAACTACTGTGATAACTACTACTTTATTTGTGCCTCACAACAGCAATGTGAGGGGGCCTTAATCTCACTTGAGGAAGAGAAAACTAAGGCTCTGAGTAGCTAAGAGGCTTGTTGAAGGTTACAGAGGTATCAGATATCAGAGACAGAATTTTTAACTCTGACCTCATTACTTCAAATCTAGTATTTTAAAAAAGCTCATCAAATCAAGTATGCAAAAATGAAATGAATACCCATGTAATATAACAATTGTCGATCAGATATTCTTGGAATTCGGATGTCAGAATGGGTTTAATCAGGTGTCCACCACTGCTATTTCTGTCTGCCCAGAAACCATGGCCACTTCTGCTCATGAAAGCCTGTCCACAGGAGGAGTTTCTTTGCCATCCCTCAGTTCCTGTGGTTCAGGTGGAGCTAAAACCATCTCCAGGCATGTGACCTATGCCTGGCTAATCGCATCTCTCTCTCTCTCTCTCTCTCTCTCTCTCTCACACACACACACACACACACACACACACGCACACCACGCACACACCATGCACACACACACCACACACACACATGCTCCTCTCCTGTGTGATTAGATCAGGACACATAAAAGAGCCAAACCAGCCTGATCTGAACCAGTGGGACTCAATCCTGGGGCTTTTTGGGGAACCCTTGGTAAGATAAGCCCTCTTTCTCACAGGTTCCAGTTTAACAGGAATTGGACTTGAAACTCCCCTCATGTAGAGAAAGCCTGATTGGGAAAAGAGCCAACCCCGAGGACAGCAGAGCTAAGACATGAAGAGCCTGAGACCAAGATGTCATATGAGCACCTGAACCCAGGATACCAGGACTTTGTACCAAAAATGACCCAAGTATGTGCCCTTTTCTGCTTAAGACATCTTGAGTTGGATTTCTGTTACCTGCATGCATTCAGAAGAGTCCCTACTGATTTATTACTTTAGTCATACATAAACGGACGTAACTGAGACAGGACCGCACAAGAAGCCCCATTTCCTCTAGACATTAAACACCTTCCCTTTATTTTCTTTAATACTGGAAAAAGAAAAGGAAGAAGGAGAAAAGAAGAGAATTCTCCTACCCTTGAAAACATATCAAGGTCAGATTATAAGAGCCAACACTGACCTGTGGACCCAAGAACTGGACTGAATCTAATAAGAAACATTCCAAAAATTTAACAAGTGGAAAAAGATAGCCTGGTGTGCCTCTTGGCAAACATGCCGCTCAATGCCAGCCAGCCTAAGGCACCACAAAATATCACAAGGTCAATTCCACTAAAACAGGGTTTTTATATATTGTCCAATTTATTATTTATTCACTTGAAAATAGGATCCTTTCTGTTCATGTTTTAAAAAAAAATCCGTGATCTGGTTTTAACTGGAAACATTCTCCTTGGTTAAGTACCAGCACATGATGGGTAGGTGGAGACATCACAGCTTCCCTAGCAAAGAGAGTGGAGGTGTTTAGGTCTGATTGCGTCAGTCAGAACAAACTCCTGGTCATCTAATGTGCCTCACTGATGGACTTGACAAGAGAATGAAAGAATTGAGACTTGTAAGATGAGTATCAAAACGTAAAAGCGACTCCATCTGAGTGATTCTCCCACTTCTTCCTATTATTATTATTTTTTGACTGTGGTACAGGATAGACGGTAACACTTCAATGTTGCCCATAAGACGATAATCATACTGGAATTTCCGGCACCAAAGTTGTCAAGGGGAGAGCATACATATAAACTTAAAAAAATTTTTTTTTAGTATCCTTATTGGAGTATAATTGATTTACAACGTTGTGTTAGTTTCTGCTGTATAACAAAGTGAATCAGCTATATGCATACATATATCCCCATAAGCCCTCCCTCTTGAGCCTCTCTCCCACCCTCCCTATCCCACACTTCTAGATGGTCACAAAGCACCGAGCTGATCTCCCCGTACGATGCAGCTGCTTCCCACTAGCTATCTGTTTTACATTTGGTAGTGTATATATGTCAATGCTACTCTCTCACTTCGGCCCAGCTTATCTTTCCCCCTCCCCGTGTCCTCAAGTCCATTCTCTACGTCTGCATCTTTATTCCTGTCCTGCCCCTAGGTTCTTCAGAACCTGTTTTTTTTAGATTCCATATATATGTGTTAGCATACGGTATTTATTTTTCTCTGACTTACTTCACTCTATATGACAAACTCTAGGTCCATCGACCTCACCACAACTCAATTTCATTTCTCTTTATGGCTGAGTAATATTCCATTGTATATATGTGCCACATCTTCTTTATCCATTCATCTGTCGATGGACACTTAGGTTGCTTCCATGTCCTGACTATTGTAAATAGAGCTGCAATGAACATTGTGGTACATGACTCTTTCTGAATTATGGTTTTCTCAGGGTATATGCCCAGTAGTGGGATTGCTGGGTCATATGGTAATTCTATTTTTAGTTCTTTAAGGAACCTCCATACTGTTCTCCATAGTGGCTGTATCAATTTACATTCCCACCAACAGTGCAAGAGGGTTCCCTTTTCTCCACACCCCCTCCAGCATTTATTGTTTGTAGATTTTTTGATGATGGCCGTTCTGAATGGTGTGCAGTGATACCTCATTGTAGTTTTAATTTGCGTTTCTCTAATGATTAGTGATCTTGAGCATCCTTTCATGTGTTTGTTGGCAGTCTGCATATCTTCTTTGGAGAAATGTCTATTTAGGTCTTTTCCCATTTTTGGATTGGGCTGTTTGTTTCTTTAATATTGAGCTGCATGAGCTGCTTCTATATTTTGGAGATTAATCCTCTGTCCGTTGCTTTGTTTGCAAATATTTTCTCCCATTCTGAGAGTTGTCTTTTCATCTTGTTTATGGTTTCCTTTGCTGTGCAAAAGCTTTTAAGTTTCATTAGGTCCCATTTGTTTATTTTTGTTTTTATTTCCATTTCTCTAGGAAGTGGGTCAAAAAGGATCTTGCTGTGATTTATGTCATAGAGTGTTCTGCCTATGTTTTCCTCTAAGAGTTTTATAGTGTCTGGCCTTACATTTAGGTCTTTAATCCATTTTGAGTTTATTTTTGTATATGGTGTTAGGGAGTGTTCTAATTTCATTCTTTTACATGTAGCTGTCCAGTTTTCCCAGCACCACTTATTCAAGAGGCTGTCTTTTCTCCATTGTATATTTTTGCCTCCTTTATCAAAGATAAGGTGACATACGTGCATGGGTTTATCTCTGGGTTTTCTGTCCTGTTCCATTGATCTATATTTCTGTTTTCATGCCAGTACCATACTGTCTTGATTACTGTAGCTTTGTAGTATAGGGAGAGCATATATTTTGAGAAAAGGCAGTTAACCGTCCACATTAACAAACTAGGTATACAACACATCAGGTTTAAATTCCAAGTATGAAAGCACCTTTTTCCACTTTTGCTTGGCATGATGCCTTTGGGCATAGATGGCTGATGGTCCAGAGCTCCTGGCTTGAAACAGGGCACAGATATCATCAACATCCCAAGTTATCACTGAAGCTGGTGTGTTAGCTTGTCAACTCAACAAGCTGTCACATCAGAAGCTCCTGATGGAAGAGCTTACTGAATTTATTCTTAACCTTCTTTTTGGGGTTATGTATTATCTGTCTGTGCTTAAGTATTAGAAGCTGCTCTTTAGACCTTCATGGAAAAAATTTTTGAAGTCATGGACACGCTGAACTTTTCTGAGCAGTGGTGAGGTGATGAAAATCTAAATTAAAAATTAGCCACTAACTCATGGACATCTGAAAAAATCTAATGTAACTCAGTAATAAAACTTGTTTAGTGGGGGAAAAGTCGCTTTGTAAAATGCTGTTCTTTTCAACACAGTTGTACCATTTTTTGAAGGCTGATTCTGTAAATTCCATAACATGAGAGCAGTGGGTAGAATTTCTAGGAACACCAGGCTTCCTTTCCCAGAGAAAATACAGAAGAATAAATTACTCCCTTCTTTCTCATAGGCTGGCTCAGTGTTTGCCTCATGGATTTTGGGGCTATCCATGCTTTCTAGTTAACAATTTTGTGTACTTTGTATTTCAAACAAGTTTTAAAGTTCATTTAAGTCAAAAACAATCTTTTCTTTCTCACTTAATATTTTCTCTTACCATGTTACAATATTAATGTGTTATTACTGTAAGATATCCTTTGCTACATACTTTTGTATGCTGAATTTGCAGAGGACTCTTCCATCTCTCCTCTGCTTTCCCTGGCTTTGTGATCATTTCACAGATCCCTTTTCCATGATGAAAGATGCTCCTTGGCAGCCTTCATATTTATACAATTAAAATAATAAGGAGGAAAATTCCAATTCCATTCTCAATATACATTCTAAGCATGGAAATAATACTGGAACAAAGGGATGGTCTTTATAGAATGCTACAACCATCTGAGCACTTACCTTTCTAATGTCTTTGGCATTAACTGGCCCTACAATGAATCAGGGACCTTTGAATTAGGGACTGATAGATGATATATCTGAATCGATAGTCATATCATCTATCTATCTATATATACATTGTGATTTACAGTTTAGAATATACTTAAACATAAATTATCTGACACACACAAGCCTGCCAGGCAGTCTTTATCCATGATTTAAAGACAAGGAAACCGAAGTTCAGAGAAATCGCATGACTTGGTACAGGTCACACAGCCTGAAAGAAACCAAATCAAAACTCCAACTGAAGATGCTGCTAAGGAAACAGCATCCACTAATTGGAGAAACCCTCACGGGCAAGAACTTCTCTGTATATGCAGTAAACCCCACAGCTACCTACAAAGCTTTTCACAAACGTGGGAGGAGGGCAGAGTTCTACCAAATGTGCAGGAAGGGTTTCCACTAAGAGGATCAACAAATAAACACTGTAGAAACTCGGAAATGGATTAAAGACCTAAATGTAAGGCCAGATACTATAAAACTCCTAGAGGAAAATATAGGCAGAACACTCTTTGACATAAATCGCAGCAATATCTTTTTACTCATCTCCAAGAGGAATGGAAATAAAAATAAACAAATGAGACCTAATTAAACTTAAAAGCTTTTGCACAGCAAAGAAAACCATAAACAAAACGAAAAGACAACCTACAGAATGGGAGAAAATGTTTACAAATGATGCAACCGACAAGGGATCAGTTTCCAAAATATACAAACAGCTCATACAGCTCAATATCAAAAAAACAAACAATCCAATCAAAAAATGAGCAGAAGGCCTAGATAGACATTTCTCCAAAGAAAACATACAGATGGCCAATGGCCACATGAAAAAATGTTCAACATTGCTAATTATTAGAGAAATGCAAATCAAAACTACAATGAGGTATGACTTCACTCCTGTCAGAATGGCCAGCATCAAAAAGTCTACAAATAATCTTTTTTGATCTATCTCCTAGAGTAATGAAAATAAAAACAAAAATAAACAAATGAGGCCTAATTAAACTTAAAAGCTTTTGCACAGCAAAGAAACCATAAACAAAACAAAAAGACAGACCTCAGAATGGGAGACAATATTTGCAAACAAAGCAACTGACAAGGGATTATCTCCAAAATATATAAACAGCTCATGAAGCTTAATATCAAAAAAACCAATAACCCAATAAAAAAATGGACAAAAAATTTAAATAGACATTTCTCCAAAGAAGACACTCAGATAGCCAAAAAACACATGAAAAAATGCTTCAACATCACTAATTATTAGGGAAATGCAAATCAAAACTACAATGAGGTATCACCTCACATCGGTCAGAATGGCCATCATCAAAAAATCTACACACAATAAATGTTGGAGAGGGTGTGGAAAAAAGGGAACCCTCCTACACTGTTGGTGGGAATGTAAATTGATACAGCCACTATGGAGAACAGTATGGAGGTTCCTTAAAAAACTAAAAACAAAGCTACCATACGACCCAGCAATCCCACTCCTAGGCAAATATCCGGAGAAAACCATAATGCAAAAAGATACATGCACCCTTATGTTCACAGCAGCACTATTCACAATAGCCAAGACATGAATGCAACCTAAATGTCCATTGACAGATGAATGGATAAAGAAGATGTGGTTATATACATACAATGGAATATTACTCAGCCATAAAAAAGAATGAAATAATGCCATTTGCAGCAACATGGATGGACCTAGAGATTATCCTACTACTACTATTATCCTACTAAGTGAAATAAGCCAGACAGAGAAAGACAAATATCATATGATACCACTTATATGTGGAATCTAAAAAAAAGAGATATCAATGAACTTATTTTCCGAACAGAAACAGACTCATAGTATACCTGAAACTAACATGATATTATAAATTGGCTATACTTCAATAAAATAAAATTTTTTAAATTAAGTATTTTTTTAAAAAAAGGTTTTATGGTGAGAACCATGAGCTGATTCAGTAAGTTTCCACTAAACAACTAGCAATTTTATCCTCATTCTGCTCACTGTTCCTATGTATAATCTGTTAGAGCATATGGGAAATTAGTATGTATTGAACTGTTACTAAGATATTCTATATCATTTTAAAATAGAAGTAGCCCACCGGGCATCAGGGGCCATAGAACAGGACATGGTCAGGCAGACAGCTTGAGTCCTGGCTCTGCCACGTAGCAGCTGCAAGGCAAAGCGCTCACCCAGCTGGGTTCCTTGAGTATAGAAGGGGCTGCTGTGAGGTTTAAATAAGATACTGCATGTGGAATTTCAGACATGGATGGGGCCATGGCAGGGCTTCTATGTGGCCCAGTTTCCATTTCTCTTCCTCTAACAGAATCAAAAGAACGACCATTTGTAGAACTAATATAATATGTAAAGTGCTTTCAAATAAAGAAGTAATTGATCTAGTCGTACTTATTAAGTAATACTGTTTGGATCAAGATATATTAGACTTTCAACTGAATCAACTTTCTAGTGATTTAGAAGCAATTTAGACAAAGCCTTTCTAGTGCCTGACATATTGCCCCAGGCAAGTTCTCATTTGGTTTCTTTCTGGCTGTGCTACCCCCACCAAGTCATGTAATTTCTGTTTCCCAGTCTTTGAAATGTGGATAATGTCTGTTTCTAAGGTTTGTACGCATCAGGTAAGGTAACTGCCTCAGGCAATATTGATATTTCTAATTAGATGAGAGCATTCAAAACACAAGAACTTCTATAGTGTGGGTTTTCTCTTACTGTTTAGGAGTCTTTTTTATTTTGTGAAAATAGAAGTATTATTTCATTTTTCCATAAGTATTTGGTTATAAATAAATGGTTATAAGTTTCACTTTGGGAAACTCCGTTTCCTTTTTTCATAACTTTGGAGAATGTGGTCCCTAAACTTTATTAATTCCATTACTCTCATTTATTATTCATTTTAAGGATGTTTTGACTTCTCCTAAATATCACTCAAGAAAATTTCTAAATATTGCAATTAGGTCCTAAATACTGGAAATACTTTTCCTCCTTCTGTTATTATTTTTCATATTTTCACTTACTATCTCATCTCCACAGAACTTGGCCTTAAAAGCTGATCTGCCATGGGCTACACACACATAAATAGTTGTGTAGGATACCTTGTCTGTGCTAAAATGAGATGACAGATGTGACAGTACTTTGGAAATTTAAAAGCAAGCTCTATACGCATTAAGGTATTATTATACAAATGTGAATGCAACATTTATTTATTAGGGATATGGAAATAGGGGAGCCTTTCAGAACTTCTGGGCTGAGTCCAATTTAGAATTATAGGCTAGAAAGCTATGTTTTCAGCATGATAGGCAACCCATTGTTTAGATGTGTTTACATCATTACATTTCATGGTTTCAAAAATCCTATCAGTACTGAACTTGATTTTGTTTCTCACATATTTATTTAAGACAGTTTGATGCCACAATATTGCTTACATCAGAATAAAAGCAAACAATAGCCGTACTATTTAAAACCCTCTGGATTCCAAGACAAGTATTTTAAACATCGGTTCGAACTGAAAACAAGTAGTCAAACACTGTGTTACCTTTTAAAAAAATATTTGCTAACGAACAAATTTAATAGGTGGAATGGACATTAAATTTATCTCAATGTAACTTTCAGCATTGGCTTTTCAAGTTAAAGCACTTCCACACGTCTGCTGGGCAAAAGCTATGCTGCCAGGAATTACTGCAGCCGCCAAGAACTTAAGGTTCCTGGCCTACGGCTAGAATTCCAAATCACTCTTCTGGGGGCGCAGGTAAACGTGAAGCAGTAAAGGGGTTTCTGAGAACAAGGATTTGTCCAGGTGATTTTCTTTTAATTGTGTTTTCCTTTCTTTTAGTAAGTAAGTAAGAAAGCCTGAAGGTGGACTTCGGCCTTTTAGTGGGAAACAGACTGGTTAGGCATGCGTTACCCAACCTCAAGTAAGCCCCTTGGGAGAAACCCCTTGGGAAGGAACCTCAGGGACTGAGCTCCAGGTGGGAAGGAGGTGTAACTAGCTGCTTGCTTACAGGAATTTAATTGCTAAAATTGCTAATTCAAGCCCTTAGGAAGAAGACTTGAATTCAGCTTTACTGGCTAAGGGCATAACATTGGGGAAGACGTGGTCTAGAGACAGTTTGATGGGTTCTAAAAAAAAAAAAAGCGAACGGATTTCAAAAATTATTACAGCAAATGACCAGAAGCAGAAAAATAAGAAAAAACATCAATTGGGTGGCTGAGTGGTGAAAAAGTCACATAAATAAAACTGTTCAACAACAAAATTACCAAGTATTTCATATTTTGACAGGTTAAAGCTTTGAAATGGTTCTATTTTTTAAAAGGTACCCATTCATTTCTCCACGATTTCTGGCATTTCTAGACTGAGAAAGTCTCAAGACAAATAAAAAACTGCAATTAACACAGCCTAAAGAGCTGCAATCCCAGAATCCCTTTTTCTTATCGATTGGATTCCTGTAGTGCCATCTCCTATTTATTCTGCAGCAAAAGTGCTGTATTGAGCAGTGGGATGTTAGAAAGCTTCTAATAAGCTCCTGGCTGCTGATGGAGGCCTAGGTCTCCATCAGTCATCCGATCATTGTGAACAGTACACAGGAGGGAAATAAGCACATTCACACAGACCTCCCATAGCTCCCAACTCATCCACTGCTTACCTCATTTCTCTTTGTGCATTTTGGCCTTTCTCACCTGGCCAGATAAAAGTTCATTCAATTTTCTCAAGGGCAAGGCAATTCCAGAAAGGGATGCATTCTGATTGGAATGACAAGAGAAAGATCTAGGCTCTTCAGACGGTAATACTGCCCCTAGGTTGTGAATCTCACAAAGATCATAAGGGAGCAATTGCTAGATTACTTCTGATGTGCATACTCAGGCCAAAGAGTAATTAATTTCCTCTCTGAAAAAAACTGCACTGTGTGGAGAACTCGCATAAATTACATAAGCAGTTCAGACAGGTGATTCTGTTCCTGAATTTGGCACAGGCAGTAACAGATAATGCTTGTTAATGGATGCTCCGCCCTTACTCAGGGAAGAAAAGGGTCCAGGAAAGACCCAGTTTGCATTAATACTAAAGACTACATGGTTCAAGGTTAAAACAAACCATGTCTCTGAAAGACTGTCATTAGAGAAATGTAACCACATATGTGATCCACAGATACTAACAAATAGCAGGAAATGTATGAACATCTTGGGGAAAAAAGCTTTTAGATTCTTTATTTAAAAAAAGCATCAGTGAAAACAGTAATAAGGATTAAAAGACAATACTTAACAAGAGAGAGAGGGAAAATTATTCTTTTCTTGTCTCTCCCACATTTTCCACCTCCCTTCAATAAAAGATTCTCCATAATCCCAACATTGCTATTCTTTGCACAAAGAACCCTGAGAACAATTTGATATTGAGCAAGTTGAAAGGAGACACAATATCTCAGACCCCTTCTCTCCAGGGCATATGCAGGCAGAAGAGCCATGGCTTCCAGAACATTCTCTTCACATTTTTCTTTCGTGAGCGGCAAGCACTGAATGTTTACCAAAGGCTTTAAAAAAAACAGTATCTCACCAAACAGCTGAGGAAAATATTTAACAACCAAGGCAACGCAATTGCAGTCAAATTTTCACCTCAAGATTGGCATCTTAGGTGTGGGAGGCAGAGAAGCCTCTCAACGCTCAGTCTGAACCTAGAATGAGGATGAAAAGGGTTGATTCTGCCAACAGCTGTCAACAAATGCATAGCTGTGAGCCTCGGGATGACGCTGCAGAGCTAGCTGCCCATCTGAATGTGCTTTAGGAAGAGCACCACTATTTGGTCATGGCTGACCTGAGTTCCTGAGCAGCAACCTGCGGACAGGCGAAACACGGACATCCATACCCAAAACATGGAAAGGTCTGAACAGGACAGACCTCTCTCTTCAGTTATCTGTGTCAGGCAGCAGCATCATTTTCAACCACTCGAGGTGACAGCATGAGATGGATGCAACTAGTCCCCATTGTACAATTCTACACAAATGTGTAAACTTGGGAGAAAATGAACCACACTTCTCGGAGTTAATGCTCCCCCACCCCCAACTTTTGCCCTGTCATCTGACCAATTTACATTCTATAATCTAGACTTTTATGATTTAGTTTTTCATTATGATTTGATTCTTACACAGTATTACTCCCTTTAGGGCAAAGACTTTCTGGGTGCAAAGAGATCAGACATAACTTCTTCAGTAAAGAAATGGATAACAGGGATCTGTGTACACATTCCATTCCCAGAAAGGTCCATTTCATTCTAGTTCAACTGAGCAGAGAACGAAAGTCATGGCATAAAATGGTAGAATTCCAGTTACGTTGTGCACAGTAGGCATCCATTGTAAGCAACTGTTCAAAACTGGAATGCATCGCTTGATGTGGGTGAAAGACAAAAACAGCACAGACGCTTCAAACACCTTACCTGGGCCATCTGCCTCTCCAGTTTTGATCGGGGAATATCATCAAAGTAGTTTTCATTTCTTCTCCTCCTTGCATCGCCCTGCATGATAATGTGAGGAACGTCTAGGGAGCCACCAGTGGTGTAAGTGCTTTGGCTAAGTGATGGAGACAACTGAGGAGGAGTGTGATTACCACTGGGTTCCTGAATGGAAATACATCATGAAATAAATACCATGTTCTTGTGGCTGACCTCTGGTTTCAAAACTGTGAAATACTGACAAGATACACTGCGGGGGTGGGGAGTCATTTCTGAATCAACTGCCAAGGAATCGATGACATTCTACCATTTTATTAAAGGCACAATCAATACCTCCCCACTAAGCATTTCAGGTTGAAGGTTTACAATATCAACAATCAGGCTCTGTTTTCTTAAGCCAGCACCATGGATGATCCCAGGAGAGAGGCACACCTATGTTGGGCACCCCTGACACTATCACTTGTGTTTACAAGGGAAGGCACCGTGTCTCTATGTGGACAGAGGGGCCTCACCATGGTAGATGCCATGACAAGAAAGCTAAAGTGGGACCTCATGGGTGTTGATCCTCCATCAGCGAGTGGCCTGGCAATCCCTGCCAGGAAGAGGACACTATGGAAACGGCATGTCACACGCACAGACTGCAGAGCAATGCATGTAATGACAGAGGATGGGCTTCAATGGCAGAGAGAACTGGGGGAAACGGGTCAGGAAGTAAGATAGGGGCTTCCCTGGTGGAGCAGTGGTTGAGAGTCTGCCTGCCGATGCAGGGGACATGGGTTCGTGCCCTGGTCCGGGAAGATCCCACATGCCGCGGAGCGGCTGGGCCCGTGAGCCATGGCCACTGAGCCTGCGCGTCCGGAGCCTGTGCTCCTCAACGGGAGAGGTCACAACAGTGAGAGGCCCGCGTACCGCAAAAAAAAAAAAAAAAAAAAAAAAAAAAAAAGAAGTAAGATAAAGGGGGGAAGACAGCTGGGCTCTGATGTGTGCAAGTAAGTGGAGGATTGGATCGTGCCGATTCTCCAGGCTACTTCTCCCCAAGATGTGCTGGACCTCCTATGATGGATTAAGGTCGTACACTTTTTCTCGGGAACTTCTGTCTTTGATTTGTCTGTTTCCCTAAATCTCTTCCAGGGACCCAGAGGGAGAGGTTCAGCAGAGGAAGGAAAGACAGTAGGGTAAGTAGCAGGGAATTACTCCTCAAGAGGGTCATTTTAGGATGGTTACACTGATGGTGCCTATATCTTTCTCCTCTTTTGTGTAGCAAAACAAAGGCAAAACGATAATGCCTTTCTAGTCTTATTTTCCCCCAATTTATTTGAGGCTTTTCTTACTGAGGGAGAAATAGGTCCTCTTCTATCTTCACTACTCCCTAAGCCTTCACTAGCCTCCAAATAAACCAGTGTATTCCAACTGCCCCAATTGTCAGTTTTCCTCATGGCCCTCCTGGAGCCAATTCTCTTGCATTTCCTGAAGCCTTTGTGTATTTTCTTTTCCTTTAAAACTGAATCAGCTTTAAAAATCTTAACAGCTCCTCTCCTGCTCGATCCTCTGTGATACTGACAGTAGTTACTGTTTGCTGAAGTCCACTGATAAGAGGCATTCGACTGCATTTCATCGCTGGCAGTGATATCTAAGTGCTACTTTTGTGTTCGTTTATTATCACTACCCTTTCTGACACTTGCAGAAAAGGAATGAGAAGCAAGCAAGTGCAGGACTCAATAAAGAGAACAGAGTTGGAACTCTCCAACTGGTCATGGTGACCCTGCCTTTATGGTAAATTTTTGAAACGTTTCTACAGGCCTCATGAACACCAGCGACCACTGGCTACTCCTTCCGCTGCCATTCGGCCTGGCAATCTTCTCTCTCTCTGTCTCCTTCCCTCTGCTCTTTCTTGCCTTCCTTCCTCTCCCACTTTATTTCTCTCTTCCTCCTAGTTTTTCTACCCCATAATTCTAAAATACAGCTGAAACAGTTTACTAAATAAAGTTCTAGATTCTCTGCTCTTAATTTTTGAAGTGGGCAAAGTTGAAAAATTTTCACTTCTTAAAAACAGAAGACCCTAAGGTTAATTTTAAATTGATCTTTTACTTAACTCTGGTCCTCATCGATTTTCTACCTGTGGGTTTGAGGAGTTTGACAGAAAACTCATTTCTTCTCTTGGTGTAGAGGGGTGTGTGGGATGCGGGCTGGCGGAGAGGTTCTTTAAAGGTGGTGGTTTTTCAGATGTTAATTTAAATCTCAAAAATATATATTTAACCAACCGAGAAAAACAAATCTTGTCGTAGAAAACACTATCAAAGGCGAGATAGTTTTTTATACAGGCGAGGTAGGCTACATGGAAAACAGCCCGTACTTCCTGACCCACTGCTTCAATCATTTTTATTTTATTGCACAAAATAATTTTCGAGGATAAGAGTGGAGGACAAAACAAGCATGCTGGGTACTTACCCTGAGGGTGATGGACCGAGGGGGCTTCTGTGGTGGGTCGTCGTGCAGCCTGTCTCCTAGAGATGCCAAGATACGTTTCCTGTGGCCAATCAAATTGATTTTTAAAACCTGAAAAGACATATATTTGGGTTAAATATTTCACTTGAGAAAAATAATTTTTACATGTCCTAAAAGATAAAGGAGCGGAAAGAGATTTGTGCAAAGTTACCTCTGCACCGGGAGAGATGTGGTGTGAAATCAGTGTGTCCCCTCGGATCCAGAGAGAGAGGAACAGAATGGCAAGGCAGTGTGGGTAGGAAGAGAAAGCAGGGACAGTGCTGCCACTCAGGCTGCCCTAGGGTCTAACTCTCTACCAAGCAGCCACAGGACCCTTCCAAAGTAGAAGTCAAGCCTCGTCCCTCTAATAGCTTCCTACGGCTCAGAATAAAATCTGAGTCCTGAGCTGGCCTCAAGTTCCAACAAGGCTGCCTGCCCTCTGTCTTTCTCTGTGTCCCCTCCTCTCTCCCCTCCAGCCTTCTCTGTTCTTTGAACATTCCACACTCATTCTGGCCTTGGGGCCTCCACCCTTGTTTCTCCATCTGCCTGGAATGTTCCCCAGCAATTTTCAAATGACACCTTCTCATCCCTTTGGACGTTGTTTAAGTGTTATCTGTCTTCTCACAAAGGCCCTTCCCATCTCCTCTCTAAAAGAACGGAGCCCTCACCCCTCTACCCTGTGATCCTCTTCGTATAATTCTCTGAAATAACTTTATTTGCAGGTTTAGTGTTTGTGTAGCCCTCTCCCCCAGGTAAGCTTCCAGACAGCAGGTATATCTTTATCATTACTATTTCCCAAACACCTAAACCAATGTTTGAAATAGTGGGGGCTCAATGAATATGGAAGAATGAATGTTAATACAGATGAAAGTAGCAAAGTAGGATTAGAATCAAGTACTGCCTGACCAGAGACTCCCCAGGATGGGATTTTTGAATCTGACAGGGCTGCAAAGGGCATAGTGTAGAAGAGATAACAAAGGAAACCAAGCCTTGCAGACAGCCTCTGTCCTCAGCCCTTCCCAGAGCTTTACAAATGTTACTCTTTCCTTCATCCCAACATTCCTAACTGGAAGGTGTTCTTCTTGCTTTACAGAGGAGGAGATTGAGGTTCAGAGTGGTTAAGTAGCCCACCTAAGAGCTAGTATGTGGTGGCTCTGGGATTTGAATATGGTTTGCCTGACTCCAAAACTTGTTTTATGCCAAGGCAAACAGCAAAGTTTGGGCGTATCTCCAAATATTACTGACTTTTTTAAAACAACAAATTATAAATCCCTTCATAAGAAATATATTCACCTCTTTCTGCACAAGTGTAGTACCAGGATAGAACAACCCTTGTTGGGTAACTAGTTCCCAAAGTGAATGACCCATTGTGAAAATGATTTTTTAAAAAAATTTCTCTTTTCAAGTTTTAAGGGGTTGAAGTGCGCATTTCCTTGGCACTCATCCTGTGCTACCTTGAACTATTATTGGCCTATTTGTCAGTTAGCCTATTGGCCTTTCTGCCTAATCTGATTTCAATTTTAAACCAGCATGATGCTCTATTCCTTTTATTTATTTTTTAATTAAAACTTTATTTATTTATTTTTAAATTCATTAACTTGGGATGTCTGGTTTTAATTAATAGTAATCTTTTTTATTTATTTATTTATTTTTATATTTATTTTTGGCTGTGTTAGGTCTTCGTTTCTGTGAGAGGGCTTTCTCTAGTTGTGGCAAGTGGGGGCCACTCTTCATCGCGGTGCACAGGCCTCTTCACTATCGCGGCTTCTCGTTGCGGAGCACAGGCTCCAGACACACAGGCTCCAGACACACAGGCTCAGTAGTTGTGGCTCACGGGCCTAGTTGCTCCACGGCATGTGGGATCTTCCCAGACCAGGGCTCGAACCCGTGTCCCCTGCATTAGCAGGCAGATTCTCAACCACTGCACCACCAGGGAAGCCCCCAAATTTATTTTTAATTTCTAATTTAATTTTTATTTTATATTTGAGTATAGCTGATTTACAATGTTGTGTTAGTTTCAGGTGTACAGCAAAGTGATTCAGTTATACATATACATATATCCATTCTTTTTCAGATTCTTTTCCCATATAGGTTATTACAGAATATTGAGTAGAGTTCCCTGTGCTATACAGTAGGTCCCTGATGGTTGTCTATTTTATATATAGTAGTGTGTATATGTTAATCCCAAACTCCTAATTTATCCCTAACCCCACCATGTTTCCTCTCTGATAAACACAAATTTGCTCTATTCCTTTTATATTCACTCTCTGACCCATGTCTGTCGAAGATGGGGATGGTAAATGTTAATCAGCGTGTGTCTACCTGCACCACATCCCTCTGATTTTATAAACCTTCGTCTTCCCAGGCTGATAAATCCTCTCATCTTTGCAGGTTGTTTTCATAAAGCAGTCCTTTTAGTCCACTCTCTCTGTACCTTCTCCTCCTGTATTCCAAATGCTTCAGGTCTGCTGAACACATTACTCACAACATTCCAGGTATAAGTGAACCATGGCCTTACGAGTGGGCTACTATTTCCTGCTTTTAATGCCCCTTTAAAAATGCCCTTTCTAAGCACTCCTGATTTTGGGCTGGCTTTTTAGCTGCAGTAGGAATAACTAGGCACAAAAATATACACTGACTGTAAAACCTCTTCATTTTGTTATAGCTGATAGTTGAAAGCCCTTTAATCTTGGAAGGATGGTTTGAATGATTTCTCCCTACATTCCTTATCTTACAGTTGTCCATGCAGAAGCCCATCTGCCATCTTTCTGCCCACTCATGTAACCCTGTGTTATCCTTCTATATTCATATTAGCCAGCTTGGCATTTCACTACCCAGAGGAGCTTAGTAGTTCTTGCAAATTTGGGAATTTCACCATATACTCCTTTTTTCAGGTGATTTACAAATATGCTAAGTGTGGTCCGCGGGCTGATTACTTGCAGGCAATACTGTTCATACAATCCAGAGAAATACCCTTATATTCTTTCATTGTTTCTTCTTTTTTTAAGCATCAAGATCAAAGAATTCCTCCATTTCGGAAAATTACAACATTAACCTTTTCAAGTGTATCTGCAAGTCTAAAAACCACTACATTTTCTTATTCCCTTTTATTCTTATTCTCAATTACTTTGCCAAAGCTTCTATTAGATATAAATTCCTCCCCCCAAATCTCCACTGCCTTTCTCTCAGTAGGGAATTGAACCTGATGCTGATGGTGCTGCCTTGGGCCCCTAAAACCTGCTAAGAAATGTTTGGGTTTTTTTTAAAGATATACGTTTTTAAGATTTATTATTTATTTATTATTTATTTTTGGCCGCATCAGGTCTTAGTTGCGGCACGTGCGATCTTCGTTGAGGCATGTAGAATCTTCCGTTGCAGCGCGCAGGCTTCTCTCTAGTTGTGGTGTGTGGGTTTTCTCTTCTCTAGTTGTGGCGCGTGGGCTCCAGGGCACGTGGGCTCTGTAGTTGTGGTGCATGGGTTCCAGAGTGCGTGGGCCCTGTAGTTTGCGGCACGCAGGCTCTCTAGCTGAGGCGCGCAAGCTCAGTAGCTGTGGTGCGTGGGCTTAGTTGCCCCGTGGCATGTGGGAACCTAGTTCCCCGACCAGGGATTGAACCCGTGTCCCTTGCATTTTTTTTTTTTTTGTGGTACGCGGGTCTCTCACCGTTGTGGCCTCTCCCGCTGTGGAGCACGGGCTCTGGACGCGCAGGCTCAGCGGCCATGGCTCACGGGCCCAGCCGCTCCGCGGCATGTGCGATCTTCCCGGACTGGGGCACGAACCCGTGTCCCCTGCATCGGCAGGCAGACTCTCAACCACTGCGCCACCAGGGAAGCCCTACATCCCCTGCATTCTAAGGCGGATTCTTTACCACTGGACCACCAAGGAAGTCCCAAGAAATGTTTTTTTTTTTTATGTTGGGGGTAGGAGTTTATTATTTATTTATTTTTGCTGTGTTGGGTCTTTGTTTCTGTGCAAGGGCTTTCTCTAGTTGTGGCAAGTGGGGGCCACTCTTCATTGCGGTGCGTGGGGCTCTCACTATCGCGGCCTCTCTTGTTGCAGAGCACAGGCTCTAGATGCGCAGGCTCGGTAGTTGTGGCTCACGGGCCTAGTTGCTCCGCAGCATGTGGGATCCTCCCAGACCAGGGCTCGAACCCGTGTCCCCTGCATTAGCAGGCAGATTCTCAACCACTGCGCCACCAGGGAAGCCGCCAAGAAATGTTTTTATAGCAATAAAGCAACTCAAAATTATTTTGACAAAAAACTGACACTAAATAACAAATAACTGTGATAGAATTGAGTTGGCGTAACTTCCATTGCTGCTTTTGGTTTACTCTCTGACAGCTCAGTTTTGGGCAAGTTACCTGATTCCTTTGATCCCAGTTTTCTTGCCTATAAAATAAGGAAGTTAATGCCAATCTCAAATGTTGTTGGAAAGATGAAGAGTGAAACTGTGAGAATAATCAGCACGGTGCCAGCACATAGAAGACACAATCTCACGGTGTGCTCATTCCAGCTAGTGGTCTCTAAGGATGCAAGGAAATCTGACCTGCAAAAACAGGGACTTGGTCATTTTCATAAAGTTAATGATGTCAAACAAATATGCTGGTGCCTTGCATCATGAGATGTGGTTAAGCTTGGAAAAACCCTCATTGAAGTGACATGTACTGGTAGTAATGGGTCTGGTTTCTAGCTATTAGTTTAATATCAGACCTAATCTAAAAGAATGCATCCTATTCTCCCATCCCACCATTCAATCTCCAATAGGAGGTAAGCTGAGGCCCTCCTCCACACTAAGCTCCATTGATGCCTCCTCCACACAACTAGCCCGAAGAGGGAAACAGACAGATGGGTGGACAGAATGAACAAATTAACACAGAGTGATGGTTCATGTCAAGAACGCCTGGGTAACTCTCCTTCTATATTAGAAATGATCCTTTTTTTTTTTTAATTTATATTTTGGCTGTGTTGGGTTTTCACTGCTGCGTGCGGGCTTTCTCTAGTTGTAGTCAGCGGGGGCTACTCTTCGTTGCAGTGCGCAGGCTTCTCATTGTGGTGGCTTCTCTTGTTGCGGAGCATGGGCTCTAGGCGCACGGGCTTCAGTAGTTGTGGCATGCAGGCTCAGTAGTTGTGGCTCGCGGGCTCTAGAGCGTAGGCTCAGTAGTTGTGGTGCATGGGCTTAGTTGCTTGGGGCATGTGGGATCTTCCCGGACCAGGGCTCGAACCCGTGTCCCCTGCATTGGCAGGCAGATTCTTACCCACTGCGCCACCAGGGAAGTCCAGAAATGATCCCATATTACAGAAGATACTGATGATTACATTTATTGAACATCTGCTATGTTCCAGGTGTGCCAGAAACTGTTCCAAGTGTACTATATATGTGTAAATATCTCATTTGATTCTTATAACAGTATCATTCCCATTTTAGAGATACCAAACCTGAGACTTAGAAATACTGAGTAATTTGTTGAAGGTCTCACCGCTAACAGGTATCCTGTCTGGGATCTGCACCTGATTCTTAACCTGCTCTTTACCACTCACCACACTCTTCTTCTTGCTATCAACCTCTGTACTGTTTGGTCTTAGCTACACTATTAGCTACACATTATGATGCTTCATAAGATGGTGATTTTTATTTTGAGTTATCATGTTCAAAACATTTATACTGGGTCTCGATCATCTGAAAACATTAAAATAATACAGTTTCAGTTTTGGACAAGGCTCAAGGCAGGGTTAAAGCTTCAAGCCAAAAGAGCTCAGGTGGGTGTACCTTACAGAATTCCTCATGAAATGCATATATACACAAAGGACAAGAAGTCCTCATGAACCTAAGATTCAATTCAAGTTGACTAATGTTAGAGAGGTAGGGAGGGTGACATTTGGCTTCAAAACTCCAAAGTTGACAGTAAGAAATCCAATTGGCAAAACAACGGGAAGACTATTCCAAAGAAAGATAGTCATTATGGAAAACTTAAGTCCAAAGGCAGCTGGGTTTGCCTTGAGTGAGAACAGCTTAACATCTGATCATCGTTGTAAGCAGATAGGGAAACAGTGAGATCCTGCCACCCCAGGCACCATAATTCATGAGCAGTCAGTCTGTAAACCTTCAGTTTTCAAAAAGCTGGAGCAATAGTTACTGTGGTAGAAAAGAATTCTGTATGGTTTTCATCACTGCTTGGGTGAAAAGTTAACTGCATGTAAAAGGAAGGAACCCCATCAGAGTAAAAGGAAAAGTAATGGCAACCTACTGAGGATTTAGCTATTCCAAGATATTGAGCCAATTCTGCTCAATTCAAAAAACAATATCGAACAAACACATGAAAGGATGTTCAACATCACTAATCATTAGAGAAATGCAAATCAAAACAACAATGAGGTATCATCTCACACCAGTCAGAATGGCCATCATCAAAAAGTCTACAAACAATAAATGCTAGAGAGGGTATGGAGAACAGGGAACTCTCTTGCACTGTTGGTAGCAATGTAAATTGATACAGCCACTATGGAGAACAGTATGGAGGTTCCTTAAAAAACTAAAAATAGAACTACCATACGACCCAGCAATCCCACTACTGGGCATATACCCTGAGAAAACCATAATTCAAAAAGAGTCATGTACCACAATGTTCATTGCAGCTCTATTTACAATAGCCAGGACATGGAAGCAACCTAAGTGTCGACAGAAGAATGGGTAAAGAAGATGTGGCACATATATACAATGGAATATTACTCAGCCATAAAAAGAAACGAAATTGAGTTATTTGTAGTGAGGTGGATGGACCTAGAGACTGTCATACAGAGTGAAGTAAGTCAGAAAGAGAAAAATAAATACCGTATGCTAACACATATATATGGAATCTAAAAAAAAAAAAGGTTCTGAAGAACCTAGGGGCAGGACAGGAATAAAGATGCAGACGTAGAGAATGGACTTGAGGACACGGGAAGGGGTAAGGGTTAGCTGGGACTATGTGAGAGAGTGGCATGGACTTATATATACTACCACATGTGTGGGAAGCAGCCACGTAGCACAGGGAGATCAGCTCGGTGCTTTGTCATCACCTAGAGGGGTGGGGTAGGGAGGGTGGGAGGGAGACACAAGAGGGAGGAGATATGGGGATATATGTATACGTATAGCTGATTCACTTTGTTATAAAGCAGAAACTAACACACCATTGTAAAGCAATTATACTCCAATAAAGATGCTAAAACAAACAAACAAACAAAAAAACCAATACCAAGTTTCTGCCACAAATTATTTGGTGGATTCAAAGAGGAAACACAGAGAAACTGGGCATAAAAACTACAGAGCCAAACTATTAACTAAGAATAAATTATTGGGCTTCCCTGGTGGCGCAGTGGTTGAGAGTCCGCCTGCTGATGCAGGGGATGCGGGTTCGTGCCCCGGTCTGGGAGGATCCCACATGCCGCGGAGCGGCTGGGCCCGTGAGCCATGGCCGCTGAGCCTGCGCGTCCGGAGCCTGTGCTCTGCAACGGGAGAGGCCACAACAGTGAGAGGCCCGCGTACCGCAAAAAAAAAAAAAAAAAAAGAATAAATTATTATACATATGAGGATAAGAAAGTGGTTCCAACTGCTGAGTTCCAATGGGTAAAAAATTAAAGTTAGTGCATGTTTTCTTAATGGTTTTTATTACAACTATCATGAGAAATGTGGGTTAAAGGGAAGGAATTGAAACAACACAGGCCTGCTGCATATTGGTATTCACTCATCAGAGTAGTAGCTGCCTCTGGGAATCTTCTCCAGTATCAATTAAAGAAGACAACTTCAGAAACCCCTTTGCACACCCTGGCAATAGGTGAATAACTGTGCTGAGTGACAATCCTATAGTATTATATCACTGTCATTTATGTTTCTGGGTTTAGCTGTGGGAATTCTGCTAGACAATATCATGACATTACCCTCACACTGAATAGGTCACATCAGAATATATGTCACAGCAAACTGGAAGTCAGGGTACCTAGACTTCTTTTTCTTCCCTCTTTAAATTTAATGTGACATAAATTAAACATGTTTTTCTCTTTTTAAAAATTAATGTTTTGATTATAATAACAATACTGTGTTCCCATTATAGAGACAGGAAATACAGAAAAACAAATAAGAGGATGAGCTATCCTAGGCTCTTAGTGTTTAGGTACATTTCCTTTCATTTTGTCCCCATGATTATGTGTTGCGGTTGTCATACTGTAAGTACAATTTTTACTGTAATTTTTTTCACTCAATATTAAACCTAAAGAACTTTCCTACTTATACTACCCTCAGCAGGCATTTAAAGTAACTCCATGTTACCATATTATTGCTTTTGAGAAGTATGTCATAATTCATTAACCACCCCCCTCCCTGTTGGAAATTTAGCTTGTGCTTCTTTTCTCAATATCAAACATTCCACGTGCTTTATAAATGCTATCATCCTACAACTTCCATTTTCGTTGCCATGTTTGCATAGACACAATATGAAAAACACAAGAGAACGCTGCAGGAATGCACGTGAGTCATGAAGAAGAGTCATGTAGCGACAGTCTGTCTCCATGTTCCACATGAAATCTCAATCCGTTTATTGCCGGCTGGACCCAGTCCTCCAGGGAGAAATCACAAACCCACATAATGTTCCTCAGTGTCACATTTTGCATTTGTTATATTTTGGAGTTCAGATTTAGCTGACAGACGTGAAATTACACAGGTAGCTGGAATCCTCCAGAGATTACACGTGCAGCAGTGCTGAGCACACAGGCGATTCTGGTTATCACTGTGGGACTGCATCCTTCTTATTTCTGGATTTTTATTTAGGGAGGGATTTTTATTTTATTTTTATTTAAATGGTATTTTGAATGAAACAGCTCCACGCTGCATGCGGAACCCCCCTTCCATTTTAAAAGGGTAGATTATTTCCCCCTTCCCTTTTCTAGATATTTGCCAAGTGAGGACAGCAGCTCCCATGCAAATCTAGAGAGCTCATCTTCCTTCAGAGGGGCCTCTTCTAACAAAACTCCTAGTGCTCTGAATGCCAAGAATGGAAGCTCAGATGGAAATTTATCAGGTTTGTTCTCCTCTGCAGAACTCAGAGGAATTGCAATTAAATGTGAAAGCTTTCCTCCCTTCCTGGTAATAATTTCTAAACACTTTCCACTGAGAGCATCAAGGCAAAAGTGCCTGTGTGTCATTCAATTTCAACTCCCACAATTCCAGAAATCCTCATTTGAACTTGCATTCGATTTTTGACTGTGACATTTGCTCTCTCCTTTCTTGGGCTGTAATAATCCATGTCTGGAATGGTATGGTGGATAGAAGGACCTCTGGAGCAGACAGTCATGACATTTTGTTCTTGCCCTGAATTCTTCTTCTAGCTAAGTGATCTTTAACATCTTTGAGGTGTGATATTGAAGGGACAATAATAATCTAATTCAGCAAACATTTATTGGATGTCTTCCACATATAATGCAATTTGGGAGCACCAAAGAAGAAAAAAATTCAGTCCTCTAGGGCTCTCAATCCAGTAGGTGAAAAAATATTTTTTAAAATGTGTGTGTGTATATATTCTTGCATATTATCTATGCATGTATCCATCCATCCATTTACCTACCTACCTACCTATCATCCACCCATCTATCTAAATATATATGACTACACAGCCTTCCAAGACTAAAAGGGATTTCTGTGGACTGAATGAGAATGGCTAGGAAGCTGCTCTGGAAATTATAAAGCACTAAATTAGGGCATTATTTCTCTTTTAAGTACAACAGAAACTTAAAACTTTCTTACCCTATCCTTGAATAATCCTATCAGCAAAATTTTGAATAATATCTTTGTTACTTAAATGTGCAATTATGGATACCTCTGGGTAGATTTAGATCAAGAACCATGCCTTTCACCTCTCCAGCCCTCTTTCCTATTAATCTAAAATGTCTTTAACTCCAACCAGACAAATCTCTTCCATGTCTTCAACTGTGTCATGTGCATCTCTTTGGCCCAAATATATAACACCTTTGCATACTCTAGAATATCCCTGTCTTCTTTATCATTAGAATGTTGCAAGGATGAGATTAAAATTCACCTAAAGCCTTCCTTGCTCGCTTCTCTCTTTGAACTTCTCTAGTATTTGTGGGCTGCCCTGTGCTGTTGACACTTGATATACAAGGGTGGGTACTGCTAGCTCTCTTGTTATATATATGTGTCTTACCTGTTCAACCAGACTGTAAGCTCTGGGAAGTCAGGTACAGCGTCACTGTAACCTAGGGTCCCTCATGGCATCTAGCACGCAAGTATACCTTAAAGGGACATCCCTGAAATCTCAAATCTGATCCCTTTTGCAATGGACAACAAACGAAGTAGGGGAGATACCTCTGACAGGCAAAGAGGAGAAGAAAGGAACAACTATACCCTATTTCTTTTCCTTTCTACTCTCAATAGTTTTCTATTCCTTCTGATTTTAGCACCAAATTCCTTTACACAGCCTTGCCAAGGGTGATGTAAAACTCCCTTACCTCCCACCATCTCTAAGTCCTTCCCTATACCTCTACCCCTTCAACTAAAAAATCAAAAATCTGTGACTAGATTTTCCAGATTTTCTTTCCTTCTGCTATTATTTTTTAGAGCAACTGCTACTAAATAATCAGCAAATAAGTTTGTATGACAGATGCCATCGAAACACAACTGTGTTGGAAATTGGAGACAATACAAATAAATGGAAAGACATCTTGTGTTTGTGAACTGGAAGAATCAGTATTGTTAAAATGTCTATACTACCCAAAGCAATCTACAGATTTAATGCAATCCCTATCAAAATACCCATGACATTTTTCATGGAACTAGAACAAAAAATCCTAAAATTTGTATGGACCACAAAAGACCCCGAATAGCCAAAGCAATCTTAAGAAAAAAGAACAAAGCTGGAAGTATCACATGCTCTGACTTCAGACTATACTACAAAGCTACAGTAATCAAAACAGTGTGGTACTGGCACATAAAAAGACACATAGATCAATGGACCAGAACAGAGAGCCCAGAAATTAACCCATGCACATATGGTTAACTAATCTACTACAAAGGAGGCAAAAATATACAATGAGGAAAAGACAGTCTCTTCAATAAGTGGTGCTGGGAAAACTAGACAGCTACATGTAAAAGAATGAAATTAGAACATTTTATACCATATACAGAAATAAACTCAAAATGGATTTATTTTATAAAAAATTCTAAATGTAAGACCTGAAACCAAAAAACTCCTAGAAGAAAACACAGGCAGTACAATTTCTGACATAGGTCTTAGTAATATTTTTTTGGATCTGTCTTCTTAGGCAGGGGAAGTAGAAGCAAAAATAAACAAATGGGACCTTATCAAACTTAAAAGCTTTCACACAGTGAAGGAAACCGTCAACAAAACAAAAAGGCAACCTACTGAATGGGAGAAGACATTTTCAAATGATATGTCTGATAAGGGGTTAATATCCAAAGTATGTAAAGAACTCATAAAACTCAGTATCAAAGAAGCAAACAACCCAATTAAAGAAGTGGGAAAAGGACCTGAATAGACATTTTCCCAAAGAAGACATACAGTTGGCCTACAGGCACATGAAAAGGTGCTCAACATCACTCATCATCCAGGAAACACAAATCAAAACCACAATACAATACCATCTCACACATGTCAAAATGGCTGTAGTAAAAAAGACAAGAAATAACAAGTGTTGGTGAGGAAGTGGAGAGAAGGGAACCTTAGGATACTGTCGGTGGGAATGTATATTGGTACAACCACTGTGGAAAACAGTATGGAGGTTCCTCAAAAAACTAAAAATAAAACTACCATATGATCCAGAAATTCCACTCCTGGGTATATATCTGAAGAAAATGAAAACAATAATTCAAACAAGATATATGCACCCCAATGTTTGTAGGAGCATTATTTACAACAGCCAAGATATGAAAGCAACTTGTGTCCATCAACAGATAAATGGATAAAGAAGGTAAAATATGGTATATACATACAATGGAATATTTCTCAGCCATAAAAAAAAAAGAATAAAATTTTGCCATTTGCAACATGGATGAATCTGGAGGGTGTTATGCTTAGTGAAATAAGCTAGAGAATGACAAATGCTATATATTTTCACCTATATGTGGAATCTGAAAAATAAAACAAACAAATGAATATAGCAAAACAGAAACAGACTCACAGATACAGAGAACTAGTGGTTACCAAAGGGGAGAGAAGTTGGGGGGTGGTGGTGGTGAGGCAAGACAGGTGAAGGGGAATAAGAGGTACAAACTACAAGCTATAAAATAAATAAGTTACAAGGATGTAATGTACAGCACAGGGAATACAGCCAATAATTTATAATGACTTTATGTGGAGTATAATCCATAAACATATCTAATCACTATGTTGTACACCTGAAACTAATATAATATTGTAAGTTAACTATACTTTAATCAAAAACAAAACCCAAAACACAACTGTGTTAACCTACGGCAAGGAAAAGAGGTTCCAAGTTACACAATTCCAGAGAGAGCAGAGGGTGGTGAGAAAGAGGGAGAGTGTGAGACGGGGGTGGAGGTGGGCTGGGAGTTGGGGATATGTGTGGTTTCTGAATGTAGTCTGTCTCAGTAAACAGGAAATACTAATTACGAGGAAACAAGATAATCTCTGCATAGAAAGAGAGGCCTTAATGGTATAATTGCCTCAGCGTTTAAGGGTTCTGGAGGTAGAAAGCCTTTTTTGAAATCAATGAGAATCTTAGGCTTATTTGCAAAGCTCTCTAAATTACCTCTTGATGAAAGTACTAATTTTCTGATTATATTTTCATATAAACACTGCTCCAGAAGATTT
Organism: Tursiops truncatus; assembly: GCF_011762595.2. Lineage (NCBI taxonomy): Eukaryota > Metazoa > Chordata > Mammalia > Artiodactyla > Delphinidae > Tursiops > Tursiops truncatus. Next base: position 22,399,750 of record NC_047044.1, on the reverse strand, counting down.
TTAAAAAATACAAACCAACCAAGCAAACAACCAACCAACGAATCAGTTCCTAACTAATTTCCCTGTAAGTTACTTGTAAGTATAGCTTGCTGCAAATCGGAATTTCATAGGAGAAATTCGGTTTGCATTGCACTTGAGCAATTGTTGGGATTATTGAAGGAAAAATTTGTTATGAAAGAAAATGGGGGGCTTCCCTGGTGTCGTAGTGGTTAAGAATCTGTCTGCCAATGCAGGGGACATGGATTTGAGCCCTGGTCCGGGAAGATCCCACATGCCACGGAGCAACTGAGCCCGTGCGCCATAACTACTGAGCCTGCGCTCTAGAGCCTACGAGCCACAACTACTGAGCCTGCATGCCACAACTACTGAAGCCTGCACGCCTAAAGCCTGTGCTCCGCAACAAGAGAAGCCACCACAATGAGAAGCCCGCACACCACAATGAAGAGTAGCCCCTGCCCGCCACAACTAGAGAAAGCCCGCGCACAGCAACGAAGACCCAACACAGCCAAAAATAAATAAATAAATAGAAGATTAATTTATTTTTTTAAAAAAAGAAAGAAAATGGGAACTATGTGCTATATCCCACATGTGAAGTTATTCTTATAGATGTGATGATGGGCTAATAGCATGTGAAAGCTGCAATCTCTTTGCGGTATTATTAATACATAAAAATGCTCTGCATCTGAAGAAGTAGAAAGGCCACAATTTTGCTTATATTTTGCTAACCATGCAAGATATTTACGGTTATTAAGGGTACTTTTCAACTTAGTTTTTTTCAGTTTTTGAGATCATAAAACTATGGTCTATTATATTGTGTGCCCAATGTGCCCATTATTGTAAATGAAATTATGTTTAACAAAGTTCATTATTAACACACACCCATTTATTATAAATTAAACTGAGATATACAAAATACATGAATATAACATATTTGTAGAAGAGCTCTAAGAGAAACTGAATCTCAAGAGGCAATCTTAGGTGAGGTCCTGGTTATCCAATTTTTGGATTATAAATGGTTTCCTTCTCTGCTCTTTTTCTGCTTCCTTCTTTCTGTTTAGCTACTTTACTGTCATGTAACACCCTCTATCAGAGGGTAGGACAGTGAAAGGGACAATGAATTGAAACCAGTCGATTCTGTTTCTTGTCAGCAGCTCTGATAAAAGAATTTGGCATGGGAGGAGGCAAAAATCTATCTAAAACTAGTTCAAATTGAGGTTTAAAAAATGCTTGCATGGGGCTTCCCTGGTGGCGCAGTGGTTGGGAGTCCGCCTGCCGATGCGGGGGACTTGGGTTCGTGCCCCGGTCCGGGAGGATCCCACATGCCGCGGAGCGGCTGGGCCCGTGAGCCATGGCCGCTGGGCCTGCGCGTCCGGAGCCTGTGCTCCGTGGCGAGAGAGGCTACAGCGGTGAGAGGCCCGTGTACCACAAAAAAAAAAAAAAAAAAATGCTTGCATGGATTTTACTTAGCCTACCTAGCTACTACTGCACTTTAGAATTGGGTGTTCACTGTATTTCAGTCCCTATATGGAGGGAAAAAGGATGTTAAGGGTTAAAAAAAAAGTATTTCTGAGGAAAGCAGATGTTGTTGTTAGTCCCAAGGACAGGCTCAAGATGAGGAAGCAGGATGGTAGTGAGAGAGAGATTTTTTTTATAATCCTTTTCTTCCATTGCTTTCCCCCACCCCTATCAGCTATCTCCTTATCATCTTTATCTCCTGAAGAATCCCATAACAGAATAAAATTGGAGTCCCTATATACTCACTAGAATGACTAAAATAAAAAAGGTTGACAATACCAAGTGGCGGTGAGGATGTGGAGAAACCGGAACCTTCATATCGCTAGTGGGAACGTGAAATGGTACCTCTACGTTTTGGAGAACTGCCAATATCTCACATTATGACTCAGTTTCTTATCATACAACCCACCAAGTACACTCCTAGTCAGCAACCCAAGAGAAATGGAGACATGTCCATACAAAGATTTATAAATGAATGTTTAGACAACATTACTCATAATAGCTAAAAACTGGAAAAAATCCAAATGTCTCATCAACTGGCAAATGGATGAGTAAAATCTAGTATATTCAGGCTATGGAGTACTACTCAGAAATAAAGAAGAACAGGCTATAGATACATGCTACAGTGTGCGTGAGTGTCAAAAACATTATGCTAAGTGAAAGAAGCCAGACACATAAGATTACATGTTGTATGATTCATTTTTTGATGTTTTTAGGAAATATAAAACTATATCTAGAGAAAACAGATCAATGTTTGCTTAGGGTGGGAATGGGAGTGAGGACTGACTGCAACGGCTGTGAGGGAATTTTTTTTTTTTTTTTGGTACGTGGGCCTCTCACTGTTGTGGCCTCTCCCGTTGTGGAGCACAGGCTCCGGACATGCAGGCTCAGTGGCCATGGCTCACGGGTCCAGCCGCTCTGCGGCATGTGGGATCTTCCCGGACCGGGGCACGAACCCATGTCCCCTGCATCGGCAGGTGGACTCTCAACCACTGCGCCACCAGGGAAGCCCGGGAATTTTTTATAGTGATGGAAATGTTCTAAAACCGAAGAGCACTGATGGGTGAACAACTGTATAAATTTACTAAAACTCACTGAACTGTATACTTAAAATGGGTAATTTTTATGACCCATAATTGTATCGCAATAAAGCTGTTTAAGAAGTAATGCTGGGAGAAAGCCCTCAGTATTCAGTATTCAGCAAGTGTGGTGTAAATAGGCCATTCCTGAAGGCTATAATTCAGGTTGCTCCAGAGAGAAACCGCTGTCCTCTAGGAATGTACCATTTTCCACCTGGACTAAAGGATAAGCAACACTCGAACTGCAGGGTGTCCAGGATATTTCAAGGGAAATGTGACCCAGAGGGCAGCTTTGCTCTAGGTACCGAGTGCTGTTTAGCTACAGGCTAATGGGTGAGTAGGACATTCTCTGTTACATGTCTACAGTAAATGAGGACCTATGGCTTTCAATATGTATATTTTAAGAGTCTTAATCTTCCTAGCGATGACACTTTGGTAAAAATGTTTATGCTTTTTAAATGCTTGCAGCAAACGGTTTGTGAATGTTTGAAAAGAGAGAAGTGCTCACTAGAAGCCATGATGGGCTCTGTAGGGGTAGCAGGTGGTGATAATGAGATTCTCTCAGCACTAGGGAATAAGGTTGCATTGTAAGCACTAAATTAATCACACCAACAGAATGAATGGAGACAGAATGACTTGGTTCAGAAAGCGCCAATGGAATAGACCGGCAATTTGACTACTTTGTTTAGATACTGAAACCCAGCTGAACAAAGAAGGTATGTGTCAGGGTGGGGTGGGCATGGAAGAAAGGGTGGGGGGCAGATTCAAGCAGCAAAACAGGGGATAAAACACAATTAAAAAGCCTGGCCTTGGTAGTACTGTTGGGACAGAGAGCTTGAATCTGGAGAAAGGAAGCTCCTTGATCACTTAAAAGGCATTCTCTGCCGTTGGGCAGAGGCTATTTCATCAGGTCTCCTATTGATCCAAACAAGATCTCTCTCAAAATTCCCTTTCCTCCAATACCACGTGCACCGGGAGGCAATCAGAGAATCCGTTCTCTTGGTACCCAGATACCAGGAAAGGAAGTGTGAAAGATGGAGGGTGGGGAGACTTTGACCACAGAGAGGCCTTCCCACCATACATTAACTGACTGCAAATCTTGTTGATACGCTGTTCTCGAGTCAACTAACTCAACACCGTGGAAGCACAAGATTCTATCAGACGAACATAGTGACTGGGAGCAGGGTTAGGTGTCAGGGTGACGTGGGTGTGAGCCCTGATTCTGGCACTTACTATATATGGCTTTGGGTCAATTGTTTAGCCTCGCTCAGCTTCACCTAACTCATTCAGAATAATGGGGTTAAAAAAATAGTACTTACCCTCTTAGTGTCAGCATTAAATGAGATATATGAAAAGCACGTAGCCCAGTGCCTGGCACAGAATGAGTCTCACTAAAGGGTAAGTTCATTCAGTGTGTGATTTAGTCCAGTTTCTGAACCAGAAGGACTGAGCCCACCCCTGGAACTTGGTCACTCATCGACGTCATGTTACAACTCGAAGCCCTCGGCAACTGGCCAGGCATCTTTTCTCTGGCAAGAACACCTCTGCCATCAGCCTCTCTTCAAACTTCAGTGGTCTCATTAAAAATAAGTTCTTGCTGTACTATATTAATTTCCTCTTTTTGACAGGGATATTAGTATGAGGTTGACAGACCAGGAGAATGCCATAGATATAGTGTCTTTGATTTCAATAAAGCACTTGATGAAGTCTTTCATTATCTATAAGATGGTGGGCTCTATGAGAGAAAAATTAAGTGGATTCACGGCTGGTTGTACAGCTATACCCAAGAGGCTTGATGAATGACTCTGTCACAGCCTGTAGGGGGGGACCACTGATTGAATGCCATAGGCCTCTGCCCCTGGATTCTGCTCTATTCAATATTTTTATTAATGGCATCAAAGTAGACCTAAGAGGGACGTTTATCAGATTTTTCAATGACATAAGGCTGTGAAGGATATTTAATACGGTAATAGGCCAATGCAAAATTCAAAATTCCCTCAACAGGCCGACAGGCCATGGTGACACCAAAAAGATGCAATTTAACATGGTTAAATGTAATGTCCTACATTAAGGTTCCAAAAGAAATCAATGGTTCAAGTTCAAGATGGAGGAATATATGGCTTTGCCACAGTTCAGAGAAATATTGGAATTTTTAGTTGAACACAAAAAAAGTGCCTCTTTTTAGTGGAAAGAACATAAGATGACAGGTCAGAAGGGGAAAGGAATGTACATATAATACAGATCAGCTCATTTACCTTACTGTTTCAGTCTTACAAGTTTGGTGATTATCTCCATCTTAGAAGTGAACAGACTGAGGCTCAGGGATTTTAGGAAGTTGCCAAAGTAGGTGACGAAGTCAGGAGCTGACTTCCAAAATTCACGCTCTTTATACGTATATCATCATATCCTGCTGCCATTTCTCTCTCAGAGGCGCTGTGAGGCTCAAGTGAGACAATTTTAGAAGAAGTACCTAGCATGGTGCCCAGCCCACATCTTCTGCTCAAAAGTTGTTGGTCTTTTCCCAGAGACTCATTTAGCTGTAAGGCTATGTGCTTATTTAAAAGACTGGTACTTTATTTACTACAGTATGAGCCCTGCAGTTTATTCTAAGTCTTTTCAAGTTTATCCATTAATATATCTACCACAGAAATGATTCTGTTTTCTTATATTCCTTTTACTCTCACTATTATTCCAAAATCCTTCATGCCAGAAGGGGAAGCCCTGGCCAGGAAAAGGTAGTGGGAAATTTGAGGGCAATCTGAAATCTGTCAGTCAGTAATGATTCCTAGATAATAAAAACTTTTTTTTAAATTAAGGTAATTTTCAAGGGCTGCATTAGTGGTTCAGTGTTGCATATTTACTTGAAAAAACCTCAATTACCTTTAGATAATGGGGTGGTGTGTTAAGTAACCTTAGTATAATGATATGCATATAAAATGTACAAATTTTTCACTTAATTCAATTATTTAATTAGTGTATCTTATGGTTTATATGACACTTTTTCCCATTGTTGGAGTCTTTATTGGAATTTTTTCTAAATATATATACCTTATATATTATATTATACATAATATGTTATATATATTTGGCATTCTTCCTAAATATATATATTTAGTAATATAACATACATATAAATATAATATATAAAATATGTAAGAATTCCAAATGTTATATATAATACATGTTCTTCCTAAACATATAATATACATTGCCTATATGTATAATATATGTAAATATTTAGGAAAAATTCTAAATATATGATATATTATACATAATATGTAATAATCTCTATATAGCTAATATATATACATAAACAACTTTTGCTCCTCCCCTGCCTAAGTGCAGTTAATTGAAGGTCTTTAATTCTTTCCTTGATATCTGGAATATCACATAGCATCTGATTCATGCTGTGTGAAGACATTTGTCACTGGGCCACAGTGCTGCTGCAGAAGGTGGCGGAGGAATGCACATTAGCCCCAGCAGCATCCCAGGTTTTTCTCTTTTTAATAAATACTTAGGAGCAGTTGTTTGTCATTGTCTCTTGCACCAAAAGCAAGGGCTGACAACATTAGCTACCTAAAAGTCCCAGTTAATGGAGGGTTTATTGTAAAAAAAAAATTCTTTGAGGGAGAGGGGCAAGCTCCTTTTAATATTCTCTCCTTCCTTCTCCTTGCCTAGGCCAGCCACGATTCACAAAGCTGGAGGATGGAGAGTCATTAAAAAGATGGAGTCATTAGGGGCTGACAGTGCTAGTCCTGTTCTCCCATCCTGGTGTGGAGAGGGATAGCCACGGTGAGCGACCAGGTTGCCCTGTGCAGTGGATGAGAATCTCTGCTGTAAACTCTCTTATAAAGATATGCAAAGAAGTGATGTTTCTGGTGTTGAAGGATTCTTTGGGGGCCAGAGCACTTAATCTGTGATAAAATGGGACTCGTCCTTCAGGTTTTTAAGGCTTATGAGCTGTGCCTTCTTTTTGGAATGGCCTTCATCTCTTCTCTATCTGGTGAACCTCTACTCATCTTTCAATATGTCAAGACCAAGTTCAAATATTACTTTGTGAAAGATGAAACTTCTACCAACACCCCTGTCACCCAATTCCCTGCCACCTGTCATACTGTACTACAGCTAGGTGTTTGCATGTTTCCTTCTCTAGACCAAAATCTTGAAGGCAGAAATAAGTCTTATTCTTTTTTTTTTTTTTTTTTGCGTTACGCGGGCCTCTCACTGCTGTGGCCTCCCCCGCGGCGGAGCACAGGCTCCGGAGGCGCAGGCCCAGTGGCCACGGCCCACGGGCGCAGCCGCTCTGCGGCATGTGGGACCCTCCTGGACCGGGGCACGAACCCGCGTCCCATGCATTGGCAGGCGGACTCTCAACCACTGCGCCACCAGGGAAGCCCAGTCTTATTCTTTTTGTATTCCTTACATGCAGCTATTATAAAATGGCTCAAAACTAAACCAAACCAGACCAAAACAGATCTCAAAACAAATCACAGCAATAGACCTTTGAATGACCGTATCAAATTAGTCATGCTCCAAGAAAAAAGTATCAAGTTAGCGCAGTGTATGAAAAAATGAAGTATATTTATTTTGTATCAGGTTTGTAAGCTTGTTGATCAAATATATGAGCTCAAGGCAAAAAAGCAAAAAGAAGAGCAATGCTTTCTAAAAAGGACGTGCTGAACTATCAAATGGAAAAGTTATACCCCTACTTGTCAATATAATTCATTATAATTTACAAGCCTCCAATGAAAACCAAGCAATAAACAATGATTTAGTATGTGGTTGAAAACAGGGTTTAATATGCAATTGTCACAGAACTCATTACACCTTCATATAATGTCATTCGCACAGTGAGAGATTATTCATTTTTACTTCAAGATAATCCTAATATTAAGCTGGACAGAAAACAACATATGATGAAAACTTGGTAATTCATTCTTATGTTGCCCTAGAATGACGACAGTACAGGGCATGTCAATAATTAATTAATATAATGTTATTCACATAGTGGGCACTTGATAGCCATGAGATGCATAATTAATGATGAAAACGCCATAGTGTTAATATCAAACCTACTGACTACATCAACAATTTTCCACCCAGGCTTAAATTAAATCTTCCTGGTTCAATCTTCATGGGATTCAAGTAATTTGTCATTTTTGATGATGAATTTAAATGCCAAAGTTTATTTCCAATATATGAAAAATGACTGTTTGCCATAGAAGTATTTAATCTCAATTTTAAAAAAGAATTTCCTAACAGTATTTCAGGCAAAATGCCTCAATTACTAAAATCTCATATTTTAATTCCTTGAGATGAAAGTGGCTTCCTTTCCCCAGCATTTAAAAAAAAATTTTATTTTAGTACATTAAACTGACTGATAAAAACATTCTAAAAATGTACAATTTTTCCTTTTTAACAAAGTATAATAAAGCATAAAACCCCCCAGAAACAGGATACTTGACATTTACAGTTCATTCTTGTTTTTATTTAGGTTTAATCTCTTCTCTCATCAAGGTTCATAAAAAATGGTATTTATATCTCTTGAACACCGACAGAATGTGTTGAAGGCTCCCTGTGGGAAAACCATGAGCAGAGGTAAATATTGCAAGATCCTTAGCTCCTTGACTGCAGTGTCTCTTAGGGAAACGTTGCTTATGAGAGATGCTAATTAAGGAGGCTGGGAGAAAAGAGATGTTACCTTTCCAAACACAACATTTAAAAACCAAGTATTATTAATACAGTGGTTTTATGAAGCACTTAAATCTTACATAAGCATGGCTTAGTTTTTGTTTCCTAAAAAAAGACAGCATTTGGGCAAACCAAAAGCTGAATAATTTAAATTGTGAATTTGAAAGAAAAACAAATTGCATCTAGCTAGGAATTTAATAAAATGCGACTTTCAAACACTTTTCCCCCATTTTATAATCATTTACATGGCTACTTGCAAAATCTCTAGTCACGCAGAAGCTGACAGAGATGGTTTTAATTTTAAAATAGTAACACTGCACTCATTTATGAGGATTTTTGCAGGGAGAAGAGTTTTATAAACTATTCGTTTCAATATGAAAGGGCTTAAATTCAAGAGTGTTTAAACTTAGAATTTGAAGTTATCCCTTGGAATGGCCTCATGGCTAGTATCTTGTCTATATACAAGGTCAAAATAGATTTATGTCTCTAGTTAATTTGGACTGACTGCCAAGCAATTTATTAGGAAGCTGGAGTATCTGAATTGATCATTAAGACAAGAGAACAAATGGGCTTTGTCTGATTAGTTCAGTTTACTTGACGATTAAATCATTATGCCTGCAGAAAATTTACTTGACTTCCAAATGAGACAGACAGACGGACAGTCACCCCCATGACATACTTACTATTTAGAACCCTATCTTAATTAAATGAAAAAAGTCAATTTTCAAAAGCTCAGCATTAAGCATTTTTTGTTGCTTAATTCTTTGCCGAATTACCTCTCAGGAAGTGGAAGAGCTTCGTGTTGCCATCCTTCCTGATCTACTGTCATGTTCTCCACAACTGGAGACTTTTGGGAAGATGGAAAATTAGGTGTTAAATATCAGAAATTATAAGTGCTGGGTCTTCCATTAGCAAATACTCCTCTTCAAAATGTTCAGTTCGATCTTTGATTAAAATTTCAGCAGAAGGCTTCCTTTGGCGGCTTGGAAGTTATTTTCCACATAATGGAGGTGATGGAGATGATAGAGGCAACATTTAAGGGGAAAAAAGACTCTCTCCAGTTCTTTCTGCCCAGCCTGCCAATACTGCCATCTTCACAGCACCCAGGCCGGCCAAGACCTAACCTCACACTGAACAAGGGAACAACGGTTTTTTTTTTGTTTTTTTTAAAGTATTTTTTTAAACATTTTTATTGGGGTATAATTGCTTTACAGTGGTGTTAGTTTCTGCTTTATAACAAAGTGAATCAGCTATACATATACATATATCCCCATATCCCCTCCCTCTTGCATCTCCCTCCCACCCTCCCTATCCCACCCCTCTAGGTGGTCACAAAGCACTGAGCTGATCTCCCTGTGCTATGCGACTACTTCCCACTAGCTACCTATTTTACATTTGGGGAACAACGTTTTAATTAAACGTGGAGTTCTATTACTTTTGCTACTTAAAGTGCAAAACACTGAAGCAAGAAAGCTTGTTAAGGAACCACAGCATGTTGTACAGAAGTTGGTCACTGTGCCCTTGACAGACTGGTACAGTCCCAGGGTTCTAGGTTCTTACTGGCAGCTTCTGCTCTGAGAGTCACACCTTGGTGAGGGACCCCAACAATGCAGCCTGTAGCACGCAGTTATCCATCAGCAAATATGTATCCAGCGTCGGCTGTGTCGTGCTTAGGGGCATACAGAAATTAATGGGATGTAATTAATGGGATGTAATTAATGAATGGGATGTAATGAATGGGATGTGCTCCCCACTGGACCGGGAGCACCTCGAGGTGCTCCCGGTCCAGCGGGGAAAATGAAGTGACAGATGCTCCAGGTGAGTATCTTCACTGTTATGAAAGCTCAGGGTAGGGAGTGACAATCTCTGCCTGTGGGAGATCTTCATGGTGTAGGAGACAGGCTTTCAGGGATGAGTAGGAGTTTTCCAGGTAGAGGAGTAAGGGAAGGGAATTCAGGCAAAAGAGAGATCACGTGCAAAAGTGCAGACGTGTGCAAGAACATAAGAACATGACATGTCTGTTTATGGGTTTACAATTTTATTTATGTCCCTGCTCATTTTGGGCAAGGGAGAACTGTATATGTGAGTGGCAGGACAGGAGGCTTGAAGGTGGGTTGTGGCCAGATTTAAGGGCATTTGAAAGAAATTTGGTCTTCCAACTTAATTATATTATGTATTATATTATATCAAATATATTATGTTTGACAACACGTGTAAAGTGCTTAGAAGAATGCCTGGCACGGTGTGCATGCTCAGTAAATATGGACTGTTTTTATTATGGTGAAGTCTTTGGGAAGTCAACCAAAGTTTTAAAGAAGGGAAAGGATGAGATTAGAGTTGATAAGATCAGAGATCACTATTGCTCTATAATACTGAATTTGATGTCAGTACTGAGAATGCATTGGAGTAAGGAGATCCTGTCCACAGGCCAGTGCATTGAAGTAATTCAAGTGAGTGAGGATGAGGGCCAGGAATGAGTTCTTGTTCACTGTGTACCCCCAGAGTCCAGTGAAGTGGCTGCATGTAGTAAGTACCCAATACATAGTCACTGAATGAACAAATGAGTGTCAATGAGAGGAGGGAGCGGATCTGAGAAACATTTGGCAGCAGAAAGGGCAGGGATGGGGAGTGTTGGCTGTAAATGGTGAAGGAAAGGAAAGTTTTTTAAGGATGACTCCAGAAAACTGGGCTTGGGAGAACAGTGTTGCAGAAAGGGGGAGGAACAGCGTCGGTGGGGAAGACAAGGCTCTTGTGAATGAGGATTTCTTTCCATGTAGCTGCTGGGTTCAGCCTCTCCTGAGTGTTGAGAAAAAGTGGCCATGGGAGGGCAAAGGAGCCTCTCACAGGCACCTTGTTTAATCCCCACAAACCCTCCCTGAGTTCAGTATTGTTATCCCTGGTTACAGGCAGGGAAACTGAGGAATAAGATGACATATTAACTAGGTGGCAGAGTCCAGATTAAAAACACACACATCTTTCTGCCACAAAGCCTGTGCTTTTGTCAGTCCATCACATTGCCTCCCCTCTTAAAATGAACATTTGGAATAAGGTATATTCCACATTCAGACAGCTTGTGGCTGGGGAGGAGAGGTACCTCTGCAAAGAAACCAAAGCATAACTTAACTTTTGCTTCATTAATACTCCACAACCTGCCTTCCTCATTCACAGAGTTATTATGAGGAACCAAAAAAGACATGGAAATCTTTTGAAAAATATAAAACATTCTATAAAAGGTGATATAAAAAAGAAAAAGAAGAAAATATATTCAGATTCCTGTTAAGGAATTCTAGAAAAGTGCAAAAGATGAGAGGAGCTGGATGCTGTATTAGGACCATTTGACTGGCAACCACAGTTCAGAGAACTTGTTGAGTTGTTTTTTCTGTCAATTTTCCTAAAACATGAAAATCTGGATTTGAGGTATGGGAAAAGAATGCATTTTGCCTTCCAAAGTCAGAGAGTTTACAACTCTTTTGCTTTCAATACTTTCTCAAAGAGCCTTGGTTCTGAATAAACCCATATTCATACGACTTGTGTCTGCAAAATTCCCTCGGGGACTGGGTGGGGAGCAAGTGGCCGTTGGGTGGGATGTGCGTTATCCTTGTGCCGGACAAAGTCTTTGAACACCACTGAGGGCCCGTGGAGAGTACGGTGATGTGTCTCTACTTGATTCAACTCAGCACCTAGCATGGGCCTGGCATGTTGAAGGCTGTTAGAACCTATGTGTTGGTCTAATGGAAAAATGATGCTAAGCCTGAGATGGTGAGACAAGTGACAGGAAAGCAGAGGGCCACACAGCACCTGGGGGATCTTGTTCCACAGTTAGGCTTCGTTACGATCTGGGACCAGGAATGGAGCAGTGGATTGGCTCACACGTGGACCGAGGCCACCTCTCTGGTCTCATTAGCAAGACATGCTAACCAAAGGAACTGAATGATCCTCACACAAGCCCCAAAGGAGGAGCACAGAAACACCACTCTTCCTCAACCTCGGAGTAGTTTCCTTGCTCTCCTAGTTAAATATGCATGGCATATAAAAATAATTGTGCAGACAGAAGGACTCACAGTTGCTCAAAGTAGACCAGGAAGGTGTTTGGACCATTCAGTGGGTGGTGCGACTGCTAGGAGAATCTGGAATGTGCCAGGGGTGGGAATAGAAACTACTCCAGGAAATGGTACTGTAGGAAACAATTTACATATTTCAGGGCATGGGAGGTTCTGGAACTGCATTTGTTCCCCTGCATTTCTACCAGTGAAATAAATTGTTAAGAGTTAAAATGAGTAGATGATATGTAGTGATATGGCTGGAAAGCCACGTAAGACTAGTTTACAGCCAGGCTCTACGCATAGTTTATCACATCAGATCCTTACAACCTGCATGGAAAGGAGTATTATCCCCTATTTTACAAGTGAGGAAAGAGGTTCAGGGAGCTTATGCAAGCAATTGAGTCTGTTACATTTCAACACTTGCACTTTCCTTACCACTGGAGCCAAAGCCAGATCACCGTTCAGAACAGAATTCTAAGTTCCTTATTGCAATGTCATTTCTTACGTATTTTTTATACACTTTTGATATACTAGGAATATATTTCTGATGGCCCAGTGACATTGCAAAAATGGTGGCTTCCAAGAGGTGGGGTGCATTTTCCATTTGGAAACACATTAGGGAAGCAATAGTTTTACTTTCTCAGTGTTGACTACAATGGCAGTCATTGAGAATTTCACCCATTTCCCACTGAATGATTTTAATCCTACTAAACAGTCCTTATTTTTTTTTTAAGGAAACTATCTCCTTACAAACTGTTTCCTTGCAAAATACTTGTTTTTCAGTAAACATCTTCTCTGACAATTCTAAATAAAGATACATGAATTCTGCATCCTAGCTATAGTTGCCAAGAGTTGAAATATGCAGTAGCCATATTTATAGCACCAAAACCTGTTCTTCTGATGCTGTATTTTGCTAAACTTCTCATCCTGAAGGGCTTCAGTGCCTTGAATATCCCTACACATCATTTGTTACTGCTTAATGTGCTTATTCATCAATTTTTTAAAATAGAAGCCTATTCTGCAACATATTTAATTTTCTGATGTTGAAAAGGATCATTTCTGGTTCTTCACTCAAACTACATGGAATAGCTGACAGAGAGTAGGTACTAAATGAAGAAAATAAATGGAGGCTAAAATAATCTGTTTTTTCATAATTCTACCCATATACAATATCTAGAATTGCATTGGCTTAAAAACTGGGCCCACTTATATAAATATATAACCAGTGGGAAAAGTTTGGGAAAGTGGGATGCAGAATTCAAAACTGGCTGTTGGCCGGTGATTTTTTAAAAACAAGGTCTTCAAATATTTTTGAACTGCAAAATGCCTTTGCTGTCCTCTTCTTACAACTGGTATTGTTGTGTGAACCTGGTGTCCCTTCCAAATTAGTCTGTGGTTTGGAATCCTTAATTATGGGGAGTGTCAATTTTGCTCCCTCAAGAAAAACTAGTTGATGCACTGTGTTTCTCAAAAAGCATGGTTAGTCAGACCTATACACTCAAGTCCAGGATGGAGTTATGCTGCTCTGAGACTATCATTCTGACTTTTGGGAAGCATCTGCTCTTCTCTGGGCCTTGATTTTCTCATCTGAATCATGGAGTGTCCTCTGTCTCAGATGAAGGTTGCAAACATAGATTACATAATGCCTCAGCGAATGATGTTCTGCAAGGTACTTATATCAGCAGTTGGGAACATATGTGAGGCCTGATACATCATAGTTTAGTGACTAATTTATATTTTTATGATGTATACCCAGTGTAGCTATGAATAATCTACCACAGTTGTACATATGAGCCTTACAACCATTAACGTTAATCACTTCCCCCTATTTTTGAGGCAGTATGAGGAATAGAAAGCACACTGGCTTTGATGCAAAGTTGACCCAAGTTTGATTCCTAGCTCTAATATTTAAGGCTGTATCTCAGGGAAGGTGATCCCCTTTCCCAGCTTTGCTTTCTGCATCTGTGAAATGGAGCTGATATTCATACCTCCTTCATAGATCTGCTGTGTGCATGCATGTGCATGTGTGCATGTGTCTGGTGCAGGAGTAGTAAATATTGCCTTTCTCTTATGCTTTATGATTTACTATGACTGTGAGGACAGTGGTGAGGGCTATTATTTGCCTTTTCCTTCTAGAGGTTCTATGGTTTGTGTAAGATGAGGGAGGGTGGCCACAGGCAGATCCAGAATAACCTCTGTGAGCGCAGGAGGACAGATGATTGCAACCAGCTAGGAACAAAAGAAGCATGAAACAAAATAGTTCTTAAAGCATATTTTCTTCTATGTCTAGAAGAATCTTTAGGAAGGCACGTTATCAAAAGAAAGTTTATATTTGAGAACACAAACGACATATGGCATGAGTGTTTACTTTTATTAAGTCCTACCTGGTGAGAGAAAAGAAGGCAAAATTATGCCACAAGCATTTGTTAAAATACCAACTCTGTGAGAAAGTCACACAATAGGGAAGACAACGATTCATAAGACGTAACCCCTGTGTACAGTGAGTTCTCAATCTAATGGAGAAGGCTGTATGTACATAAGAAAGCACCTGCCAGGCTGTGATTAGTCCTATATCAAAAGATATTTAAAAAGAGATTTCCAAGGAGCTAAGGATATTTTAAGCTAGGTCTTGGAGGAGCTATAAGATGATCACAGGGAAGGAGGGGGTCAGGAACGGGATACAGTGTGAGCAATGCCTGGAGCATCGCAGATATTCTGATACTGCGGAGGCACAGTGATTTCAGCAGTGGGGACCTGGGTGAGGGGGACACTACAGGGAGCCTTGAGGCTAAAAGGAGGAGGGAAGAACGGATGGACTTTGGAGAGGAAGGGTGGGGATGGACCCAGCACACAGAGAGAATGATTAGCTTTGGAGAGAAGGAGGGACACATGTTTCTGTGAGCAGGTGAGTCTGGGTGTTAATTGAGTAAGTCCAGAGATGGAGCAACGGTAAGTTCTTTTTTTAAACTATCACTTTAGTCAGACAGAGAAAGACCAATATCATATGGTATCACTTATATGTGGAATCTAAATAATGATACAAATGAACTTACAAAACAGAAATAGACTCACGGAGATAGAAAACAAATTTATGATTACCAAAGGGGAACGTGGGGGTGGGATAAATTAGGAGTTTGGGATTAACAGATACACACTACTATATATAAAGTAGATAAACAACAGAGTCCTACTGTAGAACACAGGGGATTATATTCACTATCTTGTAATAACTTATAATGGAAAAGAATCTGAAAAAGAATATATATATATGTATAACTGAATCACTTTGCTGTACACCTGTAACATTGTAAATCAACTATACTTCAGTTACAAAACCACCTTATTGAGGTATGACTGACATACAAAACTCTGTACATATTTAATGGGTACAACTCAACGAGTTTGGAGATAAGTATATAACTGTGAAATTGCCACCACTACCTATGCCCTAAACATACCCCTCACCCCCAAGTTTCCTTCTGCCCTCTGGCAGTAAGTTCTAAGAGAACGTGTCTAGTTACCGTCACGCTCTTGGTGCGGTGAGAGGCAATGTCATTGAATGAATGAATGAAGGTGGCCTGAGTACAGGCTTAAGAAGTATAAAATAAAGCTTTGGAGAGCTATTTATGGGGATCAGTAAACATGAAACGAATGAAGGCATGGCATGGCTTCTGATCTCAAGGTATTTGCAAGTGAGTTGAAGAAACATATGTAAGGCCATAATACATATTTTCAAGGCAGAGAAAGTTTAATGAATGGTTCATAAAATAATAAGAATATTCAAAGGGAAAAGCTTGTAGCTACATTTTACATAATACACTATGATGTATCCTGATTTTTCTCAGTGAGTTTTTCCCGCCTTACTGTCAGAGCCTGCCTCTATGTGACATTAGTTGTACTTTTAGTTGTATTCGTGTTCCTAACAATGTTTGGTACACAGACAGATTCGGGTTGTTTTAGTAGTTCAGTGTACTCTCCACTTTCTCCCTGAAGCCCTCTCCCCACCCCCAGGGTCTTCAGGTCACAGTTTGGGACCTATTGCACTACGGTGCTCCCCAAAAGGAAATGGGGGTGATTAGAGAGGACTGCACTGAGAAGACAGCACTGGATTGTAGCTCTGGGAAAAAAAGCTCTTTGAATCAATGAGAAAGCATAGCTCAGAGTAGAAGAGAGAGTCTGGGACGTGCACAGCATGTTCAGAGGAAAAGCTGGCCAGCTGCATGGAAGAGAAGGTTCTTTCAACCGTGCTTTGAGAGGTGAGGCTGGAAGAATGGGTTGGGGTTAGACTCGGTGTCTTAATGCTTTGCTCGTGAATCTGACCCTTACTCCACGGGTGATAAGGAGCCACGGAACAGGGACAGGATGCTGCTCTTGCACCGCTGGTAACTGATGTCTGAACCTAGGCTCTCCGGCAGATCTAACTAAACACAGCCTTAGCTTATCCCAGTGTTCCTTGAGGAAGCACGTCTTGTGAGCCATCTGTTTCCCATGGGATGAGAGGAGCATATATTACCCAATTCTATTGAAAAGACTTCCTGTTTCTCTTAGGGTTATTGTCTCTTTCTGGAACTTCAGGCAAGTGGGTAAATGCTTACTTTCATGGACTTCCTTTTTGCTAAAGAATGTTGTGTCTAGCTTGTTGTGATACATTTTGCCAAAGACATTTCATCCCCGTGAACTCATCTGGTTCCTGAGGAAAATAAGGGCTGAGTTCTAGAAGAGCTTTGGGGTCTAATGCCAGCACTTCTGACCTGACACGTAAGAATAGACAGTTACGGGAGCTCAAGCTACCAAAAGCGACTTCAACAGAACATTCACATATGTGAGAGTATCAGAGCCCAAGTCTTCAAAGAGAAATATTTTGAAAATTCTCACTGGCTTCTGGCAAGAACAGCAAATCCTGATTTTTCAGTTCTTTATATAAAAAAAGCAAAGACTAACAATATAAAACCTGGGCATTAATCAACTATTTCATAATGCCAGCAAATGAATTGAGTTCTACTGCAATTCAATGTGGGGAGATTAAAGAAAACCTACAAGCTACAAATAAGCCATCATGAACTGTTTATAGCAGTTGAACACGTGAGCTGTGATTAATAATGAATCAAAAGTAAAGCTATGAATGACAACAAACAGGACTCATCAGACTAAGAATTTGATTAGAAAAGTATAATTTGAATGTTGGTTCAATGTTTTCAGTGGTAACAATAGGGACAAATTATCTTTTATGCAATGCATTCTAGTTGTTCAAATTAAAATTGATAATGTATGAGATGACATTTAGATCACTTCAGCCCAGGAGATATAAAAGTACAGGCTTATGTGGTCTTCTAAACAACTGACATTTATATATTCTATTTTTCTTAAGATCAGTGTAAGCAAAATGGAAAAGGCTCCCTAATATTTTGGCTTTTTGGGAGAGAGACTTTTCAATCTTGCTTATATTTGCGTCAAAATGCTGACATTTTTATTTGTGACAGAAACATTTTCACATACATATTTTGGGCTCATGTTTTCTTTATTACACAGAAAATAATTTATTGCCCAGAGAAACAGAAGCCAAATTTAATCGATTTTATAAGCTGCAATAAGTACAGCTCTCGGAAACAAACGCAAATGGAATGAACAATTCTTACCATATGTTTCACGTAGGCTACTCACGTTTTTCCCTCATTCCAAAATGACTTTAAAAACCTGTTCTGCTAATGTATGTATGCAATTTCTGCAATCTCAAAGATTTAAAAACCTATGCGTTTTCACAGTCCTGAACACCCTAATACACAGTTTTCATACCTGGATGCTGAGCACAGACACTGAAATATATTCTTCGAACAAAGGAATTGGAAAGGGACCACAAATTTCTCATTGTATGCTGAAGCTGTCCTGTGTCAGCTTTTCACACAAATGCCGAACACAGGGCCTCTGAATTTCAAGACAAGATGCCATACTTCTACTTCAGTTAGTTTGGCCCTTTGTGGTCTATCTCTGCTCCTTGGAGATAAAAGCTTGCCTTGTGCTTACTGAATGAATACTAATGTCTTAATTAAACCTAGATAGAGAAGCACACTACAGCCCTCACTTAAAATATGCACAAAATTAGAAGGGGTTGAAAAAGATCAGGACTTTGTAGGCCCGTCAAAGGAAGAAGAGAGTCACAGTGTCAAAGGCGCATTGAAAAAGACTTCCTCAGACTGCTTTTCTGCTGAAGGCCCTAAAAATGAAAAGTGCTCTCATTTCTCCTTCATTGACATGAGTTGCTATTGTTGCTGTTTTCTGAGAGGTGAAGGGGCAACAGGAACAGAGTGGTTTAAGTCCATAAAAGGATTATTGACTGAACTGTAGCGATCTGAAAAGCTTCATAGTTCATCTGTCCTACCCCCGCCTGGGTTAACTGAGGTGGGAAGGACCCTGAATTTTCCCACTAGATTCTCTTATGGTAAAATCATGACAGATTCTCCTTCCAAATTTATGCTACTACTTCATGATTTCCAGCTCTCAGGAGAGGTGTTGTTAATACAGATGGATCAGCTCCGTATCTTGATTTTAACATTTCTCCTATCAATTTCCTGGGAGGACCTTTTTGTAGCCTAATTTCTGATATAAAGAGAAAACAGATTTAGTGTCTTTGGGGAAAAAAAAAGAAGGGAGGCAGAGAAGGCACTGCTTATTTACTAGATCATCCTTATTGCTTGCTGCTCTAACGGTTCCACATGGCTCCGAAGACTCGACAGTACCTTCTTGAGGAGAAATAGAAGACTTCACCAGCCTCATCAAATGACCAAAGAGCCACTGATGGTGAAGTTAATGTGATCAATGAATAATGTTTGGAAAAAAAAGTCTGTCTAGCTGTTGATCTCATCAGGAAAACAACAGAATAAGCATCTTAGAAAAGAAGTTAATGCATTTTGATTCTAAGACAACATGTACAAGTTCTCCACTAATTTCTAGTCTGAAGATATAAAGTATTAGAGCCGGCATGAACTCTGGCAGTTACTAGAAGAAACAGATTTTAAGGTTGTGGAAACAAACTAAGAGGGTGATGTGTTCAAGGTCACCCGGAGTTAACAGAAAAGCCGGGAGTGAATCTTGGGGCTTCTGAGTTCTGCTATGCTGCTTTTCTACTGCAAATCACAGTTTTTGAGATTCACACTTTGAAAAAGAACGACATAAAGTAACACTGTCATTTTGGGGTTAGCTTTCTCCTCTAACAGATGATTTAAAAAAAACATCTTGACCTTCCTGTTTCCCCATGTTTAAAATGCTACTAATATTTTAAATCTCATTTTCCTTCTTTTTAAAATTCAGATAAATTTGCTGTATCCATTTCTAGAGGTTAAGAGTTTGTGTCAGTTCTCTTTTATTCTATACTGCATTAGTCATCCCTCAGTGTAATAAAATTTTGTTGTGGTTATGCTGACATTGAAGTTTCCTTTTCCTAAAGAAAACTAATGACTTGACCTTGGCATAGTATAAGAGCACAGACTCTGGGGCCATTCGGAATGAGCTCAGACCCTATCCTATCACTTCCCAGCAGTGTATCCATGGGAGAGCTACTTAACTTTCTCTGCATTTCAGTTGTCTCATCTGTAAAATGCTAATAATAAGGTTGTTTGGGTGAGAATCAAATGAGCTTATCAATGCAGAGTATGTAAACAGTGACTGGCACATAGTAAGTACTCAACATAGTTATTATTATTACTAGAAAAGAAAAACTGAGGGGCTTCCCTTGTGGCGCAGTGGTTGAGAGTCCGCCTGCCAATGCAGGGGACACGGGTTCGAGCCCTGGTCTGGGAAGATCTCACATGCCGCGGAGCAGCTAAGCCCATGTGCTACAACTACTGAGCTTGTGCTCTAGAGCCCGCATGCCACAACTACTGAGCCCGTGTACCACAACTACTGAAGCCCGCGCACCTAGAGCCCGTGCTCCGCAGCAAGAGAAGCCACCACAATGAGAAGCCCGCGCACTGCAACGAAGAGAAGCCCCCGCTCAACGCAACTAGGGAAAGCCTGCGCATGGCAGTGAAGACCAAATGCAGCCATAAATAAATAAATTTATAAAAAAAGAAAAATAATTTTATGTAGTTATTATTTATATTAGTGAGAACTCCGCTTCACAACACACTATGAGAACATGAAATTTCATCATTAAATCTGAATAGATAATTTTTACACAAAATCCTTTGCTCAAATAATGTAACTCAGCAATGACTGACTTTCAGATATTGGGGAAATGTATTAATATGTATTAATATGAACAAGTTCGGCAGTCTGAAAATCTGTTTATTGAAAAACAATAGGCTTACTATGGAGAACAGTATGGAGGTTCCTTAAAAACTAAAAATAGAGCTACCATATGATCCAGCAGTCCCACTCTTGGGCATATATTTGGAGAAAACCATAATTTGAAAAAATACATGCATCCCAATGTTCACTATTTACAACAGCCAAGACATGGAAGCAACCTAAATGCCCATCAACAGAGGAATGGATAAAGAAGATGTGGTACCTATATACAATGGAATATTACTCGGCCATGAGAAAGAATGAAATAATGCCATTTGCAGCAACATGGATGGACTGAGAGATTGTCATACTGAGTGAAGTCAGACAGAGAAAGACAAATACCATACGATATCGCCTATATGTGGAATCTAATAAAAGGGTACAGATGAACTTATCTACAAAACAGGAATAGAGTTACAGATGTAGAAAACAAATTTATGGTTACCAGGGGAGAAGGGGGGGAGGGATAGATTGGGATTGACATATACACACTATTATATATAAAATAGATAATAAGGACCTACTATATAGCACAGGGAACTCTACTCAGTACTCTGTAATGGCCTATATAGGAATGACTCTAAAAAAGAGTGGATATATGTATATGTATAACTGATTCACCTTGTTGTACACTGGAAACTAATACAACATTGTAAATCAACTATACTCCAATAAAAATTAAAAAAAAAAAAGAATAGGCTTAAATTCTCAAGCATGAATCAAGATGCCCATCCCCTTCTCTCTGTTTCTCGCTCCCCAAAAAACTGTTCAGGAAAACCTTGCTTTACATAGTACACATATTAACACACATTCAAGACTCATTTAGAGTTCCGAAATGCGATGTGCAACGTGAGCATTTTGATAGAAGTATGTTCCCACAGATTTTTTTTGGCCCTAGTACAAAATAATAGATCTCCACCGCAGAGTTTCACAATTTAATGATCCAGTACAGTCCCTATGTGAAAACCGACAGATCATGAAACATAACCTCCAACACACTCGCAGTGGACCACACGGTCTAAAGCCCATCCATGTCATTGGGGGTTTTCACCAACTGTGAAGTCCTTGACTTATGTATGACCGGAGACCCTCATCACAAAGATATAAAGATAGGTTTTTCCAGCTACTTTTAGGGATACAAGCAATTCCAGTCTTGCCCTGCATAATAAAGTTTGTAGGTTCTGTAAGTGGAGTTCACCCCCTCAATGGATTAGTAAATGTTTATTAACGATAATAACTAATAATAAAGAGGTTCTGAACTCTCTCACCTAAGAAGAACAAAACAGCAGGGTTCTCCTGCAGCTGTGTGACCCCAGCCTCTGTGACCTCTGCTGCTAACAGCCTCTCCACAGGCAATGGACAGGAGACACCAGCTCTGCAAATTAGAGCACTGATGCTCTATCGGCTGCAAAACCCAAACGGCCCTGAGTACAAGCCAAGCGAGGCATTTCTGTGTCCCATGCCCGGTTAGGTGGGGACCTGATGAGTCAGATTATGGCGGTAAATTTTTAATTCCTTTACAGGGCACATGAAAGTTATCTGTTACTCTCCCTTTTCTAAAGGAGGGATTGAATAACGTATGTTGGTTGTATAGGTTCAATATTAGGGGAAAGAGCGGAAGAGGGCATTCTTACATATAAATAAAACTTGTTACTTTTCATGTCAACTTGATTGACAGATGTTGTTTTCTCATGTCATCTACGGACCACTGAGACCTAACCAGAATAGAAATAAACTGGAATATTAGTTACTGAGGAACAGAATGCTAAAGATGTGACTGGCGAAATTCTGGGGGTAGGGAAATAGTGCACAAATATCAGTGAATTCTCTTTCCATGGTCATCTTGATAGAAAGTTAACTGTAATGTAAATGATACAAAAGGGTTGGATAAACATCTTTCAACATTTTGCATTACTTACACAGGCATGCACTGCACCGGATTTATCTTAAACATAAAAGTATGTTCATGCTCTTGGAGGTGGCCTGGATGCACGACTTCAGTGCTATTCACCTCAGTAGCCATAGGAGCCACTGTCTTCCTCCACACTCTATGTTGCACCAAGGAAGGAGCTATCTTATCCTTACTGTTTCCCCAATAAGACCTGGCCCATAGCAGGTGCCTGGTTAATTTTCAGTGTCAGCTCTGCTAGATTTCTTCTCTTCTTTCCCAAAGATAACCAGAACGTTCAAGGAAGTCTGTTTTTCATGTATTTGCTATTTTTTTCCAAGGGACAATCAGTCATACCATCAGTATTTAAAGTATTTTGAAAAACACCTTGTCCACACAGCCAAAAATTAATATCCGAATGCTCTGTGCTCCTTTAAAACCACTAGAGGTTTTCTCGTGTGTCTCTGCAATATGCACCATCCGTGGATCCTTCCACCTCCAGACAGCTGGACTCCTAGTTAGCACCCAGATATGTGGTCAGACATTACTCAGGATGTTTCTGTGAGGGGGTTATTGGAAGAGATCAACATCAGGGGACTTTGAGTAAAGCAGATGACCTTCCATAAATGCAGGTGGGCTTCAGCTGATCAACTGAAGGCCTGAATAGAACAAAACACTGTCCTCCCCCGAGAAAGAGGGAATTCTGCCAGCAGATGGCCTTTGAGGCCGGACTGCAGCATTGGCTCCTCCACGGGTTGCCAGCCTGAAGGCATGAACACTCCAACTGAAGATTTTGGACTTGTCAGCTTCCATAATCATGTGAGCCAATTCCTTAACGTAAGTCTCTCCGTATTTACATTCTATTGGCTTAGTTTCTCTGGAGAACACTGACTAATATAGTGCCTGATAAAAATCTCTTGACTGATGACTGAAAAATGATTGGCTGCTTCCTTCTATCCTCCCAACTGTCACCTGGACTCTCAGTACCCGAGTTGTTAGACCTCATCCAGACCTCCCGCCCTTCACATCCTCCTTTATTTCCCTGCCATTTATCCTGCTCATGATTCACCTTCCTTCCTCAGCCAGGATAAACCCCAGGATGCTGCTTATACCTACAGCTTACTGCCCCTGTCTTTCCTCTGCTCAGGCCTTCCAAGTTTTCAGCCTCTAATCAAATCGAGCATCTTCTCCACTCCCACAGAGCTGCCTTCTACTGGAGAAGAGTCCCACCACCAGCCACTACATATTCATGATGGCTAATGGCTAACTGTGGTTCCTAGTCAGCCCCGCCCGAGTCCTTACCCTAAACCTTCTGTGATCTTCCTCAGGTCCTCTTCCATTTCTATCTTGGGATGCTTGATTGGACCACTTGGCAAATGCTTCAAGTGGGACTCACCGTCTTCCCTATTTCCTGTTCCTCTTCTCTTTTCTCCATTTTTGAGGAGTTCACTACCTACTCTCTTCATTCATCTGTCCAAAGCAGAAGAGAACTAGGCAACATCTATGCCTCTTCTTTCATCTTTGATCTCAATATCCATCCGGTTATGCATTCAACAAATGTTACTTAGTTGAGTGGCTACTATGCACCTGGCATTGTTCTAGAGCTTGGGATATAAGAGTGAACAAACAAAACCAAACCACTCCTGCCCTCAAGAAGCTTATATTCTGCCAGGGGAGAAAGATCATAAACAATGAACATAAAAAAAATTAAATTTACAGAGGATATTAGGAGGTGAACAAATTAGGAGGAAAAGACAGGGTGATGGGGATTCAGGTACGTGGCGGGGAGGTCGGGTGCAGTTTTAAACAGTGTGATCATAGTAGGCTCGATGAGAGGGTGGTATTGGAGCCAAGACTTGGGGAAATTAGGAGGGAACCATACAGATATCTGGGTGCAAATCACTTCAGGCTGAGATAACAGCTAGCGTAAAGGTCCAAAGCAGAAATGTTCCTGGCACGTTTAAGGAGCAGCAAAGAGGCCAGTGTGGCTTGAGCAGAGCCGCCATGCTCCTTCCTTTGTAGCACTCAGATGAGCCCCAGTCGGTCCATCTCACTACTACCTCAATCCAGGCCCTGGTCCTTTCTCAGCTCCACTAATCTGCTGATTTTCCAGGTGGTTTTCTCCTGTCCAGTCTTGCCCCACCCCCATCTGTTTCCTACACAGCACTGTAGCTAAGATGAGCTTAGAATTGGCCCATGGAGCCCCACTGCCTGTGAGGTGATGTGTGCGGTCCTCAAGCAGGGCTTAGGGACCCTCCCCCACCTGGCTCAAGCCCACCGCTCCACTGTCATCTCTTGCTACACCTCACCCAACCTTGGTGCTCAGCCACGTGGCCCTGCATGAGATTCTCTGAACACAATGCATTCTCTCTGGCACCTGTGCCTCTGTGAGCACTGCTGCCTCTGCCTGAAACACCTTCTCCAACCCTCCTTCAGCCCTTCCTGAACCTTCCTCATGCTAAGAAGCATGATCTGGTCAGCTCCGCCTCATCTCCGCTTTCTCCTTGCAACGCTGCTTTCTGTAGAAAGTTTCTCCTGACCTTCCTCTCTCTGGTTTAGGTACCCCTCCACCATGCTTCCAGGAGAACTGTTGCCTATCTCCTGCAGCAAATTCACACTGTATCTCCACAGTTTCTTCTTCTTCTCTTGGTCTCTCAGCTAGGTTTTAAGTCAGGGTGGGGATTGTGCTTTTTTTAATGTCCCGGCACTTAGCACCTGGCTTGACACATAGGAGGTGCTACATCAATGTTTCTTGAATGAATGAACAAATGAATAATCCCCACACAGAACGTTGAGGATTATATAGGTGGATAAGATAGGGAAGAAAATAAAAGTAGAAACTGCATATAACCTCCTCTAAAAAGGAATTTCTTACAGAAGCAGAATCTGTAACCACAGTCAGCCATCTAGAGGAGCAGAGGAATAATTTGTGCTGCTTTTGTCACTATGGGTTAGGATGAGTTTTCAGGTCAACTGGATTACCCGGACCCATTACAATAAGCCTCATCTTGAGCACAGACGTTTCTAGCACCTGATCGCTTTTGTACTCTTTCTTTAGTACTCACAGGGTGAGACCATCCTCAAACAAAACAGTCTCTTTGGCTTCACAGACAAGAAGAATGTAATCCATTTCCTGCACGTGACAACAAAAGAAAATCTAAAACGGCATAAAAATGTAATGGTAATATCATACAGACAGGAAAGAGCTGAATCCAGAAAAATGAAATATGACCAAATGCAATCAGCAACTAACAGTAGGAAAAAGGCAGCTGTCATCTTCATTCCTTTCATAAACTTCTTAAAGCAAATTGCATCTTCTGGAATGTAAGTCAGTTTCCTTTCTGGATATTACTTCTGAATGCTTCTGCCATTTATGGAAGGTAAAGCATTCTTTGCTCCCCCCACCACCCCCAGTTAGAAACTGCCTCAGAATCCCACCCAGGCGTTTTCTTCAGAAGAGCCCACCTCTTTCAGCAGAGCATCTTCCCCGAACACCTCAATGTGACAGTCTTCTCCTTTTGTCTCCTATCAAACCATCAGTGGTTTGATAGGAGACAAAAGGCATTCTGTGTAGACTGATTAATAAACATGTTTTAGCGGCTCTGGGTGCTCCAAGTCTAGAGGGAAAAAGGTCTAGACTCAGATAAATAAAGCCATAACTCATGGCAGAGCACACCCTGGGCCTGAGGAGGCTGGAGGAGAGCCACCAAGTGTGGGCTGCACAGGCAACGGGAACACTGGTGTTAGGAGTGGGCTGCTTGGAACGTCCCAGGAGTGGCTTGCCTCGTGTTACAGACTAGGAATCCAGCTGTCTGGAGGTGGAAGGATCCATGGATGGTGCATATTGCAGAGACATGCTTTCAAAATCTTTTGCAGGATGCACATGTTAGGAAAGAAGTCCTCAAAAAAAAAAAAAAAAAAAAACACAACACAACAACAAAAACCCTCTAAAGGCTTTAAATGAGTACAGAGCATTCAGGTATTAATCTCTGGCCATGTAGACAAGGGGTTTCCCAAATTATCTCAAATACTGACGGCATGATTGACTGACTCTGGGGAAAACAGACCACATATAAGAAACACAGACTTCCCTGAATGTGCTGGGTAGCTCTAGGAAGGAAGAGAAGCCCCCAAACAGACCTGAAATCACCAAAAGCAGATCTACAAAATGGGGCGATGTAGCTAACACACTTAGCATGAGACCCGGCCCTGTGTGAGAAATGCTTGACAAACGAGGGCGATTATTATTACGATTTATGACTAGCTGTCCAACAGCCTACCAGCTGAGCACTGGGATGGGAAAAGCCTCTGCGCCTGAACAAAAGCAGGGATGGGGGACTTGGTGCCGCAGAACTAACCTTTACTCAATACCTTGCCCGTTTTAGGCACTCTGCTAGCTGCTTCATGTGCTGTTCTCATTTGATCTTCTAAACTGTCCTTTCAGAGACATGCTGTATACCCATTTTTAATTTTTTTTTTAGATGTTGGGGGCAGGAGTTTATTAATTAATTAATTAATTTTTCCTGTGCTGGGTCTTCGTTTCTGTGCGAGGGCTTTCTCTAGTTGTGGCAAGCGGGGGCCACTCTTCGTCGCGGTGCGTGGGCCTCTCACTATCGCGGCCTCTCTCGTTGCGGAGCACAGGCTCCAGACGCGCAGGCTCAGTAGCTGTGGCTCACGGGCCCAGTTGCTCCGCGGCATGTGGGATCCTCCCAGACCAGGGCTCGAACCTGTGTCCCCTGCATTGGCAGGCAGATTCTCAACCACTGTGCCACCAGGGAAGCCCCTGTATACCCATTTTTTATAAGGCGGCTCTGGAGATGTTAAGTGCGTCCAAGAGCACAAAGATGACTGGTGGAGAGTGAAGATATGCATGCAGGTGCCTGACTCCAAATTCCATCAGGAGCCCCACTGCCGAGTCCCAGACTGCTCTGTTCTCTTGCACAGCAAACCTTGCATCTGCCTCTTCTCTTGTGGACGTCCAAAAGACAGACAGTAAGCTCCACGAGGACAGGAACTTTTATGCTTCTCTTCATCGTTAATTACACCCTCAGTGCCATCCACAGTGAGTCCATGCTTGGTGCTCAGTAAATACTTGCTGAGAAATGAGCAGACTCTGGGCCTGGGGAGGAGTGTTCTGCCCCCAGCACCACTTTCCATCCATACGAGAGTGAGCTTTTCGCTTAGGAGGGCAGGGCCTGAGCCCAAGCCTTCCTGGGGAGAAGGAAGTTTTTGACTGGGGAGTTTAAGGACTCCTTAGTCAGGATGAGACTTGGGTCAACTCAGATGACAAAGGAGCTGGGAGACTCAGGATGGAGTTACATCTGGAAGATATGCCTGGGGGCCTGTCTTTTACTATTTAATTCCCAGTCCTGATGAAAATTAAAATAACTAAAGTCCTGGAGCTCTAGAGATTCCCAGAATTGTGACAACCACCTTTAATTGGTTTAGCAACCAACAATCTAATTAAAGTTTTGCAATATTCTGATTTTGTGCTACAAATAGCACACAATAGTATACACACACATATATATTTGCCAACCCTTGTCTTATGTGGGAAATCGAATTTTAAAACAAAAAGAAACCATGTCCATCATTACTTTTCTAATAATTTGGTTATTCAACCACTCATTGTCATTTAACTCCTTTGAGCCTCAGTTCTTTCCGTAAAATGGGTATAATAAAACCTTCTGCTTCATGTGATGAGTGCATGACGGAATATGCTAAAATGCCTCGAAAACCAGAAAATAGTCTCGTCAACATCAGGGCTTTGTCTATCTTTTTCACTCTGGCTGCAGAAGCTAACAGGGAGGCCCTGGGCCCCTGCCCTGGCTTAGCCACCTGCTGGCTGTGTTCTCAAGCGAGTTTAGGAGAACCCGTGCCTCAGTTTCTTTATCTGTAACAGGAGGGTAATCACGGACCCAGCTCCTAGAATTGGTAGAGAGATTCAAGATAATGCACCTAAAGAAGGCAGAAGAGGCCCAACCCATGAGAAATGTTAAAAAAAAAAAATGTTAACTGTGATTATTACTCTGCTTTCACGATCAGCACACAAATGTCGATTCTGGCCAGTTACATGCTTCCTGAGCACTGGAAGGGGATGTTCACAGCTGTCCCCAGTAATGGGCGGGTTGAGGGCTATGCAGACCCAGGCCCCCCCGCAATCCAATAAAGGTGGTCATTTTGCCAGACAGAGAGGACCCAGATAGAAGAACTTTCTGGGGTATATGCCCTTTATTTCCTTTTCCTCCCTCCCTCTGTCCTTCCTGTTATGTTTTCTTCTCTATTTAAATAAGCCGCAGAATTCAGGGCTGCCTAGGAGGAGATGCTAGGGCAGCTGGGAGTCCAGCTGGGAGTTGATGAGGAAACAGGCTAAACCCCTGCTATTCCACCCCATCCACTCAATCTTCCCCAATTAACTGGAAGTGAGGCAGTGATCTCCTAACAAAGTTCCACTTCCCGCTCCTAACAAAGCTTGTATAACAAATGCAAACACTTGGCTGTCAGCATCCAATGGCCTGGATATCCATCACATCCTTCCGCACCTGAGTCAGCACAAGGAGGCAGGACCAGGATCACAACCTCCTGTGTGCTACGCTCAATGCTGTGCCGGCTCCAGTGGTGCTTACAAAATGCTTCTGCGTGACAATAATGAGACAGGTCCCTCCCAGGGGATTTTATAAGAGGAGACTTACTCTGGGCTTGCCTGTGTCATTCCTTTGATTATTCAGACTTGGGATAGGGGCAAGAAAGGTGTCACCATTTCACTTCTTCCTTTCTCAGTGAATCAAAATTTCCTCCTACCTCTTTGAACCGCGGGCCCAGGTCTTTTTCCCTTTCAAAAATTTGCCTCAAAGACATCTTTTTCATTTTACCTGAGGAATGACTCTAATGGTCTAATTTTTGACTGCTTCCTCATGTAATATAAGCGACCTGTGAGGTTTCTTACACCTTTTGAATTTCCAATTTTTTTCTAAATCAATTCCCTCTTGGCAAGACATTATTACTTTTTGCCCATTATAAATACTATCATCCACAATTCTCTTCCATTAGAAAACATAACATATTCATATTTAAAAATAAGCTCTGGTATTTAAAATCTAAGTACTGTCTTGCATATTACTTCAGTAACAATTTCTACACTGGAAAAGTACACAAGAGTATAAAATATGAAATAAGTTTGATGGATGTGGATATGATCATCCACATTTGTCCAATGAAGAACAAAAGCTCAGGAAAATTAAAGGTCTTGCACAAGTCACGAAGGTGTGTGGCGCCCAGCTGAAAGCAGAACTGACATCACGTGGTCGTTACACCGCTTTTCCTGTCAGACCACCAAAGGCAAACTAGAAAAATTATGAACGTCTAATAATGCAAAGACCTTTCAAACTTTCATATGTAACAATATATATTTTTTTTTCCACAGAGGAAATCCAAGAAGCAGTTACACTCTTTGAGGAGCTGTTTTTAACTAACTATATTCTTATCTATATTGAAATTCTATACAGTGATCCATCCAAATCAAGACAAATGAATTTATCTCTGCAGTGGGAACAAATTACTGGAAATTAAGCAATGTGACGCTGAATCATTTCATCAGTGCTACTGAACGGGACGTGGCTTCCACTGCAGTACTGAAAGGGTTCACATACAGCCACGTGTCCTGGGCCTTCAGGGACATAGGACTTAATGAGGTAGGACTTCTGTAATATTTTAGTTCTAAACAGAGCCACATGGGAAATCTAGGACATAGATGGTAACATTCAGTATAAACTTAAAACATTTAAATAGCTTTGCTCAGCAGATAACAACTCATCATATACCCTTTTAGTTACGTCAAGTGACTCTGAAGTTCAGTTATGTCATTAGTTCAAACACTACCGAAGACTAAATCCAAACTCTTATGGGCTGAATCGTGTCTCCC
Organism: Tursiops truncatus; assembly: GCF_011762595.2. Lineage (NCBI taxonomy): Eukaryota > Metazoa > Chordata > Mammalia > Artiodactyla > Delphinidae > Tursiops > Tursiops truncatus. The sequence goes on along the minus strand of NC_047044.1, from coordinate 22,369,330 downwards.
CACCACAATTCCTACGTTGAAGCCCAGTACCTCTGAATGTGACTGAATTTGGAGATAGGGCCTTTAAAGAGGTAACTGGGTTAAAGCGAGGTTGCTAGGATGAGTCCTAACCCAATAAGACTGATGTCCTTATAAGAAGAGAAGATGAGGACACAGACATCACAGAGAGATGACCATGCGAGGACACAGTGAGAAGATGCGTATCTGCAAGGCAAAGGGAGAGGGCTCAGAAGACACTAAACTTGGTGACACCTTAATCCTGTTCTTGAGCTTCCAGAACTGTGAGAAAATAAATTTGTTGTTTAAGCCAACCAGTCTGTGGTATTTTGCATGGCAACTTAACAAACTAATACACAAATCTAATACTTATTTTTCTCTCTCCAGTCTCTGTGCCTGTGTTTCCCACAGACTTTTAGTTTATCCTTGATCTGTCAATAATACAAAGATGGGCAGCTCTGGAAGGAGGAATCAGGATAAGTTGAGAGTACCATCTTGTAAGCCTACATCTTCCCATGAAATGCCATTCCCCCTTTGTCTGCCTAGAAAACTCATCCCAATTCCCCCAGATCTATGGTTAGATTCTTCTTCAGAGCTTTCATCTCCTCAGAGTGGTGCCCCTGCTACACTTGTAAATCCACCTCTGTCATAGCACCTATCACACCATGTTAGAATCGCTTCCACTGCTGCCTCCCTTCGAGATCCTGTGACTGCTTGCAAAGGCGAGACTCATCTTTGTAGCCCAGTGTTTGAAACCTAGAAGGTACTCATCAAATGTTGGTTGAAAGAATGAACAAATGAATGAATAAATGAAATAACAAGGTCTCCACTCCTCCTGGAATAAGCCTAGAGTAATAAATATCCAATACAGTTCGAAGAACAGTTGTGTGTGTTCATTGAGGGAAGAAAAGTGTTAAGTTATATGAAGCTAAAAAAAACCGTAGTAAACTCTACGGAAAGAAAGTGCCTGTCGATGAGTTTAAGAACAGTGAAGAAAGTAATTGCAGATGAGAAGTTGAAAAAAGTGGAACCAGAGAGCTTGGGACAGAACAACATAACCCAAAAGGGCTACACCTGGGTGTAGACTTGTTTAGACAAACGTTCACTTGAGGGAAGGAATCACAGGGTCTGGGAGTAGCGTGAGAAGGTGGCTTCAGATAACAGGCAGCAGGGACTCAGCCTCTGCCCGCCTCTCCTCACTTTTACCACCATTCCCTATCAATAATGAGCCTGGTTAATATAGGATACACAAAATCGACAGGAATCCACAGATTTAGGCACCACGAAATGAGGCAAAAGGAAAAGAGAGCCCGATTTTCAAACGATGAAAGTAACCCTGTAAATTGTAATTTGGCAAGTTTGCAATATTGTGAGAGTAATAAAAAATCTGTTCACATCTAGAGGGAATAAACCAAAAGTAATAAGAAGGTGATGGGCTTCCCTGGTGGCGCAGTGGTTGAGAGTCCGCCTGCCAATGCAGGGGATGCGGGTTCGTGCCCCGGTCCAGGAAGATCCCACATGCCACAGAGTGGCTGGGCCCGCGAGCCATGGCCGCTGAGCCTGCGCGTCCAGAGGCTGCGCGTCCGGAGCCTGTGCTCTGCAACGGGAAAGGTCACAACAGTGAGAGGCCCGTGTACCGCAAAAAAATCCCCCAAAAAACAAATAAGAAGGTGAGCTTTAGGAAGGAAAAAAGAAAAAAGCACGCCAAATTTGACTGCTTTTCTGATGGAATTACAAGATTATTAGTTTAAGGGAACGGAGCAGATGTGATATATTTGAATTTTATTAGAGCATTTGGAAGAACATCTCATACAACTTCCTACATAAAATGAAGTAACTTTGGCTTGAAGCAGGACTGAGGAGATAATAAATGAGGGGAACAATACAGTGCAATCAATCTCATTGGGAGGAAGGTGGTTAAGAGGTGGCACAAGGGTCCCTGCTGTGTAGGGTGGACAGAATATTCTTTTTAATGATCTGTGCAGAAGGAAGGATGAGAGTTGCAGACAGGAAACACGGAGATTTAATGGACAAAGGGATGAGAAACACGGTTAAAATGCTCTGAACATAGAGAAAAATGAGAGCTAACAAATATATTTATATATTTAGAAAAGTAAATACAGTTGGAAACATATTTGTAAAAATGCACACATAAAAGAAGAAACCAGAAATGAATAACACTGAAAGTTACCCAGAAGCTCTTTGCTGTAAATGTGAACTGTAACACAGATTGAAAGTAGAGATTTTAATGACTTATACCATGTCATAACGAAGACATATTATGTACTCACCCCAAAATAATTTTTTAGGTGCCAAAGGGCTGATTTTTACTCACTTTGGATTTTACCATTATGAATTTGAACCCTCAAGTTTAGCAATAAAACTACTAAAACAGTTGAAATGAACTATTTCTGGGGCAGGGACAACTCATTCAGTCTCTCTCTGAGACGCTCCCTTGCTTTTTATCTGGTCCTCGATGAGGCCCAGCTCGCCTGTAACTATTTCTGGATAAATGAACCTTCTCCAGCGCCGTCGTGACCAACTCTAAAAGGATCCCGAGCACCGCTGTGAAGGTTTGCTGCTGCTGCTTTCAGAAATCTCTTTTCAAAGTTTAAAAAAAAAACCTTAACCAAACAGAGCAGGTTCTGAAAAATAATGATTATGTCCTGGACTTGTCCACTCTTAAGTTCACGTATTTGTTAGAAGCTAGGTGAGAAGTTTGGAAGCCGCCATGCCTGGCGTGAACCTTGGCTCAACTGCTGCTGGCCGGTGACCTAGAGTAAGTCACTTAACATTTCAGTGCCTTGGTTTCCTCACTTAACAAGGGGCTAACGCTAGTATCCAGTCCACAGGTGAAATGATTAAATGAATGGACGCTATGTAACGCACCTAGTGAGCCCCCTGTAAATGTTAGCCATTCCCAGCTAGACTCACTGTGAGCAGACAACACATTTAAAAGAGATGAATTTCAGAGAAAAACATGCTATTTGCCTCTGGATGCTCATCGATGACTATTTGCTGAAAACCAAAAAATGAATTCTGTTTTGTCAGAATTACATAATCTCATGACGTATCTTCAAAGCAGGCAATGTGGTCTAGGAGCAAGAAATAGGCAAGGATTCTAACGCTACTCTGCATGCTAGCTGTGTGATTCTGTGCATGACATGTGTATCTACAAAATGAAGAAACTGACACTTGTCTAACCTTCCTCGCAGGTTTTGAAGGAAAAATGATATAAAAGAGGTGGAAACAATTTTCAGGGCTTATAAAAGAAGTGTTCTTTGGACAAGAATATGAAAATGAATCAAGGAGGAGAAGGCATATTAAGGGTTACGGGATTCCAGTGTGGCATTCAAATCCAGCCAGTAATGTAACTATCACAGCAGTGGCAGCCACTGAAAACCTGTACCATCCGTGGACTATGGACCACCCTTCTTCATCCTCAGCTTGGCCCTCTTATTCCTCTCCACATCCACTGAACCTCCAGCCTCTGGCGATTCTGCTTCCTTGCCTCTCTTTTAGACCCATCTTTACCTCTACATTCCGTAGATGCTAACTTGGCTACAGCTCTCATTATTTTTTTTTTACCAGCATCACTCTCAGAGCTCAGTAACAGAGGGAAACAGACACAGTTTCCTTGTCTCCATCTTGTCCTCCAATGTGCTCTCTCTGCTCTCAGAACAATCCTTCTGCAAAGCTGAACGTGTTAATTCTCCCTGTTTAAAACCCTCCGGGTGGCACTGTGTACAGCCCTGGAGGCTCTGGTCCCCTCTGACCTTTTAGCTCCTTCTCTTATCACACTCTGGCCTGACACACTTCAGTTCTCAGCAGCTCTTCAGTCTGTTTGCCTGGCACCTGGACAACCCTGTCCACCTTTATATGCCTCCTCCTTCAGGAGATGCAGATGCCGTCTCCTGCAGGAAGCCTTCCTGGTCTTTCTCCTCTCCTTTCTGTTCCTTTAGTTTCTCTACTATGGCATTTATTGTACTCTACTGGAATTGTTTACGTGTTTGCAAATAAATAGTGGGAGGCAGGAGCTGTCTCACTGCTCTGTGTTCCCAGCCTGGGACACATAGCAGGTCCTCAGGTATATGCTGAGTGAGTGGACCCAGATCATCTACATAATCAGGGGCTGCACCCAATATCAAGACAAGTCTGGGCTTGTGATCCAAAGCTCATTGGTTTTGTGAGCACTGTACAGGAGGTAGGAATGGCCCACAAAAGAACCACAGGGATGACACAACCTAAACGTTGCTATAACAAGGTAGGGGATAACTGCTGTAGGCACCCGTTGGCCTGTGGCCCTTAAACTCAGTCTTCCTCAGCTCATCTGGCCTGGAATATGTTACAGTTTAGATCAAGCCTTACAGAAACTGTAATAAAAACTGAAGGAGGGGCTGGTCTTTAAATACAAACAACAGAGGATGAGGAATGCAGATTGCACCAGAGTGACTCTTCCCAACTACAAGCATGATCACATCACACCTCTGCTTCACACCTTCCCATCATAGGAAGGCTGAAGTCTAACAGCCTCCTTTCTCTCCTCTTCCTCATACCCACCCACACTACACTGCTAGTGGCACCACATGGTGTACTCCTCTGTGCCTTTGCACATGCTGTTTTCTCTGCCTACAGTGCCTTCTTCCCTCCTCCTCTTCTCAGGTTTTCCTGGTGAACTCCTGATCATCTTCAAAGTCTCATCTCAACTGTCACCTCCTCTGAGAAGTCTTCCATGAACTCTCTAGGTAGAGCTGAAATGCCTCCTTGGTGCCTCCAATACACCTTGTAATCTACCATGTAATTGAATAGATTGTCTGTCTACATGCTGTTCCTTCCCCACATGGCAGGACTTAACACATTTTCGTATTCTGGGATTCTAGCATAATGCTCATCCCAGATTAAGAACTCAATAAATGGAGCTTCCCTGGTGACGCAGTGGTTAAGAATCTGCCTGCCAGTGCAGGGGACTCGGGTTCAAGCCCTGGTCTGGGAAGATCCCACATGCCACAGAACAACTAAGCCTGTGCGCCACAACTACTGAGCCTGCGCTCTAGAGCCCACAAGCCACAACTACTGAGCCCGCGTGACACAACTACTGAAGCCCACACACCTAGAGCCCGTGCTCCACAACAAGAGGAGCCACCGCAGTGAGAAGCCTGCGCACCACAACGAAGAGCAGCACCCCCTCGCCACAACTAGAGAAAGCCCGCGTGCAGCAACGAAGACCCAAGGCAGCCAAAAAAAAAAAAAAAAAAGAACTCAATAAATTATCTGTTAAATAGAATCTGTTGAATTCACATGGAAGAGAACACTTACCGAAAGCCTGAAAAACTAAAGTGGTTATACTTTTGTGTTTCATTTGACTATAGGGAACATTATTAGAATAAACTAAAATGATCAAGAATGTGCAGAAAGACCTTCACAATCAGAAACTATGGGGATACCAAACTTTTTAGTTAAATAAACTGAACATAAGAGCAATCACAGAAAAGAATATTTAATGGCTTTAGGGTACAGGTAGAAATCACATGATATTTTTAGATTGCTTTCTTTAAAAATGCATCAAAGCATTGGCAAAAAGTCCAAAACAGGCTTTCAGAAGTGGTATTTTACAACAGGTATTTAAATTCTACTTTCACGGTGAGTTTATTCAGAGTAATTGTACAATAAAGAAAAGCACTTGGCCTTCGGGTCACTATGCATATATAGCTAAATAATGCAATTAGATGACAAGTAATTAACCAGAATAGCAACACGGCCAATCTAATGGGGCCAGTTTGGGTCTGAGTGGCTCATAAAAACACTATGTAGTTAAGCTATAGGCACCTATGAAGACAATGAGTTGCGTTCTACCTACAGCCTAACAAATCCCTCCTGAGACTAAAGAGATATGGAAAGAGCAGTCTCAGCGATGGGGCAGTATCATTGGAAGTTCTGCCCAGGAAGGAGTCGTGATGCCATCTTGATTCTTATTATCTAAAACTTCTAATGAGATAGGAACTACCTCCAAACAACAGATATCAACATTATCAGGTTGACCCTTCCATTACTAGAAATAATAGGAAAACAACATCAGTCAAAGCTTATTTTAAATCAACTTGAAGAAATACTTCCTGATCTATTACTGGGGTAGTACAACAGGTTGAATGTTTAGTAAGTGGAAACTAGTGGCAGAGGAAGTCCAAAATGGCTTTCTCCCTTCTTCTTTGATGACTTATACATGGTAAGCATGAGTGAATTAATAAAGTCACAAACAAGAAATATTATTTCTTTTTTAATGATCAAGGATTTTTTTTTTTGGTTGTTGTGTTTTGTTTTGGGGGGTTGGTGTTGTTTGTGTTTGCTTGTTTAGTATATGAAGGCATTCTAGTTTTGTTAGGATTCAAGCTAGGAACAAGAAGGCATCCTTTAAGAACTGTCTAGCTACCCTTATCTTTATCAAGAAGAATCTAGCAAATGTCATACTGGCTAATGGGGCAACAATTAATTTTTTATTTTAGATTTTTAAGTGAGAGATAAAACAATATAGGCATTACGCACAAACCTGTCCCCCAATCTCCAATATTATTTATTCTACATATATTCACTGAACATAAATACTCTAGGCCTAGGTGGGAACGTGAAGGGTGCCTGAAAGCCTAAATATATTTATCCATACTATGTGGATTAATGATTATTTTTAAGGATTTAAAGATTATTTTATGGCTCTTCTTCTCAGAAGACCCTCAGATACTGTAGCTTATTTATTTTTTACATAGTAGTTTATACCTCTTAATCCCCTACCCCTATGGTGTCCCTTCCCCCTTCCTTCCCCCCACTGGTAACTTTTGTTATATTCATTTGTTTATTTTTTAGATTCCACATATAATTGATAATGTACAGAATTTCTCTTTCTCTGTCTGACTAATTTCACTAAGGATAATGCCCTCCAGGTCCATTCATGTTGTTGCAAATGGCAAAATTTCATTCTTTTTTATGGCTCAGTAATATTCCATTGTAGATATACACTACATCTTCTTTATCCATTCATCTGTTGATGGACACTTAGGTTGGCTCCCTATTTTGGCTATTGTAAATAATAGTGCTATGAACATTGTGGTGCATGTATCTTTTTGAATCGGTGTTTTCATTTTCTCTGGGTATATGCCTAGTAGTGGGATTGCTGGGTCGTATGGTAGTTCTATTTTTAGTTTTCTGAGGAACCTCCATACTGTTTTCCACAGTGGCTGAACCAATTTACATTCTCACCAACAGTGTACAAGGCTTCCCTTTTCTCCACATTCTTGTTAACATTTGTTTTGACTATAGCCATTCTGACAGGTGTGAGGTGATATCTCATTGTGGTTTTGATTTACATTTCCCTGATGATTAGCAATGTTGAGCATCTTTTCATGTGCCTGTTGGCCATCTGTATGTCTTCTTTGGAAAAATGTCTATTCAGGTCTTCTGCCCATTTTTAAAAGGTTTTTTTTTTTTTTTGATATTGAGTTGTATGAGATATTTATATATTTTGGATATTAACCCCCTATTGGTCATATCATTTGCAAATAGTTTCTCCCATTCAGCAGGATGTCTTTTTGTTGTGTTGATGGTTTCTTTTGCTGTGCAAAAGCTTTTAAGTTTAATTAGGTCCCACTGATTTTGTTTCCTTTGTCATGGGAGACAGATAAAAAATATATTGATATGATTTATGTCAAAGACTGTTCGGCCTATATTTTCTTCTAGGAGTTATATCGTTTCTGGTCTTACGTTTAGGTCTTTAATCCATTTTGAGTTTATTTTTGTATATGGTGTGAGAAAATGTTCTAATTTCATTCTTTTACATGTAGCTGTCCAGTATTCCTAGCACCACTTATTGCATAGACTATCTTTTCTCCACTGTATATTCTTCCCTCCTTTGTCACAGATTAATTGACCCTAAGTGTGTTGGTTGATTTCTGAGCTCTCTATTCTGTTCCATTGATATATGTGTCTGTTTTTGTGCCACTACCACACTGTTTTGATTACTGTAGCTTTGTAGTATAGTCGGAAATCAGGGAGCATGATACCTCCAGCTCTGTTCTTCTTCCTCAAGATTGCTTTGGTGCTCTCTCTCTCCCTCTCTCTCCCTCTCTCTCTCTCTCTCTCTCTCTCTCTCTCTCTCTCTATATATATATATATATATATATATATATCAACTCTCTTGTTGGCCAGAGCACCCCCTTGAGAGATGATGGTTCATATGAGGATGCCAAAACCAACAGATCTGGAAACAAGTTATTTTCCCATCTTTTGTACAAGGGGACTTACAACACATAAGTAGTTTTGAACAAAAAAAAAGTTTTTCATGCCTTGATTTTTATGCTTCTTTAAAAGCAGAGACCAAGAACAGATCAACTGAATTGGCATCACATTGCACAGACTGTCTGTGGGAGTGGCACCCTGGGGCCATGCAGAGGACAACTGGAGGCCACAGTCAGCCACTCTAGGTTTGCTTTGGGCTTTAAGTTCTTGTCCTGGCTATAAGTTTTCAGATCTGTTGGTTTGAAAGCAACATTCATGGTCTTAAAATTGGTTCTGTATTGATATTTGGTGGCTAAGGATGAAAGAAAATGTCTCTAACAAATATAAGAACTATCAAAAGTAGCAGCTAGAGGTTTATTCAGCACCTACTGTGCGTCAGAGGGCTATCCATCTACCTGTCTGTCCAACCTCTTAGTCCTCAGAATAACCGTGCAAGGTAAACATCATGACTGTTTTACAGATGAGGAAAATAAGGCTCTGAAAGGTTCAATTTGGTAACTTCCCCAAAGCACACACAGCCAATTAGTGGTGGAGGTAAGTCGCAATTCGAGGAATCACAAGCACTCCCAAGCCCATCTTTCCTCACCATTCTTCAGAAGAAATGAAGCAACTTGTACGAAGTATTCTGTTGACACATAATAAAAATTTAAACTTTTTGCTCTTCCTCATTTTTCTTTATGTATTTCTGCCGCTTTCTGTTCCTTTCCCTCCCCCCTCCCTTTTTTCAATTCCTATCCCTCCTATGATTTTGTGGCATTTGATAAACCTCAGTTGAAAATTCTTTAAACAGTGTCTGAGGGTGTTCTGAGAAAAAGAGCCATAAAATAATCTTTAAATCCTTAAAAATAATTATTAATCCATATAGTATGGATAAATACATTTAGGCTTTCAGGCACCCTGAATATTGGACAAATAAATTCTCTTGGAATCTTCATAGTCACTCACACACACACACACACACACACACACATACACACACACATACACACACACAAATTAGAATCATTTTTTAAAATCAGAAATGACATTTGCTTTTGAAATGATTATTCAGTATTAGTCTCACCCTCAGCTAAAATTCCCATAATGCCTGGATAAACAAAAAGGGAGTTGAACACTAGATTATTCGGCTTTTTTCTTTTTTGCACAGTGTGATAAACAATAATTAAAAGTATAAAATATATGTTAACAATACAAAACAGAACCAACTCCAATGCTTTGCAGAATGTAGCTTTCATATCCTAGGATGCTAATCTTCTGACAAATCTATGTGTTATTTTCTATGGCCACAGAACCCTTTTCAAAAGTAAGTAAAGCCTAAAAGTGAGACAATAACAGCTCATATTTAGGATTACCTAGTTTCTCTATAGGAGATAGGCTCCAGTATTGAGAGAGAGAAAAAAGATTTCCATTAAAATCATTTAAAATGATATAGCAACAATAATCACAAAGACACACAGGGTGATGAAGAAAGTCCATTCAAATAATGTTTCTAAAATAAGACACAAAAGAAGGTAGCAATCACATGGAGTTGGGTTTTGGTAACAATATGACAATCAAAAATAAGAATATGAAATAAGTCAACCTTAACTGGAATTCACAAGTTTACCTAGCTTAACAAGATGGATAAGTTTCTAAAAGTTCTGTATAAACACAGGTTTGGTTTTTTTCCCAAAATTACTATGAGAAAGATAAAAAAACCTAATGAAATCTTGCAGTGAGTTCCCCTATAAGGAGAGAACTACTGTTATATGGCAAACAGACATCTGCTTCGACTCCCTGCCTGAAATGATTTAAAAATTTTTGTATAATAAGTGATGGTTTGTATAACAGAATGTTTTCTAAAAACTAGGCAAAACTGTATGTCACTGAGAATATGAAAAGTGGAGAAATCAGAGGGCTGATTTCCATTTCACTTTCGGTATTTAAATGCCACAGTGATAACTGAACACTGTAAAGAGTCAAATAAATTACTGTTTAATTGTCTTGAAAATAGCTCAGGCCTTCAGTCCACAGTCAATAAAATATACGCCTTGCCTGTGGTTTACTCAAGACTACAGAAATTCAGAATCATTCCAGGTGGCTTTCATAGCTTTCAGGCAGCGAGAACTATATTTTATTGAATGCAGGCGTTTAATTAGTAGGTATTATTAAAGCACAATTTTCCATATTAAACTATTTTCTATATAAACTAGCTTCCTGGTGTGCTGACTTGTAAAGACAGGGTTACCTTGAGTTCTCCCAAGAGACAGGTAATAACTCATTTTTGTCTCTGTGATTTCTGATTCTACAGAATGCATTCTTTCTGCTATCATCAAAAAATAACTTGTGAACAAATAATCTCCAAGAATTTTCTTATGTCACTGTCCTATAAACTAAATCTTTTAAGACAAACCTGAATCCTAACATTACCTATTGTGATATTTCTTATGCTACAAAGGAAATTGTACCATAATTTTGAATTATCCCATAGCTGATGTACTAATTACAGCCACTCTACCACAAAAGTGCAAGGCTCAACAGACACCTCTTCTCCATTACAGTATAAAATAGCCTTTTGACTTTTAGTTGAAAAGACTGTGACAAAGGACTATTAACTCAATGGATAACTTCTATATAATAATCATCCAAATTTACCAATATAAATGTCGGGAGGAAAATGAATTTGGAATAAGCATATACTTCACATGTTTCCTGGCATATACTAAGAAACATTCAAGCAAATAAATCCACCTGATTAAAAGCAAATATTGTGAACAAAATCCACAAAGAGTGGAGATTTTTTCCTTCCTTATTATGGAAATTTACTGGTTATACTACTTGAATTGCAGATCTTTTCTTTTTTTTTTTTTTTCTTTTCGTGGTACGTGGGCCTCTCACTTGTTGTGGCCTCTCCCGTCGCGGAGCACAGGCTCCGGATGCGCAGGCTCAGTGGCCATGGCTCACGGGCCCAGCTGCTCCGCGGCATGTGGGATCTTCCCGGATCGGGGCACGAACCCGTATCCCCTGCAATGGCAGGTGGACTCTCTACCACTGCGTCACCAGGGAAGCCCCCAGATCTTTTCTTTAATTGTAACTTTTGTTAAAAGATCTCTAACAACACACCATTGCTGATTATGTAACATTGGTGATGTGCAGCTATGATTTCTCCCCTCTGTACCAAAAGACAAAAAAAATAATAAATTTGGATAATGTTTTAAAATGACAATTCTTCTAAATCAACTGCTACTTCTCAGTGTACAGCTAGATCTCCTGAATGATTATAGTACGAGGAATCGCTCCCACAAGCAATATAAAGAATATCAATTTTCACAAAATTCAAACTTTATAACATATGAATGGACCCCACAGAAGAACAAAACATCCCTCCCAGAAGATGTACAGCATAATTAATCAGAAAGGTGTGGCAATGCTTTTGATTGTGATCAGCCACCTGGAAGGATTATCAAATAAACAATCTAGCTATTGCTTCTTTGCTAGACAACTGGTCATTCTTAGTGGCAAATATTAATAATGCTTTTGAGAAAGATTAGAACAAAACTAGCTTTGTGAACTACTGCACACTTTCTTGCAAATGCACAGTAGATAAATCAACAGTTTAATCATTATCAATACAGCATACTTTAATATATTGGATATAAACAATTGTCACTAAAAAATCATCTGCTTTGTGTTCAGATAAAGCTATAGAGATCTGCCTTGTTACCTAGCAACTGGGCAAGTAACTCCCAAACTCCAAAAAAAAAAAAAAAAAAAAAAAAAAAATCCTTATGTTTTAGGTAAAGTGTGACCAAAAGCATAAGGGGAGGTATGTTTGGGATGCAATCCTAGTCGACCAAAATCTCCATAATTTACTGGTCAACCTTTGTGATATAACGGTTCATCTTCCCCTGACTATAAAAGAGTCTGTTACCATTTGCTTTGGTTAATAAGATCATTAAAACATTTTTACGTTTCTTGATAAAATTGTAAAATTAAAGATAAATCATGCTGAATTTTAGAGCTAGAGGGAACACTGGCTTTACAAATGAGGAGGCTAAAGTCCTGGGAGATTAAGTAGCTGAAAGCTGTGTGACTATACAACTTCTTAAAAAAGTAAATATTATGTAAAGTGTTTAGAACAGCACCTGTCACACTGAAAGGATTATGTGTGTTTCATACTGCTAATTTTTATTACTGATGGAGTTGGATCTAGAATTTGTTTCCTAATTTCCAGAACAGTATCCTTTTCATTAAGCACATTCCCTCCAAATATAGCAATGCTTTAAAATGTACAATGTACATCTACTATAAGCAAAAGCTATATTTTAATTGTAAAAGTATGTATTAAATAAAAATGTATATATAGATTCATTTTGAAAGAAAAAATTGAGTCTTCATAACTAATAAGCTATATATTTGTTTAAAATTAAATCTTTATCATCCTCAAATACAGATAATTGATGTGGTAAGAGCTAAAAAGCAAGTCTAAACCATCTTTGAAAGGCAGCACTTTACTGTGTTACTGTGTAGATCTAGAAGTATAAAATTTCCCATCTTTCAAAATGTTCCCTGACCTACATTTCTCACTAATTCATACCAAACATTAACCTGATACATTTATACTGAAAGATTTCAGACATCTGTCAGATTAAGAAGAGTTTACACTGAGCCTGGAGAGTCCACACACCCACACATCCTGATTAGTACATATTCATTATACATTTCCCAATATTATATTCTCTCTCCCTAGGTGATCTCATCCAGGCATGTGCTTTCAGGTACCACCTATATGCTGAGCATCTTTCCCCTGGGTTTCAGGCTAGTAGAGCCAACCACCTGCTTGACATTTCCACATGGATATCAAGTTTCTTAGATTTAAAATGCTTAAAACAGAACTCTTGATTCCTTCTCCCAACACTGGCCCAATCTGTTCATCACCCACCCAGTTGCTAAGGCCAAAAATTTAGGCATCATCCATAACTCCTCCCTTCCCTTCATCTTTCAAATTAATTCATCAGCAAGACATCTAAATTCTGTCTCCAAAATATATCCCAGAGTCTGATTTAAATGGCAAATTTAAACTGCCTCACAGAACTTCCCTTCCCAAATACCCAACAAAATGTGGAAAAAAAATAGTAAACAGTATGAAAAAAATACCAACAGTAACCAATCAAGGAAAGGAACATAAACAAATATAAACAAACTTCAACACTGGCAGCCAAGGAAAGAAAGAGAAGATTCTGGAGCAGGATGAAGAGGCACAGTGTTGCTTGATTCCCAACCCTGTTCTCACTGTCCAGACAGTCAACAAAACTCTGAGAATTCTCAGTAATAACCCTGAATTTAGAGAAAGCACACACTCAGTGAATATCCTTATCTGTTTCCTCTCTCTATGGAGGAGTGATGGAAACATGTGAAATGAGAAAAAGGGAGTAAAGGGCTGACTCCATGGAACTGAAGACTCCAGGGCTGCCCACTGTGATAAGGAGACCCATGAAGTCCTAGGTTACCTCCAGGGTAGCTGCCAGCTCACATGGAACCCTTTAGTTGATTATAAAAAGACTGTCCTTGGTATCTCCCACCTACCCCTTCCCAGTTTGCTGAAATGAATGCTGATAACAGGGACATTCTGCAAAACCTGAGAAGGCAAAGCCCTGGAAACGTAATCAAGGCTGCACAGGGCATGAGCTACCTCTCTCCACGATTTCTACCTCCCTTGGCAACTCCCTCCCACTTCAGAAAAGTGGACAGGTCCAGGCAGTAAAACATAGCTCAAAGAAAAAAATCAAACTGGTCCCCCAAAAGGTGGGAAGTGATCTAAGGAGTTACTTACACCATGTCTGGGCAAAGCTCCCCAAGCACCAGCCGGATGAAAAAAAATAGCAAGGCAGATATGCAAGGAAGGGAGGAAGGAGGAAAGGACAGAAGGAGAGAGGACAAAAGGAAGGAGGGAGAGAGGAAGGAGGGAAGGGAAGAATATAAAATGCAAGGGTCATAGCATGAGGAAGCAAATCTAGAATAAATTTATTCAAATAAGAGGAAGGACCTCCTCACACAAACGTTCTACTACAGAAGAATGATTTCAGTAAAAATTGAAGCTAAAGACAGAATAATGAAACAAATGAATGAGATGAAAAGAGAGATTGTGGACCTAATGAAACTATTTAAGGACCAAAGAGCATCATTTTAGAATCAATCAATAAATTAGAAACATCAAGAAACAGAGTAGACACTTCTGAAAATGGAATTACTAACACAGAGGAAAGGATTGACATAATCACTGTGAATGCTGCTGAAAATGACAAAAAGATTAAAGTATAAAGAAATTAAGAGATATGGAAGAGAGACAAAGATGATCCAAAATAAGGATAATTGATGGCCCCAAAGTAGGTAACAATACAAATGGAATAAAATGTATAATAAAAGATATGATACAATGTCAGCAGATTTAAAGAGCACATTGTATTGCAGAAAATTCTGACACAGAACATTCAACAAGACATATCCTAGCTATGCTACTGAACTATGAGGATGAAGAAAGAATTCTTTGCTATCCAGGCAGAAAAAGCAAACACCTACAAAGGGTGGCTTCAGACTGCACAGTAATAGTGAATGCTACTCAACGATGGGGTAATGGCTGCAAAACTATAAGGGAAAGAGAGCACAACACAAGAATATTATACTCAGCCTCAATGTTGTTTCAATTATAAAAGTAACAGAAAGATACCCTCGAATATTAAAAAAACAAAAACAAAAACAAAAACTCTCAGAAATGCAGTAGCTACAAGTCTTTCTTGAAATAAGAACAGAAAGCAATTGACAATGACATCTAGGCAATTAAGAGATGAATCAAAGAACTTATTTAGAAATGGAGAAGCTATACTAAAGGACTGGGAAACACTGGGTCTATTTGAATAGAAGAATTTATATTAAATAAGCTTAGTAATTATGATTTTATTTTTACACAATAGCAAGCATTACAACATGATCAACATAAATTAATTAAAATTATTAGCTGAGGAGAGGAGATGGGTGATAACGTACTTAAAGCTGGAATATGTAGTTTAAAAAGCATAATAATTGCAACCCTGAGGTGGATTTACTGTAAAGCTACTTAAGCTTCAAGGCCTTTCACCTACGTGGGTGTTTTGTTTTTCGCTGGCCCTGGGGGTGGTCACAGCAAAGCATTCACATGATCATGTTTTTGTAAAATATACTCTGTTTTCTTAAAGAGGAGTCCCAACTTGTAATAACCTTCCTACAAAATCTCAATCCACTCCTGCTCAAACCTCTTAACATTTTTCATTTCTCTTAACCATAGCCATTTAATAACCGTTAATCATAACCATTTCTCTTAAACATAAAGGGAGATCTTTTAGGAAATAACTTGTAGGAAGGAGAACTTTGTTAGAAGTTCAACAATTACTTAGCTTTTCTTACTTCCATTTTTTATGCTGTTAAACATAAGAAAACAAATTTTAATACTTTTTATTTAGAAACAGCATCTCCAGTATGATTCCATTATTGCCATTACCATAAAAGTATCAACATTTCTTTCTATTCATGCATCCATCTACCAATCCCTCTGTATATATGCATAGAAACATGCCTTAAATGATATTAGTCTAATGTTAAAGATGGTTATTTCTGGGTGGTGGGGTTTAGCGTAATTTAAAAATTATAGTATTTTTATTATGTGCATCGCCTGAATTATGTCTTATGATCAAATATCAAAATATAAAAAATAATGTGATTATTTTTCCTTAAAAAATGCCAAGATATTACTTTGGATGGTGAGAACTGTGAGAATTGTTATTTTCTTTTTTGTATTTTCCTATATTTGTAGAACTTCACAAAAGCTTTTCACAATTTGATACTCCGAATCTTCCCACAGCTCTTCTTTGTTAACTGTCACTACCCTAGCCCAAATCTCTATCAATTCTCACCTGGACTATTATAATAGCCTTCTATGTGGTTCCTCTATGTCCGTTCTGCCTCTGGTTTTGTCCAGTCTTCCCACAGCAGCCAGTGTATTCTTTCCAAAGGTAAAGCTGTTGTACTTCTGCTTTAAATTCTCCATTTGCTTCATGTTGCTTTTAGAATAAAACCCAAACCCTTTGCCATGACCAGCAAGGCTGACCTGAGTGGGCAAGGACCCAGGCACACTGTACTGCTCTCTGTTACCCAAACATACTGTGACTGTCCCCCAAGGGCACTTAGGTGAGTGGGTACCTTTGACTGAATGCTCCTTCCCCAGGTTTCTCTGCATGGCTGGTTCCTGCTCACCATTCTCTGTTTGATGGACACCTTCTTAGGGAGACCTTCTCTGAACAACTTTTTAAAAGTAGCATCATTCCCCTCCAGAACACCCTCAAGCACTTCACCCTGTTATATGCCCTTCATAGCACTTACCACTGTCTGAGATCATCTTCTCCATTTATTTATTTACTTGTTTTGTATTAAACTTCCCCCATTAAATATCTGCTCTACAAAACAGAGACCTTGTCTATTCTGTTCATCATTATATCTCCTGCCCTAACAACAGTGCCTTGAAGACAGTAGACATTCCGTAAAAATTTCTCAAGTGAATGAATTGAATACACACAGATACTGTTTCTCAAAGGGTTGTGTTGGCAAATCTCTTTTAGGTCAGTTGTTTAGAATTCAGAATGCAAATTCCTTCAACTAAGCCACAGTATAAACAATAATTAAATATTAGCGTTAGAGCCCACGAATGTCTACTGGGCTAAAATTCTGTATATATGCAACAAAAATTCTAGAAAATAGATTCTAGAAAATAAAATTTTTTCTAGAAAAATTCTAGAAAATTCAACAAAAATACTAGAAAATCAACATGATGAATTATCACTGGCATAATATACAATTTAAAAGAAATATTTTAATTTATTTAATATGAACAAATTACAATTATTATTTATCTTTCATATTGGTGGAGACATTTATGGATATTCTGAAGGGGGCTTCAGGTCCATTTTGAAGGGCCTTAGAGCTTCCCGGTCCTGGTTTTTTATTCATAGAACTTTAAAATTTATAGATTTCAGCTCCTTTGATAACAGACATAACACTGTTACCACCCTAAATACTTATCAGCCATGACTTGGGTCACTGTATCAAAAACATAAAAGAGGAAATAACAGATTTTCTGGAGGTTTTAGTAATGAGAAACCTAATGAAAGGGATTAAAGAGATTATGTGATTTGAAAGATACCTGAGCTAAGAGCAGTGAATGAGAGGAGAGAAAAAGTCAGTGATGAGTGGTCAGGAAAAGAAGGGGAAAAAGTTCCTTCTGTTAGCTACTAAGAATTTGCATCTTCCAAGACAGCTTGGTTCCTATCTGGAATAGTTCTGCGGATGTAAAAGGAGGGAGAGCCAGTGTGTAAATAATGTTGAAACTTGGGAGGGACTATTTATTTCTAATTTGAAGCTTTGTACCAAATTTGGTTTGGCATGAGTGTGTACGACTGATCTACCAGTAGGGTGAAAAAAATAGCATCACTCATAACAAGAGTACCAACCAAGCCTTGGGAGATATTTAGGACGCAATGCCAGACCTTTCATTCCAGAGAGAAAGCTATACTACTAGAAAACAATTTGAACCAATTATTTTTACACTAAATTGACAGTTAAGACAGAAAAAAAAAAGTATTAAGAGCCAAGAGATGCTGCATATGGTCTGCACATCTTTTCTGAAGAAATGAATGATGGAGCTAAAGAGGAGCAGCTTATTTTTACAGTTACATTTTGTATTTCTGGAAGAATAACTACAAAATGGTCATGATTTCTAAACATCAGGAAACGAGACTTTTATGAACATTACACAACACAAAACATACCACCTGCTGCAATTACGACTATGTGCAAGTCACGCTCAAGCCTTAATTGAAACCAAAAACAGACCATAAAACTTACAGTTACAAAAAAATTCTTCTAACTGAAATGTGCTCAAATGACAGGATGCTCAAATAGTCTTAAAATACAATTTTCTCCTGCCAAGTGTCTTAGTTTTCACAGGGTCACAAAACCTAGCCCTGACCAATGTTATAAGAGCTACAGAACTGAGTACCACTTAAACATATGGCCAAGCAGTGCTGAGACTGTGCTGCGGTTGCCCACTGATTTCTGTATGCTTCAAAGGTGGCTGTCTATAGTGACAGAGGGGCTGGAACGTGGTAAACATGGGTATCTGGACAATCTCAATGCAGCCATTGATTTTCCAGAGCATGTTCTTGTGGTTAGTCTTGTGAAGTAAGTAATTTCAGTTTAGTTACCTTAATTCCAAACCCAAAAGAGACGTATCCACAAAAGCCATTTATAGAAAAATTCTGTTTTGAGATTCACCTAAAAACACACTATAAAGCATTTAGTAACAGAGGGGATCAGAACATGCAGTTTTGCTTCTTCCAGATCAAATCCTGTATTGATCTTCTCTGCACTCCTTCCTATCCCCATATGAGAAAACTACCAGTAAGTCTTTGCTCTGTAAATACCAGAATCGGGAGATACTGCCTAAACATAAAATTTTTAAGGGAATTAACTTTGAATTTTCTTCTAAACAAACTATTCTCACAGTTTTTTTTAAAGAAAAAAAAGACTCAGCTTAATCATAGTTTGACTTCTAAAAAAACCGTCTCATGATTTCATGGAGAGAAAGCAAAAATCAGATGAACAAGAATGGTTTTCAGATCACACTAGAATTATAAGAAGGCTAATTTTTACATGAAAATTCCATCTACATAAAAATAGATTTCTGGAACAATGCATTATTGACAGATATGTGGGAAGATAAATGCATTCATGTAAATGTTCTTTCTCAAGCAAATTATTAAATATATTGACAGCATTGCACTTTGAAAACAATCATTTTAAAGAAATCAAATATTAATACAAGAGTAAAGACATCACAGTACTCTTTCACTTAAAGAAATACACATGCAACACTTTTTCCAAGGCTTACTGCTATCCACTGCCATTAAATTCCACCGCAAACACTTATGCTTTGTTACTGGCTATTGTCCATGAAAGGAAAAAAAAATAGGTAACCAATAAATAAATCTGGTTTCTGTTCACACTTCTGTTAATTACTGGTGGCTTATGGAAGACCTTGTACTTTGATTACTGGTAGTGGCACTTGTAAATGCTAAATCTGAATTACTGCTATAAATCCAAAATGTATAAAAATCAAACATGCCTATGGTAATACAAATGTTTTACTGATGACCATTAATGACTTCAGTCAAGCAGATCTCCTAATTAATTTTGCTAATTGTTCATTCTTCCTGGGACATTAACTGGCTTGATGGATATTAATGTGACATATGTTGACATTAGCATCTGGTTAGAACTAGGGACATCAGTAAACTCTACCCGGTGTTTATACAGACTCTGCCAATGCTATAAATACTGATAATGCCAAAACATTTATTTCAATATAATATTTAAAGAACATGTCTGCTTTCCATTTAGAGAAAGGATAAACCTGCTTCAAAACACATGGTGCTCAAAAATCCTCATTCAATGAATGATGCAATGAGTATGAGTTAATAATAAACTGGTAAACATTTGCCAACATTTAAAAGAGGACAATAACATCGCAAATGATTATTGGGAATGCCTTTCCTGAACAATGTCTGCTAATTTTTACTCTATTTAGAATATGTACAGTAACTTTAAACAAATATTACTATTTTAAAGAAAGCCATTCCCTAACATTTCAGACCAATTATACCATACGCAGTAAATTAACAGAAAAGAAATGTATCAGAATTCAATACATGTATACAAATTTAGTTAAACCTGCAAACTTTTAGATTGATACTAACTGTCCAGTGATTATAATTTTAAACTGCTGACAAATAAATGCACTTACAAAGTTTTGTTAAAAACTAGTTACCCCCAAATATCTTATTAAATATTGTACCATGCTGTATCTATATTTCAAAAGTATTTTAATGGAGATTTGATCTCCAAGTAGAGGTGAGATACTTTGTTCTCTTTCTCTGGTCCCCCTTTGGGGAACTGTAATGATACAGAGTCGCTCATTCCTAATACATGGATATATTATCACTCTACTGTCACTGATTAAGAAGAAAAATATTACTTCTACTAAAAGTGCCAAAGTGCTTCAAGCAAAGTAACTCTAATGCAGTAAAATTAAGTTTTGGCAATTAGCAACTGTAGGAGGAAGTTCCTATCCTTGAGCAAGGAGCACTGACTCGTCACTGCTTTTATCCAACATTATTATTTCCCCCTGCATTCTGAAGTTAAAAAAGTCTTTGTAACGATGTTTTTTAAAATACGTCACAAAGTCGCCCCGGTAGCATGAATCTGTTTTAATTTCATTTGTACCAGTTACTCTTTTCTCCGCCATCTGAGTCCAGGAGGATCACTGCAACCACACCAAGCACTATTCAGGACTGACAGGGTGGAATGACAGAATGGCACACTTGTGAAGTCTTTGCAGTGGGACAATGCCAGCACCAGTCATTATAGTCTATTCTGTCACAGAGCCATCGACACCACGGACTCAAATAACCCAGACACCACTGGCATCTCCTTGCCCAAGCTCATCTGCTGAGTACAAAGAACACAGGTTTGGAAGGAACCTCTGGGAGGTTTCCTAATCTCCTTTTCTCTCTCCCTTCCAGCTCCAAACAAGCTCAGAACTGGCTCCAAACTTCAACGTGAAGCTACCCTAGTGTAAAGACTCCCAGAGAGATTTATAGACTCCTTTGGTAATTGTGTCAACGTTGAGGAAAGTCTTTACGTTGTACCTAAATTCCTCACGTTGCCTTTCCATGCAAGAGTCCAAGTAGCAAGTATCCTAATCTAGTAAGTGTTTAAGAATCGTTAAGGACCCCAAAGCTCACATGCCTTCGATCTACCCATATATGTTGGGTGCTTATCTGCAGCCTGGGGGCTGAATTTTTAGCCTCCTAAAACTAACATCTCAGTCGCTCAGGGAGGAGAAATGATAACTGCAGCGAGAACGAGCCTTCCTGGACAATCTCTGAAAATGTAAAGCCTTCCTGAGCTGCCCATTTGTTTTAAGGGCTCATGTTTGTAGGTGGCTGGTTTTCTTGGAGGGAAGCAGCAACGACAAAAACCCCCAAACCGCGGCGGTGGCAGCATCCTTATAAAAACAACATCTTGTTTGCCTTTGGCAAGTTTTAGCCTGGAGTAAAATTACACCCAAGTTGCAACCACCGAAATTGGGATTTCAATGGAAATGTTGATCCGACCTTCACGAAAGCAGCAAATTGCAGTCTTTGCTGCTCTAATACAGTTCGCCAAGGCGTAGAGTGGTTAAGTCCAAGCCCACTTTCCCCTCCGATTAATAATGTATAAAAAATACGAGGAGAGAGGGCACGCTCAACAGCAACCCTTCCAGGGTCTGGTTTTCCAGCTACTCCTCAAAAGTGATTCAAAGCGCACCTGGAAATTACATGGATTGGTGTGGCTTTTTAATACTGAAGACAAATGACCTTTGGAAAATATCTACTCGTGAAAGTCAAACCATTTGGAAAGATATCCGGCAATTTACCGCTTCAAACTCCTTGCAACCCCGAAGATGAGGAAAGGAAAGGGAAAATGCGCCCAACCCGAAAGAGAAAAGCAATAACCAAACCATGTTTTTTGAGGGGGAAAAAAAACCAAAAAAAAAAAAAAAACCAAAAACAGGCCCACACAGTGGAGACCGCCAGCCTGGCTGCAACAAATGCCCCGGCAACCCTTAACGCAGCCTTTCCGGATCTCCGACCCGGCTTCCTTTTTTTCTCCCACAACCGCATCTTGGAAAGCTGGGGCCGTGGACGGGGTAGCCGTACCCCACGCCGCCCGCAGTCACGCCGCTACTCACCCGAGCCCCTCGGCACTAGCGACGGCAGCGGTCGCGGGCTGGCTGCGAGCCGGGATCCGCGAGGGCTGGCGGGCTCTGGCCCCC
This sequence comes from Tursiops truncatus, assembly GCF_011762595.2. NCBI lineage: Eukaryota > Metazoa > Chordata > Mammalia > Artiodactyla > Delphinidae > Tursiops > Tursiops truncatus. The sequence goes on along the minus strand of NC_047044.1, from coordinate 22,347,111 downwards.
GAGGACGCGGACATGTGGCAGGAACCTCCGCTCCCCTAGCCGTTGCCTCTGAGCATCTTTCTGGGCACCCCAGCGAATGCGAGCCGCGAGGCGAGGGCGAGCGCGCCGAGGAACGGGGCGGAGAGGCGCCGAGCCTGGCCGCGCCGCGCCGAGCGCCGGGCTCTCCCGGCGAGGTCCCCGGGCCCGCGTGCGCGCCCCCCGCGGCGCCCCCCACCCCGCCGCGCGCCCTCGCACGCGCCCGGCCCCACGCGGCGCGCGCCAGCCCGGGAGGCGGCGGCGTCCGCGGCGGCTGCGCGTCCTCCCCCGAGCGCGGTCTTCAGGGCGGCCGGCTGCGCTCTCTATTGTTCTGCGGTTGCCTCCCGGGGGTGGGTGGCCGGGGCGGGTGGGAGGCGTTGGCTTAGTTCCCGGGAGGGCTTACCAGTCAGTCGGACCCAAAGTGCGAGAGCGACGCGGGCTCGGGCACGGCGCGCGGGGGCTGCAGGGCGCCTAGCGCCGCGGGCTGCCGGCGCGCGGGGGCTTCCTCCTCCCGCACTAGGTCCCGCTCGGCGCCCAGCGCATCCTGTGTTACTATGGATATCTCGCTCTTCGCCGCCCCCTCCTCGCCCTCCGAGAGGCCGCCGCCAAGGCAGCAGCCAGGCAGCTCCGCCGGCGCCCAGGTGACCAGCTCGGCGGCGGCAGCGGCAGTGGCGGCTGCCGCCACTGCCGCCGTGGCCGCCGCTGGGCACAGGAAGAGGAAGATGGGGAGAAGGCAGGTTCTGCTCTGTCCCCGAGGCCACCTCGAGTTTCCTCCCACTAACCAAGCTGCTTCGAGTTCACGACGCAGGAGAAGCCACAGCATTCCTCAACTTGGGTGACGGGTGGTGGCACCACCCGGAGCCACTACCGTTCCAGCTGTTCTCTGAGGGCAGTGATCGGCCCCCAGCAGACTTGGAGGGTCGCGGTTAAGATTCTGAGTAAGATTTTGATACGATTCAAACACCTCTCCCCCCACCCCCAGTTCCCACAGAAGTTATCATTGTACTGCTACCAACAGTTGTAGAAACTAACTTGGGCAAAGGTTTCTCTTCAAAATTATGCCAATTAAATGAAGTGTAATACATCTGACCTTAAATGACAAGGCCTTTCTCCTTTTTTTTTTTTCGGTACGCGGGCCTCTCAATGTTGTGGCCTCCCCCGTTGCGGAGCACAGGCTCCGGACGCGCAGGCTCAGCGGCCATGGCTCACGGGCCCAGCCGCTCCGCGGCATGTGAGATCTTCCTGGACCGGGGCACGAACCCGTGTCCATCGGCAGGCGGACTCTCAACCACTGCGCTACCAGGGAAACCCCTCCTGGATATATGTTTTTAATGCCAATAGTGTTTCCTTGCCATAAATAAATAAAAATAGTATGTGGCTTACAGACTGCTTAATACCATAACATACAAATAAACATATCTGGCAACCCACACACTTCAGTTCCTCGTTGTTTCAACGTTCCATCCAAAAGCGTGAGTTGCCCACTTAATCTGGGATACGAACCACAGATTCCCACAGAGGATAACCAACGTTTGAACACAAGGTAACAGCACCCAAACAGTTTGTGAAAAATAGGTTGCAATGAAGAAACTTTACATAAAAGTACTTAAGGAAATGTATGACATGATGAACTCCAAACGGTTCTTATAATCAACCTGTTGTTCTGGGCACATTTTCTTTCTAAACTTTTTGAATACGCGTTTATTGTCTCAAAACCAAAGAACAACGATTTTGATCAACTGCAAAACATCAGACACTGAAATAGAAATGTTAATCGATTTTTAAAATAATAGGTAACGTTTACTGAGCACTTATTTGCCAGACATCTGTGAATTATCTCATTTAATTCTCACAGCCCTATGAGGTAGGTTTTATTATTATTCTCGCTTTACAGATAAAAAAAGGTTTAGAGAGATGTGCAACTATCAGTTATGGGACAACATCCACTTTCTTAAGCAAGGAATACTGAATGTCCACCGTTTTGTCTACTGTCATGTCATTGTCTGCTTTGGTGAAGTTCAGGGCAACAGTATCTGAAGCCACCCCGCTAGCAAAGGATGGGGCTAGGATATAAACTCATGCCTGTCAACCTCCAGAGTGTGAGCCCTTAGCCATATGGAAACTATTTCTCATTTCCATAAGGGGTTCATAAAGCTTTTTGATTTTCTGTCTTACACCTATAGAAAGCGAAACAGGTTGGGCATGAGCTGCCTTCTTGACTGGTGTACTCCTGACTGAACATGACCTGCCTTCTTGCCTGGGGCATGTTCAGATGTCTGTTTTCTGAGATCAGCAAACTTCTGATGGGTTGGGAAGTCAGGCCATTCAGTTCTATTTCTCACTCTGCAACTGAAACACATGTGACTTGAGGTGGAATAGGTGTTTTCTTAGTTTCCCAATCTTGGAAATAACCAAAGAATGACATTTCCCAATAACCAAAGAATGCCTTCCCAAAGAAAGCATCATTCTCTTTCGATATTGTTCTCTGGTAACAATATTGGGCTATCAGAGATGTCATTTATTAGTGATGAACTGCAGGCTCTTTAGAAAGGAGTTATGCTAGCATTTTTGTATTGTGTCGAAGCCTCTGTACTATAGAATAATTTGGGGCTGTAGGCCATTTTGTGTCTGAAACACCTTTAGAGAATGATGGAAATCTAATTCCCTGTCAGCATTTGTGCCTGACTAATGAAAACTCTTCTTGAGGGAACTGGGAGGGAAAGCTGCTGTCCAGAGCGGCTGGACATTATGCTCCATGCAGCATAATCAGCTCACATATGAAACACTGTAGTCCTGGAAATTAACTTCAGCATGGCAATAATGAAATTTGGTGATGACCTCCAGGTATGCATATTAAAATATAAAGTTCTTTTCAGTATAATCTCCTACTGGTTGGAGTCAAAACATTGCATAATTCACAGAAGAATGACTTTTTACTCTCTGGCCTACTTATAGCTGAAATTTTAGACATTTTTATGTTCTAGGATAGCATAAAGGATGTAAGAGATCACCTTCTAAAACTCTCTCATATTGTAGAAAAGGAAATTGATACTTAGAATGGTTAATTCACTTGCCCAATGACCTAACCTAACTAGAAGCAGAGCAAAACCATGAATTTTTGCCATTTGTTCAGACACTTAACCATGATACTATGGTTCTCCAGGATATTCAATGTCAGAATTATTTTTTCCTTCAGTTATTTTTTGCTAAAAATCAGTCAAGTTCCAATTTATGTTATTTAAAATACAAATGATATATAATCTTGTGTTCTTTTACTTGGAGGGTATCTACTGATCTTTAGTACTCTGGTTATATTAAGTAATACATTGTTTCTTGAAAAATGAGACAATTTAGAAAAGACTCTTATAGTGCAAATGCCCAAACTCCCTATAGCTCCAGCGAAATGTAAAGCATTCATTCCATTACAGGTCATCAGGATTGCAACCCTTCTGACATAAACTTCTTATTTAAGAGTAGCAATTTTATATCAGAAAGGACTAACATTTGGGATTCTCCAATTTGCGTTTAAAAAATTATCCAGAAGGCCATGTTGAATAGTCTAGTCTCAGAAAGTCTAAAGATGGTGGTAGCATTTCAAACAGATACATAAAACACTGATTTGAGTCCTCTGTACAGATTTAGAGGAATAGAATTATAAATGATTTATTCATTGGTTTGGAGGTAGTACTATGCAAATAGTTAAGCTCCCGGCTTTGGAAACAGGACAGTGGGTTCAAGTAATGGCTATTCCACTTGGTAGTTTTGTGATCTTGAGTAAGTTACTTAACTTTTTCCAGCTTCACTTCTCCACTTTGCAAAATGAATATGATAATAAAGGAAATGACTTCACAGAGTTGTGGTCAGGAGGAAGTGAGATTACCCGTGTAGGGTGGTCTTTCTGATGTGCCAATTTGGCTAGGTTATAGTCCCCAGTTACTTAATCAAACACTAATCTCGGTGTTGCTGTAAAGGTATTGTGTAGATGTAAGTAAAGTCCGTAATCAGTTGACTTTATCTAAGGGAGGTTATCCTGGATAATCAGGTTCAATCAGTTGAAAGGCCTTAAGAGCAGAACTGAGGTTTCCCCAAAGAAAAGGAAACTCCATCTGTGAACGGCAGTTTCAGCCCCTGCCAAAGAGTTTAAGCCTGCCCTTCCTGAGAGCCTGCCCTACAGATTTCAGACTTGCCTAGCCAGTCCTCACAATCACATGGGTCAAGTCCTTGCAATAAATCTCTTAGTATACACCTCCCACTGGTTCTGCTTCTCTGATTGAACCCTCACTTATACATGTTGTAAAGAATTAACTATAGTATCTGGCACATAAAAAGCACTCCAAAAATGTTAGCTAAAATGTTTTTGTTTGAAAACATTTATTCAACACCTCTCACATTCACAGCATTGGGATATGCACTCTGATAAAAATGTCTTAGAATTCTGAGATAGAATAGGGATAGATACCTATTACCTTCAATGTTAGTAATCCCAACCAGGAAGGGATTTAATGTTTGAGTAAAATTTCCAGAAAAACAAGGGAAAAGGCCAACAGGGTTGATCATTCCATCCGGAGCTATGTGGAGGAATCATGCAAATCTAGTATGAGGACGGTTTCTTGGGTTAGGAAGACAATGAACAAAAAGGCAGGCATTCCTTTTTTGATTGACCTATATAGATTTAGCACCTGAAACTATGAAGAAAACTGATCTTCAATCATGGGATTCCATGATGTAATAGGTTCATCTCTGACTGTTGGTCTTAAGCCAACTAGAATTATATACTTAACAGAACTGCTTTGAGATTCCTGGAGGAAGAAATATTCTTATATTTAAGAATATTAAAGCAAAAGATCTTTCTTGTCTCAATGTTAGCTTATCTTAGTATTCTACATTATTATATTTTACAGGTTTTAGTTTGTTTTGAGCATTTTTAAATTTTATTTTTTATTGAAGTATAGTGATGTACAATATTATGTAAGTTACAGGTGTACAATATAGTGAGTCACAATTTCTAAAGGTTATAAAGGTTATTTGTAGCTATTATATTGGCTATATTCCCCAGATTGTGCAATATATCCTTGTAGCTTATTTTATACCTGATTGTTTGTACCTCTTAATTCCTTACCCTTATATTGTTTTGAACATTTTTAAGCAAAGGGAAAAATACCTTAAAAATACCATGAAAAAAGCAGGCATGGTACAAACCTACTTAAATAGAAGCTGCCTCTATCCTTCAGAGTTATGATTCCAAGCGTACAAAACGTAAAGCTGGAAATACGTCAGCTCAGTAAACCAAGTCCAGGAAGGCTGTCTCAGATGTAAATAGGATTAAAAGGTGATGAAGAGGAGAGAGAGACTGAGAACCTTTTGACTTTTTATTAAAGCTCTGGTAACTTAGAATCAATCTTACCAATGAACATGTTTTAAATTGTGTATTTGTGTGTGTATTTGCTAGAGAGAGCTGTCCTGTGATCCTTTATACCATACTAGTGATTTTTTAAAATGGTAGTGGGATAAAAATACTTCTCATTATGCCAAGATTCACTGAATGCCTATGATCTCAAACACTGAGCTGGGTGCTCAGGGATAGGAAGATAAAGTAGAGATGGACTCTAATTTTGTGGAACTCTTTCTCTGGGTAACTCCTTTTGGAAATCCTTATGGATTTCAACTAACATGTAACTTACCCCAGGAAAATTTGAATACATCCCTTGTCCTGCACTGGCCTAGACAAAATTCTTTTTTTCTCATAGTAACTTTGCTTCTTCTAATATAGCATTTATCTTTTTTTTTTGGTAATTATTTGTTTAGTTATGGATATTCTCATAAGACTGCATGTGATCAAGGACCTTGCTTATGCGATAATTTATGTTCAGCTCTTGACCCCAGATAGGCATTAGGCGAATATTTACTGAACACTTGAAAGAAAGTTTGAGACATTGAATTTTAGTTGCTTTCCAAATAGACACATGCAGAAAGCAGACAGAATATAAATCTGGAGCTGAGGAGAGAGGTGAGGGCAAGAAATATGATTTGCTATCAGCTAATTCCTGGTAGTTGGAGGGCCTGGGAGTGGAACTGTCATCAACTAGAACCACGTGTATAATTACGAAAGAGAAGGTTTGAGGTCAGAACTCTGGACAGCCCACATTTTCCATTTTACACTGTGTGATGATACATGGCCCGCTGGCTAGGATAGAAAAGTTTCAGGAAACCTCACTCCCAAATAAATCTTTTTAACCGCGTGAACAAGTTTCTAACAGAAAGATATTTCAGAACTAAGCTATTGTAGAGATAGGAGCACTATGAATATGGATTTATAATCATGATATTGTGGAATTTTACCTTCTAATATGTGGAAAGTGGGACTTTAAATTTTGTAAAAAAAAAAAAAATTGGTATGTATAGATAGAGGGCATGGCACGTGAGTCAGAGAGAAAGATTCTGTGTAACGGCAAAGCGACAAAATCAAGGAGTTCCACAAGAGGTAAGCGTTAGGGAAGGCTCTGAGTGGTGTTTGGGCATGTGTAGCTGTTGGCGGTGTGTGTCCACTGTAGAAGCAACGTGGCTCTCCCTTATACTCAGCGCTTGCTTGTCATTAATGAGACACGTAAGGCATAGGCCGACTTCCAATGCTCATAGATTTTATTACTTTTATTGCATGATCATACTTTTGCTGTGGAAAAATTCCTTTATTTGGATAGTAAATTTAAAACAACTTATAGACTACCTATTAACCATGGGCATATTTACAGATCTAACTACCAAGCTAACAACCCAGAGCAGAGGAGACTTTTACACTTTTTCCTGAAGGCAAGCAGGCTTGGAATCCAGGGGGAATGAATGTAAACACTGAAGCCCATCTGCCAGGAATGTTCTGCCCCAGTCTTCTGAATTAGACCTAGGGACTTCTTTTGGATGCTAACTACATTCAAGGCCTGAGCCGCATACAGCTCCACTGAGCCATAGCTAAGACATTCGCTTGCAGACTTTGCTTACAAGCAGCCCCTGAGAATCTGTCTCAGCCGCACAGCACAGGTGTTAAGTACCTCATCCTTCTAACAACACCTTTAGCCAACCAAACAGCTGTGTACAACACTGGCAGCAACTTTCAAAGTTAGCTATGAGAAGACAATGCTGCAGTAATCTGATGTGGGTGTCTCTTTCACTAAGTGGCTGTACATTCCCGCTTTCCCAGGACAGCTCCCTTTAAATGAGTCAGACCATGAGATCTGATTTTTTGTTCAGAAAAATATGGTTTACAGCATAGTGGAGACTCGTAATTGGAGACCTTAAGGAGGTAGTATAATGTACAGAAGAAGGCTGTGGGCTCCTACCTGAGTTCAAGTCTGGCTCTATAATTTACTAGTTGTAGGCTCTAAGCAAGTTGCTAACCTTGGTGCACCTCAGTTCCTGCATCTGTAAAATAGGTATAATTGTTCTTTAAGGATGTTGTTTAAGGATTAAATGTGTGCACCCATGTAAAAAAATCTACCATAATACCTGGAGCACGATAATTATTTAACCAAAGAATTAAGTTCACTCTAGTATTAATTCATAAGCCTTCAGAATCAAGAGGCTACTCCAACTTATCAATTGAACTAAATAACAAAGCTCATTCCCATAGCACCTTCTGGTGTGCTCATCAGCTGTGTAGGTGAAGAAGCGCCCACGCACCTGAGAGTGGACAGTAACTTTTGTACAGTAGACTCATAATAAAGTTTCTTCCCCCCACAGGATTTTGTGGAGGGGAAGACAGCCTATCATTTGGTGATTAGGTATGTCATTATGCTAATTCTGTAGTAATGTACCTTAGGAGTACTGAAATATACTAGAGGGACAAAGGGAGAAAGAATTACATAATACATATTAAAATCATTATTTTAATACTAGTTTATTTAAAGATTAATTATATCATTATATGGATTATATTAATATTAATATAACAATTATATTAACATTAATTATATTAAAATAATAATTTTGGGTTGGAATAACTGAATCTTAGGATAGGAAGGTATGGTTGATATTCACTGTTTTTTCCTGCTTAATACCCAGTCCCTCTACTTTTGTTACCAACAGTCTGATTTTTCACTGGGGACCCACCTCTCCAGTCCTGAGCCATGAAATTCTAGAAAGCCCTAGAAGATCTGACCATGGAGAGGACCTGTGATCCACTGGCCTAACAACGGGTTCCATCACTCAGCCACAGTAGTATGTTCAGGGAGGGTCAGGACCAGAACTGTACAGGAAACACTGGGAAAGAGGGGAACTCTTTTCACTGACATTTCTGAGCTGATGACACAGGCATTGCTAGGGTGCTGAACTTAATGTCTGGAGCTGCCAGCGTCCTGCCTGTGGGGAAGGTCTGCCCGAGAGTGCAGCCAGTGCAGAGGGAGCAGAGTGGAAGTATGGAGTGAGAGACTGAAGGATTCCAGTGAAAGCATTCGAGGCTCTGGATGCAGTCTTGCCTGAAACCTCTGGACTTTATCTCTTTCGTGAACCAATAAATTCCTTATTTTGAGTTGGGTTTCTGGCACTTGTAATTGAAAGTGTCCTGACTTCCTTGGAAGGGAACTTAAACACAGTTTATCTCAACTTCCCATCTGATGTTTGACTCTCCTCTATAACTTCTAGTGAAAGAGTTACTCAAACAAGACTTGGACTCTTCCAGTGACAGGTAGCTCATTATCAACTGAAGAAACCTATCCCATTGTTGGGGCTTTTACTCCGACAAAAGTCTTCTTAAACTAAGGGAGAACTTCTTTTCTGAAACTTTTGTATAGTTACCATTTATTTTGTACCTACTGGGGGGCAGGGGCCTTGTGCTATGTTATGCTAACAAATGTAAAATTTATTATCTCATTTAATTCTCAAAACAATCTGATATAAAATGATTTTGGAAGCCACTTCAGAAATCCAGGTGAGAAATGATACGGGGCTGAGGTAAGGGCTGGGGGAGGGGGTGGGGATAAAGTAGATAGGGACGGATCTGGAGATACAAAGATGTAGCATCTCAATGACCTGGTGGCTGAATGGAGGGTGAGGGCAAGAGAGAAGGTGGAGTCCAAGATGACTTCTGGATATTAGACATATGGCGAAAAAACAGGGAAGGAACAAGTTTGTGTGGGGAAAGATGAAGGTTCTGCTAGTTACCTAAAGAGGTACTATAAACCAGTGGGGCCAATACTTCCAAGGGCATGGGAGAGCTCTATAAATTTTTAAAAATTTTAACAGAATCTGAATCAGTGTTAATCAAGAAATCATCCAGAACAATTTTTGCATAGACTTGTGTCACATGGGTGCAGGTCAGAATAACACGTTTATGTTCAACACTCAAGATCAGGTTCTCCCTTCTCTCTTCCTGCCAGCACCTTGGGAGGCAGAGGAGAGGAGCCAGAGAACTCAGCATGAGGATGCAGCAGAGTTTGCCTGAGCCACAGGGGAGCGGAGCCTGACTTTGAGGTTCTGGAGCTAAAGAGAAGTGCATACCTGTGGAAGATGTTTCTGGGAATGGGAAAGAGACAGGAAGGGAAGAAACATATTTCTTATGTACCTACTATGTACTAGGACTTTATATGCATTACCTCAACAACCCTGGAGGGTTGTTACTATTATTCTATTACCGTCTTTTTTCTGGATGAAGAAATTATGGAGGCTCCGAGAGGTTAAGTAATTTTTTCAAGATCTAACAGCACTGGAATTAAATACGGGGTGTATGGCTCTGAGACCCATGATTTCTTCTTTATGCCATGCTGTCTCCTTAAAAAATGATCAGTTATAAGATATTTTCTAGCTGAAAAAATATATTCACACACTCTCTCAATTAATTCTCTAAACAGCAACCCAGAGGTTAGTACGGCTAATACTGTTCCTGTTTCATAGATAATGAAACTGAGTCCCTGAGAGGTTCATCGATTTGCTCAAGGGCACACAGCTAGTAAGCAGCAGAACCATGGCTGGAATTCAAAATTCCTAACTCTAAGCCTCATGACCCTGCAGCTACTGCGTTAGGCAAGGTGCTATGAAGGGGGCTATGTCAGAACAGTGACTGACACCAGCTTTGCTCTCAAACATCCCCTCACTTGCAGAGCAGTGCCCAGCCTAACACGTGGTGGTGGCGCTGCTGTCACCCTCACTGGCTCCGGAGGAAAGAACCCAGCATAAAAGGAACGTAAGCTCCCAGGAGTTTCTGACCAGGTGTGGGTGGGGGTGAGGAGGGGCAGAAAGCCCCTCGTGGAACTTGCGCTCACCCCCTGTCTAATGAACACTTAAGTGGGGTCTGTAGTGCCAGACTGCGAAAATCCATTTAAGCTGCTAGGTCTGTACACCTTCTGCACTGAGGGGAGGATGAGCCCTCGTACCCCTAGGGCAGAAATGACTCTCTGGGTGGAAATAAAGTGGGAAGCCACGTTAACTCTTTCAGGCCCTTAGGCTATCATTTAGTAAATTACAACTTTGCACTAAATGGGTCCCTAGTGGATACGGAGGGTGAGAATGTTCTAATTTGCATTTTCCCCCTTTCTCTCCGCTGCTTTTTCTAATTATGATGTAGACCAAGAAGTTGTTTAATAACTGGTTTATTCCAAATCACTGGATGCTCCTATAAATATAAATAATGCTCTTACAGATCTGCTCTATCGAAATGTATGAAATCAAATCTATGCCTAACATGGGTGTAGAGGGGTGCTGAAGCCCAGCCTGGCCTACAGGACTGAGGAGTGACTCAAGGCACTGAGACATCCCAGCTTTTCAAGTTCTGAGTTAATAGAAGGTATGGGACAGAGAGCCCCTTGTTCCTGGAGGCTGGGGAGGTGGGTAGAGGGGAGCAGATGCTGTGGGAAGCTCTAGGACGGGAGTTCCTTTTTCTGCTTAGAAGGGAGAATCCACAATTCTGATCTGAGGAGGAATCCAGATCTCCTCCTTGGTATATCTATTACAAGGAGATCTGTGGGGAGGGCAAGGATGCTCCCTGAAAACTCTGGTTTTCAGAATGCGTGACCACGGTCACTTGAAATATCTGGGAACATATTTCTTCCCTGGGGGAAAAACAAATATCTCAGCTGTCTCCTTTGTTCTTACAAATCTGGGGCTACTAAGTAAAAGCCGACAGAGTTGCTAGGGCCTAATATTATCTCCTACTGGTGATTACAGCAATGATGCTTTACATTTATACAGCATTAAAAGTTTTGGAAGCACTTGCATATCCACTGTGATCAGGGCTGGCTTCACGGGCATGTGATTAGTGCTGTCCCATAGGGCCTAGTTCTCAGAAGAGCCCAGAGATTGGTTTAATGCTCTGCAGTCTTGCAATTCTAAATAATTTTAACTTCAAATTGGTGTTTGTAAATGAAGTCTGATGGGACTATGGAGCATCTGCTGGGGCTTAGAACCTCAGCGCACGTGTGATACTGCCTTCCTAGGATGAGTTTTTAGCTGTCTGTTCCCTACCTCCTGCCGCCCAGGGCCCTGCCCCGGTACCCCTGGCCCCTCCCTGGATCACCCTGCAAATGCTGCTGCCCTTTGCCTGGGGTAGCAATCAGGTGGCATTGAGAAGGGTGGGGCAGGGGCTGGCTTCTACTCTGCCCTTACTCTCCTTCCTCCCCTGGTGCTGGTGGGTGGTCTTGGTGTGGGGGTCATCCACCCTGTGGCTTCTTGCGGTAAGCAAGCCAACGGCCATCCCTGCCCCAAGCAGCAACTCTTAGTGTGTTTGGTGGGCAACACGGTGAGTGACTCAGCAGGGGCCTCTCACTTCCTCCAACCCAAAGACCAAGCACATCCTGGCCTCGAGATAGGTATGCCTTGGCGGGGCAGGGGAGGGAGTCTCTCATCTGCCATAGGTTGGGGTTATGGGTCTGTGGGAAGGGGAAATTGACTTCCCCACCCCTGGCCAGGCCCCACATTTTGGATCCTGCAAACTATGTAGCTGGCCCTGTCACTGACATGCATTATGCTAGTGATGGAAGCTAGATAGGACAAGGATGTTGCTACTATTACGGCTTCTGCTGTTACTACTGCTGCTTGTGGATGCACCATTACCATCTCTGTGACTTGCACTGGGGCAAGCACTGAATTATATGTCATCCTATTTCATCTTCACAACAAATGTACAAGGTAGGGCTTATACACTGGGGTAGTTCCCTAACCTCTCTGAGTTTTGGTTTCCTCATCTATAAAACAGGTACAAAAATATCACCTTACAAGGATACTGTGAGAATTAAATAAGATGGTGTATGTATAGAGAGATGGAGAAAACTTCATTCACCTGTGTTACTTTATCACTGTTATTTGTTTGGAAGAAATATTTTGATGAGCTGTCTGGGGAGAAGGGTGAGACCCCTGTGGGCATACTCAAGTAACTCAAGAGGGTTGCTTAAATTCTGGGCTTATGACAAGGAGAGGAGTCTGCTTGGTCATTGGAGGATGGTGATAAAGAAAGAGGACTCACTGAGGGCAAAGTCTTTGTGCAGGAAGAGGACGCTACTGACAATATGGCCCTTAGAGAACAGAAGTGTTGAATGGGGCTTTAAACAAATTTGTTTGTGTTGGGTGTATGCTGTAAACCCCTCCACTTTCCCATCTTCATGAAATCTTCGGTAAAGACTAACTGACTAATGCTTTTGTGTGTGATTAGATTAATGGGGGCCTCGAGAGGTATTGAGATTCGCATCCTTGTTGGTACAAATGAAAATGGACAGAAAATAGACATGCAGAGATGAGGGGAAGATGGTGGAAGAGTAAGACGCGGAGATCACCTTCCTCCCCACAGATACACCAGAAATACATCTACATGTGGCACAACTCCTACAGAACACCTACTGAACACTGGCAGAAGACCTCAGACCTCTCAAAAGGCAGGAAAGTCCCCACGTACCTGGGTAGGGCAAAAGAATAAAGAATAAACAGAGACGAAAGGATAGGGATGGGACCTACACCAGTGGGAGGGAGCTGTGAAGGAGGAAAGGTTTCCACACACTAGGAAGCCCCTTCGCCGGCGGAGACTGCGGGTGGCGGAGGGGGGAGCTTTGAAGCCGCGGAGGAGAGCACAGCAACAGGGGTGCGGAGGGCAAAGCGGGGAGATTCCCGCACAGAGGATTGGTGCCGACTGGGACTCACCAGCCCAAAAGGCTTGTCTGCTCACCCACCGGGGCGGGCTGGGCTGGGAGCTGAGGCTCGGGCTTCGGTCAGAGCGCAGGGAGAGGACTAGGGTTGGCGGCGTGAACACAGCCTGAAGGGAGCTAGTGCTCCACGGCTAGCCGGGAGGGAGTCCGGAGGAAAGTCTGGACCTGCCGAAGAGGCAAGAGACTTTTTCTTCCCTCTTTGTTTCCTGGTGCGCGAGGAGACGGGATTAAGAGCGCTGCTTAAAGGAGTTCCAGAGACGGGTGCGAGCCACGGCTAACAGCGCGGACCCCAGACGCTAAGCTGCTGCTGCCGCCACCAAGAAGCCTGTGTGCGAGCACAGGTCACTATCCACACCTCCCTTCCGGGGAGCCTGTGCAGCCCGCCACTGCTAGGGTCCCGGGATCCAGGGACAACTTCCCCGGGAGAACACACGGCGCGCCTCAGGCTGGTGCAACGTCATGTTGGCCTCTGCGGCCGCAGGCTCACCCCACACTCCGTACCTCTCCCTCCCCCCAGCCTGAGTGAGCCAGAGCCCCCAAAGCAGCTGCTCCCTTAACCCCGTCCTGTCTGAGCGAAGAACAGACGCCCTCCGGCGACCTACACGCAGAGGCGGGGCCGAATCCAAAGCTGAGCCCCAGGAGCTGTGCGAACAAAGAAGAGAAAGGGAAATCTCTCCCAGCAGCCTCAGGAGCAGCGGATTAAAGCTCCACAATCAACTTGATGTACCCTGCATCTGTGGAATACATGAATAGACAACGAACCATCCCAAATTGTGGAGGTGGACTTTGAGAGCAAGATTGATGATTTTTTCCCCTTTTCCTCTTTTTGTGAGTGTGTATGTGTATGCTTCTGTGTGAGATTTTGTCTGTATAGCTTTGCTTCCACCATTTGTCCTAGGGTTCTATCCGTCCATTTTTTTGTTTGTTTTGTTTTTTTCTTAAAAATTATTTTTTCTTAATAACTATTTTTTATTTTAATAACTTTATTTTATTTCATCTTACTTTATTTTATTTTTTCCTTCCTTCCTTCCTTCCTCTCTCTCTCTCTCTCTTTCTTTCTTTCTTTCTTTCTTTCTTCTGAGCCGTGTGGATGAAAGGCTCTTGGTGCTGCAGCCAGGAGTCAGTGCTGTGCCTCTGAGGTGGGAGAGCCAACTCCAGGACACTGGTCCACAAGAGACCTCCCAGCTCCACATAATATCAAATGGCAAAAATCTCCCAGAGATCTCCATCTCGACGCCAGCACCCAGCTTCACTCAACGACCAGCAAGCTACAGTGCTGGACACCCTATGCCAAACAACTAGCAAGACAGGAACACAACCCCACCCATTAGCAGAGAGGCCGCCTAAAATCATAATAAGTTCACAGACACCCCAAAACACACCACCAGACGTGGAACTGCCCATCAGAAAGACAAGATCCAGCCTCATCCACCAGAACATAGGCACTAGTCCCCTCCACCAGGAAGCCTACACAACCCACTGAACCAACCTTAGCCACTGGGGACAGACACCAAAAACAACGGGAACTACAAACCTGCAGCCTGCAAAAAGGAGACCCCAAACACAGTAAGATAAGCAAAATGAGAAGACAGAAAAACACACCGCAGATGAAGAAGCAAGATAAAAACCCAACAGACCTAACAAATGAAGAGGAAATACGCAGTCGACCTGAAAAACAATTCAGAATAATGATAGTAAAGATGACCCAAAATCTTGGAAATAGAATAGAGAAAATGCAAGAAACATTTAACAAGGACCTAGAAGAACTAAAGATGAAACAAGCAACGATGAACAACACAATAAATGAAATTAAAAATACTCTAGAAGGGATCAATAGCAGAATAACTGAGGCAGAAGAACGGATAAGTGACCTGGAAAATAAAATAGTGGAAATAACTACTGCAGAGCAGAATAAAGAAAAAAGAATGAAAAGAACTGAGGACAGTCTCAGAGACCTCTGGGACAACATTAAACGCACCAACATTCGAATTATAGGGGTTCCAGAAGAAGAAGAGAAAAAGAAAGGGACTGAGAAAATATTTGAAGAGATTATACTTGAAAACTTCCCTAATATGGGAAAGGAAATAGTTAATCAAGTCCAGGAAGCACAGAGAGTCCCATACAGGATAAATCCAAGGAGAAATACGCCAAGACACATATTAATCAAACTGTCAAAAATTAAATACAAAGAAAACATATTAAAGGAGCAAGGGAAAAACAACAAATAACACACAAGGGAATCCCCATAAGGTTAACAGCTGATCTTTCAGCAGAAACTCTGCAAGCCAGAAGGGAGTGGCAGGACATATTTAAAGTGATGAAGGAGAAAAACCTGCAACAAAGATTACTCTACCCAGCAAGGATCTCATTCAGATTTGATGGAGAAATTAAAACCTTTACAGACAAGCAAAAACTGAGAGTTCAGCACCACCAAACCAGCTTTACAACAAATGTTAAAGGAACTTCTCTAGGCAAGAAACACAAGAGAAGGAAAAGACCTACAATAACGAACCCAAAACAATTAAGAAAATGGGAATAGGAACATACATATTGTTAATTACCTTAAATGTAAATGGACTAAATGCTCCCACCAAAAGACACAAATTGGCTGAATGGATACAAAAACAACACCCATATATATGCTGTCTACAAGAGATCCACTTCAGACCTAGAGACACATACAGACTGAAAGTAAGGGGTTGGAAAAAGAAATTCCATGCAAATGGAAATCAAAAGAAAGCTGGAGTAGCAATTCTCATAACAGGTAAAATAGACTTTAAAATAAAGACTATTAGAAGAGATAAAGAAGGACACTACATAATAATCAAGGGATCGATCCAAGAAGATATAACAATTGTAAATATTTATGCACCCAACATAGGAGCACCTCAATACATAAGGCAAATACTAACAGCCATAAAAGGGGAAATCGACAGTAACACATTCATAGTAGCATACTTTAACACCCCACTTTCACCCATGGACAGATAATCCGAAATGAAAATAAATAAGGAAACACAAGTTTTAAATGATACATTAAATAAGATGGACTTAATTGATATTTATAGGACATTCCATCCAAAAACAACAGAATACACGTTTTTCTCAAGTGCTCATGGAACATTCTCCAGGTTAGATCATATCTTGGGTCACAAATCAAGCCTTGGTAAATTTAAGAAAATTGAAATCATATCAAGTATCTTTTCTGACCACAACGCTATGAGACTAGATATCAATTACAGGAAAAGATCTGTAAAAAATACAAACACATGGAGGCTAAACAATACACTACTTAATAACGAAGTGATCACTGAAGAAATCAAAGAGAAAATCAAAAAATACCTAGAAACAAATGACAATGGAGACATGATGACCCAAAACCTATGGGATGCAGAAAAAGCAGTTCTAAGAGGGAAGTTTATAGCAATACAATCCTACCTTAAGAAACAGGAAACATCTCGAATAAACAACCTAACCTTGCACCTAAAGCAATTAGAGAAAGAAGAACAAAAACCCCCCAAAGTTAGCAGAAGGAAAGAAATCATAAAAATCAGATCAGAAATAAATGAAAAATAAATGAAGGAAACGATAGCAAAGATCAATAAAACTAAAAGCTGGTTCTTTGAGAAGATAAACAAAATTGATAAACCATTAGCCAGACTCATCAAGAAAAAAAGGGAGAAGACTCAAATGAATAGAATTAGAAATGAAAAAAGAGAAGTAACAACTAACACTGCAGAAATACAAAAGATCATGAGAGATTACTACAAGCCAATAAAATGGACAACCTGGAAGAAAGGGACAAATTCTTAGAAATGCACAACCTGCCAAGACTGAATCAGGAAGAAATAGAAAATATGAACAGACCAATCACAAGCACTGAAATTGAAACTGTGATTAAAATTTTTCCAACAAACTAAAGCCCAGAAACAGATGGCTTCACAGAATTCTATGAAACATTTAGAGAAGAGCTAACACCTATCCTTCTCAAACTCTTCCAAAATATAGCAGAGGGAGGAACACTCCAAAACTCATTCTACGAGGCCACCATCACTCTGATACCAAAACCAGACAAGGATGTCACAAAGAAAGAAAACTACAGGCCAATATCACTGATGAACATAGATGCAAAAATCCTCAACAAAATACTAGCAAACAGAATCCAAAAGCACATTAAAAGGATCATACACTATGATCAAGTGGGGTTTATTCCAGGAATGCAAGGATTCTTCAATATATGCAAATCAGTCAATGTGATACACCATATTAACAAACTGAAGGAGAAAAACCATATGATCATCTCAATAGATGCAGAAAAAGCTTTCGACAAAATTCAACACCCATTTATGATAAAAACCCTGCAGAAAGTAGGCATAGAGGGAACTTTCCTCAACATAATAAAGGCCATATATGACAAACCCACAGCCAGTATCGTCCTCAATGGTGAAAAACTGAAACCATTTCCACTAAGATCAGGAACAAGACAAGGTTGCCCACTCTCACCACTCTTATTCAACATAGTTTTGGAATTTTTAGCCACAGCAATCAGAGAAGAAAAGGAAACAAAAGGAATCCAAATCAGAAAAGAAGAAGTAGAGCTGTCACTGTTTGCAGATGACATGATACTATACATAGAGAATCCTAAAGATGCTACCAGAAAACTACTAGAGCTAATCAATGATTTTGGTAAAGTAGCAGGATACAAAATTAATGCACAGAAATCTCTGGCATTCCTATACACTAATGATGAAAAATCTGAAAGTGAAATCAGGAAAACACTCCCATTTACCATTGCAACAAAAAGAATAAAATATCTAGGAATAAACCTACCTAAGGAGACAAAAGACCTGTATGCAGAAAATTATAAAACACTGATGAAAGAAATTAAAGATGATACAAATAGATGGAGAGGTATACCATGTTCTTGGGTTGGAAGAATCAACATTGTGAAAATGACTCTACTACCCAAAGCAATCTACAGATTCAATGCAATCCCTATCAAACTACTACTGGCATTTTTCACAGAACTAGAACAAAAAATTTCACAATTTGTATGGAAACACAAAAGACTCCGAATAGCCAAAGCAATCTTGAGAAAGAAAAACAGAGCTGGAAGAATCAGTCTCCCTGACTTCAGACTATACTACAAAGCCACAGTAATCAAGCCAGTATGGTACTGGCACAAAAACAGAAAGATAGATCAATGGCACAGGATAGAAAGCCCAGAGATAAACCCACGCACATATGGTCACCTTATGTTTGATAAAGGAGGCAGGATTGTACAGTGGAGAAAGGACAGCCTCTTCAATAAGTGGTGCTGGGAAAACTGGACAGGTACATATAAAAGTATGAGATTAGATCACTCCCTAACACCATACACAAAAATAAGCTCAAAATGGATTAAAGACCTAAATGTAAGGCCAGAAACTATCAAACTCTTAGAGGAAAACATAGGCAGAACACTCTATGACATAAATCACAGCAAGATCCTTTTTGACTCACCTCCTAGAGAAACGGAAATAAAAACAAAGATAAACAAATGGGACCTAATGAAACTTCAAATTTTTTGCACAGCAAAGGAAACCATAAACAAGACCAAAAGACAACCCTCAGAATGGGAGAAAATATTTGCAAATGAAGCAACTGACAAAAGGTTAATCTCCAAAATTTACAAGCAGCTCATGCAGCTCAATAGCAAAAAAATGAACAACCCAATCCAAAAGTGGGCAGAAGACCTAAATAAACATTTCTCCAAAGAAGATATACAGACTGTCAACAAACACATGAAAGAATGCTCAACATCACTAATCATTAGAGAAATGCAAATCGAAACTACAATGAGATATCATCTCACACCAGTCAGAATGGCCATCATCAAAAAATCTAGAAACAATAAATGCTGGAGAGGGTGTGGAGGAAAGGGAACACTTTTGCACTGCTCGTGGGAATGTGAATTGGTACAGCCACTATGGAGAACAGTATGGAGGTTCCTTAAAAAACTACAAATAGAACTACCATATGACCCAGCAATCCCACTACTGGGCATATACCCTGAGAAAACCATAATTCAAAAAGAGTCATGTACCAAAATGTTCACTGCAGCTCTATTTACAATAGCCCGGAGATGGAAACAACCTAAGTGTCCATCATCAGATGAATGGATAAAGAAGATGTGGCACATAAATACAATGGAATATTACTCAACCATAAAAAGAAACAAAATTGAGCTATTTGTAATGAGGTGGATGGACCTAAATTCTGTCATACAGAGTGAAGTAAGTCAGAAAGAGAAAGACAAATACTGTATGCTAACACATATATATGGAATTTAAGAAAAAAAATTGTCATGAAGAACCTAGGGGTAAGACAGGAATAAACACACAGACCTACTAGAGAATGGACTTGGGGATATGGGGAGGGGGAAGGGTAAGCTGTGAGAAAGCGAGAGAGTGGCATGGACATAGATACACTACCAATCGTAAGGTAGATAGCTAGTGGGAAGCAGCCGCATAGCACAGGGAGATCAGCTCGGTGCTTTGTGCCCACCTAGAGGGGTGGGATAGGGAGGGTGGGAGGGAGGGAGACGCAAGAGGGAAGAGATATGGGAATATATGTATATGTATAACTGATTCACTTGGTTATAAAGCAGAAACTAACACACCATTGTAAAGCAATTATACTCCAATAAAGATGTAAAAAAAAAAAAGAAAGTAGACATGCAGATGCAGGTGCAAGAAGATGAGTGTAGAGCTGATGCTGAGTTATAACATTATTCTTTGTTTCCTCTGAGTTATCTCACTTTTTGTTCATGCATTTTTGTGGGGTATAACAGCAGCTATGGATATTCTGTTTTGTTTAAAATCTTTCCATAAGCCCCACTACCAGGCTCTGCACACAGTGAACACTCTAATGTTGAGGGCTGATCAATGTGAGTAGTAACTATCAAGGGAAGGAAGCTAATATGATTTTGTTTAATCATTTCAATGACCTATTGATGTAGAAAATTAGGCTCTCCAGTTTACAGATGAGGTATCTGAGGGGCAGAGAGGCTAAGAACCTTGCTTGAGGTCACACAGCTGCTAAGTGGTGAAGCAGAGATACAAATCCATGCCCAATACTTGATGCCTCTCTGGTCAATGAAACTTCAGCAGAAGAGATAGAGTGTCAGTATCACATAAAGCAATATGTAAAATAAACACATATGTATATTTAAACCCCCCCACTGAAATCAGAAGAATAAAAAAAATTGACTTTCAAAAACTTCCTAGGGAATAAAAAGAAGGGGAGGAAGAACAAGAATATACGCAAAATATAGCATAACTTAGTTATCTCTTAGATAATTGTAGGATTGTTACTGGTACTAGTCATTGTACTGTAATGACACCAAAACGGAAAAATGTGCCAGGCAGATGCAACCTTTTGTGCAACAAAAGGCTGCCTCAAATGTGTCTGAAGGCATGGCTCTTCCTTCAGCTAAGTCAAGTCCAAAGGAGCACATGAATAATTGGCTGCAGCTACCCTTTAATCAAGTACCAGCTCTCTTTGCTCAGGTTGATACATCTCCAAACCTCAGGGAGTCAGGAATCAGCTGCCAGCAGCCAATGGGCTTCTGAGTGTTGAAAACCAGACCAGGTGCTGATCCATCAAGCTAATTAGCAGCCTGTGGGCCACAGTTAGCTGGGAAAGTAGAGGGTTTTTTTTAACTCTTTTCCTGACAGACTCTGTATCTACCTATTTGCCCTTTTTGAACAAGGTTCCATCAGCAAAACAACAAAGGAAAAAGAACTTAGAATTCAAAAGGAAGGGGGCTGAAAGGAAATATGAGCTTGCTCTAAATAATACAAGAGAGACTATTATAGAAAGGAAGTGAACTTTCACACACGCGCACACACACAATGTATATATAGTGACTTTTCCCATTCTATATATCTCCATTTTACTTAGCGTAACATCATCATCACAGAACGGACATTCAATAAATGTTTGCTATTGTTAATAATGATATTTTAGACACAAATAATAAACAAAAGGAGGAAACGGGGCAGAATTACAAAGGAGCAAGAGATATAACTTGTAGGCACCTGAAATATATTTAATCATCAAGTTCCCCAAAAAGCAGAAGAAAAAGAATTAATTTCAATGGGAAATAGAATATGTTGAAAGCTCAGAAAAATGGAAAACCATCTAATTAGGATAAGAAGAGATGGGATACATCAGAAATAGTGTCGCTGCAAATTATCAGATTTATAAAGTAATGTGTAAATCAGCAGGGGAAGGAATTCAGTGGGCTTTAATAAATTTGGAGAAATTTGTAAATAGTGCCTTTAAAATTAGTCATGGATCCAATAATCTCCAATAGAGCAGTGCCAATATATGATCTGAAGATATGAAATAACAAAGAAGCATTCTAGTCCTTGAAGTAGCCAAATCTGAAAATCATAGAAAATGGTAAGGCAAAATGTTGGCAGAAGTCTTAAAACACAGCAGTAACATTTATGGAGATGTCTGCACCAGCTCTCTGTCAACATATGGAGAACTGAGGAAGGGCTACGGGATTTCAATGACACCCCCATCACCACCATCTGGAGATAAAAATCCTGCAGTAGATTTTCTTTTAACTGTGCTATATTACTGATGAACTTTACATTAATGACAAGGTCCTAGCCAAAGTTCCCTTGGGCTGCTAACTATAAAACTGTTTACTGCTTGATTCTGGGGTTAAAAAATGGATTTATGCCTCTGTGAGGAACAGCTGTCATTGTATTTGTGGAATCTAAGGGTCAACATGATGAAAATGAGATGACTCCAGGGTTTTCAGGGCCCTAAAGAAGGCATTACACAGCCTGAGAAGGTCTGGATGTGCTCGGTGCTGGTTATAATGTAAACCGTGCCACCCCAAGAACCTGATCTACATACTGAGATTATGAGCACAAATCTTTCCCCAAATATTTACTGAGTAAACACAGAGTGAGTGGTTCCTTAGGAGGAGTAGGGGCATGAGTTGGATTACTTTTGCTGTAAGAAATTAATGCACTACCTGGGACTACAATCAATTTGGAGATTGTGGTCTTTTAAGCAGAAGATAGCAGTTGATCCCAGGTCAATGAGCCACTGGATTCATGCCAAATGAGAATACTCCATAATGCTCCCTGCAGTCTTAAGTGTGCAAAGGAGATGAGGTCACAAGTGTGTTCTATGGTTGACCTGCTTATTGCCCTAGAAAATCAACTCCCTTATCTCCTACTCACTGCCACAAACTGTCTTCCTGTGGTTTGGTTAGAGCTAACCCTCAAGTTCTTCCTGCCCACGTCATTTCTTACAAGCAAAGGGAGAAAGGAGCATATGATCCTGACCTTTTCTACTTCTCTAGCCTCAGCTCTAGTCTCTCCGCACTTGAACGCTTTGATGCATTCCCAGGGATGCCTCGACGTGGTGCTTTGGCCTTTGGGACTCTCGCTGCCTTTAACATCCTTCCACCGGTTTTCTGCCTGGAAAACTGTTCCTCTTAAAAGCTTTCCCTAAAAATAACAGCAAACACACAGCACATCCTTGGTACCAGGTACACTTCTAGATGCTTTATTAAACATTTTTCTCACCAGAGCCCTACTAAGTAGGTACCAGTATAATCTCCATTTTAGAGATAGAGAAACTTAAAGGCAAAGAGGTTAAGACATTTATTCAAGGTCATTGGTAGGTGGCAGAGCTGAGATTATGAACCAAGGCAGTCAGGCTTCAGAGCGTGTGTTCTTCACCACTACTCTGAGAACAGTGGTCCCTAGAGTGTGCACTGGCAGCATGAGCACACACCATCAGACTGCCCGCACTGTGGTCATGTTTGTAACCCTCTCCTCTTTCCATGCTCTCTAACTCCAATTAATCCTTCAACACCCAACCCAGACAACCATTTTCTTTTTTTTTCCCTAAGCCTTCCTGATCTGGCTCCCCCAGCTGAGTAAGGTGCACCCCGCGTAGTCCACACCGTGCTTCTCTCTGTGCTAGAGCACAACACCATGTGCCTGTTTACTTGTCTGTCTCCCCCATTAATCCATAAACTCTTTGAATACAGGGATGGTCCAAAATGTTATGGCAAATAACACAGTGCCTGGCATATAGAGCTGTTGCTTAACCAATATTTGTCTGTTCAGTTGGACGGACGTTGGTGCTGAGAAGTCCCCATTTTGCAATTCTGGTTTCCAGTTTTTACAAGCTGGTTAAGAACAAAAGGGACTCTATCACAAATCCCAGGAGAATCACGACAAATGCTTAGCTCCAGTTCAGAAAGAAGAAGGACTATTTACAGCTCAGGGGCTCAACATGACCTAGACTTAATTTCTCCTCATGGCTTAGATTTGTAGAACTAAAGACTGGAAGGACGCTTGGAGATCATTTAGTCTAGGCTTTGCAAAGTGGTGGCCTTAAGATATGTTTTATTTGACACATTATTATTTGTATTTTTATTAGAACACCTTTGGGCAGGACATTTACTCTTTATTTCTCCACTTTCTGCACCATATCCTATCACAATATACCACTTCACTCATTTATATCATCCACCTGACCTTTCAAATGAGTATCTCAAATGAGTATGAGATATCTGGTTTTAGTCCTACCCATATTTTGATTCCCTTTACAGCAAACCTCCTCAAGTCTGTACTGTGGTCCCCAATTCTCTCGTTAACTCATTCTAGTCAGCTGTCATTCCACCCTCTACTGATGTGTCAAGATGACCAATGACCTCCATCTTGCTAAACTCAGTTTCCAGCTCTGACCTGAGACCCTCCTCCTTGATTTTCAGGACCACATTCTCCTTGTTTTCCTACTTCTCTGGCCTCACTTTCTGTCCTCTTAATTTCTGTCCTCTTAATTCCTCTTCATACTCTCGACCTCTAAGTATCAGATGGCCCAAGGTGCAGACCTTGGTCTGATTCTTTTCTCAATCTATACTCACTCCTTGGGGATCTTGTACAGGCTCATGGCCTTACAGACGGTCAACATACTTACACTATCTTAACATACATCTCCAGCCCACTTGGCTGTCTAGCAGGTCTGCCAAACTTATCATGTCAAAACATAAACTCCTGATTTCCACCCCCAATCTGCTCTTCTTACAGTCTTCCTCATGTCTTTTAAGGGTACATCCACCCTGCCAGTTGCTCAGGCCAAAATCCATGGGGTTGTCACTCATTGCTCTCTATTTTTTGCCATATACAAATTCTCAGCAATCACTTCTTTACTCAAATCCTCCAGCACCCAGTTCTTTCAGAATAAAAGCCAAAGAACATCTTCACTGTGGCCTACGGAGGCCTTGCTATTCCACCCCTGCTTTTATTTGACCTCTTTTCTTACTACTGTCCCGCTTATTGACCTGCTTCAACCACACTGGTCTCCCTACTGTTCACTGAACATTCCAGGCCCGCCTCTGACTCAAGGTCTTAGCATTTGCTGTTCCTTCTGCCTGGAACATACCCAGCCCCAACGTTCCCCCATCCCCCAGGTCTCTCCATGACTATGCAAATGAACCTTCTCACTGGGACTTTCCTAGGTACCCCCGGTTTAAAAATGACTCCCCTACACCAGGATTCTGTGGCCCTCCTACTCCATCCCTTTCTGTTTGACTTTTCGCTAAAGCATTTTATTACCCATTAACATACTATATGTTTTATTTATTTATTTTGTTTGTCTATCTTTTCCTACTAGAATGTATGCTCAGTGAGGTCAGGAATTTTGTCTTCCTTGTTCACTGCTATATCCTCAGCATCAAAATAGTGCTTAGAACATAGAAGGGACTTGTTATGGGTTGAATTTTGTTCCCCCCTCCCATTCATATGTTGAAATCCTAACCCTCTGTACCTCAGAATGTGACCTTATTTGGAATTAGGGTCATTCAGATGTAATTAGTTAAGATGAGTTGGAGCAGGGTAGACTCCTAATCAAGTATGACTGGTGTCCTTATGAAAAGAATGCCATGTGAAGAGAAAGAGACAAGCATAGAAGGAAGATGATGTGAAGAGACACAGGGAGGAGATGACCATCTTTTCCAAGCCAAGGAGAGAGCTCTGGAGCAGACACTTCCCTCACAGACCTCAGAAGGAACCCACATTGCTGACAACTTGATTTTGGACTTCTTGTTTCCAGAACTGTGAGACAGTAGAATTCTGTTTTTTTAAGCCACCCAGTTGGTGGTACTTTGTTATGGTAGCCCTAGCAAACTAAGACAGTACTCAAAAATATACTCAAGGAAAATGCCTGGATGAATAAATGAGTGAATTAATTTTTCCAGTGAAAAAAACTGAAGCACAGTGAGGTGAAGTAACTAACCAGCAACACAGTGGTGAACTGGCAGAATCAAGATCCAGCTTTCCTAGCTCCCCATCCAGCTCTCAGTCACCACAACTAGATGCAACTTCAGTCTGTCTAGCACACACTGAACAATCCTGTGCTGAGGGTGAAAGGGATCTCTGGAGCTCTCTCACCAGGTCTTGGGTCTCATCTTTTCTGCTTTCCTACTTAACACCCCTCCTGTCATCACATATCCTGGATGCACTGTGGCTGGACAATTATTGTGTCTTTGCTAATTGTTCTGATCTCCTCTCAGAAGAAAGCCCTGTGCATGACTCTTTCATTATTCAGGAAGCAACAAAAATTGTAGTCATAATACACAGGAAAAAAGAATGATTCACTGCTGAGCCATTGAGCCACAGGGAGCAAAGCAAGGTTTCGGGCAGACAATCAGCTAAGATAAGTCACAATGATGTCACAGCAGAATATACAAATGCCTCAGTGCGCTGAGCCAAAAGAACATCACAACGAAATCAGCTTACTGCTGTGTCCTCTTCACTACATCTGTGAAGAGCTGCTCTCCATTCTGACAGCCACACTTACGGAAAGGCAATAAAAGGAGATGGTGGGAGGTGGCAATCTATCCAACATATTCCATGGAGGAAGAAATGATTTCAAATTGCTACAGTGTAAATGAACATTAGTCACATAGAAACATTCTGAAAGAGGTCAAACGTGTTTGGACACTTACCAAACAGGTCAGGGACGGTGTTTTCTTTTCCGAATGGAATTACAGTGAGACATGGGGCATGAAAAACTGATGAGGGCCATCAGGGATGATATTCAGAATATTTAACAAAACAGAGACAGCGTAGGCCATCAACTGGCCAGCAAAGCCTTATCAGTACGCAGTAGTTGAACCTGGTCCTTGGTGAAACTCACTTGGCTAGAATAGCAGAAATACTCTTAACCTCTTTGACCCCTGGTTTAGTTTATTAATCACAGAGTGAGATATCACCATCCACTTCTCAGTGCTATTACAAAGATTAAGAGAGCATGTGTGTGAAAATGTTCGGTACATATCAGGCCCTCAATAATAACAGCAAATATTTGTATGTCATTATATACCACATATTGGCAAATGCTAATTTACTTAACCCTTACAACAATCCTAAGATTCAACTATTATTATAACCGTCTTACAGATGGAGAAACTGATGTATAGAGAGGTTAAGCAACTTTCTCAATGTCACACAGCTCACAAGTGGCAAGACTGGGCTTTGGACCCAGGCAGTCTGGATCCCAGGTCCTCAATATTCATCCTACATCACCCTCATAAGTGTCAGGGCCCTCCCTGCCCAGTCTATGCTCCAGGGAGCCAGTGCCGCTGCAAATCCAAAGTTTCACTGACTCAATGTCTCAAATGAAAGTGGACAGTACATCACTGTCTGGTGCCCAGTGATTTATTAGTCTTTCTTTCTATGTCTGCTCAGCCTCTATGTGCATGAAGAGGGGAAAAAACAAAACCCAGTCAAATTAATACAAAAAGTAGATCATGAGTTTGGGAGACTTTTGTTTGTTTTTTTTATTTAGTATCAGCTGAACTACACTAAGCATTCAGGGTGAGGAGTTATTTAGCCCAGCTAACGAATCTCTTGATAATATAAACGTCTTATAGCTCTGAGCTTAGCAAGTAGCTCTTGTCTGGGGGCCACTTAGTGAAGCAAATCCTGCGTGAACAAAGGAGGAATGAGACTTGGGAGAAAGAGGAGGGGAGGAGGGTGAGAGTGAACACTTGTTGAACAGCTACCTCACGCCAGGCATCACATTATTTCCATTAATTCTTTTAACAGCTCAATCATTCAACAAACGGGTACTGAATGCCAGGCACCATAATAGGTGCTGGGGTTACCAAATTAAACAAATCTTGGTCCCTGCCCTTCTTTGCAAAATGAAGAGAGAAAATAAGCAGAGTAGCTATTCAAATTCAGCGTAGCGTTATTTTAACGTCAGTATACACAGGCAGTGGAACTATGCTACACAGGCCAAGATGGTACCGGGTGTGTTTACAGTCCCCACATAAAGGACTCTTTCCTGACAGGGCAGCAGTGTTCTGGGCTATGTGATGCCACCACTGCTCCTCCCTGCTGCCCTCCTGACCTCTTCACAGAGAAGGTGGTAAATTGGCTAAATGAGTGAGATTCTCTCCCGCAGGAGTTTATGTTTGGAGGCAGAGATAGAGTCAGTTATTTGGTTGTAAGGACAGAAACGGAGGAGATAATAAAAAATGACTCCAAAGTAGAACAGAAGGAAGCCCGGGGGGGACCGGGCGCAAGCAGAAGTCCTAAGTAAGCAGACGTTATGAGTAAATATAAGCTGTGAGGCACAGAAAACACAGAGTAGGGCGTGAGGAAGCTAGTTGGTAGCAGGAAGAGAATGCATCAAAGCAGAGCATACCGTGATACTTGTACCACGATTTATTTAACCATCCCCCCTCACGTTAGATCATTTTCACTTTTTCTGTATTACAAGAAATCCTATGATGAATATCTTTTGCATCAATATTTGTACCACGTGATACATGTACCACGATTTATTTAACCATCCCCCTCAAGTTAGATCATTTTCACTTTTTCTGTATTACAAGAAATCCTATGATGAATATCTTTTGCATCAATATTTGTAGAATTTTTGATTACTTCCTTTAACATGTTCTTGGATCAAAGGGCATGCACATTTGAAAGCTCTTGAGACACATATGAATCATTTTTTGCAGAAAGAGAGTACGTGTACTGATTTATCACTCCCTTCAGCTGTATACGAAATCGTCTGTTTTAGCCCATTATATTATACCAACACTGAGACTTGATCAATTAACCATTTTAATTTTCTTTTTCTTTTTTTTTTTTTGCGTTACTCGGGCCTCTCACTGCTGTGGCCTCTCCCATTGCAGAGCACAGGCTCCGGACGAGCAGGCTCAGTGGCCATGGCTCACGGGCCTAGCCACTCCGTGGCATGTGGGATCTTCCTGGACCAGGGCACGAACCTGTGTCCCCTGCATTGGCAGGCGGACTCTCAACCACTGCGCCACCAGGGAAGCCCAACCATTTTAATTTTTATCTCTCAATTATTTGCATCATTTTTTATAGGCTATGGGGCATTTTTATTTCTTCTTTTGTGAATTGAGCTTGTTCGTCTTTTGTCCATTTCATCTATTGGGGCATTCATATTTTTTTTAGTGATTTCTAACAACTCTTCACATTTCAAGACCAATGCCCACTGACATATTTTGCAAATACTTCCTCATACTTTTTTGTTTGCCTTTTATTTTTTTTTTCAAGTAGTCAAATTTATTGATATTTTCCTTTTTTTTTTTCCTGAGAAAATATTTTTCTCCTTTCTAGACCAGTAAAATACTTGGCTCTGTTTTTTTTTTTCTCCTAGTTTCAAAAAATGTTTTTGTTTTACATTTAACTCTTTTGTTCACTTAGAATTTATTTTGGTGTATTTGAGTCTTTAGGAAGGAAAAATTTGAACAAAATTAAAAAAATGGAATTGTGTGATCCTGTTCCAGAAAGATCTCAGCCATGTGAATGCTAGTTCTCCAGTACAGTCAACCATCAGTGACTTCCAATAACCAAGGCAGTGAATAGAGCACACACAGAGCCATTGAAGTACACAGCCAGGGAAAGCATATGATCCAGGGCAGGGATATCACCATTTGTGTGCTCTGTACAGAACCTTCTCTTACTAAACAGCAATCATGGTTACTGAATAAGAATAATTCAGCCTACTTGAACTCTTACAAAGGGTCAGTAACCCTCAGTTCTTAAGCTGGATCTGTACTGATTTACAATGGGACACTTAAACAACGCTGTACCTCCTGGACTCTAACACCCACTTTCCAATTGCTTGTCTTTCAAAACTATCTAATTAGATTTCTTAAAAAAGAGAACTCTTTGTCATTTGGGAGAAATTTTTCTTCTCTTTTTTCAGGTTGTCCTTATTTAGCGCCCAGGGTAACTTCAACTTATATTTTCAGCAGATCTTTTTCAAAGTGTGCTGACTGGAAGGAAGCTAGTTTGTGAAGTAGTTGACTGTATTTCGAACTCAGCTGTTAGTGTATATAACACAACACCAAGTTCCAGAGGAGAGTAGGGGCACACTCTAAAAAGTGACCACACTCTAGATTTTCCATTTCAACAATGGGAAACTTTAGGAATTGGAAAAAGTCTACTAATTCAACACCCAACTCCCAGAAAATAATGGTGTATTACTTTTCTGGGGCTGCCATAACAAAGTACCACAAGCTGGGTGGCTTAAACAAAATAGAAGTTTATGGTCTCACAGTTATGGAGTTTAGAAGTCCAAGATGTGTTGGCACACCCCTTCTGAGGGCTGTGAGAGGAAATCTGTTCCGTGCTTTTTGATTACCTTTTTGTGCTCTGCTGGCGACCTTCGGCATTCCTTGATTTGTAGCACCATCACCTCCATCTCTGCTTTAATTGTCACAGAATATTCTCCCTCTGTGCATGTCTATCTATAAACTTCCCCTTTTTATAAAAGGACGCCAGTCATATTGGAACAGGGCCCACTCCAGTTACCACTGTGTAACTGAGTGTTACACAGTTACCTGTGTAACAGGTAACTCCAGTTACCACCGTGTACACTGAGTGTAACTCAATTATATCTGTAAAGAACATATTTCCAAATAAAGTTACATTCTGAGGGGCTGGAGGTTAAGACTTCAACACAGGAATTTTGGGGGACACATTTCAACCCATAATAGGTATGTAATACAATATTTATTGTACCAATTCCTCTGACACATTGGATAGAATACAGGCATCTGGGAAAACAAACAGTGTTTCAATCCTAGCTCTTATTAGACCTGGAACGTTGTGAAATTTCCCTGAACCTGTTTCCTTGTCACTAATAAAAGAGCTGGGTTATGGTAAGGATTTACTCATCAATTCAACAAATAACTGCACACTAATGACTGCATACTATTATTAGAATAACCTGGGAGATAATAGTGCTAACCTAAGTATTAGTAAATAAAATTAAAATGTAATGGAAGTATTTTTGTTAAATAGGTTTTTATTAATAGGATGTATTTCTATGTTTATGATATAACTATTTACATTTGACTATTTACATTTGACAGGCTTTGGGAGTATTTCAGATTTGGTACCATATTTTGCTTGTGTAGAGAGATGATAGAAACTCCTGGTATTCTTTATCACTTAATGGCTCTCCAAACTTTCAAAGATATAAAAAATAGCCTGGACATGCAATACGCTTATAAATGGAGTAGACTCAATGGATCAATCCATGTTTTCTTCCTTAATATAGATGAAGCAGTAACTACAGTTTGTTCGTGTAACTACAGTTTGTTTATGTAAACTTAACGTTTACTTTTTGGAATATGTGATCCACTTTGAAACCAAGTAAAAAATCATGAATTGATATTTCAGGAGAATTAGTAATATTTCACCATTCACTAAATTTGATGTTTTATTAGCTGGACCATGCTTCCTACAACACTGCATTAGAAAGAAATATCTTTTTAGGCTGGGAAATATGCCAGGGAGAAAACTCATCATTTAGAATTAGAAGCTTCTCAAAATCTCCTTTCTCAAACATTTGCCTTTCCTGGGATCAGGGAACCTTGTTCTCCCTGATAAGGTGTTTCTTAGAAGAATCTGTAAGGCAGATTCTGTAAGGATTTTAAACTTCAAAAAATTATTGTGAACTTTCACAGTGGAGTGCTCGTTTCCAAAGAAATCATACACAAATTTCCATATTTATGGTTAGTGCAGCGTGGAGGTTCTGGAGATCCTTTCTTAATCTGGTTTTCCTGTGATTTAGAGGGGGTCATGCCCAAGAGACGTCTGTAGATCCCCAGGGCTCACTGAAACACAGTTTGAAAGCCACTGTGTTAGAGCTCGTCCTACAGAGGCGTGAAGGCATCTTACCAAGCACGTCTTCTACGCCCTATCTGATATTATAAAGTAAGCATCACAGAAGGGGAAATCAAGGAAGAGAAAGGGAACAATATTTGTACACGTGTCCTGTGATTCACCTGGGAACTCACTCTGGCAGACAATGATTTCTGGTGACCACACACAGGCTTCTTTTCCATTAGGCAGGGAGGATTTAGTTTTAAAAACTGAGTTTAGGACACACATATCAGTTTCTCTAGGGAGTACTCACTGATTCTACAAATTGTGTTGTGAAGCACCTGCTTTTACTTCCATAGTCACCTGTTGTTGCACTGATAACCTGTATTGTATGGATAATTTTGCTTATTAGTTGGATCCTCTAGTAAGCAAACTCATTGGGGATAGGGGCCATGACTTATTCATTTTTATATCCTCGGTGCCTAATCCAGTAGCCGGATAATAATAAAAACAGCAATAAAAATTATTAATGGATTAATAATAACTGGTTCATAATTAACAATATTTTTTATCATTTTAAAAGCACCTGGCAATTTGATCACAGTGCCAGACACTGTTCTATGTAGTCCATATATGGTATCTTATTTAATCCTCACCCAACTCAATGAAATAGATCCTATTACCAGCATCTCACTTCATAGATGAGAAATCTGTGGCATGGAGAGGTGGAACAACTTGCCCTGATGTCATGCAGCTCAGTGGAGAAGCCAAATTTCAAACCCAGGAAGCCTGTTCTTCCTAATCTGTTGTATGATATCATTCAACAATATTTTTTGAAGACGCTCCATGTGCCAGACACTGTTCCAGGAACTGAGGAACATGGTTATCAAAACCAAGTCCTTGTTTTTGTGGAGTTTACACAGTGACATGCTTTCTAAATATGTGCATAGTAAATAATTTGTTAAATGAATGAATTAAAGATTATCTTTATAAATAGGACAGCCACATGTAAATCAATGAAGTTAGAACACACCTTCACACCACACACAAAAATGAACTAAAAATAGCTTAAAGACTTAAATATATATCAGACATGACACCATAGACTCCTAGAAGAGGACATAGGCAAAACATTCTCTGACATAAATCATACCAATATTTTCTTGGGTCAGTCTCCCAAGGGAATAGAAATAAAAACAAAAGTAAACAAATGGAATTATTTTAAAAAATAAACAAATTGGACCTAACCAAACTTACAAGTTTTTGTACAGCAAAGGAAACCATAAAAAAAAAAAAAAGAAAAGACAACCTACGGAATGGGAGAAAATGTTTGCAAATGATGCAACTGACAAAAGCTTAATTTCCAAAATACACAAACAGCTCATACAACTCAACAACAAAAAAACAAACAACCCAATCGAAAAAAGGGCAGAAGACCTTAATAGACATTTCTCCAAAAAAGACATACAGGTGGCCAACAGGCACATAAAAAGATGCTCAACATCACTAATTACTAGAGAAATACAAATCAAAACTAAAATGAGGTATCACCTCACACTGACCAGAATGGGCCATCATTAAATAGTCTACAGATAACAAATGCTGGAGAGGGTGTGGAGAAAAGGGAACCTTCCTACACTGTTGGTGAGAATGTATTAATAAATTGGTACAGCCACTATGGAGAACAGTATGGAGGTTCCTTAAAAAACTAAAAATAGAGGTACCATATGATCCTGCAGTCCTACTCCTGGGCATATATCTGTAGAAAACTATAACTCAAAAAGATACAAGCACCTCAATGTTCATTGCAGCACTATTCACAATTGCCAAGACATGAAAGCAACTTAAATGTCTACCAACAGATGAATGGATAAACAAGATGTGTTATATATACACAATGGGATTCTACTCAGCCATAAAAAATAATGAAATAATGCCATTTGCAGCAATATGGATGGAACTAGAGATTACCATACTAAGTGAAGTAAGTCAGAAAGACAAACAAATACCATATGATACCTACCACTTATATGTGTAATCTAATATATGAACTTATCTACGAAATAGAAACAGACTCACAGACACAGACATAGAGAACAGACTTGTTGTTGTCAAGGGGAAGTGGGGAGGGATGGGCTGGGAGTTCGTGATTAGCGGATGCAAACTATTCCATATAGAATGGATAAACAACAAGGTCCCACTGTATAGCACAGGGAACTATATTCAATATCCTGTGATAAACCATAAGGGAAACGAATATGATAAATAATGTATATATATGTATAACTGAATCACTTTGCTGTACACCAGAAACTAACACAACATTGTAAATCAACTATACTTCAATAAAAGAAATTTTTTTAAAAAGATTACATTTCTGGGCCTCTCTGGTGTCGCAGTGGTTGGGAGTCCGCCTGCCGATGCAGGGGACACGGGTTCGTGCCCTGGTCTGGGAGGATCCCACATGCCGCAGAGCGGCTGGGCCCGTGAGCCATGGCCGCTGGGCCTGCGCGTCCGGAGCCTGTGCTCCCCAACGGGAGAGGCCACGACAGTGAGAGGTCCGCGTACCGCAAAAAAAAAAAAAAAAAAAAAAGATTACGTTTCTATTTTTACTATCATTTCACAGATGAGGTGACTAAATCCCAGGGAGCCAAGGAACTCTTTTAAGGTAACAAAATTAGTCTGTAGTAGAGCCTGATTCAAACTCACTTCCATAATCCCTGATCCCTTGCCTTCAAGTCACTCTATCTAAACTATCCAAAGCAATCCACACTTATTGGATGGGCTCTATTTTCAGAACATTCTCAGGGATAGGGATAGAGATTTCAGAGCATCTGCTTTGCCTCTAACTAAACTTTGCTTTATAAGTATTTGCTTATACTAAGTCTGTTTCTTCTTATTTGATGCTCTGGGGTCTGTGACTTCCTTACAACTTTTAACATGTACACCAGCCTGGCCCAAGTGCTAGATGGATGAATGAAAGTCGTCGTATGATGCATACTGGGAAACGCAGTGAGATACATCATGCCTGTCTCTGCCTACTCTGTTTTAGCTTCTGTGCAAATTTCACACCTTGGAGAACAGAGGAATAAAAGCACACTGTTCACTCAGATTGTTTGAAGAAGGCACTTTCAGATGTGTTTCAAAGGCTGGGCTTCTAGATCTGGATAAAAATCTGCCAGCTGTTGGGGCTGTTGTCTGATGAATGTGGAGACGTATCTACTCCAAAAAGCCACGAGTATTACTAAGCACACAGAACACTTAAATCCTGGTCCACTTACCTTATCAACTGCTTGCGGCCAGAAACAGCTGGCTGACTTGCAATGAACCCTCGTTAGAAGTGTATCTTCAAACCATCTATCTCAATGCATACCTTATACCTGAAACTCTACTGCTTTACTAAGTGCTAAGATAATTACATTCCACAAGAGTTAGACAGCAATTTCAGCTGCTTGTAGAAGCTGTGAATGGCAGCAAGTTAATACAAACTTCGATTTTCAAACAAGATCCAGGACATGTATATAATGTACTTGGCTATTCCAGGGAGGCAAAAAATAATTACTAGGACTTGTTAAAAGTATTTCTTTATTCCTTCCCCGGCCATCAATTCTTTCTTTTCTCCTTTTTACATTCCCTTTCCCTCTCTCTCCTTCCTTCTTTCCTGTCTCCTCTCCCTTCATGCTTTCCATTTCTCAACAAACATTTAGGGAGCATTTACCACATGTCAGAGTTTATACCATATGCCATCATGAACCCAAGTACTGAGCTAATACAGTTCCTGACCTCAGCAAACTCAAAGTCTAGATAGAATCGCAAAGTTACCCGATGGGGGAGGCTTGTTAACCTCTTTCTGTGAGAGCGGTTTGAAGGAACCATCTTAGATCTCTTGAATTCCTTCAATGATTTTCCTCTTTGCTTGACCACTGTTTTTCCACCTGGGATTCATCCTACTAGTCACGTTACTGTATAATGTTATGCTACCCCTTCAAGTAGCTCAGTGTGTTTTCTATAGATTCTGTCAATTATTGCTGTATTCTAATGAGGTTTTAAGGCAAATGCTTGACGTTCAGGAGCCTTTTAATTATACAAGGAACACCACATGACTCCCACTGTGCCATGCCTACGTATTCTACCCTCCAACTCAAGAAGCAGAGAGGGTGGGGTGATTTGAGAAAGTTATTAGATGACCCACTGCTGGGATCCGTTTGCCTGCTTTGGTTGAGTCTGTTTAAAGGCTATGCTCACCGAGGAAGTTAATTTGAGGAAAGTGATTGTAAATGAGGAGTATTTCCATCTATAAAGATGGCAACTCCAAGGATTAATTTGAAAGGATCTTTTTGACATTTAGTATAGAACCGTCCTTTCAGTGAGCTTGAAGTTCTAGATTTTAATCAATTCCAGTCTGAACCAAATTTCTATACTTTTCAGGATGGATCTTAAAAGAAACAACACCTGCAGAGCAAAAATATTTTCCTCCTATAACCTCAAGCAAATGTGAGGGATGTCTGGTATTGCAATTTTTTATTACTTCAAGATGTCAAGAAGGAAACAATGATTCAGTTAGTCCTTTCTTTTTGCACATTGAGAATTACTCTGCAATTGCTTGGTGCTGGTGTATCTACCCTCCAGTGGCATTTCTGCTTGAGCACGGTATTTTTCATTATTTAGAGTTTTCTGCTTGAGCACGGTATTTTTCATTATTTAGAGTTTTCATTATTTAGAGTTTTCTGTAATTTTATTTTGTGATGTTAATATTTAATAATGTCATACTCCAAGAGGTATCTTTGTGCAACTTTAAAATACACACATCTTGTCCTTTTAAATAACTTTAACCTTTTATTCCTCTCGTGCTCTGAATATAATGGAATCTATGTGCTTTTTAGTGAGGCTTTTTTGATCCCTGGTTCATAGCTGTCACTCATTGAAGGCTTTCCTTTGACAATACAAACCCCTGCTCCCTGTACATTGATTCTATTTACTTCATCAGAAAGGTAAGTGTAACTATGTCACGGCGTAAAAAAAGGAATTAAATTGATACAATTCTCTCTTGAGATCTTAACATGGATGTTGTTGTATACACACTTAAGTTCTGATTTATTTGTGGACTTTTTGTAAAAATAGAATTTTCTTAGAAATTCCTGGAAAAACATGGCCGTTCTTATTATGCATAATAGATTCCCCGAGAGTTCCTCAATGTCTAGGAGGAGCTTCAATACCAAAAGACGAACTATAGGTGCATGAAGCGAGGCCTTAGTTTGCTTGTTACAAAAAATTTAGTTGATAAATCCAACATTCCTTAAAGGTTTAGTTTCCAGTGATTTCTGTTCTGAAATTCACACACAAATGCAAAAAAACATATTTCCTACTTGAATATAGTAGGCACGCTATAAAAACAGAGTGAATTTGTAGAAACCACTTTTGGGTAAATGATAAAATTGTTGCTGACCACTTCATCACTGCTCCCAGCCACCAATCAATATTTGAAGGAAAACAAAATCTACCTTTGACAATGGAGGGAAAGTAGGGCTTTGCTTCTTTATTAAGAGAAAGCAGAGCCTGACACAGTTATCATTTAGTTCCCTAAATAAGAGCCGTTTCTCATTTTTCATCTTCCCTACTTTTATCAGAACCATTTATTTTCTTTTAATGCCTTCCTTCTCCTTGTGTTTTTTGTTCTTAATATCTTTGGGGGACACCAAAGGAGTCATTTATTTCTGCATTCATTAAAAATAGGTTTATGCTTTGCCTTCTTGGTCTATTCTCACTTGGGCTGCAAGTAAGCATCACATGTGAAAGCAAATGGAGAGTCAGGCATGGTGGGCCCCAGACTTAGATGCTGCCACATATGCCTAGATTCTCCCTATTTCTCCCATTCTTCCCTCAGGACAGGAGAAAAGGAAGCAGCAGGGCTCTAATGAAAGCAGGGAGTCACCACTGCAGTGCTGACACTGCACAGCGCCCAACTTCACAGAAAGGCTTGCAACATAATTTCAAGCTTAAAGGCACCAGTAGTCCCTCCATGTTGCTATTTTTCACACATTACCAGAGAATAACCTACCAGTGTCTAAAAGAAGTGTCATTTTTATTCACTGTCATTTATTTCTTAATAAGTTAGATAATACAAGTTTTAAGAATATATACATTTTTTCCTCATGGGGTTCTATTTCTCTTTTCCTCTCTATTTTCTTCTATACAAAATGGCTGTATTTACTTTTGAACATACATACTAACTCCAAGTGTTTTTTGTGTATTTGACTTTAGGAAACCCAAGTGGCTTCTCCCAAGCCCTCTGTCTCTCATTTCTATTTTGTTCCCTATAGGCTATTTTTACCTTGTTCTTGTGCACCACCAACCCAACGAAGGACACATTGCCTTAGGGACACAAACACAAATGTGGAAGGGGTATTGTTAGTTTTATTCTGAGATCGTGCAATCCCTTTGTGAAATCCTAGATGTCTAATGGTGTCAGAAGGAAATTTCCTTCTATAAGAGGGCTTTGAGGACTTTTGTAAAGGAATTCAGAATCAAGGCTGGTTCCTTTTGTTTCTTAATTCACTAAATAGCCTCGACCACATGGGGAAATTATCCCTGCACTGCCAACTGAAACAGTATTTTGAAACAGATTATCAAATAATAGTGCAGACTAATTTCCATAGTTCAATGAGTAGGAAGGCAAAGTACATTATTTGCTAATGCAAATGCTGAGTCTGTTCCAAAAAATTTAATATTCAAAGTCCAGATGGGATAAAGAGACAAAAAAAGTGGTTGCTTAACAATTTTCCAAACCAAAGTGACCTGTACACACAAAATACAGTTCCATTATGTGCAACTGACACATTCTTTGTTAAGAATAATGAACTACAGCAGAATGGCATAATGTAGAACTTCCCATGTGAACCTTCTACATAAGAACGGAAAGAGGACATTTCTTAAACAGTCCTGTCTACCGCTTGCCTTGAGGAGGGCTTAATGGCTATTATTATTCATAGTGACAATATGAAGCTAATTGGTTTATAAGGAAGCAGCAGCAAATACTGATGGTGAGATTGGGGTATATAAAGGGAGAAATAAAAATCTATATTCAGGCTACATAAAAATGATGCTTCAAACATAACTTAATCCTGATATTTTATTCATAAATGACAAATTTGTTCACTATAGTGAACATTCCCTAGGTGTCTCATCAAATGCCATCTCTCAGCTGGTGACTCGCAAATTTTTACACCCAGTTCTGACTTCTCTCCTAAGCACTAGACTCAAATATCCAAATGCCTACTTGGCATCTGTACCAGTACAGCCAGTAGACATCTCAAATTTAGTATGTCCCAGACCAAACCCCTGATTTTTCCCTCTGCCCTTCTTCCCTTTCTCTACTGTCAGCACCACAGTTCACTCAGTTGCTTAAGCTCACAAACTAGGAATCAGCCTTGATTCCTTTCTTTCTCCTAGTAATCTCTTTAAAATGTAACTTAAATACAAGTATATTTCACCAGCTCACTAGACACCACTTCATCCAGGCCACCATAATCTCTCCAATAAATTAGTCCCCTTTATTCTACTCTTGTCCCTTTAGTGTCCATTTTCATACAGGTAACCAGTGATCTTTGAAAATGTAAATCAGATGATGTCACTTCCTTGCTTAAGTTCCTCCAATGGCTTCCCTTACCCTTACTTACAGTAAAACTAAAACTCTTTACCCTAATACACAAGCATTATCTGACCCATGCGTCTTTATTAGACCTCATCTCTTATCACTCTATCCCTTACTTTACTCCCAAGCTTTCTTGTGTTTCTTTGAAAAACTTAATTCCGTTCTTGTCTCAAGGTATTCAAACTTGCCATTGCTCCTCTCTGTGTTTGCTGCTCCTCAAGACTTTGGATGATTTGCTCTTATTTCAGTGACTTATTTCAGTGACTGTGCCCTCCTCAGAGATGGCTTCCCTTGACTATCCCTACACAGCCATCTCCTAAACTCCAGGCTCCAAAGCTCTCTCTAAAGTATGTATCCCAACCTAAATCTATATTACATATTTAATATTTTTTTCTCATTGTATTTCTTCCCCCCAAGAATGTAAGCTCTATGAGGTTAGGACTTACTGTCTTGTTCACTGCTGCATCCCCAATGCATAGAACAGTGCCTATCATATAATAGACACTCAATAAATATTTGTTGAATAAATTAATGATTGAATATTTTCTCTTCTTATGAAGTTTCTATGACTTTACATTACCTAAAGAACTAAAGGTTCAATTTCTTAGTTTTCCGTAGCCCAAGCCTTCCTTAGCTAAAGTCCCTCACTATCTTATGTCATGCTCCCTTTCCAGGCATAACTTCTTCCTGGGCATTAGTCACCCTGCACTACCAGGTCTCAATACTTTGTGGGCTCTAGGGATGCCTTCTTTTCTTCAATGCCCACTCTCCTATTCTGTGTGGCAAATTACAGCCCATAAATCATCCCCAGCTCTTATGTCATCTCCTTCTCAGACTTCTTGCACTAAATTAATTCCTCCCATCAAAATTTGTTATTATATTTATTATAATAAATACCACATCCCCAGGGCATTTGTTGAAACAATCAGCAGCAACTGTTTAACATCACAGCTGCCAGAAGCAGTGATACTAGTTAGGGCTAAATAGAGGATG
Organism: Tursiops truncatus; assembly: GCF_011762595.2. Lineage (NCBI taxonomy): Eukaryota > Metazoa > Chordata > Mammalia > Artiodactyla > Delphinidae > Tursiops > Tursiops truncatus. Next base: position 22,307,155 of record NC_047044.1, on the reverse strand, counting down.
ACCAAAAACTTTATAGGAAAAACTGGAGAACAAAATGTCCATAGGAAGGTTTGAAATGCTCCAACATATTCCTGGTAATCTAGAAGGCCATGCATATGTACAGGGCTGTGTATATACTCAGGAAAGACCTGGGAAGGACCTAATCTCTCACCTCTGGCTGACCTTGAGGCTATGTGCAAGCAAGATATTAAGGGTAAGGCAGAGTTGTAAATTGCCTGCTAAAACATTAAAGGCATGCTCCAATACACACCCATAGCCCCTTGGCAATGGCTAAGGTCCAAAGCATTTAAGGAAATATCTGTCATTAGCTGACCACTCAGGTAACTGAGCATAGATATCCGTTGCTCTGACAGAGAATATACAGTTACATAATTTGTCCAGGAAAAACACTAAATAAGCAGCATCAACAAACAGCATCACAACAAACCCTAAGGAGTAATCTGACTTCCAGAGTGCTACATTATATTATTGAAAATATGTAGAGTTCAACAAAAACTTAAGAGACATGCAGATAAAGAGAAACACATGGTTCATACACAGAAAAAAAAAGCAGTCAATAGAAACTGTCCCTGGATGTTGGACTTAATAGACAAGATTTTTAAACTACCCATTGCAGATATATTTAAAATAACTAAAGGAAACCATGTCTAAAGAAGTAAAGGAAAATATGAAAATAATATATAACCAAATATAGAATGTCAATAAAGAGATAGAAACTATTAAAAAAATAGTAATTTTGGAGTTAAGCAGTATAATAACTGAAATGAAAATATCACTGAGGGAAGGCTTTACAGAAGAAAGAATAAGCAAACTTGAATATAAGTCAATTGAGATTAATAAATTCGAGAAACAGAGGAGAAAAGAATGAAGGAAAACAAACAGAATGTCAGAGACCTGTGGAATGCTATCAAGTGTACCAACATATATACAATGAGAGTCCAAGAAGAGAGAAGAAAGAGAAAGGGGCATGAAGAAATAATGGCTAGAAACTTCCCAATTTTGATGAAAAAAATTATCAGCAGATCCAAGAAGCTCAATAAAAGCAAGTAGTACAAAGTCAAAGAGAGCCACACCTTGACACACCACAGTCACACTGTCCAAAGACAAAGACAAAAAGAGAATATTGAAAATAGCAAGAGATAAGTGACTCATCAAGTTCAAGGGCTCCTCAAGAAGATTAGCAGCTTCTTCTCATCAAAAGCTAGTGTCTAGAAGGCAATGGAATGAGATATTCAAAATGCTGAAAAAAAGACTACCAACCAAACATTTTATATCCAGCAAAACTATCCTTTAAAAACAAAGGATAAATTAAGACATTCTCAGATAAACTGAGAGAATTCATCATTGGGAGACCTGTCCTACAATAAACAGTAAAGGGTAACCTTTGGGATGAAATGAAAAGACACTAGACAGTAACTCAGATCCACACGAAGAAATAAAGAGCACCAGTAAAGATAACCAAATTTATAAAAATAAAAGACAGTTTAAATGTATTTTTTGCTTGTAACTATTTTCTTCTTCAGCCTAATTTAAAAGACAGCTGCATAAAGCAATAATTTTACAACTGTGTTGATGGATTTATAATTATGAAGTTTAATTTGTATGACAATAACAACACAAAGGAGGAGAGGAGGAATGAAGCTATACTGGTGCAAAGTTTTATATATAACTGAATATAAATTGGTATTAATCCAAACTAGATTGTTTTCAGTTAAGATGTTAATTGTAATCCCTAGGGCAAACCCTAAAAACACAAATTTAAAAATACAGTAAAAGAGCAATAAGGAAATTAAAATGGTATACTAGAAAATATCTATTTAACATAAAAGAATGCAGTAGTCAAAGAATAGAGGAATAAAAAGACATGAGAAAAATAAATACAGAAAACAAAGAGCAAAATGACAGATACAAATCCAACCTCACCACTAATTATAGTAAATATGAATGGACTTAACACTCCAAACAGAAGGCAGAGAGTGGCAGAGTAGATTTATAAAACATGATCTAACTATATGCTGCTTATGGGAGACACACCTTAGATTAAAACATACAAATAGGTTGAAAGTAAAAGGATGGAAAAAGATATACCATGTAAACAGTAACCAAAAGAGACCTGGAATAGCTATACTTTCATCAGACAAAATAGACTTTTGAACAAAAATTGTTACCAGAGACAAAGGAGGGAATTTTATAATGATAAATGGGTCAATCCATGAGGAAGACATAATAATTATAAATATGGAGGTACTTAACAACAGAGCCCTAAAATTCATGAAGCAAAAAATGATAGAATTGAATAATAATAATATCAATAGTTGGAAACATCAGTACCCTGTTTTCAATAATGAAAAGGACAAGAAGGCAAAATCAACAAGGAAACAGAAGATTTGAACAACACTACAAACCAAACATAACAACATCTATAGAACACTTTACCCAACAATAGTAGAATAAAAGTCTTCCCAAGTGTATATGGAATGTTTATCCAGGATAGATCATATGTTAGGTCATAAAACAAGCCTTAATAAATTTAAAAGGATTTAAATCCAGCAAAGTATATTCTCTGACCATGGGGACTAAAATTAGAAATCAATAACAGAAGAATTTTTAGAAAATGTGAAAGTACAAATACATTAAATAGTACACTCCTAAATAACCAATGGGTCAAAGGATAAAAGCACAAGGGAAATTAGATAATACTATGAGATAATGAAAATGAAGATCTATCATACTGAAGCTTATGGGATATAGTTAAAACAGTTATTAGAGGAAAATTCATAGCTATAATGCCTATATCAAAAAAGAAAGATATCATATTAATAACCTAAATTTCCACCTAAAGATACTAGAAAGAGAAAAGCAAACTAAACCCAAAGCAAGAAGAATGGAAATAATAAGTATTAGAGTAGAAATAGATAATACAGAGAAGGGTAAAACAATAGAGAAAATTTGAAAAATCTAAAGTTCATTCTTGGAAAAGATCCAGAAAACTGACAAATACTTATGTAGACTGACCAAGAAAAAAAGAGAGAATACTGAAGTTACTAAATTCGGAATGAAAGAGGGAACGGAAATAAAAACTATCATGAGCAAATTCTGTGAACAACTGTATGCCAACAGATTAGATAATCTAGATGAAATAGACAAAAGAAGGCACAATGATTGAAATGGACTAAGAAAAAATAGAAAATTTGAGTATAATAAGAATAGAGATTAGATTAGTAATAAAAAAAACCTCCCACAAGGAAAAGTCCAGGCCAAAATGACTTCACTGGTGAATTTTACCAAATGCTTATAAAAGAATTAACACCAAACTTCAGATACTCTTCCAAAAAATAGAAGAGGAGGGAATACTTTCAAACTATTTCTGTGAGGCCAGTATTTCCCTGATACCAAGATGAGACAAAGACACCACAAGAAAATATCTCTTAAGAATATATATGAAAAAATTCTTGAGAAAACATTAGCAAACCGAATCTTGCAACATAATAAGAGAATTATACACCATGAACAAGTGGAACACATCCTGGGAATGCAAGATTATTCAACATACAAACTTCAATCAATGTAACATTTATATTATATTATATTATATTATGTTATGTTATATTATATTAATAGAATAAGGGACAAAAAATGACATGATTGCTCAGTATACAAACTTCAATCAATGTAATATTACTATATTACATTAATTATATATTACATTAATAATAGATTAGAGGGCAAAAATGACATGATTATCTTAATAGATGCAGAAAAAGCATTTCACACAGTCCAACATTCCTTCTTGAAAAAATCACTTGATTAGCTGCGAGAATTAATGTGATTTGCAGGACACATTGATCAAGGTACATGTAAAAGTATGAGATTAGATCACTCCCTAACACCATACACAAAAATAAGCTCAAAATAGATTAAAGACTTAAATGTAAGGCCAGAAACTATCAAACTCTTAGAGGAAAACATAGGCAGAACACTCTATGACATAAATCACAGCAAGATCCTTTTTGACCCACCTCCTAGAGAAATGGAAATAAAAACAAAAATAAACAAATGGGACCTAATGAAACTTCAAAGCTTTTGCACAGCAAAGGAAACCATAAACAAGACAAAAAGACAACCCTCAGAATGGGAGAAAATATTTGCAAATGAAGCAACTGACAAAGGATTAATCTCCAAAATTTCTAAGCAGCTCATGCAGCTCAATAACAAAAAAACAAACAACCCAATCCAAAAATGGGCAGAAGACCTAAATAGACATTTCTCCAAAGAAGATACACAGACTGTCAACAAACACATGAAAGAATGCTCAACATCACTAATCATTAGAGAAATGCAAATCAAAACTACAATGAGATATCATCTCACACCAGTCAGAATGGCCATCATCAAAAAATCTAGAAACAATAAATGCTGGAGAGGGTGTGGAGAAAAGGGAACCCTCTTGCACTGTTGGTGGGAATGTAAATTGATACAGCCACTGTGGAGAACAGTATGGAGGTTCCTTAAAAAAACTACAAATAGAACTACCATATGACCCAGCAATCCCACTACTGGGCATATACCCTGAGAAAACCATAATTCAAAAAGAGTCATATACCAAAATGTTCATTGCAGCTCTATTTACAATAGCCCGGAGATGGAAACAACCTAAGTGTCCATCATCAGATGAATGGATAAAGAAGATGTGGCACATATATACAATGGAATATTACTCAGCCATAAAAAGAAACAAAATTGAGCTATTTGTAATGAGGTGGATAGACCTAGAGTCTGTCATACAGAGTGAAGTAAGTCAGAAAGAGAAAGACAAATACCGTATGCTAACACATATATATGGAATTTAAGAAAAAAATGTCATGAAGAACCTAGGGGTAAGACAGGAATAAAGACACAGACCTACTAGAGAATGCACTTGAGGATATGGGGAGGGGGAAGGGCAAGCTGTGACAAAGCGAGAGAGAGGCATGGACGTATATACACTACCAAACGTAAGGTAGATAGCTAGTGGGAAGCAGCCGCATAGCACAGGGAGATCAGCTTGGTGCTTTGTGACTGCCTGGAGGGGTGGGATAGGGAGGGTGGGAGGGAGGGAGACGCAAGAGAGAAGAGATATGGGAACATACGTATATGTATAACTGATTCACTTTTTTATAAAGCAGAAACTAACACACCATTGTAAAGCAATTATACTCCAATAAAGATGTAAAAAAAAATAATCACTTGATGCTAGATAAAGGCCAGCCATATACCAATATTGCACAGTTAAAAATCATACTTAGGGGCTTCCCTGGTGGTGCAGTGGTTGGAGTCCGCCTGCTGATGCAGGGGACACGGGTTCCTGACCCGGTCTGGGAAGATCCCGCAGGCCGCAGAGCGGCTGGGCCTGTGAGCCACAGCTGCTGAGCCTGCGCGTCCGGAGCCTGTGCTCCGCAACAGGAGAGGCCACAACAGTGAGAGGCCCGCGTACCACAAAAAAAAAAAAAAAAAAAAAATATCATACTTAGTGGTGAAAGTCTGCATGCTGTCCCCCTAAAATCAAGAACAAGACAAGGATGTCTGCTTTTGTCATTTCTACTCAATATTATACTGCAAGTTCTAGTCAGGATAATTAGGCAAGAAAAAAAAATGATGCATCCAGATTGAAAAGAAAGAAATAAAATGATCTCTTTGCATGTTATATGATTGACTATATAGAAAATTCTAAGGAATACACACACACAAACACATGTACACAAACTACTAGAACTAATCAACAAGTTCAGTAACGTTGCCTGATAAAAGGGAATACAGTGTATTTCTATATGTCATCAATGACCAATTTGGAAATGAAATTGAGGCAATTCTTTGTACAATAGCACCAAGAAGAAAATACTGAGGAATAAAGTTTTAAAAAGAGATGAAAGACTTGTATACTGAAAACTACAAAACATCATTGAAACAAATTAAAGAAGACCTAAATAAATGGGAAGACAACTCATGTTCATTCATCAGAAGACTTAATATTGTTAAGATGGCAATACTCCCCAAATTGATCAGCAGATTCAGTGCAATCCGTATCAAAATCTCAGCTGCCTTTATCTGTAGAAATTGACTAGCTGATCCTAAAATTCACATGGAAATGCAAAGGACTGAGGAAAGCTAAAAGAAAAAAACCCTCAAAACTTTTGAATATGAAGAACAAAGTTGGAGAATTCACACTTCCTGATTTCAAAATTTACTATAAACCTACGGTAATTAAGATAGTGTGGTACTGGCATAAGGATAGAAATATAGATCAATGGACTAGAATAGAGAGCCCAGAAATAAACTCTTACATGGTCAACTGATTTTTGAAAAGGGTGTCAAGACAATCCAATGGAGGGGAAATGAGGTTCTTCAACAAATGGTTCTGGGATAACTGGATATCCACATTCAAAAGAATAGAGATTAGATTAATAATAAAACATTCAAAATGAATGAGCTAACAATGGAAATGAAATTTAACCTACATTTCCAGTAACATAAATGAAAGAGCTAACACCATAAAACTCTTAAAGAAAACACAAGAATAAATCCTCATGACACTGAATTTGGCAATGGGTTCTTGGATATGACAAAAGCACAAGTGACAAAAGAAAAAAATAAATAAATTAGACTTCATGAAAATGAAAAGCTTACATGCTTCAAAGGGCATCATCAAGAAGATGAAAAGGCAATCCACAAAAATGTAGAAAATGTTTTCAAATCGTGTATCTGATAAGAGACTTCTAGCTAGAATATATAATTAACTGTTACAACTCAGTAACAAAAAAACAACCCAAGTAAAAAATGAGCAGAGGATCTGAATAGACGTTTCTTAAATGAAGACACACAAATGACTAATAAACACATGAAAAGATGCTCAACCTCATTAGTCATTAGGGATTTGATTTTCAAATCAAAAACACAATGAAACAGTTCTTCACACCTACTAAGATGACTAAAATAAAAAGGACAGACAATAACAAGTGTTGACAAAGATGTGGGGAAACTTTAACCTTCATACATTACTGGTGGGATTGTAAAATGGTGTAGCCTCTTTGAAAAATAGTTTGGCAGTTCATCAAAAAATTAAATTTAGATTTACCATATGACCCAGCAATTCCACTTCTAGGTATATACCCAAGAGAACTGAAAATATATGTCTACACAAAACTTTGTACATAAATATTTATAGCAGTAGTTTTCAAATAGCCAAAAAGTAGAAACAATCCAAATGTTCAAAAACTGATGAATAGATAAACTGTGTTATATGCGTACAATGGAATAAAAATTTGCAAATAAAAGGGAATGAAGTACTTATATATACCACAATTTGGATGAACCTTGAAAACATTATGCTAAATGAAAGAAACTGATCAAAAAGATCACATGTTGTATGATTCCATTTAAAAGAAATTTCCAATATATGGGATGGAGAGAGAGAGGAACAGGGAGTGACTGTCAGTGGGTATGAGGTTCCTTTTTGGGACAGTGAAAATGTTCTAAAATTAGATAGTGGTGATGGTTGCACAATTCTGTGAATACACTAAAACCCACTGAATTGTACCCTATAGAAGAGTGAATTTAATGGTATGTGAATTATATCTCAGTAAAGCTATTATAAAAAATGATGTTGTGTAAATTTGGGCACTCATGTTTTTCATCGGGATATATTATATATATATATATATATATATTATACATCGTGATCTATCTATCTATCTAGCTAGCTAGCTATATATTACACTAGTGGGACAATTCAGAAGTTACCTTGCTGGCAGAAAATGATGGTGACAGCAAATGACATTTGAGGAATGGCTTTTAAGGCACCAGGAGTAATAGCCTGAGGATAATCAGAATTGTTAGGGTATTCTCCTACCCTGGGAAGTGAAATCAACCTGATTCTGTCCATCATGGACACTGGTGACTTGAGTTGTTGATGAATGCTCTGTAAAGTTTAACATCTCTTGCACTTCATAGAGCCCAATCAGCAATATCTTTCAAACTCAAGCTATTTTGAACATAATTAAAGTAGAACTTTAAAATTAGAGAAACTTGGGGGCTTCTGGTCACTGGCCAAAGGGGAAAAATAATTTTTTAGGGCCTGAAAAATTTATGTAGGGTTAAAAGAAAATGACTTCTTTAGATGAGAATAATGGAGAGGCAAAATAACCAAAGTTGAGGTTCTGGGTAAATACAAAGCAGCAATTTAATAGAGACTCCTTTCTCCTGTTTTCTATTAGGATTATATTTGGGGATAATACACCTTCATCAAATAGTGGCTTTATACTGCACGGATAGGTTAACTCTAAAATCTGACATAGAATACCCTGTATTACAGTTTAAAATTTATATTGATATCCTGTTACAGCCATGTCTTTTGCCTCTGGGGAAAAAAAGAACCCAAATTTTATTGTATTATGTTGTCAAATATTTCCTAGACATTTCTGTATATGATAGGAAGGAAGCGCGGCTTTCTCAATCCTGCCCTTCATCACTGCATTGGCCCCCTCAAGTTTAACCTCTCTGTTTTCTGATTGGTTTCTCAACAATCTAAACCAAAATACTATTTCTTTAAGGAAAGTGTAAGAAGGCACTTTTCCCAGAAAGAAATTGGTGCCCCAGATTATACTTTCATAAAGCCTTCTGTTGATTACTGGGAAGGGACATACCTGTGCACCTGATCTTAACAAGCTCTAAATCTATATTGTGTTGTTCAGCGTCTGCCTGACAGAGCTCAGTCCAATAGTGGAAAAACCACACCAACCTCATCCTGGCTTTCACTGGCTACAATCCTCTCCCACCTCTCTCTGCATTCTCCCCCTTGTCTTGTCCTTTTCCTACAGCCTCCAGACCCCAGCAGGGGACCACGGGGAATTGCAGATTGGCACTCTGTGCTCTTCCTGTTTTGTGTGCAGCTTCTCTTTGCATTTCCCCTACTCTGGTAGGCAGCACTCATCAATCAGTCCTGCAGCTCCACCACTGAGAATTCTTTATAAGGAGCAAGCTTTCTTTAGTCATAGCCACGTGTATAGGAAGAGAGATGTTTTCTCCCATGAGTTGTTTGATATGCAGTACAGTCATTCTTTGTGTTCTGAGAATTTCACCCTGAATAGGATGGCGTAACTCCAGGATGCTCAGAACCATAATACCTTTAGTTTTGTCTTTCCAAAACAGATTTCATGTTTGTGAAAGGGACCAAGATGGATGAGCAGCAAGCAGTGGAGACTAAAGGCTTATCTGTGTGGAACTGTTGCTATAGAAAAGAACCATACAGTATTCCCTGTCCTGAACCTACTAAATCTTCCAAAGGGTTAGGAAAACAATATTTCATCTGTTTTTGGCTTTCTGATAATACCAAAAAGCATATCAAATGGAATTAATCTCATAGTTTCTTTAGATAAGCATTTCCAAAATTAGTGGCTATTGAATATTTTTTCCTGGGTGATGTTAATATGTATTCCTGGAAACCAGAAAGGTTTCCATGGTCAAATACATTTTATAAATAAATAAATAAATTAACTAATTTATGGCTACTTTGGGAATTTGTTGCTGCGCACGGGCTTTCTCTAGCTGTGGCAAGCCAGGCTACTCTTCATTGTGGTGTGCAGGCTTCTCATTGCAGTGGCTTCTCTTGTTGCAGAGCACGGGCTCTAGGCACGTGGGCTTCAGTAGTTGTGGCACATGGGCTCAGCAGTTGTGGCTCGTGGGCTCTAGAGCGCAGGCTCAGCAGCTGTGGTGCACGGGCTTAGTTGCTCTGCAGCATGTGGGATCTTCCTGGACCAGGACTCGAACCCGTGTCCCCTGCCTTGGCAGGCGGATTCTCAACCACTGTGCCACCAGGGAAGCCCAATAGACAGTCTTGACTCTGGAAAGAATACTTATATCTCAAGAAGCTAGTGTTCTGTGAAAGAGTTTGTGAAATAAGGTTTTAGATTCATACCCTTTAACCTAAAGTAATAGTTAAGGGAGAAGAGTTTGGACAAATAAGAGTAGATTCTAGCTGTAGGCTCTCTACCAATTAACTTCATTTATAAAATAAGGACAACAGTACTTGCTACTAAGGATGCTGTAAAAATTAAATGAAATATTATATGTATACTAGCTAATAAAATCCTAGGCACCTAGTAGACCTTCAGTAAATGGTAGCTATTATTACATATAGAAAAAAAAAACTAGTCAACACTTTTTCCAATAAGAAGCAAGCCTTCCTTTAATTTACAATAATGATTTAATAGAAATTCCTGCCTTGTGCATGATCCAAGTAGGATGGAATAATGTTCAGTCCAATTTTAGTGGTTAGCACAATTTGTGGCATTCTATTTGTTGAGGAATGGGAGGAAAAAGAACATCTACTGAGAGTTTATTTAGTATTCACATCAGTCTTATGGGAAAAATCATCCAGCCGGGCTTCACTGCTGAGTCAGCTTAAGCAAGTTGCCCAAGTTCATACAAAGCATATTAAGTGGCAGAGTTAGGATTCAAACTCAGGTCTCCTGACTCCAAAGCCAATGCTCTTTCCATCTACTATGCAATATTGCCCTCTTTAAAAATTGATAATTCATTCTTACATGTACATGGTAGCTCTCTGTTAACTGAGATGAATATATTCCTCTTTCATTTCAGATAAATGATTCCCCTCCTAGATCTCAATACAGTGGTCCTAATTCATATTCATCCCAATGATGTTTTATGGTCTCTTTGTCAGAATTTCTCTCATATTTTGTAACATAAGGAAGCATCACATAATTGAACACACAGCTGTATCTCGTCCAAAGCCTCCTGACTTTGAGGTCAGGAGTACAGCTCAAGGGAGGTGATGTGAGGTAGTAGGAGGAACACTGGCCTGGGGCTTAGTCATGAGTCCCAGGGCTCCCTACACTATAACAAGCTGCATGACCTCCAGAAATCACTACCTCTGGGGCTTAGTTTTGTTACTTTTTCTTCCTCACAGGTTCTGTGAAGTATAGATTAAGTCACTTTGCTGACTCTACATGTCTGTTGTAGTGTCTCAAAGTGGGGTATACATACTGCAGGGATGTGCAAAGTGATTCACTGGAGTGAAGGAGACAACATCAGAACTTCCATTTAGAGTTATTTTTAATCTTGTCCTTTTAAAAATTTCTATCTTTGGCATATGTTTTATAATATATTAACATAGCATTCCATTAAGGTAAACTATAAACAAACAAACGTATATTAAAAGTTGTGCTAAAATTTTTTATTGATAAGGTTATGTGATTTTTATCATAGTGGCCTCCAGGATAAGGTCCAAATTCTTTAGTATGGGATTTAAGTGCCCTGGGAACTCTCTAGCCTCTTTTCTTTTTCTACCTTTCCTCCTACCTAATTAACCAAACACACCAGTATGTTTCATAGCTTCGGTATCTTTGCTTATTCTACTCCCTCTGCCTGAAATTTCTGAAACCTCTCTTAACCCCCTACCTTCCACTTGGAGACCCTCTACTCATTTTTCAAGACTCAGCAAAAGAGCTATCTCCTGGATGAGTCCTTTTCTGAACCTCCTAGGTATACCAGATGACTCTCCTTGGACTTCCATTGTACTCTATACATGGCACCTGTGACTTGTCTAGAAGTGTATCTGTTTGACTTCATTTACTAGTCTGTATATCTCTGAAGGGCAAGGGTCATGTCTTCTTCATCTTTTTTGTTCTAGCACCTAGTGTGGCCCCTGATACATATTTCATAAATATTGATTAATTATGCAAATAGCAAATGAGCTGTGAGAGTAATATAAAATGTTAAAATCTCCAGGCAAATGCAAAGAGTCATTATTATTAACATATGTTAAATTCCCATGAATTTCTTTGGAATACCTTTCTAAAAAATTTTGATCAAGTGATGTGAGCAAATAAACTCAAAATGGATTAAAGACCTAAATGTAAGGCCAGACACTGTAAAACTCTTAGAGAAAAACATAGGCAGAACACTCTATGACATAAATCACAGCAAGATCCTTTTGACCCACCTCCTAGAGAAATGGAAATAAAAACAAAAATAAACAAATGGGACCTAATGAAACTTCAAAGCTTTTGCACAGCAAAGGAAACCATAAACAAGATGAAAAGACAACCCTCAGAATGGGAGAAAATATTTGCCAACGAAGCAACTGACAAAGGATTAATCTCCAAAATTTCTAAGCAGCTCATGCAGCTCAATATCAAAAAACATCAACCCAATCCAAAAATGGGCAGAAGACCTAAACAGACATTTCTCCAAAGAAGATATACAGATTGTCAACAAACACATGAAAGGATGCTCGACATCACTAATCATTAGAGAAATGCAAATCAAAACTACAATGAGGTATCACCTCACAGCGGTCAGAATGTCCATCATCAAAAAATCTACAAACAATAAATGCTGGAGAGGGTGTGGAGAAAAGGGAACCCTCTTGCACTGTTGGTGGGAATGTAAATTGATACAGCCACTATGGAGAACAGTATGGAGGTTCTTTAAAAAACTAATAGAATTACCATATAACCCAGCAATCCCACTACTCAGCATATAACCTGAGAAGACCATAATTCAAAAAGAGTCATGTACCACAATGTTCATTGCAGCTCTATTTACAATGGCCAGGACATGGAAGCAACCTAAGTGTCCATCGACAGATGAATGGATAAAGAAGATATATACAATGGAATATTGCTCAGCCATAAAAAGAAACGAAATTGAGTTATTTGTAATGAGGTGGATAGACGTAGAGTCTGTCATACAGAGTGAAGTAAGTCAGAAAATGAAAAACAAATACCGTATGCTAACACATATATATGGAATCTAAAAAAAAAAAAGCTTCTGAAGAACCTAGGGGCAGGACAGGAAGACACAGAGGTAGAGAATGGACCTGAGGACATGGGGAGGGGGAAGGGTAAGCTGGGACGAAGTGAGAGAGTGGCATGAACATACATACACTACCAAATGTACAACAGATAGCTAGTGGGAAGCAGCCACATAGCACAGGGAGATCAGCTTGGTGCTTTGTGATCACCTAGAGGGGTGGAATAGGGAGGGTGGGAGGGAGATGCAAGAGGGAGGAGATACGGGGATATATGTATATGTATAGCTGATTCACTTTGTTATAAAGCAGAAACTAACACATCATTGTAAAGCAATTATACTGCAATAAAGATGTTAAAAAAAAAAAAAAGTGATGTGAGCAAAGCAATCCTAACTGACCCTTGTAGGCACTGTTTTTCAACCCTGGCTGCACAGTTCACCTGGGAGCTACCAAAAATACCAATACCTACACCGTACTCATAGGAATTTTGATTCCCTTGGTATGGGATGAAGTCCAAGCATCTATGCTTTTAAAAATCTCCCCAGATGATTTTCATGTGCAGCTAGAGCTGAGAACCACTGCTCCAAGTGTTATGTATAGAGTAAGAAAGGTGCGCAGGAAAACGGGAGACAGAGCGAGTGCTTTTCGTAAAAATGCAACTGCAGTTGTGGAAGAGTCTAGTACACTGTCTTTGTAAGGTTAAAATTTATCTTTGGTGGGAAAAACACATACACAAAATGCAGTTATTTACTGCGACCAAACTACTAAGTCACATGAATGAAAATGTGAGAGTTTAAGACCCCCTGGCATGGGTTCACTAAGAACAGATTATGTCTCAGAAACCCAAACCATTTCTCTGAAGGAATGGCTGATGATATTCACAAAGGCAGAGTTTTCTGGGATGTCATAGAGCATGGAGCTAACCCTCACAGAGCATGAAGACTGGGCAAGGTGAAAATGTGCTTGTCATTCGCAAGGAAGTGGAAAGGGCCTTGGTGAGAAGGTGGTGGGTGTTAATGGTAATTGTGTTGAGTCTTACAGGAAATACTTTGAGAACTGTAATGAATGGCACATCTGTAAGGGGTTATTATTTTTATTAATATTATAGTCAAGGTGGTGTGGGTTCTATCTAAAATACTCTCTGGGAAAAGGTGTATCTCAATTAGATTACATAGAAAACAAAAACGCAAAAGTTTATGAAGTCTGATCCTGATTTTGCAACGAACACCTTTTTTTTTTCTCCTTCTCTTTTTCACCCGAGGACTGCTAGAAAGCTGAGTGAGTGCCAAATTAGCTTCAAATTGCATCTCTGGGTGAAAACTTCAGTGAGCATCAGCTAATACTAGCCCAGAGTGTGAGAAATTTGAAGTTTCTGTAAGGATGTTTTTGACAAACCTTATTAGGATTAGTGCAAATGTTGTCAACATTGTATTTTTTAGAGAATCACAGTGTACAGCTGGTAAATAAGCCATTATTAATTTGCATCCTGGACATCAAAGCCTTCTGGATAGAAATTAACTTCTAGCATTGCATACTAATTTGGGCATTGCTGCTTTGGAATTGATAACAATTTAGCCTATAACGGGCTGAAGGTTCTTTTCTGTTATGAAAGAATTTTCTAAGCAAATTCATGGTGTGCCAAAGATCACTGCAGTTAATCTTTTTAAGAGAATAAGTATTTCCAAGCACTTCAGTGGTATGTGTTACAAATCACACTACTCAGGGACTAGAGTCACCCCTCGGTATCCATGGAAAGTTGGTTCCAGGACCCCCGGCAGATACCCAAATCCTCCCGTGCTCAAATTCCTTATATAAAATGGCGAAGTACAGTCGGCCCTCAGTATCCGTGGGTTCCACAACGGCAAATTCATTGCGGTTAGTTGAACGGGCAGTTGTGGAGTCCGTGGGTACAAGGGCCCACTGTAGTTACAAAGGAGTCTTATCTCTTCATTGAAGTCTGGCAGGCAGGACCTCTAGTGGCAATGGCTAGTTAGCCAACTTAGTGTTACTTTTCAGAAAAGTACAAACTGCATTTCTTTTAAATTCATCTTGGTATGATTCAGACTGAGGCTCCCCCAATAATTCCCAAATAATGAAGCTTTGCGCGACATCTCAATTCCTTGATGTTCGAATTGTCTCACGTTCTGTGTACACATTTCTTGGAGAAATACTCTCAAAGAAAATTGTTTCAAAGATTCCTTGGCAAAGTAAAGACTTGGACCTCTTAAAATAATGCTGCCCTTAAGGCATGAAGTGAGGTCAACTAATGTTTTTAATTGGTTCTCAACTTGAATACTATGGACTTGTTCAGGCATTGTACACCGACATCCTTAAATGGCCATTTGTACTCTGAATTTGAGCTTTCAAACAACAGGGAAAGATAGTTTTGAGCAGCTGCCCTGTTAGAGGAAAGTGCACGGGGAGGGGGTTTTGACTGTATTTTGCTGTGGTCCCAGCCAGTGCTAAACTGCAGCATGACTGTTAGTCTCGCTCCACTGCTGAGCCCAAGCGCCGCCCTGGGCATGCCTGCAGTTACATCTGACCCTTCTCTCCTGCCAGCTGGATCCTGTGGGGGCTGCTGGCTGCTAGGTACTGCAACCTATCCAGGCAGGCATCCTTTCATCTAGCCTGATGGCCCCCCTACTCCTTTTCCCTCTGTGGGTGTGGGTGGAACAGGGTGTGGGCAGGCAGCCAGATGGGAGCCTGACCCTATGGTCACCTGCACATAGAGGGCACAGCCCACTGATGCACCTTTTCACTGTTGCTGCGGGGAGGGTGTGGAGGGATCGAGGAAGAGAGAGGAATACCCTATTCCTCTATCTCTAATGCAGGAGTCTAGCATGTTCTGGTTCTGGGTTCTCTCAGGGCTCAGCTGAAAATGTCCCTTCATCACGGCACTCCTTCCTCATCAAGATCAGGTTCCCTTACATGCTTTTATATCCTCCTGTACTTGTCTCTACTAGCACTTGTTATTAGTCTAATGAATTATCTGTGTAAATACTTGTTTATTATTTTTTCCTCTCATGTGATTATGAACTTCAGGAGGGCGGAGCCTGGTGTCTGTCCTGTTTATTACTGTTTCCTTATGCATGAGGCCTCAAATATAGTTGGTATTCTATAAATATTTGTTGAATGCATGAATGAATAAATGAAAAACACAAAAATGTGTATACAAGAATTATCTTTGAAAATAAGCTAACATCAAGCAGGAGGGAAATAAATCATTGAGATCCATTTAGCTGAGTACCTCATTAAAATATATTAAGTAAATTTAATAACATTGAAAAATGTTCAGAACGTAAGGTTAGGTGAAAAAAAGGTAGGATACAAAAATTAATACATAGTATGATTTCTTTCTTCTTTTTTGGCATAAAGAAAATACAGTAGATTCTTACTCTTTGCAGTAGTTTTATTTTATCACGTCACTATGAACACTGGATTATCAAATACTGAATCTCTGCTCTGAGGGAAAATATAACCTCTGGTCACAACCGTTTTGTCAACTGATCAATGTGTAGCATTGTTTTATATGTGTTTCTGTTTAAAGACACCTTATTTAATATGTATCATTGATTCATTAACACTGAATTCGTGTTACAAATACAGTCAACACCCCCTCCCCCGTGCACTTTCCTACAATCCATGTCTGAATGAAGCTTATCTAACACATGTATTTTCTCCAGAAGCACCTCACAGCCCTGTGCTCAGGAACACAGCACTTCAGCACTATGCTTGGGGTCACTGTCACCAACAAAGAGCACAAAAATCTGAAAAAAGTGGCACCAAGTAGATTGCAAAACTGACACTTGTTTACAGCATGAGAACTGAAACAAGAACGCAGAATGTGGCCTTGTTCAACCTTAGCTGGGAAGGTGTGCAATGGGGGACTCAAAATTTTTGCTGCTCTGCACATGCACAGGTCCACGCAGGACTGGGAAAGCGCTGAGAGCATAGATTTGGGGGTTATAGTTAAGTTTTGGTGAGTAGGTGAATTTGCAAATATGGAACCTGCAAATAATGAGGATTAACTGTATATAATTTAAAAACTGAGGCCAAAGATGCCCTCAGGTTAGTAGGATTGTGGTGACAAATACTTTGTTCTTTATGCTTGTTTGCAATTTCCCAAATTTCTAAAAAAACCCCATTATTTTTTATAGCTACAATGTGATGGGCAGGATATAAAGAGAGAAAGATTAGCAAAAGGGTATTTGGCCAGCTGTGGCACAGCAAGTTTAAAAATAAAAAGCCTAAACTATAGCCGGATGGTAGTTTAAAAAGCATACTGAGCCATAATTTTGAAATATGTTTTGAATTCCTCTTTGCAAGATGTTTTTGAATGGCCAGTGTGCCATTCTTCAGCCAGAAACAGGGTGATTCCCTGAGCAAGGGCTTCAAGCTGACCAGGAGAAAGAGACGAGAGCAAGACCCGGCTCTGCAAACATGAATCAGCCACCTGATGAAGGCAGTGCAAAAGGGACCCGCTCTCTCCAGAAATCCTCACCTTCGGCTATTCAGCCACCACTCTCTGCCAAGTCCAGGGTGAGTGCCCCTCAGCAAAGCGTCCTTCTTCTATTACAGCACTTCCCACACTGTGTTGTAATGACCTTCGTGTGTGCCTGCATGCCACCTAGGCTCTGAGAAGTCAGGGGCTGAATGTAGCTTGTTTACTATTGTGCTCCATTGCCTATCACAGTGCTTTGCATACAGTGAGTATCTGTTCAAAATAGATGGAATGATTATGCATCAAGCACCCCTACAGATGGGGACTCCTATCAGTTATCACCATTAAATATGAAAGTCAAGGTCAGAAACAACACTATAACCTCATCTAAAACTCTTGAGGAGTTCAAATGAGAAAATCTCATACTCTTAAGGAAAGGACAAGATTTCTTATGTTCAGGCAAATAGAGATCATAGAAATAAGAATCTGCCTCTGTATGAAAAGCAAATAAAATTCTTGTTTCCTTTTACATTCTTACAATTGTACGTTCAATTCAGCCACCTTCTGGTTTGTGATTACTGGGGGGTGCACTGCTATGTCTTGAAGCGTCCATAAACACAGAGAGCAGAGCTCAATTCCTGAAATGTGCTCTGGTTTGATAAGGCGGATTTGGTTGGATCTTGTTCAGCCTTTAGTCTATTTCCTTAGGCATTTGAGAATGTTCCAAACTCAAGGCTGTTTCAGTACCTTTCTATTTGCCATGTGTGATTCTATAAAATGATAACTATTAGTTTTCTATGGCTGCTATAATAAGTTACTACAAAATTAATGACAACACAAATTTATTATCTTACAGCTCTGCAGATCAGAAGTCTGACACCAGTCTCACTGGGCAAAGATCAAGGTGTTGGCGAGGCACATTCTCTTCTGGAGGCTCCAGGGGAGAATCCATTTCCTTATGTTTTCCATCTTTAAGGGCTGCTTGATTTCCTCGGCTCATCCCCATCTCCCTTTATCTTCAAAGCCACCAATGTCAGGCTGAGTTCTCATGCTGCCATCTCTCTGGTCCCATCTTCTGATACTCTCTTCCAATTTCAAGGGCCCTTATGATTATATTGGGCCCACTGGGATAATCCAGAAAAATCTCCTTATTTTATTTTATTTTTTCTTTTGTGTTTTTTTTTTTTTTTTTTTTTTTCGGTACGCGGGCCTCTCACTGTTGTGGCCTCTCCCGTTGCCGCAGGCCCAGCAGCCATGGCTCACGGGCCTAGCCGCTCCGCGGCATGTGGAATCTTCCTGGACCAGGGCACGAACCCGTGTCCCCTGCATCGGCAGGCGGACTCTCAACCATTGCACCACCAGGGAAGCCCAAATCTCCTTATTTTAAAGGCAACTGTTTAGCAAACTTATTTCCATTTGCTGCCTTAACTCATCCTTGCCATGTTACCTAACATATAGTTGTAGATTACAGGGATTAGGATGTATGTGTTTTTTGGGGGGGCATTATTCTGCCTGCTACAACTATCTATCTATCTATCTGTCATCTATCATCTATCTATCTATCTATCCATCCAATTATATATACATACAACCTAGGAGATACAGTGAGTCATTTAAAAAACTGTGTTCCTAACCCAACTCTGCTTTCCCAAAAAAGAAAGAAAAAAAAACTATCCAAAGAATCAAACCACAGAATGAAGTAATTCTAGAGTTAAAAAAGTCAAGTTCTTCTTTTGCTATATGGCTTTAAGAGGTCAGGATCTCCACAGTATCACTTGTGTGGGAGTTTATGTATGGGAATCTAAATGCTCGTAACTTACTTCCAAGTCCCTCTCACAGAATGAATAGATATGATCTTGTTATAATCTGCCCACTGTTTGCCTGAAATTGTGCATACAAATTGTGTCTAAAGCCTTTTCTTCTTAATCATTCCTCTCTCAGGAATTTTGTTTATTTTCTAATTTGATTAGACAAGGCTCTCCACCCCCCAACCCCCGCCAGAGCTTTTCTCAAGAGACTACACAGACATAGACTCTAGCCAATCCTAGGAAGAATGATCACTGACTGAAAATCAGCAGGAGTGATAAACATTACTGTGCGGTTTATGCAAAAGGCAAAACACTGCAGAAATATCAGATTCCATGTCCCATAAGTCCCCATCCTATCCCACATCGCATATTTAATAAGTCAAAAGAAACAGAACAAGCAGCATTCTGTATTCCAGCCACAGTTTTCTCAGCTACAAACCGGAAGAGTATGAAACATTTGTTATATTTGTTTTTGAGTGAAACCGGAATCAATAACAAATTTGTTTTGCATTCATTCCTAAATATATTTACTGTGTGAATATGATCAGTAGGGGTGGTGTGAGACCGTCACACTTGAGCAGGGCTTCTGTGCCATCCGCATGAAGACTTCTAATACTCTTGAGCAAGTCCAATAAATCACAAAGCTCATGTGCCACTGAATGCAGAGCATCAGCCCCAGCGAAATCAGTTGAGATGCTTTCAGAATGTTCAGTCTCCCAGCTTCTCTTTCTTGAACAAGTCCTTTCCCCTATCCCTTCTGCCTGCCTGCCTGTCTCACCTGGCTGACTTTGAGGAGTGGACACTGGGTTTGCCTCCTTGCCATCCATCTCACCCCTTCTCCATTGTGAAGTGTCCATGTGGTTGGGGGTGAGGCTTGATTAACATTAGCTAAGTCCATCACGCTTTTCCATCCCTCTTCCCAATGACGCAAAGCACTGCACATCAACGGCAAAAAACTGGTTCAAGTTGGGCCAATTAGATGCTAGCAGATGTTCACTGGCACTTCTGCTTAAAGTGTTTTTACTCTTAAGAGAGAGTTTCAAAGAGCCTTCCTCTCCCACCCCAAATTGGTCCTAGGACTTCTGCAACATCTTGATGTTAGCCTGATGAAGTAGCTGACCTAGAAGAATCACAGGGACGTGGAGTCCTTCCCGATCCCCACACATTCCTCTAAACTTCCACTTATATGGGACAGTGTTTTCTTTTTGTTTAAGCCAATTTTAGTTGGATTTTCTGTTATATTTACTCATTCATTCCACAAATAAAGACAAATGTCTGCTGTGTATCAGACACTGTTGGAGGCACGTGGGTTATGTCAGAGAACAAAACAAAGTCCCTGCCCTCTAGAATGAAGACATAAAATGGCAAATAATAATATAATAAATCAGGAAGCTCAGAAGTATGTTAGAAGGTTATCAGTAGAGCAAGACCACAAATAACAAATGTTAGCAAGGATGTGGAGAAAAGGGAACCCTCCTACATTGTTGGTGGGAACGTAAATTGGTACAATCACTATGGAGGCTCCTTAAAAAACTAAAAACAGAACTACCATATGACCCAGCAATCCCACTCCTAGGCATATATCTGGAGAAAACCATAATTCGAAAAGATACATGTACCTCAATGTTCATTGCAGCACTATTTACAATAGCCAAGACACAGAATCAACCTAAATGTCCATCAACAGAGGAAAGGATAAAGACGATGTGGTACATAAATACAAAGGAATATTACTCAGCCATAGAAAGAATGAAATGATGCCATTTGCAGCAACATGGATGGACCTAGAGATTATCATACTAAGTGAAATAAGTCAAAGAAAGACAAATATCATATGATATCACTTATATGTGGAATCTAAAAAAATGATACAAATGAACTTGTTTACAAAACAGAAGCAGATTCACAGACTTGGAAAACACACTTATGGTTACCAAAAGGGAAAGGGGGAGGGCAGGGGTAAATTAGCAGTTTGGAATTATCACACACTACCATATATAAAATAGATAATCAACAAGGACCTACTGTATAGCACAGGGAACTCTACTCAATATTCTGTAATAACCTACATGGGAAAAGAATCTGAAAAAGCATGTGTATATATATATATATATATATATATATATATATATATATATATATATAACTGAATCACTTTGCTGTACACCTGAAACTAACACAACATTGTAAATCAACTACATTCCAAAGTAAAATAAAAATTAAATTAAAAAAGAAGGTAATCAGTAGAGCAAGATGAAGGACAGGAGCAGTAGGATGAAAGATGGGAATTGCCGATTGTAATCTTATGCAGGGCAGTCAGCTTTCACCTCGTTAAAAAGGTGCCATGTGAGTAAACTCTCAAGTGAGGTGAACATGTGAGCACATTCGGGGAAGAAAGTTCTAGGCAGTGATAAGAGCCAATGCAGTTTCCTTCACTGGGAGTGTGAGAGAAGAGAGGAAACTGGTGTGGTGGGAGTGAAGTAAAGGAGGGAGGAGGTTGACAGGGAGCCCTGTGGACCTTCTGGACCAGGGAAGGAGGATTTTCCCTTTTACCCTGAGTGAAAAGGGGAGCCATGGAAGGGTTCTGAGCTGAGGAGTGAAAACCATCAGTCTGGCTGCTGTGTTGGGAACAGACTTTGGAGGCGTAAGAGAAGGGGCGGGGAACCCACTTAGGAGGCCACAGTCCTATTACAGGGTAGTGGCGATGAAGGTGATAAGAAGTGGTTTCCATTCTGCATATGTTTTGAAGGTAGAGCCAACAGGATTTCCTCACAGAGAATATGTGGGATGCGAGAGAAAGAAAGGAATCAAGGATGACTCCACCTGAAAGCAATTTAACTCATTCACTCTTAAATTTACCTGGCTTGCTTGTCATCTATCTATAAGCAATGAGTGTTAGAAACATGGAAAAGCCCAACCAAACATAGGGTTCGATATTCAGGGCTTTACATTTTCCATCCACCCTCCCCCCACTTAAAAAAATATTTTTTTTGGCTGATTTTTGAAAATAAAATTATCCTCCATTGTCTTCAAGAGTTTACTCAGGTAAAACTGAACTGATGACTGTTCTACCCTGTGCAGTAATGTTCTCACCCTTTATCTTTGTCTGATGTGGTTTCCCTTTATCTGGAGCCTTCTGCCGCTGGATGTGACAATGATGTCCCTTCCTCACTGATGGGCTCAGCATCTGTATATGGGATATTTCGACTCCAATCTTGCTGATGCATCAACCTAATTGTCTGGTTGTTACTGCCTGTCACTTACCAACCGGTGTGAGATATTCTTTAGCTCTTCATCTGGAACAGAATTACCACCTCTATCTTTAGAAATGATATATGCTGAGGATTATTCATGTTTGTAATTACAAATCTTCTAGCAGAAGCACAATTATTAAAAACCTTTGGAAATGACATTTCGTCTCACATTGCAGAACCTGCTGTCAGCCTCTCCTGCTGGTATTGCTTTTGTTGCTGTAATTTCTACCTGCACTCCAATTGTAATTTAACATTATGTCTCTTCTCTATATCTTTCTACCTGGTTGTAATGATTAGGTCTCCTGCTGTTTATACTTAAATACTTTCCCCTCTGTTCTGAATCTTACTGGGCTATTTCCTTTCTAGGAAACAGCTGCAGCAACACTTGTTGCATTGTAATAACTGGAGAGAGTCAGTTTATCTCTAGAGTAGAACCAGTGAGGGGGAGAACTGGAGGGAACTTTGGAGATTTTTCACACAAACACATCTTTTTTAAGGATGAAGAAACTGAGGTTCTGAGTGTTAAGTGCATTTGCACATGATCACCTAGCTTCTTATTGTTGGGTTATGTTCTGGAGTAGCAGGTATAACTGTATTAGGGATAGATTCTTTTAAGTCCTTGCACCTTGCAATTTAAACTGGTTAACCAGTTATCTGGATAATAGAGCTGGGGATGGGATGGGAAGTGACACTGAATGCTTCCTCTGAGTCAGACACCATGTTACGTGCTTTGTATCATGGACCACATTAGTATCCACAACAACCTCACGAGGTAGGAATAATTATGTCCCTTTCACGCCAAAAACTATGGAGGCTCTTGGGAGAGTAGGCAAGAGGCCCAAGAGTTCACAGGTAGTGAGAAACTGTCTGATCTACTTGACTTCCCACCCTTTCTCCTTCTAGTATGTCAGGAACAGAATGATATTCTAAAAAGCTGAAGTGTGAGCATGAGCTACTTTTGAGGCAGTTTGGAAACTTAAAGTGTTTTGGGAAACGTGAAGAAGATGTTAGAGACTGTGCCTCACAACCTTTACTGTTTGCTCGGGTTTGTACAGCTACCTCCATTCTTTTGTCCTGAGCAAACCAGACCTGGTTAAGCAATGTCACCTGACTGTTAAAAAAGGAAACTCAAAACTAGGAGGTAGGAAGCTAGAGAATTTGCTCAAGACCTGAATTTTCAATTTGACTCTCTGAGGTTGAGTTGAACCTCATTGGTCCACCACGGTCCAAAGTAGCTCAATTTGGCTGGTGGGGCGGGGGGAGGGTTGGAGGAGGAAGAAACTGAAAAAAGAAAGATGCTGTTTACATCTTCATGGGAAAGGACACTGCCTTAGGTTGCCTAAGAGAGCTTGACTCTACAATAGGTTCTCTTCCTGAAATAACCCAGAATGCTGGACATCAGAGGCATGAATTAAATGACTGCCTTCTTATTCTTTAGTCCTTTAGTCTTTAGTTATTTCCATTGCTGCTGCAGAGACAGAGAGATGGCCATAGAATCAAGATCAGGAAGTAGTATGGAGGTCAAGGGTGAGTTAAGGAAATCTGTTGATTTTCTGACCTGTGGGGCTTTCCGAATGAGCATCCCTTGAATTGTGGGAGGACATCCAGTAGAAACCCCAGTATGTCCCATTCTCAAGAGATAGCCTCTAGAACACTGGGATTAGCACCGATCCCTGGAAAGTCAAGAGCCGTAATGATGATGATAGGACTAGATACTACTATATCTACAAGCACAGTAGGAGAGTTTGGGATTATGAAAGGCTGAAGGATGGAATGGTTGTCTTCCAAGAGTGCGTGGTGACCATGTGAGTGAGGGATGAAGTGAAAGGAGTGAATGAAGATGCTTTGAGACCTTAAGGTCAGGTTTAAGTAGTAACTCCCTAAGAGTTCAGACCCATAATGACATATTGAAGTGATCTCTACTAAGATCTTTAGGAACACTAGAGTGTCCCATCTGAAACTAGATTAGAGGTTTCAAAACCTGCTTTCTTATCACAATGACCTCGATTAATTAAAAATTCAGACTTTCGGGTCTTACCTCCAAACAGTTTGATTGACCCATGGGAATAACCCCCAGGTAATTGTGGCAAGGAGCCTCACTAGAAACATCTGGGGTAGGTAATCCCAACTTCTGTAATTGTGGGTTTTTATGTGCTATTTCTTATGTTGCTTCTGAAGCATCCTTAATTTTGTCTTTTCCAGCTTAGAGATTCTTAATCTGAGATTCTGGGGCTCAATGGATAGGGTACAGGGGGTCCACAAACCCCCTGAAATAGTATGCAGAATTTAACATATATATATGGCTACATGTAAAGTTTCAAAGGAAGCTATGGTATCCAAAGGGTTTAGAACCAACCAACAGTTGAGCTGTCCTACCCATCTTCTTTCTGCCCTGACCCACTGGAGCTGACACATTGCTTTTTGCCCTGGCCAGTCTTCCTGGCTTCAGTGGACAGTATATTTTTCTTTTATTTTAGAACTTTACATTCAACTATGAAACATAGGATGATTCTGAAAAGAGGGTGGTGAACTTCCATGTTTCTGTTGAAATTAATTTCCTTTGGAAGGATATGCCTGTGACAGTATTCATAGAATACTGCTGTCCTGTTTTAATGAGCAACTTAAAAAATTCATCCATGTCACCAAAATTCTACTGTCTCCAATTTTTCTCTGAAGCCTGCCCCTTTGCCAAACCACCTTAAGCGTGCCTCCAATTGCATTACTTTATTTCTCTGGGTCCTTTGTTGCCCTTGCTCTACTGTTCACAGAACAAAGTCCTGACTTCTTGGCCTGGCATCTGTGCCCTTTACAATCTATCTCCTGCTGCTCCCCTAATTGTTCCATGTTCCAAGCTGACTGCGCACCTTGCCGTTGCCCAAGCCCTGTCTGTGCCCTCTTCCCTCTGGGCCTACGTGGGATGCCCTCCCTTTCCTCTCCATCTGTCACATTTTACCTTTGTTCAAGGCCTTCCTCCTCTCTAGCCCTCAGCCAGAAACTTCCTCTTCTCAGAACATCAATTGTACTTGGTTCGTATGGGTCTTATGGCATTTGTTGTGTATTGATTCATGCTTTATTATTCATGACTTGTGTTTCTCTTCTTCCTTACTAGATTCTAAGTCTTTTCATAGCAGGGCTCATGTTGGTTTTAACTCTGTATCTGGTGCACTGACTCTCATAGAACTGAGCATACCATGAGCCCTTAATAAAATCTGGCGAATACATTTAAAAACCTAGATCTGGCTATTTTAATTTAGAAAAATAATTCTGTTTGTCTTTTCTCCTGGTAATCTAAGTCGGGCTTAGTAGCTTGAGAATTGCATATACACTGCATTTATTCTTAATGAATTAGAAAAAGTGTCAATGAAATTTATACTTTAAAAATTATTTATGTAATTTCATTTTTCATAATACCTGTGAGGCTTGCAGTAATGTAGTGTTTTTATCCCCCTTTAACTGGTGATTGTACTGAGGCGAGAGGTCAAGAGAGTCATCTGAAGCCACAGAGCAGGCAGAAGACAATAGTGGGGCTGGAACCCATGACTCTCGAGGACACATCAGCAAAGCGTAGCATTGCCTGTGCTAAAAATGGAATGCAAGTGTGTTCACATACTGCTAAAGTCAATTAAGACAATGCTATGTGTCAAAAAGTTTGGTTCAGTGTGGATAGTACAGATAATGGACTGAGATTTTCTCTTTTCACCAGTCTGTTTTGACATTGCTGGCTCATTTTGTCCTTCTGTTCCCTAAGTAAGGACATGCCTGTTAAGTCTAGTCCTTGGCTCTCTACCTTCAGCCTTCTCCCTCAGGGACCTACCCCTGTCTCATGGTTTTAATCATCACCACTCTGCTGACTTTTGTAATGTCTTTGCCTGTAGTGATGACCCCTCCCCCGATCTCCACCTCTGATCTCTTATGGTTTGCCAGAGGTTTCCGCGTGGAGTTCTGCGGTACTTTACATTCCTGATATCGAAATCCAAACTCATCATCTGCTCTCTGACCAAACTTACCCCTTTCTCAATCTACATTTTTCCCATCACCATTCTAATTATCTAAGTTCAAAATCATTGTTGCCTTTAACTTCTTCATTCTTCATAGTTCATTCATTATGTCTTATTACTTCTTCCTTCAAAATGTCTATCATGTCCACTTGAGAATCTAAAGGCTTTTGGTATAGGTTGCATCTTTAAGGCCCTTTATGTCACACACGTTCTTTTTTTTTTTTTCCATTTCCATCACCATATTCCAATCCAGGGCCTCTGCTGCCTCATCCTTAAACTGCTGTAATAATCTTTGCCTGTTTAAATGTTCCTAAAATATAAATTGAAAGTTGTTACTTCCCTTCCCCTTCTCTCCCCCCACTTCCAAATCCCACTGGTGTCCATTTGATTATAGCAACAAATCCTTCTTCAGCCTGGCATACCAAACCTCCCACAGTCTGACCCCACTGACGGTTCCATCAGTATTATCTAATACTCGCCCCATATTAATTCTTTGTTCCAGGAAAGCTCTTGTGTTCACTGTCTTGGAATGTATCTTCCACTGCCTTGCTTTGTTACTCAGTTTATTTCTTCCTCTCTCCAGTCTATCTTTTCAGATCCTCCTCATTTTTTCAGGGCCGACCTCATATCTCATCTTTTTAACATGGTGTTTCCTGAGTATTTAAATCACATCTCTGAGGTTCTGTGCGCCTACTGTCTACATCTTTGCCCCTCACAGTGCCGCTGAATGACCAGCAGCACTGGCATCACCTGGGAGCTGGTTAGAAATGTAGCATCTCAGGGCCCCACCTCAGACCTGCTGAATCTGAATCTGCATTTTAGCAAGATGCCTGAAGTGATTCATGTGGGTTGAGAAGTCCTAGTCTATTCTACTTAGACATGTAAAATAATTATACAGTGATCTATATACTTATCTCTACTCCTTCTGACCCTTGAGGTCTAGGAACCTGCTTTGTTTCTTTGCATCTCTCTCAAACACAAT
This sequence comes from Tursiops truncatus, assembly GCF_011762595.2. NCBI lineage: Eukaryota > Metazoa > Chordata > Mammalia > Artiodactyla > Delphinidae > Tursiops > Tursiops truncatus. The sequence continues at coordinate 22,279,864 of NC_047044.1, read as the reverse complement.
TTCATGGCAAAGTCTGCACTTAGTAAATAGGTTTTAGTGTCCTTCCCTTAATTTCCTTTGAAGAGGGGAGAAAAGACCTTCAAGACTCCTAGAAAGTGAATACAAGCATTGGTTGTTGTTTCAATGAAGAGAAGGTCAACTGATTCCACCTAAAGTTGGCAAAGAAGGCAGTAGCAAGTCTCTTATGTGACAATTTCTTTGTGTTCCCATAGCATCTCCACTCTCCCCCATTAAAACACCTTTCTCTCTGCATTACAGCTGTGTGCATGCCTTTCTCACCACCCAGACAGGGAGCTCCTTGAGGGCAGAGACTGTGTCTTGGTAACCCTTTTATCAACAGCTCCTTGCCCATCACATGTTTATTGATTTGAATTAATAAATAAATGAATGAATAACTTGTTACGTGAATAAATTGTAGAGATTAAACTGAGGCCTCTGCTGCATGTTTCTTACTATAGTCAACCAATGGACATTTATGACACCCTACACAACAGATAAACTGACAAGACACTCCAAACCAGAGATCTGTTTCTTTGTTTTCACTCATTTGCCACCATATTTCAATTTTGAGGGCTGAAGATGAGAAATATGAAGGCTGAAAGTAGAAACAGGGAAGAACTCAACTGGCAATGACTTCAAGGGAACCTCAAATGAAAAGAACTTTTTCAACTATAAGTATCTCAATATTCATGTTACAAAGTGTTTTCCTCTAGGAAGTTCATCAAACAAAAAGGAGTGATAAGGTAAATGGCTATAGAACAAAGTGGTGTTCATGTAGCTTGCTATTTCACAATTTCATTTTGTGTCTGAAAAACATATGAGGTTTTGCTGAGCTTAGCAGAGAAATGTCTGCTTTGTGGCAAATGTTGTCCATCAATGAAACAAAGAGAAATCTGAGAACAGATAGTGTTGTTATATTTTCCCACTAGACTAGGTTCATAAAAGCCCAAAGAATACAACAGTGTTATAGATGACCCTAGCATGCACTTGTACTGTTCCTTAACTTTTTGCATGGGAATGTGTCTTATTTCTGCCAACAGATTTCAAGGAGGGCAGAAACACATACAGTTGACCCTTGAACAATGTGAGGGTTAGGGGTGCTGACCCTCCAAGCAGTTGAAAATCCACATATAACTTATAATTGGAACTTCCTTATCCATGGTTCCTCCATACCCGCAGTTCTGCATTCCCAAATTCAACCAACCTCAGATCATGTAGTACTGCAGTACTTACTATTGAAAACGATCCACATATAAGTGGACCCATGCAGTTCAAATCTGTGTTGTTCAAAGGTCAATTGTATTTTATGATCCTGTACATAATTGATAATGCTCAGCACATAGCAATTCAGTCTATCCATCCTCCCTCCCTCCCTCCCTCCCTCCCTTTCCTCTAGCAAGTATTTATTGACTGAGATAGAATATTGAGATATTCATCTACACAACATAATATTCTATTCTAGTGCTATCATATATGCTGGGGAAAAGCCACTCATCAAAACAAAATTCATTCTCTTCATGAAATTGCATTCTAGTGGAGCGAAAAAGGCAAATAAAATAGGTGAAATTCAACTACTGAGCCTGCGCGTCTGGAGCCTGTGCTCTGCAACAAGAGAGGCCGCGATAGTGAGAGGCCCGCGCACCGCGATGAAGAGTGGCCCCCGCTTGCCACAACTAGAGAAAGCCCTCGCACAGAAACGAAGACCCAACACAGCAAAAATAAATAAATTAATTAATAAACTCCTACCCCCAATATCTTCTTTAAAAAAAAAAAAAGGAAAAACAAGAGAGAAATTAAAAAAAAATAGGTGAAATATATAGTTAGACTGTGATATGTACTGTAGAAAAAAAATTAGAGAAGGATGTTGGGGAGGTATACTTTTAGATAAGGAATTAGAGAAGACTCCCTTGAAGAAAATGAGATTGATGAAGGACGAGAAGGAGGTGAATTATGTAGCTACCTGGGGGAGGAGCATCCCAGAGAATGGAATAGTGAGTACATGGGCCACGAGGCAGGCGTGTGCTGGAATGAACAGGGAACAGCAAGAAGGTTTTTTGGGTTTGGAATACAAGGAGCTTGGGGGAGAATGATAGGACAGGTGAGGTCAGATCTTACATCTTGATAGGACCTCTTTGGCTGCTATATTGAGAAAAGCCCGAATAGAGATAAGGGTGGAGGCAGGATATCAATTATGAGGCCACTGCTGCAATATAGACAAGAGATATACACTGCTGCCTTTCAGAGAGGCAGCAGTGAAAGAGTTGAGGAGTGGTCAGATTCTGAGGGTAGAGCCAACAGGATTTTCTGGTAGCTGGATTTGGATTAAGAGAGACAGAGAGGCACCTAGCGTCCACGCATTCATGATTTTTGGCCTGAGCAACTAGAAACACGCAGCCTCCATCAAATGAGATGGGGGGAAGGGGGAAGGCTGCTGCAGGTGGAGAAGTTTTTCAGGGAAGATTAGGAACTTAGTTTTAGCCATGTTGAATTTGACATATCTTTTAGACAAGTGAAGATGTTGAGGAGGCAGTTGGGTATTTGTGGAATGAATGAATAAGCAGGATCTTAATTGTGTTTAACTCCCTCAAACATAAATCAACATTTTCCTCTAACCAGTTCCTCGTAATGTGAAGCACTGGGGGAGTGACACTGGAAATCAGACCCTTCTGACCAAGACCAGACCTGCCTAAATTCTATTTCTAAATACCTAGCCCCCTGCTGGCCAACTTCCCTTGAATGTTCCCTAGATCCTCAACATATCCAAAATGGAACTCATTCTCTTTCTCCCAAACCAATCTCCCTCTTTGTGAACGTAATGAAGGGTACCAGCAGGCATGCAAGCTGAGGGTCACACGTCATCCCTTCCATTTTCTCATCTCCGTGTCTATTGGTCACCAAATCTTACCAGTCCCACTTGCACACCATCTGTAGAATCCACCTCTTCCCTCTGCCTTCACTCTTGCTTTTTTAGATTAGGTTCTCATCATTTCTCACCCGGGTTATATGTCAGTCTACTCCTACTTGGTCTCCCAGTCTCAAATAGCTCCCAGGGTGATTTTCCAAAATGCAACTGTGGCCATGTTACTTGTCTGCTTAAAATTTTCTCAAAGGCTTCCTTTTATCTACAATGCCCCGAGTCCAGAGCTTGGCCCATAAGGATCATCATGATCTGGCCCTGCTTATCTCGAAGGTTTATTGCTCCCCCCATGCTCATCACTCCCATCCATTAGCCACACTGAACTACCTGTAGTTAATTGGTTTGTTCATTCAATATTCAGATATATAGAGAATGCTTCTTATGTTACAAGCACTAGGCTAAGCTCTGGGGATACAGTACTGGATGTGGCAGACTTAGTTCCTGCTCTCGTGGAACCACACTTTCTCAATATCCACGCCTCTTCTCTTTGATCCCTTTGCCTTGAACTTGCCACTACCTTTCCCTCCCTCTGTCCCACAGCCACTTAGAGAACACCAACTCACCTTCTAAGTTTCAGCTCATGTTGTTTCCTTGCATTAGCACTTTTCTTAATCTCCTTCTCTCTTCTAAGAATGTTTCCTCCCTTAAAAGGTATTGAATAACTTAAGAGCTCTAGAAGTGAGGATATCTCTAAATAGGTTCCAGATTCAGTTCACAATATTGTACTAGGAGATCATAGCTCATGGAATAGGCCTTTTTTCTTGATTCCAGGATGTAGAAAAGCCTCCCTTTTCTGGATTTGTTCCCCTGCCCTTGGGCTCCACAAATAGGATAAATAATTGTTAACCTGCTGCAGAGTGAATGAATCTGAAGGTACCGGATTACACACGTGCAGTGGCTGCTCCAGGATTTTGAAAGAGTAAGGCCTCAGGAGTGGTGATCTGATTGGTAAGGGTGCTAGGGAACTTGTCTTACAGCTGAGTTTGCAGAGCAGGCTCACAGTTTTTACTTATATTAGCATACATGTATTTGTAGTACCTTGGTAGCGGATTGATACAGGTGGGGGTTAAAGACTCTCTTTTAAGCTGTCCCTTAGTGCTACCACTGCACAGAAAGATGGCAGAATGACTGCCTTATATACACCTGCCCATGCTTCCTGACCTGCCCTTGTTTGCAGATCCTAGAGCTTGGGAATGAAAATACATAGGGATTCAGAACATGTAAACAGATGGGGGTAGGTAATGAGGCTAAATGTCAAGAAAAACCTTCCTCATTTGTCTGCATCCATCACTGAAGGGGTGCTTCAGGATAGGAATGAGCATTTTGCTCAGACTAAGAAATTCTGGAAACTCTGGCCCCAACTTCTATCTCTTCCTTCTTTCTTCTCTCTCTGTCTGTCTCTGTATCTCCCCACCTTCCTCTGGATGCACACATATATGCATTTGGATGATTTTAGAAAGCTCCACTGGTGAATAACTGTATTTTATAAAGATGTAACAGTACTAAAAGCAAATATTCCAGAAAAAAAGCCTGAAAACACTCTTGGTTCTCTCCTTTCTGACTTACTTGCAGGCTGCATCTGACAGTGTATCTTATAATGGAGCTATAAAAATGAATATTGGATACTTCCTTGCCTCACCTCTAGTGTGATTAGGCAGTCAACGACCAAGTTATCACTGCTGAAGCATATTAAAGAATAGTATAAAGTCACTCTGGCTGCAATAAAAATCATAGCTCCCACACTGATACAGCAGGGTGAACCTTCCATGATGACTGCTCACACTTTTGAATCCACATATGTGTCCATACATGCACACACAAATACACACATCTAAACATTATAACTAGATCAGCCTTTTCCTTTTGTATTGTACTGAACACCTTAAAGTACTATTTCATTAGTGATTGTCAATCAGAGTTATAAAATCATATAAATATATTTATAAGCTGTAAACACTTTAAATAATTCATGAAGGACAGTTTGCTGCACAGAAGAGGTAGCACAGCCACTGTTAATACGTTTAATTTATTTAAAGGGTTGCCTGTTCTATTATTACTTAAAATATAGTTACATCTATACAGAGCTGATTATTTATTAATCTGTCACCACATTTAGATATACCAATGAATGCATTTTATAGAAAGCATTTTATAAATTAAAATCATATCAAGTTCGGGGACTATCCTGATTACAAAGGCTTATGACTAGGTGATGATTATGAGTGCCTTGTTTAATAATTATATAGATTTGATGACTCTTGTGGTTATACTTTATAACAAAAATTGCCCGTGTAATAGTATGGGAATGGATGGTATGTAGTGAACAGATAAGACAAGTGTTGATTCTAAAGCTTTATATTAGATTCCTATTGAACTGATGGATGGAGTTTTCTTGCTATAACTGTTTTCATGGTTGTCAGTCTCTATTACTGCATGTTAGCGATTTTACTGATGTGTACAATAGACAGATTAAGTGTCAGGATATGGCCTAGTCAGAGCCCAAGGCTGGTGACTTGAATTTACTACTGAGATTGCAAGATTCTTCCCTGCCTCTGCCCCATCTCTGTTTAGGAAGCAGAGCCACAGACTTCTGTACGTGCCTCAGACATGTGTTAAGTTAAAAGTGGGTGGTCCTGTGTATTATCTGGTAGAGGCTGGGTGGCAAGTGCCTCTTCCCACAGCCCCTTAGCTAATATCTAGACATCTGCTCCCAGGCCATTCGTTTGGGCAGGAATACCTAATGGGTGATAAATAACATGGGCTCTAGAATCAGATTCATTTATTCATTCTGTCATTCAAAAGATATTTATTGAGTGCCCAAGTGCTACATTATTCCAGGCACTGGGAATACCATAGTGATCCTGCTTCAAGGACCTTCCACATTCATGATTGCTTAGGTGCAGGCAAGACATTTTACTTTCTGAACTTCAGTCTCCTAATCTGTACCAGACTCATGACTGTTGGGAGAATTAACCGAGGCAGTGTCTATAAAGCACCCAACATTGTGACCAGCTCATTGCAAAAGTCAGTTATTTTTATTATTGGGCAAAAGTCAGATGCATGCCATATTTCTACCACAAATTTAATTGCTTGTGAATGTGATCTATTGGTTGAAATTACTGTGACATGCTATGTTTTCTAGTTTAATCTGAGCATCATTTACAATACAGTAATGACGCTATGACAATGGGAAATATTATTATTGTCTTCCTAATAATATTTTGCCTTTCAGGTAACACACATGAAATGAATACCCAAGCTCCTTTCTCTTCAGGGCACTGATAATAAGAATAGAAGATGATCTTTCTAAGAGCTGTGTACACGTTGGAGGAGAAAGAAACATGGAAAGAAAAAAAAAAACCCAAAAACCCAAAAAACTCAAGACAACATTTTGTTTAACTGTTAAAGCAGTAGCATTAGAGGCCCTGAGCAGGGAATTGTAAAGGGTAGAATCTTACTCGTGTTAGGAGAAATTTCATTTCATCTTGTCATTGAAAGAACCTGAGAAAAGGACATGAGAATCTGTTTGTTTGTAAAAATCTAATTAACTATCGAGCTGTGTGATGTTCCTTAATAATTGAATTAGTTGCATCAAAACCATGAGGCACTTTCTTCTTTTTTTTTTTTTTGCGGTACGCGGGCCTCTCACTGTTGTGGCCTCTCCCATTGAGGAGCACAGGCTCCGGACGCGCAGGCTCAGCGGCCATGGCTCACGGGCCCAGCCTCTCCGCGGCATGTGGGATCTTCCTGGACTGGGGCACGAACCCGTGTCCCCTACATCGGCAGGCGGACTCTCAACCACTGCGCCACCAGGGAAGCCCCCATGAGGCACTTTCAAGGGCTGAAATGAAAGCCCCAAATTGATCACCTAAATTATGTATTCCTTTATCAAAATGCCTGGAAACCTCTTCAGGCTAGAGATTGGTTAATAGGATACAGCAAGCTGTCCCAGGCAGTACTTACTGATTTGTTTTCCTATGCTAGTAGCTGAGCCTCATCTGAAAGAAGGCTATTCAAGAGGATATTTTTGAGGAAAGAAGTGGCATCAGAGAGTTTATGGTGGAAGGCATAGCTAGCGCCAGTTCAAGCTGCATTCCCAATCACGCTGATTACAAATGGGAACTTGACACGTAGCGTCTCATAGGGTTTGGAGCACAGTTGGAAGAATCATCCAGAAAAGTTTGTAAAATGCCATTGTCCATCCTTTGCCCCCAAATGAGTATCTCTGGGGCTGGGATCTAGCATTGGTCTTTTTTATTAAAATAATTAAAAAAAATTTTTTTTATTGGAATATAGTGGCTTTACAATGTTGTGTTAGTTTCTGCTGTACAACAAAGTGAATCACCTATATGTATACATATATCCCCTCCCTCTTGGACCTCCCTCCCACCCCACCCCCCATCCCACCCAACTAGGTCATCGCAGAGCACCGAGCTGAGCTCCCTGTGCTATACAGCAGGTTCCCACTAGCTAGCTATTTTACACATGGTAGTGTATATATTCCCTGGTGGTCCAGGGGTTAGGACTCTGTGCTTCCACTGTAGTTAGGTCTCTGTGCTTCCGCCCGGGTTGATCCCTGGTCAGAGAACTAAGATCCCAGAAGCTGTCTGGAGCAGCAAAAAAAAAAAAAGAAAAAAAAGATACAGAGCTATTCTATCACATTGGTCTTTTTTAAAAAGCTCCCCTAGATAGTTCTAATGTAGCCAGATGTGAAAACCATTGCTCTAGGGCAGTAGTTCTCAAAGTGTAGTCCCCAGATCAGTATCACCTGGGCATTTGTAGTGATGCAAATTATCAGGCCCCACCCTTAACCTACAGAATCAGAAACTCTGGGGGTGGGACTCAGTAATCTGTGGTTTAACAAGCCCTCCAGGTGATTCTGATGCCCACTCAAGTTTGATAACCAGTGTTCTAGATAAGTCATGTCAGACAAAAAAGTCAGGAAGACAATTAGGCTGAAATGGCTCAGGCTGGAAGCCCACTGTGGTTCTCTTTTGTACTTACAAAAAAAGAGTTAAAAATACACGTTCCTCATTCCCATACAGCCTCTGAGAGGGGAAGGGATCTAACTTTGCAGCTTTGTCTCTCTCAAACCTCCTAGGAAGAAACCATAGACCTCTGGTTTCCAACTGGGTCATACGATTTTAAATAAAATGCTGAGACTAATAATGGAAAGCTGTCTGACCACCAGAAAGGACAGGTGGCGCTTGTATCTAGGAGGGAAGTGAATGGGGAGGGTAAGGGCTTTCTGGACCAGGAAAGAATAACCTAAAAATAAAAAGAAAAGAAAATCATCAAAACTGAACTCTGCTTTACTTTTTCCTTTTATTTCATGAAAGCAATGTTTTTTCGGGGCACAGCACTGATAATGTTAATAAAACTGAATAATGTCCCTTGTACTAAGTTTTCAATACGAGATGAGAACTGCATAAGAACGTGTTCTAATGATGCGTTGGTTTTCTCACAGTAACATCCAGCCCCCAGAACATTCTCCAGCAGCACCCACACTCTCCTGTCCTAGTGAATAAACCTGGAACAAAGCTGAGCCACCGCCTGGATGGTGAAGGATATGCTTGAGAACAGCAGCTTGGCTCTGCTGCCGACTTAGATGGGAATGTGGGGAAGTCACTTAGTTTCTCCGGCCTCCAATTTTCTCAAGTAGAAAATGACAAGAAACCACCCGGATGAACTGAAATGTCAAAGTAATCTGCACAGGACTGGGAAGAAGGCCAGGTGCCACAGCTAAGCAGGATAGAAGAAAACTGTACAGGCTCATGGTGTCACCTCCTGGTAAAGGGGCATAATAAAATTTCAGCTGAAACACTGACAAATTTAATTACCAAATGTGGGCCTAACACTTTGTGTGCATTTTCTTGTTGTTTATTTTAATTGTCTTTTCTTCCCCATATTCATACTCGGCAAATATACTGCCTTTACCAAGCAATAATCTAGGTAAACCAAATGAACCACCACAGATGAAACATATAAATAAGTAAAGAACCTCAATCAAATCCCAGATGATTGATTTTGTGGAGCAGAAATCTCTTTTTTTGCTTACTTTTAAGTTCACTTTATGAGAAAACAAATACCACATGGGATCATTATTTTAAACACAAATTGCATTTAAGAGGAAGTGTCTGGTAAACCTTCTGGGGCTGTAAATTAGCTACTAATTTCATTCGACTAAAGGCTGTGAAATGCATTTCTGGGAATTATTGTGCAGAGACATGCTTCCAATACTTTGTAAGATGGGCTTTACTGAGCTTGGAAAGAGAAATGCAATCCTACTCAGCGTACTTGTTCTTAAACTGAGGCTACTCGATGACCCAGGCTCATTCTACCTAACTACACAGCCAGCTTTGCTGGATTTACAAAAGACAAGATTTTGGGAAAGAAAATGAGAAACAATGAGTCATTCACATAGACATCTAACTAGCAATTTGAAATTGATATGCAGGCCATCTGATCTTTATATCTCTTTTTCTGTTCAGTTTCATTCCAGCCTCTGAAAATTTCCCAGGTACAATTCATTACTCTGTTCAATCCAGTTACTGCTATGTTCAATTACTGCTTTCTGTTTCTCTAATGGAGTTTTGCTTTCAAGGTAACAAGCCTTTCTAATATATATTTACGGTTTTTCATTTCCTCATAGAAGTTCCATCATTTATTTCTTTTCCACTATATTTTTCTTTAATTGCTTCATTTATTTTTTTTGTTTGCTATATTTTCATGTTTTTACTCTGATCCTTACTTTCCTCCATGATACTTCTTCTCACCCTTAATGTTATTCTCTAGAATGCTGTTAGATTTCCTCTTTTCCTCTTTTACTTATACAAACAACTGCAACATAGAAAGGGCCATACTGACTTGCCAATATTGGGCCGGTATGGACTGGCACAGAACCTGACACGTAGCAGGCATTCAATCAATATCTGTTTAATGACTGCCTGGATAAATGAAAATAGAAATGATGTCAGTATTTGCTTCAATCTTAAGCAAAATTATAAATGAATAACTTCCACCTCTCCAATGTGAGTCAACTTAACTTTTTTTGTTAAGTCATTTTATTGAGGTATGGCTGACATACAAAAAACTGTACATATTTAATGTATACAACTTGTTAAATTTGGAGATAAGTATACACCTGTGAAACCATCATAATCTATGCCATAAACATATCTAGCACCTCCAAGTTTCCTCCTTCCTTCTTTATTACTGATTTTTGTAATAAAGACACAACATAAAATCTACCCTCACAGCAAAATTGCCAGTATACAATACAGTGTTAACTATAGGCATACATATATTAATATTATACATATATAATATATAGAGGCATAGTGCAAAACACTAGATCTCCAGACTTGCTCATCCTGTATAAGTGACATTTCGTACCCTTTGACACTTTGTACCTCCCCATTTCCCCCCAAACCCCTATCCTCTGGCAACCTCTGTTCTACTGTCTGCTCTAAATTTGACTATTTTAGAGTCATCATATAAGTGGTATTACATAGCATTTTTCTTCTGAGTCTGGCTTATTTCACTTAGCATAATGTCCTCCAGTTTCATCCATGTTGTTGTTTTTAAGGCTGAAAAACGTTCCATTGAATGTAGAAACCATATATATTTTTTAACATCTTTATTGGAGTATAATTGCTTTACATTGTTGTGTTAGTTTCTGCTGTATAACAAAGTGAATCAGCTATACCTATACATATATGCCCCTATCCCCTCCTTCTTGCGTCTCCCTCCCACCCCTCTAGGTGGACACAAAGCACTGAGCTGATCTCCCTGTGCTATGCGGCTGCTTCCCAATAGCTAGCTATTTTACATTTGGTAGTGTATATATGTCTGTGTCACTCTCTCACTTCGTCCCAGCTTACACTTCCCCCTTTCCGTGTCCTCAAGTCCATTCTCTACATCTGCGTCTTTATTCCTGTCCTGCCCCTATGTTCTTCAGAACCACTTTTTTTTTTTTAGATTCCACATATATGTGTTAGCATATGGTATTTGTTTTTCTCTTTCTGATGTACTTCACTCTGTATGACAGTCTCAAGGTCCATCCACCTCACTACAAATAACTCAATTTCGTTTCTTTTTATGGTGCAGTAATATTCCATTGTATATATGTGCCACATCTTCTTTAACCATTCATCTGTCGATGGACGCTTAGGTTGCTTCCACGTCCTGGCTATTGTAAATGGAGCTGCAAAGAACACTGTGGTACGTGACTCTTTTTGAATTATGGTTTTCTCAGGGTATAAGCCCAGTAGTGGGAATCCTGGGTCATACGGTAGTTCTATTTTTAGTTTCTTAAGGAACCTCCATACTATTCTCCATAGTGGCTGTATCAATTTACATTCCCACCAACAGTGCAAGAGGGTTCCCACCCTCTCCAGCATTTATTGTTTGTAGATTTTTTGATGATGGCCATTCTGACCTGTGTGTGGTGATACCTCACTGTAGTTTTGATTTTCATTTCTCTAATGATTAGTGATGTTGAGCATTAGTGATGTTGAGCATTCCTTCATGTGTTTGTTGGCAATCTGTATATCTTCTTTGGAGAAATGTCTATTTAGGTCTTCTGTCCATTTTTGGATTGGGTTGTTTGTTTTTTTGATATTGAGCTGCATGAGCTGCTTGTATATTTTGGAGATTAATCCTTTGTCAGTTGCTTTGTTGGCAAATATTTTCTCCCATTCTGAGGGTTGTCTTTTTGTCTTGTATATGGTTTCCTTTGCTGTGCAAAAGCTTTTAAGTTTCATTAGGTACCATTTGTTTATTTTTGTTTTTACTTCCATTTCTCTAGGAGGTGGGTCAAAAGGATCTTGCTGTGATTTAAGTCGTACAGTGTTCTGCCTATGTTTTCCTGTAAGAATTTTATAGTGTCTGGCCTTACATTTAGGTCTTTAATCCATACTGAGCTTATTTTTGTGTATGGTGTTAGGGAGTGTTCTAATACCATTCTTTTACATGTAGATGTCCTGTTTTCCCAGCACCACTTATTGAAGAGGCTGTCTTTTCTCCATTGTATATTACTGCCTCTTTTATCAAAAATTAGGTGACCACCTGTGCGTGGGTTTATCTCTGGGCTTTCTATCCTGTTCCATTGATCTATATTCCTGTTTTTGTGCTGGTACCATACTGTCTTGATTACTGTAGCTTTGTAGTGTAGCCTGAAGTCAGGAAGACTGATTCTTCCAGCTCTGTTTTTCTTTCTCAAGATTGCTTTGGCTATTCGGGGTCTTTTGTGTTTCCATACAAACTGTGAAATTTTTTGTTCTAGTTCTGTGAAAAATGCCAGTGGCAGTTTGATAAGGATTGCATTGAATTTGTATATTGCTTTGGGTAGTAGAGTCATTTTCACAATGGTGATCCTTCCAATCCAAGAACATGGTATATCTCTCCATGTGTTTGTATTATCTTTAATTTCTTTCATCAGTGTCTTATAGTTTTCTGCATACAGGTCTTTTGTCTCCTTTGACAGGTTTATTCCTAGGTATTTTATTCTTTTTGTTGCAATGGTAAATGGGAGTGTTTCCTTAATTTCTCTTTCAGATTTTTCATCATTAGTGTATAGGAATGCCAGAGATTTCTGTGCATTAATTTTGTATCCTGCTACTTTACCAAATTCATTGATTAGCTCTAGTAGTTTTCTGGTAGCATCTTTAGGATTCTCTATGTATACTCTCATGTCATCTGCAAACAGTAACAGTTTTTACTTCTTCTTTTCCGATTTGGATTCCTTTTATTTCTTTTTCCTCTCTGATTGCTGAGGCTAAAACTTCCAAAACTATGTTGAATAATACTGGTGAGAGTGGGCAACCTTGTCTTGTTCCTGATCTTAGTGGAAACGGTTTCAGTTTTTCACCACTGAGAACGATGTTGGCTGTGGGTTTGTCATATATGACCTTTATTATGTTGAGGTAAGTTCCCTCTATGCCTACTTTCTGCAGGGTTTTTATCATAAATGGGTGTTGAATTTTGTCAAAAGCTTTTTCTGCATCTATTGAGATTATCATATTAGATACCATATTTTCTTTATCAGTTCATCTGTCAATGGATATATAGGTTGTTTCCACATTTTGGCTATTGTGAATCATGTGCTATGAACATGGGAGTGCTAGTATCTCTTGAGATCCTAATTTCATTTCTTTTGGATGAATACACATAAGTGAAATTGCTGGATCATATGGTAGTTTTATTTTTAATTTTGGGGGGAACCGCCACACTTTTTTCCACAGTAGCTGCACCATTTGTATTCAAACCCATTGTGTACACCCATTGTATTCAAACCCATTTCTCCACATCCTCACCAACACATGTTATCTTTACTCTTTTTGCTAATTGCCATTCTGACAGGTGTGAAGTGATATCTCATTGTGGTTTTGATGTATACTTCCCCACTGATTAGTGATGTTGAGCTTTTTTTCATATACCTACTGGCCATTTGTATGTCTTCTTTGGAGAAATGTCTATTCAAGTCCTTAGCCCGGTTTAAAATTGTGTTATTTGTTGTTTTTGCTATTAGGCTGCAGAAGACATATGATCTCCAGATATACTTTGGAAATTAACATTTTATTTTATTTTATTTATTTATTTTTGGCTGCATTGGGTCTTCATTGCTGTGTGCGTGCTTTCTCTAGTTGTGGTGAGCGAGGGTTACTCTTTGTTGTGCATGGGCTTCTCATTGTGGTGGCTTCTTTTGTTGTGAAGCATGGGCTCTAGGCATGTGGGCTTCAGTAGTTGTGGCACGCAGGCTCAGTAGTTGTGGCTCACAGGCTCTACAGTGCAAGCTCAGTAATTGTGGTGCATGGGCTTAACTGCTCTGTGGCATGTGGGATCTTCCTAGACCAGGGATTGAACCCGTGTCCCCTGCATTGGCAGGTGGATTCTTAACCACTGTGCCACCAGGCAATACATGGTTTGCAAATATTTTCTTCCATTCTGTAGGTTGTCTTTCCATTTTGTTGACTGCTTCATTTTCTGTGTAGAAACTTTTTAGTTTGATGTAGTTCCACATGTCTATTTTTGTTTTTGTTGCCTGTGCTTTTGGTGTCATATTCAAGAAATCTTTGCCAAGATGAATGTCATGAAGCTTCTCCCCTGTGTTTTTTTCTAGGAGTTTTACAGTTTCAGCTCTTACATTTAAGTCTTTAACCCATGAATATATTCTTGTGTATGGTATAAGACAGAGTCCAATTACATTCTTTTGCCTGTGGATATCCGGTTTTCCCCAACCTATTTATTGAATAGACTACCTTTTCCCCCATTGTGTATTCTTGGCATCCTTATTGAAGATCTTTTGACAGTTATTTTCATGGATTTATTTCTGGGCTCTCTACTCTGTTCCATTATCTCTATGTATGTTTTTTATGCTTGTACCTTACTGTTTTGATTACTGTAGCTTTGTATTATCTTTGGAATCAGGAAGTGTGATGCATCCAGCTCTGTTCTTTTTGCTCAAAATCGCTTTGGCTATTTGGGGTCTTCTGTGATTCCATATGAATTTTAGAATTGTTTGTTTCTATTTCTGTAACAAAGGGCCATTGGGATTTTGATAGAAATTGAATCTGTAGTATTAACATTTTAACAATATTAAATCTTCCAATCCATGAACGCAAAATATCTTTCTACTTAATTTGTACCTGCTTTAATTTCTTTCATCAGTGTTTTACAGTTTTCAGCATACAAATCTTTCATCTCTTTGGTTAAGTTTAGTCATAAGTATTTTATTTTATATTATTGATGTTATTAAAAATGGGATTGTTTTTTAAATTTCCTTTTGGATAATTTGTTTTTAGTATAGATGTGTGACCAATTTTCATATGTAGATTTTTCTATCCTGCAACTTTGCTGAATTTGTTTATTAGTTTAATAGTTTTTTATGTGTGGAGTCTTTAGGGTTTTCTACATATAAGATCATGTCACCTGTGAAGACAGATAATTTTATTTCTTCCTTTCTGATTTGGATTCCTTTATTTCTTTTCCTTGCCTAACTGTTCTGGTCTGGACTTTCAGTACTATGTTGAATAGAAGTGGTGAGAGTGGGCATCCTTGTCTTGTTCTAGATCTCAGAGCAAAAGTTTAAAGATTTTCACCATTGAGTATGAATTTAGCTGTGTGCTTTTCATCTATGACCTTTACTGTGTTGAGGTAAATTCCTTCAAGTTAACTTTACCAATTGAAAATAATCTGGCTAATGTTGATTAAAATTGAGTCTATAAAACACTATAGCAGGGCAAAAGTGTGCCCAGATTTTAACATGAGAGGTAAGAAACTTGGAAACTCCATTTGTGGGTGGGGAGTAGGCATGTAAAAAAATAACCAACTAGGATGTAAGCTTCTTGAGGAGCAGATATTTTCATCTGTTTCATTCTCTGCTATATGTTCAGTGACTTTACCGGTGTCTGGCACAGAGGAGATATCCAATAAATATATATGGAATGACTAAGAATGGATTACCTTCTGTGTGACTCATGATCTGTCACTACTTCCTGAAAGGTTAAGTAATATTGAGAAGAGACCACTTCTGGACACTATGACAACTACCACAGCTTAGAAGCAAGGATTCTCAATCTAAAGTCCATTGACCTCCAGAAGTTGGGTTTCAAAGGTCTGTTAACCTCCTGAAATTATACGTTATTACATAATAAACATATATTACATGTTTCTGGGGAGAAAGTCCACAGATTTCTTAATATTCTCAAAGGAGAGTGTGGCGCAACATTTTAGAACTATAGTGTCTGAGAAGCCTCCGTGCTGTAAGAGCAATTGGAAAGTCCTGGCAAACAGAAACTTTGGTCAAGCAGACCTTGGTTGAACTTCCAACTCTGCCCCTTGCTGGCTGGGTGACTTTGATTAAGTTTTAAAATCTCCCTCAGCTTCAATTTCCTTATCATGAAATAGAGATGATAATGACAAATCTCTAGGTATAACTGTAGAATCTGAACTTGAACCCCAATTTTTCTGATTCTAAAGCCCATGTTCTTAACAACTATTGTTCTACTGTAATTAAATGAGATAGTTAATGTGGAAGTGCCTGGTGTAGAGTAGATAAAGTACTCAGAAATATTTTTTAAAGTAACAATAAAAAAGACAACCTAAAGAAACATCCACTTTAGAAACTCCTCTTTGATTAAGTAATATTCAAATTCAAAATACTTTTGTCATTGTTCTTATAAAACCAACCCCAAAATTTGGGGGAAGAGAGGGTATAAACTGTTGTAAGTGCATTAAGGTGTAAGGGGATTCCAGTGAGTCTTATGATGTGGTTTTGACAGGTAATGGATTACTAGGTCTACCTAACATTCAAATGAAAGGATGTGTGAGTCTTCTAGACTTTGTAGACAGCATCTACTCCTTGATCATCTACTTCTAGATAAATGGGGCTCCCGTTTCACTAGAGTCCAGCAGAAGACAGGGTTTTATGTTAATAATGGTTGTCCCTCTGCCTGAACAAAAGGCTGAAGAACAAATCACCATGGAACACAGAAGGTCTAGCTGTTGTTGTCCATTTCTAGAAGAGGGATAATTTAATGGCTCAACAGAAAGAATGCTTGCCTGGCTCCTTTGGGTAATTTCACAGTAGTTAGGAGCAGATATATGGCTCAGGTATTAGCTATTTCATTGCATTACCCTGACAAGTGACAGGAATTAGGTTTGCTTACATTGAAATAATAATCTTATTCCCTGCTTTTAACTTTTTTTCAAAACTTTTTATGGTTTACTGAGCTGAGAATGAATGAACCCATCTATATTCCTGGTTCAGAGTTGAGCAGTTTTCATCAAATGGCTACTCTGTGTCAGGCCGATACATTATCTCATTTAAGTCTCATAACAACATGGTAAGGTTGACTGTATCATGATCTTCATTTATCAGGTAAGGAAACAGGGGCTCAGAGAAGTTCCCAAGTTGAGAACATAGTTCAACTGCACACAGCTAGTGAGTGGTGAAGCTGAGAAGCAAGCCAGTGCTTTTAAGTCCACTTTGCTATGCTATGCATTTGTGAAATAGGTTGGTATTTAAAAATGGCATTCTGGCAGTCAGAAGGAGATCAAAAAAAGTTCTAAAGACAATATTATTAGAAATGGAAGTCTGGTCTTGCCAAGAAATACATAATGCTATGTAATAGAAAGGCTGGTATTTAGCTTGAAACAGGTATCTCTAAATATCATCCACTCCTGATTTCCCAGAACTTCTGCTGCCAGTGTCCTTGTCCTCACAGTGAGCCATGGCCATCCCCTGCCTCTGTAGAAGACCTCCAACACTAGCAGCCGTGTGGCTGACAGGGTCTTGGTGCTCCGGTCAGGTGTCAGGCCTGTGCCTCTGAGGTGGTAGAGCCGAGTTCAGGACATGGGTGCACCAGAGACCTCCTAGCTCCATGTAATATCAAACAGTGAAAGCTCTCCCAGAGATCTCCTTCTCAACACTAAGACCCAGCTCACTCAACGACCAGCAAGCTACAAACAATTACCAAGACAGGAACACAACCCCACCCATTAGCAGAGAGGCTGCCTAAAATCATAATAAGTTCACAGACATCCCAAAACACACCACTGGATGCAGTCCCGCCCACCAGAAAGACAAGATCCAGCCTTATCCACCAGAACACAGGCTTGGTCCCCTTCACCAGGAAGCCTACACAACTCACTGAACCAACCTTAGCCACTGGGGGCAGACACCAAAAACAGCAGGAACTAGGAACCTGCAGCCTGAGAAAAGGAGACCCCCAAAACAGTAAGTTAAGCAAAATGAGAAGACAGAGAAACACAGCAGATGAAGGAGCCAGGTAAAAACACACCAGAACAAATATATGAAGAGGAAATAGGCAGTCTACCTGAAAAAGAATTCAGAGTAATGATACTAAAGATGATCCAAAATCTTGGAAATAGAATGGACAAAATACAACAAATATTTAACAAGGACTTAGAAGAACTAAAGAGCAAACAAACAATGATGAACAACACAATAAATGAAATTAAAAATTCTCTGGAAGGACTCAATAGCAGAATAACTGAGGCAGAAGAACAGATAAGTGACCTGTAAGATAAAATAGTGGAAATAACTACTGTAGGACAGAATAAAGAAAAAAGAATGAAATGAATTGAGGACAGTCTTAGAGATCTCTGGGACAACACTGAATGCACCAACATTCGAGTTATAGGGGTTCCAGAAGAAGAGAAAAAGAAAGAGACTGAGAAAATATTTGAAGAGATTGTAGTTGAAAACTTCCCTAACATGGGAAAGGAAATAGTCAATCAAGTCCAAGAAGCACAGAGAGTCCCATACAGGATAAATTCAAGGAGAAACATGCCAAGACACATATTAATCAAACTATCAAAAATTAAATACAAAGGAAAAAATATTAAAAGCAGCAAGGGAAAAGCAACAAATAACATACAAGGGAATCCCCATAAGGTTAACAGCTGATCTTTCAGCAGAAACTCTGCAAGCCAGAAGGGAGTGGCAGGACATATTTAAAGCGATGAAAGGGAAAAACCTACAACCAAGATTACTCTACCCAGCTAGGATCTCATTCACATTTGACGGAGAAATTAAAAGCTTTACAGACAAGCAAAAGCTAAGAGAATTCAGCACCACCAAACCAGCTTTACAACAAATGCTAAAGGAACTTCTCTAGGCAGGAAACACAAGAAAAGGAAAAGACCTACAATAACAAACCCAAAACAACTAAGAAAATGGTAATAGAAACATACATATCGATAATTACCTTAAATGTAAATGGATTAAATGCTCACATCAAAAGACATAGACTGGCTGAATGGATACAAAAACAAGACCCATATATATGCTGTCTACAAGAGACCCACTTCAGACCCACGGACACATACAGACTGAAATTGAGGGGATGGAAAAAGGTATTCCATGCAAATGGAAATCAAAAGAAAGCTGGAGTAGCAATTCTCATATCAGACAAAATAGACTTTAAAATAAAGACTATTACAAGAGACAAAGAAGGACACTACATAATGACCAAGGGATCAATCCAAGAATAAGATATAACAGTTGTAAATATTTATGCAGCCAACATAGGAGCACCTCAATACATAAGGCAAATGCTAACAACCATAAAAGGGGATATCGACAGTAACATAATCATAGTAGGGGACTTTAACACCCCACTTTCACCAATGGACAGATCATCCAAAATGAAAATAAATAAGGAAACACAAGCTTTAAATGACACATTAAACAAGATGGACTTAATTGATATTTATAGACATTCCACCCAAAAATATCAGAGTACACTTTCTTCCCAAGTGCTCAAGGAACATTCTCCAGGATGCATCATATCTTGGGTCACAAATCAAGCCTTGGTAAATTTAAGAAAATTGAAATTGTATCAAGTATCTTTTCTGACCACAGTGCTGTGAGACTAGATATCAATTACAGGGAAAAAATCAGTAAAATATACAAACACATGGAGGCTAAACAATACACTATTTAATAACCAAGAGATCACTGAAGAAATCAAAGAGGAAATCAAAAAATACCTACAAAGAAATGACAACGAAAACACGACAACCCAAAGCCTATGGGATGCAGCAAAAGCAGTTCTAAGAGGGAAGTTTATAGCAATACAAGCCTACCTCAAGAAACAACAAACATCTCAAATAAACAACCTAAAATTATACCTAAATCAATTAGAGAAAGAAGAACAAAAAACCCTCCAAAGATAGCAGAAGGAAAGAAATCACAAAGAACAGATCAGAAATAAGTGACAAAGAAATGAAGGAAATGATAGCAAAGATTAATAAAACTAAAAGCTGGTCCTTTGAGAAGAGAAACAAAATTAATAAATTATTAGCCAGATTCATCAAGGAAAAAAGGGAGAAGACTCAAATCAAAAGAATTAGAAATGAAGAAGGAGAAGTAACAACTGACACTGCAGAAACACAAAGGATCATGAGAGATTACTACAAACAACTATATGCCAATAAAATGGACAACCTGGAAGAAATGGACAAATTCTTAGAAAAGCACAACCTTCTGAGACTGAACCAGGAAGAAATAGAAAATATAAACAGACCAATCACAAGCACTGAAATTGAGACTGTGATTAAAAATCTTTCAACAAACAAAAGCCCAGGACTAGAAGGCTTCACAGGCGAATTCTATCAAACATTTAGAGAAGAGCTAACACCTATCCTTCTCAAACTCTTCCAAAATATGGCAGAGGGAGGAACACTCCAAAACTCATTCTACGAGGCCACCATCACCCTGATACCAAACGCAGACAAAGATGTCACAAAGAAAGAAAACTACAGGTGAATATCACTGATGGACATAGATGCAAAAATCCGCAATAAAATACTGGCAAACAGAATCCAGCAGCACATTAAAAGGATCATACACCATGATCAAGTGGGGTTTATCCCAGGAATGCAAGGATTCTTCAATATACGCAAATGAATCAATGTGATAAACCATATCAACAAATTAAAGGATAAAAACCATATGATGATCTCAATAGATGGAGAAAAAGCTTTCGACAAAATTCAACACTAATTTATGGTAAAAACCCTCCAGAGTGTAGGCGTAGAGGGAACTTACCTGAACGTAATAAAGGCCATATATGACAAACCCACAGCTAACATCGTTCTCAATGGTGAAAAACTGAAATCATTTCCTCTAAGGTCAGGAAAAAGAGAAGGTCTCCCACTCTCACCACTATTATTCAACATAGTTTTGGAAGTTTTAGTCACAGCAATCAGAGAGGAAAAAGAAATAAAAGGAATCCAAATCGGAAAAGAAAAAGTAAAACTGTCACTGTTTGCAGATGACATGATACTATACATACAGAATCCTAAAGATGCTACCAGAAAACTACTAGAGCTAATCAATGAATTTGGTAAAGTAGCAGGATATAAAATTAATGCACAGAAATCTCTGGCATTCCTATACACGAATGATGAAAAATCTGAAAGAGAAATTAAGGAAACACTCCCATTTACCACTGCAACAAAAAGAATAAAATATCTAGGAATAAACTTACCTAAGGAGACAAAAGACCTGTATGCAGAAAACTATAAGACACTGATGAAAGAAATTAAAGATGATACAAACAGATGGAGAGATATACCATGTTCTTGGATTGGAAGGATCACCATTGTGAAAATGACTCTACTACCCAAAGCAATATACAGATTCAATGCAATCGCTATCAAACTACTAATGGCATTTTTCACAGAACTAGAACAAACAATTTCACAATTTGTATGGAAACACAAAAGACCCCGAATGGCCAATGCAATCTTGAGAACGAATAACGGAGCTGGAAGAATCAGTCTTCCTGACTTCAGGCTATACTACAAAGCTACAGTAATCAAGACAGTATGGTGCAGCACAAAAACAGAAATATAGATCAATGGAACAGGATAGAAAACCCAGAGATAAACCCATGCACATATGGTCACCATATCTTTGATAAAGGAGGGAAGAATATACAATGGAGAAAAGACAGCCACTTCAATAAATGCTGCTGGGAAAACTGGAAAGCTACATGTAAAAGAATGAAATTAGAACACTCCCTAACGCCATACACAAAAATAAACTCAAAATGGATTAAAGACCTAAATTTGAGGCCAGATAGTATAAAACTCCTAGTGGAAAACATAGGCAGAACACTGTATGACATAAATCAAAGCAAGACCCTTTTTGACGCACCTCATAGAGAAATGGAAATAAAAACAAAAATAAACAAATGGGACCTAATGAAACTTAAAATCTTTTGCACAGCAAAGGAAACCATAAACAAGATGAAAAGACAATCCTCAGATGGGAGAAAATATTTGCGAACACAGTAACTGGCAAAAGATTAATCTCCAAAATTTACAAGCAGCTCAGTGTCAAAAAAACAAACAACCCAATCCAAAAATGGACAGAAGACCTAAACAGACATTTCTCCAAAGAAGATATACAGATTGCCAACAAACACATGAAGGGATGCTCAACATCACCAATCATTAGAGAAATGAAAATCAAAACTACAGTGAGTTATCACCGTACACAGGTCAGAATGTCCATCATCAAAAAATCTACAAACAATAAATGCTGGAGAGGGTGTGGAGAAAAGGGAATCCTTTTGCACTGTTGGTGGGAATGTAAATTGATACAGCCACTATGGGGAACAGTATGGAGGTTCCTTAAAAAACGAAAAATAGAATTACCATACGACCCAGCAATCCCACTACTCGGCATATACCCTGAGAAAACCATAATTCAAGAACAGTCATGTACCACAAGGTTCACTGAAGCTCTATTTACAATAGCCAGTACATGGAAGCAACCTACGTGTCCATCAACAGATGAATGGTTAAAGAAGATGTGGCACATATATACAATGGAATATTACTCCGCCATAAAAAGAAACGAAATGAGTTATTTGTAGTTAGGTGGATGGACCTTGAGACTGTCATACAGAGTGAAGTACATCAGAAAGAGAAAAATAAATACCGTATGCTAACCCATATATATGGAATCTTAAAAAAAAAAAAAAAAAAAAAGTGGTTCTGAAGAACCTAGGGGCAGGACCGAATAAAGATGCCGATGTAGAGACTGGACTTGAGAACGCGAGGAGGGCGAAGTGTTAGCTGGGACGAAATGATCGAGTGGCATGCAATTATATATACTACCAAATGTAAAAAAGATAGCTATTGGGAAGTAGCCACATAGCACAGGGAGATCAGCTCGGTGCTTGTCGACCACCTAGAGGGGTGGGATAGGGAGGGTGGGAGGGAGACGAAGAGGGAGGAGATATGGTGATATATGTATATGTATAGCTGATTCACTCTGTTATAAAGCAGAAACTAACACACCATTGTAAAGCAATTATACTCTAATAAAGATGTTAAACTAACACACCATTGTAAAGCAATTATACTCTAATAAAGCTCCTGAAATACTGTCTAGATGCTTCTTGTGACCTGCCTTGGTGATCCTAATGAAGTCTAGGTCATTTTTAGCATCTACAGAGAACAGGGGGAAATTGTTGTGTGTTAAATATTGTTTCAAAGTTATAGGCGAACCTGGATTTTATTACTTTATTTTATAAAGCATATAGCTGGTCACAAATAAAAGTTTAAAACAGTCCTCAAATTTTCCTGCCACCCACTTTTTTTGTTTGGTAACATGGACATCTCTGTAAAACACCCAAAACTTGTAGAGAGCAAAAGTGAGAGAGAAATTAAGTTTTATTGGGTAACCTAATGTTTACCAGCCAAGTTTACATACTTTATATCCTTAAATCTTTTGGAAAACTCTGTAAGTTTAGTAGTATTGGATTCATTTTAGACAAAACAATTAGCAAACAAATTAAAACGAAAATGGATTCAGAACAGTCAGGTAAGTTACCCAAAGTTGCACAGTTGAGATGTGGGTGGCAACGCCAAGATTTAAACCCAGATCATGTTCTCTTCATTCTATGATGTTACCACATAGATTATAAGAGCCCCAGCAGGTGATATAGACAGCGCAGAATGTCCTGAAAGATTGTCCTTTGAGGTATTTCCACCTGGATCTTTCTTGGGACAGGTAATTAATGCAACTCATTATAAACCAGTCATAGAATGCAGGAGTTGGAGAGCCTTTATAGATTATGTAGTCCAATATTTTGATTTTTTTAGGTGAGGAGAGTATACATTAACTCTGAGTTCTTAACTCGGAGAAGTTAAGAAAATTGTCTAAGGTCACAGAGCAAGAACAGTTGTCTTCTAAATCCCAGCTCTGTGCTGTTTATGTTATGTCAGTGTGAGTAAAAGTTAAGAACATGGGCTTTAGAGTCACACTATCCATATTCAAATTCTGGATGGGTGGGGAAAGTTACCTAAACTCTCTGGACCTCAGTTTATGCAACTGTAATATGATGATTGTAGTACTTCATGGGGTTGATTCAATGAGCTAATACTTGCAAAGCACTTAGATCAGTGCTTGTTTACCCCGTAATAAATACTTAATAAGTGTTAGCTATTATTATTCTCACCTTGTCTCCCAAAGACAAAGCCTAGTAGTACAGAAGCTTTTAGAGTGGTTGAACTGAAGGAGAAATAGTAGAAAAAGGCAAACTTTTGAGAAAATCATGAAGTAGTTCCTCTGTAGAGATGGTAGGGAGATGGTACACAACCCACAGAGTACATTCCACAGGGACTCAGCACCTAAGACCTCATGAGGGCTGGAGGTCTAGGTAGGCCTCACAGGCTGATCCAGATGGAGCAGCTCAGGAAGCCAAGGACTGCATACCAGCAGTCACTCGGCAGAACTGTGATAGAAACTAAAGAGAATCTTCCATGTTCTTGGATTGGAAGAATCAATATTGTCAAAATGACTATATTACCCAAAGCAATCTACAGATTCAGTGCAATCCCTGTCAAACTACCAATGGCATTTTTCACAGAACTAGAATAAAACATTTTAAAATTTGTATGGAGACACAAAAGATCCTGAATAGCCAAAGCAATCTTGAGAAAGAAAAACAGAGCTGGAGGAATCAGGCTCCCTGACTTCAGACTATACTACAAAGGTATAGTCATCAAAACAATACAGTACTGGCAAAAAAACCCGCAGAAATATAGATCAACGGAATAGGATAGAAAGCCCAGAAATAAACTCATGCACCCAAGGTCAATTAATCTATGACAAAGGAGGCAAGACAATACAATAGAGAAAAGGCAGTCTCTTCAATAAACGGTGCTGGGAAAACTGGACAACTACGTGTAAAGGAATGAAATTAGAACACTCCCTAACACCATACACAGAAACAAACTCAAAATGGATTAAAGACCTAAATGTAAGACTGGATACTATAAAACTCTTAGAGGTAAACATAGTCAGAACACTCTTTGACATAAATTGCAGCAATATCTTTTTTGATCTGTCTCCTAAAGTAATGGGAATAGAACCAAAAATACACAAATGGGACCTAATCGAACTCAAAAGCTTTTGCACAGCAAAGGAAACCATGAACAAAACGAAAAGAGAACCCACATAACGGGAGAAAATATTTGCAAATGATGCAGCCAACAAGGATTAATCTCCAAAATTTACAAACAGCTCATGCAGCTCAATATCAAACAAACAAAAAAACAACCCAATTAAAAAATGGGCAGAAGACCTAAACAGACATTTCTCCAAAGAAGACATACAGATGAAAAAATGCTCAACATCGCTAATTATTAGAGAAATGCAAATCAAAACTACAATGAAGTATCAATTCACTCTGGTCAGAATGGCCATCATTGAAAAGTCTACAAACAATAAATGCTGGAGAGGGCGTGGAGAAAAGGGAACCCTCCTAAACTGTTGGTGGGAATATAAATTGGTACAACCACTGTGGAGAACAGTATGGAGGTACACTAAAAAACTGAAAATAGAGCTACCATATGATCCATCAATCCCACTCCTGGGCATATATCCAGAGAAAAGCATGGTTCGAAAGGATATGCACCCCCATGTTCATTGTGGCACTGTTTACAATAGCCAAGACATGGAAGCAACCTAAATGTCCATTGACAGATGAATGGATAAAGACATGGTACATATATACAATGGAATATTACTCAGCCATTAAAAAGAATGAAATAATGCCATTTGCAGCAACATGGATGGGCCTGGAGATTACCATACTACATGAAGTAAGTCAGATAGAGAAAGACAAATATATGATATTGCTCATATGTGGAATCTAAAAAAATGATACAAATGAATTTATTTACAAACAGAAACAGATTCACAGGGTTAGAAAACAAACTTATGGTTACAAAAGGAGAAAGGTGGGGGGAGGGATAGATTGGGAGTTTGGGATTGACATTTACACACTACTGTATTTAAAATAGATAGCCGATATCCAGATTGCCAACAAACACATGAAAGAATGTTCAACATCATTAATCATTAGAGAAATGCAAATCAAAACTACAATGAGATATCATCTCACACCGGTCAGAATGGCCATCATCAAAAAATCTACAAACAATAAATGCTGGAGAGGGTGTGGAGAAAAGGGAACCCTCTTGCACTGTTGGTGGGAATGTAAATTGATACAGCCACTATGGAGAACAGTATGGAGGTTCTTTAAAAAACTAAAAATAGAACTACCATACAACCCAGCAATCCCACTACTGGGCATATACCCTGAGAAAACCATAATTCAAAAAGAGTCATGTACCACAATGTTCATTGCAGCTCTATTTACACTAGCCAGGATATGGAAGCAACTTAAGTGTCCATCATTGGATGAATGGATAAAGAAGATGTGGCACATATATACAATGGAATATTACTCAGCCATAAAAGGAAATGAAATTGAGTTATTTGTAGTGAGGTGGATGGACCTGGAGACTGTCATACAGAGTGAAGTAAGTCAGAAGGAGAAAAACAAATACCGTATGCTAACACATATATATGGAATCTAAGAAAAAAAAAAAAAAGGTCATGAAGAACCTAGGGGTAAGATGGGAATAAAGACACAGACCTACTAGAAAATGGACTTGAGGATATGGGGAGGGGGAAGGGTAAGCTGTGACAAAGTGAGAGAGTGGCATGGACATATATACACTACCAAACGTAAAATAGATAGCTACTGGGAAGCAGCCAATAGCACAAGGAGATCAGCTCAGTGGTTTGTGACCACCTAGAGGGGTGGGACAGGGAGGGTGGGAGGGAGGGAGATTCAAGACGGAAGAGATATGGGAACATATGTATATGTATAACTGAATCACTTTGTTATAAAGCAGAAACTAACACACCATTGTAAAGCAATTATACTTGAATAAAGATGTTAAATAAATAAATAAATAAAATAAATAGCCAACAAGGACCTACTGTATTGCACGGGGAACTCTGCTCAATGTTCTGTAATAACCTAAATGGGAAAAGAATTTGAAAAAGAATAGGGATACTCAAAAAATAAAATTTTCAACTGAATATTAAGAAAAATAAAGAGAACCTTCCACTTTCAACAAGGATAATCATTTTTCTTTCTCCCTCTCTCCCTCCTTGCCTTCTTCCCTGCCTTCTTTCCTGTCTTTCATTTACCAGATGTTTTCTGAGTGACTACTATGTGTCAGGCACTGGTACAATGGTGCACAAAATAAAGTCTCTACCCTCATGGAGCTTAATTTCTAGTGGGGGAGACAGATGATGATCAAAGACAAATACGTAGCACAGTGAAAAGTGCGATGAAGGGGTAGAAAGTCATGCGGGGGTGTGCTATCTTTTTTAGATAGGGTGATCAGGGGTGCCTCTTTGAGGAGGTTGCATTTGAGCAAAAACCTTAATGAAGTGAAAGCACCAGCCATATGACTGTCAGGAGAAAGAATATTGCACACTGAGGCAAAAGCAAACCCAAACCTATAGTGAGAGAAGCTGAGTGTGATTTGCATAATAGCAAGAAGGCCAGTGTGGCTGGAGCAGAGAGAGAAGGGAGTGTAGACAGGGTCAGATCACCTACTTCCTGTAGGCTGGGGTATGGACTAAACAACAGTGAAGCTTCATTTGTCCATCAAAATATGTCACGCTGAGTCATTACCCAACATCCAAATCATGTCGTTGACAATTACTTCTTTGTACAAATAAACGAAGGGTAGACGTATATTAGCCAACTTCTGTGTGCCCGAAGTGAAAACTAATTGAAGCTATAAGAAAAAAAGGAAATACATTTGTCATGCTCCATGTGCCTGATATTCATCTCATGTTAATATTAAGCATACTACACTACTGGCTGGAGTTTAAGTCAACCTGAGGAAATTATTCCTAAAGCAGCAGCCTGGGTATATGGTAGGGGTGGGGCTGTGGCAGGGCAGGCATAAATTCACATAGGCGCTCCCTCGAAGCACAGTTACTGGGATTGGCCATGTTGAGCCCAGTCTAGACACTTCCAGCAGTCCTTGGGAAGCAGTTACTCGAGTCTTCTTGATCATTTTCATTTGTTTTCAGAAGACACAGTAAAGAGATGGTGCCTAGGTTAATCCTTCTAGTGAAAGATGTTTCCTTTAAGGACCTTGTCTAGGCAGGGGGTTTTGAGTCAAAGGAGAGTGTGTATGAAATAGACTAAAATTAATCCTGGTTCAGTGGTCTTTTTCTCTTGCAATTACAAAGACATTGATTGGCTATATACTAGACTGTAAGTGTTGGGAGAGGAGGACCACTGTTACAAAGTCTCAGAGAACTCACAGTCCAGCAGACATTTCTGAGAAATAAAGACTGGAGAATGTAGTTTATGTAAGTGCCACAAAATTTCACTAGGAAAAATAAATGCACACCGCTCGGGAAAATATTTGCTACCAAAATAAAAGCACGGAAGGCACATACTAAATCATACTCATTTTGATAAACAATAAAAGAGTCTGAATTAATAAACGTTCTCAATCAGAAAAATTGCTCATTTGTAGTTTGGGATTTAAAAGCTTTTTTGTATATTGACTATTTGTTTTGAAGTAATTAGCTATTAGACCTACAAAAGTATTTCCTTTTCATATCAGGTATACAATGGCTTCAAAGTCAAGACAAGGTTGGATGGTAAGAAAGTGAACAAAGAAGTTGAAGGAAATATTGACATTCTTCAATCAATGAAAATATGTCAGCATGTGTGACCATCTTTAGCTGGCAATAATACAATGGAAATAAATAATGTAAGGAAAAGAGACAGCATCATCGGCTATTCATATATGTATTCAGTGTTGTACAATAAAAATTTTAGAGGCGAAGATTTAAAGTGAATGAAAATAATCAGTTCTAATACTTGAAAATTCCAGCAGTTCAGAGAATATTTTTAGTATGCTTTCCGTGCCCTAAATGTAAAACTTAAAATTATTTTATTAAGAAAATCGTATTCAATCTCTTGAGAAATTTGCATTTCACTGCAAAGATGGAACATAGCATCCTTGGCTGAGTTACTTTCTGTAGAAGTCAGCGCCATTTTGTGGTATATGATTAGCACATTCTGAAGACAAAGATTCCAGAAAGTTTAAATTTAGTTGTGAAAAATTGAAGGCATTTATCCATTCATATTTAAGCATGAAAAATGCAAGCTTCACTTTGTGTGTTTAAATGCCACATATTATAATGGAAACTATACAAGATGTGATCAAATTCTTCACATTTACAAACCAAATAAAATAGAGGCTGGCCTACAGTTAGTGAAACAGTCAGATCTGATACCAGAAAAATGCTTGTCATAGAACAAAAAACTCTTATGCTTTCAGGAAAGTAAAATACCATTCTTGATGGATATTCTAGGTCAAGAGAGACTGGAGAATCTAAGTATAGGAATAAAGTGTTTATGACACTCTAAAATTCAAATTTTGGAAATAACAGTTTATACTTCATGTACTTATAGACAATAGATATTATTGGTAGCTTAAGAAAGAATTTAGTGAGTGATAAGACACTGACATTGACTGAATAATATTCAAGATATAGGTGTATTTGATGAGCTCATCAAACCAGGATATATTACAGTATATGGGAGAGATTTCAAATATCTCTTATAGCTTAAATTCTCATACTGGGAAAAACATAGTCCATTTAGTTTTAATCTATGTCTTTATGTTTAAAGTAGATTTTTTACATAGAGAGCATATAGTTGGGTATTGCTTTAAAGTTTAATCCAATCTTTGTCTTTTAATTTACATATAATGTAGTTATTGATACAGTTGAATTTAAATCTATATCTTGCCATTTGTTTTCTATTTATTCCATTATATTTTTGTTCCTTTCCCCCTCAGTTTCTGCCTAATTTTAGATTAATGGAGTACTTGTTTTAGTATTCCATTTTATTTCCACTATTGCTTTATTAGTTATACCTCTTTATTTATTTTCAGTTGCCCTAAGGTTTACAATATGCATTTTTAGCTTAGTATAGTCTATCTTCTAATAGTGTATCATTTAATGTATAACATATGATCCTTACAACAGTTTCAATTCTATTCCCCTATCCTTTATGCTATTGCTATCACATATTTTACTTCCATGTATGATAAACCTCATGATACATTGTTATTATTTTTGCTTCCAACAGCCAAGTATCTCTTCAGTAAATTTTTTAAATGCTAAAATTTTATATCCAAACATGTATTTACCATTTTCAGCACTTTTCATTTCTTTGTGTAGATTTGAGTGTTTATGTGGTATCATTTTTCTTTCTAACAGAAGAACTTCCCTGAACATTTCTAACAGTGTAGTTCTGCTGGCAATGAATTATCTGATGTTGTTCACCTAAAAATGTCTTATTTCACTTTTATTTTTCAGGGATATATTTATTGGATATAGCAATTGACAGCTTTTTTTTTATTCAAAATCTTAAAGATGTTTGTTCCATTGTCCTACTGTTTTCATCATGACAAAAAGCCTGCAGAATTTCTTATCTTTGTTCCTCTGTACATAAGGTTTTATTTTTTTTCTTTTTAATGCTTTTAGTGATTTGATTATGCTGTACCTTGGTGTGGGCTGTGTGTGTGCGTATCCTGCTTGGTGTTTGTTGGATCTGTGGGTTTATAGTTTTCATATCAAATTTTAAAAAATTGGTGACCATTATTTCGTCAAATATCTCCCCCTCCCTTATTTTTTTAACAAAGACTGATATTCCACAGGACACTGAGGCTCTGTTAATTTTTTCACCATTCTTTCCTCTACAGACTTCATTTTGGATGATTCTCTTGTTATGTCTTCAAGTTCATGGACTTTTTTCTTTTGCAGTGTCTAATCTGCTCTTAATCCTATACAGTTAAATTTTCATGTCAGATATTGTGTTTTTTCATCTCTAGAAATTCCACTTGGGCTTTTAAAAATATTTTCCATTTCTCTCCTCATGTTAATGTTTTCCGCTAAATAATTGCACATACTGGATAGATATCTTAACATATTTTTCTGCTAGTTCCATCATCTCTGTCATTTCTAAGTCTGTTTCTATTGAATGATTTTTTTCTTCTGGTAGTAATCTGTCATGTTTTTTTGCCTCTTGGCTTGTCTAATAGTTTTTGATAGGATGCTGAAGATTTAAAATGCTACATGGTTGGTTATCTGGATTTTGACTTCCTCAAAAAGTGTTAACTTTTTTCTAGCTGCTCTGCGGCATGTGGGATCTTCCTGGACCAGGGCACGAACCCGTGTCCCCTGCATCGGCAGGCGGACTCTCAACCACTGCACCACCAGGGAAGCCCACTGCGCTCATTTTTGATAAGTGTATGGGGAAATTATAAGAAAAAGAAATCAAGAATTTCAAAGATCTAGACACTGATATAACTGGAATGTGATATCATGTTCCATGAATCAATACTTTAAAGTAAGTTTTTATTAAATGTTTATTAAATACAAAAGAATACTTATAAAATATATGTAAATTTTAAAGGAATGATCCTCCAACTTTAATGTGCAAACAATCATCTGGGATCTTATTAAAATGCAGATTCTGATTCATGCAGTCTGGGGCCTGTTTCTGCATTTCTAACAAAATCCCAGATGATGTCAATACTCTCCTCTGCAGATTATCCTTTGAGTAGCAGGAGTAAAAGTACTGATAATACAATGATCATCAGTGTACCCACCACCAGTGTAAGAAAAAGTACATTATCATGATCTCTGATATCTTCTGCATGCTCTTCCTAATCCCCTCCCCCTCTCCCTCTCTTACAGATAATTACTCTCCTGAGTTTTGTTTTTATTATCCTTCTGCTTTTCTTGATAGTTTTATCATATATGCTTGTCTCTCTAAATATATATTGTTAGGTTTTGCATATTTTTGAATGTAAGAAACTAATATAAATGGAATCATTTGTATATATTCTTTTGCATTTTTTTCACTGCATTATATTCCTGAGATTCATTTATACTGTGTATAACCTTAGTTTGTTAATTTTCATTGCTGTATGGAATTGTTTTGTATGAATATACACAGCTTACCTATTTTTACTATTGATGGACTTTGGAATTTCAATTTTATACTGCCATGAAAATTCTTATACAAGTTCTTGGTGTATATACGCAAGACTCAATCAGGTTATATACATAAGTGTTGAATTGCTGGTTCATAGTTCATTGCTGGTATAGTTTTCATCTCAGACACAGTACCCTTTATCCTTAAATGTTCTAAGCGTTATACAATCTGGCAACCTCTTTAATCCTCACAACCACCCTATGAGGCAGCTACAGTTAGTCCGCCCATTTACTGATGAGAAAACCAAGTCACTGGGATATTAACTTGCCCAAAGTCACATAACCAGTAAGTAATAAAAGCCATGATTTGATTCTAGTTTGGTTCCAGAGCTCAAATTCTAAACCACTAGTCTGTACCATCTAGATAGCATATATTCTCACACACACACACACACACACACACACACACACACACTTATACACAAAGCACTGTAGGATCTATGGATGACAGCATTCAGTCCAGCTGTTAGAGAACTTAAAATCTGGTTGAGAAAATAGAATATTTATATGTAAAAAGATAATAGAAGACACTGCATATGAAGTGACAGAAGGATGGCATGGACAAATCAGGCCACAGATGTCGTGGAGCATGGGCTGGGGTAGATTACAGGATGGATGGACAAAACCTACCTGGCTCCTGCCCACTGCTCTGCACATATCTCCCTGACACTCACCACACTCTAACCATATTGACCCTCTTTCTGTTCCTCGAAATGTCATGCTTGTTCCTATCTCGTGGCCTTTACATTTTCTGTGCCCTCTGCCTGGAATGCTTTTTTCCAAATCTTGGTAAGTCTGGCTCTTTTGTTAT
The DNA here is from genome assembly GCF_011762595.2 of Tursiops truncatus. Taxonomy (NCBI): domain Eukaryota; kingdom Metazoa; phylum Chordata; class Mammalia; order Artiodactyla; family Delphinidae; genus Tursiops; species Tursiops truncatus. The sequence goes on along the minus strand of NC_047044.1, from coordinate 22,247,185 downwards.
CATTCAGAACTCAGATCAAATGTACCCTCCTTAAAGAGAATTTCTTTGATGACTCAACCTGAAATAGTGCTCCAATTCTACCATAGTCCATTAGCCTGCTTAATTTTATTTATGATGCTTATCCCTATCTGAAATCATCTCATCTATTTGTTTACTTGCTTGTGGTCTGTTTCTCTTTATTAGAATAGAAACTCCATGCTCAAGGACCTTGTCTGTCTTGTTCGTGTCTTTTTTTCTTCTTCCCTCAAATAGTTTCTGATGTTTCTACTTCATCTACAAAATCTTTTTGAGTTTAAAGCTATGAGGGAATGTCTGTCTCTTTGACTTGTTTTGAGGACTTTGGGCTAATGTATTTGTACAAAGAAGATATTTTATGTGTTTGTTTTCCCCTCACATCTTTAAAACATGGAGGAAATGTGGTTTCTGAGGTCTCTGGATTTGTTTGTCATCACCCTTGAGAGTTATCGATGAGTAATATAAAAGGCTGCTTCTTTGTAGTTGGTTTCTTTTGAAATGTCCCTCTACTTTATAAGTCACGCTGATGGCATTTCCTTTACACTCACCTGTCCATATATTTATCAGCCATCACAGTTTTTTCTTGCTGCTTGGAACTTAATCGAATGAGTTCTTTAACTTTTTTTAACATCTTCATTGGAGTATAATTGCTCTAAAATGTTGTGTTAGTTTCTGCTGTATAACAAAGTGAATCAGCTATATGTATACATATATCCCCATACCCCCTCCCTCTTGCGTCTCTCTCCCACCCTCACTATCCTACCCCTCTAGGTGGTCACAGAGCACCAATCTGATCTCCCCGTGTGATGCAGCTGCTTCCCACTAGCTACCTGTTTTACATTTGGTAGTGTATATATGTTCATGCCACTCTCTCACTTCGTCCCAGGTTACCATTCCCCCTCCCCGTGTCCTCAAGTCCTTTCTCCACATCTGCGTCTTTATTCCTGTCCTGCTCCTAGGTTCTTCAGAACCTTTTTTTTTAGATTCCATATATATGTGTTAGCATACGGTATTTGTTTTTCTCTTTCTGACTTACTTCACTCTGTATGACAGACTCTAGGTCCACCCACCTCACTACATATAACTCAATTTTGTTTCTTTTTATGGCTGAGTAATATTCCATTGTATATATGTGCCACATCTTCTTTATCCACTCATCTGTCGATGGACACTTAGGTTGCTTCCATGACCTGGCTATTGTAAATAGAGCTGCAATGAACATTTTGGTACATGACTCTTTTTGAATTATGGTTTTCTCAGGGTATATGCCCAGTAGTGGGATTGCTGGGTCATATGGTAGTTCTATTTTTAGTTTTTTAAGGAACCTCCATACTGTTCTCCACAGTGGCTGTGTCAATTTACATTCCCACCAACAGTGCAAGAGGGTTCCCTTTTCTCCACAACCTCGAGTTCTTTGTTTCTTTATGAACAGATGAACATGAGTGGTTTTCTAAAATATGCCAAGGAAACAGTGAGCTGTAGGAAAGATTTTATTCTTCACTACAATATATCTTGGTAATTAAGAAGTCATTTCTTTGGCTAAGTGCTGAAAGTAAAGTGATGAATATTGTGCAGGATAAAGCTGTGAATTATAAAATACTTTCAACTCTGTTTAAAAATCTGATGAACATTAATTTTACTCCATTACTTTGCCCTGTGAAATAAATACATTACTAATTATAAACAAAATGATATTTAATCTTCCTAATGGAGGTCTACCATATTCATTTTAGCCCCATTCATAGGAATGTTATTTGAAATGGAATACTACATTATAATTATATTGAAATAATATTGGTTTTCAATTATGAAAATACCAATCCTTCTTCAACATTCAAAAAAATAAAAGAAGAGGGAACTCCTTTTTATGAGGAGAGCATTACCGTGTTACCAAAGCCAGACAAAAATACCACAAGAAAATAAAACTACAGGCAACTACAGGCCAATATCCTTGATAATCACAGATGCAAAAATCTTCAACAAAATATCAGCAAACCAAATTTAATAGCACATTAAAAGAACCATACACCATGACCAAGTGAGATTTATCCCTGGGTGCCAGGATGGTTTAACATATGCAGATCAATCAGTGTGCTACACCACATTAACAGAAAGAAGGATAAAAATCACATGATCATCTCAATATCTGCAGAAAAAGCATTTGACAAAATTCAAGACCCTTTCATGGTAAAAACTCTCAACAAACTAGTGACTTACCCTAGGGACTTCCCCTTAGAAGGTACTTACCACAACACAATAAAGGCTATATATAAAAAGCCCATAGCTAACATCATTCTCAATGGTGAAAAACTGAAAGTTTTTCCTCTAAGATGTGGAGCAAGGCAAGGATGCTCACTCTTGCCACTTCTATTCAACACTGTACTGGAAGTCTTAGCTATAGCATTTAGGCAAGAAAAAGAAATAAAAGGCATCCAAATCAGGAAAGGAGAAGTAAAATTATCTTTGTAGATGACATGATCTTATATGTAGAAAATACTAAAGACTCCCCCCCACACACAACTATTAGAACTAATATATGAATTTAGCAGAGTTGCAAGATACAGAATCAACATTCAAAAATCAGTTGTATTTCTAGGTACTATACACTAACAATGAATTACCCAAAAATGAAATTAAGAAAACAATTCCACTTACAATAAATTCCAAGGATTAAAATACTTAGGAATAAAGTTAACCAAGAAAGTGAAAGACTTTGTACACTAAAAACTAAAAAACACTGATGAAAGAAATTAAAGCAGACACAAATAAATGGAAAGACATCCTGTGTTCACATATTGGAAGAATTAATATTATTAAAATGTCTAATCACCCAAAGCCATCTATGTATTTATTACAATCCCTATCAAAATCCCAATGACAGTTTTTACAGAAATAGAAAAAAATCCTAAAATTCATTTGGAACTACAAAAGACCCTGAGTAGTCAAACCAATTTCGAGCAAGAAGAACACAGCTGGAGGCATCATGCTTCCCAATTTCAAAATATAATACAAAGCTACAGTAATCAAAACAGTATGGTACAGGCATAAAAACAGACATAGAGACCAATGGAACAGAATAGATGGCCCAGAAATAAACCCATGCAAACAACTGTCAACTGATCTTTGACAAGGATGTCAAGAATACACAATGGGGAAAAGATAGTAAATAAATGGTGTGGGGATAACTGGACATCCACATGCAAAAGAATAAAATTGGACCCGTATCTTACGCCATACACAAAAACTGTAAGACTTGGGCTTCCCTGGTGGTGCAGTGGTTGGGAGTCCACCTGCCGATGCAGGGGACACGGGTTTGTTCCCCGGTCTGGGAAGAACCCACATGCCGCGGAGCGGCTGGGCCCGTGAGCCATGGCCGCTGAGCCTGCGCATCCAGAGCCTGTGCTCCACAACGGGAGAGGCCACAACAGTGAGAGGCCCAGGTACCGCAAAAAAAAAAAAAAAAAAAGTAAGACTTAAAAACTTAAAAAGTGGACTAAAGACTTAAACATAAGACCTGAAACCATAAAACACAGGGAAGAAAACATAGGTGAAAAGCTTCATCAAATTTTGATTTGGCAATGACTTTAGTTTTTGCAATGATTTTCTGGATATTACACCAAAAACGTAGATGACAAAAGCAAAAATAGACAAGTGGGATTACATCAAACTAAAAAGTTTTTGCACAATAAACAATCAACAAAATGAAAAGGCAACCTACGAAACAGAAGAAAATATTTGCCAACTCTGTATCTAATAAAGAGTTAATCAGCAAAATATATAAGGAACTCCTACAGCTTAATAGCCAAAACTCAGATAACCTGGTTAAAAACTGGGCTAAGGACTTGAATAGACATTTACCCAAAGAAGACATACAAATGGCCGGCAGATGTATGAAAAAAATCTCAACAATCCTAATCATCAGGGAAATGCAAATCAAAACCACAGTGAGATATCACCTCATACTCATTAGGACGGCTTTTATTTTAAAAAAAAATCACATAACAAATGCTGGTAAGGACATGGAGAAAGGGGACCCTCGTATACTGTTGGTGAGGTTGTCAATTGGTGTGCCTCAAAAAAGTATGAAGGTTTCTCAAAAAACTAAAAAGAGAACTACCATGTGATCCAGAAACTCCACTCCTGGATATATATCCAAAGGAAATGAAAACAGGATCTAGAAGAGATATTAGCACTTCCATGCTGCAGCATTATTCACAATAACTAAGACATAGAAGCAATCTATTTTTTATTATTTTTTTTGCAGTACGCGGGCCTCTCACTGTTGTGGCCTCTCCCGTTGCGGAGCACAGGCTCAGCGGCCATGGCTCACGGGCCTGGCCGCTCCGCGGCATGTGGGATCTTCCCAGACCTGGGCACGAACCCGTGTCCCCTGCAATGGCAGACGGACTCTCAACCACTGCACTACCAGGGAAGCCCAGAAGCAATCTAAATGTCCATCAACAGATGAACTGTGAATTTTGGGGGGAAGATGGCGTAAGAGTAAGACATGGAGATCACCTTCCTCCCCACAGATACACCAGAAATACATCTACACGTGGAACAACTCCTACAGAAAACCTACTGAACGCTGGCAGAAGACCTCAGACCTCCCAAAAGGCAAGAAACTCCCCCACGTACCTGGGTAGGGCAAAAGAAAAAAAGAAAAAACAGAGATAAAAGAATAGGGATGGGACCTGCACCAGTGGGAGGGAGCTGTGAAGGAGGAAAGGCTTCCACACACTAGAAGCCCCTACGTGGGCGGAGACAGCGGGTGGCGGAGGGGGTGAGCTTCGAAGCCACGGAAGACAGTGCAGCAACAGGGGTGCGGAAGGCAAAGCAGGGAGATTCCCGCACAGAGGATCGGTGCCGACTGGCACTCACCAGCCCGAGAGGCTTGTCTGCTCACCTGCCAGGGTGCGCGGGGCTGCAAGCTGAGGCTTAAGCTTTGATTGGAGCGCAGGGAGCGGACTGGGGTTGGCGGCGTGAATACAGCCTGAAGGGGTTAGTGCACCACGCCTAGCCGGGAGGGAGTCCGGGAAAAGGTCTGGAGCTGCCGAAGAGGCAAGAGACTTTTTCTTCCCTCTTTGTTTCCTGGTGCGCGAGGAGAGGGGATTCAGAGCGCTGCTTAAAGGAGCTCCAGAGACGGGTGCGAGCCGCGGCTAAAAGCGCGGACCCCAGAGACGGGCAGGAGACGCTAGGGCTGCTGCTGCCGCCACCAAGAAGCCTGTGTGCGAGCACAGGTCACTATCCACACCTCCCTTCCAGGGAGCCTGTGCAGCCCGCCACTGCCAGGTTCCTGGGATCCAGGGACAACTTCCCCGGAGAACGCACAGCGAGCCTCAGGCTGGTGCAATGTCACGTTGGCCTCTGCCGCCGCAGGCTCAGCCCCGCACTCCGTGCCCCTCCCTCCCCGCGGCCTGAGGGAGCCAGAGCCCCCGAATCAGCGGCTCCTTTAACCCCGTCCTGTCTGAGCGAAGAACAGACGCCCTCCGGCGACCTACACGCAGAGGCGGGGCCAAATCCAAAGCTGAACCCCAGGAGCTGTGAGAACAAAGAAGAGAAAGGGAAATCTCTCCCAGCAGCCTCAGGAGCAGCTGATTAAAGCTCCACAATCAACTTGATGTACCCTGCATCTGTGGAATACATGAATAGACAACGAATCATCCCAAAATAAGGAGGTGGGCTTTGAGAGCAAGATTTATGATTTTTCCCCTTTTCCTCTTTTTGTGAGTGTGTATGTGTATGCTTCTGTATGAGAGTTTGTCTGTATAGCTTTGCTTCCACCATTTGTCCTAAGGTTCTATCCGTCTGTTTTTTTTTTAAATTTTTTTTCTTAATAATTATTTTTTAATTTAATAACTTTATTATATTTCACTTTATTTTACTTTATCTTCTTTCTTTCTTTCTTTTTTCCTTCCTTCGCTCATTCCTTCCTTCCTTCCTTCCTCCCACTGTCCCTCCCTCCCTCCCTTTCTTTCTTTCCTTCTTTTCTTCTTTCTTTCTTTCTTCCTTCCTTCATTCCTTCTTTCCTTCCTTCCTTCCTTTCTTTCTTTCTTTCTTCCTACTTCTACTAATTCTTTCTCTCTACTTTTTCTCCCTTTTATTCTGAGCTGTGTGGATGAAAGGCTCTTGGTGCTTCAGCCAGGAGTCAGTGCTGTGCCTCTGAGGTGGGAGAGCCAACTTCAGGACACTGATCAACAAGAGACCTCCCAGCTCCACATAATATCAAATGGTGAAAATCTCCCAGAGATCTCCATCTCAAGGCTAAGACCCAGCTACACTCAACGACCAGCAAGCTATAGTGTTGGACACCCTATGCCAAACAACTAGCAAAACAGGAACACAACCCCACATATTAGCAGAGAGGCTGCCTAAAATCATAATAAGCCCACAGACACCCCAAAACACACCACCAGACGTGGACCTTCCCACCAGAAAGACAAGATCCAGCCTCATCCACCAGAACATAGGCACTAGTCCCCTCCACCAGGAAGCCTACACAACCCACTGAACCAACCTTAGCCACTGGGGACAGACACCAAAAACAACGGGAACTACGAACCTGCAGCCTGCAAAAAGGAGACTCCAAACACAGTAAGATAAGCAAAATGAGAAGACAGAAAAACACACCGCAGATGAAGAAGCAAGATAAAAACCCAACAGACCTAACAAATGAAGAGGAAATAGGCAGTCTACCTGAAAAATAATTCAGAATAATGATAGTAAAGATGATCCAAAATCTTGGAAATAGAATAGAGAAAATGCAAGAAACATTTAACAAGGATCTAGAAGAACTAAAGAGGAAACAAGCAACGATAAACAACACAATAAATGAAATAAAAAATACTCTAGAAGGGATCAATAGCAGAATAACTGAGGCAAAAGAACGGATAAGTGACCTGGAAGATAAAATAGTGGAAATAATTACTGCAGAGCAGAATAAAGAAAAAGGAATGAAAAGAACGGAGGACAGTCTCAGAGACCTCTGGAACAACATTAAACGCACCAAAATTCGAATTATAGGGGTTCCAGAAGAAGAAGAGAAAAAGAAAGGGACTGAGGAAATATTTGAAGAGATTATAGTTGAAAACTTCCCTAATATGGGAAAGGAAATAGTTAATCAAGTCCAGGAAGCACAGAGAGTCCCATACAGGATAAATCCAAGGAGAAACACGCCAAGACACATATTAATCAAACGGTCAAAAATTAAATATAAAGAAAGCATATTAAAAGCAGCAAGGGAGAAACAACAAATAACACATAAGGAAATCCCCATAAGGTTAACAGCTGATCTTTCAGCAGAAACTCTGCAAGCCAGAAGGAAGTGGCAGGACATATTTAAAGTGATGAAGGAGAAAAACCTGCAACGAAGATTACTCTACCCAGCAAGGATCTCATTCAAATTTGATGGAGAAATTAAAACCTTTACAGACAAGCAAAAGCTGAGAGAGTTCAGCACCACCAAACCAGCTTTACAACAAATGCTAAAGGAATTTATCTAGGCAAGAAACACAAGAGAAGGAAAAGACCCACAATAACGAACCCAAAACAATTTACAAAATGGGAATAGGAACATACATATCGATAATTACCTTACACGTAAATGGACTAAATGCTCCCACCAAAAGACACAGATTGGCTGAATGGATACAAAAACAAGACCCATATATATGCTGTCTACAAGAGACCCACTTTAGACCTAGAGACACATACAGACTGAAAGTAAGGGGATGGAAAAAGATATTCTATGCAAATGGAAACCAAAAGAAAGCTGGAGTAGCAATTCCCATATCAGACAAAATAGATTTTAAAATAAAGACTATTAGAAGAGACAAAGAAGGACACTACATAATGATCAAGGGATCGATCCAAGAAGAAGATATAACAATTGTAAATCTTTATGCACCCAACATAGGAGCACCTCACTACATAAGGCAAATACTAACAGCCATAAAAGGGGAAATTGACAGTAACACATTCATAGTAGCGTACTTTAACACCCCACTTTCACCAATGGACAGATCATCCAAAATGAAAATAAATAAGGAAACAGAAGCTTAAAATGATACATTAAACAAGATGGACTTGACTGATATTTATAGGACACTCCATCCAAAAACAACAGAATACACATTTTTCTCAAGTGCTCATGGAACATCTCCAGGATAGATCATATCTTGAGTCACAAATCAAGCCTTGTTATATTTAAGAAAATTGAAATTGTATCAAGTATCTTCTCCGACCATAACACTATGAGACTAGATATCAATTACAGGAAAAGAGCTCTAAAAAATACAAACACATGGAGGCTAACCAATACACTACTTAATAACGAAGTGATCACTGAAGAAATCAAAGAGGGAATCAAAAAATACCTCGAACCAAATGACAATGGAGACACGATGACCCAAAACCTATGGGATGCAGAAAAAGCAGTTCTAACAGGGAAGTTTAAAGCAATACAAGCCCACCTTAAGAAACAGGAAACATCTCGAATAAACAACCTAACCTTGCACCTACAGCAATTAGGGAAAGAACAAAAAACCCCCAAAGTTAGCAGAAGGAAATAAATCATAAAAATCAGACCAGAAATAAATGAAAAAGAAATGAAGGAAACCATAGCAAAGATCAATAAAACTAAAACCTGGTTCTTTGAGAAGATAAAGAAAATTGATAAACCATTAGTCAGACTCATCAAGAAAAAAACGGAGAAGACTCAAATCAATAGAATTAGAAACGAAAAAGGAGAAGTAACAACTGACACTGCAGAAATACAAAAGATCATAAGAGATTACTACAAGCAACTCTATGCCAATAAAATGGACAACCTGGAAGAAATGGACAAATTCTTAGAAATGCACAACCTGCCAAGACTGAATCAGGAAGAAATAGAAAATATGAACAGACCCATCACAAGCACTGAAATTGAAACTGTGTTTAAAAATCTTCCAACAAACAAAAGCCCAGGACCAGATGGCTTCACAGGCGAATTCCATCAAACATTTAGTGAAGACCTAAAACCTATCCTTCTCAAACTCTTCCAAAATATAGCAGAGGGAGGGAACACTCCCAAACTCATTCTACAAGGCCACCATCATCCTGATACCAAAAGCAGACAAAGATGTCACAAAGAAAGAAAACTACAGGCGAATATCACTGATGAACATAGATGCAAAAATCCTCAACAAAATACTAGCAAACAGAATCCAACAGCACATTAAGAGGATTATACACCATGATCAAGTGGGGTTTATTCCAGGAATGCAAGGATTCTTCAAAATACGCAAATCAATCAATGTGATAAACCACATTAACAAATTATAGGAAAAAAAACCATATGATCATCTCAATAGATGCAGAGAAAGCTTTTGACAAAATTCAACACCCATTTATGATAAAAACCCTGCAGAAAGTAGGCATAGAGGGAACTTTCCTCAACATAATAAAGGCCATATATGACAAACCCACAGTCAACATCATCCTCAGTGGTGAAAAACTGAAACCGTTTCCACTAAGATCAGGAACAAGACAAGGTTGCCCACTCTCACCACTCTTATTCAACATAGTTTTGGAATTTTTAGCCACAGCAATCAGAGAAGAAAAGGAAATAAAAGGAATCCAAATCGGCCAAGAAGAAGTAAAGCTGTCACTGTTTGCAGATGACATGATACTATACATAGAGAATCCTAAAGATGCTACCAGAAAACTACTAGAGTTAACCAGTGAATTTGGTAAAGTAGCAGGATACAAAATTAATGCACAGAAATCTCTGGCATTCCTATACACTAATGATGAAAAATCTGAAAGAGAAATCAAGAAAACACTCCCATTTACGATTGCAACCAAAAGAATGAAATATCTAGGAATAAACCTACCTAAGGAGACAAAAGACCTGTATGCAGAAAATTATAAGACACTGATGAAAGAAATTAAAGATGATACAAATAGATGGAGAGATATACCAAGTTCTTGGATTGGAAGAATCAACATTGTGGAAATGACTCTACTACCCAAAGCACTCTACAGATTCAATGCAATCCCTATCAAAATACCACTGGCATTTTTCACAGAACTAGAACAAAAAAATTCACTATTTGTATGGAAACACAAAAGACCCCGAATAGCCAAAGCAATCTTCAGAACGAAAAACGGAGCTGGAGGAATCAGGCTCCCTGACTTCAGACTATACTACAAAGCTACAGTAATCAAGCCAGTATGGTACCTGCACAAAAACAGAAAGATAGATCAATGGCACAGGATAGAAAGCCCAGAGATAAACCCACGCACATATGGTCACCTTATCTTTGATAAAGGAGGCAGGAATGTACAGTGGAGAAAGGACAGCCTCTTTAGTAAGTGGTGCTGGGAAAACTGGAGAGGTACATGTAAAAGTATGAGATTAGATCACTCCCTAACACCATACACAAAAATAAGCTCAGTATGGATTAAAGACCTAAATGTAAGGCCAGATACTATAAAACTCTTAGAGGAAAACATAGGCAGAACATTCTATGACATAAATCACAGCAAGATCCTTTTTGACCCACCTCCTAGAGAAATGGAAATAAAAACAAAAATAAACAAATGGGACCTGATGAAACTTCAAAGCTTTTGCACAGCAAAGGAAACCATAAACAAGACCAAAAGACAACCCTCAGAATGGGAGAAAATATTTGCAAATGAAGCAACTGACAAAGGATTAATTTCCAAAATTTACAAGCAGCTCATGCAGCTCAATAACAAAAAAACAAACAACCCAATACAAAAATAGGCAAAAGACCTAAGTAGACATTTCTCCAAAGAAGATATACAGACTGCCAACAAACACATGAAAGAATGCTCAACATCATTAATCATTAGAGAAATGCAAATCGAAACTACAATGAGATATCATCTCACACCAATCAGAATGGCCATCATCAAAAAATCTAGAAACAATAAATGTTGGAGAGGGTGTGGGGAAAAGGGAACACTCTTGCACTGCTGGTGGGAATGTGAATTGGTACAGCCACTATGGAGAACAGTATGGAGGTTCCTTAAAAAACTACAAATAGAACTACCATATGACCCAGCAATCCCACTACTGGGCATATACCCTGAGAAAACCATAATTCAAAAAGAGTCATGTACCAAAATGTTCATTGCAGCTCTATTTACAATAGCCTGGAGAAGGAAACAACCTAAGGTCCATCATCGGATGAATGGATAAAGAAGATGTGGCACATCCATACAATGGAATATTACTCAGCCATAAAAAGAAATGAAATTGAGCTATTTGTAATGAGGTGGATAGACCTAGAGTCTGTCATACAGAGTGAAGTAAGTCAGAAAGAGAAAGACAAATACCGTATGCTAACACATATATATGGAATTTAAGAAAAGAAAATGTCATGAAGAACCTAGGGGTAAGACAGGAATAAAGACACAGACCTACTAGAGAACGGACTTGTGGATATGGGGAGGGGGAAGGGCAAGCTGTGACAAAGCGAGAGAGGCATGGACATATATACACTACCAAACGTAAGGTAGATAGCTAGTGGGAAGCAGCCGCATAGCACAGGGAGATCAGCTCGGTGCTTTGTGACCGCCTGGAGGGGTGGGATAGCGAGGGTGGGAGGGAGGGAGACGCAAGAGGGAAGAGATATGGGAACATATGTATATGTATAACTGATTCACTTGGTTATAAAGCAGAAACTAACACACCATTGTAAAGCAATTATACCGCAATAAAGATGTTAAAAGAAAACAACAACTGATGAACTGTAAAAGAAAACATGGTATATGCATACAGTAGCATATTATATAACTAAAAAAGAAGGAAATCCCGCCGTTTACAACAACATGAGTGAATTTGGAGAACATTATGCTAAGTGAAAAAAGCCAGACACAGAAGAAAAAATACTACATGATATCACTTATGTGATGAATCTAAAATAGTTAAACTCATAGAAGCAGAGTGGTTGCCAAGGGCTTGGGGGAGGGGGAAACAGCTAGGTATTTATAAAACGGTACAACGTTTCAGTTTTACAAGATTAATAGATCCTAAAGAGGTACTGTACAGCATAGTGCCTATAGTTACTACTGTATTGTGTACTCAAAAATTTGCTAAGAAGGTAGATCTCATACAACATGTTCTTATCACAAAATAACAAATAATAATATAATATATAATAAATAATAATATATAATTAATAATATAACAAATGTAATATCACATGTAATAACATGTAATAATAAATACATCACTTTTGGAAGTCATTAATAGCTTCATGGCACAGATTGTGGTTATGGGTTCACGGGAGTAGACTTATCTCCAAACTCATCAAGTTGTACATATTAATTATGTGCAGCTTTTTTAAGTTAGAGAACTTTTTTTAAAAAAAGGAATGTAGGGACTTCCCTGGTGGTGCAGTGGTTAAGAATCAGCCTGCCAGTGCAGGGGACATGGGTTCGAGCCCTGGGCTGGGAGGATCCCACGTGCCGCGGGGAGGCTGAGCTCGTGTGCCACAACTACTGAAGCCCACGTGCCTGAAGCCCATGCTCTGCAACAAGGAGGGGCCACTGCAATGAGGCCCGTGCACTGCAATGAAGAGTGGCCCCCGCTCTCCACAACTGAAGAAAGCCCACATGCAGCAATGAAGACCCAACGCAGCCAAAAATAAAAATAAATTAAAAAAAAAAAAAGGAATGTATACTGGAGAAAACGAATATAATAATAGCATATTCCTTGGTAAAAAAAATTAAGTGTGTAAATATAAGGACTAGAACAATATATACAATATATTTACATTATTTTTAAGAAGAATCATAACAAAAACATGCTAAAATTTCACCCCAAAATATAACCATCAATATACCAAAAACGTACCACATATCATTATATGCTAATAGCCATTTAAAATTACTGGAAGGATAGGTACTAAACTATCTTTAACAGAAGTTACCTCTTTCTCTGGGGACTGGTATTGGGTAGGTAGAAAGGAGTAGGAAAATGGCAAGGAGACCCTTTCACTTTGTATTCTATATATTTCTGCATTGTTTGAATTAACTGAAACAATAATTAATTATAACTTATTGAAAATAAAACCAAATATTAAAAATTACAACCTTCTTATAGGTGACAATTTTCATACATTGAAATGGCATAGTAAGCAACCAACAAACACTTAGAAAATGTTTGGTGTGTATTATTCTTACCATCTCAGAAAACTATATTCTTCGGAATTCCCTGGCGGTCCGGTGGTTAGGACTCCGTGCTCTCACTGCTGAGGCCCAGGTTCAATCTTGTTTGGGGAACTAATATCCCACAAGCCATGCAGCCAAAAAAAAAGACCCAGCCTTATCAATCTGACCTGGGACACTGATGGGCAATACGCACTTCTGGGCTCCTGAGGTTGAAGGCTTTGTGGTGCTACATCACAGCTGAACTCCTTCTGCCCAGGCCTGCTCCCCCGCTTATGTTAAAAAACAACAACAACTATATTCTTGTTCAATCTTTTGATATTTGATTGCTTTTCAGTGTATTCATATAATTATTATTGAAATTTCCCAAATTTCTTTTGTTGAAAAGGTTCATTTCAAAGTTCTTTGGAAGCAACTATACTCCAGGAAAAATTAAAAACAAACAAACAAAAAACCCCAAAGTTCTTTGGAGTTTGTATTCATTTTAGATTGGGCCATGTTTCTTTTCTCTTCAAATGAAAAATAGTGATGTTTTCTAACTACCTCTGATAACGTTCACACACACTGCCTTTTGTTTTGGAACCTTCTCAAGGGCAAATGGATATTTGTCTGGTGTTCTATGTGTGACCTGTCCTTGTGCCACTTTTCCAGTGTGATGTGGAAAGAACAGCTGTCATCTGTCCTGGGAATTCTGCCTAGAGTCTGGCACCATGGGAATTTACCCAGGCTGCTTTGGGGGAAGACGTCTGAGATTTCATGATAATAGTAATTGTGAACTAGAAAGACACTAGAACTGGAGGAGTTAAAGGGAGATCTCACAGAGGATTAAGAATTTGATGTAAGTCAACTATACTTCAATTAAAAAAAAAGAATTTGAGATGATTCTTGGAACCAGGCAGACTTAAGTGTATTTTTGAAGTTAGCTTTATTTTATTATTATATTCTAAAACATAAGGGATGATTTTCTAACAAGAATTCTATGGGGAACTTGTGAACCTGGATCATATTTAAATAAGGTTACTGAAAATAAAAGTGAAAACAATCACTGAGAATTGTATCGCTTTGAGTTTGAAGGAAAGCTGCACATAAGACAATACATTCCGTCCTTTGGAAGCTTGTGTCCTTGTATGAGAGAGATTGCTAGAGGAGTGGTGAGAAAGCGGTAGTATGTATGTCATGAAAGCATAGCTAATAAGCTAACAAGTTCTAGTAAACATAAAAATGTTAAAAGATGGAAATATATTAAAAGAGGTATTATATGTAAAATCTATTAAATGTAAAATGTATAAAAGATTAAAATCCATGTATCTATGTAAAAAAGAGAAAAAATCCTCAACACTCTAGAGGAGCTTTGATCAACCACTACAAATAATAACCTATTTACATATAATCTAGAATGAATACTAAGTAACAACGACAAAATATTTTCACTATTGTATTTTGCTTTGCCTTTGGAATACAAAGTGATGGAGTAAAGTACTTGGTGCTGCCTGCTTTGGCTGGAAGAACACCAGGACCACCTAGTGGATTTTCCATTTACTGCACTACCCTTATGCTTTAGTTATTACTAAATTGTAACTGCTGAGATAAGCCTTAAAGTGAAATCAGTAGTCATGATCTCTTTGTGGCTTATAACCGAAACAGTAACTGTTAATCATCAGACAAAACTGTCCCTGAATACTCGAAGAGAAGTCCCTGCCCACCAAACACTCACCAACTAGCACGGTGCTGCACTTAGAAGCACAGCCAGAGTTAAACATTTGGCTGCTGAGATATACACCTGGAACTTTAAATTTTCCGTGAAAGTCGGCAAACAAGGTAAACTGCAGAACCTCATCTGCATTCATGCAAGAGGCATCTTTTCAATGAACAAGAGTAGAGAACTCTGCAGAGCACAAGCCAAGGGGTTACACTAGCAGCTTGACCTTTATATAAATCTGCGGGTACACAAACTCGCGTTTATAATCAATTTCGTTTTTGGAGCAAAGTAGCTCATATGGTTACAGTGTGTCCTGGCCATTCTGTATCCCATGGCTGAGCCAGCTGGGTCTCTGCCTCTCTGTGGTGGTGACAGATGTTTCATATTTTTATTTGGGGTGATGGTTCAGAGAAATAACAAACATTCTGGGAAAAGATACTTTGGTGAGATGCAGAAGGTTATACAGCATCCAATTTTAGTAAATTCTGATGTTGAGTCAAACATTAATTGAATATCATGATTTTTTATGTATCAAAAGAAAAAGAACACCAGGATCTAAGGAGAATGAGAAAGTTGATGCGATTTGAACCTGTGGGTGGGCTGTTTAACTGTGAAGCAGATGGTAGGCTTTAGGCTATGAGGTTGGTGATTTTCAGCCAGGCACCATGTGTGAAAGGCACGTGCATGGGCTGGCCTCTCCCAAGGCTGCATGGCTGGGGCTGCATGGGTGCCATCAGAGGAAATCTGTGGCGCTGAGACTGCAGCTCTACTAGTCTGCTAACAATTCTCATCTGAGTTTCTTCTCCCTACAGTGTGAAGGAGGTCAGGTGGACACTCTCTGAGGTCTGAAATTTCGAACTGTGATTTTTACAAGAGTGATGATCTCTTCTGAACTCCTTGGGAGCTAAGATAGGAACGATTCAGTTCACAAGAATAAAGCCCAATTCCTCTTCTTGTCCGAGTATCCAGTAAAATGCTAAGAAATGTGTGTGTAGAAGAGAAAAGGAAGAAGAGGAACAGAAGGGAGAATCAAAGATGGAGCAAAAACTTAGAAATGCAGAAAAAGATGAGGCACATGAATAATAACAACAAAACAACAACCGATAGGATGGAGTGTAGAGAGAGGGAAGGACAGGACCTCAGAGAAGTCCAGGGGAAGGGCTTCCACATGAAGGGCTTCTGCATAAAGAGCTTCATTTCCCAAGCTAGGTTGCCAGACTTCTGAGGGTCCATGAAGATAATAACGAGAGAGTGTTTAGCTGTTTCTAATATTTTGAAAAGCCCATTATTCTAACTCTAAGCACATACAGGAATTTGCAATTTTAAATTTACCGGTGTGCTTCTTTGTTTCCTGGGTCCATGGAGGCAGGACCATGTCTCTTTTACTGACCATGGAATAATCAGCACCACTGTTGTGCAACAGAGCCCGATGGTTAGAGCTGCATGCTCTGGAGCACAGACTTCCTGCTTCCCACATTGCTTCAACCACTTACTACCCATTGCATATATGCTGCCAATTGGCTGTCCTAACAAACATGTCAAGATCCCTTTTGCCCTGCGGCCTTCCATTATAGAGGCTTGAAAATGAAAAGAAAAAGACCTTGCATTTTACTTTCCTAGTCTCTCTTGCTGCTAGGGGTGGCCACATGACATAGACTTGGCCAATGAGAGGTGAGTAGAAAAGCAGCGAGGGATTCTTGGAAGGCTCTGACTCCCTGCTGAAGGGGGCAGAAGCAGATAACACTACCATTTCTCGCATCTTCTTAACATAAATGTGGACATGATGCTTGGATACAGGGCAGCCATTGTGCGCTCATGAGGGAAAAGGTCAGGCAGTTCTCAGAGATGCTAGCCCTGACATTGCTGAGCCACGGAACCAACACTCGGAACAAATGACTTCCCAGTTATTGTTATATGAGAGAAATAAATGTTTATTTGTTTCAGTGACTGTAAGTTGGGCTTTCTGTTACTTTTAGACAAAAGCATGCTGTTATAACAGTTGTGTGACTGAGCAAGTTACTTTATCCTGCTTCAATATACTCATTTGAAAATGGGGATTATAGCAGTATCTTCTTTATAGGGTTATTACAAAGATTAAAGGAGATAATATATATAAAGAGCACAAAGTAAGCGCTACATAAGGGTAAACTGTTACTTTTATTACTATTTTGATCATGGGCTCTCAATAAATCTTGGCTGAATGAGTGGAGGAGAAGATCAGACCCAAAGGGTATGGCTTGAACCCAAGTAGCAGTAAGATGACTCAATTTTTCTGCTTGAGAAAAATGAGAAAATGGGGAGAGATGAGAAGGAGGGGGCGAATGAGGGAGGGCTAAAGAGCAGCCAGGTGGGTGCTATGTTGGGGTGAGATGGCCCATGAAAAATCTCCCATGGAGGATGGTTGACGTGCTGGTGCCAAGTATCAGAAGTATGGCCCACGCATACCAGCATCAAGTAGACACTGAATAAACATTGGTTGGCTCACTGAATAAATGAATGAACTGTTAGGGTGCTTACTGAAAAAGAACTTGCTATCTCTTCCTTTAAACTAAAGAGATAGAAGTGACAGAAGGTTTTTCTCCAGTGCCATCTGCACATCTTTTACAATATTTGCCTGAAATTATGTGGGTGAAGATGTATTGCTCTATAATTGCCTGTGCCCTTGCAAGGAGCAGATAAGAACATCCGGTGAGGGCAGAAGCAGAAGCAGAAGGAACAGATTTCCCACAGAGTAAAATAGTCTGTTGTCATAAAAAGCCCCTTGCCGTAACATGAGAGAAAATGAAAAAGAGAACCTACAGAAGAGAAGCAGATACCTCCTAATAGGTGCATATCTCCAAGGCTTCCCACCAGGAGCCAGCTGCTCATCAAACAAGGAACAAATGAGTGATCATGACTGGCTCCCACCATGCCCCAGCACCGGGGCTGGAGAGCATTGTAAGAACATCACTTTCACCGCCCTGGCCCAGTGTGACAGTCAGGATGTCATGTCAGAATTACCCAGCACAAACTGCTCCTTTGCATCTGCATTCACCCAAGCCTTCTCTGAGGAGGCTCAGTGCATTTCTAATCCATCCTAAAAACATGTGCAGAAAGCAAGGAAAATTTGAAACATATAAAAGGCTTAGTTACGGGATTATAAAGTGGATGCCTCCACACGAAGGATTAACTTTGATGCACATCTTTCTGAACATTATTTGCATCACAACTTGACATGAATGCCTCAAGTCTGGCCCTTTTACTCCCCTGTCCTCTTTCTGCATCTCTCCTTCTCCCTCTGGATTACTTTGGCTTGAATTTTGTGTGCATCTTTAAATGTGGTAAGCAAACGGAAAGCAAAATCCCCTTTGAATAGTGAATGGACTTGCATTTCTGTTTAGGGATGTGTATTTGCCCTTGGGCTCTATAAGGATGAGACATAAAATAAAACCTTGATACAGATGGGACACACACACACACACACACACACACACACACAAACACATGCGCCACACTACTCAAAGCAGATGTGAGTCAAAAACATATGCTGATAAACTTGATTTGCCGATGGCATTTTGAGCTGTGAGCCCGCTCAGTACATTTGAAGGGTTTGGCATACTATCTCTTCATGGGAATAAATAGATAGCGGGGATAAACAATAATGCTGAAAGTCTTTTTCCAACGACTGAAGAAACGGAGAGAAATCAGCATCTTGTCCACCCCCTCCAAACAAAGCCCCATGGTTGAGGCTTAGGTCAAATCCTATAACTTTGGTCATATTACAATGTAGAAACACTTTAAGACAGACTACACGGGGATGCAGGAAAAGAGAGAGCACAAACCTTCAGAATCATGGAGCTTTGACCAAAGCTCTCTCTCCTTAACTTGCCTTAAGATTTTGCCAGCTGAAGCTTTGTTTCTTCTAGCTGTAACTTACTCCATCCTATAGCACCAGTACTTTGAGAAATTAACTGATTCATTTATTTCACAAATATTTATTGAGTGCCAGACACTAGCAAAGGAGATACAGTATCTGCTTGTGAAGGAGTCATGGCTAACAACACTGCCCTGCGTGAATGAATTTGAACTTGATTTCATATTAGGATAAGAGTAGAGCCTCACAGGTGGGCATGTTCATGAGGTTTATGCCCTCTTCCTCCTCATTCCTGTAAGCATTTATCTGGGGCCCATCTGTACGTGGGCTGTGCTGGGTGCAATGCCAAAGGGCAAAGCAAGTTAAGGGGCAACAGTCCTGTTCAACAGACCATGGACTTGCGATCAGAAGCAGGTCTACTTCACTTCGCTGTACAGTAGAAACTAACGCAACATTGCAAAACAACTATACCCCAATAAAAAAAAAAAGGAAAGAAACAAGTCTCCTTCCTTTTGTTGTAACTCCTGCCATGTGTGGGCTCAGTCTGAAATTGCTTCTGGAATCTCAGAAATAAGGGAAGGCAAAAAATCTCAAATATGCTTTGAGATCTGCTTGTAGATTTTGATAACCATGATGATACTAATAAAACAATATTAATATTGTGTTTTTATTATGTGCCAGGCAATGTTCTAAACACTTTAAATGTCTTAATTCACTTATTCCTCTGTCATTTAGTATAAATACCACTATTAGCCTTATTATTCATATGAAGAAACTGAGGCACTGAGTTAAAACCACTCACTTTTTTATATGAAGTTAATTTCAATATTTTATGTGATCCAATATATCCAAAATATTATGATTTCAACATGTAATCAATGTAAATACTATTAATGAGCATTTTACATTCTTTTTATTTTGTAGTAAGTCTTAGAAAGCCAGTGTATATTTTAATTAATTAATTAATTAATATATATTTAAAACCCACTCACTTTTAACTGTTAGTCTATCAGGCAAGCTAACCCCAAGGACCACACAAATTCCTAACTATTAAGTTGTGTCGCTTCTCAGTCACTCTGCCAAAAAATACATAAACGGACAGCTTCCACAATTAAATCCAGAATATCAAGTTGCTCTAATAAAGCATAAAAATAGGTTATTCTCTTGCTTTTGTTCCACTGTTTTTGTTTTTCTCCAAATAAGACCAAGTCTTTAATCCATAGTTACCTTAAGAATGTGACGTAAGAGTTGGAGCTGTCTACCTACTCACCAGCTGTTTTTATAGGAAGATGATCAGGAACTAGTTATGAAAGAATCATATTGTTTAATCTGGCATCAGAGCACTTGAGAAACCACAGACCTGGTGAGTTAGAAAATATGTAGGCAGAAATGATGTCTCCATGGAAACAGATGTGAAGATTCAAGTGAATACTAGGTCCATTAGACTTTTCATGAACGCAGCAGCAGATTTTGTTGTTTTTTTTTTGACACTTCTATAACCTGTTTATTGAGGAGACTGACCATGGTGAGGAGGAAGCCAGAAACACATTTTCCTCTCTAGTCACTGCTTCTAACTCTTCTATGTCCAATCTCCTACCTCTTCTACATGATATCTCTCAATGACATGTTGGGAAGGCACATACAGTCACTGAAAGTTCTGTCTGGTCGTTTAATATTACAACCTCACATCCAGTTCAAGACTTTCCACTGCTCCATTTATGGCTAGACCTGTAACTCAAGGGCCTGATGTGGGCTGCTCTAGTTCTAGGATACCTCCCTTCCGCTTCCTGCAAGACCCAATGCTTCTTGTTTTGGAGGCTGGGAGAGAGGATGGGATGGGGTAACGCATTTTGCTTCCTCCATTGGTTTTGCTGCTTCTCTGGCTCACACCAAAGGCATACCTCCCGGCGTTAGCTGTCTCAGGGACATGTGTGGGTTCTCTAGGGTCCCTTACATGAGAGGGTTCAATCGTGTTCAGCCCCCCTCAGCAACCTCAGCCACCCATAACCTGTAACTGCACTGCCTGCATTTTCCTGCCCAGTGGGCACCTTACTAACCTGTGGGTTGGGTTGTGGGAGAAGGAGTGTTGATATAGTAAGAAGAGTTTTGCTACTTAGTGAGCCCTAAAGAAAATATTTGGTAGATGTTCTGTTTGTAATGTGAGACACTTAACAACTCTTTTGCCCAGCTTTGGGCCCCAGGCACCAGTTCTTAGACCAAAAGAAAATTCTCTTTTGTATCCTGATCATAATAATAAACTTTGAGCTGAGGACACGAGGAGGGGGAAGGGTAAGCTGGGACGAAGTGAGAGAGTGGCATGGACTTATATACACTACCAAATGTAAAATAGATGGCTAGGGGGAAGCAGCCGCATAGCACAGGGAGATCAGCTCGGTGCTTTGTGACCACCTAGAGGGGTGGGACAGGGAGGGTGGGAGGGAGACGCAAGAGGGAGGGGATATGGGGATATATGTATATGTACAGCTGATTCACTTTGTTATACAGCAGAAACTAACACACCATTGTAAAGCAATTATATTCCAATAAAGATGTTAAAAAATAATAAACTTTGATCAAAGCCTTAGGATAAGAAAGCATCAGGAGTTCTTTCTTCTCTCTTCCTTCCTTCCTCCCTCCCTTCCTTCTTTCCTTCCTTCCCTTCTTCCAAACAAAAACCATATAAATTGAAATAAGAGGGATAAAAAAAGCCTAGAAAATCAGTATTATCTTAGTGTCACTGACAGAACTTTAACAGAGCAGAGGAGTTTGGAATATTAGAAGATAAACAGTTTTAGTTTTCTGAGGATTTTGGTGGTATTTCTACCTGCTTAAATCTTGGACTGTACTTTTCCATGCCCAGGAAGCCACCTACAGCCCAGCTGATACTGCAATCAGCCACTGGGATTTTCTCACACTCTGAGCTCAACCTGCTTTTTTTAAAAAAATTTATGACTTTGATTTTATTTTATCATATTAAAATTGCTATCCTTTCTTTCTTTTTAATTTAATTTTTTTTTAAACAGCAGGTTCTTATTAGTTATCTATTATATACATATTCATCTATATATGTCAATTCCAATCTCCCAATTCATCCCACCACCACCAGCACCCACCCCCTGCCCTACTTTCCTGCCTTGGTGTCCATACATTTGTTCTCTACATCTGTGCCTCTATTTCTGCCTTGCAAACGGGTTCATCTGTACTATTTTTCTAGGTTCCACATATATGTGTTAAAATACGATATTTGTTTTTCTCTTTCTGACTTACTTCACTCTGTATGACAATCTCTAGGTCCATCCACGTCTCTACAAATGACCCAATTTCGTTCCTTTTTATGGCTGAGTAATATTCCATCGTATATATGTGCCACGTCTTCTTTATCCATTCATCTGTCGATGGGCATTTAGGCTGCTTCTGTGACCTGGTTATTGTAAATAGTGCTGCAATGAACACTGGGGTGCATGTGTCTTTTTGAATTATGGTTTTCTCTGGCCATATGCCCAGTAGTGGGATTGCTGCGTCGTACTGTAGTTCTATTTTTAGTTTTTTAAGGAACCTCCATACCGTTCTCCATAGTGGCTGTATCAATTTACATTCCCATCAACAGTGCAAGAGTGTTCCCTTTTCTCCACACCTCTTCAGCATTTGTTGTTTGTAGATTTTCTGATGATGTCCATTCTAACCAGTGTGAGGTGATACCTCATTGTAGTTTTGATTTGCATTTCCCTAATAATTAGTGATGTTGAGCAGCTTTTCATGTGGCTCTTGTCCATCTGTATGTCTTCTTTGGAGAAATGACTATTTAGGTCTTCTGCCAATTTTTGATTGGGTTGATTGTTTTTTTGATAGTGAGCTGCATGAGCTGTTTATATATTTTGGAGATTAATCCTTTGTCCATTGATCTATTTGCAAATATTTTCTCCTATTCTGAGGGTTGTCTTTCCATCTTGTTTATAGTTTCCTTTGCTGTGCAAAAGCTTTTAAGTTTCATTAGGTACCATTTGTTTGGTTTTATTTTTATCTCCATTACTCTAAGAGGTGGGTCAAAAAAGAGCTTGCTGTGAAATATGTCAAAGAGTGTTCTTCCTATGTTTCCCTCTAACAGTTTTACAGTATCTGGTCTTACCTTTAGGTCTTTAATCCATTTTGAGTTTATTTTTGTGTACGGTGTTAGGGAGTGTTCTAATTTTATTCTTTTACATGTAGCTATCCAGTTTTCCCAGCACCACTTATTGAAGAGGCTGTCTTTTCTCCATTGTATATTCTTGCCTCCTTTGTCACAGATTCGTTGATCATAGGTGCATGGGTTTATCTCTGGGCTTTCTATCCTGTTCCATTGATCTATATTTCTGTTTTTGTGCCAGTACCATATTGTCTTGATTGCTGTAGCTTTGTAGTATAGTCTGATGTCTGGGAGTTTGATTCCTCCTGCTCCATTTTTTCCCCTCAAGATTGCTTTGGCCATTCAGGGTCTTTTGTGTCTCCATACAAATTTTAAGATTTTTTGTTCTATTTCTGTAAAAAATGCCATTAGTAATTTGATAGGGATTGCATTTAATCTGTAGATTGCTTTGGGTAGTACAGTCATTTTCACAATATTGAGTCTTCCAATCCAAGAACATGGTATATATTTCCAACTGTTTGTGTCATCTTTGTTTTCTTTCATCAGTGTCTTACAGTTTTCTGAGTACAGGTCTTTTACCTCCTTAGGTAGGTTTATTCCTAGGTATTTTATTCTTTTTGTTGCAATGGTGAATGGAATTGTTTCCTTAATTTCTCTTTCTGATCTTTCATTGTTAGTGTATAGGAATGCAAGAGATTTCTATGCATCAATTTTGTATCCTGAAAGTTTACCACATTCATTGATTAGCTCTAGTAGTTTTCTGGTGGCATCTTTAGGATTTTCTATGTATAGTATCATGTCATCTGCAAACAGTGACAGTTTTACTTCTTCTTTTCCAATTTGTATTCCTTTTCTTTTTCTTCTATGAATGCTGTGGCTAGGACTTCCAGAACTATGTTGAGTAATAGTGGTGAGAGGGGACATCCTTGTCTTGTTCCTGATCTTAGAGAAAATGCTTTCAGTTTTTCACCATTGAGAATGTTTGCTGTGGGTTTGTCGTATATGGCCTGTATTATGTCGAGGTAGGTTCCCTCTATGCCCACTTCCTGGAAAGTTTTTATCATAAATGGGTGTTGAATTTTGTCAAAAGCTTTTTCTGCATCTATCGAGATGATCCTATGGCTTTTACTCTTCAATTTGTTAATATGGTGTATCACATTGATTGATTTGCGTATATTCAAAATCCTTGCATCCCTGGGATAAATCCCACTTGATCAAAGATTTTCTTTGAGGGGGACCCCTCTGGCTGTGGGGTGTGCCCTCCCTATTGGCAGAAATGTGGGGGGCAGGCAAACAACAGGCTTATGATCTGGATTGTGTCCTGCACATAAACACCTGGGAGAGCAGAGCCAGGGCTGTGGCAGTGGGGAGTATATGCCACAGGAGGTGGTGATGAGACAGCGTGGCTATACAAAAGGATTCTGGCTGTGCCAACTCTAGTAGAGCCAGTAGGCAACTCTGGATCTCATAAAATCCTGCCCTTATTTGCCACTCACGACATCCCCAAATCTAGAGGGTCAGCCCTTTTCTAGCTACGGCACCTCACCAGGAAAGTCAATGCTACAGGACCTCAGGGAGCCTCGTGGTGCTAAGGTTGAAGACTCAAGTCAGAGAACATCCTTGTGGTGGAGTTCTGGGAGCAGGGGGGCCTCTCACTACAGTCTGAAGTCCCTGGGAGTGGCTGCATGTGGCAGGTAAAGGGGGCGAGTGGCTTGGGCACCTGACCCCCACTGAGGAAGCCAGGGCCCCTCACATCTGCAGTGGTCACATGTACGAGAGACAGGCAAGGTTGCACATGTGAGAAGCAAGCACAGGCTGGCAGTGGACACAGGACTCCTTCCCGCTCCAGGACAGCAGGGGCCAGGGCCCAAGGCTGGACTTCTCAGGGCGCAGAGCGGGTTTTGCTGCAGGACTGGCTTGGCTTTGCTGGTTCCAAGGACTCAGTTCAGCCGTCTTCTACCCTCAGACAAACTGGGATAGGTTGGGAACCTTGATGTTGAGATCACCAATGTTGATATTCCAAGGCATCTCCGGCAGGTTGATGTTTTTCACGGCAGACATGGCCCAGGCGGGCACTGCTGAAAGGCCACCCTCAGATTTCTCCAGCCTGTTCTGAGCTTCAATCTGAGCCACGATTTCATTCATGTTTGTTTCCAACGCCATCCCACCCATCACCACCTCCTGAAGAACGTAGTGCACCTCATCCATGTGGAAGATCAAATCCAATTCACAAACATTTTCGAAACACTTATCCAGTGTCTCCACAAAAACCTGCTACACATACCTGGATGAGGTCCAAGATCCCAAGTTCACTCTCTGATGAATCCATACCAAATGCAAAGTAGAGGGTAGCATAATGCTGATAAATCAGTTTGTAGTCAGAGCCACCAATCAAACTTCCACCCTCCAAGAAGTTACAGATGTTCTCATCCCGCTTGAGAACTAGATGGAAGGTCTCTCGAATAATCTGCTGCTGAATTTCTTCTGGGAAATGCTGGTAGAAGCGGACCAGCCGTGGCTTCACATGGTTATTGAAAACCAGAATCACCTGAATCATCTTTGCCCGCCAGGCTCCTTTCACCACTGGCTGTTTCCAGAGAGCATCTCCTTCCCTTGTGTATGTATTTTAACTTATATAACTGTTATTATACTGTAGTTTATTCTATTTTTCACTTTTTATATTAAGCATTCTATTTTTAAGATCTATATATTTTGCTGTGTGTTCATCTGGTTTACTGCATCAAATTGCTGCATCTTAATTTAACATATGCACCAGAATATTTCACTTAGCCATTCTTCAGTGTTGGAAGCTCCAACTTCCCACTTACAAACAATGCTCAAATAAGCATTCTTTAACATGGTTTTTATACACCCATTTGAGAATTTCTCTGGGATATATACCTAGGAATGAGACTGACTAGTCATTGAGTATACATATACTTGAGCCTCTTATATTTTACCCCTTTTGCTGCATTTGGGGTAATTTCATTAAATCTATTTTCCATTTCACATATTTTCTCTTTATCTGCGTCTAATATAGTATTTTAAAAACTTAAATGATTAGAAATCCTATTTGATTAAGGAAAATAGATCCAGAGAATGACTGAAGGAAAAAAGAAAATCAAATGACAATACAAAGACCCTTTCAAAAAAGATAAGACAGAACTTCTTTCTTGTGTGCTTTGTAATCTTAGGTTCTGTGTTCATAATTAGTTTTGAGCTCATATGAAGGAAACCTATGTGTATCAGTTAGCAGTTGATCAGGGAAACAGATCATTATGAGTGAAATAGAGTAATGGATTCATTAGAGAAATTGTATGTTGTGCAGGTTAAGAAGTCTTTGTAAGACTGTTGACTTTGCATGTGGTGTTTGACCTGAGGTCATCATAGGTTAGCTTGGCAGGGAATCAGGAATGAGAAGTGAATTTGAAGTGGGAGAGAACAAGGAGAAACTGGAACCCGTAAGGTCATATTAGAACCCCAAAGGACAAAAAATTGAACCCATGAGAATAAAGTGGAATGTGACTTTATCTCCCATCATCTCCAACTTAAATGATGCTGGTGACCTACAGAAACCTGCACCCTTCACTATGGGGTTGTAACCACACTTGGCCCAGGACACAGGGAAGCCAAAGGAAAAAATCCAGTGGGAACTGGAGAATTGCAGACTCAGGTTGTCCTCAACACCAATAAGGTAACTTAAAGATTAGCAGTAACATGTGCAAATTGCCAATGCCTGCTGTCCTATACTGACTTTCAGAGTGCTAAAATGGCTGCTTCTTCATTTGTGCCTTTCAATTCTCAAGAAAATTTCCTTTGTGATTTGACTCACAAGGAAAGGGATTCTGAGAAACATAGTTTCAACTTAGCTAGGTTGATGTAGTATAAAGCCATCATACTATACTACTTTAGTTGAAGGTATGTCCCTTCAGAGATGTTTTGTTTATTTCTCTTAGTACCTTGAGGCATCTCTGGCCTGGTACCAATTTTTATGTAAATGTTTTCAGCTTAGCGTTTCCAGACTAATAACTCAAAGTTAAAGTGAGGAGCTTGCCCATAGTTCTGGGTTCTCAAGGAAGTCTCCATTCCCTTACCCTGAACCCAAGCTGAGAAGACAAGCTACCTTCTTATCTCCCTATGCCAATGGGCAGATTATTTTTAAGTCCTTATTTACATTTATATTAAGAATGGAGCTCTTCTCGGGTTCAGACTGTGTGGATGGTCTCAATTCTGACTCCATACCTCAAAGGGACAGAAGGCCTTGTCTCCTGACCTCCAGTGGTTGTTAAAACACAAGTCTCTAGACTTACCTTGAGGGACCTGTCCCCCCCTGCAGAGTAGACAGATCTCAGCTCTACTACTCTGAGTTTCAGTTCTGTCTTAGTTTCTATTCTCTGCAGAATCTATTTATTTTCTGTCTTTCTTAGCAGTTCATTAAAAAAATACATATATATTTGTTTTATTTTATCTAGATTTTCATATGGTTTTAGTGGACGCTTTCAGGTTAACTCTTCTGCCATGTTGCTTGAACAGGAAGCCCATTGTTTTTACAACCAAAAACTTAAATGCAGAAGACCTTTTCTACAAGTCAAGGGCGCTTTAAGCAAATTCAGATTTACAGGAAAAAAATTACAGATCTACAAAACAGATCAATTAGAAGGGAAATTGGCATAACAAAAGGATTCACCAGAAGACTACTTAAAATAACTAGGATCTCACAGTGTATTTAGAGCATCTAGGAGAATGTGTATTGTAAAAAGCTATCTGGCCTATAGTTAAAGAAATGTTGGGATGAATCCTTTTGTAAAGCAGAAAGTCCTTTTTGTAATGTGAATTATCACTCTAATTTATAAGTTTGTAAGATTGGGCTTTTGTGTATTTGGATTGTTTTTCATCTGGCTTTAATAATAGCGATCTAGAAAAAGTCATTTATATAAAGAGTTCAGGTTTAACTCTCCTGAGCATGTTTTTCCTATATTAACATCAAATAATCAAAACAATCAGCATATTTAAAAGACAGAATGATAAGTTCCTTCAAATGTTTAATACATGCATTTCTAAGTTCCCATGGGTCTTGTTATTAGAAATAAGTTGAAGACATATTTCCCACATAATGACTGACTTCTTTTGATACTGTTACTAAGACACAGTATAAAACATTTTTACCAGAACACAATTGCTAATTCACTAGATTCAACATTATTTACTGAATTAATGATCATAAGTACTTAACTGCTAATACATTGCAGGTACATGGACTTCCTTCACTAATTATTGGAAGACCAGGACTATAAACACTGAATAGAATGGACCTATTTTTCATTTTCATCTAAATTGAGTATGATGACTGCAAAGCTCATCTCATTGTCTTCATGATCCTTTTCTAGAGTTTTATTTTGATACATAATTAAATATTTTAATAGGGTAACATGTAATATACAAATTCTAAGGAAAACAGGCAGCCAGTTTTATACTAATGCTTGTCTGGTTTTTAAAAAATTAGCTCTGGTTCTCAAGCTTGGCTGTACTTTGTAATCACCAGGGAGCTTTAAAAAATATTGATGCCTGGCTCCTACTACGGAGGTTTTGATTTAATTGTTCTGGGATGCAGCCAGACATTGGGATTCTAGTATGTAGCCAGTATTAAGAACCACCAATGTGGTCAAACCACAGTTACTCAAACCCACTTAATCAGAGCACTCAATTAACTGGCAATGGGGAAGGGGAATGATGGACTGGGTAGCAGGACTGGGAAAAAAATCATTTAAAAAGTTTATATCAGGCATTTATTCTAAAATTTGTTTTTGAGCATGATCTGAAATGAGGTTCCATATATCCTAAACTCATGCACTTACAAAACTAGACAAAGATAATGACACAGAACAGTGACCTTGAGGTACTACTATTCCATTGATTATAAATTTAAAAATTTTTAATAAACTGTTTTACCCTACTTATTATTAGGTGGTTGACTCATATCTATGGATATAACACTAATACATTGAACAGGTGTGATTTGTGGTTGTAATCACAAGGCAACTTTTCTCCCCAACTACTTACATTTTTTTAGGGGGGTTGGTTTCTTCCTGCTGCTGGATAAAAATGTGAGCAGTCTTATCACTTTAGATAGGAAAACGCAATCTCTGTTTAGTAGTTAAAAATGTTCATCCCATGTAATAGTGAAAAACTCCAATCTTGATTTGAAGTTGAAGCTTCTCCCCTTTCTATCTAGGACCCTATTGAGGGAGAGCTTCTAGTCAGGGGAGGTCAGTGTGGTTGGGATCTTCTCTCTTTCCATCACCCTCAGCACTTAGCAAAAGCTTCCTTGCACTTTACATTTTAGCAATATTGAAAGCATAGTGTTCCCTCAGTGGCCCACACTGTTTCACACATCTGTACAGCTAGCTATTCACTCCATCTGGACTGCTCTTCCTTCCCTCAGTCACCTTGGAGACACCTTTTTGACCTTTAAAACCAGATGGACATTTCTCTAGCTTTAATTCCCTCTTAATTCAGCTTTATTATTTGTACCCAAATTGGTAGTAAGGAAGAAGTCAGAAATAATACAATGGATTTTATTAAAGAATTATTTGAGCTGATCAGTTGGAGGTCCTTAGAGATCATGTATCCAAACGCTTCCATCTCCAGATGGGCAAACTAGTGAGGTCAAAGGACTTGCTGAACAGTTCTAGGCTGCTTAGGGCACTGACAGTACAGGGCTCTTTCTAGCATGTTGTTTTCTTTAACAAAGTGAAATATTCCACTAAATTAAAGAGGCTGTCAATTCCATGGATGAAAAATTCATGCCAAAGAACCATGTTGCACCCCTGCAGGAGGCCAGGTTAATTGTGGCCTGGTGCAAAGAGCACAGACTTGGAGTCATACAGGCCTGTGTCTGCAGTTTTTGCAGTGGCCTTGGGCAATTTATTTAACTTCTCTGAGCCACAGTTTCCTCAGAGGCAAAGCAGAAAACTAATACTCATCTTGCCTTCCTGAAAGTGTATTTGTTAGAAATAAATACGATTATATAGAAGATATATTTTACTGTATAATCTCCAAGGTACTTTAAAAATGTCAATTGTTATTGCTATAGCTACTCTAGAATAGGCATACATTAAAAGATATACGGACTTCACAGATATTTCGCTGAATAATCAAGGAATAAGATGTTAATCTTCTTTTCAGAAGCAATGAAGAAAAATCTAGACTCCACATTTATTAACTTTTTTGTTTTATGATTCGGAACTGTATCCAATGTCATTTCCTATACTTTTCTTTAAGTGGATTACTTAAATAATCAAAAATGATTAATATATGTAAAACAATTAGAAGAGTGATTTGCACAAAAAGAAGTTTGATAAACATTTGTTATTTTTGTAATTTATATCCTCCTACTTGTCTATTCCTAGCTCAATTGTGAAAGCTGAACATAACTCTCTGGACTCTGAATTTCACTCTCTATTGTTTGAAATGACAAAGATCATGGTGACAAACAATTCAAGCATTGTTTTTCCTCACTGGAAGAACAAGGTGTTGTTTTAGGGAGTAAAAGTATTTGGGAAGCATTGTTTATGACAACTGCTACAGCCTCAAAGGACAGTGTATTTTAAAAATGTATTTATGAGGACCTACAAGATGGTGGAGGAGTAAGACGTGGAGATCACCTTCCTCCCCACAAATACATCAAAAATACATCTACATGTGGAACAACTCCTACAGAACACCTACTGAACGCTGGCAGAAGACCTCAGACTTCCCCAAAGGCAAGAAACTCCTCACGTACCTGGTCGTGTGGCTGACAGGTTCTTGGTGCTCTGGCCAGGTGTCAGGCCTGAGCCTCTGAGGTGGGAGAGCTGAATTCAGCACACTGGACCACCAGAGACCTCCCAGCCCCACGTAATATCAATCAGCAAGAGCTCTCCCAGAGATCTCCGTCTCAATGCTGAGACCCAGCTCCACTCAATGACCAGCAAGCTCCAGTGCTGGACACCCCATGCCAAACAACCAGCAAGACAGGAACACAACTCCACACATTAGCAGAGAGGCTGCCTAAAATCATATTAAGTTCACAGACACCCCAAAACACACCACCAGATGCAGTCCTGCCCACAAGAAAGACAAGATCTAGCCCCATCCATCAGAACACAGGCACTAGTCCCCTCCACCAGGAAGCCTACACCACCAGGTTGGCCCACTGAACCAACCTTACCCACTGGAGACTGACACCAAAAACAATGGGAACTATGAACCTGCAGCCTACGAAAAGGAGACTCCAAACGCAGTAAGTTAAGCAAAATGAGAAGACAGAGAAATACGCGGCGGATGAAGGAGCAAGGTAAAAACCCACCAGACCAAACAAATGAAGAGGAAATAGGCAGTCTACCTGAAAAATAATTCAGAGTAATGATAAATAAAGATGATCCAAATCTTGGAAATCGAATGGAGAAAATACAAGAAACATTTAAAAAGGACCTAGAAGAACTAAAGAGCAAACAAACAATGATGAACAACAAATTAATGAAATTAAAAATTCTCTAGAAGGAATCAATAGCAGAATAACTGAGGCAGAACAGATAAGTGACCTGGAAGATAAAATAGTGGAAATAAGTACTGCAGAGCAGAATAAAGAAAAAAGAATGAAATGAATTGAGGACAGTCTCAGAAACCTCTGGGACAACATTAAAGGCACCAACATTCGAAGTATAGGGGTCCCAGAAGAAGAAGAGAAAAAGAAAGGGACTGAGAAAATATTTGAAGAGATTATAGTTGAAAACTTCCCTAATATGGGAAAGGAAATAGTCAAAGTCCAGGAAGCACAGAGTGTACCGTCCATACAGGATAAATCCAAGGAGAAACACGCCAAGACACATATATATATATATTTTTTTCCGGTACACGGGCCTCTCACTGTTGTGGCCTCTCCCGTTGCGGAGCACAGGCTCCGGACACGCAGGCTCAGCGGCCGTGGCTCACGGGCCCAGCCGCTCCGCGGCATGTGGGATCTTCCCGGACCGGGGCACGAACCCGCATCCCCTGTATTGGCAGGTGGACTCTCAACCACTGCGCCACCAGGGAAGCCCCAAGACACATACTAATCAAACTAACAAAAATTACCTACAAAGAAAAAATATTAAAAGCAGCAAGGGAAAAGCAACAAATAACATACAAGGGAATCCCCATAAGGTTAACAGCTGATCTTTCAGCAGAAACTCTGCAAGCCAGAAGGGAGTGGCAGGACATATTCAAAGTGATGAAAGGGAAGAACCTACAACCAAGATTACTCTGCCCAGCAAGGATCTCATTCAGATTCGATGAAGATATTAAAACCTTTACAGACAAGCAAAAGCTAAGAGAATTCAGCACCACCAAACCAGCTTTACAACAAATGCTAAAGGAACTTCTGTAGGCAAGAAACACAAGAGAAGGAAAAGACCTACAATAACAAACCCAAGACAATTAAGAAAATGGTAAGAGGAACATACATATCGATAATTACCTTAAATGTAAATGGATTATATGCTCCCACCAAAAGACACAGATTGGCTGAATGGATACAAAAACAAGACCCATATATATGCTGTCTACAAGAGATCCACTTCAGACCCACGGACACATACAGACTGAAAGTGAGGGGATGGAAAAAGATATTCTATGCAAATGGAAATCAAAAGAAAGCTGGAGTAGCAGTTCTCATATCAGACAAAATAGACTTTAAAATAAAGACTATTACAAGAGAAAAAGAAGGACACTAGATAGTGATCACGGGATCTATCCAAGAAGAAGATGTAACAATTGTAAATATTTATGCACCCAACATAGGAGCACCTCAATATATAAGGCAAATGCTAACAGCCATAAAAGGAGAAATCAACAGTAACACAATGTAGGCCAGTATCACTGATGAACACAGATGCAAAAATTCTCAGCAAAATACTAGTAAACAGAATCCAGCAGCACATTAAAAGGATCATACACCATGATCAAGTGGGGTTTCCCAGGAATGCAAGGATTCTTCAATATATGCAAATCAATCAATATGATACACCATATTAACAAATTGAAAGAGAAAAACCATATGATAATCTCAATAGATGCAGAAAAAGTTTTCAACAAAATTCAACACCAACGTACAATAAAAAACGTCCAGAAAGTAGGCATAGAGGGAACTTACATCAACATAATAAAGGCCATATATGACAAACCCACAGCCAACATCGTTCTCAATGGTGCAAAACTGAAACCATTTCCAATAAGATCAGGAACAAGACAAGGTTGCCCACTCTCACCACTATTATTCAACAGAGTTTTGGAAGTTTTAGCCACAGCAATCAGAGAAGAAAAAGAAATAAAAGAAATCCAAATCAGAAAAGAAGAAGTAAAGCTGTCACTGTTTGAAGATGACATGATACTATACATAGAGAATCCTAAAAATGCTACCAGAAAACTACTAGAGCTAATCAATGAATGTGGTAAAGTAGCAGGATACAACATTAATGCACAGAAATCTCTTGCATTCTTATATACTAATGATGAAAAATCTGAAAGAGAAATTAAGGAAACACTCCCATTTACCATTGCAAGAAAATGAATAAAATACCTAGGAATAAACCTACCAAAGGAGACAGATTTGTATGCAGAAAACTGTAAGACACTGATGAAAGAAATTAAAGATGATACAAACAGATGGAGAGATATATCATGTTCCTGGATTGGAAGAATTAATGTTGTGAAAATGACTATACTACCCAAAGCAATCTATAGATTCAATGCAATCCCTATCAAACTACACTGGCATTTTCCACCGAACTGGAACAAAAAATTTCACAATTTGTAAGGAAACACAAAAGACTGACCCCGAATAGCCAAAGCAATCTTGAGAAAGAAAAATGGAGCTGGAGGAATCAGACTTCCTGACTTCAGACTATACTACAAAGCTACAGTAATCAAGACAGTATGGTACTGGCACGCAAACAGAAATATAGATCAATGGAACAGGATAGAAAGCCCAGAGATAAACCCATGCACATAACATCACCTTATATTTGATAAAGGAGGTAAGGATATACAATGGAGAAAAGACAGCCTCTTCAATAAGTGGTGCTGGGAAAACTGGACAGCTACATGTAAAAGAATGAAATTAGAACACTCCCTAACACCATACACAAAAATAAACTGAAAATGGATTAAAGACTTAAATGTAAGGCCAGAAACTATCAAACTCTTAGAGGAAAACATAGGCAGAACACTCTATGACATAAATCACAGCAAGATCCCTTTTGACCCACCTCCTAGAGAAATGGAAATAAAAACAAAAATAAACAAATGGGACCTAGTGAAACTTCAAAGCTTTTGCACAGCAAAGGAAACCATAAACAAGACGAAAAGACAACCCTCAGAATGGGAGAAAATATTTGCCAACAAAGCAACTGACAAAAGATTAATCTCCAAAATATACAAGCAGCTCATGCAGCTCAATATCAGAAAAACAAACAACCCAATCCAAAAATGGGTAGAAGACCTAAATAGACATTTCTCCAAAGAAGATATACAGATTGCCAAGAAACATATGAAAGGATGCTCAACGTCACTAATCATTAGAGAAATGCTAATCAAAACTACAATGAGGGGCTTCCCTGGTGGCGCAGTGGTTGAGAGTCTGCCTGCCGATGCAGGGGACACGGGTTCGTGCCCTGGTCTGGGAAGATCCCACATGCCGCGGAGCGGCTGGGCCCGTGGGCCATCGCCTCTGAGCCTGCGCGTCCAGAGCCTGTGCTCCGCAACGCGAGAGGTCACAATAGCGGGAGGTCACAACAGTGAGAGGCCCGCATACCACAAAAAACAAAAAACAAAAAACAAAAAACTACAATGAGATATCATCTCACACTGGTTAGAATGGCCATCATCAAAAAATCTACAAGCAATAAATGCTGGAGAGGGTGTGGAGAAAAGGGAATCCTCTTGTCCTGTTGGTGGGAATGCAAATTGATACAGCCTCTATGGAAAACAGTATGTAGGTTCTTTAAAAAACTAAAAATAGTACTACCATACGACCCAGCAATCCCACTAGTGGGCATATACCCTGAAAAAATCCATAATTCAAAGAGTCGTGTACCAGAATGTTCATCGCAGCACTATTTACAATGGCCAGGACATGGAAGCAACCTAAGTGTCCATGGACAGATGAATGGATAAAGAAGATGTGGCACATATATACAATGGAATATTACTTAGCCATAAAAAGAAACGAAATTGAGTTATTTGTAGTGAGGTGGATGGACCTAGAGACAGTCATACAGAGTGAAGTAAGTCAGAAACAGAAAAACAAATACCATATGCTAACCCATATATATGGAATCTATAAAAAAAAAAAAAAGGTCTGAAGAACCTTGGGGCAGGACAGGAATAAAGACGTAGAAGTAGAGAATGGACTTGAGGATATGGGGAGGGGCAAGTGTAAGTTGGGACGAAGTGGGAGTGCGTCATTGACATATATACACTATCAAATGTGAAACAGATAGCTAGTGGGAAGTAGCCGCATAGGACAGGGAAATCAGCTCAGTGCTTTGTGACCCCCCAGAGGGGTGGGATAGGGAGGGTGAGAGAGAGACACAAGAGGGAGGGGATATGGGGATATATGTATACGTATAGCTGATTCACTCTGGTATACAGCAGCAACTAACACAACAATGTTAAGCAATTATACTCCAATAAAGATGTTAAAAAAAAAAAAAAGACCTGGGGAATTCCCTGGCACTCTAGTGGTTGGGACTCTGCGATTCCACTGCCGGGAGACTGGGTTGATCCCTGGTTGGGGAGCTAGGATCCTGCAATCAGCACGGCCAATTTAAGTAAATAAACAAACAAACAAATAAAGTTAACACATGTCCCTTGCCTTTAAAAAAAACTGGAATGGAACTTCTGATTATGAAAAATTGAACTTCTGAAATGAGAAATTCCAAAGAATGAAAGTCAAAAACTCCATCGACAGACGAATGGATAAAGATGTGGCAAATATATACAATGGAATATTACTCAGCCACAAAAAGGAATGAAATTGGGTCATTTGTAGAAATGTGGATGGATCTACAGACTATCATACAGAGTGAAGTAAGTCAGAAAGAGAAAAACAAATATCGTATATTAACACATATATGTGGAATCTAGAAAAATGGTACAGATGAACCGGTTTGCAAGACAGAAACAGAGACACAGATGTAGAGAACAAACGTATGGACACCGAGGGAGGAAAATGCCGGAGGGGTAGTGGTGATGGGATGAATTGGGAGACTGGGATTGACATATATACACTAATATGTATAAAATAGATAACTAATAAGAACCTGCTGTATAAAAAATAAAATTAAAAAAATGTATATATGTATGATTCCCATTTAGCTTCTGTTATAAAACTCCTGAGACATCCTCTGGGTCTTATACTGTTTATGGATCTAGATGTCAGGGAGATGCTGAGTCCAAAGGTTTGAGAGAAAAGTTTGTCACTAAATTGGAAATTATAAGCCTTCTCCTACTGAATTATTTCCTTGTTGAATTTCAGAATATCGTCACCTATGAAGGTTATTTTACTTCAATAAAAAGAATCTTTGGATGAGGAAGACAATAGCCATATCTGTACAAAAGGAAAACATAATTTAAATAATGTACAAAAATTTACTTACATTCTCCAAATTGCTCATTATGCAAGGCAGCTCAGAAATAGGTAAAAGGCTCCCTTTTCATGGTCAGGACAGCTACTCTTGTATGTTATACATTTGTTTCAACGTGAACTTCGGTTGTTTTTTAAAGAAAGAACAATTAGAAGAGATTCAGCTGTGGGACTTTTATATAACTCTTTTAACAAACACTAAATGATATTCTATCTTCAAAAGGTACTGTGAGTGCCTGTGATTGCAACCAAGTTCACTGAAATAAAAATTTTCATGCAGCAGACAGAAAACAATGTAAAGAAATCAAGAAAACCCAAACTGGGAGTTACAGTTATTGCCCATGCTTAATAAATTGTCTACTTGCAAATATGCATAATTATTTTTTAATAAAAAAGAAATTAAGTATTTTGCTGGCTTAACCAATGGTAGGTAATTATATTTAAGATGACACGAAAGTAGGCTGCTGTGTACTGATTCACGCTGCTTCTCTTCTGGGGTGGGATTTTCCGAATTGGAAGAGTAAAGCCCCATTTCCCCAGCAAGGTACAGATTGTACAAGACAGAGATCCGTCTCTGACAGAGAAAATAGCCAGTAAAACTACCTTTTCATTTGCTCCCATTTTGAGCCATAGCTGTATATTAAATAAGGTACTCAACTTTGTTTCCATTGGAAAAGGGCTTTACTGCCCACTTGATCCCCAAGGAAAAGAGGGGGGTGGTGATCATGCAGAGGAAGTTGCCAGGACCACCGGTGTTGGGTGGCAGCTTCATGAGGTTGCCTAGGTAGGAAGGCAAATTGCGTGTGTGTGCTTTGGAATCCAGTTCCCTTTCTCCCCAGGCACTCCACCAACAATATCTACAGTGAAGGACATGTCAGGGTAAGTGGTGGGGAAGGCAATTATCATCTACAGTGGTAGATTAAGAAAACATGGAGCAGAGGAAGGCTTTTCAACAGAAACCCAGCAATGCATAAGAAGGATATTCTTTCAATCTTTGGCAAGAAACCCAGAAGTGTGAGGTGTACTTATGTCTAACAGAAGTTCTGGGAGAAGGCAGCTTTAAACACCATGTAGTTAAGTTGAAAAAAAGAATTAACTATAGGGACCCTGGGGTCTCTATGGAAAGACACTTGTATTCAGAGAGACCTGGGCTTGAGTTCTGGCTCATGTTGAGTTTAGACCATATTCCAAATGTGTGAATATGCATGGGTTCCTTGGTGTCCCCTGCAGTTTCCCTTCCTCTGTAGTAAAATGGGAATGGTAATACCCATCTCACTGGACTGTTATGATTAAACAACCATCTGAGATATGTGAAAGGTTTATCAACTATAAAGCATTATTAAAATGCTTCCAGAAAGTAACAGGAATTTATCCTAGACACTGGCATCAACAGTTAGGGAACTGTAAGTTGATCCCAGTCCTTACATTTTCTTCCCTCAGGCTCAAAGGAAGGGCTTTTCTCCTGGGTCTCACAATTACTGACTCACTCTGTTTTGGGAGGACGGGGGACTGGTTGTTAGCCTGGGCACACTCCAAAGACCACCATGTCATCTGTGTGGCTGCAGTCACCAGGGAGCCAAGCTCCTCCTCACCCCCTCTTGGCGATGGTGGGGAAGCTGGTGCTTCTGCATATCCTGCTTCTGACGTTCCATTTCTGGGTCCTTGTAGCTGTGCATGGGGCCCACAGCCCACTGCCCTCCCTTTCTCCCCCATCTACCCCGGTGCCTTTTCCCAGATCTTTTCCCTCTCCCATCCTCTGAGAAAGGAGTTAAATTCTGATCTCAGCATCCAATCCAGCTGCAGCTACCTCCCAACCAAGCAGAACCCTCTTTCCTTCTTCTTGTACTGGATACCTCCTCAAGGATGATGCTTCCGACCCCTGCCCCCTGCCTTAGTCTTGTTTTAAGGTCCACGATATACGTGTTCCTATGTACACCCTGAACACAGCACCCATTTCACTGTATTGTACTTTCTGTACTGTACTTTCTCCCCTCCCCTCCAGAATGTGAGCTCTTCAAAGGTAAGAACTTTGAAATGAGTCTTACTCACCAGTGTCTCTCCAGAACCTCGCGCAGTGCTTGTCACACAGTAGGTAGATGGTAAATGACTACGGAAGTGAACCAATCAACCCCTCTCCCCTCCACCAGCTCCCACTGACTGAGAGTTATACAGAGGCAAAGAAGGGCCATTCTGAGGCCACAATGTACTGAACATAAACATCTCTCTGCAACTTTCTAGCTTGCCTCTTTCTGTATCCCTTTACCCTAGATTACGCGTATATCTGCAAGAAGGGCCAAGAACAAAAATCAGTAGAACAGAGACGAACAGTAGCAGCCACAAACTAGAGGGTTCCTTGTTTTTCATTTCTCTTCTGTTTTGACTTTCAAAAGGAATGTCAAGATTTTACTCTTTGTCTGGTGCTCTTAATCTAAAATGCCTAACAGTCCCTACATAGATAGAAGATTTGGATAATTATAAGTTTGATGGGGTTATAGGGAAAGTTTGAAAATCATTCTATACCTTCTAGAAATATTCCAAGTCAAATTGGTTAAAGAAATTTGCTTTTTCCTCTTCAGTTCTACATCATGTACCCAGGAATTCAGGGTTTGAGGATTTTTCATTCCATTGCATATAACTGATAAATAATACGAGCCTTTTCCAGAAGACCCGCTGTTTTCTGAGAACTGTTCCTATAGCTCTGTGGCAGACATTACCACGTGATAAAAAATCTGTTCCAATTTCCTCTTCTTTGCCTGCTTTGTCTTACAAATGTCGGAAAGAACTAAGACACTTTTTCAGTCTCCTTGAAGTTGGGCCGTGACACAGACACAGTCTGGCCATTGAGGTGTAAACCTGAGTCTGATAGAAGGTTTCTGGACAAGTTTTTGATTTCCTGGTGAAAGAAACACACGTCTCTATCCTTGCTCCCTTTCCCATTTCTCCATCTGTGCATGCTGGGATGATGCCTGGACCTGCTGTAGCCACCTTGCAATTTTGAGGTGAAAAAAAATAGAAGCATGAGGGCAAAGCACCTTCACACTAAGGAAAGCAAAGCAGAAAGACAGAAAGGCCTTGGTCCTAGTTGGCATCATTAGCAAGTACCTACTTCCAGGCCTCGTGTTGTCCAGCCCATACATGTCAGTATTGCTTAAACCACTACTAGTCAGTGTCATTCCTGACTGATTCAAGCCACAGGTAAGAACATTGAGAATGAAACTGAGCTTGGTTACCTATGGTATCATTCAAAAGCTGAAACATGGTTAATCCTTACCAAATTTAATCCTAAATATTCTCTTTATGCCCGTGGTCAGGCCTGCCCTTCTCCTGCATCTGGCTCCCATTCCTTTAAAGCCCACATTTCTACTTCAACCTAACAATGTGGTGGGGGGAAGAAGCCATACACCATCTGTCACGGGGTTCATGATTTACAGCTGACCAAGGACAGCCTCTAAGTAGCATATGTTCTACTGCAACGTGTGGTTCCTTTAACAAATTCTGGGTCATAACATTTAAAATTGATATCATAGCTACTATTTCAAAAATATTGTATTCATTTCCCAAAGCTACCGTGCAAATTACCACAAACCGAAAGACTTAAAACAGAAATTTATTATCTCACAGCTCTGGAGACCAGAAGTACGAAATCAAGGTGTCAGCAGGGCCATTCTCCCCTAGAAGGCTCTCAGAGAGAAGCCCTTCTTCTCTCTTCCAGCTCCCGGTGGCTCCAGGTGTTCCCTGTCTTGTGGCAGCATCACTCCAATCTCCTCATCTTCACATGACCTTCTCCTCTATATTTGTTCTTTTGTCTGTGTCTCTGCTTCTTCTTATAAGGACACTTATTTGACTTAGGGCCCACCCAGATAATCCAGGATGATCTTGTCTTGAGTCCTTTAATTACATCCACAAAGACTCTCTTTCCAAATAAGGTCACACTCACAGGAACCAGGTGAACACATCTTTTGAAGGCCACCATTCATCCTATTACAGTGATCTTCCTTCCTGTGCTAGAACTATTATTCTATTCTTTTTCTTTGTTGGATCTCATTAACTTTGAATTTTTTTTAACCCATGTGAAGAAATGTTTATGATTTAAGTCATATTGGATCAGAATTTAAGGTTGTTTGTTGAAATATGTGTTAGATTTCATAGTTTAAAGAATTATTTTTCTTATTATGTTCTAGTCTTTATTTCTCATGGTAAAGTAAAAAATAGATGACTTTAGACAGGTAAGTACATCATGGCAGTAAAATATTTACCACATTTAATATCACCTAGGCAAAACATTTCTTGTGATTTATTAACCATAATCTTTAACACAGACTGAGTTATTATTATTTTTAGGGCATGAATTACTTTCTATCTAGACCAATTGTTTTTAACCCTGCTCATACATTATAATCACACAGGGACCTTTAAAAAATATATGTGTAGGGCTTCCCTGGTGGCACAGTGGTTGGGAGTCCGCCTGCCGATGCAGGGGACCCATGTTCGTGCCTCGGTCCGGGAGGATCCCACATGCCGCGAAGCGGCTGGGCCCGTGAGCCATGGCCGCTGAGCCTGCACGTCCAGAGCCTGTGCTCCGCAATGGGAGAGGCCACAACAGTGAGAGGCCTGCGTACCGCAAAAAAAAAAAAGCGTGTGTGTGTGTGTGTGTGTGTGTGTGTGTGTAGGCCCCACTACAACCAGTTGAGTACATATGTCTGGGGATGGGCCTGGGTATCCATAGTTTTTTAAAGCCCCCAAAGTGATTCTTATGTATAGAGAAGATTAAAAGCTGACCTGCATTCTTACTAATCCTTGTCTTCTTCAATACCATTCATTTATTCAACCAAGTAATGATTATGCACTTTCTAATGTGTAAGTCTTTGTGGGAAATGTAGGGATATATAGGACTTTTTTCTTATCTGCAGGTTTATAGTTAGGTCGTCTTGGTGTATAATATTCTAAGTGTAATGTGCCATTTACACTCCAGAGTGGTGGAGCCCAATGTCTGTAGGGAACTTCTCGCCTGGTTAGTCTGCAAAACTCAAATCAATTTAAAAAGTAACTTGTATCACTATTGCTTAACTTCCCTGAGCACACACACCGCTGCTAGT
Source organism: Tursiops truncatus (assembly GCF_011762595.2). Taxonomy (NCBI): domain Eukaryota; kingdom Metazoa; phylum Chordata; class Mammalia; order Artiodactyla; family Delphinidae; genus Tursiops; species Tursiops truncatus. The sequence continues at coordinate 22,205,554 of NC_047044.1, read as the reverse complement.
AAGAATCAGAGCAAAAAAAGATTCCTATGCTTGACATCATCAGAGAGAACCTCTACAAAGTCAGCAGCTTCTAATGTATCTTAGATCCCTTCCACAAAGTAGAAATCAATATATGCTTTAAAAAAAAATCAGTACTAGTAGTGATTTCTATTAGTTGGAAAAGCTTCAACAATAAAGTTGTGTATGCCCTAGGGAAGTGCTAAGGACTGGAAATTCCCCCAGCTTCCAGCTGCTTGGGAAGAACCTTGGGGTGTTGATTCCATGTGGGCAGGTGTGAAAGGTAATGACAGTGGGGATGGGTGGGGGCAGGGTCTGGCAGCTGCTGCTTCGTCAGTGCACACCCTAATCATTGCTGCTGTTGCTGTGTCTGTCTGACATTCACAGACACATCAGTACAGGCCACCCAGAGCTCTGCAGTCACACAAAGCAGCAACAGGAAGAGAGAAGAAGAGGTTTGTAGGGAAGACCCTGCACATGAAAGGCTCAGGGTAGAGACCAGAGTAGATCTGGAGTCTACAGCTGTGAGTCAGCTTTCAGAAAAAGAGAACTGGACAACGTAATCTAAGGAGTCATAGAGTCACTTAAATCTGAGGTCATGTTGATGCAAGACAGAGAAGAAGGAGGAGGGGAGCTGGAGGAGAATAAGATAGCAAGTCAAATACTTAAAAACTACTGAAGAGATTAGGAATCAAATTGATCACTTGTACATTGATCAAATATTTATTGAGCATCTTCTGTATGTTCCACATTTGAGGATGCAGGAGTGAACATACACTCTGGTGAGGGAAATGGGCCATTAGCAAGTAGACAGGTAAATGAGGAGATTTCAGGGTTATAAAAACAAACAAACATACATACATTCTGGGTAATGTGATGGAAACTGATGGAGGATGGGGAGATACTACTTTAGTTTGGGTGGTCGAAGGCCACCCTAGGAGATGATGAGTGAGCTGAGATGATGTGGAAGAAGAAAAAAGATGTACATTAAGTACAGGCAGCAGGAACAGCTACTGAATTGGCCCTGAGGTGGGAACACATTTGGAGTTTGCAAAGAATCAGATGATATCCAGTCTGGGATCAGAGCAAGGACATGTCAGAAAGAAGTGGAAAAGGCAAGTGGGTTTGATGAAGAGCAAGTAGCTGGGCTTCTGGAAAGATCAGGTTGCAGGTCTTTCTGTTCTAGTCGGAAATGGACCGAGGTCCCCCTGGGTAAGCTGCTCAGAGCTGTCCTGGTACAGATAGCCTGTCAGTTCTGACAGCAGCCATCCTATCCTCCCAGCTATAATGATGTTAGCTTTGCAGTTGCCTTCTTTTTAGTATTCCAATCACTCAGGGCCTGCACCTCCATTCCCTGGGGGTTGTTTTGATAGTTTCACTATGTGCACAATGATTTTCAAGCGGGAGAGACATGAGGGACTGCACCAGCATAAGTCAGTGATGTCAACCCCTGCCAACTACTATGACTGAAAAAGTCAGATTCCTGGAGGGACTTTATTTATACTGCCACATCCTGACAGATCTGAGGTCTCTCTTGGCATATGAACATGGTATCATCTTATATCTATGGAAATGAAAACAGAATGGGAGGTTTTTTTTCCCTAAGCAAAAGGGAAATATTAACTCAAGACCTAAACTCTTTTATTCATTTGTGCACCCTTCCCACAATGCTGTACGGTGTTACACTGATTTCAAGACACACACTTTCCCCTCATTTTACCATCTCTGAACTGGTAATGCATCTTACAATCAATGGTGCCTCACAATTGCTGTGACATGACTGTCATCGCCTGTGCACACACACTTGGTCATAGCCGTTCATGTTGTTAGTAAAGTCCACGGGCATTGTTGATCCTACATGTGGTGAGTATCATTAGCATTTTAACTGTGTTTAAAAAGATTACACTACATCTTGGCATTAATATGAACAGTTACTTGGTACTTAGAAAGGTTAAAATAAAAAAAGACGGTAATTTGATATTTGTGAAGCAAATATCTTCACTGGAGAAGAGATTGCAATTACATATTTTCTTTAAAAGCAGCAACCTGTGAGGTATGGGACTGAAGAAAGGAAGATGTCCATAAATACATGACATCATATTATGCCTTGTTACTGTGCTACGTGAAAAAAATTTACATACTGCATGCCACAGAACTCAGCAAAACCAGGAGAAACTGACAAAGCCCTCTAAATGAAAGAGATTGCAAAGCCGTGCAAGGCTCTTGTAATGGGTTTATATCTTGGACAGAATCACCATAAGGCACTGTGTCATAATTTAATTTGCAGCATTTTTTCTTTCTTAAGGATGCATAAAATAATGGTGCATCTTATAATAGATGGCATTTTAGAGTCCATGAAATACAGTGGAGCAGAGCAGATGTTTTTGTCTTGAGATGACTAGGGCTATGTAAATACCAGAACCCATTTACCCCATTATCTTCAGAATGTCTTGTAGGCCACGTACACATTGCCACAGGTCTGGCCACTTGAAAACTTATAATGCACCATGTGCCTCACACCTGTGGCAGACTGAACAAAATGTTCTTACGGCAACCTGATCCCCTTGGTTACTGAGCTGAATTTAGTCAAAAGCATCTAAATACTTAGATAAATATGAAGCATAGAGAGATGATCGTGAAGTAAATGGTCTTAATGAAAAATAAGACGCTAAGGCAATTACTTAAAATTCTATGTAAGAAGGTCATTATGTCTTAATGTCTGATTTTGAAAAGTCAGGACTAGTGGCCCTGAGGTTTTTTTCCTTTAAGGTGTTCTCAGATCAGTGTGAGCAGGCAGACTGGGAAGAGAGTCAGGTGGAAAGCTACGAAATAATTCACAGCCCTGCTGCGGGCAGGTTGTCAATCACTATGTGTAAAGCCGGTACCGATTTTTTTTAGAGTTCATAGTCATTCTCCTATTTCTACTCAAGAATACCGTCTTAAAGATGTGGTCGAGGGCTTCCCTGGTGGCGCAGTGTTTAAGAATCTGCCAAGGCAGGGGACACGGGTTCGAGCCCTGGTCCAGGAAGATCCCACATGCCATGGAGCAACTAAGCCCTTGCGCCACAACTACTGAGCCCACGTGTCACAACTGCTGAAGCCCGTGCGCCTAGAGCCTGTGCTCTGCAATGAGAGAAGCCACTGCACTGAGAAGCCCGTGCACCAAAATGAAGAGTAGCCCCCGCTCACCGCAACTAGAGAAAGCCCGCGTAGCAGCAACGAAGGCCCAATGCAGCCAAAAACAAAAAGGTGTAGTTGAGTTCTTTGACAAATAGCAGATCAATAGCTGAGGACATGCTGCCTGGTGAGAGTTGGTGGAAAAAGGGCACACCACTCTGCCCAAACCGCAGGCTGAATGTTTGCTGTAATAGCAGGTTCTAAAGAGGAAAAACTTCTGCATGACAGTGGAGCCTTAAGTAGGGTGCAGTGTGCAGAAACGTTTCTTTGGCCACACTTTGGTTTTTCTCAGGTGTAGATCAAAAATATTTATTTCAAAAGAAAAGAAAAGCTGATGTGCTACATACTCCTATATATGTGTAATTGCTTCTAGACATTTCTTTTTTTTTTTTGGCCGAGTTGCCAGGCTTGTGGGATCCTAGTTTCCTGACCTGAGATTGAACCCGGCCCTCTGCAGTGAAAGCCCAGAATCCTAACCACTGGACCCACAGGGAATTCTCTAGACATTTCTGCTTCGAATGTGTGGCCTATAGGGAGTTCAGAGTTACATGTTCAACAGAACTCTTGACATCTCCTCCCAAATATTCCCGATCTCAAGAAATAGTTCAGACCAAAGCCTCTGAGTTATCCTCAACTCCTGTCATTTCTCCTACAATCAATACCTAAGTCATCAGCTCTGTCTTCACTGAGTATTCTGCTTCGCCTGCTTCACCACAACCACTTTAGCACAAGGCGCCATCATCTCTTGCCTCGACTACTGGGAAAGTCTCTCAGCTAGATTTTCACTCTCACCATCCCTGTCAGAGCCCCTAACTTCCCCTGAGGGTCTGTTCGTCCCACAGCACAGAAAGTGAGCCTTTAAACATAAACCAAACCATGTCACACACCCTTTCTCAAACCCTCTCCGATGGCTTCCACTCACTCTTAGAATACACAGCCATGACCCACACTACCTGGTCCTCAGCCATCTCTCTGACATCTTCTACCAGCCTTGCCCCTTGCTCGTGCTCTTACAGTCATGCTGGCTTCATCACTGCTCCTCAAACAGGCTAAGCATGATCCTGCCCAGGGTGTTTGCATTTGATGTTCCCTCAGCCTGGAATGCTGACCTTTGCAAGGCTTATTCTCACATTTCGTTCGGATTTCTTCCCAAGTAACACTCCCTCAGAGAAGCCATTTCTGCCCACCATCCTTAAATCTGGTCACTTTCTGTCCTCTCACCCTGCTTTAGGTTTCTTCATAGTATGTGCCGCCATCTGACATCATATCATTGACTTGTTTTGTTACCTGCTTATTGTCTGCCTCCCTCTCTAGAATGTAAGCTCCACGAAAGCAGGGACTCTGTCACTTTTGTTTTGTTCTCCCCTCTATTTCTAGAGCTTAGAACAGTGCCTGGCATATAGTAGGTGTTCAATACATATTTTCTTCTAAAATAAATAATGCATGTACTTCTTTATATATCAGACCCTCAGTTATACACCTTCTAGACACACTGAGGCCCTACAAATGCTTATATTGTGTAGTTTGCCTTTCAACTCAAGCATCTTTACCCAACATGCCAGGCATCTGCAGCTGATGGCAGCACCCAGAGGTGGCACTGAGATGGGGGGCAGGTCACAGAAATGGCTGCCTCTCCCAGGCCCTCCACTGTCAAGGAGGTAAAGCTTGACTCTGACCACCTTGCCTCCTGTGGCTTCTTCTGTATCTTTCCCCGCTCTTCCCTGGCAGAAATTCAAGCAGTGAATATTGTTTAGCACTCACTTTGTATAGGGTGCGGGGGATGGGTATACAGTTTGAGCCTTCTGAGGTCAGAACCTCAAGGAGCTTGGTGTCTGGCAGGGATGGGGGTGACGAGGATGAATCAAAACAAACATAAGGCCTGTTACAAAGGTTAAGTGTCTTGCCCCAGAGGCATTAAGGAAGCAACACTTGAATTTGGCTCATCTAACCCTGCACCCAGTCTCTTTTCACTTTGCCACCCAAGCCTGCTTTCCCTCTGGTGCTTCTCTGTATTTCTAAGTTTGTCCTAAATCCCCCTCCTCTCTTTCTCTATATTCAAAGCTCCAAATCCTACCCTTCTGGGTGAGGTTATATGTCAGCTGATACTCTGATCACAGTAGCTCACAATAGGTGAGAATGACTGATAGGCTTAGCTCTCTCAGGTGGCTTTCACACCATAACCTGCTCTTCTCTGCTGCAGCCAGTCTCATGGAGACACACATGTGAGGGGCGATCTGTTTACCTCTTTGGGGGAAATTGTGGGGGAAAGGGTACCACCTGGGGTTGGCTTGCTTACTTGGAGTCTTTCCACCTCATCTTACCTCTCTAGGCTTCCAAGGACCAATGCGTGAACTAGGTCGAGGCACAGCCTTTCCTCCCTCTTTAGTACAATTTCTGAAGGACAGTTGGTAATTAATTTTTGGCATTTGGTAGGTGGTAAAACACTCCCCCCTCCCCCAGGTATGTGTGTGTCCGCGTGTGTATGTGGTGGTGATGCAGATCATTTACAGCAGGTGAATGATCAGAAACCACACTCCTGGGCTTCCCTGGTGGCGCAGTGGTTAAGAATCCGCCTGCCAATGCAGGGGACATGGGTTCGAGCCCTGGTCCGGGAAGATCCCACATGCTGCGGAGCAACTAAGCCTGTGCTCCACAACTACTGAGCCTCCGGTCTAGAGCCCGTGAGCCACAACTACTGAGCCCGCATGCCGCAATTACTGAAGCCCGTGTGCCTAAAGCCTGTGCTCCGCAACAAGAGAAGCCACTGCAATGAGAAGCCCGCGCACCACAACCAAGAGTAGCCCCTGCTCACTGCAACTAGAGAAAGCCCACGTGCAGCAACGAAGACCCAACCCAGCCAAAAATAAATAAATAAATAAATAAAAATAAGTAAATTTATTTTTAAAAAAAGAAACCGCACTCCTGTTCGTCTTGAGCCACATGTGTTCCCCAGCGGCTGCCACTAGGAAGAAACGAAGCTGCCTCAGGCAGCCACCGTGGCTAACGCTGCTGGAAAATTTCTCTGTAAGGCTGAGAACACGAGAGAAAAAATTGTGGGTGTTCATTCTGTTGTTAGATATGTCTCCGTTTCAAGACCAGCCTCATCCAACTCCTTTCAGGGTACGGGACACTTGTGAATGTGAAACAGGAAGGACTGGTGGCTTTTTTCAACAAACCTCAACCAGTTCTTTTCCGACAGCACTTCACCTGTGTTTTAGTCAGCTCAGGCTACTATAACAAATTACCATAAACTGGGTGGCATAAACAACAGAAATTAATTTCGTACAGTTCTGGAGGCTGGATGGCTGAGATCAGGGTGCAGCGTGGTCGGGTTCTGGTAAGGGCCCTCTTTTGAGTTGCAGATGGCTGGCTTCTTGCTGTGTCCTCACACGATGGAGACAGCAAGCTAGTTCTCTGGTTTCTTCTTATTAGGACCCTAATCCCATTCATGAGGGCGCTGCCCTCACGATCTAATTACCTCCCAAAGGACCTGCCTACAAATACCATCACATTGGGATTAAGAGTTCAAGATATGAATCTGGGGGGGCACAAACATTCAATCCATTGCAACCTGTAAAATGGGGTTGGCAACAGTGAGCATCTGATAGCATTAAGGTGAGATGAAATATCTCAGTATATTTTAAGCACATTGCTTTACACATAAGCAACCTTAGGCCAGTCAGCAAATATTTATTTGCCACCTACTGTGTGTGAGGCACTGTTCTAGGAGCTGGGGATACAGGAGTGAACAAAATACATCCATACCCAGATGGAGTTCATAGTGGTTAACAATCATGATAATAAAGGCAGAGCCAGGATGCAAATCCTAGCAGTTTAGCACCAGAGCCCACAGTCTCCTCCATGACTCCATAGCGCCCCTTCTTCACTGAGAGCGAGAAGGCGGATAATAAACCTGAGAGGTTGTGGGAACCGAAATCCCGGACCTCCAGAATAAAGCCGCAGACGTGTACTTGGCGGCCATCTATCAATACCTGAAGGTGCCAATCGAAGCTTTTCGTAGGTGATACCGTCCAAGAGCACAGCACTGGGGAAAGGAGATCTAAGGACAAAATCTTGAGCAAGATTGACTTTTAATGAAGGGGAAGACAGAGGTACAAAAACTCCTATTATTGCTATTGTTGCTGTTATTCCCTGTGACTGTCTAGAGGCGTCAGCTACCTAAGGAACCACATTCAATTAAGAAAGTATCTGTTGCATTCCCACTTTGAACAAAGGGTCAGTGTGCAACAAGTGTCTGAGCAAGGCAAGAAATTGATTCTCCATTAGACGAATACTTCAGTATTTAATTTTTTAAAATAATTTTGTTTGATGGTCAATTAATTCAACAATTTTCAGCTTCTTATAGCTCTAGCAAATCCATTATCATAGTGTGTTTATCATCTAAGTTATTATACTCTAGTTGTTGAACGTTGGTTGTCCACAAATTCTCCATACATTTAAGCCCTATCCAAATCTTTTTTTTCCCCTGTGGGCCCCACTAATCATTTCAGATTTTCTGAGACCGTTTTGATTTCACATATTCTGATTGGAGTCTTAGAAACAATAAGACCATCCAGAATTCTAAAATTCTCTCTTCTTTTCTCTAATCAAAACTTCTCTTTTGTGGTGGATTGATCGAACTAATGGTCTTAATTTTTCATCTGACTTGCATCCAAGGCATGTGCTATGTGCATTTCGGCTTACTGTACCAAGAGGTGAAATATATCCTCCCCTTTCAACTTAATTCTCAGTTGGTCCCATAGCTTCCTTTGGCCAATTGTTGGCAGATATGAGGCAAGTGGAGGCCTGAAAACGTGCTTGCACGTTTTTGTTTCTCTCTTTGCTATAGGATGTGCCTGGGAGAGTATGTTAGAGGATGGGGTACAAGAAGTAGAGCCGAGCTGCCCCACTTGTCTCAGCTGAGACCATCCCAGGTGAGTTGACGCTCATACTCCAGCAGATCAGAGGCACCTGCCTGATGTGAGGGAGCCAGCTGGGATCAGAAAAAATTTCCAGCCAAGTCCAGCCTAAATTACTGACCCACAGACTCGTGAGTGAAACAAATGCTTATTGCTTTAAGCCACTGCATTTTCAGACAGTTTGTTGCACAGCACTGCTGTCGCAATGGATAATGGATAATGCTTCCCATAAATTTTAGGCACTTGGAAGCTGCCCCTCCATTTTGCCTCCATTCAACAAAAATTGAGTGCTTTCTACTTGCAAAGCATTGTGCAAAATGCTTTACTACATTACTTTATCTAATCCTGACAACACTATTATCTAGAAGATAGATAATGTTATTACACAAAATTTAGATGCAAGGAAATTTAAGCTTAGAGAAAGTTAAGTGACTTGCCCAAGATGGTAAAATGATAAGAAATAGTTGGGAGTCAAAGCCCGGAAGCCTCTTTTTAGACCCTGTGCTTTTACCACTGTTGCTTGCCTTTTACTCTACTGGTTCCTCCACCTCACCTTATTTTTCTCCTGCCCACCTCCATCCCCTAATCAGGAGGAGACCCTGTGTTTCATTTGGGATGCAAAGACCACTTTTATACTTAGCTCCCCTAAATACTACTCTTCTTACAGCCAATGTAAATGGTTAACTTCTCCATTAGCCTGGAAGTTCTTTTGAGGGTAAGGACTGTAAAATGCTTATTACATTTTTTCCCCACAGCTTCTATGAAGTAGAATTTTTAAAAAGGTAATGATCCTATTCAAGTTTTAGGAAATCTAATTATCCCCCCTAAGCAATTAATACAAAATTAAGAAAGACTCTACTAGAGAATATATATATATGTTTATGCAACACACACACACACACACACACACACACACAAACACGCACACACATTTAAAAGGGCACTGTTATCCCAAACTAGTTTAATTGGTGGAATGCACAGTAGAGGGTTTTTCCCATTTTGTTAAACAATTTTAGATACATGGTGCTTGAATTTGGTGTTTGATGCCTACAAGAATAAAACTCTTCTGGTTCATGTTTCATTATACTAATATTAGAAAAATGAATTGATATAAAACTGGCACTGAATAATTTCTGTTTTGCAGCGAGTTTCTGCATTTAAGAAACTGTTTTAGATTTAGTCACTGGCCCTGTACTTTAGGTATGCCGCCACCAGGTGGCGGCAGGGTGCCAGATATAAGGTCTGTACAGTAAGGAATTTACATGCTTTCAAGTTCAAGTTAATAGCTCTTTGCTTGAGTTCAAAAAAAATTTGAGACCACAGATAGCTAATTTAACATAATATATCTATTTATTAAAACGCCTAAACTTAAATTCTAAATCAACCTTAAACATCTTTAAAGCAGATGTAAATCCTACAAAATCACCTATCTCATCTCTCTTCTCCCTGGCTTTGAATTATTATTATAATGGGTAGATTCTAACATTAATCTTGTATACTTACTTTGGTGATAAATTAACCTTTATGATTTACTCTGAGTGTTTATATTTATTGTCAATCTCTTCCATGGCAGCTTGTATGTCAGGCTTCAAAATTCTAAACAGTTTTCTTCTAACAAAAAGACCTCTTTGGCTTTCCTTTCATCTCAGGAGGTAGAGGCTTATCTCTTCAGTATGATCTCAGATCTTCTCCCAAGGAAGACCCAAAGCATTTCTCCATCTGGATAGCATGAAAAGTGTTGCATTTGCATTTTGCACAGGGCTTTTTCCTTTTTTATTTTCTACACTGTAGAATAATTCATTAGAATATTCCCCCTCTCAAAGCTCCTAAAAAGCACAGAGCCAGTTTACAGTATTTACCTATTTAACTGCAATGCAAATGAATCTCCTTAGCAACAGGCTCTGCCCTAAATATCTCCAGAAAAGAGTTAAAGAAACAAAAGTCTTCATGTCATATTAGAAATCTGAGCAAAATACAGAATAAAAAATTAACTGACTTTATTATAATTAATGATACTATATATGGAAATGGAGCAGTTTCAACGTAAAGGAGATACTGAACTACTTCAAAACACAGTCAGAAGTGCCCACTCTTATGGATTGTCAAACTGAAACTTTGGAATAGATTCTAGAAGGGTTTAAGATTATGGATGATAGGTTGAGAATAAGTACATCCCTATCCTCTGAGCCACTACCCTGCTCTGCCCCAAGGTTGTTTGTTTCAAGAATAAATAGAACTGGGTGGCTGAGAGTCAAGGACCAATGCTATGTAGTTGGGGGAAAAAGGACACTAGCAATTCCATACCTAAGCACAGTCAGAAAAAAAAAAAGGTGGGATGGGGAAGGCTCTCTGCAGCTTTATCCTGCAGCTCCTACACAAAGCTCAGAGTCATTCCTGTCACATTCACCCACTCCAGGAGTGGAAATATTCTGAGCAGCACTAAGCAGTGCTGGGAGACTGAGAGGCTAAGGCAGAGGGAAGGGGTTGGAGTTGGGAGTGGTGGAAGAGAGAGGTTGAGCAGTGATTTCTAGAGGCCACAGTCTGCACAATAAACAGGGCGGCTGTCTGTGTTCTAACACGAGTGAGTACTGACAGCGAGAAGCAAATGGCAGCTAAGCTGTGAAAGCATGCTCCAAGGGAGCTGGCCAGCTCCCAGCCTAATGCTGGGAGAGAGAGAAAGAAAAAAATAGAGGCAAAAGAAAAATAGAACAGGGAGAGAAGAGAACGGGATGGATAATAAAAACTCTCATGTGATTTGAAGTCTCACAGGAAACCTATGAAGCCAGCGGAGCAGATATTATTATCTTCTATTTAAAAAGGAGAAACTGAGACCAAGAGTTGATAAGTGACTTTTTTAATGTCACATACTGAGTGGCAGATATAGGATTCAAAGTCAAGTGACCTGATTCTAAAATAAAGATGAAAGAAGAGAGGGTGCATTTGAAACACTGACACACACAGTCTGTCCTACCATTTACTTTATAAACAGTAAGTAACATTTTCAGATAACCAAGGCTTTGCCTTTTAAGGGTCAAACTGAAACAATTTTAGCCACTATTGAAAGGCATTTCTGAAAGGTATTGTATTTGTCCTTGCCTCCCTTGAATACTGACTGTAATTTGCCCTCTTCTAGATACATAGGGTTATGATGATGGAAATTGACTCTATATTTATGGACTCCAAATTCAGGGACACCCCCAGGTTCTAAGGAGGCACACAGGTTTTACTGCTGTCATGCCTAATACATTCATGGCTAGAAATAGCTGCAGAGCAGAATCGGCTGACTCAGCTCCTATTTCCCTCGCAGTCAGCCCTTCCTTCTTACGTGTGTCGGCTTCTGGCCCCAGCCTACTGCTTCTGATCATGTCATTCTCCTGATTAAAATCCTTTTAATGGCTCCCCACTGACTACAGCAGTGGTTTTCAACCCAGGCTACACATTAAAATCACCCGGGGAGCTTTTAAAACACTCCCAATGCCCAGATTCCACCACCAAAGATTTTGACTCAGTTGTTTAGGTATGGGGCCCTAGCCTACAGGGATTAATGTAAGTAGCATGCACTGGGGCTTCTGGATTAACAAGGATTGGATTTATCTCCCCCCCACCTCCCCAATGCCCCTGCTCTCACCTGAAACTGAAAATGGAGACAAAATCTATGAAACACTACTTTTGGAATGAAGCAATGAAGGAAATTGATATCTGAGAGATGAGAAACAGAGTGAACCCTAAAATTGTCCTAGTTTACCACCTTGAGAGAATTCTCAGGCCATTATGCAGGGAAGAAGAAGCCAGGGAGTCTGGAAGACTCTTTGAATTGAGAAGACGGAGGTGAGAGTCTAGGGAGACTAAAGTGGCTAGACTTTTCTGTATAGAGTACTAGAGAGGACAGAGGGCTGACCAGCACATGCATATGAGGAAACTATCTGAGGCCAGATTAAAAAAAAAAATGCCAGAAAAGATTAGTGGAAGTAGTATGTAGAGCTCAAACAGGGCTGATAGTAGTCTGCACTATTCAGACCGGGAAACCTGGAAATTCACAGGGCATTGTTAGAATACTCGGAAGCATCTTGCCTCAGTAGTGCAAAGAATAAGTCATAGACTAACTGATGCTCTGGTTTTGCCTAACAAATCTTAAAAGTAAGACCTGAAAGGATCAAAATATATCCAAGGAGCTTCTCTGTGTCTGATAATGGAGCCCAAGAATATTTATAGGAATACAAAAACATCCAGTACCTAACAAGGTAAAATTTGTTGACACCTGGCATGCAATACAAGTTACCAGGCATGCCAAGAACACTGAGGAGAAGAATCAATCAACTGAAACTGACCCCAAACCAACACAGATGTTAGAAGGCAAGGGCATTAAAACAGTTATTATAACCACATTCTTTATGTTCAACAAGTTAGAGAAAAGACTGAGAATGTTAAATAGAGACCTGAAAAATAAAGACTGAAGTCTAACTTCTGGAGATGAAAACTATAATCTCTGAGATTAAAAGTACACTGGATGTTAATAATGGCAGATTAGGTATCATAAGAAGAAAAGATAAGTGAACTTGACACAGCAATAGAAACTATCCAAATGAATCACAGAGAGAAAAAATAATGAAAAAAAATAAGTAGAGTATTGGTGAGTTGTGGCCCAACTTTAAATGGCCTAATATACATGTGATTGAAGTTTCCAAAGGAGAGGAGAGAGAAGGCCAGGCAGAAAACAACATTTTAAGAAATAATGACCATGATGCAGCCAACAGGGAAAACAATTTAGAGGTTCCTCAAATATTTAAAAACAGGATTACCATATGATCTAGCAATCCTACTTTTAGGTATATATCCAAAAGAATTGAAAATAGGATCTCACGGAGATGTCTGTACACTGATGTTCATTGCAGCATTATCCATAATGGCCAAGGAGTAGAAGGAACCTAAATGTCTATCAACAGATGAATGGCTAAAGAAAATGTGGTATATACATTCAGCCTTAAAAGGAAGAAAATCCTGTCATATGCTATAAGGGTCCTGATGAAGAATACTTTGTAGCCTGTGGGAATGGGAGAAAAGGCTGGAATGCTGAGCTTGGCTTAGATCTGGGTAGTATGTTCAGGCATGGAATGTGGAAGGGTGGACGTGGCTTCTTCAGAGGAAATTTGAAATGCTACTATTTTAATCAGGAGAAGAGTGAATGAAATCTGGGTGGGGAAAAAACAACGGTGTCTACTAAAATAACTTTTTTAAGGTAGAAATTTCTAGATACTCAGAACATGATTTTCTTTTTTGCACAGAGATGGGTCATTAATAGCTATAATCAGAGGGTTTCAGTTATTCATGAAATTAATTTGTTGCTGAGTGTCTAGACTGTCTCTTCAGGGCCAAATGCCTTGTTTACTTTCATTGTGTGTGTGTGTGTGTGTGTGTGTGTGTGTGTTTACTAATTCCAGTATCAACACTTAGCAGTGCTTATTCAATAATATTAACCCCAAGGCACTGTAAGAATGCAAATTCACTTTAAATGCAAAAGAAAAGCTATATTCCTTCCAATGAAGTTTTAGTGTTTAAGTGCATTTTATTGTGATGTAACTTTATCTCATTTTAGGTCAATGCTCCAAAGTTGAGAGCAGCATGATAGGTGCAGATACGCAAAACATGCTGAAAGATAGTGGAATCAATAATACCAGCCTTAGCCCATCATCAATCTCCATGCCATATGTGAAAGGGCTAAAAATCACTTGAAAGTGAGTATTTATTTGGAAGAGGATTGTTCATCTCATATGAGGAACGTAGAAGGGTGCTTCTTCCAAAACTTGGGCCAAGTGAGGCAAGCCTCTGGAGAGTCCTGCGAAGAGCTTGCAATTTAGATGCAGTGAGTGTGGGCGGTAGAGTCCAGGGGCTTTACCTGACACATAGCGTCTGAAAAAGTCTGAAGCCCAGAGGCGGTGTCTAGCTGTCCCGAAGGCTTGTGAAGAGCCAGCTGTACCGTCTATGAGTGTAAATAAAATGCTTAAATCCACAGGTCGTACATAAAGTTTGCTCTACACTTGAACACTCATATCCAGTTATTTAGTTAAAGCCTTCGGCTTTGATTAAAGTTGTTAACATTTGAAGTGTTGACTAATGTAGCCTCCCTGGTGTGGAAATATGAATATTCTTCTCATTTATTAATGTCCTATAGTGAAAGCATAACCTTTTACTTAAAATAATTGGTCTGGAAATGGAATTATAATATTCTTCTCCCCATTCCTCCCCTGCAATTTGTGAATTTGGTGATTATTCTTCTTGGTTGGGATTATAAGTTATCATTTGCATTTATCCAATACACACATATACAAACACACACTCACAGACACAATGCAAAAAAACTTCTGGGAGTAAATTTAATTTCAGTTATAGCAATGAGGGTAGGCCAGAGAAAAGTGTGACTTTATAATTCTGGTCATGAAATAAAAACATCAAAGCAAGTAATAAGTCTAAATTTGATGCTGATAGGACTATATTTCTACTATATTTAAAGCAAATAAAGTCACACTATTGAAGATTTAACATAAAATTAGAATGTTAACTTTGAAAGTTTCTTAGTGTATCTCCAAGTGATTAGATTATCACAAAATTTCCCTGGGAAGGTAGAAATGGAATCAACAACATTGCAAAAGAAAAAACAAAAAAGAAATCTGACAGCCCTACGCAAAAGAGTGATGTAAGTATAGTTTCAGCAGCTATTAGGCAAGAAGCAAATGATATGCTCATCAATTTTCTGTTATAAAAATAAGCCCAAAGGATTTTCATGGGACACATATGGGTATTGCTACCTTAATTATTTTGTTTCTACCCAAAGGTATTTAAAACACAACCAACTGTCAGAGTTGGATTTTTAAAGATATTCCTGTACTTATGAGCAGAGATTTAAGAATGTACTGAAGACTGAACTTTATTTTGTTCTTCACCGGGTACTTTTATCATTATCAATATTGTAGGAGATCATAAGCCTGGACTAGAATTATTTCCTTGGTAAAAAATGAATGATAAAACTAATGGGAAATTAATAATGTGTTCTACATTGATGTTCACAGATGTATAAATTGGACAGTGTTCAAATTTATTTCATCTAATCAAAATCCCCTTAGTAGGTACACAGTGATAAAATAAATTAATGTTGTTTTTCATAATTGCAATACGTTTTTGTTGTTGTTTAGGAAAGGGATTATTTCATAGAGATTATAATTATCCATACCTACTTCATGCAGAAAATGTGTAGCCCTTTTATTTAAAATTTCCCCCTGGCAGAGCTGTAGAGATTTTTCAATAGCAGTAAAAACTGTTGTGTAAACTTGGTAATACCATATGGAAGGCCTGAGTAACCTTCTGAGTAAAAAAAAAAAAAAAAAAAAAAAAATTCATGTACTTATGCACTGCTAACTAGTTTTTAATTCTAACAAGCCTTTGGAGAGGACTATGATTCAGGCTAGAGATTCACCCAGCTAGCATCTGCAGAGGGAAACATTTGCCTGACAATCTCTCTCAATATTCATACAACACTAAAATATCAATACAAAAGTGAAAGTAATGTTAAATATGTTATTCTTGGTCATGGCAGACACAGGGGTAAAACAGAGCTATTGATGAAACGTCAGCTTCTGAATATGAAGCATAGATTGGGGAATATGGGAAACAATAATTGGCAAAGACTTCATTTTCTAAGTCTAGACCACACAGGCCTGTAAAACTGGCAATATCTTACGGCTTAAAAGTTTATGCTTGATTTCCACTGCTGACAATGCTGCTATTAAGATATGAGATCTCCCTTTTTGACCCACCTCCTAGAGAAATGGAAATAAAAACAAAAATAAACAAATGGGACCCAATGAAACTTAAAAGCTTTTGCACACCAAAGGAAACCATAAACAAGACGAAAAGACAACCCTCAGAATGGGAGAAAATATTTGCAGACGAAGCAATGGACAAAGGATTCATCTCCAAAATATACAAGCAGCTCATGAAGCTCAATATCTAAAAAACAAAAAACTCAATCAAAGAATGGGCAGAAGACGTAAATAGACATTTCTCCAAAGAAGATACACAGATTGCCAACAAACACACGAAAGGATGCTCAACATCACTAATCATTAGAGAAATGCAAATCAAAACTACAATGAGGTAGTTGTCACACCGGTCAGAATGGCCATCATCAAAAAATCTACAAGCAATAAATGCTGGAGAGGGTGTGGAGAAAAGGGAACCCTCTTGCACGTTGGTGGGAATGTAAATTGATACAGCCACTATGGAGAATAGTATGGAGGTTCCTTAAAAAAATAAAAATAGAACTACCATACGACCCCACAATTCCGTTCCTGGACATGTATCTGGAGAAAACCATAATTCAAAAAGAGTCACGTACCACAATATTCATTGCAGCACTATTTACAGTAGCCAGGACATGGAAGCAACCTAAGTGTCCACTGACAGATGAATGGATAAAGAAGATGTGGCACATATATACAATGGAATATTACTCAGCCATAAAAAGAAATGTAATTGAGTTATGTGTAGTGAGGTGGATGGACCTAGGGTCTGTCATACACAGTGAAGCACGTCAGAAAGAGAAAAACAAATATCGTATGCTAATGCATATATATGGAATCTAAAAAAAAAATGGTGATGAAGAAACTAGGGGCAAGATGGGAATAAAGACACAGACCTACTAGAGAATGGACTTGAGGATATGGGGAGGGGGAAGGGTAAGCTGGGACAAAATGAGACAGTGGCATGGACATATATACACTACCAAATGTCAAATAGATAGCTAGTGGGAAGCAGCCGCATAGCACAGGGAGACCAGCTGGGTGCTTTGTGATCACCTAGAGGGGTGGGATAGGGAGGGTGGGAGGGAGACGCAAGAGGGAGGGGATGTGGGGATATATGTATACGTATAGCTGATTCACTTTGTTATACAGCAGAAACTAACACAACAATGTAAAGCAATTATACTCCGATAAAGATGTTAAAAAAAAAAAGATATGAGATCTCCACTACTCTCTCCTATTCCTATACTTTGGGTAGCTTTGTGACTAAAACCTTTACTAGGTTATTCAAATAACCTTGTTTTTCAAAGGCATTAATGTGCTCCACCAAGAAAAAGATCTTTGGGGACTTTTGGAAAGATTACAATTTCAAATGTATTCGTACTTTTCAAGTCACAACTTTGTGTAGTTTTCATTTCTTCATGAAAATACTTTGAATAAATCTATACTCAATGTGAATGTATTATTAGTTGTTTAATATCAAGAATAATACCATGTGAAATTGGAGGCTTAGTCAATACGATTTAATGATGCGGAAGTAATTTGTAATTACATCAGCAGTCAGTCTTCTCATCCTCTCTTCTCCTCAGTAGACCTCTATATCAAAGACAGCCTCCACCTGCACTTCTCTCTTCACTCTACATAGAATAGAAGTTATTGGAGCCATTGGGTTTCCTTAAAACTAGCCACTCATTACAAAGGTTCAAGATGGGACTTGCCCTAAAAGGCTTTGCTCTAAATCAAAGTGACCGTACATTCCTTTCTGGCTGTAAAAAATAAATTATGGGTACTTAATACAGAATTGCTGGGCCCATATATTATATATGAGGTTATCTTACATTTGGATACTTTCCCTCACTAGTCGGGATAAATGAAGTCTTGAACTTGAGACCAGTCGAAAGCATCGTCAGCCAGGAGGTATACATGGTGCCTATCTCTCATTTTAAAACCCAACAGCCCTAAACCATCAAATGAACTACTCTGTAGCAGATCTAAAGGGTGTAAAAATTTTGTTCTCTGATTTCCAAGTCTAAAGGTACAGATAGTTTGTCCATAATAAGTATATTTATGGAGTTAAATGACTTGCAAAGCCTCCTCAAGAGTGTGAATTTGCCCATAAATTCATCACAAACTTTAAATTCCATCAGTTCACTTTAAGGAAAATATACTGGGTTGGTATTAGATGCAGATGTTGTACTCCAGGCCCAAGGAATTTGGCCTCAAGGTCTAAAACACAATGACTATATTTTCCGATTCTGATATAATGCTTGTGACAGGTACTTCTCTCCAGATTGGAGTCAGATTGTATTACAGCAAAAGTACCTTCAAGAGTTAGTAAGGGTGGGGCTTCCCTGGTGGTGCAGTGGTTAAGAATCTGCCTGCCAATGCAGGGGACACGGGTTCGAGCCCTGGTCCAGGAAGATCCCACATGCCACGGAGCAACTAAGCCCGTGTGCCACAACTACTGAGCCTGTGCTCTAGAGCCCACGAGCCACAACTACTGAGCCTGTGCACCACAACTACTGAAGCCTGCACGCCTAGAGCCCATGCTCCGCAACACGAGAAGCCACCGCAATGAGAAGCCCGCACACCGCAACGAAGAGCAGCCACCGCTCGCCGCAACTAGAGAAAGCCCGCGTATGGCAACAAAGACCCAATGCAGCCAAAAAAAAGAAAAAAAGAGTTACTATGGGTGGACAGACTCTAGGTCCATCCACCTCACTACAAATAACTGGGAGAGAGATGCAAGAGGGAGGGGATATGGGGATATATGTATACATATAGCTGATTCACTTTGTTACACAGCAGAAACTAACACATTGTAAAGCAATTATACTCCAATAAAGATGTTAAAAAAAAAAAAGAACCAAATGGAATTCTAGAACTGAAAAACAAAACAAACAAACAAAAAAGAGTTAGTATGGGTGGAAAAGGCCATTGTTCTGTCCCAGCTCAAGGCTGGTTAGCCCTGTGGGTAGTGATTTAATGCCCTGAGCCTTGGCATTAAACATGGGGCCTTACGGCATCACTGCCCTGCAGTCACTGCAGTCATTCACAAGGCCTGACCACAGTGACTGAACGGGCATCTCTAGGCTGCTGGTACACATAGCACTGGGGAAAAGTGTGGGTCCAAGCCCACACCTTAAATGTTAGCCTCAGTACTTGAATTTTGAGAGACATATAGTCTTACTTTAATGATCCTTGCTTCAATGAAACCATTTTATAATATAGTTCTATTGGAATCTGTTCTTTTCAATGAGGGATTACTGGTAATGCTAGTTGAGTGACTCATGTGCTATCTATCCAAAGTATTCATTCTTCAGTGCAGAGCGCTGTTATTCAGCTGTTACATAGAGATATTTCTCATTGACTAGAAAGCAACTTAGTTGGAAGCATGTTTGTTTGATCTGTGGAAGATCCCCCTTTAATAAATGGCTAAGAGTAGCCATAAAATGAGTGTCAAGTTCTCAGTGGAAAACTAAAATCTCCTTGATGCAACTAAAAAGCAATACAGTTTCAGTTGCTTCCACTCAGACTAACAACAAAATTAATCAGAGGCTTTTAGTGAGATAGTGAGTTCCTTCTGAAATAATGAAAGCTTTTGTGAAAGGATAAGAACAGAAAGCTAAGAGTAGCTGATGGCAAATTAGAAGAAGAAGCCAAGAATTTTCTCCATTTGAAGTGATTTTTAGATTAAAGTTTTTATAGATGTTCCAGAAAAGATATTATTTTTAAGACAGACTTTTAAAGCAAAGAATAATTAGTTACTACTAATTAATCGTAATTTAAAATAATTAATGACATTCAGTACATAGAGACTGGACTTTTGGAGAGAAAATATCATAAAGACTAGAACAGAGTGCTTTTGAACCAGCAGAAATGTATTCACTTTGTCTTTCAGTTCATTAATGCTTTTTTTTCAGTTACTAGAATATAAAACTTAAGTCTAAGAAATTCTCTGAAAGATTAAATGATTTCTCACTTTTGAAAAGAAATGTTCATGATACCAAATAAAATATGAAGGCATGATAATTAGGCTATCTTTTCATCTCTTTCATTCCTTTATGCCATTAGAAATAAAAGAGCAGTAAAACTAAAATAAGAAAATGATCAGTATCAAAGTCAGTTAAACAGGGCTTCCCTGGTGGCGCAGTGGTTAAGAATCCTCCTGCCAATGCAGGGGACATGGATTCGGGCCCTGGTCCGGGAAGATCCCACATGCCTTGGGGCAACTGGGCCCGTGTGCCACAACTACTGAGCCTGTGCTCTAGAGCCGGCGAGCCACAACTACTGAGCCTGTGAGCCACAACTACTGAAGCCTGCGTGCCTAGAGCCTGTGCTCCGCAACGGGAGAGGCCACCGCAGTGAGAGGCCCGTGCGCCACAGCGAGGAGTGGCCCCCGCTTGCTGCAACTGGAGGGAGCCCGCACACAGCAACGGGGACCCAACGCAGCCAAAAATAAAATAAATAAAATAAATAAATTTATAAAGAAAAAAAGCAGTTAAACAGATTTGGTTGATCTCTTTGGGCTCAAATACACGGCAACATATATTGGCCAGTTTTTATAGAAAATCTATGCCAAGTGTATGAATAAAACAAACAATTTAAGATTAGGTATAAGCCCTGGAAAATAAAATGTTGATATTACAGCAGCTTATAAAATAAGAAAAAAGTCCCTTCAAGTTTGGGGTTTATATATGCAGTTAAGGAAGAGAGACAAGGAAACATAACAGAGATAAAAAACTAAAAATGATAACTTTAATCTTTAAAAATGAATAAGAGCAAAGAATAGAATGAGAGCCTATTTGTTATCATGTTCATATCCTAAAGTGACAAAATTTCCTAAAACGGAAAGCCTGAAACTGCTTGGAAGTTTTTCTGAAATAATGTAAAACACCCTGAGAGTCCTCTTAGTTCCCACACCAAAACTTCAAGAGACAATGATTGTAGAGCTTGACTAGAATCAGAGAGACATATATTCAAAACAGAAGGCATACCTGTAAATCCTTGTTGGATGTCCAAAGAGTCACAAAGAAGGGAAAAATTACCCACCTATGGTAGGAATTATCAAGTGTTGAATCGTTAAGGTGTCTTTAAGAGACCAACTTACATTAATAAGTTCAACCTCCCAGATTTTTTTCAACAGGTCCATCGATGTATAGCCATTAATCAGAAAGGCTTTGGTGTAGTCACCTAGTTCAATGGAATCCAGCCACTCAGCAACAGATGTGGGATGGTAGCCATCATGGCCAATGGGTCTCATCTGTAATTAGAAAATCACATTAGGATTAATTTAAGCTGTTTACTTTGTGTTCCAACAGCAGAATGCATCTTGGAAATTTACCTGATATGAAGCAACAGATCTTTCTGGATAAGAAAATAAGTAAACCCAAAATACTTTATGCACAATTCTAAATTATTAATAATTTCACGCTAAGTTAGTTTTCAAAAATGCACCCAGAAATTTCCAATTTAGCTGCTAAATCAGCTCCATATTTGAGAGAACTAAATATGTCAAACTTCTGTTGCAGACATTATTGGCATTCTGTTGGACGGAATTTAAAATGATGTCAGTCGAGCAGTTTTAAATTCAGTGCTGAAGGCACAGGGAACTGCACTCCCAAAATGTAGATGATAATTCTCATATGCACAACATCAAAGCATGTGAAAATACTGCATGACTTAAACATCCAAAGGAATTCATGCTTATGCAAGACATGTACTGTAGGTAGTGCAAACATGCTGGAGAAACATACTGCTGTGGTAAGCCAGTAAAGAAGAGGCTTTTGGGTGTTTAAGGACCATGTGTTCTACATAGACCCTACAGTATGTTAGACAAGAATAGAGAACTCGCTGGCAGACAAATTCCTATTTTTTGTCAGCTATATAAAGATTTATTTTTTTACTTTAGGAGAACAAAGAAGTGTGACAGCAACATAATGTTTCTGAGTTTAAATTGGAGTGTGAAAGTAATTTAAGCAAGAGAAACTTCTGGCATTAAAATTTTGTATGGATTATTCTAGTCTTTTGGTTTTTATTTGAAATTTTAGTTGAATTTGCAGTTCTTGGTTTTCGAAGTAACTCACTTCTAAGACGTGTGCTGCTTTGCATGTCCTACCATAACATCTAATACTTCAGTTATTAAGGACAGCTGGCACCTCATCAACTTGATGTGATCCTTCAGTGAAATTCATGATGGGAACAGCAAAACCGGCAAAATACAACATAGATTTTCCTCTTCCTTCAGATTCAAGGAGATAAATATTAACGGAAATCTACATGATTCTGATTTGTGAGCAGAGAAAAGATTAGTCTGGGCATCAGGGATGCAGATGTTAATCTCAAACATGTCAGGCTTTCTGCCACTATGCAGTGTTCTCATTTTTGAGATTCTCCTTACTCCTTTTTCTTGGAGGAGGGTGCAAAGTGTTTATTAGGGATCAACATCTGCGGAAGGAGGGATGAGGAAGCAGAAGAGGGGCCGAACTATGATGGGGCTTGATGGCACCTCTGTGAGCCATTTGGGGAGCTCTGGCACAGTTCAGGCTAGTAGAGTGTCCGGGGCAGGACGGATATGAACAGGTCTTTGTGATCTGCCTCTCTGTCACTGGATGTTGCTGCCTGGGAGTAGCATGCTCTGGTGAGGGCTCTCTGCCGTGGAGGCAGACCCTGAAGATGCTGATTGCTGGAGGCTGTCTGCTGACCACTCTCCCTGATGCTGGGCAAGTCCTTCCTTGAAGGGAGTTACAGGTGGTACATTGCCATGTCTTCCAGAATACCCGGGATCTCGATGCACCAGATGTTACTACATTTGGCTTTTGCCTTTCACTCTATACCCACTCACTCATTCACATGCACACAACACTTATTTTTTAAATTTTAGGTGAACCATTGGAAAGACATTTCTCCTGAACCATTTGCGGACATCATGAAACTTCATCCCCTGATACTCCAGGAGCATCTCCCAAGAACAAGAACATTCTCCGACACAGTCACAGTATCATCACCCTCAATAAATCTAACATTGATAAAATTATGTTACCTAATATATAGTCCATATTAACATTCCCCAATGTCCCCAAAATGTCATCTGTAGCTGTTTTTTTTTTCCTAGCCATGAGCAATCAAAGGTCAAGGCAATTATATTTTCAAGTATCTCTTCTACCTTTTTTTTTTCTCTCTTTTCTTCTTCTGGGATGGTATTTACTCCTTTTTTTTAAAAATTTATTTACTTTTTTAAATTTGTGGTACGCGGGCCTCTCACTGTTGTGGCCTCTCCCTTTGCGGAGCACAGGCTCCGGACGCGCAGGCTCAGCAGCCATGGCTCACAGGCCCAGCCGCTCCGCGGTATGTGGGATCTTCCCGGACTGGAGCACGAACCCGTGTCCCCTGCATCGGCAGGCAGACTCTCAACCACTGTGCCACCAGGGAAGCCCTACTCCTTCATTTTTAAGTTCCCTTTTCTCCTTTTCTCTTTCCTACTGCTCTACTCTCCAATCCATTTTCCATTTTGAGGTTGAAATGTCCTCTGCTTTAATATTGCCATGTAATTCATTACTTTGCATTGGGGTCTGAACTACATCAGACTTTTGTATTTCATTCTTACATTGACTGACTCATTTTAGCTACTCATTAAACGTTTGTTCACATAACACTTAACTCAGTGTTTATTACACAGTAGTTACAAATGTAAATGACACCTCAGGAGTTGCAAAATGAAGTTTTGGCAGCAGTTACAAATAACCGGATACTATATATATGTGTAAAACTGGCAACTAGGACCCAAAGCAGAAGCTCAAAGGTATCAAATACTTTCATATTCTACAGAGAATTACAAAAATATTGGGGCCAGGGGCATTCTCCAGGACTTATTAAGAGGTGGTTGAACCAACTCTGCTACCTTGAATAATCACCCCAGCCTTAGGAAACTCCCTGGCTGTCCCAGTTGACACAAGGAAACAACTGGAGAAAGGGGAAGAAGGAAGGAAGAGAGACTCATTAGCTTTGAAATTAATAGCCTGGCAGGGAGGTCTTGCTGTTAGCCATCCAAGAAGCTGATCACCCCAGCAGTGGATACTGGGGACGACCTTAGAGAATCTTGATGAATCAAGCTGGGGTAGAGTCAGATGTCCCACACCAGAGAACTGTGCAGTAGGGTCCCCACAGGTCACCCCAAGCATTCATACTCCATTCCTTTAAGAGAGCAGCCAGCGGCCACCTGCCACACAGAGGTTGCTGGTGATCAGCGTTAGCCAAAGAACAATGACGGGAAACTCACCAGAGCTCTGCAAACCAAACCCAGTCAAGTGTAAGGAAGTATGCCTTCCCCCCAGTCTCTCCTTCTCTAGCACTAGGGAACTTAGAATCAGAAAAGAGAGAGGTACCAGTCCCTTGGCAGAAGCCTGAAATGGGGTAGGGGTGGGGGGAGAAAATAAAACTGGAGGCTTAAATGGATAGGAACTGAATTTTCAATATTTTACGTAACTGGAAAGCTACTGGATATGTCTGAGATAACATTAAAAATAGTAACGAGAGAGTCAATTGAGCTTGGTTGAAGGCAGGACTGGAAAAAAAATGTCACATCAGTTTCTGCAGACTGCTCAGAAATCTGGTTCCTCCTGTGAGGCAAGTTCTCCCAGACCAGCCTTAAGGAGGTGAGAGGGAGGGAAATACTTGGTGGAAAGATGAGAGACGGGGGCAGGGTAGAGAGCAAGCGTGAAGAGAATCTAGGAATGGGTACACTGACATGTGCAGGGGCAGCATTCATCCAGCTGCTCATTTGTTAAACATTTAGCCAGTGCCTATTCTGATAAATGTCGTGGAATAGTAGAGAACAAAACAAGTTATAGTCTCTCCCTCATAGAAATTATAACCCTTATTGAAAAAATATGTGAACAGATGAACAATAAATTATGAAGGCTCTGCATACCTGAAGACAGGAAACCATTAGTGCCAAGTGAAGTTACAAAACTAACTTGACACGTATTTAATGGTATGCAGAATGGTTACTGCGCTGCACAGCAATTACCTTCAAAGCAATTCTTCCATCTGTTCCTTCATTTCTGTTCTTCCTGCCACTACTCTGTTTAGGTTCTTGTTGGTGCTTATAAAAACTAATGCAATAGCCTTCCACTTGGCCTCCTACCTTTGGTCCAGCTTATACCATGATGCTACATCAGTCTGCCAAAAAGCCAGGCTCTTTAAGTCAACCCTTGCACGAAAATCTATAGTGGTTCTTTCTTGATAAAAGCCCAAATGTCCTATTCCAGCATCCTAGGACAACTGAGATCAGGTACAAACTTATCTTTTCAACCTAATTTCACACTACTTGCTATATGTAAACTAATACATATGATTAGACACATGAGTAAACATGTGTTTACATTAGACACATGTCTAAACAGTATGTTAATTTGCTAGCCATTCCATGAACATGAACTGTGTGTGCAAGACACATTCATTTCTTTGCTAATATCATTTTCCATGCTTTTTGCTTTTATTTCTGGAGTGTTTCTCCAGGATTGGCTTCTTGAGCTCTAAGATACAAATTTCCAACCATTTGTAAAGTATCTCACATAGATGTCCTATAGTATCACCAACACAAGGCAAAAATGTATCTCTTTCAGCTCACAAACTGGCCCTCCTTTTGTGTTTCCCAACTAAGTTAATGGGGAAGCACCACACTATTGCCCACCTAGATGCTTAGGAGTCACCTAGCTTTCCCCATTCTGTTTTACCATCATATCTGATTAGGCCAACAAGTCTTATATATTTGATTTCCAAAATGTCTCTCAATTCAGTTCCTTTCTCCCAAAATGGACTTTGGAATCTGACAATAATATCTACTGCAGTATTGTAAGGATCATACGACATAGGCTATGTGAACTAGTGCAGTGTTTTGAATACATATGTCTTCAGTAACTCTTAGTTCCCTTCCTCCCCAGTGCCCTAAATTAGGCCCACGCTTATTTTGAAACTGTATAATGTTGAGTCCTTTGGCTGCTACTCTTTTCAACTTCCAATCAAAACTCTTCTTTCCTCTCTCACCCCTCCCAACTTCCCTCACTCCTTGTCTTTTCTACTTTGTTTCAGAAAGAGTTTATGACTGCTAGCATCTTTATACTCGCCCTTCCCACAGCTGACAGTTATTTTTCAGAAATATATCTAACCAGGTCTCTCAAGTCGATTGAATTGTTGGTCTCAATTCTTCGCTCTCTTCCTGGATTAGAATTATGCCTCTGTGCCCTTTGCTGAGGGATCTATATTGAACCCTGATGTGGCTGGAGTTACTTCTCCATCCCATTGATGTTGGTCATGTACTTGCTTGGCCAGTGGAACAGGCAGAAGTATCAGTGTGGTGGTTTATAGATGAGGCCTCTGCACTCCTGTGATCTACTCATCCTTTTGAGTCCTATGCTCTATTACAAGAAAAACAATTGTTGACTAGTTGCATAACTGCTGGTCCTAGAAGAAAGATGAAGACTTGTGGGGCAAACCTAAATCTAGCCCGAAGCTTGGAGTCTACCCCAGCTCGCTGGAGTTCAGGTGAGTCCGGCTGAAGTTAGCTGAACCACAGCTGACCCGCGGACTCATGAGTAAGGAAAATAAATATATATACATATATTTTGTTGCTATAAACCACTGATATTTTGACATATAGGGGAAAACTGACTAATAGAGTCACTCTTTTATTTCAAAACCCTTGGTATTTGCATTAGTCTGGGTTCTCCAGAGAAAGAGAATCAATAGGCTGTGTATATACACATGCAGAAGCCCCCAAACCTGGCAAGTGTGAAATGTGCAGGGCAGGTTGGAGACTCAGGGAAGAACTGATGCTGCAGCTCAAACCTGAAGGCAGTCTGCAGTCAGAATTCCTTTGTCTTCTTTGGAGGACCTCAGTCTTTTTCTCCGATTGGATAAGTCCATCCACCTTATGAAGGGTAATCTGCTTTACTCAAAGTCTAACTGATTGAAATGTTAATTTCATCTAAAAAAATACCTTCACAGTGACGTCTAGACTGGTGTTTGACCAAATATCTGGGTACTGTGGCCTAACCAAGTTGACACATAAAATATTCCAAACTCTTTATGAATCCACCAGCAAATGCATCTACATGAGACTGAGAAAGACTAGGGAAGCTAAGTTAACATCAACATCCTACCCA
This sequence comes from Tursiops truncatus, assembly GCF_011762595.2. Taxonomy (NCBI): domain Eukaryota; kingdom Metazoa; phylum Chordata; class Mammalia; order Artiodactyla; family Delphinidae; genus Tursiops; species Tursiops truncatus. Next base: position 22,178,503 of record NC_047044.1, on the reverse strand, counting down.
CGTTACGTGACTGTCGTCTAGTAAACACCTATGTACTGCATTCTCACTAATCCTCAACGAAGTAATTCTTTATTTTATGAGTATGATTGTTGGGGCATAATCCACTGTATTTCCAGTTAACTTCCATACTTTTGCTCATGCTATTCTCTCTGCCAGGGATGCTACTTTCCCCCTGTTCTCTGCTGAAATTCTTTCCATTCTTAAAAGGTCCTGTTCAAATGCCGTCTCTTTTGTGACGCCTTCTCCAAAGCTACCCTTACTCCCGAGTCAAAACTAATCATACCTTCTACTAGGTTTCTGTAGTAATTTGCATAAAACTCTATTATAGCTCTATTAAAGTCTGATTTCTATTATAGTTAGAGAGGTGAATGTCTGTCTTCTTCTTTAGACTGTCGACCTCTTGGTGATGAAACAAGGTCTTAGCCACTTTTGTAGTCTCTCACGTGCCCAGCAGAGCATCTCACATATGGCAGGCATTTGCTAAATGTTGATTAAATTAAGTGATTTAATGAACACATGAAGACAAAATGACTAATTTTAGTGGCATCCATTTGTGGGGGAGATTTGTATTTTTTACCACATATTATGAAAATGAGGGCTCTTTTTATGGTCTAACAGTAATGTTTATAACTATTTAAAACTATTAAATACCAAGGACCAATTCCAGGTAGTATGCTGTATCACAAAATGCACTGGGCTTTGTTTCTGTAGCCTGGCAGTCCTGACTCTACTATTAACCATCTGTGTAACTATGGGCAAGTTACTTCACATCTCTAAGCTTCAGTGTTCCCATCTATAAAATAAGGGTGTTAGATCAATGATCTCAAAGTTCCTTTTTAGTTCCTAAGTCTTACAATTCTATAATTTGTATATTAATATCAAATTAGTGTCAGATTTATTTATCCAGTAGAGAGAAAAGAAGCCCAAAGGCAAAGAAAACGATTACAGGACAAGATAGGACATGCAGGTTAAAGGCAGATGACAGCCACACTTCTTTCCTTCAGTGTACCCACACGGAGCACATGACTGCTTTCTCAAATTAGCAGTGTTTAAACGCTCTTTCCAGCAGGCACATCTGGCAGGACAAGGCTAGACAGAGACAGCTCCAGGGGCTGCCGGGCCTGCCATACTGCTGAGCAGGAATGGCAGTCAGGCACAGTCTGTAATCTGAGAGGCAGAGTGGTGGGCAGGCAGAAGGCATTGTAACAGGGGTTCACAACAAGGCAAAACGATTCAACTAGTTGAATCCCAAAGTCTGGGGAAAACCTAAGTTGGGATAGAAATCAGAGATAGCAGTGAAGAAAGCTTCAGTCTCTGGAAAAATGAGGATATATTGGTACATTATACCGAAGATCTTCCTTCCTGCCCAAATGTGCATTGACTTTCCTCCAGGAGCCTCTTAAGGCAAACCTGGCCTCAGAGAGGACACACTGTTAACATCACAGGCTACACAGCAGGCAGAGATCACTGACCCTAGGACAGTGCTCTGTGGTGTCCTGGGGCTTCAAGGGGGCCAATTATAAGACAGGTGAACAGTCCAGGTTCTGAAACTGCCTGGTCTACTTCAGCTGAATAGCTCATATTTTAAGTCTTCTACACAGGTAAGAAGAGGAAGGAAAGCTTTCTCTACTTTAAAAAGAAATATTTGAAAACCACTGACGTAGAAGAGTTTTCTAAGATTACATGATCACTACAGTTTTATTTTCTTTTAATTTGTTAGTTTTATTGAAATATTCTGGGTTTGCTGTATATGTATGGAGATATATATATATATATATATATATATATATATATATATATATATATAAATATAGCCTGTCATTCTCTCTGCCTGATATTCTTTCTGCCTGAAACCAGCTTTATCTGCTGAGACAAAGATAATACCTTATAAAGTGATAGAACCACAAGATAAAAGGTATAGCAAGAGGAAGGCAATAAAGATAGTAAAAGGAAACAAAAGAAGAAAAAATGAAATTACATTATAATAGATTTGGGATTAAATTTAAAAAACAGTTCTCAGTGCAACAGGTTATGAAGCCAGCATTAGGATAGTGGCATGGTAATTAGATCAAAATAAGGAACTCAAAAAGGTCAATAACAAATGTGGCAGATATTTTTATAGCTCAAGGTGTTACAAAACTGAGACAGAGACCCATTGTTGTTCACCCAAAACTGTTCTCTCTTCTTCCATAGTAATGGGGCTTCAATTGAGCTCGTGTCTGCCTAACTAGATTCGAGATACACTAGCTTCTCTTCTGGTTGCTTCCATGAGAATACATTTGAGCCTAGGCGATGCCAATGAAAGTGCTGCGTGTAACTTCCAGGTCATCTTTAACCTAAAAGGTTCTTTGCTCTAGAGCTGCTTTTGTTTTTATCTACTCTTGAGCTGAAACATCCGGGTCTGCAGCCCAGCTTCGTCCACATGGGCAAAACAATACTCTAGAGTTTGGGAAATGCTTCTCAAACCTTAATGTACATAAGAATCATGTGTGAGATCTTAACCTGCAGATTCTAATTCAATAGGTTGAAGGCAGACTCTGAGATTCTGCATTTCTGACAAGCTTCCTGGCGATGCTGATGCTGTCAGTCTGTGGATCATACTTTAGGGGATGACAGAGCAACAGATGGAAGGTCCTGGGTCCTCCCACAGTTGCCCAGAGCAGAGTCAACTTGTAAACCTGGACTGCTCACTGTCAGACTATTATGTGGGAGAAATAAGCATTCTGTTCTTTAAACCACTAGGAAGTCTCTATTTTAGTGGCTTAGCCTTTAATAAAAACAGAATTAAAAATTAAATAAGACAACTTCACGTAGAACATTTAAAGGAAGCCTGTATTTCCACTTGACAGTATGTTGCATTGTCTTTTGTTTTGTGAAGCCATGAGTTTTCATATCTGTTGCCATTAAAAGAAACTTCATTTCTTTTAACTGCCTTTGTTGGTATCTTTCTGGCAATCATGCCACCATCCCTTTGTGACAACTATGCAAGGGATAAGAGGGGGAAATGTAGAAAACCTCAAGTTTCTAGCTTTGACACCTGGGTACATGGTGGTATTACCAGCTGAGAAAGAAAAGAAAATAGAAGGAAATACACGAATAATTTTGAGACATGAGAAATTAAAGATGTTGGGGAATAGCACATTAAATTTGGGGGAGAAGTCTGAGGGGACTTACAACCTTGGGCAGCAGCAGCAGCACAAGTGGGAATCTTGGCTCTTCCACTCATTAGCTGTATGACCTTGAGTAAACTACTCAACCTTCCTAAACATCCATTTTCTGATTAGTAATGTGAGAGAGAGAAAGAACCTCTGACGGTTGTCATAGGCATTCAGTGAAATAATGCAAGTAGAGTTTAGCCCAGTGCTCAGCACAAAGAAGCACTTGATAAATCTTAGTTATTTTTATCACGTGGGGGAGCTGAAATCCAACATGGATGGGACTGAAGAGGGTATGTATTGATAGTATGGGAAGAGAAGTGGCCTGAGGGAGAATCAACGTGTTCAAAGTGAAGGATAAGAATTATATGCAGGAGGCGAAAAAGGGAATAGTCAAGACAATAAGAGAAGTGAGGGAAAAGAAGCTGCAAGGAGGCTGTGGGCAGCAGTGCTGGAATCTGCAGAGGTCTGCTGAGAAGAGGAGGGAGAAGTGCTCATGGCGTCTGGCAAATAGGTCTCTGCACCTCACTAAGAAGAACCCAGAAGCTGGTCTGTGCTGGGTTGAGGTGTGAGTTAGAGATGAGGATGTAGAAAGTGCAATCTAAATGATTCTGCTGAGGAGTTTGTATGGGAAGAGAAGGAGGGAGAGTGAGTTTTTAGAAATTACAAGGAAAAGGCATGGAAAGGAGTGACAAATGAGGATTCGGGGCTGAGGAAGGTCAGACATACAAAGGAGTAAGAGTCCAAGAGTGCAGTGGAGATCGGGGTGGGGTAGGGGGCTTGCCTTCTGCTCTGGCGATTTTTGCTTGCCTTTCTTAGAAATTACAGCATGAGAGGCATAGTTAGAGATAACTTTGGGGTTAATAATTTCTGTGTTAACAGAAGCTACCTGGCTTGGACTTGGTGAGAGCTGGATTCTTATATGTGAAATACTGGTAAAGGTCCTCACGTGGGCAAGGGCAGCCTTCCGCGTGGCATGCTGCTCCCCGGATACACACAAACCTGACTACCACTTATTGTAAACGTCCTGGTACAACAGCCTCGATGTGCCAGGCTCAGGTACTTAAACTTGCCTATGATGCTGCAATGGACCACGGCTTCTCTCTTCTACCTGGATGTACTCTGTGCTCTCAGACTCCCTGATAGGAGTTTTGTAATACAGACAGCTGACATCGTCGGGTATGTCCCTCTATTCCTGCTTCTTATTCTAGCCTCTTCTGCTCTGTCCTGCTGCTACCCAAGACCTAGACTAACAGCAGTCCTGAGAATAAACCAGGCCAAACAGTGCTAGCAGACAGCGTGCTGCCAAGTCCAAACGCAGGTCTATCAAGTAGCGCGAGGATCAGATCTCCCACAGGCTCTGAGACCTGGGCTTAGACATCTCTGTGCTGTTCATCAGTGGCTCTTAAAAGACTGATTGAACATGAAAGAGAAAGGCAGATCCACTGACCATGGAGCCCCAGAAAACGTCTATTCATCACCATTAAAGCGCTATTGCAGTGTAACTTTGCCGGGAGAGATGTCTACGAAATGGATAAGAGTATTGATGACACCACCTAACAATCATATGAGACTTTAAAGAGCCCAAAGGGATTTCATACACATTATCTCATTCGTGAGGGGTTTTAGGTGATCTTTGGGAAAATGCCCTTTATGGAGTCTGAGACTCTGGGTACTCCATGTAATGTTATTCTTTCTGTGGAATTGAAAGGATTAATACACTGTGACTATTGTTAGGAAGCAGAATGTGATAAAGTCTCTGTGTTGTATATATGCAGCAAGGGAGGGAGACACGTAACATATACAAATCTGTTGCTTGAAGCCCCTTTGTTTGCAATTAGACTCTCTTATGGAGACAATTTCTGTAAAAGAATGGGGAGAAACTTAAACCCTCAGAGGTAAGTGAGTTATGTTTAGATGTCACTATGGACTTACAAATTGCAGATAATAGTAACCGCTCTAATTTTTCCCACCACCAACTGAGCCTTGCCGACTTTGTGTCCTTGAGTGTTTAGACAATTGAAGACTCCCAGCTTTAGGAATAGGGCAGGAGCGTGAAGAGGTGATACCTGGATATTACTTGGCACTACATTTTGGGGGAATAAAGGGAAAGTGAAGTGCTTTGGACTGGGTACTATCTCTTAATGCCCTGTGATTTCTATTTCGCGAATAAAAGAAATAAACTAAGGTCTAGCCGTGAGAGGGCCTGAGGTATCCCTTATTTTGACAAGTCTTAGACCGTGACGTGAAGTAATGGACAAATAGTGCATAGATAAGAAATGTTTTTAAGACACATGGTGATCAACTTCCAATAGCACAATATGGTTGATTGGTGATCAAAACAGAAGCACTAGCCAGACTAGTCAACCCTCTAGCCATCAGGGTTAGGGATTAACCCTTTGATAAAAGGCACTGGACTGACCACAAGTTAAAGGAGTGAAGCTGCCAAAACAGGCAAGTTCTATAAACTGTGGTAGAAAAAAAAAATGACCATAACAACAGTAACAACCATAAAACAATCTCTTTATCGCTTTGCAAACAGTGTGAGCAGACTGCCAATCAGGCTTCTTCTATGCACACATAGAGTAACTGCTCTCTGGAGCATCACCTGAGAACCTGGCAGTTATCTGCCAGGTAAGATCTGTGGGGATGTGGATGAAAGGACCGACAGAGCCACTACGCAGTACACATATAAACATTGGGGTTGAATGATTTTATTGTACTTCTCTCTGAAGCTTTTGGTAAAAGATGTGTTTTTAAAAATTCAATAAAAGTACATGCTTTTGCCATCTTTTCATTTCTAAAATCCTTGTTGAGATCATATTGACCCTAGAGCCCTCTGTTAAATATCACTATTTGTTTTGATTTATTTCCTTGTTGCAAATCTCTTTTATGAAACAAGGGCTCAGATTAAAGATGAAGCGGATTTATTGCAACCAGAATAAGGTGCTGAGCAATGTTCACCATCATTCACATTTTCAAGCTCCACCACTGATATGAACTATGTTTAGAAAAAGACAAAGGATCCCTTTTTTTTTACCTCTGACAGTACATGTTTTCTGACATTCATGTAGCTTCATGTAGCTTATATAGTGCACTGATAGTAGCATTTTCAATGCTACTATCAGTCAGGAAAATTGTTTGTAAGTTATTAGTCTCAACTAAAAAAAAATTTCCCAAACTTGAGTCTTCAGAAGATAATGAATGTTCTGAATACCAATTCTATTTATTTGATATTTAAAAACCATGTCCTTTCTCAGAGCCTCTAGGTATGTGCATAATAACACCACCCACTGAAGTACTTCAAACAGATAAATGTACCATAAAACCAAAGTTAGCAGTATACAAATGAATAACTTATATTCTGCTTGGGTTGGGAAGTATAAAAGATATCATACAAATGGTGGCAAAAAATTAGTATAGGAGTTACAAAATTGAGGACCTACAACCCATCTATCTATCCATCCGTCCATCCATCCAACCATCCACCCATCTACTCATTCATTCATTCATTCGTTCACTCAACAAATATATAGGGCATGTCAACTATATTCTAGGCACTGTTCTGGATGCATCAGTGAATACAACATAAAAAGGTGTCAGCCATTGTGGAGTTTATGCTCTAACTGGGGAGACAGAAAATAATTAACATAATAAATAGCATAATAAATAGGGAAGTTATGTCAGAAAGTGATAATTGCTGTGACAACAGAAAGTACAAGAGGAGGTCTGGGAGTGCTGGAGGTTCTGTGGGGACAGGAGGAAATGTGGTATTCAATAGGGTGGTTAGGGGACATCTTATTCAGAAGGCAAGACTTGAACAAAGATTTAAAGAGGGCAAATTTGCTTTGTTGGCAACTAGGGGGAGAGGATTCCAAATAGAGGGAATAGGTAGAGCAAAGGCTCTCAGGAAGGAGTGAGCCTGGTGTCCATTCAAGGAATAACAAGGAAACCAGGGGGGTTGAAGCAGCTTGTGCAGGCAGAGAGAGGCGGGGAACAGGTCAGAGAGGCAATCAGGGGCCAGATAAGGTAGAGCTTTGAAGGCCTTGTAAGGAGTTCGGCTTTCATTCTGTGGGAAACAGGGAGCCAGTGCAAGAATTTGCACAGAGCAGTGACATGATTTGGCTTATATTTCAGCAGAATCACTCTGGCTGCTGTGTTAAGAAGTGCATAGGGAAGCAAGGGTAGGAGCAGAGAGGCCTGTTCAGAGGCTCTGGAAGTAACTCAGGAGAAGCAGGGCTAATGGCTTGGACAGGGTGCTAGAGGAGAGGTGGTAAGAAATGGTCAGATTCCAGATGATTTCCTGAGACACAAAATAAAGTGTTCCTTGTTCTCTGATGTGGAATGGGAACCTGTCAGCTTGATGGCTGCATCTGTGTGGCATGGACCTCATCTTGAACAGCACTGTGTTCATCTGTCAAGCATGGGGATATACAGAATATATATGTGCAATATATATGGCAGGATTGGTCTTGCATGGGTCTGTTTTCAATGAGCAACCCAGCATCCTCAAAAGACTCTTCTGCTTAAAGAAGGTGGCCAAGGCATATGTATTTGATTAATAGAACAAGAGATACATGTTCGAGGAGACGGGTGATTATGCATGGATTTCAGGATCTGGCACTCTTAATGGGCCCTGGCTTAGCTCCCACGGACCATGGCTTAAGAAGAAGAAGCTTCAATACAAAATCTACATCACAAAACATTTCTGGGACTTGGGAACAAAAGGAATCAGCAGAATTGGCACCAGCAACTTCATCAGCAAGCAGGGATGGTGCCATATCACAGATATTAGTGCCCTGAACATTGGGCACCAGCAGTTGGTGATGGTGCCCACACTGGCAGGCTGCAGTGACATTGGCAGAACAGTCAGTTGGCAGTGGCAAAAGTGCCCTTGATGGGAAGATACTGGGCACGGTAGCCAGTAGCACAGACATTGGTACCTTTGCCTCACTGGGCACCTGCAAGCTCTGAAGCAGGCTTTGGCAGTCACTACTAGAGATTTGGTACACTCAGTGGGTATTAACAGCACTGAGAGCACTTTTGGTAAGTTCTGGTAGCACTGTTTCAAGCTTTGGTGACAGGAGCCATCAACCACAATAAGCTAGAGAGGCAGAGAAGGGCAGATGCCAGTCAGCAAGTGGTCTGGTTAATGGTGCACATATGACTTGAGAGACCCAGAATGAATCATTAGGAAAAATTTCAGTAAGGTCTAGAATATGCAGAGAAGTGTAACCTCATTTTGAAGCCCTGCCTAGAATTCTTGAGAACCCCTTTTATATCTATAATGAGGGAATAATCTAAGAACTATTCCACCACCATTGGATGGAATAAAGAATAGCTTGGCTCTTAGGAAAATGTTTCTAGTTTCATAGTCTGGTATTGTTTGTTTGTTTGTTTTGTTTGTTTTTGGTCAGCTCAGAATTTTTAGTTACCTCAGACATCAAACTAAGAATTTTCAGCTTGACTTATGTGAATCCCCAGTAGAGAATCAGCTCTTAACAATAGTTTTAGTAGTAATTATTTATTTAATTCAACAAGAATTTTTAAGCACAAAATTTATATGTAACATCATTCTAGGTACTGTAAAAATGTAAAAGGGTCTAAGGTTTTTCCTTCCAGGAATATGCAATTTTCTGTGTATATATTTGAAATATATACAAATATAAGAAAATTAACTGCCAAAGTTTTTACAAGTTCCAGAAAAGAAACAAAACTTGAGTGCATTGGAGAAATTTGGGAGGAGTTTCTTCCATAGTTTCTCTTGGGGTTAATACATAGGGAAGTAAGTGAATGCCTGTGTGAGTGGGTGTGTGTGTGTGTGTGTGTGTGTGTGTGTGTGTGTGTATGAAAGTGAGCAAGAGAGAGACAGAGAGAAACAGAGTGACAGAGACAGACAGAATGGATGAATACGGGCTTCCATTTCTCCCTACTGTCTCTAGACCTAGCCGGAACACAGGCAGCATCTTCTCTCTGGAGTGATTCCCTTAATGAACTATTTGCTAAACATACTTATTAATTCCTTGAGATTAAACTCAAGCATCAGGTACCTACCCAGAAAACTTTCCCTGACCTCCGTACTTAGTTCTTCCCTCCTCTTGGAGCATTCTTTTTCGCATAGTAGTTTAGTTTTCGACATATCTATCTCTGTCTAAAGAGCAGATAGGACTCCTTGAGGCAGGAACCAGGTCTTATCCATTTTTTCATACCTATCTCTGAACCTAGCATAGGGCCAAAATGAACTATCTGATTGAATGGATGGATGAATCAGAGATTCACTGACGATCATCTGGGCATGTGGGTATCTGCAGACATTATGCATCTGGAGTTGCCCTAGCTCTCTGTCATCTGGCTCCAATCCTACCAGAAATGCTAGTCTTTGAGATGTAAGGTCAACCGTTACTTCGTGCTTACATCAGTAGCACTTAGAAAAGTATTCAGTTGAAAGTGGACACCATAAAGGTTGGTAGGTGATAATGTAATTGAGTCCCCGGGGAAAGGCAGGGAAATCAATCTTCTCTACACTTACTGCAAAAATCTCTTGTACATTTGTGGAGAATATTTCACATTCAACAATTTCTATAATACATTTACCTATTAGTATTAGAAAACTGTAAATACAATTCTTTCCCACAAAGCAGTGGCCTCCAAGTAGACAAGGAGTTGAGGGTTAAAACTGATGATGCACCGAATAAAAAGCTTTTAACCTGCTATGACTCTGTGATTCATAAATTATAGCCTTAAAATCATTTAAAGTGTTATCTATTTAGCACTTAGGCCACCATGAATTCACAGAACAAGTAAAGGTAAAATGTATTTTCTCTTGAAGACATGAAAGAAGGAATCTGGCAGGTTACTGAGTACTCATTTCCTCTGATAAGAGCAGTCGTTATCTGTTAACTAAAAACAAAACAAAACAAACAAACAAAAAAGCAAGCTGAACATCTTTTTACTAAAATAGAAGATGCTAGATCTGTGGCAGAGAGTGAAAATGGCCAGTCATTTTTCTAAAGGTGAAAGATGGATTCTTAGGTAGCGTGACAGAAGATCAAGCATCAAGCCAGAACCTAAAAGATGGAAATCTAAAATCCCATTGACCACCAACGAAGAAAATGACCACAAAGAAATACCATGTATTGAAAAACTGCTTCGCTTAGGGGTGGGAGAATAGTAACTCAGTCCTAGTTTAGCCTGCTCTGCTGAAGCTGACTTTAGGCATCTGCTTGAGTCTGAAGCATCTGACTCACTCATTACAGCTTGAAGGGCAAAGTGATGGATGAAATTCACAGCTGGATTGATGGCATATTTCAGAGGGTGGTTATTACAAATGGGAGAAAAAGTAGCATATCTGTCTGCCTGAACAAGCTAAGCAAATACTTTGGGTCACGTTTTGCTTGGAGTGTCATGAGCTATCCCCAAACCCCACGAAACAAGGAAGTTTTTAAGGTGCATAGAAATGCCTTTTTGATTTATCTGTCTCCTCCTCCAGGAACCTTCTCCTGATTCCCTGAACAGAAGAGACCTTCCCTACATCCAAAGCTTGTAATTTTACTTCTAATACAGTTTGTTCATGCTCTGTTTTTATGAAAACCCCTTGCATATTGCGCTGACTTCTGTTGTTAGACGGTAATCTCCTTGAAGGCAGATACTGTGTAACTTCATCTTTTTCTTTTCCTCCTTGTCCTGTGTCTGAGACATAAGTAGATGCTCAAGGCATTTGCAGATATAAATTGAACAGAGACTTCTCACTTGACTGCTACTGATCAAAAGTAAGAAATAGAGCCAAATTATATTCAACTATTAAAGTAGAACTTAATTCAATTGTACAGGAAAGGTAGGGGATAATGGCTCTTCAAAATGGTGGGTATGTTGTTTTAGAGCTCTTGCGTAGATTTACTTAATTCTGCTTTATTATGAAATCACTATGTCTTTAGCACTGCCACGGTCTGAACATTCAGCTTCTCAGTTCATTTCCATTCCATTCTACGCCACCTACATTTACCAAGCCCTTGCTGTTTAAAGTACTCTCTATCTCCACCCTTTTCCCACTTTCCACTTAGCACTGGGGACTGAATACATTACCTCTAAGAGGTACAGACAGGAAGCAGTCTTGCTATTATGCTTATTCATTTAATCTCTTAGATAGGAAGGCCCTAGTTATGATTTTAAATAACTTCTTTTCTAGCTCCTGATGAGTTAAACAATAATCTTAAATATATTAAAAATTAATTTTAGTGAATGATGATCAGAATTGGAAGTTTTGCCCTTTTCTTATTTAAAAATGGAATAATCTGCCTTGTGAGAAATGAAAATGAAAAGAATGGAAAGCTCACTATTGTAAAGTAGTCATGGGCATTTTCAGTCACAGACTCTCTTATATCAGTAATTGAGTTCCTTTCTGTTGCTTTTTGGCCCCAGGCAAGAGCAACCCCCCAAATTTATTAAGTTTTGTTAATTTGGTAAGCACTTATTGAACAAATACAAGTGGCTATGACTAATTTTAACTTAGTCCTTCTAAGTGACAGACACTTCATATGCATTTGAAAATGTATAACTCACAATAACTTAATGTGGTAGGTTCTACTGTTATCTCCATTTTACAGATAAGGAAACAGATTATAGAATTTAAGTAACATGTCCAAGGTGACACAAGTAGTAGGTGGCTAACCTAGAATTAAATTAGGTTAAAATAAAAGCTCAAGAAAGTTCCTTTTTGAAAATTCTAAGTTCCTGGAAGGCAGCTTAAATGGATTATCCCCTTAGTATCCTCATTGTGCTTTGAAGTATAATGTTTAGACAATATAGTTAAGAACCTCAGTTAAACTGCTCAGGTCTGAATCCTAGTTTATCCATCTAAAATAGCATTCATACTTTCTTGTCACTCTGTCTGTTCCCTTGCTTAATATTTCTCCATAGCACCAATCATTACCTGATAGGACATATTTTTACTAATTTTTGTTTGCATACCCCACTAAAATAAGCTGCATGAGGAGAATGACCTTGTAGGTCCTGTTTCCTCACCATCCTCAACATCTAGAACAGTGCCTGACATGTGGTCGGTATTTCATAAAATATCTATTAAATGAATAAATAAAAGGAGATCCACTTTGCTTATTGTTTATACCTGAAGTAATAATTTTCAGATACAATTAATGGATTGAAGGAACCTCACTTTTTTTCTTGGTTCACCTTCAATCTTCTTTTAAAATTTTACTTAATATATATGAATACAGCACATATGATGTACCAAGTTCCATTTTAAGTGCTTTACAAATATTGACTCATTTAATTCTTAGAACACCCCTACGGGGCAGGTGAAATCAAACTCAGGGAGCTCTGGCCATGGTACCAACTATTACACCATGTTGCTTCCTGGCTTAATCCTGTAAAAATGTCATCTCTGTATAGTTTAATGCTCTAATGATGTGTCTTCACTCTCTCCTAGAGAGTGCCCTTCCATCTTGCCCATCTCTCCCTCCTCTCTATCCAGATTAAAGAAGAAAATAAATAAGATTATTTTAGTTATTTTACTTAATTATACCTTTCCATCTTGGACACAGCAATTCCTACTGCTAGTGAAGCTTTTCTAAGGCCGCCTACAAGGATAAACAAGCAGCTTGACCCCCAGTGGCTGCTGGACAGCTGACGTGGTCTGTGTCTTCCTTTCTCCTCTTTCAAGTGTCTCCTTCCTGCTTTTCTAGGGCTTTTGGATCCCTGCTACGGCCCTTCCCTTCCAGTCTTGAGAATGGAGTTTAGTGGCCTACGGAAGTTGTAAAAATTGCCTTTACAGCCTGAAACTTAAAAGGAAACCCAATTTTATAATCAATTCCTTTTCCTGTGTTTCGTCATTTGGTTCTTTCTTGTCCTTTTACAGTTTCTCTCACAAATACCCAAGCATCTTCAGAGCCTTGGGTCTCAGGTATAACAAAGTATCACCCAGGAGGCAATTGTCATGAGGACAGACACCTGGGATTTTCGCTCCAGCTCTGTCACTACGGAACAATCTGCCTTGAGGCGAGCCATTTAGTATGACCGATGCTTATCCTCACCTGTGAAATGACTCAGGTGAGAGGTTGAGCTGGATATTTTAAGGCCCTCTGCTGCTCTAAATTGTGATTTTCTTGGAAGAATTACATTAGGAAGAGAAAGTGCTCAGATATCTAAATTCCTTTACTCTTACTACTGATCGCACTACCATTCCAAGGGAGCCATTGTTCTTTATTAAGTGGGGGTGAACTTCTCAAAGGTGAAGGATGACAGCTGCTGGGAATGGCGATAGATCAGAATTTATTTACTTGCAGAATTCCTCCCATATTTCTCTGTAAATATCATGGGGGATACGATAAATGATAGTAATGATAGTTCACAGTTCATAGTAAAATGATAGTTCAGTTTGCTGGTATACATAATAAAGTATTCTAAGATAAATTCACTTAAAATAAAACATTTCAAATCCTCCATCTTCAGCTTAGGAAGAATGCAGCAGTCACCTTGCTTTCTGAAATGGTGTAAAAACCTTGGAACGGAGCGTCCATAAGTAACTTGGGACTGCACTGCTCTCACGTCTAGCAGTTATTTGGATATCTATCCAGCCCAAACAGCTATAGCTATTCTGTACTTTGTGTATACTGGGCTTTGTCATTTCAAAGGGCTCAAAGAGCTTTATAAATAGCGGCCATTCCTTCTCCCAATGTACTCCCGAAGAACAGGCTGGTTATTGGTTTCCACTTGTAAACAGAAAGCATGGGGGCAAGGTGGAGGAGGTCTCTGGAGGAAAATGCAGGCCACCAGGTTGTGGGTGTTATATTCATGAAGGACCTGCCTTACTTCTTTGTAAAACATTTAAATATAAAGGTGCTCAGCTGGGAAATTTCCTAACCTGGGAGTCCTAATTTGACCTATTCAGGACTGATTTCTTTCTTTTTTTTAAATTTTCATTAAACAAGCAATTATAAATTTATTTATTTATTTTTGGCTGTGTTGGGTCTTCGTTTCTGTGTGAGGGCTTTTTCCAGTTGCGACAAGCGGGGGCCACTCTTCATCGCGGTACGCGGGCCTCTCACTATCGCGGCCTCTCTTGTTGTGAAGCACAGGCTCTAGAGTGCAGGCTCAGTAGTTGTGGCTCAACGGGCCCAGTTGCTCCGCGGCATGTGGGATCTTCCCAGACCAGGGCTTGAACCCGTGTCCCCTGCATTGGCAGGCAGACTCTCAACCACTGCGCCACCAGGGAAGCCCAGGACTGATTTCTAATCTGCATTCTTGTTTGGCTCAGTCCAGTCTAATAAATATTAACTGAGCATTACTACATCCAGGTGCTCCATGCTTAGGAAATGAAGATGAATATGAAAACGATCCTAATCTTGAGTGAGAGACACAAACTAGTCAATAGGTAGTTTTATCGGGTGTAATGGGAGCACAGAAGGTTAAATTAGCACTCTAGCCCAGATAGAGGATGTCTCAAAAGGCTTCTCCAAGGAATAAATCTTAAGGAATGAATACTAGTGTGAAGAAAGGCAGCAGCTGAGGTGCAGAAAGAAAAAAAGGAGTTTCTGACACAGAATGGCTAGATTCTCAGGAATTCCATTTAGCTGTTCCTGTGAAGGAAGACTATATTTCTCAGCTTACCTGGCAGTTTAGCAAGGGTCATGAAACTGAGTTCTGGTGAGTCAAATGTGGTCTAAAGTAAATGATGCACTTCCAAGCCTGGCGACAGAATATCCTGTGTGATCGTCTATGTTCCTCTCTCCCCTACCCTTAGGGCAGCTCTCAAAGAACTCCAAGATGGGAGAACCACATGACGGAAGAAGCCTGGATCCCTGAGTTTCTGCTTGGAGGAAAGCTGCCTAAACCACCATGGACTTAGCATGAGTGAGAAATAAATTTAATAATGTTAAGCCACTGAGATTTTGGAGTTGTTTGTTACAGTGGCTAGAGTTCATTACCTGATTATATAGACTAAGGAATAATAAGAAAGATCTGAATGACTTGCTGTCACTTCAAAGTTTATTTATTCCAAATGACCTTAAGGTCAACTACTCTTTCTTCCTTCCTCGTTCTCCAATGGCACCAACATTTATCCTGAAAACGAAATAATCTTTTACACTGATCTAAGTGAGCATGTCTGTTTGTCCCAGAATGAAAAGACATTTACAGAATTGAATAGATCTTGAAAAGACTCTAGAAACACCACAGCTTCTCCCACCAAGGACCATACCTACAGGAGGTGGAATACCCCATGCCCTCAGTTAGACCGTGGGTCCAGTCGTGTATTAACTTTAGGTTAGGGCCGCCATACTAACTGTGCACATATGTGTGTGGGATTGTGTTTGAGAGTATATCTTTTACTGGATGTCCACAGGGTGGTAGGTCAAACATCGAATGGCATGAAATTTAAGATGCCTGCCAGTGAAAAGAAAGAAATGCAAGAAAAAAGAATGAGGATAGATGGAGAGTGAGTGTGGCACAGGGGAATGAAAAGTTACCCTGTGAAAAGGTACAACAAGAGAATCTGTGCCTATAGCCTATGTTTTGTCGTTGCCCTTCTGAAAAATAGCAGAAGAAGCAGGAATGGTTTGCTATCATTTTTCTAAGTGACAGGGAAATAAGACTGAACCTTCCTTTCTAGAGTTTTAAAAAAGTTACATTGGTTGTACAATTTCCCCCTAAATCTTGCACACATCTTCATCAACCATCAAGACTAGAATCAACAAACATCTGAATTTCAAGCACCTTGAAAGAACTAGGGTCTTTAAGAGCAGAATCCTGGGCAGGAAGCCAAACTGAGATAATGTCACATTCATAATACTCCTTTGAACTCTGAAATAATTAGGGATTCTATTGTATTAAGACTTTAATTTTGGAGGTAGCAAAGTCACAGCTATAACCAAATCTGGTCCCTAATGCTTTGTTTAATTGATAAAGTGGAAACAAGACCAATTTTGTTTTGGGGGGGCAGCGTTTATGCTCTCCAGTTTGCCACAATTTCCACTACTCCATATTGTCTTGCCTTTAAAAGTGTTTGAGTTTTCAGTCCTTGCCAGTATATCTCTGTATCCCAAGCTTTTTTTGGTCAACTGTTGCCTTTATCTATTTGTTCTGATCAGGTCTAAAGTTAAATGGTCCCTTTTACTGTCTAGCTGTGTTAGTTTTTTAAAAATGTGTTTAATTTGCTAACATCCTTAAAGTATTTTCCGAGAGAGTTTGACCAATTCACTTCCCTAATATAGATGAAAATATGCTCCTTTCAATAATGAGGCACCAATGAAGAATGAACATGTTTTTAAAATTTGTAATGTTTTATAGGATTCCTGATTTGTATGCATCACTTAGATCAGTGGCATTCAAATCATGAAGTCTTTATGTGCAATTGGCAAATCTTCAAGGTCTCTAATTTCTGTATGATTGTGTCATGTCATGCTACATTATACCTAATTTTACAGATTAGAGACATGTGCCTCTTTTTTGAATGGTGATTACTAATGTGTTACTAAATCATCTAATTGTGAACATCATAGTACCATGAAGATGGCCCATGGAAATAAAAGATGCCTTTATTGTTGTAACCATGTAATGGTTATTCCATTTTGACCACAAAGGTAGACATGGAAACTAGACTGTAAAGTGGATCATTATAAAGTGTATCTGTAGCAGGAAGACTTCTGAGATGGCCCCAATGATCCCACCTCTTGGTATTCACACACTGTGTAAATACCTCTTCCTATGTTTGGGCTGGATTAGTGGCTTGATTGTAATGAATAGAATAGGCAAAAGGATGGGATGTTACGAAAGACTGAGATTTTCATCTTGCTAGCGTGTTCTTGTCCTCTCGCTTATGCTGTTCAAACTAGCTTCATGTTTCTTTATGGAGGGGCCCATGTGACAAGGAAACGAGGAAGGCCTTCAGCCAATAAATAGCTTGAGAGGCACTGAGGCCTCAGACCGAAATCTCCCAAAGATAAGAATCCTGCCTACAACCACATGAGTGAGCTAGGAAGTGGATCTTCCCCAGCTGAGTCTCAAGATGACTGTAGTCCTGTGAGAGACCCCAGAGCCAGAAGACCCAGCTAAGCTGCTCCTAGATTCCTTCCCCACAGAAACAGAGATAATAAATGTTGTTATATCCCAATAAGATTTGAGGTAACTTGTTATACAGCAATAGATACCTAACAGAGAATCTTGTTTTTCTATTGGAATAAGAGACAACTCTGTTTTTGTTCTGTTTTGTTTTCTTAAACCAAAATCTCAAACTGAGGATGGGGAAGGGGATAATTTATCTGGACAGAGGTGTTCAGTGCCATTCTGTGAAAAAAACAATTGAAACCATGTAGCCCAACACATACTGGTAAAATTGAACTGAACTTAAAAATGTAGGTGTTTATTATGCAGTAAAATAAAGTAGGGTTGCAATGAACAAAACAATGAATACCAGAAACTGTGCTATGATCAAGAGTCCTGTGATAACTACACTTACTAGTCATCAAATATTTTGAGTGTTGAGAAACTCCAACATGTAACTGAGAGAATGAGCAGGCAAGGAGAGGGAATGGCAGAGAGGCAGGAAGATAACTGGGTATTGTGGAGGCCGAAAGAGGACGAGGTTGACAGCTGACAAGAGTATCAGAACCTACTGAAGCCAAGGTGAGGTGAAAGCAGCTTATGGAATTTCTGCTCTGCTGGTCACTGGTGACCTTAGCACTGTCATGTGGGGTGGCAGCAGACGAACTAGTTAGACCCAAGTAGGTTGAAGGATGAGTGGGAGCAAATAGCGAGTGTAGACAGTTACCAAGTAATTCCAAAAGATATTATGAAACAGGAAAGTATAAGAAAAAACATTAAAAAGTGAAGTGAGCATGTGATATAAAAGTTGCTAGCGTGCTGAAATGCATTTTCAATTCAGGATGAGAGATTAAGAGAGCAGATACACTGTGGGCCTTGACACGAAATCCTGCAAACCTTTAAAATGATAATCCTTTGAATTCCTGACCTCCAGGTGCTATACTGTCAAAGGACAAAAGAGATTATGCCCTTATAAAAAGATTTTAAAGGATTATCCAAAGACTTGGCAACACAGAATTCTTACCTGGAGAAAGGTAAATTACACGTTGCAGATAAGTAATCAGATAATTTCCCTGTGTCTAGGGGACAGAAAAAGCCCAATATGCTTAAAGTTTCTAGGAAACTACAAAATAAGCCATCTTCTCATAGAACTTTTGGTATGTGTCCCTTCTTAAAAAGAGAAAAGGTAGTGTATATATGTCCATGCCACTCTCTCACTTCCAAATGTAAAATAGCTAGTGGGAAGCAGCCACATAGCACAGGGAGATCAGCTTGGTGCTCTGTGACCACCTAGAGGGGTGGGATAGGGAGGGTGGGAGGGAGATGCAAGAGGGAGGGGGTATGGGGATATATCTATACATATAGCTGATACACTTTGTTAGACAGCAGAAACTAACACACCATTGTAAAGCAATTATACTCCAGTAAAGATGTTAAAAAAAAAAATGTAAACCGCTATGGGGATGTACTAGGGTTCCCATTGAACCTCAACCACCCTCATACTTGAAATGATGAGGTGCCTTAATTTTGCCAGTCTTGTGGGTATTAACTGGTATCTTATTGTCATCTTAATTAGCATTGCACCAATTACTAAGGAGGCCAAGCATTTTTTCATGCTTATTTTCCATTAGTGTATCCCCTGAAATGTTATGCCTTGTAACTTATTCTGGCAATTATTTTGTTAATTTGCCTATGGTTCACTTATAAATTTGTAATATTTCTTTATGTAAAATAGATCCTTACCCTTTGATAGAAAAAAAAAAAGAGAGAAGGGTAAAAGTCGTGGGAAACTTTCGGACCTAAGGAAAGACTGAGTTGGGGTTGGTGAGGGAAGTGGATGCTGGATGAAGATGGATAATTAAGCTTTGCTACTAAAGGTCAGGCACTGTAAAACACAGGAAAGAATGGATGGAGAAGAGGAATTAATGTGATTACTGTTCTAAAGATGTCTACGTGGAACACATTCTTTGTGTTCAGGGCATCAAATGAACTGGAGACCATTCAGATCTTTGCACTGGTAAATACTTCAATATTAAAAAGGGAATATTATAGAAAAAACATTGTTACCAAAAGAATAAACTTCTGTATTTGAAACTTGAAACAACAAATACAAATAAAGCATAAAAAACATGCATGGAACCGTGCTAACACATTGAGATTGCACTTAGCAAACCACCTTTTCTCTGTTTAGGAACAATCTCACCAATTCCAAAACACAGTATGTTAATTAAAGGATCTCAGGTAGCAATCATGGAGTATTTCTCATGACAGATGATGACACAAATATTCTGAGGACCAAAACTGCACAAGCAAGATGAAGAGACATTTTGTCCATTTTTTGGCAGTGCAAAGTTAGAGTGAATGCAAATGAACGTGCTGGCAGCGGAATTACACTGTCGACCACCTAAAGGTTGGGCTCATGACCTAAGAAGGCAAAGCATCCATCTGTAGCATTGTAACATTCTGTTTGTACTGCTGAACACGGGTTTGGATGTTTTTATATCTTCTCTACTCATCCGGGTGCATAGTAAGCACTTCAGCATCAGCCTCTTGATAGAAGCTTAATTTTGTGTTATTTCTATTATATTGTTTTCTCTAATGGGAATGATATTCTCTCTTAAAAATAAATACGTCATTTATTCTTCAAATAATTCTGGGTTCAGGTTCTTTTGTTTCTCAAAATGGCCTGTACAGGATTATAGACACAGCTTAAAAATTGAGATATTCTTTGATTAAAATATTTATATTTGAATAACATGTGAAAAAATATTCATTCGTTTAGTCACTCATTCTTTCATTCTTTTAATGTGCATGTATTGAGCTAAGCACAGTGGGAAGGTCAAGGATGGATGTGACATTGTCTCTGCCCTCAGGATGCTTATAACATAAAAGTAGTAAAATATTATTAGTACCTTCAGACAGAACAAGCATAGGGCCATCAAATCTCAGAGGAAAGAAAGAGCAGGGTATTCTTTCATTCCACAAATTATTTTTTGATGTGGTAGGCACTATTCCGGGGACTGGATATATAAAAGGGAAAAAGATAGCCAAGGTCCCTTATTTCATTGACCTTGCATCCTGGGGGTGAGATGAAAAATAAGGAAGAAAACAAACAAATAAATAATATAACTTCAGGCAGCCACAAGTGCTATGAAGAAAACTGAAGCAGGACAATATGAAGGACAGTGACAGTAGGTGAGGGGTGTGACTTTGAGGGCACAAAACCCTCTGTGAGGAGGTGACAGCTGAGTAGAGATTTGATGGTGCAAGGAGCGAGCACTTGAAGATATGAAGAAAAGGCTTTCCAGGCAGACAGACCAATACAAAAAGGCTTTGAGACAAAAATGAGTTTGGCATGTTCTGGAACAAAGCCACATGACTAGAGTGTGGGAGAAAGGGAGAGTGACAGATGAGGTCATATTGGTGGGAAGGGGTCAGATCCTACTGACTTTCGTAGGTCATGATAAAGATTCTGTTCTAAGTGAGAAAGGGAATCCACTGGAGATTTTAATCAGGATGTGGCATGATCTGATTTACATTTCTTTCTGGGCGCCGTGTGGAAATTCAACCGTAAAGTGGTAAGAACGGTAACCAGGACAGAGATTAGGCATCTATGCATTGTCCAGGTGAGAGGACCAATGAGAAATTGACTCAAGTAGTCTAACCTAGAGATGACAGGTTAGAATCTATTGTGGTAGCCTGATTAGAGGTGGTTGGTGTGGACTAGGGTAATAATTACTAAGGTGGTGAGAAGTGGTTTCACTTTAGGAGAAGTTTCACAAAAAAAAGTGATGTAGAACCGTTTGAGTTGAACTTTAAATGGCAGGCAGATTTGTGACAAGTGGGGAGTCATTCACTGATTTATTGAGTGCCTCCTAGGGGGCAGGCACTGTGGCAGGTTCTGGCGTTACAGCAGTGCAGGAGTCCTTGCTGAGAGTGAGGAGAAAACTTGCTGAGGAACTAATATTCTAAGTAAAGATACAAAAGTAGCGAGGTGAACAGTATGTTAATTACCTCCAGAATTACCTCCAGATACAGTTTTAAGGATGCTTTATTCTTTTTCTTTTAGTTTAGAAAATTGTATGACTAAAACTCCTTTGTATGCTTGACTTTCCTTGAATTTGCAAAAGTGGTAAGTTTCTATCAGTAGAAACTCAGTTCATTGTCAGCAAATTTCATCATGTCACTTCCTTAGAAACAGTTAGTATTTATCTTTATATATTTATAAATACTAAGGTTAGTATTTATCTTTCCCATTCTGAGAAGGAGAAATTATAGCCTCCTTAGAAAGGAAAAGCACAGAGGAGAATACAAAATATATAATAAATTCATATATTTAGGTGCATCTATTGCCGTCCATCTGCTACCCTGCCTCTACTCTTGCCCCCTGAATCTTTTTCCAAGTGTATGACCCAACTTCAACATTCCCTCCTTCTAATTCCTCTTGTATACAGTCTTCAGAATTAACTGGCCTAAAGCAGTCTAGTCATGTCCATTCCCCTGTGCTTACAGAATAAATTTCAAATTCCTTAGCCTGATACCAACCTGACCCAACTTACTTTTTCTGTTTTAACTCTGACTCCAAATTGTTTTAATCACATTGGATTTTTTCTTCTTTTTTTAAAAATTATTTTTTAAACCATGGTGAAATAACAAAATGTAAAATTTGCCACCTTAAACCATCCTGAAGTATACACTTTAGCGGCATTAAGTACATTCACAGTGTTGTGCAAATCCCACTGGATTTTAAACCACACGAGTATCGCTCTTCCCCTAATGCTTCTGGCAGTTTGTTGCCTGGACTGTACCTCTATCTATGTGATTCCTGCTGGCCCCTGAAATGCCTTTCCCTTTCCTTACCAATTAAAATCCTACATATCCTGAAGACCAGTTGTTTTAGGCTCTTATGAAACCTCATCTGGAAACAGAAGGTTAACTCTGTTGCTAGGTAACATACTACTTAAAGTTAAAATGATGCCTGGTTGGTAAATTGCATCTGGACTGGGAAGATTTATACATGAACTACAAATACCTGATGGGGATGCGATATTTTGGACTTCCCTGAGTGATGACTTGTGATTAGGCAGGTTCCTTGTCCCTGGAGGCTAGGGCTATGGAGTTATTACAAGAGATGAGCCTTTAAGGGCATGAGGCTTCTGATCCAGGAACGTTCTTGTACCCACCCTATATTGATCTTGTCTTCTTGCACCTGATCTGTCACCTGGGGGGCATGGACTGATGTTTGTACTGACATAAAGAATCCCACTGAAGAAAAACTCTCAAGTTGCCCTGCTAGCCAGTGGCATTTCCTGTATTATATCTTTCTTGATAGATCTACTGTGGCTCATAGTAGTCTTATGAGTCTGAATGTTTAGCTGGACTAAGAAGACCTGCTTTGAGGAGTTGCATCAATATGCAGACATATTGTCCTAAATCCTAATACCCCTTGCACACCTGGACTTAAAACCACTGGGACTATATTCAGGGCTAAGGTAATAAAGCATGGCTTACCTTTGGAAGGAGCTGGATTGCCTGTAGAATTCTTTGTCTGTGCCCAGAATTAAGGATTCCAATTTCCAACAGATCTTGATCTTCCATAACATTGCTTCCCTGAAACAAAACCAGAAATGTTATAAATTAAATCAGGCATTTTTACTGTGGGTAAACAATGATTTTCTTAATACAGAGAAAAATAATCAACAAGTGATCTGATTTTTATAGACAAAAACATAGAGTCATTCTTCTGTGAGGGTGAGGTGAGAGTAGATCACCTATATGACTGTGTTGAAGGTTCTGGGAAAGTTTTCTTTCCATCACAAATACTCTCATGGCTTACTATTTATGGTTGGATTATCTGCATTGGGAATTCATTCCTGTGACTCAAAACCTTGTTCCCCTAAAAATGTATATGCTTCTAGGAAGAGTTGTCATTTAAAACTATCAGTGACCTATGCATTGAGGTGAATGAACAAGTTTTTTTTCCCTCTGAAAATAGATTTTGTAAGAAGAGCTGATGGAATAATTGAAGTATACTAGGCAAGTTAAAAGAGAATTAATAATTAATCTTAAATATTGGATGTCAGATACCTGACCAAGATGTGAGGACAGAACAATGAGTAAGATGCAGGTCCCTGCCCTCAACTCTCTATTCCTTCCAGTCCAGTGATGGAAACAGATTGTTCAAAGGCAGTTAGGATGCTGTGAATATGCTATGATGGTGACACATGCTTGGTAGTGTAGAGGGGATCTGGGATATGTTTGCAGGGGAGATGATGTCTAATCAGATGTCTGAAGGATGGTTTGGATTTAGCATTCAAAATGGGAAGGACTAGGAGAAATTATGTGCAATGTCATGTGGGTAAGAAAGAACACAGTTTACTTGGAAACATCAAGTTCTAGGATAAGTTGGAGAGAGGAGCAAAAGGTAAGTCTGGAAAGATAAGGAAAGGCCAGACTATACAGACGTTGTATGCCACGCTGAGGAATTTAGACTTCATCTTGACCATAATGGGAAGCCTGGACGGATTTTAAGAAAAGGAGTTACATGATGAGATTCCATATTTAGAAGGATCAATTTGTTTTCTGTGGCTGGGCCACAATTTCCTTACCTATAAAATGATGAGGTTGAGCCACATAATCTCCAAGGATCAGTCTAGTCCTGATACTCTCTGATTTCAATGATTTCTTGACCTCTGATTAATATTCCAACACAGAAATTTATTTATTTTGGCTGTGCCATGAGGCTTGTGGGATTTTAGTGCCCTGACAAGGGATCAAACCTGGGCCCTCAGCAATAAGAGGGTGGAGTCCTAACCACTGAACTGCCAGGGAACTCCCTGTAACACAGAAATCTATAAATGGCTTATTTTGTCCCTAAATTTTAGTCTTTTGGAGCTTGCAAGCTAGAGTTTCCCTTTAAATAAATCTATAGAGAAGTTCAAGAATTCAGATCACTGCTTTCTATGGACAAGTCAAAGTCTGTCCTACTAATGTGTGAAATAAAAACACTTATGAATAGAAATTACAGAATACCTATTTATGGAGAGCAGTGGGTACTGATGAATATTTAAAGCAAAAGAGAATGAACTGGAAAGGGCAATCATGGGAGCATGGAGACCATTAGAAGACCACAGTAGTTGTTCTATAGATGATGTGGGCTTAGACTAAGGTAGTGGTCACAGGAGACTGAAAGAAGTGAGTGGATCTGAAAACTATCAAGAAGTTTGACTTGGTGATTGAATGCACAGAATGATGGAGAAACTCAGAATACACATCAGTTCCAGGCTTCAGCAGTAGGGGTAGACCGTGATGCCTTTTCCTGAGAAAGTAAAGGAGGAGGGGCCAGTTTACTATGGTGCAAAGACTAATGTCTTTCCCTGGACTGGCACAGAACAGATGAATGTAAACAATTTAATATCGGACTATGTTATAAATGGATGAATTGGCTGTTCTTAGAAAGATTAAAGTCATTAGAATGGCATCATAGCTAGGGATTTACAATGGGCGCTCACCAGACAAAAACATTCCACCTACGCATAGTAACATTCCTGTGCTTAAGCTACTCTGGCCACCTTGGAGAAGGCAGAACTACGCAGGTAGAGCAGCATGATAATAAAAGCCTAATGCTAACAAATAAGCCAGTCTTGGGAGTATGCCACAGGAAACACTGCTCTCATAAAGTACTCAGTGCACACAATAGGGCATGGCTAAGGATATAAATGACTTCATTTTGAGAAAGCGTTATTATTTTCAGAAATGGACTAGTGTGTCATGAGTGGGATATATGATGCCGTTCTGTGTTTGACTTTCACTCTTTAAGGGGTTTTCCAAAGGAGTTAAAAGGCCCTTAAAAAACAAAAACAAAAACAAAAACTTTGGCCACCTATGTATTAGATCATTATCTGGTTTTCCACTGGCTAAATTACCAGTCCACAACTTAAGCTTATACAAAATATAGAACCTGGGTTCTTTACACAAACACAAAACACACCAGGATGCTATAGTCTGATTTAGCTACTATCTATAGGTAATACTGAAAACTTGATTTCAGTGTTTGAATACTAAAATGATTTAAAAAAATTAATCCTTAAATCATAAACAATACGAAAAGACAACCCTCAGAATGGGAGAAAATATTTGCAAATGAAGCAACTGACAAAGGATTAATCTCCAAAATTTACAAGCAGCTCAAAATCAAAAAACAAACAACCCAATCCAAAAATCGGCAGAAGACCTAAACAGACATTTCTCCAAAGAAGATATACAGATTGCCAACAAACACACGAAAGGATGCTCAACATCACTAATCATTAGAGAAATGCAAATCAAAACTACCATTAGGTATCACGTCACACTGGTCAGAATGGCCGTCATCAAAAAATCTATAAACAAAAATGCTGGAGAGGGTGTGGAGAAAAGGGAACCCTCTTGCACTATTGGTGGGAATGTAAACTGATACAGCCACTATGGAGAACAGTATGGAGGTTCCCTAAGAAACTAAAAATAGAACTACCATACAACCCAGCAATCCCACTGGGCATATACCCTGCAAAAACCATAATTCAAAAAGAGTCATGTACCAAAACGTTCATTGCAGCTCTATTTACAATAGCCAGGACATGGAAGCAACCTAAGTGTCCATCAACAGATGAATGGATAAAGAAGATGTGGCACATATATACAATGGAATATTACTCAGTCATAAAAGGAAATGAAATTGAGTTATTTGTAGTGAGGTGGATGGACCTAGAGTCTGTCATACAGAGTGAAGTAAGGCAGAAAGAGAAAAACAAACACAGTATGCTAACACATATATATGGAATCTAAAAAAAAAAAAGGTCATGAAGAACCTAGGGGCAGAGGAGCTTCAAGATGGCGGAATAGTAAGTCGTGGAGATCACCTTCCTCTCCACAGATACATCAGAAATACATATACATGTGGAACAACTACTACAGAACACCTACTGAATGCTGGCAGAAGACCTCAGACCTCCCCAAAGGCAAGAAACTCCCCACGTACCTGGGTAAGGCAAAAGAAAAAAAAGAGACAAAAGAATAGGGTCGGGACCTGCACCAGTGGGAGGGAGCTGTGAAGGAGGAAAGGTTTCCACACACTAGGAAGCCCCTTTGCGGGCGGATACTGCGGGTGGTGGAGGTGGGTGGGGAGCTTCGGGGCCATACTGCGGGTGGCGGAGGTGGGAGGGAAGCTTCAGGGCCGCGGAGGAGACTGCAGCAACAGGGGTGCGGAGGACAAAGAGGAGAGATTCCCGCACAGAGGATCGGTGCCGACCAGCACTCACCAGGCCGAGAGGCTTGTCTGATCACCCGCTGGGATGGGCGGGGGCTGGGAGCTGACGCTCGGGCTTCAGAGGTCAGACGCCAGGGAGAGGACTGGGGTTGGCGGCGTGAACACAGCCTGAAGGGGCTAGTGCACCATGGCTAGCCGGGAGGGAGTCCGGGAAAAAGTCTGGAGCTGCCAAAGAGGCAAGAGACTTTTTCTTCCCTCTGTTTCCTGGTGATCGATGAGAGGGGATTAAGAGCACCGCTTAAATGAGCTCCAGAGACAGGCGAGAGCCGCGGCTATCAGCGCAAACCCCAGAGACGGGTATGAGATGCTAAGGCTGCTGCTGCAGCCACCAAGAATCCTGTGTGCAAGCACAGGTCACTGTCCACACCCCCCTTGCGGGGAGCCTGTGCAGCCCGCCACTGCCAGGGTCCCGGGATCCAGGGACAACTTCCCCGGGAGAACGCACGGCGCGCCTCAGGCAGGTGCAACGTCACGCTGGCCTCTGCTGCCGCAGGGTCGCCCCGCATCCGTTCCCCTCCCTCCCCCCAGCCTGAGTGAGCCGGAACCCCGAATAAGCTGCTCCTTTAACCCCGTCCTGGCTGAGCGAAGAACAGACGGCCTCAGGCGACCTACACGCAAAGACGGGTCCAAATCCAAAGCTGAAACCCCGGAGCTGTGCGAACAAAGAAGAGAAAGGGAAATTTCTCCCAGCAGCCTCAGAAGCAGCGGATTAAAGCTCCACAATCAACTTGATGTACCCTGCATCTGTGGAATACCTGAATAGACAACGAATCATCCCAAATGGAGGAGGTGGACTTTGGGAGCAACGATATATATATATATTTTTTCCCTTTTTCTCTTTTTGTGGGTGTGTATGTGTATGCTTCTGGGTGTGATTTTGTCTGTATAGCTTTGCTTTTACCATTTGTCCTAGGGTTCTGCCTGTCTGTTTTATAATTTTTCACATAAAAATACTTTTTTCTTAATAATTATTTTTTATTTTAATAACGTTATTTTATTTTATTTTAATTTATTTTATTTTATCTTCTTCCTTCTTTCTTTCTTTTTTTCCTCCCTTTTATTCTGAGCCGTGTGGAGGACAGGCTCCTGGTGCTCCAGCCAGGCATCAGGGCTGTGCCACTGAGGTGGGAGAACCAAGTTCAGGACACTGGTCCACCAGAGACCTCCCAGCTCCACATAATATCAAATGGCGAAAATCTCCCAGAGATCTCCATCTCAACGCCAAGACCCAGCTCCACTCAACGACCAGCAAGCTACAGTGATGGACACCCTATGCCAAACAACTAGCAAGACAGGAACAGAACCCCATCCATTAGCACAGAGGCTGCCTAAAATCATAAAAAGGCCACAGACATGCTCAAACACATCTCCAGACATGGACTGGCCCACCAGAAAGACAAGATCCAGCCTCATCCACCAGAACACAGGCACTAGTCCTCTCCACCAGGAAGCCTACACAACCCACTGAACCAATCTTAGCCACTGGAGACAGACACCAAAAACAATGGGAACTAAGAACCTGCAGCCGGCGAAAAGGAGACCCCCAAACACAGTAAGTTAAGCAAAATGAGAAGACAGAGAAACACACAGTAGGTGAAGGAGCAAGGCAAAAACCCACCAGACCTAACAAATGAAGAGGAAATAGGCAGTCTACCTGAAAAAGAATTCAGAATAATGACAGTAAAGATGATCCAAAATCTTGGAAATAGAATGGAGAATATACAAGAAATGTTTAACAAGGACCTAGAAGAACTAAAGAGCAAACAAACAGTGATTAACAACACAATGAATGAAATTAAAAATTCTCTAGAAGGGATCAATAGCAGAATAACGGAGGCAGAAGAACGGATAAGTGACCTGGAAGATAAAATAGTGGCAATAACTACTGCAGAGCAGAATAAAGAAAAAAGAATGAAAAGAATTGAGGACAGTCTCAGAGACCTCTGGGACAACATTAAACACACCAACATTTGAATTATAGGGGTCCCAGAAGAAGAAGAGAAAAAGAAAGGGATTGAGAAAATATTTGAAGAGATTAAAGTTGAAAACTTCCCTAATATGGGAAAGGAAATAGTTAATGAAGTCCAGGAAGCACAGAGAGTCCCAAACAGGATAAATCCAAGGAGAAACACGCCAAGACACATATTAATCAAACTATCAAAAATTAAATACACAGAAAAATATTAAAAGCAGCAAGGGCAAAACAACAAATAACATACAAGGGAATTCCCGTAAGGTTAACAGCTGATCTTTCAGCAGAAACTCTGCAAGCCAGAAGGGAGTGGCAGGACATATTTAAAGTGATGAAAGGGAAAAACCTACAACCAAGATTACTCTACCCAGCAAGGATCTCATACAGATTTCATGGAGAAATTAAGACCTTTACAGACAAGCAAAAGCTAAGAGAATTCAGCACCGTGAAACCAGCTTTACAACAGTTCTCAAACTTCTCTATGCAGGAAACACAAGGGAAGGAAAAGACCTACAATAACAAACCCAAAACAATTAAGAAAATGGTAAGAGGAACATACATATCGATAATTACCTTAAATGTAAATGGATTAAATGCTCCAACCAAAAGACATAGATTGGCTGCATGGATACAAAAACAAGACCCATATATATGCTGTCTACAAGAGACCCACTTCAGGCCTAGGGACACATACAGACTGAAAGTGAGGGGATGGGAAAAGAAATTCCATGCAAATGGAAATCAAAAGAAAGCTGGAGTAGCAATTCTCATATCAGACAAAATTGACTTTAAAACAAAGACTATTACAATAGAAAAAGAGGGACACTACATAATGATCAAGGGACCAATCCAGGAAGAAGTTATAACAATTGTAAATATTTATGCACCCAACATAGGAGCACCTCAATACATAAGGCAAATGTTAACAGCCATAAAAGGGAAAATCGGTAGTAACACAATCATAGTAGGGGACTTTAACACCACACTTTCACCAATGGACAGATCATCCAAAATGAAAATAAATAAGGAAACACAAGCTTTAAATGATACATTAAACAAGATCCACTCAATTGACATTTATAGCACATTCCATCCAAAAACAATAGAATACACATTCTTCTCAAGTGCTCATGGAACATTCTCCAGGATAGATCATATTCTGGGTCACAAATCAAGCCTTGGTGAATTTAAGAAACTTGAAATCATATCAGATATCTTTTCTGACCACAACGCTATGAGCCTTGATATCAATTACAGGAAAAAATCTGTAAGAAATATAAACACATGGAGGCTAAACAACACACTACTTAATAACCAAGAGATCACTGAAAAAATCAGAGAGGAAATCAAAAAATACCTAGAAACAAATGAGAATGAAATCACTATGACCCAAAACCTATGGGATGCAGCAAAAGCAGTTCAAAGAGGGAAGTTTATAGCAATACAATCCTACCTTAAGAGACAAGAAACATCTAAAATAAACAACCTAACCTTACACCAAAAGCAATTAAGAGAGAGAAAACAAAAACCCCCCACAGATCACGAAGGAAAGAAATCATAAAGATCAGATAAGAAATAAAGGAACAAGAAATGAAGGAAACGATAGCAAAGATCAATAAAACTAAATGCTGGTTCTTTGAGAAGATAAACAAAATTGATAAACCATTAGCCAGACTCATCAAGAAAAAAAGGGAGAAGAATCAGATCAATAGAATTAGAAATGAAAAAGGAGAAGTAACAACTGACACTGGAGAAATACAAAGGATCATGAGAGATTACTACAAGCAACTATATGCCAATAAAATGGACAACCTAGAAGAAATGGACAAATTCTTAGAAATGCAGAACCTTCCGAGACTGAACCAGGAAGAAATAGAAAATATGAACAGACCAATCACAAGCACTGAAATTGAAACTGTGATTAAATATCTTCTAACAAACAAAAGCCCAAGACCAGATGGCTTCACAGGCAAATTCTATCAAACATTTAGAGAAGAGCTAACACCTATGCTTCTCAAACTCTTCCAAAATATAGCAGAGGGAGGAAGACTCCCAAACTCATTCTACGAGGTTACCATCACTCTGATATCAAAACCAGATAAAGCTGTCACAAAACTACAGGCCAATATCAGTGATAACATAGATGCAAAAATCCTCAACAAAATACTAGCAAACAGAATCCAACAGCACATTAAAAGGATCATACACTATGATCAAGTGGGGTTTATCCCAGGAATGCAAGGCTTCTTCATATATGCAAATCAATCAACATGATACACCATGTTAACAAATTGAAGGAGAAAAACCATATGATCATCTCAATAGATGCAGAAAAAGTTTTTGACAAAATTCAACACCCATTTATGATAAAAACCCTCCAGAAAGTAGGCATAGAGGGAACTATCCTCAACATAATAAAGGCCATATATGACAAACCCACAGCCAACATCATACTCAATGGTGAAAAACTGAAACCATTTCCACTAAGATCAGGAACAAGAGAAGGTTGCCCACTCTTACCACTATTATTCAACATAATTTTGGAAGTTTTAGCCACAGCAGTCAGAGAAGAAAAAGAAATAAAAGGAATCCAAATCGGAAAAGAAGAAGTAAAGCTGTCACTGTTTGCAGATGACATGATACTATACATAGAGAATCCTAAAGATGCTACCAGAAAACTACTAGAGCTAATCAATGAATTTGGTAAAGTAGCAGGATACAACATTAATGCACAGAAATCTCTTGCATTCCTATACACTAATGATGAAAAATCTGAAAGTGAAATTAAGAAAACACTCTCATTTACCATTGCAACAAAAAGAATAAAATATCTAGGAATAAACCTATCGAGGAAGACAAAGACCTGTATGCAAAAATTATAAGACACTGATGAAAGAAATTAAAGATGATACAAATAGATGGAGAGATATACCATGTTCTTGGATGGGAAGAATCAACATTGTGAAAATGACTCTACTACCCAAAGGAATCTACAGATTCAATGCAATCCCTATCAAACTACCACTGGCATTTTTCACAGAAATAGAACAAAAAATTTCACAATTTGTAAGGAAACACAAGAGACCCCGAATAGCCAAAGCAATCTTGGGAAAGAAAAACGGAGCTGGAGGAATCAGACTTCCTGACTTCAGACTTACTACAAAGCTACAATAATCATGACAGTATGGTACTGGCACAGAAACAGAAATATAGATCCACGGAACAGGAGAGAAAGCCCAGAGATAAACCCACACACATACGGTCACCTTATCTTTGATAAAGGAGGCAAAAGTATACAGTGGAGAAAAGACAGCCTCTTCAATAAGTGGTGCTGGGAAAACTGGACAGCTACATATAAAAGAATGAAATTACAACACTCCCTAACACCATACACAAAAATAAACTCAAAATGGATTAAAGACCTAAATGTAAGGCCAGACACTATCAAACTCTTAGAGGAAAACATAGGCAGAACACTCTATGACATAAATCACAGCAAGATCCTTTTTGACCCACCTCCTAGAGCAATGGAAATGAAAACAAAAATAAACAAATGGGACCTAATGAAACTTAAGAACTGTTGCACAGCATAGGAAACCATAAACAAGACAAAAAGACAACCCTCAGAATAGGAGAAAATATTTGCAAACAAAGCAATGGACAAAGGATTAATCTCCAAAATTTACAAGAAGCTCATGCAGCTCAATATTAAAAAAACAAACAACCCAATCTAAAAATGGGCAGAAGACCTAAATAGACATTTCTGCGAAGAAGATATACAGATTGCAACAGACACATGAAAGAATGCTCAACATCATTAATCATTAGAGAAATTCAAATCAAAACTACCATGAGATATCATCTCACACTGGTCAGAATGGCCATCATCAAAAAATCTACAAACACTAAATGCTGGAGAGGGTGTAGAGAAAAGGGAACCCTCTTGCAGTGTTGGTGGGAATGGAAATTGATACAGCCATTATGGAGAACAGTATGGAGGTTCCTTAAAAAACTAAAAATAGAACTACCATACAACCGAGCAATCCCCCTACTGGGCATATACCCTGAGAAAACCATAATTCAAAAAGAGTCATGTACCACAATGTTCATTGCAGCTCTATTTACAATAGCCAGGACATGGAATCAACCGAAGTGTTCATCAATAGATGAATGAATGAAGAAGATGTGGCACATATATACAAGGGAATATTACTCAGCCATAAGAAGGAACGAAACTGAGTTATTTGTAGTGAGGTGGATGGACCTAGAGACTGTTACAGAGTGAAGTAAGTCAGAAAGAGAAAAAGAAATAGCACATATATATGGCATCTAAAAAAAGAAAAAAAAAGGTCATGAAGAATCTAGGTGCAAGACAGGAATAAAGATGCAGACCTACTAGAGAATGGACTTGAGGATACAGCGAGGGGGAAGGGTAAGCTCCGACAAAGTGAGAGAGTTGAATGAACATACATACACTACCAAACGTAAAACAGAATGCTAGTGTGAAGCAGCCACATAGCACAGGGAGATCAGCTCGGTGCTTTTTGACCACCTAGAGGGGTGGGATAGGGAGGGTGGGAGGGAGGGAGATGCAAGAGGGAAGAGGTATGGGGACATATGTTTATGTATAACTGATTCACTTTGTTATAAAGCAGAAACTAACACACCATTGTAAAGCGATTATACTACAATAAAGATGTTAAAAAAATGTTAAAAAGTAAATAAATAAAATGGTCAATTTTAATTTGAAAAAAAAAAAGAACCTGGGGCAAGAGGGGAATAAAGATATAAAGATGCAGACATATTAGAGAATGGTCTTGAGGATATGGGGAGGGGGAGGTGTAAGCTGGGAGAAAGTGAGAAAGTGGCATGGACATATATACACTACCAAATGTAAAATAGCTAGCTAGTGGGAAGCAGCCGCATAGCACAGGGAAATCAGCTCGGAGCTTTGTGACCACCTACAGGGGTGGGATAAGGAGGGTGGGAGGGAGGGATACGCAAGACAGAGGGGATATGGGGAGGTATGTATATGTATAACTGATTCACTTTGTTATAAAGCAGAAACTAACACACTATTGTAAAGCAATTATACTCCAATAATGATGTTTTAAAAAAAATGAACAACAAAAAATACACATTAAAAAATATTTAAACTTTAGAGACCACTGTTCTTCCTCTAAACCACCACCTTATCTATCTTCAGTAAGTGAGGAAACATTCTGAAGAACTGTAGGGAAGTTAGACAACTTCTCTTTGGGTCAAATATCCTAGCATACAGGACAATTACCAAACACTTTTGAAAAATGAGCGAAAACTGTGAAACGCACAATGCAAATGGTGAGAATGTGCCCAAGAGGAAATGGTCATAGTTGTGGAAATGTAAAGAAAAGGATTCACTGGCCCCAGTGAGGTATTCCATTGGAAATTTTCTATTTTCTTTCTTATTGTAATATATAGGGATAGCAAAAATGTCCTGGTGTATCATCTAGCCAGTCTTTTTTCAAAATAGCACCAGGCTTGGAGTCTAAAGACCTGGGTCCAGGTCTTATCTGGGTAAACATGGCTAAGTCATATATTGTTTCTGAGCCTTGTGGTCCTCACCCATAAAATGAAGCCGTTTAACAAACACCCATTCAGTTCTAAAATGCTATGATTTCAGTCATGCCCAATTTTTGATTAGTATCGTTCTATGTAAATAGAGATTGTATAATTTGAAACTACATTTTAGTGTTTCAGAACTTGTAACTTAAATTGTTTTAAGGAGTAATTATAGAGAAGTGCAAGAATGCATTTTTTTTTGACAAATCAATCTCAGTACTAGGAACTTACAAAATTTCTTATAAGGAGAAATCAGAGAATACCTTGTTTTTGTAGTATCATGGATTCTCACAGATTTTCAGAGAAAAATCACATGTTTCAAATCTTGCAACTAACCATTTTGCTTGTACTTGGGTAACAGCTGTGCTATCGAGGACAATAAAAATTTCCATTCTTTCTAGGGAGCTACAGTTTACTCTCTTATTATCATTTGCCTTCACTGAATGTTAGAAAATCTCAGCTTAATTCCTTTTTTTCTCAATAAAAGCTGAACATACAGTCTAGCTTTCTCTTTCTTCCATCCATTTTTCACGCGACTGTCAGATCAGTGGTGTCTGGAGTAGAGTTCTATCAGGTCTGCCCTAACCACCTATCACACTGCACTCTCTACCCCCTTATCTCCTTGTACACATGATGTCTCTATTTGTTCATCTCCCATTTACTCCTCAACCCACCCCAATAGGCTTTTACTCCCATTAACTCCATAGAACTTCTCCATGAAATGTTAAGAATGACCTCTCAATTGCCGTATCTAGTTGATTCTTTTCAATCCTGACTTCAAGGATTCATTGGCCACATGTGGCTGGTGGCTACATATTGGATAATGCAAATATAGAACATTTCTGTCATCATAGAATGTTCTATTAGACAGCGCCTCTCTACAGTCAAAGACATGAAAACTGTAGTTGAATCACATAAATGGGGCAATAACGAGGATGTGACAGGGAATCAAAACAGGCAGGCAAACAAACTCATGAATCATTCTCAGGACATAACTGATGTTCCTGTTAGTCAAAGTTCATGAACATTAAATTTAGAATCTTTAGCAAATTCTCTTCTAATTTTTCAGTCATTAAAACAAATTAGTAGCTGGTTCTGCTTTCATTAGTGTTTCTTCATTATGGGGCTAGAAATCTATGCTACCAAAATGACAAGTCCAATTGAGAAATTATTCACTATATTCTTAGCATGCTACCAGGCACATGGCACAGACATTTAAGGAATAATAATCAGGAGGTAAAGTTGTTTAGTTAATGACTTTCTAAAAGGATCGAAGTTCCAAGGCAGTGTTCTTAGAACAGCTGTTTTTTCACTGACAGGAAATGTCTAATCCAGGGCGTCTTTGTTGCTTTCTTAAGTCATGGAATGAAGAAAAGTAATGTAATATTTTATGCACTAGGAGTTGAAAGCTGAAGTTTCTATGACCATGGGGAGAATATCTTATGTATTGGATTTTTTCAACTGTGATAAACTAATAAGATGACCAAGTAGAATAAAAAGCAGTGCTTCGTACTTAATGATCCATTTGAAGTAGAATAGCTATTTATTGAAATCATTTCTCAGAAGTATCTCTGCTGATCTTTTCTGTCCCTGAGAATTTCAGCTTGCAAAGTTCTCGTTTTCATAACCTTAATGTCATATCACATTCATTTAGAAGCCTTTCCTTCACATTGCATATTATATAAAATGCTAAGGAAACATATTTAAGGACCAGAGAGAACTGGTTTCTTCTTATTATAAGCTTGAGTTGGATGTTATTTATTCTCTTCAGTTCAAGACTGAAAAAAATCAGTAAGATACTATTGATTGGAGGAGATTTCTTTTGCTCTATAATTAACTAAATTAGATTCTTCTTTACAGTTTGTGTGGCC
Source organism: Tursiops truncatus (assembly GCF_011762595.2). Classification (NCBI taxonomy): domain Eukaryota; kingdom Metazoa; phylum Chordata; class Mammalia; order Artiodactyla; family Delphinidae; genus Tursiops; species Tursiops truncatus. The sequence goes on along the minus strand of NC_047044.1, from coordinate 22,142,542 downwards.
TTAAATATTTAAAATAGAATATTTCGGTAGTAGAATGAATGATACCACGATCTTGCAAATTCACACATGGAAAAACATATTTTAGTTTATTTTTAATATAGCTTTTTTACAGCATAAATGGTGGTATAAAACATAGTGGTATAAAACTATATATGATTTTCTTGGAATAACATGCTACCTTAAGCTTCTATAAAGATTTTGAGTCAATTTGATATCAGTTTACAGGTAAATGCAATGTATGTCTTTGCTGCATGATAACGATAATAACTACTGTGATAAATACCAGATTTATAATCCCTTATCAGTGTTGGAACAAAGCTTTATTTAGTTTATCAGACAGAAACATGAGTTACCATAAGTGATCAGATAATGAATGATGTGCTTCTTCCAATTTTAATTCCCTCTCTCACATTAATGAAACGGCAGTAGAAGAAAATATTGTAGTATATATATATATATATATATATATATATATTTATTTATTTATTTATTTTGCGGTACATGGGCCTCTCACTGTTGTGGCCTCTCCTGTTGCAGAGCACAGGCTCCGGACGCGCAGGCTCAGCGGCCATGGCTCACGGGCCCAGCCGCTCCGTGGCATGTGGGATCCTCCCGGACCGGGGCACGAACCCATGTCCTCTGCATCGGCAGGCGGACTCTCAACCACTGCGCCACCAGGGAAGCCCTGTAGTATATTTTTTACATCTCTATCTTAGCCTTCCATTTTAACATATCCTGTCTACTGCAGTGGAATTTCTTGTTCACAACTTAACTAAATTTCCATGTTTTTAGCTTATGAAGAAAGTTTCCTAGATTTTTTAGACCACATGAATTACTGATTCAAATAAATGTCACATCGCTGAGCAATAAGTTAGAAATCATCTATATATATATGCAAGTTCTATATTTGAATAAATAAACTATATCTTAGACTTGTTTCTTACGGTTAGCATTTAACAGTTCACATGATTATCATGAGTTTTATACAACCAATTTTTTCCTTTTTATTTTTCAAGCCTTTTTCCCCTTTGAAACATCTATTCTGAAGCTACAGAGAGAGAGAGGGAAAGGGAATTTAAGTAATCAGTTATGCATTTCTTAAAGCATTGAGCAAGGTTTGGTGATATCATAAATTAAAATTATGATTCATTTGCAACATGTGTTAGAATTATGTATATTTATTAAAGACTGTCTGGTCAAAAATTTCATAGTGGCAAAAGAGGAAGACTATTCATTTTTCAGGATGTTAATCCACAATTCACACAAGAAAGAAGAAAAGCTGATGTGAAAAAAACTTATTTGTATGTTCTTACTTTTTTCCTGATACATACACACGAAAATATAAAGCATATGAACACCTATTGTCTTCTTTCTATTTTCCCATTAATGGCAGTTGGTGTAAGTTAGCATAAAGTAAATTGCACACGTATTGAGTTCTTGTGCCAGGCTCTGTTCTAAATGCCTTAGATATATTACCTTATTTAATTCTCACAACAACTCTCTGAGGTAGGTACTTAAATAACTTGCTCCCAATAGCTGACAGGAGTCTTTCTCATAACTATCATCTGACACCGCCTCCAGTGGGGTTAGTGCAGGAGAGAAAAGGTTCAGTAAAAAAAACGTGGTTAGACCTAAACCGTTTGTATTTTACTTTGAACCATATGAAATTCACATTTGAAAGCAAATGTTCTAAAGTATTTTTTATGTTTGGTTTTACAGAGTTTAAGCAATGATGAATCCCTCTTTATAGAAGAGCATTTGGAAAGCCATCTGACCTATTCCTCCCTCCTCTGCTCCAGTTCTTTCTGTTCACTGAATCATGGAATCAGGGTTGGCAGGGACCTGGGTTTTTTCTAGTCTAAATGTTCCCTAACTAACTGCAAAGCTTCAACTTGCCTCTCTCTTTTGAAGCGTGGTGTCTAGCTGGGTTACGCCATTCCCAAAGGGGTAGGGCGGACATTAAATGCTTAAAATGGTCTTTTCCAGCAGCTGAGTCTGAGCAGGGGGTGGGAATAGGATTGGGGGGACTCCTCGGTCCTACTCGTTTAGCTCCCACTGTACTGCGGACTGAGTGTGACAGGAGAGCTATTAGAAGAACATGCCAAAAGTGGAGATGAAAGGAAAACAGTTAGCAGCTGTCCTGTGTCCTTTTCCAATCACAAGCTGTAAAGTTAAAAAAAAATTTTTTTTCCTTGGGTAGGCTGTACATAATCTTGGCAGGTATCTAAGTTTTGTTCTTCTATCTAACATGCTGAACATTTCCCAGTGCCTCACAAGAGCAAAGTGAGCAGCGATTAGGTTAGGTTGGACCCCCTGCTCTTAACAGAAGAGGAACATAGAACCTTTGTATTTACAGCAGACTCCTCTTGCAGATGACCTCTCGCTGGTGATGCAGAGCTCCAGAAGGAAAGGCTCCTCCTGGAGAAGCAAAATTTGCTCCTGGGTATGACCAGCACAGCCACACACAGGAAAAAGTGCCAAAAATGATTCATAGTTAACTACTGGCCATCAACCAGTCACTAAGTACTAGATACTCTGCCCTTCTATTTATAAACCTTCCAACGATCTTCTACTATAAGTGGTAGTATCTTCATTTCATAGACAAGAAAACTGAGTCTCAGAGCTATGAAGCAACGTAGCCAGGTTTACATGGTTAGTATGTGGTAGATTTGGGATCAGTGTTTTATTCAGTCAGACTCTGATGCTCATGCTTCTTCCACTACAGAAAGAGAGCCAAGTGTTTAGTAGGGTACCTTTTCTGGATGCAGATTCCAGTCAAACAGGTGTGTTACACTGCCAAGAAGTAACTCCCATGACCCTATTTTCACACACAGCCTTACGTGTATATTGACACACCATTAAGAGTGACTGCCATGGTTTCTCCAACACATTTTATTGCAAATATATTATTTACCTCCTGAAAGGTCAAGTGGTTAGTTCTCCTTCCAACTACCTTAGTGTAAGCTAGAACCAAGCATGTTAATATAAGTGATCCAGGGTGTTCCTGGCTAAAGCACCAAGTAACTTGCCATGTTCTGAACCGGGATGATGCTGGGAGGTGGGGAATGACAACATGGCATTGAGTTGGTACTTGTCAGCTCTTCTGCAGAGCCTTGTCAAACTCTCTGCCTGGTCAACTGGGAAAGTAAAGTTCTCAGGGTCAGAGCTATGTTTGGGTAATTTTCCTGTAGGTCTCTTTCAAAGCCAGGATTTAGGAGGGAAGATGTCTAAAAAGGAAATAATAAAGTAGAGGATTTCCAAGAATGAATTAAGGACATTTATGTTCCTAACTTAACATGTTCTGAATCCAGAGAGAAGAGGGTGAGTTGCAGTCCCTTGAGAAGGAGCCTGTGATGGTGAAGGTGGATAATTTAGCCCTCTGGGAACTGGTAGGCCAGTAATAAAGGCGACTCATTAGTCCTTCAAACAGATGGTGCTCTCAAGGACCAGACATTTCCAGATTTAAGGATGATAAGGTCTTCTGACACTGAGAGCTATATACGGAAATAGCCAAATAAACATAAAAGGAGAGGAGGAAAGAGGAAGAGAAAGGCAGGGAGAGAGGGAAGGAGAGAGAGAAAGCGTTGCTTATTAAGGGTGAAGGTGGTAGTGAGGGAAGTAGGGTTGCCAGATAAAAGACAGAAATTCCAATTTAACTGGGATCGTGTATTTTTCTTTGCTGAATCTGGCAGCCTTAGAAAGGAGGCCACTGAATTCTGGAAACAAACTGGCAGAGTCTAGTCCAGAGTCAAAGCTACCACGGAGGTAGGACCTGCCACTCATTTATTTATTCAACATATATTTGTTCAATTAATATTTTGTGAGCACTTACTATGTGCCAGGCACTGGGCCAGGTCCTGGGATACACTGAGAATAGGACAGCAAGATCCCTCTACTTTTGGAGTTTACTGTCTAGTGGTGAAAACAGAAAAATAACCTAATAAAAATAATACAAGTAATTATCAGTTAGCCAAGTTTTATATATGCCAAGCACTATTAAGTGCTCTGCCTTGTTGATTGCTCACAACAACCCCTGAGGTTGGTACAATTATTACCCTGATTTGCAGATGAAGCATTGAAGACAGGGAGAACCTAATAATCTGTCCAAGGTCACACAGTTAGTAAAAACTGCTATAAAGAACATCAATACAGTGCTGTGATTAAAAAGAAAAAATTACAAGGGAGACTTATGTTAAGTGGCAATGTAAACTAAGACATGAAGGATTAGAAGGAGCAACCCAACCCTGACAGGAGCCATTAGAAGGGAATTCCAGGCAAAAGGAACAGAAGCGGCAAAAGCACTGAGGTGAGAAGAGAGCCAGGCATATTCTAGGAACAGACAGATGGCTAGTAAGATTGGAATTTAGTGGTTAAAGGCTAGTAAGATGACTTTGAGGGGGAAACAGGGCATAGATAATGCAGGGCCTTACAGATCCTGATAAGGACCCTGGTTTTATTCTAAACGCAATGGAAAACATTGAAGGACATAAACTGTCTTGCATTTTTTTAATGTGCTTTGGCTATGGTGTGAAGTATGGATGGAGGAATTGGGTGATATGGAAGTTGAGCTCCACAACCAAAATTGAAACAACAGCCCCAAAATCTGAGGAAAAGGTGATAAAATATGACGTGTTGAGAGGGAATGGGGGACAGGCAACATAGGGGTAAGAGGTACAAACTATTCTGTATAAAATCAGCTACAAGGATATATTATAAAACAAAGAAAATATATTTTATAATAACAAAAAAATGATTAAAGTTGTAAATTTTTAAAAGTTATGTATATTTTACCACAGTAAAAATTTAGGGAAAAAAATATATGACCTGTTGGAGAACATGGGAACTGGTCTCACTGGGGAGTCAAGTTTCCAAACCAAGTATCATCTTTCATTTGAATCAAAAAGAGAAGCTAGATGGCAAAGATAAAAGTCAGAACAGTCTTTGACGTGGGGTCTAAATTGATACACTGTAGATACTGAGTAGCACCTATTGAAACGTAAACCTCCATACTCCATGGACTCAGCAGGTGTGGCAGACATTGTTGGTAGGCTGATCCCCCGCTCCCTTGCTTTCTTCTACTATGGAGGCAGGACAAGCTAAATGTTCTCAGCCTCCCTTGAAGCTGTGGCTGGACATGTGACAAAATTTGCCCACTGGGGAGCTTTGGAAAAGCTTTTGCTTTTCTGATTAAAAGAGAGAGATTCACCTGGTACCTTTCCATGTCCATAAGAAAGTGGCTGTGACTTCCCCCAGGATGAGTGGGGTCAATTGTTCATACAAAGTGATAGAGAGAGGTCCACAGTCAATTACTACCCAAATCAAACATCCCCACTGGATATCTGTAAGCAGGCAAGCACGGGCTATGGGGCGGGGGGCAGTCCCTGAATAAGAAAGGTTATTTAAAGCTCTCTCCACCTCTTGTATCCAAGTGATTCTGACCAGTGTTAATCTCTCAGTGAAAATAACGATGAAGATATGGCCTACGGCATGTAATAGAGGTCATAATGGAGGCGGCAGGGTATTTACAATTTACCTTGGAGAGACCTTGTTGTGATAATCACAAAGGAAAAACAGAGAAGGGGTATTACAAAGAACGAATGTTATCAGGACCAAATTGGGAGGGGGTGTCAATCTAAAGAATTGCCTCTTCTCATTTTGACTTAAAATTGTGAAATCTCATAAAATGATTACTTGAAGGAATTTATTTTCTATGGATTTTGGTTTCTGTTCACATTCACTGGATGTGAAATTGCCGAGGTGTTCGTGGGGTTGACAGATTTTAACTTTGGGAGTGGCTTTCAGCTTCTAATTGAAGAAGATGAACATCCAGAGATTGCACATAATTCTAAAGAAAGCACATTTTTACACAAATTTGATTTTTTTTATAGGAAAGAATTTTATACTCAAAAGTTGAACACACTATAATCTTAACAGAGCAGAAACAACGAGAACACTTAGGAGTATGTTAGGTTGGCCTCAGTGTGTGGCTCTTCCCTGAACTCTTGAAATGTCAAAGTTTGTAGCCAGATCCTTTGTAACTTGGAAGGTCTTTGGTGGAGACTGAATAATTATTACACTACTGAAACAGTTGCCCAGAATATTCCTGACTTTTCTCCACATTTAATTTTGGTTTTAGTTTTGAGGACATTTTTCTTGAAATGTCTTTAGTAGAAAAACACTTTTTCCCCCATGAAAACTTTGTTTTGACTTGCTTCATTCTAAAATTTGGTGGTGGGACACATCATTTGTACCATGCTCTAGACTGAATGTTCTCCCCCTCCCCCAAATTCATATGTTAAAACCTAATCCCAAATGTGATGGTATTTGGAGGTGGGGCTTTTGAGAGATGCTTAGGTCTTGCGGGTAGAGCCCTCTTAAAAGGGATTAGTACCCTTATAAAAGAGCCACCAGAGAGATCCATTGCTTATTCCACCAAGTGAGGACACAGAGAAACGATCGATACCTACGAACAAGGAAGTGGGCCCTCACCAGTCACTGCATCTGCTAGTAACTTGATCTTGGACTTCCCATTCTGCAGGACTGTGAGAAGTAATTTTCCGTTGTTTATAAGCAACCTAGTCTATGGTATGTTGTTATAGCAGCCCAGATGGACTAAGACACACAACAACACTGGAATTAAGTCTGAGGAGGTGGTCACTGTGGGTAGACAGGGAGGAGGCTAACCCTACCAAGGGGTTAAACTGAAACCTGAGCAAAATCACAATCAAGAAGAGTCCTTCGGGCTGCTGTAGAGTGGCCTGGCTCCACCATTTGGCTTTGGGTTGAATGCAAAGGGAAAATTTGTACAAGGCACACAAACACCCCTATCCTTTTTTAGCTATGAAGGATACTCTCTCCTCATTTTCTCCCATCATTTCCTCACTAAATACTACTACTCAACCAGAATGAGGATAGGAGAAAGAAAAGGAAGATACCCTTTCTCATGTGAAAATTATTAAATGTCCCCTTGTCTAATTTTTCTAATTAAAGGGAGAAGTTGTTGGATTTTACTTCTAAAATATTCAACTGGTACCAAAACCATCATAAAGTTCTTCATATTAAACTGGGGATTATTAAAATAGACACATACTGCCTATGTTAAAGCAGATTCTAAGTAGGCCATAGAATCTCTTATTTCTTTCTACTTGGTACTATATTTCCTGTTTTCTTCATTGGATAGCAAACTTCTTGGGAGAAATGATCATGTCTTAAGCACCTTTGCAGCTCTCTTTATCATCTGTCTGCTAAATTCTGAATAAAACAAAACTTGAAAGAATAAAGTAATAAATAAAAATGTCAGGTATAGATTATAAAAACACCCTGTCTAAAGATCACTAAGTAAGTTTGCAGGAAAGCGTTGAAAAGTTTGAACTGAAAATTCTAATTTTCAGGATGATTGATTTTTTTTCCTAATTGAAGGAAGGATAAAGATGGAATTTCCGGTACATGATAACACCAAAATGTTCTTAATTTTTCTTCAGTTTTGCAAATTCTCATGATTTGATTTTCATCCAGGACTGTCAGTTGAGACATCTGATAGCCTAAAAGCTTTCAGAGAATTAGGATCCCATATGGCTCAAAAATATTTCCTATCCGGCAGGGAAAAAGAGAACATACTATGAAAATAATACTGGGGTATCCTTCAATTTATGTGTACGAGGAGCACAAATGAATTTAAATCACTATCCATGGTATAATGATCATTATAATGGTCATCAGTATCAGTTACAATGAACAAAATAAGAATATACAGTTGTCGTAATCATTCTGTATTATAAAAAGCAGAGGTATATTTCAAAGCAAGGATAGCAATGGAGTTATTTGTCCTACAGAAGCAACAGTAATTGGAAATGAGCACTGAATGAGGAGTCTTGGCTTATCACTAATTCATTGTGTAAACCCGGAAAAGTCATTTAACCTCCTTGGGACTTAATTTTCTCAACTAAACAATGATAAAGTTGGACCAGATGTTCCCTTCTAACACAGCATCTGTTCTGGAGGTTCTAGCAGGAAGTAAATCTACTCATATACTTATATTGTCTGAAGAATAACTCTCCTTGTTTGGGGGGAAGTCATTTTCTTTAAATGAGTGCTCAGTATTAAGAGATACATTTATATAATGATGAGAGAGGACAGGGACTTGGGCTCAGCCAACTGCACCAAATGAATTAATAATAATAATAAAACAGTGGCTGTTAATATTCATTGAGTGTTGACTGTGGGCCAGACACTGTTTTAATCCTCAGAAAACATCTATGAAATTGATATTACTATTAATATCCTCCTATTACAGATGAGAAAACTGGAGCTTAGAGGTAACTGGGACCTTGACTAGATCACATAGTAAGTGGTGGAGTTGCTGTGGCAACCATAAAGTGGATGATGGAAGCAGATAACCAGATGCCCCACATCCCATAGTGTGTAGGCAAGTGTCTGCCATATGGAACTGCCTCACAGAGATCAGATGGATGGAATCTCCCCTACTGGCCCAGTGGTCTGCATTAACCTTCTTTCCTACAGTCTCTCCTAATGAACTGGAGATTAATAGAAAGAATATGGAATTTGGAGATCCAGGGTTCACATCACAGTTTTGCTCTTTAATAGCAGAGTGACTGTGGGCAAGTAAGCTTCCTTTGTTTATCTGTAAAATGGAGATAGCAGTGATGCCTACCTTTTAGGGATGTGGTACATAATGTTTATGAAATTGCTTTATAAAGTAAAATTGCTAAAAATAAAATATGCCTGCTAGGAACTACCTTTTTCCCCCATCTTTCTTGTTGTTAAGAACAGAGAGCTGTAAATCTTCTAGTTTAATGTTGGTTTTGCCAGAAATAGTCTATTCTGAAAGAGGCAGCATGTGTGGTGGAAAAAACTGTAGGTTTTATTCCTAGCTCTGCTATTTACTTAGCTTTGTGGCCATGGGCAAGTCACTTAATTGGGCGTCCTGCAGGGCCTCAGGCTCAGAAGAGCCCTGTGTTTGGAGTTTAATGCTCTGTGGTTGCTGTCTTGAAATCCGTCATAATCTCTGAATTTGTATTTTGTAAGTGAAGACTGTTGGGACAACGGGGTATGTGTTAGGGTTTCTCGCCACTTCTCGGGGATGGGTTCCGCTGAGAACCTCTTCACTGCTCCCTGGGCCCTGGGCCTTGCTGCCACTGGGCTCTTCACCCCTAGCAGGGACTGGGCACAGGCACAGGGAGGGTTAGGGTTGGACACTCATACTCCATGCGCCTTGGGGTAGGGCATGCTGTCCCCTATGCCCACACTGGCTGGCATCACCATGACACATCTGGCGTGCAGCAGGCTGGAGTTTACCCTTGATCCAGGCACCAAGCATGTCCTGACACAGAGATTTAAAATTCCTTGCAGGTCCCCTGTTTCCCGTAAATTGGGACGATGGAGCCCTGGTAAGGGGAGACACCTGGCTTAACTTCCCAGACCCTGCCTGGCCCGAGGTGCTCGCATTGGTCAGGGGGCTGGGGGGGGCAGTGAAGCCCCTGTGCCTGCTTAGGAAGCAGGGTCCCAGGTGCCTGTGAGGGTCTGCGCTCTCCCTACAAGAATCCCTCGCCTGGGAGTCCTCCCTTGCGCTGATTCTGTGCCTAGGGGCCTTCTCCCTCCCTCCATCTGACCTTCAGCTTTCCTGAGTTTGGCTTGTGTTAGCTCTTTTGGCCAGCTCAGTGCACTCTTTGTATTAAAGTCGTGAAATAGGAATTGTGTAATTGTGGTGATTCTGCTTACGAGTTAAATGCTCTAATATTTGCATTTAAAATTGGCATTGCATAATATAAAAACAGATGGAAAAATTCATGCCAAAACATAAAATTTTGAGTTTTCTTTACTCAGAACATTAAATGGTAAATAAAAAATACCATGGCAAGTCCAGACAAAGACCAAGGAAGAAACTAAAAAGCTTTATATGTAATTTTAATGGCACTTTTACCCCTGCTTTTTGAATAAGGAACCCTACATTTTCATTTCGCACTGGGTCCCACAAATTATGTAGCTGGCTGTGCTCCCAGTGTGTAAGTTCTGCATAATTACTTGGTCCCTGCCTTGCTGCACAGGTTTACCTGCAGCAGATCTATAAGCTCAGTTAGGGAGCATGGGTGGACTGACCCATGAACAGCTCACTGTCTATCTAGTTATTTGTGGGTTTTTTTTTTGTGTGTGTGTGTGTGTGGTTTTATCTTTACCTTTCCAAGAAGGTGGGAAAGAAGAAATGGGGCCATTTCCTTAAAAACTATGGGGATCATTTAACCCTAACACATGCTTCACCATACTTTAGCTAGATATCATTTCCATTTGCAGTTCTAAGGGTTGGCTTAAAAATTGTGAGAATAATGAGACATATTGTAACTTGCCTGGTCTTCTGGGGCTCCTCTTTTTTTTTTTCTTCCTCCCTTTCTTTCCTTCTTCCTTCTTCCCTCCCTCCCTTCTTCCCTTCCCTTCCTTCCTCCTTCCCTTCCTCTTTCTTTCTTTCTTCCTTCCTTTTCTTTCTTTCTCTTTCTTTCTTTCTCATTCACTTATGCTATCATTTCACAACATGTACTGAGTGCTTACCATGGGGCACACACTTTGTTAAGCATTGAGAATTCAAAAGTGATTAAGACATTCTCTCCTAAAGGAGCTCAAAGTTAATGAGGGTGGGGGTGGGGATGAAGACAGGAACATAAATTGCTAATTATTTTTTTGTGACAGCAAGTGCAATAATTATGGCTATACAGAGGAAAGATCCCTGAAGTACATAGGCATGGATCAGAATAGACATTTTCGGGAGTGTGACATCTCTGTCACCTACTAAGTGATGAGTAAAAGGAAGCCAGGATATAGAAAACAGTAGAGGCAGGGAGAAGAGGGCATTACATGGATTGGTTATAGCATGAACAACAGCACTGAGACAAGAAACAGTGTAGTGAGAGTGAAAACCAGCAAGCAGTTTGCTGTTAATTAAGCTGGAAAAATAGGTAAGGAAAGAACAAATAGGGAGCCCTGTAAACTATGATACCAAGTGGGCTTCATCCTGTAACTCTGGGCAGCTGGTAAATGAATGGTTTTATGCCTGGAAGGGAGATTGTTGCATTTACAATTTAGAGAGCACACTCCAGTGGCTATCTGAAGTGTGGATTTGAAGGGATAAACCTGGAAACTAGAAGCTGGAGCCTGTTTAAGAAGCTCTTGCACCAATAATACAAGAGATAATGGAGGTCTGAAGGAGGGCAGTAGTAGCAACGATGGCTCTGTGTTGAAGGAATACTACAGAGTTAAAGCTGGCTGAACTGGATTATTGATTAAATGTAGGAGTGAACGGAGGGGAGGAGCAAGGATGATTGTCAGGTCTCTTGTTTGGGTGACTGATGGTGAAAAGGTCAGGTGAGAGATACACTTCAAGAGGAGGTAGAGATTTTGGAGGTGCAGTGGGGAAGAATGGTGTGTTTTTTATGTATGTGGTTAGGTGCCTATGGAACTGGCAGGCAGTTAGAAGAAACTGAAGTTTGGGGAGGAGTTTGGATTGAAGTTGTAGATTTGGTGATGATCAAGATTACACGGTAGCTGCAACTATGAGATGGATGAAAGCACCCATGGGGACACCATGAAAGAAGAAAGGAAAAGAGGAAGTTAATGAGGAAAGAGAGAAGGTTGTCACAGAAGCCAAGAGAGTAAACAGTTTCACAAATGAGTACATGAACCGGCTGTTAAATATGGCGGAGATCCTGAAAGAAGTGGGAAAGGTCCTTTGATTCGGTAATTACAGAGACGCTCAGGAGGGATCACAGGAGAAGCCTTTTCAGGAGAACTGTGGGAACAAAAGCCAGATCAAAGAGGATTATGAAGTAAAAGGCATGGAGGCAGAGAATACAGACAACTCTTTAGAGAAAATTGAATGAGTAAGGGAGGAGAAAATTTGGAGCACAGCTGCAGACGGAGCAGAATCAAGGGTGAGTGGCTTTCTTTTTTCTCTTAAGAATAGGAGGGGCTTAAGCAAGTTTACAGGCAGAAGAAAGGAAAATACTAGTGGAAAGGGAAAGTTTGAGAAGCAGGCAGAAGAAAGAAAACTGGTGGAGGTAGGAGGGGCAGGCCTTGAATAAGATAGCACAGCCTCTGCGCCTGGAGGAAAGGATGTGAGGCTGGGTGAGGACACAGAATGCTGTGCTCAGCGGAGTCCTTCTTCGCTGGTACTTCTGCCGTCTTGGGCACATGTCAATTTCTCAGGCTGTCTCTATTCCTGAACTGAGCTGTGTGTGAAACTGTCGGAAAACTCAGGCAACTGAGCTGCTTGAGTTCTCTACAGATTCCCATTATCTAACTACTGACAGAGTGATGGCAAATCCTTTTCTTGAAAAAAGGCTGTTTCCCTGATAACAATTCTCCAAGTCTCTAATCTTATGCTTATATCCCTCAATCTTACAAGATCCCCTCCTATTTTGAGTGGTTTGAGGTTATCCATCATGAACTCCTTCAACATCTTTCCTATCTCAACTTCTTATGTCCTCCCCTTCATCTCAAGTTTTTCTTGCAATATTCAAAATTATATTGATCTTTCAAGGTCCAACTTGAGTGATATCCCTTATCTCTGTTTTGCTAAGTTATTTGATGTCTTTTATGTTATTTTATAAGCTATTTTACATACTTTTAGAACAAGAAAGGATTCAATCAACCAACCAATTGCCCTGATGCCTTTCTTTTTCCAATTTTGTCTTTTCATCTTTTTATCTCTTTGACTCACTCTTATATCATTCTTTTACTAAACTATTAAATCCCTTAAGGGCAGGTAAATGCTTTTCTACATCTGTTCTAGCAGTGACAGTGCACTGTAAATAATAGCTACCTCCTACAATTAATGGACTCTAAGTTCCTGGAGAATAGGTAGATAAAGATATATATAATGCAGATACATATTCTTATTCTCTAAAATACATCAATTTAATTCAATACATATTAGACACTTACTTGCTAGCAATTAGAGGTAAACAAAGACAAAACAAACAAAACACAGTCTCTGTCTTCTAAGAGTACAAAATCCAGTAGGGCATTCTAATATGTATGTATGTAACACCGGTACATAATCACTAATAAATATTTAGGAATGGGCTTTTAGTGTGAATAAGATTTTAATGGGTAGAAGGCACAGTATGAGAAAGCACAAACCTGTGAAAGACCATGGCTGGAAGGCAGGGTGGATGGTAAGAGGATAAGGCTGGACATGTCTGGAATCAGAGAATGAGAGAGCTTGAATGATATGCTGATGAAACTGGACTTTGCTATGTAAGAAAACAGGGAGCCCTTAAAACCTTTGAGGGTTTTAATAGAGAATACTATTAAACATGGGTTTTAAAAAGATAACTGACAGCAAGATGGAGGGAAAATTTGGAAAGAATGAGATTCAAGGTAGATTGATTTATGAGAGGGCTTTTTTTCCCTTGAGGTATAATTGACATATAATATTATATTAGTTTGAGGTGTACAACATAGCGATTTGATATTTGTATATATTGCAATAATCACCATAATAAGTCTAGTTAACATCAGTTACCATACACAGTCTCAAAAAAATTTTTTTTTGTGATGAGAATTTTTAAGATCTACTCTCTTAGCAACTTTCAGGTATGCAATACAGTATTATTAACTATAGGCACCATGCTGTGCATTACATCCTCATGTCTCATTTATTTTACAACTGGAAGTTTGTAATAGTTCAGGTGAAAGATGATAAAGGTCAAACAAGAGAAACTTGGTTATAGATTAGATATGAGTGTATGTGAATATGTGTGTGTGTTGAGGGGTGGTGGTGAGCAAGGTTAGGTAAGTGCCCGGAAATTATTTGTTGATTTTACTTTTTAAAAGACGTTAAATGGCAAACAGCAATAATGACTGTAATATATTATTTCTGTTATATTCTGTAACATACTTCTCTGGAATCAGCCTCAGGCAATATTGATATCTCTTCCTCTTTACCACTTATCCTGTAGGCCTGATTTTGGCACTTTATCCTATGTGACCAAGTATTATTTTATTCTTTCAGGTCTTCACTTTGGAGTATCCTATGAGCTCACATATCCTCCAGGGGAAGATACATACTAATACGCATCTTTTATACTTTTCATGCTACTTGACAGAGGGTTAGTTAGAGAGTGGATACCAAATAAATACTTGTTATATTGAATTGCATGGTATTACCTGGGGTTTCCTGGGAGCTGTATAGCCTCGCACTCCGTGACTTCCGCAGCGTTGCTCTCTTTGCCCGGAATGCTTTCTATCTCTCTTCACTCTCCCTCTACTCGTTTTGCTTAGCTAGTTCCTTTTCATAACTTCCTCTAGGATTTCTTGATTGATTTGCCTAAATTGGGTTAAATACTTTTGCTAAGTAGCATTGTCTACTAAGTCATTTTCTTCTCTGTTAGCTCCATAAATGTTGAGTGCCTTTCAGTAATTTGCTCACTGTTTTATCCCTAGCTTGAGCATAGTGCCTGGCATGCAGTGGTTGCTCAGTAAATATTTGTTAAATGAACTTGGCTTTGTGTGGTTTTATTTGTAAATCTGAACATTTTGAAATTTGAATCTTCAAATAGCTGAACACAAAGCCTTAGATTCATCTAGTGCAAAAAAGTGATGGCAGACAATCTAGAAAAGTATTTTTATTTTTTATGCTCTTAAACGCAGTTAGTAGAAATTGAAGTAGCTATTATTATATTTCTGAGGACTTTTACGCCGTTAAAGTTCTGGAGGAGAAACACCAAGTCAGCTCAAGAGTCCCCTCTCTGTACTGTTCCCACGCACCCCGAGCATGCAAAATACCTGCTTGCTTGCCCATTTTCTCATGTGTACACACTATCACTTTTAGTTTGTATGTTTCTGTGAGGCAGGAACAGTTAACATCTCAGAATTAGAAAACAAATGTGACAGCAAAAATAGAGAGAAATCAGAAAGCCAGATTTCATTTTAGAAAGAATTAAGAGGATAGTTTTAGTGTTCTGCAGACAATACAAGGTCACAGGCAACACAGTTCTCTGCTCTGGGGCATTTATTTTTGTCATACAACAAAATTTTACTTACTACTCCTGCCTGGTACCATTTTAGGCCTTAGAGACAGAGGTGTTAAGAAAATTAGGCATGGCCCATGTTCTCATGGAGCTTAGTGTCTAGGGTTGAAACAACTGGTGGTAACCTGGTTCTGAGGAGGTTGATTAAGATCAAGACCCAATTTTGGAATTGGTCCCCCAAGAAATGAGTCGTTTCTGGGAATATAGTTCTGCACAAACAAATTCATATCCCTGAGTCAAACTGTGACTTGGGGTGAGGAATTCTCCCTAACAGAGCCTTTTCCAGCAATCTCCGCGAGGGCTCAGATCGTTACTTCGGTACAGATGCTCCTTGTTATCATCTGGGGGAGATTTACTCAACAGGTACTATGAGGGAATCAATTACTACTGGCAGCCTTATTGCCTAGCTAAAGTAATTTCCCATTATTCTAGTATCCACACAGCCAATGTCTACTATGTTTTCCTTAGCGTCATTAGTTAGGATCATGGTGTAATGGAGAAAACACACTGGAATAACTAAGAAGGCCTATATTAGAAGTACTCACAGCTGAGACACCACTATGCACTCCAAAGGCTAACTCTGAAAGTGACTGAGAGGCTGTCAGTTCACTGTTAAAATCTAATATTAGGACAAGGGTCAGAGGATTCTCATCCTCCTACATTTGAGTGGCCTAAAGCAATGTATGCTTCTAAATCACATTTTGGATTATGTCTTAGCAGGTAATATTTTAAAATATTATGCTGAGCTCATATAACTGAACAACAGAAATAATAAGTGTGGTAGGGCTGGGCTAAGAGTGCCTTTAAAGTTGTTTCTAGTTTCCAAAGATGTCTTTTAATGTTCAAATTTAGTGACTCATGGATAATTATGGTCAGAATCAAAACTTATACACTGTAGAGCATTTTTAAATTCAGCTTTTGGTTACATTATTTCACTGGATCTGATAGGTAACTATTTTGAGAATAACTATTAGAGCAAGAATAGTCATCTAAATATCTGCTCTTGCTATAGTGTTCCCTCCACCTCTACTACATCATAATGATGGATACTCTAGCTGAACTGATTACAATAAATCAGGCTATCAAAATAAATTAACATATTGGAAACTGTAATGGATGGTAACCCCATTGTTCCACTTTTACATCTGTTTCTCTGGAGCCATTTCTTATTTTTGAAGGGTAGCAGCTACACCCTAACTATTTGAGTAACGATGTTCTGTAAAAGTGATGAGAATGGGAAACTAACTGGGCATACTCCTGTATAGAGAAGCCAACTGGAATACCAGACGATAAATCAGGAGCCTTGACCGTGTTGCTTCAGACTTATAAATGAAGCACAAATTAAAATGTTAGCTAGAGGTACTTGACATCCCATAACTTCACAAGGACTGTCTTTGGGGATAACTATTTCTATGGAAAGAACACCTGGCATTACTTCTTGTATCCCAAAGTATGGGATAACGAAAACAGAAATACTTTATACAATGTTAATGATCTTTATACTCAGGGGATTCAGCTGAAGCTAGTAACTAAATAAGACTAGCCTTCCATCAAGATTGAGCCTGAGAGAAACCGCCAGGCCTGGGTTGCAGACTGGAACATATGAGTGAGTTCTAACAGGCACACTTGTAGGTTAGCCACAATCTTCCTGGGGCTCAGTTTCTTCCTCTCTGAGGCTGCAATAAGAAGATGAATTTCTGCAAGGAAGTACTCCCATAAAGGCACAGGGAGGTCTGAGTAGATGAATAACATAGATATCTAGAGAATAGAAGCTAGAGGAAGAAGGAAGTAAATACACAATGATTTAAAAAATATAATAACTGTATAATAACTGTAGAGACATTAAACTTAACTCATCCTTTAAGAGCTAGGATTTCTCTATCTCTATCCTCTGTATATTTCTCATTGAACTTTCCCCAGCACTTCCAGGAAGAATAGAAAAAATAAAGAATTGGTCCATTCTCTTGTAGATGAGATGTGAGGCTCAGCACAGTCAAATGACTTTATCCTGATAACACAGCCAATAACTACAAGAGCAGTATTTACAACCTCTATGACTTGTACTTCAACACTTTTCTCCATTGCACCATCATGATAGATGATGATTCTGAAATAGCTTATGAAGATAACCCACGATGACAGTAAATGCACTTGTGCAAACTTCCATGCACTGATCACAGTGCATTTTAGCCAGTGGTCCAGGTCCCTATCTCTCAAACGAGACTGTGTGCCTTGAGGATAGAAACTGTCTTAGTCTAATATCCTCAGTGGTTAGCACAGTAACTAACATACAGTAGACGGCCAATAAACATTTGAAGAATGAACAAATGAGTGACTGAAAGCATGATCTAAATGGGAAAAAATGCCTTCAGGAACTGGGGCTTTAAGAAAAGAGTGGGATGCATGTAAAAGAATATAAAATAATGTTGAGTGATCATGGTCATTGAATTTGTGTACTAATATTGGGGAAAATAAAATAGATTAGAGATAGTAAGACAGATTATAAATAGAAAAAGAAGGCAGTGTTTGTTTTATTTTGTTTCTTTTTGCTTTTAAAGTTGACAATTTTATTACAAACATTGCAATAGGGTTTGAGCTAAAAAGAGAACAGATACGAAGATAGGTGACTAGAGAAATGGTTGATGAGAAAAAATAGAAAGCAGAGTTTAAAACACAAAAGAGGGTAAGGAGGGAAACTGTAAAGATATTTAACAGGGAAACGGGAAAAGAGAAAAGAATAATCTTTTCAGTAGGACATTCTGTGGGCATAATATGGTTCTTCTCTAGGGAATTTCAGAAGCTGAGAGAGCACGGGGAGAAACTAGAGTCATGGAATGAACAAAAGAGAAGGGAGAGTCAGGTATACGGCACTGATCACTCATAGGGAAAGAGGAAGGGAAGAGAACGGCCTCAAAGAGGTCATTTCTGTCATCAAGCAGGAAATTCCTCCTGTTACTCAGATAGCAATCAGGGCCAAACTGTGAGCTGGTAGTCTTCTGCAGTTGCTTCCTCCTCTCCCTTTACTCTTAGGGCTGGAAGGGAACTCTCACTGGGCAACAGAATTTTCCCAAGCTCTGGACCTTTATCTACTGTTTTTCATCCATCAGAACTTGCTCAGCCTCTATCTTAGTCTCTCAGAATACCCGTTTCTATAAAAAGACAAAGAAAGCTAATTGGTTCAAGTAAAGTCATTCCTATTACAGGCTTAGCTAGCTAATGGTTACCTTACCTATCACATATAATAGCAGTGCAATTAACAGAAAGTAAATGAATGAACGAATTCCTGTGTGCGAGGCCCTGAGCTAGATGCAGTAGAGTATGGTGGGGTAGCACATGAGCCTCGGAGGCAGACACACCAAAGACAGAGGTCCAATCCACATTTAATACCTATGTGTCTGGGGAGGTTATCCTCTCTGGATCTTTAGTTTCCTCCTCTATGAAACAGAGACAATGTTGCCTACTTTGCATGATTGTTTTAGGATTCAAAGTACGTGTAAATGATAATAATGTTATTTACCATTTATTTATTTATCCATCCATTTATCCCCCCTTTAAAAAGGGAAAGCTGAGGCATAGAGATGCAAGGGGGCATGACTGAGGTCACTCAGTTGGGAAGTTCCAGAGCCAACATAGTAATTCCAGGCAGTTCTCTTCATATTTGTAACCAACACGCTAAATCAGTGGACAGACGCTTCCATCTACAATGACCCTGACCATGAATATCTGTATAGTCCCTCACACTGGTGAAGCACTTTGATTCTCACTGAGATCACTGAACCCTCACAGCAACCCTGTGTGGTACTATTATCCCCGCTTTAAGGTGAGGAAAGTAGAACCCAGAGAAGGTAACTCATTGGCCAAAACTCAACAGATTAGTGGCAGAACTTGAAATCACATGCAGATTTATGACCATAAATATAAATATCAGAAAGAGCCAGCCCTGGGCCCAGGGTAGATTCCCACATCGTTATTATTTATCCACGTGGTCTTTTTGCATCGCTTTTAAGGCTTTCTCACAGCAAAGCTGAAACCTGTGACACTGTCAGACAGATGAGAAACTGAAAGTGAAGGCATGAATTCATGAATAGATTTGAACTCCTTACCACCAGGGTACTGGTCAATTATCTCTTACTGAGTGGTACTATCAGCCCAGGATAAAACAAATTAGATTTTTAAAGAGGTGCAAAATTACCACCATGAAATCAGATAAGCCTGGTGCAGTTGGGAATAAATTCTATCACAGAAATACATCCTGCCTGATATCAAAGGCAGCCAAGAAACCGTGCCAAGAGTTTCCTGGATGAAAACTGACATTTTCTGCTGCAGAGACAGAAGTAGAAGCACTGACTGGAGATTTATATTATGAAGAATTCTAAAATATTTATCATCATTCTAGGTCATTTATTCATTTACCCTTTTAATGCTCATTTCTTTTGTGCCACAGAGTTGAGCTTAAAAGCAAAGAATAAAAATTCATTTTGTTTTTATACATTTAAATAAAGCAGGAAGCTTCTCTATTTCTTGGTTGGAAAAATAATAGCATTTCTGAGAAATATTAGAACACTAAAGTGCTCTTTCAGAAATATGACTTTTGTCATTAGTAAGGATGCTGAATTTGTTCAAGTAGGTTAAGAATTTTTACTTTTGACGGGGCAGCTTCCTTCAACTTAAATATTTCAAGAGGGGAAAAAATGATAAAAACAATGAAAATTGCCGTTGCCTCACTGTATCAATTACCCCATTATGCTTCTTTCTAGACTCGACTCAGGCTCCTCCTTCTCCAGGTGGCCTTTTTTGACTCTCCGTTCAAATGAAGATGTCCCTTCTCTGTGCTCCAGGAGCACTCTACACCAACCTCCACTCATCAGGGCCCTGAGCACACGGCGTGCAAGCTCCCTGCCCGCACATCGGCGCCCTCAAGGATGACCAGGACGACGAGCATGCCTTACATTCACCTGGTGGCCTCAGCACCTGGCTTGTAGCCAGAGCTCAGAAAATGTTTACTGAGCAGCACTGAGTTTCAGAACGACAACCTGACTATAGAAATGCTCTCTTTGACCACATAAAATTCACCATTTCAAATGGATCAAGTATATCAAAAATATTTTCTAATGGTATCAAAGACTTGCAAATGAAAGAAAAAGTGAGCCTTTTTTCCCCCAGGTGTTCACTGTTTGGCTTATATAATATTAAAAGGTATTTCTTCAAAGTATCATTTCTATTTCTCAGGCTGGAAGGATACTTTTGCTAGTGTCCTCATAGCTTTCTATTTTGGCTCTGAATCCAGAGACATGAAAGAGGCTTGACTCAGCTGCCGCCTAATACTGCACAAGCCTGAGAGAAGACTATTATATAAGCTAATGTGTATTTTAAGGTTTTTTTTTTTCATAGCCAGTACCTAAATGCCGCCTTCCAACCTTGTGAAAGTGCTGAAACCAAGTGTGTGGGAAAGTGAGGTCCCCTATTTGCTCTGTATTCCTTATAAGTATAAAAAAATAAAAGCAGTTGATTAAGGGTTAGCAATTTTCTTTTCTTCCTTTACATGTACTTGTAATTCATTTAATGCAGGAAGTGGGCTGAGTTTTCTTGTTCTTTCCAATTCAACTGTCAGGGAGCTTTCTTGCCAGCCTGCTATGGTTACCATGGCAACAAGATGATGGTGGCAGTAATATGATCTCATGTGTCTTGTGTCAATAGCAACAGATCATCGTGCTTCAGGATAATTTTGAAATTAAGTTTAAGGTATAGATTCAGAACTTATTAGCATTTGATTGATTTACTATAAATATTGAGCAATTATAGCCCTAAACTGCTGACAAAAGCATGTTCACAAAGGTTAGCATTTCTCCCTATATGACATTTCATATGGCATTCTAAAATTTGTAAAGTGCTTTCATGCAATGCATCTACTTTAGTTTTCATTACGCAGGACTGATAATATTAATCCTATTTTATGGAAGAGGAAATAAAGGCTCACACAATATGCTTGTGTGTGGTAGCAAAGCAACTCAGCTGAAACTTCAACTCCGTGCTTCTGGCATCAGAATCACAATGCTTTCCTTATGCCCATGTTGAGAATTGATGGGTATTAGGAAAATGTTCTTAGGTGCACAGGTTAGACCCTGGAATATCTGAATTAAAATAATTAAAACGTGTGTATGGTAACAAATAGTACTAGTTTGAAAATACAACTGTTTTATATTTGGGTAATGCTTCAGACGTTTTACATCTCCCATGCCAACCCCCTCTTCTAAGGCTTCCCTGATACCATATATATAAATAGTTGCTTCTCCTTCCTTTTGCCCATTGATCATAGTCTTGCATTTTTTATTATTAGTTGCATTTACTTTTCCATTGTGAGCTCTTGAAGGCAGGAATCATGTTATTCATTCTTGGTAGGTCCCCACTCCTGGCACAATACCTGGTACACAATAGATACACCAAAGATGCTTACTGCTTGTTACAATTAACTCATCTGACTCTCACACAACCCAAGGAGGCAGGCACAGCAGGTATTATGATCCATAACTTTAAGAATGACTAAACCAGTGGTGGGAATGTAAACTGATACAGCCAGTATGGAGGTCCCTTAAAAAACTAAAAATAGAACTACCATACGACCCAGCAATCCCACTACTGGGCATATACCCTGAGAAAACCATAATTCAAAAAGAGTCATGTACCACAACGTTCACTGTGGCTCTATTTACAATAGCCAGGACATGGAAGCAACCTAAGTGTCCATCGACAGATGAATGGATAAAGAAGATGTGACACATATACACAAGGGAATATTACTCAGCCATAAAAAGAAACGAAATTGAGTTATTTTTAGTCAGGCGGATGGACCTAGAGTCTGTCATGCAGAGTGAAGTAAGTCAGAAAGAGGAAAACAAATACCGTATGCTAACGCATATATATGGAATCTAAAAAAAAAAAAAAAAAAAGGTTCTGAAAAACCTAGGGGCAGGACAGGAATAAAGACGCAGATCTACTAGAGAATGGACTTGAGGACATGGGGAGGGGGAAGGGTAAGCTGGAAGGACGTAAGACAGTGGCATGGACTTATATACACTACCAAATGTAAAACAGATAGCTAGTGGGAAGCAGCCGCATAGCACAGGGAGATCAGCTTGGTGCTTTGTGACCACCTAGAGGGGTGGGATAGGGAGGGTGGGAGGGAGACGCAAGAGGGAGGACATATGGGGATATATGTATGTGTATAGCTGATTCACTTTGTTATAAAGCAGAAACTAACAAACCATTGTAAAGCAATTATACTCCAATAAAGATGTTAAAAAAAAAAAGAATGACTAAACAGGGGTCACATATATAAACATGAGAAATTTAATTCTCTACCTGTAGCCATGTGCTCTTTCCACATCATCCTATTTGCTTTATTCCGTTTGTTCCTTTTTTCAGTCTTTCATTCATTTATCAAACATTCATTGGTTACACCTTGTATACCAAGCATATTATAAGTGCTGGGATACAAATATAAGGAAGACACAGTCCTCAGTATCACAGGACTCACAGATATGCAGATAATTTTCTGCCTGGGTAAGTAGGTAAAATAAAACCTTATATGAAACCCCAAGTATGCATTAGATTATTTCCCAACTTAGTTGGCTCTTTAAAAAAATATCTTCAGAATTTATTTCAATTCCCTCCTTTAATGCAAGGTTTTAGAACTAGACAAGCCTTGAGCCATCACCAATATAGATCCAAGTACTAATTCTGTGTCTCTATGTTTTTTAATTGCATGAGAACTCAGCATTTCCAACTTCCCACAGAATCCCCAAACTTAATGTGTCTGAAATGAAACCTAGTATCTGCCCTACACAACTGGGGTGTAGTTGGAAGAGGCAGATGAATAAGTTTAGACTCCTGACTCTCCTGACTCTATGTGATATATTGCCTTGGGTCAGTTACTTACACTCGGGGTGTTTCTTAATTTGTACTTGGTACAAAACACAGTGCTCAAAATAATTCCTGAATGAACTGACTAATGAAAACGTTGTCACTGAGGATGAAAAGTAATAGCACATGATAGCGGTACTTCGAACAGTGCTAGCATTAGGAGGAACTCAATAAATATTTGTTAAATGAATGAATGGGCTAACAAATAAATCTGGTTAGATCCCTGTCCTGAAACATACTCAATTACCGAGACAAAACCTCTGAATATCTTGTTTCTCTTTCCTCAGTCTCCACACCACAGAGTCAGGTTTATTTGACCTCCGCGATGTCTTGGACTTGTTCCTTTCTTTCCACTCAAGTCATGCTTCGGTCCAACCCCCACCCTTTCTAAACTAGACTTTCATAGGAGGTTCTTTTTTTTAATTAATTAACTTTTGGCTGCTTTGGTTCTTTGTTGTTGAGCGCCGGCCTTCTCTAGTTGTGGTGAGCAGGGGCTACTGTTGCAGTGCACGGGCTTCTCATTGTGGTGGCTTCTCTTGTTGCGGAGCATGGGCTCTAGGCACATGGGCTTCGGTACTTGTGGCAGGTGGGCTCAGTAGTTGTGGCTTGAGGGCTCTAGAGCGCAGGCTCAGTAGTTGTGGCGCATGGGCTTAGTTACTCCGCAGCGTGTGGGATCTTCCCAAGCCAGGGCTCAAACCCGTGTCTTCTGCACCGGCAGGCGGATTCTTAACCACTGTGCCACCAAGGAAGTCCCTCGTAGGAAGTTCTTGACTGAACTTCCTCCTTCCGTGATCTCCCATTCCAAATCATTGTCCAAACTGCTATTTTCAAAGCATAAATAAGATCGTATATCTATTCTGGTCAGATTTATTTATTCTTATATTCCAGTTAAGAGACTTTTTAGCATGGCAATAGAGACCCTTCAAAAGGTGACCTTCAGTTCCACGTATAATCACCCCTCTCCATACACTCTAAGTTTTAGCTTTCAAATTCCCTTAACACCCTTTTGGACTTCTAAACTTTTCACTTTTGTGCCTAGTTAGTGGAATGACAATAGCTCTCTGAAATTTTGCACATGCTTTGCAGTTTGTAAAGAATTCACATATGCATATACTGAAACTTCACAATAACTCTATGGTAGGCATTAAGATTTCATTTCACTAATTTGGAAACTGAAAATCAGAGAGGTTAAATGATTCTGATCATCATAAACTTTATCAGAATTATGTTGAAATATATTTGTCTGTGGCAATTGTTGAAAAATAGAATCGTTAAATCAAAATATTTAAAATAACAACCGTGACTTCAAAATGTTGATGCTCGGTATTCTTTCAGCTCTTCATCACAGAGGCTAATTATGATGGCTCTGAATCTAAACTGCTTTGGTGGGAATCCTGGCTCTACTACTTCCTAGCTGTGTGGCTTTGGATAAGTTATTTAATATCTGTCCTTCAATTTCCTCGTTATTATAATGGAGATACCAACAGTCTCTACTGCACAGGATTGCCCTAAGGGTTGAATGAGTTTAATATGTGTAAAGTCTTAGAATAATATCTGACACATAGTGAATACTTTTAAATGTTGTTGTTGGTAGCCTCAGAGATACATCATATGAACTTCTTTAGAGTATTCCCAGATCTCAAGAAACAAAATTAACTGCTTCCTCTTTGGTGCTCCAGTACAGCGGTCCCAGGGACCAGTTTCGTGGAAGAGAATTTTTCCACGAATGGGGGTGGGGGAGGGGTGATGGTTCAGGCGGTAATGCAAGTGATGGGGAGGGGCAGATGAAGCTTCACTCGCTCGCCTGCTGCTCCCCCCTTGCTGCGTGGCCCGGTTCCTAACAGGTCATGGACTGCCACTGGTCCGTGGCCTGGGGGTTGGGGATTACTGCTCCAGTAGCAGGTTGTTTGCAGGTTCTATCTAGTGGGCACGATAACTGCTTTAGGGTGTTGGCTTAGGATGGACTCAGAAAGTTTACAGCTACTCCTTATTATGACTAGTCACTCAATTTCTCTAAGGCTCAGTTTGCTATCTGGAAACACCAAGATATTATTTATGTTATAGGCTTGTGGTGACTATATTGTTAGCTGGTACACCTAAGGCCCTTAGCTCTTGGCATTAAGTGCTCAATAAAATTTAGCTACTATTACTATTGCTCATATAAATGTTTCACCCATGATATTTTGAATTTCTTGTGGTTACAGTCTGTCTTTTTTGTTATCTTTACTCCTATTGCTATTTTTCCTACACAGATTTTTAAAAATAAACATTTGGATATAAGGGATTTTTAAATGAGCATGATTTAACTAGAAAGATGTAACTTAACCTTTGTAGAGAAAATCTCAAATTCTAAGTTGATGTGTACTAGGATTCAAATACAAAAATATTAAATTCTAGAAAAAGTTATATTTTAAAATCTCTATTATAATTATCACATAATGTAGATCTACTGAGTGTATGGAAAATTTGAATGCAACATATAATAAATTAGGTTTAGATTATAAAAATTCTATTATCTTGTCCAAAAGAGGAAGCAAGAGTATATTGATGATTTTATAACACTAAAAAGTTTGAAATTTTTCTTCTGTAAGTTGACGTAACTCAGTAAGGAATGATTACTGAGTAAGGAATGATAACTCAGTAAGTTGATTATGCTGCATAGAGAACATTTTAATGCAGTAAAGTTTTTATTATGCAGCTCTGTTTAGCACCCTTCCTTGAAGGGATGACTATACAGTGCCTAGTGCTAAATTCAGTCACTAACTCAAATCTTTTCATTTTCATAAAAGGTTTAAGGAATGGAGTTAATATTCTACTTAGCACATTAAAATATAACATTATGTGTGGCAATGTTATGTGCCCACCCACCCATCAGACTGCAGATGAACTACTATTCACTGCTCGAATTAAGTACTAGGCATATTTCTTGTTCACTACCAAAAGTAACGCTCATATGCACAATAAAAGGATAGAAGAAAATGAATGAGCAGTTAAAGATGATTGCAGGCAACTTTAACAATACAAGATCAGATATTTTGGACAAATATTCAGTTTGGAATTCACTAATCTTTTACTATTAGGACTCAAGGGCTGATAAGAGTGAAGAATTCCCTGGGGTTCTCTTATATTTATCCAGAAGTGCTGGATCTAAGGTTTTTTGTTGTTGTTTTCCTTCCAGTTTTATTGTGATAAAATTGACATACAGCACTGTATAAGTTGAAGGTAGACAGCACAATGATCTGACTTGTATACATCATGAAATAATTACCACAATAAGTTTTGTGAATATCAATCATCTCATGGAGCTACAAAGTAGAAGAACTGAAAAAGAAATGAAATGAAAAAGAAATTTTTTCCTTGATGAGAACTCTCAGGATTGACTCTCTTGACAACTTTCATGTACAACATAGAGCAGTGCTCATTATGTTTATCATGCTGGACATTACATCCCTAGTACTTATTTATCTTATAACTGCTAGTTTGTACCTTTTAGCAATCTTCATCCAATCCCCTTCCCCCAAGCCCCCGCATCTGGTAACTACAAATCTGATCTCTTTTTCCATGAGTTTGCTTGTTTGCGTTTGAAGTATAATTGACCTACAACACTATGTTAGCTCCTGGTGCACAACATAGTGATTCAATATTTCTATACATTTCAAAATAATGAGCATGATGAGTCTAGTTACCATCGGTCACCATACAAAGATGTTACATTTATTAATGACTATATTCCCCACACTGCGCATTTCATTCTCTTAAGTCATTTATTTTATAACTGGAAGTTTGTACCTCTTAATATCTCTCACCTATTTCTCTCATACCCCCCACCCCCTTACCCTCTGGCAACCAGCTGTTTGTTCTCTTTATCTATGACTGTTTCTGTTTTGTTAGATTTGTCATTTGTTTATTTTTTAGATTCGACATATAAGTGAAATCACACAGTATTTGTCTTTCTCTGCCTGAAAGCACTTTCACTTAGCATGATACGCTCTAGGTGCATCCATGTTGTCACAAATGGCAAGATTTCATTCTTCTTTATAGCTGAGTAATATTCCGTTTTATATATATGTGTATGTATATCACATCTTCTTTATCCCCTCATCTGTCCATGGGCACTTAGGTTGCCTCCATATCTTGGCTATTGTAAGTAATGCTTCAATGAACATTGAGGTGCTTATATCGTTTCAAATGAATGTTTTTGTTTTCTTCAAATAAATACGTAGAAGTGGAATTGCTGGATTGCCTGGTATTTCTATTTTTAATCTTTGAGTAACCTCCATACTGATTTCCATAGTGGCTGTACCAATTTACATTCCCACCAACAGGGCACAAGGATTCCCTTTTCTCCACATCCTCACCAGCACCTGTTATTTCTGTCTTCCTGGTAATAGCGATTTTGTCAGGTGTGAGGTGATATCTCATTGTGGTTTTGATTTGCATTTCCCTGATAATGAGCAATGTTGAGCATCTTTTCTTGTGCCGTTGGAAAAATGTCTTCTTTAGAAAAATGTCTATTCAGGTCCTCTGACCACTTTTTAATCAAGTTGCTTATTTTTTTGAGATGGAGTTGTATGAATTCTTTGTATATTTTGGATATTAACCTCTTGCTGGATATACCATTTGCAAATATCTGCAAATATCATTTGATAGGTGGCCTTTTCATTTTGTTGAAAATTTCCTCTGCTGTACGAAAGCTTTTTAGTTCGAGGTAGTCCCATTTGTTTGTTTTTGTTTTTGTTCTCCTTGCTGGAGGAAACATATTCAAAAAATATTGCTAAGATGAGTGTCAGCATACTGCCTATATTTTCTACTAGAAGTTTTATGGTTTCAGGTCTTACATTTAAGTCTTTAGTCCATTCTGAATTTATTTTTGCATATGGTGTGAGAAAGTAGTCCAGTTTGATTCTTTTGCATGTAGCTGTCCAGTTATTCCAACACAATTTATTGAAGAGACTGTCGTTTCTCCATTGTATATCCTTCCCTCCTTTGTCATAGATTAATTGCTTGTATAACTGTGAGTTCATTTCTGGGCTCTCTATTTTGTTCCATTGAGCTATGTGTCAGTTTTTGTGCCAGTACCATACTTTTTTGATTACAGTAGCTTTGTAGTATAGTTTGAAATCAGGGATAAAAAATACAGTCTATTTTAATATTTTCTTCATTCTCACTTCCATTTCAGAATCCAACCACTGGAAGAAACGACAAAACTAGCACAGAGATTTGCTTCTGAGAACCAAGTGAGAACAGAGAGATTTGAGAAGGGGGTAGGGTTAGACAGAAAGCAGGATCCAGGAGGAGATATTTGGTTTTCTCCATATTTCTCTGTGTTGTTACGTTCTTTGTATCATTAGTATATTCTTGTGTACTGTTCATGTATTGTTTTAGTTTCCCAGGAAAAGAAATTGGGGGGGAAGGGGAGGGAGATAAACAGATAAAATAAAAATAGTATTTAAAATGAACTAACATGAAAACATTAAAATTACTTAAGTGTACATGAGCAAAAATGCATTTTTATTTTGTTTAACAAGATCTTGGCTAATGACACAGAAAGAAAGACTAAGAGCAGGGATGTACTCCACAAATGTGGGAACGGTTGCATCCTCCAACCCTCCTCATAGTCCGAGGCTTTTGTTCACACTCTAAGGAGGCTTGTGTCAGGATAACAAATAAAGAGGACTGGATCTTTACAAACTTACACTTCATTTGAAGTTTTATCTTAGCTTTTTTTTTCAAAATATTTGGATATCCAAAATGGGTTTTGTAACAATAATAATTATCTGGATCTGAATGTTTTTAAAAAATTTATTTTCTTCCCAACTAGTGATTTTCCACTGATAAAAAATATATATTTTTGTTGCTTTTCCTGCATATTTCGAAAAGTGAAACTAATGAGAATCTGGAAACCAAAAAGTGTTTAATCTTCAAACCTGTACTTAAACAAAATCATATTCAGGTCTCCTCCACATTTTCACCTGGTTTGAAGCTCTCTTCCTGGAACCTGTAAATATTACCTCATTTAGAAAAAAAGGATTTTTGCACATGTGATTTTACCAGAGGATGCTGAAGAGCTTATCTGCTGACATGCTGTTAATTCTGTCTTATCAGCATTGCTTCTTTGGTGCAAAAGAAAGAAAACTGCATGATATTTCTCTCTTTAAGTCCAATTCTTGTTAGAAGTTTTGTGTTCTCTCTTCCTTGGCAAAAATTCTCCTTTAAGGAATTCAAAGTTCTCATGTGAACCTAAATGCAGCGGTGGTAAAAACTGTGTTTAAGTTGATTCTGCGACTTCTCATCTGGAAAAACAGGATGTAAGGCTGGCTTCCTCGTACAGGACACCTGAGCACGTCCTTTTAGTGAAATCCTATCTCTAAGCCATCCCTTCCTGTGCTGGAGAGCTATTGTTCTATTTTTAAATGACTCCACGCTTTATAAAAATAGAGCATGTCATTTCATGCATGTATTGAAAAGAGAACTCAACTGGGCTACAGAAGACCCAGTTTCAATCCTGATTAGTTTCTACTAAACAGCTACATGACTTAGGGCTTGATACAACTTTTTTTTTTTTTCTGTAGAAAAGTTTTGTTGTTGTTTTTTTTTTAAACATCTTTATTGGAGTATAATTGCTTTAAGTGAATCAGCTATACATATCCCCATATCTCCTCCCTCTTGCGTCTCCCTCCCACCCTCCCTATCCCACCCCTCTAGGTGGTCACAAAGCACAGAGCTGGTCTCCCTGTGCTATGCGGCTGCTTCCCACTAGCTATCTATTTTACATTTGTATATAAGTCCATGCCACTCTCTCACTTCGTCCTAGCTTACCCTTCCCCCTCCCCATGTCCTCAAGTCCATTCTCTAGTAGGTCTGTGTCTTTATTCCTGTCCTGCCCCTAGGTTCTTCAGAACATTTTTTTTTTTTTTTTTTTGTCTCAGGGTAACAACAGTAGCAGCAACAAAACAGTAACAGCATCCACCGTTGGCTGAGCATTTACTTTAAGCTGGCAGTTACAGAAGACTTCAGTATCTGCAGCAGGCTGAATAATGGCCTTCACAGCTGTCAGGCCCTAGTCCCTGGAACCTGTAAATATTACCTCATTTAGAAAAAAAGGATTTTTGCACATGTGATTAAGGATCTTGAGATGAGGGGATTATCTTGGATGATTTGGATGGGCCCTAAATACAATCACACGGATCCTTATAAGCTAGAGGCAGAGGGATATTTGACAGACAGAAGAGTAGGAGGCAATGTGACCATGGAGGCAGAAACTGGAGTAATGCCAAGGAATCCCTGCAAGTCAAGGAATGCTGAGAGGTACCAGAGGTTGGAGGAGGTGAGGAACAGATCCTCCTCTAGAGCCTCCAGAGGGAGAGAGCCCCTGTCTACACCCTGATTTTGGCCCAGTGATACTGATTTCAGACTCCGGGCCTCCAGAAATTTGAGTGAAGAAATTTTGTTTTGTTTTAAGCCATCCAGTCTGGGGTAATTTGCTACAGCAGCGACAAGACACTAATAGAGATTTTAAGCATCTAACCACAGAACTAATGTCAGAATACTGCTGATATTCCTCCGCCAGACTCGCAAATTCTTAATTTCTTTGTTCTGTGGGGGCTGCTGCTGGTGAGAATAGAGCTATATTAAAGCATCCTTCCAATGCTAAGCACCACTTGCTGACATTTTTGCAAAATCTCTTCCATTGTCAGCCCTACCTACTTAAAAGTTGGAATTGACACATGGGTACAGTGAGTCAAGGTCTGACGTCAATGCCTTGTTTTTCCCTAAGTGGATTTTCTTAAATGTAGTACTACACATGCTGTTATTTCAATGTTTCTTGTTTAATTTCTTTCATTTATACATTTTGAATCTACTAATGATTAAAAAATAGCAGTATCTGTGAATATAACGAATACATAAGAAATGAATTTATCTTTTTTTCTTTTTGCCAGCAAAATTTTAAGATCCTGTATGTGTAAGGCATTGATTTAGGCACTAGAAATTTAATGAGAAACATAACACATTTCCTGACCTCACTTAAATTCTTGTTGAGATAAATATTATCAAGTCACAAAGAGTAAAAAGCAGGGTGTGGAAATGCCACAAGGAGATAGTAGAGATGAGACTGGCATTCAGGTTTCTGGCTTAGATGACTGAAAAAAAAACAGTGGTGTCATTCACTGACATGGAAACATGAGAGAAGAAGCAGATTTGGGAATAGCAATGGGTTTGAGGTACTATTAAGAAGCCAGATCTACTGTGAAGTCATGGGTTTGGGGATTATCTGGACATTGGTGGTAGTTAAAGTCCTAGGAATGGAACTAATTGTCCCTGGACATTGTGTGCAGGCAGAAGAAAAACTTAGGGAAAAGTACAGGGCTCATAAAGCGTATGGCATATCAAGGGAATGATGACTAAATGAATCTGAGATTTAAAGGGGTCTGGTCAAGGAGATCAACTGAAAAAGTATATCCAACGAGGATGACTTTTTAAATGTCAAACTTACAGTTTAGACTTTTTTCATAAGTAATGAGTAATAGGTAGATATTTTGATTAGGAACTGATATGTAATTTTAGCTATGCTTCATAAGGTAAACCCAGAGTAGCGTGAGGATGCTCACTGGAGAGAAAAACTGAGGGGGAGGAGTTAGTTGGAAGTGTGATGTGATGATCTAGGATCAGGGGTAATGAATGAGGTCCTAGAAGAAGTTTTAAATGTACTAAATAAAGTTGGTATCAAAGGCACACCTTCGAGTATTTATTTCTGCATTAAAGGTCTTGCATTTTGTATGAAAAGATGAAAAGAGGAAAATGATATGTCATAAGGAAAACTTTGACGTACAGCATGACCCAGTTTATTTACTGAGAACTTTGCGGAAGCAGGATCAGCAGGACGTGCAGTGCTGACTCCTGGTAGTTGAGAGGAAAAGTTAATAATAACCATCTCCATAAGATGGACAGCGGCCACTCACTGAGTGTGTCGCTGAGGGCCAACAAGAAGTGAATGAAAAGAATTACCCCTTTGTTCCCTTTATGGAGACGCTGACAAATGAAGCACATTTAACTTAATGAACCATAAAGGCCAAGGGTAACAGTTTTACTTGGTGTTTTGTTTCCTGAGGTCACTGCTGAGCTGATATGGGTGGTGGGCCTGGCCTGGTTCCTTTGATCTTGGGGCTTTTAATATAATCTCCAGACTTGGCCAAGAGTTAATGAGGTCTTAGAAACATCCTAGCAAAGGCACTTCAAGTTCGGTAGGTAACCGGGGATGATCTCTGAAGTGTTTTAAAAATACTTGTGAGGCAGTGTGTAACAGTGGAAATGTACTCTCTAGAGTCAGACCAGGGTTTGAATGCCATTCCTACCACTCTGTGATCCTGAGAAAATTATTTAGTCTCCTTCAGCCTGAGGCAAACTGGGGATAATAATAGATTTTGTGAAAACTTAATAAAATGATTCAGGAAAAATCCAGTGCCTGAAACTTAATAGATATATGTTTTTCCACATTTGAAGTCACATCAAAATATTTATTAAAAATATCTTGAATAGAAGACTCTGGAGAAGGAAATCAATCCAAGAAAAATGGGAGGAAATTTCTTAAGGGAAACAAAATATAAATTTCATTGGGGTTATTCAATTTGCTTAGTTTGTTACAACTCTGTCTGGAGATATTTTCTTGTTTTTACATGCGCCTTCAAAGATTTCTAGTCAACAAGTTTTCTTCTGACTTCCATTCAATATTTAGTGGGATGACACAGAGATATAGATATTTAGATAACTAACAAAATTGCCTTCTTGGGTATATTACAAGCTGCCTTAACTTACTGTGTATGCAATATGAAATGACAACAAAATGCATGCCTAATCAATTTAGAAAAGTGTTTAGCATGTTCTATGCATGATACATGTTCCATAAACATGTTGTCATAAATTCATGCTGCCTGCCAACTTGCCTGACTTTAAGTGTTGCCGTAATAACCAGCAGTCCTCTCAGCACCCTTGGTACTCTGTATTCTGAGATTTTTTTTACTAAGAAATATTATTATCTTGTCTGGGCCCATTAGCTCAATCTTTTAAAGCACAGTATTAATAAAGATAAGGTAGGGGATTTAAAAGTATATATTAGCAACAAAATTCTACCTATGGGCCCTCTTCCAACGCAACTTGTTCATTCATTCAATACTTTTTGCAACTACATAAGAGACTTACAATAAAACAGAGCTCCTGGTACTGATGTCTTTATTTTTCCCATAAAATAGCCTGGGAAATTCGAAGAAAATTAATTGGAACATATGGTTGCAGTTCACAGTGGTCCCAGATATTATGGGCCCTGTGAAAACATTGTGAGTACTCTTGGAGTTTTGGGAGAAGAGAACACAGCTGACCGAGGCACCTACTTTCAGGTTAATTTCTCTAAGCGGGAAGGTTCATGGTGCCTCCTAGCCCTTCAAATTTTCCCATTCCAGTGCCCCCACTGCCAGAGGGATGAGAATGGGCACCCTGGATGGCAGATGATGAAAGTGGGTATCTGAGAGTGTAACCTGGAGCAACGAGTTGCAAACATGAAAATTTTTAAAGTCTGGCATTTTAATCTTAACATTTAAACAAATTTTATATTCAATTCCATAA
Organism: Tursiops truncatus; assembly: GCF_011762595.2. Classification (NCBI taxonomy): domain Eukaryota; kingdom Metazoa; phylum Chordata; class Mammalia; order Artiodactyla; family Delphinidae; genus Tursiops; species Tursiops truncatus. Next base: position 22,108,967 of record NC_047044.1, on the reverse strand, counting down.
GATATTCATTTTCCTTTCTACAAAAATAAGAGATTCTACTCCTTCTCCCACTTTACCCTGCCGCAAATCACTGAGTGAAACCGATGCATTGGAAAGATATGTCATGTTTTGTCTAACAACCTTGACTATGCCTTTGCACCACACCATACCCCCTTTGTAATGTTGAGAAGCCCAGGGGAAGCAGAAAGAACACAGAACAAAGTTTCCAGAGGCCTGGGCTCTTCCATCTCAGTTCTACATTTATTTTAAATTTTATTTATATCCTACTTATTTCCAAGAGGAGTTTGAAATAGCTCTGTGACTTTTGGAAAATCACAAACACTCTGTGCCTTGGCTTACTTATTTTTATAAATAATGGGTTACTCTATATGATCTCCAAATTCCCTTCTAACAGACTAAGAAACTAGCCCCTTTTGTTCCAAATAAAATGTAAATAAGAACAGTAGATGGTGGCGTCAAATTTATATAGTAGATCCAAAGAACATTCTGGGGGAAAAAATGAATATTCAGCTAAGGCTTGAGTCATAATGGAAACTTCGAATTAAAAAAAAAAACCCTAACCTTGGGAGACGATTATAGCATAGTATCCATATACTTGACATGTGCTATAAGAAGAAGTTATTTATTGAGAAGTGGAATTTCAGCTTTCTGCTAAAAGATATCAATCCTTCAAGGCATCCTCAGCAAGCCCACAGGCAAACTCCCACCTCAGTAGACTGAATAATTTGCCTGTAAAATATCATGATGAGATGATGCTGAATATGATGGAGAAAGGTTCACATAGGAGAGGACCCATACTGGAGATGCCCACAGAGATGGTAAAGGCTATCTGACATCTTAGTGTGGTCCACTATTTAGCAGCAACCCATTCTCAAGTACTTCCCCCACTCACCTAATTTTTTTTCAATGTCTGACACCAATAATACAGTTGCTTCCGGATTTCGGGATGGCAATAATGATCCAAATATATTGTCATCATTTACCAGCATTCGCAAAGGAGATAACAGTTAGCTATGAGTTTCTAGGGGGAAAAAGCCCTAGCATCAGAGAAGTAAAGGGTACATGATGCTTTATCCAGAGAAGGCTTATAAAAGTACCGTATTCCCTTTAAACATAACATCACCCTGAAAGGGTTGTCCCCAAGGGATCGTTTTCCTCTAGAGGGAATTCACCGGCAATGCCTAATCAATAAACCTGGCTGCACAAAGGGCCATGTGGTCTTGGAAATACTTGGCCGGCCTTCCATTCTCTCTAGAAACTTTGAAGACCCAATAATCCCTTACATGGATGTTTGGCTGCCTCCTGAGTCTCCTAGTTTATGTCACAACTTCTATTAGCAGATGCTTCAGAAGGTTTTCTTTTTTGATCACATCTGCCATTTCCCTCCCCAGATCATATTTCCTTTTATAAAACTGAATTTTCTTTTGCTGAGATAAGAATTAACACAATTTATTTGAAAAGACACTTATAAACTGTATTATAAAAGATGCTGTGAACCACACATGAAAAACTAAAACTGATATCACCTACACAGATCTTCCAAGTTATCCCACCAGTTGGCTGAATGACCTAGGGCAAGTTGCTTAACCTCTCTGAATCTATTTCTTCATCCATAAAATGTGCATAATACTTTCTCGCCTCGTGGACTAAGTAAAAAACATACAATAGCTACATACTGTAACGGAGTCTGAAAAAGCCTAGTCCAAACGCTTGTGTTCTATAAATAGTGTTGTGGCTTGCCATATGAAGAGACAGTATCATTAGTGTCCTGCCTCAGCTGCATGGTTGGTGAAATTGGGACACAGACCATGAATGGTTATCTAGGGCTCTGATTCAGATGACCAAGAAATAGGGAAGAAAGCCTTTACCTAAGAACTCATTCTTTCCTATTGGAATGCTGTTACACATGCTCAGAACTATGGTGAAGCCCTTAGCCACACTGATGGCTAATTTGAACATGTTTGAATGGCTCCAGGGAGTCCAGTCGATAAACAGGAACTGGCCTGTTCATCTGTACATTTCTCTCAAATTGGTTGAAATAAGTCCTCAACACTTGATTTTCTGACCTGGTTCTCAGCCACTCAGCGCCAGCCTGTGGTCTGGCATTACGAGAAATTTTCCAGTTTGTTGGGTGGAAGTAATCCAGTCCTGCCACTGTTTATGATATAAGGGAGACTGAGTACAGAGACAGGATCCAGGAAAACAAGAAAAGTTCTGCAGCTTAGCAGAGTGGCATTGTGTGGTGGCAATGTGGAGAATGGTGTCGGATGTGACTGAGCAAGCCAAAGGATAGAATGTCCCAGAGAACAGAGCCACTCTCTGGCTGGGAGCCTGGAGGATGGCTAAAGGGTAGAAACGCCCTTTATCTGGGCATGATCAGGTCCTGCAGCAGGATGGGGCAAGTGGGGCTATTTCAGGGCCAGGAAAGGGGGACTTCCTCCTATGAGGACAGAACAAGAGCTGGGGAACTGAGTTGAAGATGTGGCTGGAGGAGCTCCAGTTTGAGGGTAGAGCATGGTGCCCGAGTAGGATACAGCAGTGGCAGAGCACTGTTCAAGCAGGTAGTTCCAGTCGGCAGCCCAAGGTAAAGAAGCATCCAAGTGCATGTGTGTGCGTGCTTAGGGGTTAGGGGTTAGGCGGGTTAGGCGGGTTAGGGGTTATCGGGGTTAGGCGATGCTCACAGGTCCGGGCAGAAGGGCCTAAGTCTGCCAGTGGGTAGCAGGGCCTCAGTCATTTTATCCAAAGAAAACCACTGGCTAAAGCGTCTGATGAAAAGAAATGGCCCATGTGACATGGAGGGTGGAGCACGACTCAAAGAGGGAGGCACAGGACCGAGGCTCAGAAATGATATAGAGTCCACTACAGCAATCAGAACAGGGACAGTGCAGCAGGGCTAGCTTAGCACCAAGAACTGTTTGATGTGCAGTCATAGAAAATGGGTTACAGTTTAAATATCTGCTGCTTTAGGTATCACTGGAACTTGAGAATTGGGATGGCAGGGGCAGGCAGGGCTCTGTCTTGAGGTGGAGAGATGGTGATTCCAGCTGAGAAGGACATAGGCTCAAATTCAGAACCCGAATAGGGAGCAGAGAAGCTGGCAAGTAGATCTCTATTCTCCTCATGCTATCAGTCTGGACAGAGATGCAAAAAGTAGTTTAAACCTTTTAGTGAGTCTGCTTAACTTGGATATGAAGATAAACAAGGTAATAATACTGCCTGCTTAAAAAAGGAAAGAAGCTATCAAGATGGTATTGATCGTCCCACTTAAGACTATCCATCAGCATTCATCTCCTCAATATTTTAAAAGATGTTCAGTTTGACATTTGGATTTGAAGTGAGGACTGCATCAAAAATGAAAAAGATGAAAACTTTTAAACTTTTACATGTGCACGTGATCAAGATGACTGCTCATCCAGGATTTGTTCCTGTGTTTATTATTTGAATAAATCACAAGTACTAGCTCCTTATCTAATTTGAAATTTTAGTCATGGTTAATTTTAGAGGGACATGATAATCCTCTTTTTTTATCTTCTGGCCAGTTATATCAACTTTGTCGATTCATTGTCTAGTTTCACCCATGCTATTGTATGACCTCTGTCACGTGCCACAGTACAATGTGTTTCAACGGCACGTCAAGGTAGACTGAGGGTCGCTACTTGCTTACTAACTTTAAAAACAGTCTTCAGCAATTCGTTCCACTTTTGTATCTTAACACCTGATTTTGACTTGCGGAACACAAAAGATTAATCTTGCATTTAGGAACCGTTTGGTAAGGAAGCTGGTAGAGTAAAATTTAATCGATTTTTTCCCCCTGCAGCGCTTGAAGGAATAGGATGTGAACCCAGTGTAGGTGGCAGCACACATCCTTCTGTAAAAGGCTCTTTTACTTGCTTAGGCTGTTCATACTTACAAGCCTCAGTCCTCCTTGACTCCTCTCCTTCTCTCACTCCCAAGGTTAAATCTCACCACGCCACTCTACTTTTCTGCCGCACTATCTCTGAATCTGTCACATTCTGTCTGTCTCTATAGCCAATGACTTTCTCTCACCACCTAAGAGGCCCTCCTGCTTATAGTCCTTCTTTCCCCTCCATCCATCCTCCATATGCCACCAAAGTCAGGGTATTAATCCAGAAAGCTTATCATGACACTGTACTACTCCTAGCATTTTTTACAGAATTAAGTTTAAACCCCATTGGATGGCATTCTATGGACTGGTGATCCGGTCCTAACTTATCTTTTTAACCTCCTTTCCTGCCTCTCCCGTTCCTGACACACACACACACTGAGCCTCCAGCGATATCCCTATATTTCTGCACATGCTGCCCACTGTCACTGTCATGTCTTCAAGCCTTCTTCACACTGTCTCCTCTGCCCAGACATTCTTCCTGGGCTTCTGCTAGCACCTTCAACTCATCCTTTAAGGACTGATTCAGAGACCACTTCTGTGAAATCATCCCTGATTCCCACAGTGAGAGTTAAGCAAGACTTTCATTATGTTCCCCAGCATTTGGAGGGCAGCTACGCTGAAAACCAGCTATGTTGCATTGTAACAATTTGTTTATGAGTCTGTCTCTTCCAATCAGCTGGGAGATCCAGAAAAACAGGGGCCTGTTGCTCATTGATCTTTGTTTTATGCTTCCTTCTGCTTCCCCACCTGCTCTCCCAATCGCCAGGGTCTAGTACAGTCCCTGACACACAGTAAACCCCCAACAAACAAACCAAATTCTTTGGTTTAAAGAATGAGTGATTATATTGTATGGGATATCATGAGTCCCTTTAGTTTGGCTTTCTTAACTTACTTAATGCTGAGTAAGGTAAATTCACTCCCGCTTCTACCTTACCACTTTTTGATTCCAGTTCTCAGTCATTTCTCCCCTTTGGTACAAACTGATTGCACAGTACACACGGAAGCCTTACCCTTTCAATTATATGATGAAGTTTGAGGGTCCCAGGCTTTTGCCAAGCTCAAATAATAAATTTCTTAAAGCCATGGACTAAATTATCTTCAGTGAAAATGCTCTGTACTTTGTCTCAGCTGTTTTTGCAGAACAAAGATTCCTGTAAAGCTTTTCTTCCTAGTTTCTAGCTTAAACTTTTCATTAGATACAGACCATTTCTCCCTGTCTCATCATCTTCTGAGACTGTAAGTTATCCTGTTGCTTCATTTATAATGGAAGCATACTTATATTCTGTGATAATGGATCCCCTGAGCTTTCCTTTTCCTTAGCTACCTACAGAAAGTTAACTTCCTCAGTGGCAAATTAAGGACAGATTACAAGCAGCCTGGGAACTGGGCTCCATCACCACAGGGGGCTGCCCACTCAGTCTCCTTCTGTTCAACCATCCGAAAGATGCAGCTGCTAAGCCAGCCTGGCACTGGGCTGCTCTCCCCATGCCTTCCCTTTCTCTCACGGAGGGAGTGGAGAAGTCCCTTTCTCCATCAGGAACTGGTTGGGTTAGGATCCTGAGTTCTCTAGGCTCTCTTCTTCTCCTCCTCCCCCTACCCCAGCCGCCTACCATCTCCCTCCCACTCCAAGGCCAGCAGTGACTGCGCTCCAAGACTCCCCCTCCTTCCAGAACTGCCTCTTGGTTTCCATAGCAACAGAAAATGTTGGTGGGAAGCAAGAATGGAACTGCAACTCGTGCTGGGGCTGGGAGGAGGAGGTGAAATGTGGGCCTCTCTGGAGGCTGCAGAATGAGGGAGAGGGGGGCACTCAGGTGAAAGCTGGGGAGAAAGAAGCCAGGTGAGGAGTCCTCAGACGACAGAACAGGGCAGCTCAAAGGGAAGGTGCACTGGCAAACAGAAATCACTTTCATTAAATAAATGAACTAGGAGGAAGAAATAGGAAGAAAGACTTAGAAAAAGTAATGCAGAATTTTATATATATATAAAAAATATAGTGAACGTTTGAGGGGTGAAGTTAGGTATAAAATCCAGAAGAGGTTATTTTATTTCAAAGGTGAATGGTGGAAGGAAACAAGTGTAGTGGCAGAGAAAAGGGGGTGTTAGAACTTAAAAATAATAATATATATAAAAATAAAAGTAATGCTAACGTACCTGGGCTTGAAAATTGGTGTGTGTCACTTATCTGCTCGGAGCCTTAGTTTGCTCATCTACTACAGCAGAGTTATTAACGTCTACCTCAGAAAGACGTTGTGGGGATCGAGTGAAATAAAGCACAGGAAGCAGCCACTCAGAGCAGGTCAGGTAGCTCTATTTTTAAAAATCATTGTTCGAGGCTGAGGAATGGTATTTCAAAGAGGACTTGGGGCTGAAGTTTAAGCTAAAATTCCTTGAAAACTGAGCATTGTCTTACTTCAGTCTGTATGACAGACTCTAGGTCCATCTACCTCACTACAAATAACTCAATTTCATTTCTTTTTATGGCTGAGTGATATTCCATTGTATAGTCTGTCATACAGAGTGAAGTAAGTCAGAGAGAGAAAAACAAATACAGTATGCTAACACATATATATGGAAACTAAAAAAAAAAAAAGGTTCTGAAGAACCTAGGGGCAGGACAGGAATAAAGACACAGACATAGAGAATGGACTTGAGGATATGGGGAGGGGGAAGGGTAAGCTGGGATGAAGTGAGAGAGTGGCATGGACATATATACACTACCAAATGTAAAATAGCTAGCTAGTGGGAAGCAGCCGCATAGCACAGGGAGATAAGCTGGTGCTTTGTGATCACCTAGAGGGGTGGGATAGGGAGGGTGGGAGGGAGGGAGACGCAAGAGCGAGGAGATATGGGGATGTATGTATATGTATAGCTGATTTACTTTGTTATAAGGCAGAAACTAACACACCATTGTAAAGCAATTATACTCCAATAAAGATGTTAAAAAAAAACCCCAAAACTGAGCATTGTTATGTTTTCTTTGTGTATTTATTTCAGTTTTTCATGTCTCCTAAGTAGATGGTATCATGATAATATGCACCTGAGTACATGTGCCATAGCAATTTTTAGTTGTAGCTCTTTCAGGACAAAATTGGGAAGCATCCCTTTCCTTCAAATAACTTCTCCATCTGTGCTTTTAACAAAGCCTTCTATGATATTTACTCATTTCCTCTCCTACACAGTCACAGTACTGTCGGCCTCATAACCTCTCGCTCGTTTCTCTTCTCTCCCCTTAGTTCAAGATGTTGCTGCAAAAATAATATTCCATGTCCACAATAATGTTTACAGCAGTCCATCGATATTTTCTGAGTTGAGTGTGTCATCACCTCCTTCAGGACTCCAAGGCAAGAACAGCTAGAAACGTTGTGGTGTAATGAGAGATGCCTAAAAGTCAATTTACTCCGGGCTACCTTTACTATCTTAGAAGAAGGATGTCAAATTGCTGCAGAGACTCTGCTTCTCCATGTCTCCCTGTCCTGACGTTGGGACAATAATAGCAATGATGACGACTAACACTGGAGCTTGCTGTTCCAAGTGCTTTACGTACCTGGACTCACAAATCTTATCTTAACCCTGTGGGGTTAGTATGCAGTTATTATCATGCCTCTTTCCACATGTGGAAACTGAAGCACAGAGACATTAAGAAACTTACCCCAGGTAAGATAGCTTACAAGTCTCACGGCTGGTATTTGAATCTAGGCAGAGTCTACCCTTTTAATCATCGCACTGTGGTACTTCTCTATGGTAGAAATATCTGGGCTCCTTTAGGCACTGTGGCTGGATGGTATTATTACTGCTTTTTAGAGGCAACTGCTCTTTCCTCACTTGGTACCATTTAATGAATAAAGTAGGAACATGTGACTGTGACCCTGGCTTCCATTTTAAGATGTGTACTGAGGCCACTGGTTTATCTTTTTTCCTCTTAGATCCCAGTGAAGATCTGGAAAAGGAATAAAAATGTCTTGATCTCACAACAATGAAGATAACTGGCAAAAAGCTATATGAGTATGAGAGGTCTCAGTAAGTCTCCAGAAGTCAGAAAAAGCCTGGGAAAGCAGTGGATGGTGCAGTGAGATGGAGGTAGCTTTAGCGTGGGGGGGTTCCCAGAATCAAAAAATGAGCCCAATGGATGACCTAAATCGACATTTATCCAAAGAAGACATACAGACGGTCAACAAACACATGAAAAGATGCTCAACATCACTAGTTACTAGAGAAATGCAAATCAAAACTACAATGAGATATCACCTCACACCAGTCAGAATGGCCATCATCAAAAAATCTACAAACAATAAATGCTGGAGAGGGTGTGGAGAAAAGGGAACCCTCTTACACTGTTGGTGGGAATGTAAATTGATACAGCCACTATGGAGAACAGTATGGAAGTTCCTTAAAAAACTAAAAATAGAACTACTATATGAACTAGTAATTCCACTACTGGGCATATACCCTGAGAAAACCATAATTCAAAAAGACACATGCACCCCAGTGTTCACAGCAGCACTATTTACAACAGCCAGGACATGGAAGCAACCTAAATGCCCATCAACAGAGGAATGGATAAAAAAGATGTGGAACATATATACAATGTATTATTACCCAGCTATAAAAAGGAACAAAATTGGGTCATCTGTAGAGATGTGGATGGACCTATCGAGTGTCATACAGAGTGAAGTAAGTTATAAAGAGGAAAACAAATATTGTATATTAACGCATATATGTGGAATCTAGAAAAATGGTATGGCTGACCTTATCTGCAAAGCAGAAATAGAGACACAGGGGTAGAGAACAAACGTATGGATACCCAGGGGGAAAGGGGTGGGGTGGGAGGAATTGGGAGATTGGGATTGACAGATATACACTATTGATACTATGTATAAAATAGACAACTGAGGAGAACATACTGTATAGCACAGAAAACTACTTAATGCACTGTGGTGTCCTAAATGGGAGGGAAATCCAAAAAGGAGGGGATATATGTATATGTATGGCTAATTCATTCTGCTGTGCAGTAGAAGCTAACACAACATTGGAAAGCAACTATACTCCAATAAAAATTAATTTAAAAAAAAGGAGCCCAAGTCACCCACTGGAACCCCAGAGGTTTCAACCTGAGAGAAGGAAGGAAGGACGAAGGAAGAGTTTGGGGTATGGACAGAAAGTGGGGAAAAACCGAAGGTCTACGTCTGGAACAATTGCCTTCCTACCCCAATGCACATTCTCTCTCTCTCTCTCTCTCTCTCTCTCTCTCTCTATGTACACAGAGCTTCCAGTTTGCCTTTCCATTGCCTCTTCCTGAAATGTGAACGGAAAACCATAAACTACCAGTCATGGATGGAGTATATAGTATGACTGAGAAAGATCAAATTAAAAACAAAGCACAATAGAAGAACTAACTCTAGAGATAATTTCAAGAAGAGAATTTCAAAATAAAAACAACTAACCTCAAACTGGTATCCCTTGACAGGTTCAAAACGATGTTACATATAAGGAAAAAGAAAAGGGTGCCATGAAAAAGTAATAGAGAAGAAGAAAGGGCTTTGGGAAGGTAAACATATTATTGCCAAAATTAAAAAAAATCAATTTAAAGATTGAACTCAACCTCTTAGAATATAAGATAAAAATAGAAAGAGATGGTAAATATGAGAGAAAGAATAAGAGACATTGAGAAATGGTTGAGGAAATCCAGTATTTGGCTAACAGGAGTTTACAAAAAGGCAAGAGAGAAGATGAAGGAATAGGAATAATCAAAGAAATAATGGAAGAGGATGTCCCACTTTATATTTAAAGTGCCTAAAAAGTGTTGAACAGATGAAAAAGACACCCACTTAGACACATGTTCGTCACATCAGGACACCAAGGATAAAAAGAAGATCCTGAAAATTTCCAGAGAGGGAAAAAGGTCATCTGAAAAGGGACCAGATCAGACTTCTCCACAACCACATCGAATGCTACAAGAGAAAGGAGCAACGCCTGCCAAGCTCTGAGAAAAATCAGATTCAGTCTTGAATTGCATACTAAACCACAATATTAATCAGCCATGGGGGCAGAACCTAGACATTTTTAGATTCACAAGGGCTTAAAAGTTCACCTCTCAGTTTTTTCTTTTTTAAAAGGTTATTTCTTCTTTATTTCTCAGTTATTTCTTTTTTAAACAGTTATTTGAGTGCATGCTCCAGCAATATGAGAAATCAAATCGAGAGAGAGGGAAACAACCAAGAAACAGTGGATTGAATTCAGAGGTGCAATGAAGAGAATCCCAGAATGATGAACATGAGGCAGTCCCACAGAATGAGTGCAGCTTGGGACAGGAAGACTTGGCGAGGTGTTCCTGGGAAAAAGGAGGTCCAAAAAATAAACAGTATGATGGAAACTGTGGAAAAACCAAGGACAAACAAAGGCAGAAATGCAAGAGAATGGAAAAGCAATCAGGAAAAAGGAAACAATGATTAGACAGGAAACTGACAGGAAAAAGGAAACAATTATTAGAAATAAATGGAAGGTAAGTTCTAGGATAGCTCTCATGTTTCTAGCTGAGATAACTGCATGAATAGTATGTTTCCTGGCTGTCATCATGACGTCCAACCTCATCACGGTTGGAGTAGGAGCCCAGGTACGGGGTTTTCGTCCCTGATAAGCATTTCCATACCCACAAGTGGCATGAAGGTGAAGAAATACTGGACTTCAACGTACTACTGCAAGCTTGGACAACAGGAGAGGGCTTCAGCAGGGACCACCAGAGAGCACAGCTTCCTCCCCCATTTTCCTGGCCACACTTGGGTCTCTAGTATTATGTGGTGACAATAGAGACAATACTGATGACAGTGGAATTTCATGCTGGCACTGGCATGGAGTCAAAACTAAGTTGATTTAAAACATAAAAAGAAGTGGTATTTCAGAGCATCTGACTTTGTGGGCTATGATTTAATCTGCAAATCTATTGGGAACGAGGGCACATAGGAGAGAGAAGAGATGATGGTATAAGTGAGCTAAATACTCATCTCTTATATCAAGATGTCAGTTAATGATATCTAAAGCTGAGGAGCCAGAAATAAGGGCATATGCATATCACATGGGGATAACCTCCCGGAAGACTAAGTATAGAAACATTTAAGGTGTCCGCTTCTGGAGAGCGGGGCCAGGAGTGGGGCTAAGAGGGTAGGAAATGGTTTGCATTTACGTTTTATTTGTACGTTTGTTTTGATCTTTAATATATATATATATGTATTATTTCGAAAAATCTTTTAAAATGTGTGTTCTCTTCTGTCAGTCCTACTGTCTGGATTCCCTTGCTGCTGTGTAGTTGTTTAAATTGTCCTCATGTCTATCGTAAACCATCTTCTGGAAGAGGGTGAGGTAATAAATCAAATAATTAACCAGTCACGGACATCCACTTGTCCATTTGTTAAACCTCTTCCTCTTTTTCATTTCCAAGAGTGCTCTCTAGGACACAAGGGAGGAAGACCCTAGTTAGTGCTGTGGTTGTCTTGGTTGTGGGGTAACAGGAAGCAGAGGAGCCTTAATTTTTAGTATTTAGACTTCGGCTCTGAAGACTGCTATCGAAATGGGGTGAACTCTGATTAAAGCTTTTAAAGTGCACTGTTTTCCCTGAGCTAAAGAACGGTCTTCTGAATTAGTATCAGTAAAATGCTTTTCAGTGGGATCTCTGACACCAGAAGTCGCCACTGACGCCAATGTAATTAGCATCCCTGGACTCGGCCTTGCCAGGCAGCATAGATAATCACCTACAACGACAGGCTGATGATTAGCCATTGAGTGCTCACTGGGCGGTCCTGTAGGGGTGACAGGGAGAAGACCCTGCAGTGACCTTTCCTTAAGGCACTCCAAACGACGAGGACCGAGGGTGCAGGGGGAGAAGGAAAGCAGATATTCACATGCACCAAAAGACAGAAAGAAATAAACACATCATCCTCAGTTACACAGAGAGGTCTCTGTACATCCAAGTTGGAGTGGAATAAAAATGGTCTCTTCCCCACCCGGCCCATGTTGACCTCTCTGGTTTTATGTGTGTTACCTCTTTTTGGTTTTGCCCCCTGCTCGCCAACTGGAGCCAGACACCACCAGATATCCCTCTTTGTGCCTCCATGATAATTACATGCTGTTCCACTTGCCTGAAAGGCTGCTCTATCACTTAGCCTTTGTCAGGCTGTGAATTTTCCCAATCCGTTAAGAGTTAGTATAAACTTGACCTCTTCTATGGAACCTTTACTGAGTTACTCATTTTGAGGGCCTCCACTATACTCTGAATTAAAGTTCCAATCAGTTACAGTGCTGATTGGAATTTGTCTGTTTTCATGCTTGTTTCTCCAGTAGATTGTAAGCTTCATGAGAGGAGGGAATGGGTATATTATTCATTTCAGCAGAATTGAAATAGTTTATATGAAATACTTAGAACAGTGCCTGAATATAAGCATTATATAAGCATTATTATTATTATTATTATTGTCAAGTTTTATATTTAGGAGCCCTAGCATAATATATTCACATGAAAGTGGCAGCTAAGCAAATGTTTCCTCCCTTGAATTCTTGGAACATTTCAAATAAGCTGAGTTTTGGAAATGAGGAGGTCACAGGTGTTTTTGGCAGTGGTCATGATTCCAATGTGAAAGTGAGGATGATTTCTTTAGATATTGGTAACTGAGAGCTGTGAACATCTTTGAAGAAGCAAAGGATGTAACAGGTGAATAAATTCAGTTTTGGAGGATATGAGGATATTCCAGATGATATAAAACTACTAAAAAACATTTGCTATTGGCTTTGAGATAGTATGCTCACCCTCAGAAAGATGGGCTTATTTGGAGAAACACCTAATGTAACTCAAGTAACTTCGTTTTCTTCAGCATTGTCTGGAAATAGAAGGCAAATCAGTCAGACAGATGTTTCCATGCTCATCCTCCCTTGCTCTCTGTATGTGTGATGTGCACGTGTGTGCTGCCATCTGGGTGAGCCTATCTGGGCACAGCAATGGATCATTAAGCTGTCTTTCCATATGGTGCATGTGTAGCATCTGAACCACGATTTCACAAGGTAGGTAATGCTTTAATTCATAGAGACGCTGAATGATCCCTAGGACGGTTGCCAGATCAGTATCTCTTTTGTTCTTTAAACACTATATGCATTTTGCAGTCTCACCACCTTTGTTCATGATTCCACTCAATCTTATATCATTGGTCCCATTTTAACTGTTTACACAATCCTGCCCAAGCCTACTTCCTCCAGAGAGTCTTCCCTGATCACTCCAGCTCATCAACATCTCTTCCTTCTCAAGACTTAGAGAGATTCACAGATTCTAACACTCATTTCTCCCACAGTTGCGTTCTATGCTGTGAAAACATTTGTCCTTTATCGCTATTTGAATGTGTATTGCTATTTAGCTGTTAAGTTATGTTAGTCTTCGCTCCCTGAGTAGACTGTAGTATCTTTAACAGGAGCTTGTAAGTATGCCTCTCTGTAGTCTCTACCACAATTAGCACAGTTTGATGAGTATATTTGGTACTCAATAGGTGTTTCCTTAGGAATGAATGGATAAACCTCCCAGGAGTCCATTCAGAAAGATGTTCCTGGGATCCCCTTCACAAATGCTCATTTACTTTCCACTTTAGTTTGTCAACACATGTTAAAGGATAAAAGATGCATATCTGAAACATAAATTTATATTGTAAAATGCTACCGTCTTCAAAGTCTGCATTGGTTAATACACTTCATAGTATGTGTTAATGTACTTTATAGTCTGGATGCAAGTTTAGGTTAGTTATCCTTGAGAACAAAGCTACAAGACTCTAGAGTATTCAAATATTCTCATAAAAATTAATTATCACAATTTGATCAACCATAATTAAGGGAACATTTTATTGCTGTGAGCAGGTGGGTGTCCTTGAGTATGTTTCTTAAGGAAAGCACTAAATGCAATCTAGTTCCTTGGAAGTCCCGTTGTACTCTGCCATTGGCATACACTGCTGCGTGGCCATTAAACCTGAAAGGCTCAGTTCTTTGAGTGTACGTGCAGTTGATTAATCAAGATCTGTGATGAGTAAGTGTGAATTACAATGACATAACTTTCCGACATCCTTTAGAGTTATTCAACATAAGGTCACTGAGATAGGTTGGTTGTGGGTATTTCGGTGTTCCTAGCATAATTCACAGAAGCGTTTCCTTTGTATCCAGTGTATTAGGAGGGCAAGAGCAATGAGGCCTTTTGGCAATTTCTGAGCATCACTGTGCTGTCAGTAATTCCAAAGTGGCTTGCCAGCTAAATGGAACAGGCACCCTTGTCACCATCATGATTCATTGCCTACTGAAAGCACGCAGCTAGCCTTAAGTAGCCTTAAGCTACTTCTCACCACAGTCCTGTGAACCAGGCAGTGCTATCTCCTGTTTGTATTCGGGAAACTGATGCCCATGGAGGTTAAATGACTAATGCACAGTCTCACACCACGTAGAAGGAGTCAAAGTATGAAAGCAATTCTGTAGCTTAGAGCACAGTTGTCTTTCCAATTCCTACTGAGCATAATGATTACAAATCTCAAACAAGCCCTCAACATGGCCCTGTAATTCTACTCCGTTTTCCTTGTAAATTCTTTCCCACTTTTTGAAATTACTCTTTAATATCTTCTCTACCTTCAAATCTTCCACACCAATGTGTCATAATTTGCTAGAAAATATTAGAAACCATTGGAGGGAACATACCTCTATATTCTCATCATCTTATATACAAATCATTATAGTACCCATTATCTCTGTCTTCCCTCCTATTACAATAGGAATGTCCCCATCAAAGACAATTCTTCCATTTGTCCCTGGATCCCAACACCTCTCACTTTTATTCATTCAGTCAATCTCTCTTTCTTCTCCAGTATCAATAACTCCCTTTCTACCTGATCATTCAATTTAGTAGCCAAACGTGACTCTAGTCGCTCCTGTTTAAAAAATCCTCCCTTTGACACCCAAATCACTCTTTAGCTACTTGCTTATTTCTGTGTTCCCATGCTCAGCAAAACTTCTTTCAAGAGTTGTCTACTCTACCACTTCTTCAATCCAATGCAATATGGCTTCTGTGCCTTTTATTCCACAGAACATGCTCTTGGCAAGTTCTCAGTGGTCTCTATGTTGTCAAATCCAGGGGTTACCTTTCTAGCCTCATCTCACTTCATCTCTCATCATCAATCTATCCAACTGATCGCTTTTTTTGTGGGACAAGTTTTGGGGGAAAGATCATTCCACTTTTAGATACTTTGAGGGCTCAGTACAATATAGGAAGTAGAAAACATTTGCCTTTGTTAGTATAAGTGGAGTCACCTAAGGTGAATGTGTGGAGTGAGAAGAGAAAAGGGAAAGGGCTGAACACTAGGGAACAGGCAGAGGCAGGGGGAATCTACAAAGGAGCCAGAGGAGGGGTGGTTGCTGGGGCAGGAGATGCCAAGGAGGAAAAGAGTGGTCGGCAGAAACAAAGACCACAGAAATATGAAGTAAGTAAGGCCTGGAAAGAGTGTATTGTATTTGGCAATTAGTAGTTCATTAGTCACCGCTTAAAAATAATTTCAGGATGCTGACAGAGGCTAACTGTATTGAGGCCTGACTGTATTGAGTAGAAGGGGAAGCCGGGAAGTGTAGACATTTCTTATGAGAAGCTTGGCTGTGAATGGAAGAATAGTAAGCAGGAGAAGCATCTAGAGAAGACAAAGCATTGACGGAGGGTTTTGAAAAAAAAAAATCAGGTTATATCTGAGCTTGTTCAGAGATTGCAGAGAAAAAGGTTTACCCAATGTCACACCATTTATGCTAGAACTGAAAGTAGAATTTATTTTGTCTCTCCCATTAATTGAGATAATATATATGTAAGAGTTTTAAAGACTATGAAGTATGATGAGAATTTAATATGGTATTTTCATTTCTGCTATATCATAACTACTTACCAGGAAGTAAGTGCATTACATTTTTTAAACTATATAACATTCCCTTCATCTCATTTCCCACCAGAAGAACCTCACTGTTATTCATTCAGCAGTTTTTAAATGATTGAACTGGTATGAATGGCCTTTTGTGTGCTTCCTTGTGAGGGATTTATGAAGTGGGTGTTGGCCAACCTGCATGTTTCTGTTCACCTTTTCTGAGCTGACAACTGGATGGGTTATATAACTATGTAGGCCTGATGAATACCAAATGCTCAGCTCCTTCTTCATGGGGATGCCTCTTTCTGATTAAAAAAATGAGCAGTATAACTCCTGTCAAAGAAAAACTTGAGATATTTTAGATTCTAGGCCTCCTAAGTCTAAGATCTCCTTCAAAACTCTGGAAGGACAACTCTGCCAGCCATCTAAACAGACATTGGCTTATAAACCCAAGATGTTTCACAATGCTTTGGATATGAATCTTAATCATTTTTTCTCAGTCTGACAGAAGGTAAAAGTTTAACCATCTGAAATTTAATTCTGTGGACTCAAGGGCAGAAATCAATGACCTGATATTCAGAAGCCTATGTTAATAATTCATTGCATTTTTCTCTCCTCCTAATATGCTTCTATAATTTATAAGTAGAGTCACGGGGCTCTTGCTTCTCAGTACTCTTTTAGATCATATGCTCTTAAATGCAAGAATAGTTCCCAACGTCTACGATGTGTATGGTACACACAGATCGGAGTAGGAAGTCGGGGACATGTGAGCAATGACCTGTAAGATGTTGTTACTATGTCTCTCCAGCTTGAGTCTTCTTGTGGATAAGAATTTGTAGCCATTTATAATCATACTCATTACACCTTAGAAAGGATTATACTCAAGGGCAAAACATATCTTCCATGAACATTGCTCCTGTTTAATGCAGTGTCTCTTGCATGCATGGAATGACTGCCACTCAGAAGGTCTCATGGTCTGAGGACAGACTTGACCTGGAGGTATACCTTTATTTTTATGACCCTGTGTGTAGCGGTAAGTTTCCTTAGTCTAGACTGCCTATTCTTTGCGTGAGGCAAGGTTTTTCTTCTCTCTTACCTCTCTTCTTGGTTCTCCTCTGAATCATCATTTCCCCCCCCAAGAACAAAAAGTGCTTATGCTACTTTTGTTTCTCCCGAACCCATATTTTCTGAGTTCGCCCACATATGTTGCCCGAGCAACTCTTATTGAAAATGTTTTCCCTTTGGACTCAAATTGACCTGGGTTTGAATCATGAGTGCTTTGGGCCAGATATTTAATCTCTCAATAACTAACTTTTGTCATTTGTAAAACTGGAATAACACTATATACTTTATAACATTTGTGGGAGAGGGAAATACAATATATGGAAAAAAGTATATAACAAGTTCTTGATAAATAGTAGTTGTAATATTAAATTGGTTAAATTTTCTTTCCTTCCTATAAAATACTACTTATTTAATCATCTATTCCTTTGGGGTGTCTCTATCAGATAGATATCAACTATAAGGATGGCAAACA
Organism: Tursiops truncatus; assembly: GCF_011762595.2. Taxonomy (NCBI): domain Eukaryota; kingdom Metazoa; phylum Chordata; class Mammalia; order Artiodactyla; family Delphinidae; genus Tursiops; species Tursiops truncatus. Next base: position 22,091,617 of record NC_047044.1, on the reverse strand, counting down.
AATGAATATTTCTTGTAGATGTGATTTATTTAGGGGTCAACAGAGGCTGCAAAGTAAAATGGAAAGAGTGCATGGCTAGAGAGGTAGGAATATCTTGGTTCTGGCCTTGCTAGTTCTCCTATTAACTAGAAGTGTGACCATGTATATGATTATCCATACATGCAAAACTATAAGCTATCAGGAAGATTGCATTTATCATTGATGAAAGAGTAATACCAGATCCTTTACACATTTTAAATTTCATGTAAACCTCAAGTAGATTGACTTTGATTCAATTAAGCAAATATCTACTGAATAACCATTATGGGCTGTGCCTGGCAATGTGAGGGATAATGAACGGAGGATGCATATGCACACATTCTTATTGAGGACTGCTATGGGTTAGATTGTGTCCTTCCCTCAAATTCATACATTGAAGTCTTAACCTCCCAGTACATCAGAATGTGACTTTATCTGAAGACAGGGTTTTTGCAGAGATAGTCTAGTTAAAGTTAGGTCATTAGGGTGGACCCGAATGCAGTATGACTGGTGTCCTTATAAGAAGAGGAAATTTGGACACAGACACACACAGAGGGAAGACAACATGAAAATATGGGGAGAAGACAGGCATCTCCAAGCCAAGGAGAGAGGCATAGAACAGATGCTCCTCTCAGAGCTCTCAACCCAACCCTGCTGACATGTGCTGACATCTCAGACTTCCAGCCTCAGGAACTGTGAGACAGTATATTCCTGTAGCTTATGCTATCCAGTTTGTGGTGCTGTATTACGGCAGCCCCAGCAAATTCATACAAGGACCAATTATGTGCCAGTGACTGGGAAAGTAACACTGAACCAGACACTGTTTTTTCTCTCAGGGGAAGAAGTTAGGTAAAGAAGCAGATAATTCAGCCCTGGATGATAAGCAGGGTGCCATGAGAGGCCACTGAAGAATACTTGAGCAATACCAAATAATTTGTCTTAAAGGGTCCCCTTTAAGGAAGGAAACCCTGAGCCACATTTTGAAATAAGAGTTACCCAGGCTAAAAATGAGTGCAAGAAGGTATTGTTCTGGGCAGAGAACGGTGTGTGCAAAGACATGGATTTGTGAGCAAGTGAGGCACAATTGTAAGACTATAATAATTCAACACACCCAGAGTTTAAAAGGGGTGAAAGGTGAAGCTGAAGGGCTGGGCAGGGTCCAGATCAGTAGAGGAAGTCTCCACAGAGCGAGGAGAAAGACCAGGGTCTTAGGGAATGAGTCTTTCTTGAACAGGGAATCAGGAGGAGATAGGCTATGTTAGGTAGGAGGGAAATCACACAAAACATGAAGGTATGTATTTGGCAGTGAGAGTTCTGGTCTTGGAAAAACAGAGATCCTCTTGAGAAGTCGTGCGGAGGAGGTAGAAAAGTAAGGAGAAGTAAGATAAAGAGGTCCCTCAGAGGACCAGAAGTACGACAAACCAGGAGGGCTTGGAGGGCAGGGCCTGTATCCTGTTCAGTGTCTGCAATCTAACAGGGGCTCTATAGACATTTGCTGAGTGAACGAAGGGAGGAATGATGCAACAGTGTGGTTTTAGTGAATTGAGTGGGAACTTCTAAGTCAAAGCAGTTTAGTTTTAAAATCTAGGTGCTGCTGGGGAATTTTAAAAACTTTTTGAGTCTCATTATCTTCGTTATTAGTATGGGGGTACTAATACTTACTGATAGGGATATGGTGAGAATTACATGGGATAATTTACATGAAACTAAATAAGACTTAACAATGCCATCCGATCAATATTTATTGAGAAGCTACTTTACACCAGGCTTTAGGAATACAAAGATAAATAAGACCCACTCTGTCTCTAAGGATCTCACTTTCTAGGGTGGAAGGCAGACATCTGAACAGATAACATAATTGCAATGAAATATAATAAGGCCTACCTTAGGCTAAGAAAAGGATGCCAGGAGTGCACAGAGAAGGGGCAGTCATGTAAGCCAGATGACAGAATGGCATTAGGGAATACTTCCTGGAGGAAGTGACGCTTAAGCTCAATCACGAACAATGCTGCACAGTGAGGTGAAGAAGGAAGAGAAAGGAATTCCAAACAGAGGGAATAACAGGCTTCCTCTGCAGCTGTGTTCTTCTAGTTCCTATGCCTGTACTGTTCCCTTGCTGAAAATATACTCCAGTCTGACTGATAAGAGCAAAAACACCCTCTTTGCTCTTGTCAGACTCCTGAAGGCTGGATCTTGCTCTGAATTTCCTCAGCTATTGGCTGGATTCTCTGTAAACCAAACAGGCTTTCAGGGACCTTGCTGGAGCCGCGTGCCTGATTCCTTCCTCACTTTCTCCTTTCTTCCTTTCCTTCATCCTTCCTCCTTTCATTAAACATTTACTGTGTCTACATGTGTAAGCCAGGGGTTGTACCTGGAGATATAGAGGATCAAAGCATATTTCTAACTCTCAAATCATATTTCTAAGTCAAGTGCAAGGTAGCAGCAAATGATGGCCTATTGACTAGATCTTCCTGTTTTTTTGTAAATAAAGTTATATTTGAACACACCCATTTATTTGTGTATTGTCTACGGTCACTTTCATGATACAATAGAAGTGTTGAATAGTTGAAACAGAGACCATATGTCTTTCAAAACCTAAAATATTTACTATCCGGCCCTTTATAGAAACAAGTTTGCTGAGTCCTGTTCTAGTGTTTGTGTGGGGCGGAGGTGGTGGGGTAGCTGGACAAGTAAACTGGTGATATGGTGCAGCAAGGTGGGGAAGAAGGGCTCCTAACCCATACGTGGAAGGTCAGGGAAGAAGTGACAGTTAAAAGAAGTGACAACTAGGCTAAGAACTAAAGGGTAAAAGGAATTAAGAGGGGAAGGAAGATCATTCTCAGCAGAGACAACAGCATGTGCAAAGGCCAGGCAATGAAAGAAAAAAGCAGTTCTAGACAACAGTAAAGAGAGGAAATGATAACAGATGAGGCTGGACAATAAGTTGGGTCAGGAAGGTCAGAAAGGTCATTTCCTGAATATGAAAGCCATATTAAGAATTGTGTAAATATAATGTCCCTTAGGGAACTGAGAGTCATTGAAAGATTTTAAGCAGAGTAGTGCTAGAGCAAACGTGTGCTTTAGAAAGATCACCTTGGAGTAATCACTCTGCAGTAACATTTAACACTTGTTGGACATTTATTCTATGCAAGGTCTGTGCTAAATGTGTGGTACACATACATGTATATGGAAATGTTTACTGAGTAGCTAGACGGTATTGGATGCCAGGTAGAAAGAGGTGAAGAGTAGGGGCAGCTACGGATCTATGAGAACCAATGATCTCCCCGATGGATGGACAAGTTGAGCACCACCCACCTTTAGAGGCAGGAGGAGGAAGGGGAACAGGAGTGACTGGAAAGGTCAGTGTAATGTCACAGAACCCAAACAAACTTCAGTGAGGGAATAAATACCAATAGGGAGCAGACAGTGAGAATCAGACATTGAAAGAGGCCAAAGAGAAATGAAGTGAGAAGAGAAAGGGGTGGGGGTGGTAATTTATCAACAAACAGGTTACAGCTGACTTAAAAGAGAACAAACTGAGTGGAAGGGCTGGGACGCAGGCTGGGTTACAGAAGTAAAGGACGTGACTGGAAATGAGACAACAGAGGTCATTGCCACTGTTTGAGAAATCTGTCCATTTCTCAAGCAATGAAAAATGATTGTGGCTGGATTTCTTAAAATTAGTCTGTAATTCAGCAGTTTTAGCAAGTTTTTAAATTCACGAAGTAAATTCCTCATCCCAGAGATCTGGTCATTTGATTCAATACTGGATATCAAATTATGCAAATATGGTACATGACTAAATTAAAGGCCATTTCATGTGAGCATTAGTTAGGGATGGTAGCTATAGTACTGAATTATTAGAAAATGGGGCAGCATAATTTAATGCTTAAATATGTAATCAGAGTAACTTGCAGGTGGAAGAAAAGGCTCTTTTGTCCTTCGTGTCACCAGATTAGAATTGTGGCTACTGTTTTTTCTGAAGGCCATTCATCCTTCTCAGATGGCCATGCCTGCACATGCCCTCATTTCTGAGTTTTCTGCCGCACAAGCAATCTTCCAAGGCTAATGAGAGCTACAAGAACAATTAATAGCTCTGCCAGCACCAGTATCGTACCCTGCATTTTTAAAGAGCTCAAAATATTAAATAACAAGTCCAAAGAACATCTCTCCTGGACCTCTCATTACATTGATTTTACAGGTGAGTAAACCGAATCATACAGAAGTGAGACAGTGGACGCGAGAAGTCTTACTTCAGTTGTCTCTCACGCCACTGTGAGGCTGTTGCCTGTTACACTTGTAATTAAGCTGTTGTCTAGATAAAGAATGACTCCCTCCTGGCTTTGACTGTTGGTTACCAACAGATTTTAAATGCCAGTTGTTGAAAAAAAAAGATTTTTTTTTCAAAAGTGGGTGTGTAACTACTGGCCTAAATGAGTTTAGAAAATTATAGCTGCACTTTCAATATAAAGCCACCTACTCAACTCAGAGCCTAGCCTGTTTCAGAAGGAAGGCGTAGGGAGTGTGACAGGTATATTTCTCTTATGCCTCTAAATCTCAGTAATTTTATAACATTTTCTTAAACAATATTTGAAACAAGAAAACATCATGGGGGTTATTAGTCTTACCCTTTAGGGACAATTTATTTTTCTGCTTCACAAGTTTAACTTCCTACTTGGATCATGATATGCTGCTAAGATACTCAAAAGGTCATTTTTATCAGGTCAACTGCAAATGGGGCTCTTATTACAGAAAAGTTATTTATAAGAGGAGAAAAGAAGTAAGTCTATTAGCATGTAAAATGTACCACAAAAATGAAAAAAGTTTCAATTAAATACTAAAAGATCAATCTTGTTCAAATCTTTGGTTCAAATGGATGACTTCCTAGAGCTCTGTGACTCCACTTCAATGTCTAATAGGCAGTACTCACTTTGACCTTCACTAAGTTCTTTATGAATACTACCTACCCAAGTGTACAAAAATGCTAATTCAAGTAGGGCTCCAGGTATTATTTTTATATCTTACTCTGTGCACATTTTGAACATTTTAACAGTGGTTAAAGCACCCCAAGTCAACCTAGACGGCAAGTGCTAGAAAATGCAGGAGATGCTAAAAAAAATAAGTTGGTATAATTTCATTCTTCCCCCCTTTTGATTAGAGTTTACAAATATGACTGTTAGCTAGAACATGGTGAGGCTATGGGTCAGTTTTCCAAGTAACATACACTTCTTAATACAGTCTTTGGACTACAAATCTACCATAACACTGCCAGTGTTTTGATGTTATTGGTATCTTTATTTTCCATTACTCCGTGCCATGATAGATTTTACCTCTTCCATTGCCTACTGTAATTTGCTTCTGAAAAAACAATTGCTGGTAAGTAATATGCTGAAGGATGGTGATTATACAGTAGGATGAGGGGCAAGATCCCCATGATGTAGTGTGTGTATACACGTCACGTGTGTGTGAGCATATGAAGGAATGTGTATGCATTGTGTATGTAAATAATATGATATGTCTGAGAGCAATACTGTAACCTGCTTGAGGTCAAAGACGATATATTGTTTACTGTTATATCCCTAGTAATTAACACTGTCCTTAGCATATTGAAAATGTTTAAGGAGTGTTTGTTGCATGAATGAAAGAAGGGTACTAATGCTCTACGTTCCCACTGGCAAAACAAGGCTTCCAGTTTAAAAATGAGGCCAGAGGTTCGTCTACAATAATCTGCTGTACATCCGGTTTTTATGGGGAGATTTCTACGTACACAACATTATGCTAGGAGTGTGAGAAAGGCAAGGAAATTGAATACACAGAACTTGGACTTGAAGTGCTTCCAGTCTAGTTGGGGAGACAAGATATATACAAGTGAAAACTTAACTCCTAATTCTAGAGAGTGAATCATGGCATGCCAAATGTTATTTTTCATGCCAAATACAACCACTATATGAGATCAGAGAAAAGAGAGGCTGCTAAGGACTGGAGTCCTTAAGAAAAGCTATACAAACTGGGTAGAAACGGAGTTAGATCTTAGAGGATAAAAGACAGAGGGGAAGGAAAGGAAATAGCTGCGAGGGTTGAGGGAGAGTACAAATGAGCAGATCAAGACAAGAATAGATATTAATAGTTTGAGACAAATTTTAGGAAGCAGTCATCAGACTAGGAAAAGACATGATGATCGAAACATATATAATAAGAAAGCAAATCATCATGGGCATTTTGTACAATAATCACTTCATACTTAAACTCCTTAGTGAAAAGAAAAAAGGTAATGTTGAAACAGACACATTCTATATGTGGCAAAGTTGGGGAAAACAGGTGGGATGTCAGAGGACCATGGTGGCGTTCCCAGAGGTTAGTGAGTAGAAGGTAGACATGCCTAACTAGACGGGAGCTGATGATATATGACATCAGAGGGAATGAACAGGTAGAGTGGGGCCTGGATAAGTCTTTAGACAAAGGGTTTCTGTGTTGAAGTTTCAGACTTTTGATTGCAACATAGATCTGACTTTCCCAAAGTCTTAGGTGACCAGATGTACTTTTGTAGCTGTCCTTTGTACCAATTTCCATTTGTTTTACATTTTTAAGGCTACATAAATGTCAATACTGTGTACAAAACTATTCTGCAAACCACGACCAGTTACATAAAGAAAAGTTTGGAATTCTGACTTTCAGATATTTTTAAAAAATGGACACATCAATAAAATCAAGAATAAGTGTTAAGAGCCCAAAGGAGAAGCAATGATTGATAAATATTTTAAAATAAATGGGGGTCCTTCTTTTCTAACCATGCCTAGAAATTGACGTAAGAAATCTTTATTAAAGTTAATCATAGCCATGTGGATAAATCATCCATATATTGTGTTTACGTGTAAGAGTACATAGAACAGAGTTAACAAAAAAAATTTGTAAAGCTTTCAGTAAATACTTTGAAAGTTACTTATGTGAACCCTTTGAAACTCATATTCATGAATGGAATATTGATTAAATGAAAAATTAACTCTTGAGAATGTTTCCTAAATAAAATATATCAATGCATGGATGTACTATGATATTTCAACCAACATTAATTATATCCTTTTGATGTCTCTACTGTCTTGTTCTAAAAAGCGAATAAGACCTGCACTACATCATAGTTAATAGGAGTGTGGTGCTTGTTGCTTAGGCAACAGGATGAATAAATGCAGGTCAGAATGTGCTTCAAGAAAAACAAAAGCTAGAATATGATACTGAGTGCAGATTAAGCAAGTCCAACAGATTATTTTCACCATTAATGAAATCTATTTCTTAAAGTTGGCTGATCATATTAGTGTACTTTAACTAAGTTCATAATTAAATTAGATTATGGAGATCAATAAATAATTTTTATAGAATAGAAATTGATTTTTTTATGATACAAGCAGCAAATAAGTGGTGTACAGCAGCATGTAAAGCGATGATTGGTAACACTTTTATGATTTGCTTCATTTTCATAATTAACTCCTCTGAATGATAACTCAAATTTTTAAAGTTAATTCTGTTTCATGTAGAAAGTATTTGATTATTCTGAATTAACCATGTTTTCTTAATTTCTGAAAAATTATATACAATAATTGGATTTTAAAAATAAAGACAACAATCTATGGAGAAGATCAGACCTTGGTTTTGTCACATACGTCCAGGATTTTTTGCCTCCTGGATACATTTTGGAGTGCTTATACATATTTCATTCATGAATGTTTTTTCCGATCTCCAAATGCTTATTGGAAACATGTTTGGTTAACCTTTGCATTGGGCTTTCAAAAAGGGATTATATTTACTCAAAACTGTTTAACATTCAGAGGAAAGTTATGCTGAATTAAAATTTTCCAAGCAGACAATCCAGAGAATCCAAAGACCTACCTAACTTCTCATGGGACCAGAATAAATTTGGACACAGGTTTGAGAAGTGGGAATGAGAGAGTCTTATTTCAAGTAGAGATAAGGAGAAAGAATAAAGACTTATCCAAATGCGCAGTAAATATAACGACAATGAGAAGACTTTCATTCTACTCGACGGTTCCTCTAATTCTTAGTGTCACCTGTTTAGTGTCCTAAGTCTGTCCTAATTCTGCTCAGTCTGTCCTAAGACTCTTATAGCAATTGAAGCAATTTCACTTTTCCCCTATTTTAATACCCACAATATCTGTCTAATCTGTGACAGTATTCTTAAACATGAGAAAAATAACAGTAGCTGCAGGTCTCATTATAAAAACAGCTTCATAAAGAGTTCTATGGATACAGTTACATAGAGCTCATATGTCTTACTACATTTATGCAGCTTTAAAAGGAAAAACTCATGGGGCACACATTTTTGGAGAAGCAGCAGAAGTTTAACAGTCTGAATAATTTTCAAATCTACAATAGTCAAGTCAAGCTTGGAGAAAATAATCTCTAATGGAAATAAAAAGACATGCCTAGCTCTCAGTACTGTGTTATCAATTTCGTTACTAATAGGCTTCAGGTGTCAGCCCCAGCATTTTATTTAGACATAGCTATTGATTGTTTCTGCAAGCCATTTTGTGCTACATGCCTATGTTATGTAGCTCTGTCTAAATTTAGGGATCAGTAATATGTGTCATGGGACCTTAAAAGCAAAGAAAGCTAATAAGGACTGTGACGTAGCTTAACAAGGGAAACTGATGAGCACTGGGGGAGGTATGTGAATGATCAGAAAGCTGTATTATGGGTCTGCACGTTTCCCCATCCTCCTTTCTCACCTATATTCGTCGCAGTGGGAAGTTTGCACATATCAGGTTTAGATTGCAGGCAGACCAGTATTCAGAAGTACATGAATGTACTTAGTCCATCAGCCTCTCTTTCTAGATATTGACAGTTAATTGATGGAAGTGTTTGTTTTCTACATAAAGTAATAAACAATACCTCATTGCTCTTCAATCAGCATGTGAAGTAAGTGAAAGCTGTCTATAATAGAACATTTGAATCAGTTTGCTAACGAACTAAAGGTCATCCACACAATTTAAACTGCTTATTGAACAATTACCAGGAAAAAAAATGACCTGCACACCGTAAACAGAACAAATTGTCTAATTAATTACTAAACGCTGATGCGCAAATGAAATAATATGTGTTAGGAATCTAGAATTAACTGAAGAGTTCTATAACCTAACTGGGTATTCTGAGATTACAAATCTATAAAAATCACACAAAGAATGACAGGGAGAATATAAATGTTAATCTTCTTTCACTGCCTATAAATAGTACTCTCACCGGTTCATTCATATAATACACATGTATACGGATGCACATAGATCTCATTTCTCAGCAAGTGCCTATATGTTACACAGTAAGTTCAGTCCTAAGGGCATCCGATTTTCTAATGCGGTTACGTATATAAAATTGACCGGTTTTGGTGCAAATCAGGCTGCCTCTGAGCCGTGTAAGACACATAAGAAGCAAAGACAGACAAAAGGCAGCTCCGTGGCCACAGAGAGCATCTTACCATAAACTGCACATTGTCAAATCCATTAGCCATCAGGTGGTTCTCGTACTGAGGTAGCCCAATGCTTTCCAACCATTGTCCCACTGTTTGGACAGGGCATCTGGGTCCTGTAAGAGGATGAAGAGGGAAGCGTTTAAGCAGGGAGTAGCCGTCCACGGGGTAATAGCGGTAGTCCTGGGCTGAGAGGTGGCATTGCCACATCATGCTCCTGGGAAAGTTGCTATCAAAGGAGCCCGCCAGCTTGACAGATTAATGTTCTCAGCGAGAGAGCAAAGTCAGAAGTAAAACATAGTTTGCCAGGCAGGCTGTGGAGTATGACTTGATCCTAGCTCCACATTTCTTACATATTAATCTTTACTACCGACCAGTACGTCACACAGCCCCCAAAACCAGGCAGCAGAAGAAGGCATATCAAGCTGTCGGCTTGGGCTGGTCTGCGTTCTGTGTGATTGTTGGAGTACTCCACAATGAGCAGTGCACGGCCAGCAGCCAGAATTCTTTTTATCAAGTACTCCTACACTCATCAGTATGCAGCTCCATGCTCCTTGCTCCCCCTCGCTCGCTCCCCTTCATTACCCAGCCCAGGCTACACCTCGCATTTTCAATAATAGCCATCAGATAAGGCAGATTTTTTTTGTCTGCAAGCTGTAAGCCTGCTGCTGCTGCTTCCTCCTACACACCCATCCAACCGTCAATCTTGAATGATGAGAGCAGTCAAAACAAATGCAGAAAATAGCAAGATTCAAAAGCAAACCAAAGTGCTTAAATCTGAATTGAATCTTCATATGGGTTACACGTTACAGAGCTATTTGTTGTGGAATTTTACGTTTCAAAAGAAACACCAGGAAATGCAAAGCTTTAACTATAGCTTATAGGGGAGCTCCTGACAGGTTCCCTTTTTGCTCTTCTTTCCTTCCCTTCCCTTTCTTTTTTTCTAAATGCAGCACAGATAAATGTTTCTGATCTAAAGCTTTACAGTGTTTGGAGAACAATTATTCTCTTTCTTTACCTTGCTGTATCAAAATGAACCACTCTGAGGTTTTTTTTTTTTCTTCTTGAATTGCTGCAAAATACAGAAACTGCATCGCAATCTTGAAGTCAAGATAATTCATTTCTCGTTTGCGAGGCTTCTTCCAAACAAAAATATTATTAGGCACAAGAAATCCTTTTCCTCTCTGATATTTATAACCCAGTCTACCAGGGTTGACATTCTAAATTAGCTACAGAGGTAACATTACTAGGTAGAATTTTTTAATAAAGAAGAAGAGCCCTAACCAAAAATAATTTAAGAATAGCAGATGTAAATGTGTGAGTTTTACTGAATGGCAGACAGACTAATTTATTTAATAATTGAGAGAAACCAGAGATTAATAATAGAACCCATAGGAATAGATCATGGAACGAATAGACTCTTACTTAAGATTGAGAGAGAACTTGCAGAGAGGTTAGTCTACCCTCTCTCTTAATGCAGGAATCCCTTGTCACAGTGTTCCTGGAAGAATATCATCCAATTTAGGCTTGAATACTGCCTGTAACAGAGCTCTTACTACTTATCAAGAAGCCTCCATTTATTAGAAAGGTATTTTACTTCCTGGCTGACTCCTACTCACTCAATCCAGCTCTGCCTTTGGAGTCACACAGACTGGGAACACTGCCTTTAACACATAAAGTGTTTTAAAAATTAAAGATAACTCTCATCCCCCCAGAACAGTCCTGGCACATAGTAAGTGCTCAGCAAATATTTATTGAATAAATGAAACATGACTTTCCTTCTTTCCCAAAATCTTATCTTTCTTTGTTTCCTTTCTCTTTTGAAGAACATTGTCAACCTCCCTAGCACACAGACGTTAAACTGCAAAACATCTTGCACTCCCCCTCTCGCCGCTGACATCAGTTCCCAAGTTCCACTCATCCCTCATCGTAGTATCTCTTGCATCCATTTCCTTGATTCGAATTCCTCTTTCATATTTATGGAACTGACATCTAGTGTGATTTTGCTCTCTTAGTTCAGGCCCACCTGGTGTAATACAACTACGGCCTCTGTGTTCGTCTTCTTACCTCTGATTTTTTAAAATCTAGTTTATACGTGGATGTCGCAATAATCTCTTTAAGACAGTTTTGATTATCACTCTTTATTTAAAAACTCTGGCATGGCTTCAATTGGCTTCAAAATAAACTCCCAACTCCTTTGATGACATTTTGGGGTCTTCATGATTTCTACAAATCCTCTAATTTTATTTCTGTTCCCCCAGTGCTCCAAGCACGTGGGATCACTGGCTTGTCTTTAATGGCAGCCTGTAACATACTTGGGTTTCTTTTATTATGTCCCCACATTTATGCCTCTTCTTTGGCTTTGGATCAGATGATATTTCCTTTATGAAACCCTTTCTAGTTCCCCTAACAGGAATGTTTTAAGTGGCATTTACAGACCATCTATTATAACAAATATTTTTTGTCTAACATTATAGTTATTTGTGTACAAGATGTATTTTTTGGATGTAGGAATATGTCTTGCTAATATTAAAAGTAGTAAGGATTCTTTATGTACCTGCTAAATCAAATAATGCAATTTTCATTTCACAATCCAAACTATATAAAATCTTCCTAGTTTCAGATTAAAATTTTTTAAAGTCTATCCCAAGTCTCTGAATTTTTTATTTAAAGAAGATACCTAGGTTTTTAAATAGAAACGATTGGGTTCTAGATCTCTTAAGAAGGTCAAAAAGTTTGTAGCAGTTTAGGAATCTGTTTTAAGGAATTCAGGTTGCTCAATATTACCTATATGAGAAGTTGATAGCAAGACACTATTTGTCCTTGGCCAGCTCTAAAGCTGGTACACGGTGGAGTTAAAGGTAGGCGCCAATTACAGCCTCTCCTAGGGTCACATCCACATTGTTCCTCCTCATCATTTTAAGCTATGAGTAGGTGGATAAGCTACACAAAGATCGAGCAAACATGACAATAATTTTTTGGTTTGGTAAAGCATATGCTGATTGGCCAGCTCCTCAAATCTCACCTCATCTCCTAAGATGCAAACCAGGGACCAAGTACCTAGAAGAGTGCTACACACATTCTAGGCATTAAATTGCCTTTGTTAAATGAATGAACACATGACATTGGAAATGGCTTTCGTGAGATTCTCATTTCTTAAGAGAAAGAGAGAGAGAAGGAGAGAGAGAGTGAGAGTGAGAATGAGAGTATGAGAGAGAGAGAGAGAGAGAGAGACCTTATTTCAAGTTTCAGGCTGCTGTACAGAAACAGCTCAGAGAGAATACTGGTTACTAATCACTTTACAAATCTTTATATAGACTGACTGAATTTTATTCTTTTAACTATTCAATCATTCAGTTTCAACTCAGTAATTCTCATACGTTGGTGAAAGGTTTTAATGCAGCGGGGAAGTGAATTGGGAGAAACTGGGGTAGGAGGAGGTGGTGAGGGAGAGGAAGGAAGAAGAATGAGACCTTGAATCATGCTGTTTCTGGTTCTGTTAAAGTATTTTCTCATGAGCCAAACCACTGAAAGAACCCTTGTTTGGGTCTGAAGATCACTTTTTAAATAGTGTTTACATACATTTCTTACTTTACTTGCAATACTTTCTTGGAGTCTTAAAATTCTTAAGCATGACATCACATTATTGGGCAGGTCTCTTTATTCAACTAGAACTTCTTTAAGTTCCAAAAGGAAGCTAAGAGGAGGGAAAGAAGAGCTAACAGTTGTTGCTCAGGGCTACTGTGTTCCAGGCACTGTGGTGTGGATTATTAGCCCCACTTACAGATAAGGAAACCGAAGTTCAGTGTATGTGATGAAACCAGGAATTTCTTTTGCATAGTCTTTTAAAAAATAATTCTGGGGGTTCCACTTCCAGAATGGCATGGTGAGGAGCTCCATGGACCTTCTCCCCAGCCAAACAAACATAACTGGAAAAAATTGGATAAAAAACCAAAACAAAACCACCATTTAAAGTCTCTGGAAATTGTCCTAAGAACATACAGAGGATGAAGAAAGATTTATTCAAGAAAATCTACTAAAACTTGGTAAGAACAGAGAGCGTCTATGGCACTTGAGCCATGACCTGTTCCCTCCCACCCTTCCTTCCCTAGCTCAGTTTGAAAGAAGCTCCACTCTGGGTGGGTGTGCCCAAGAGGATGGGCTCCTCTCGCCTCAGAGCCCATCCAAGGGATATGGTATCTTATCTAAAGGGGCAGGCCAGCAGCATTTCTAATACCCTCCAACTCCAAGTTATAGAAGTTAAATTCCTGGTGAACACAGCTGAGAGGTCATGCAGCCTCTATTCACAAAGTGGAGGCTCTATCCTACTTGTGGGAGGCCAAGAATAGTGAGGCCCTGATTGCCCTCATTCCAGCTTGCTTGTAGGGCTGAGGTTGCATGTCTAGAAAGGCAGGCTGAGATGAGAAGATCAGGGGCTACCATCCCTGCCCAGTGCCCAGAGCAGTGGCTCAAAGATTTTGCCAAAGCGTCCTTAAATACAGACAGCTCTATCTCAAGGAACTGATTTTATTTGAAATAGAGTATGAGGAAGTTCAAGCTCAAGGTGATTATTAAAAACAATGGAGATTTTGGGGTAAGCGATTAAAAGAAGCCATTAGGACAACAAGCTAAAGCTAAATGGTAGCCAGATAGTTTTAGAGAACAAGGGAAAGACATAGTTAAGAAATGCCCTCTTGGGGTAAGACCAAACTTCAAAGACTGGCCTCAAAACCTACTCCTGCCCAAATGCAATTGGACCAGACTCTGGAGCAATTTGTGTATAAGGGAATTGTCAAAAACAAGAGAGCATCCAGCTGGCAATTAGGGAAAGCTAATACCTGAGTGTGATACTAAATGAGGCAGACAGCTTAACAGAAAGATTAGGGAAAGATACAAAGAGGACTCTGCTATCATCATTATCATCCCTGGATGACTATGCACATGGTCAAGGCTCTACCCATGAATGGAGAAATACCATGTAATATATCCATAAAATGGAATATTATTTGGCAATAAAAAGAAGTAAAATGCTGATAGATACTACGATATGGATAAACCTTGAAAACGTGCTAAGTGAAAGAAGCCAGTCACAAAATACCATATATTTTATGATTCCATTTATATGAAATATCCATAATAGGCGAATCTATAGAAACAAAATAGATTAGTGGTTGCCTCGCTATAGGGATGGGGAATTGGGAGTAAAAGGGGAATGACTGTTGATGGATATGGTGTTTCTTTTTAGGATGATAAAAAAGTTTTAAAATTCACTGTGGTGATCATTGTACAACTCTGAATATACTACAAACTACTGAATTATACACTTTGGGTGAACTGAATGATATGTAAATTATATCTGTATAATTTACAGTTATTGAATAATAATAATAAAAACAATATAACAGTTCTTAAATTTTCTATAAATTTATAACAACACAAAACACACACATAATTGCATATTAAAATACACTGTTATTGTTTTATGTATTAGTATTTTTAGTGCTCTATTTTTTTTTCTTTTTCTATTTTTCTTGGTTACTCCTTGCCCGAGTCCCTCCAAACCATCTGTATCATCCATTCTCTCATCAAGGTAATTCATGTTAACAAACTAGTATGTATCTTCACATGTATTTATCCACTGCTGAATCACACACACACACACACACACACACCTCACAGCTATGTACAAATATATATGCATGTATATATATATATATATATATATATATACACACACACACACACACACATGCATGAGAAGTATATGTAGGGGTATTTTTGGATACTGTTTCTTAAAAATAGAATCTTACCACACGTTTCTGAACTCTACTTTCCTCATTTGACAAAGCTTTATGAAATTATAACAAGTAAATAAGTTCTAATTTGTTCTTTCAAATAGCTGCATAATAGTCCACACGATATTTTATTCGGTTCTTTGCCTGTTATCTCTAGGCTCAACTTTTCATTTTCTTTTTTAAAAGTTCATATTTTGAGATAATTGTATATTCATGCAGTTATAAGACACAGTAAGAAAGAGATTCTGTATAGACTCACCCAGTTTTCCCCAATGGTAACATCTTGTACAACTGTAGTATATCACAACCAGATAGCTGGTATTGATAAAATCCATTATTATTCATATTTCACCAGGTTTACATGCACTCATTTGTCTGTGTGTGTATATGTTTAGTTCTATGCAATTTTATCACATGTGTGGATTGTGTGACCATCACTACAGTCAAGATAAAGACAGTATCACTACAAGGAACCCTTCTGCTATCTTTTCATAGCCATGGCCATCTCTCTCCCTGTCCACTCTTTAACCTCTCGCAACTACTAATCTGTTCTCCATCTCTATCATTTTGTCATTTCAAGAATATTATATGAATGGAATCATACAGTATATAACCTTTGGGATTGGCTTTCTTTCATTTGGCATGATTCCCTTGAAATCCATACATATTATTCTGTTTGTCAATAGGTCATTCCTCTGTACTGCTGGGGACTATTCCATGATGGGTGTACGATAGCTTGCTTAATGATTCAGCCATTGAAGGACATCTGAGTTGGTTCCAGTTTTTGGCTCTTATGAATAAAGCTGTTATAAACATTTTTGTATAGTTTTTTATGTGAAAGTAAGTTTACATTTCTCTGGGATAAATGACCTATAGCTAGCACCACACTTAACCATGAAAGACTGAATGTGTTCTTGCTATGTTCAGGAAACAAGGCAAGGATGTCCACTCTCACCATTTCTATCTAACATTGTACTGGAGGTTCTAGCCAGCACAATAAATCACGAAAAATAAATAAAATGCATACAGGTTGGAAAGGAAGAAGTAAAACTGTTTATGTTCACATATGACATGATTATCTGTATATAAAATCTCATGAGATTCACATAAAAGCTACAGAATAAATGAGATTAGCAAGATCAATAGGATATAAGATCAATAAGATATAAGGAATACAAGATAAATATCGAAAATTATTTGTATTTCTATATACTAACAATAAACAATCAGAACTTGAAATTAAAAAATCACAATTTACAATAGCATCAAAAACATGAAATTCTAAGGAATGAACTGTCAAAAGATGTGCCAGACTAGTACACTTAAAATTACAAAGCATTTCTGAAAGAAATCATATAGGACCTAAATAAATGGAAAGGTATACTGTGTTCATGAATCGGAGGACTCAAAATTGTTAACGTGTTAGTTCTTCCCAAATCTATCTGTAGATTCAATGTAAAACTAAAAAGAATCCCAGGAGGAATTTTTGGTTTTTTGGTTTTTTTGGTGGAAATTGTCAAGCTTCTCCTAAAATTCATACAGAAATGCAAAGGACGAAGAATGAACAAGATAACTTTGAAAAAGAATAATAAAGTTAGAGAAGGTCAATTCTTGACTCCAAGACTTACTAGAAAGCTATGGTCATCAAGATAGTGGTGTATTGATTTAATACAGACATGCAGATCAATAGAACAGAATAAAGGGTTTAGAAATTGACATCATATAGAAGATCAATTTATTTTTGACAAAGGTAATTCTATGGAGAAAGGAGAGACTTTTCAATGAATAATGCTGGAACAGTTAGAGATCCATATGCAGAAAAAATAGATTTCAAGTCATATCTCATGCCATATATAAAAATTAGCTAAAAATCATAGGCCCAAATATAAAATCTAAAACTATAAAACTTTTAGAAGAAAATTTAGGAAACTAATTTAGGAAAAATCTTGAACTTGGGTTAGGTAACAAAAGCACAATTGTAAAAGAAAAAATGATCATTAGGATTCATGAAAAATTTTTTTTTAATTCCGCTCTTTGAAAGACACTGTTACAAGAATGAAAAGGCAAACTGCTGACTAGAAGAAAACATTTGCAAATTGCATGTGATAACAGACTTGTATTCAGAATATATAAAGAACTCTCAAAACTCAGTAATAAGGAAACAAACGAATTTTTATAATGGGCAAAAGATCTGAACAGAGATTTCACCAGAGAAGACATATGGATGGCAAATATGCCTGTGAAAAGATGTTCAGCATCATTAGACATTAGGAAAGTGCAAACCTATAATGAAAACCATAATGTGATACCACTTACTAGAATGTCTAAAATTTAAAAAGGCTGACCACACCAAGTGTTGACAATGATGTGAATCAGCTGGAACTCCCAGACAATGCTGGTGGGAATGTATAATGACACAACCACTTTGGGAAATAGTTTGATAGCTTCTTAGAAAGTCATATATACCTCTTTTACATGGCCCAGCTATTCTACTGTTGGGTACTTACCTAAGATAAATAAAAGCATATGCCGTGCAGAGACTTTATTACGAATGTTTATAGCAGCCTTATTTTTAATAGCCTACAACTGGAAACAGCCTAAAGTCCATCAACAGGTGAATAAACAAATTGTAGTATACCAGCACAGTGTAATAATACTCAGCAATAAAAAGGAACGAATAGTTGATGCATTCATCACACGGAATAAATGTCAAAATAATTTTGCAGAGTAAGAGAAACCAGACCCTCCAGAACAGTGTAGATTCTGTATGATTCCATTTACATAAAATTCTGGAGAATGCAAACTTATCTATACTGACAGAAAATAGATCAGTGACTACCTGGGGGTGGAAAGAAGGGGAGTGAAAGGGATTATAAAGGAACATGAGGAAACTTTTGGAGGTGATGGATATTTATTGTCTTGAGTGTGGTGATGGTTTCACAGGTGTATCTAATTGTTAAACATCATACTGTACACTTTAAATATGTGCAGTTTATTGTAGTTCAATTATACTTCAATAAACCTAGTTTTAAAAGTTTTTCAAAAGTAGGAAAAGGAAATAAAGAATGATAGGAGAAGAAAGTGACTCATATTAAACAAAATTGTCAAGGAATGCCTCTCTGAAAAGGTGAAATTTGAACAGAGACTGGAACGTAGTGAAGGAACAAGCTGTTCTGGTATTTAGGAAAAAGAGAATTTGAGGCAGTGGGAAGAGTAAGTTCAAAGGCCAATATCCTACCCTATGTGGTAAGGGCATGATGATACTAACTCACTTTTGACATGTTCATAACTGTTCTCATTGTATATTATGTAGCTATTGAAGGCCTAGGCCACTGAAATGAATGTATGCTTACTCCAGGGTATGGTCTGGAAACTGTTATAACTGTATTAAATTAAATCCATGATACCAGTTTAGGTCTCTAAAATTAATTTTTTCTTTTAAAAGTACAAGGCAATTCATATTCTGATTAATTTCAGATAATTTCTTAATTAGGTTCTAGTTAATTGGGGAGGCGGTAGGGTACTTCTTTTGATACTTTATTAATCATTAATTCCTTCAGCATTGACTGATTTCTTCAACAAATATTTATAAAGTACCTCTTGTTCCTAGCATTTTGCTAGGCAGTGGGGATATAGCTTTGAACATCCCTGCACATATGTAACTTATAGGCCAGTGGAGAAAACTGGTTTACTACTTAGAAAATGTCAATTGAGATTAGAGGAATTAAAACCTAGAGACATGACTTCTTATTGTGACTGTATAGAGAGGAGAATGAATTAGAGAAAACAGCTTAAGTGACTCCAGGTTCCATGAGCAAAAGAGAAACACTATCTGTTTCAATGAGGTGTCCCTAGGGTGAAGTTGATGAAACAGTTAAGATGGGTAAAATGATTTGGCAGAGGTGACTGTTATCAAATTTGTTAAACAGGAAAATGACATTTAGGAAGGGATAGAGGAGAGCCCTGGGACAAGAGTTAAAAAAAGAAACTGGCTAATCCCTAAAAAATGTAATAAATAGCTGTTTATCCTAGCACCAAGGTAACTGACATAAGGCAAATACTCTTCAAAGAATGTGAGTTTTTCCAGTGATCTAAACTATATGTAAAGCAAGGGAGCTAATATTTATTACAGGTCAGGCCTTTTAAATATTATCTCATTATGCAAAATGACAGCAAACCTGCATTTACTACGGTCAGGTTCTAAATGGTCTACATGTGTTAACTCGTATTATTTCCATGACAACCCTGTGAAGTACTATTGTTATTATCTCCTTTATAGGGCAGAAAAATAAAATACAGAAAGGTCATATGTTGTTTAAAGTTGCACAGTTGGACCTAGAACCCTGGTAGCCTGGCTCTAGAGCCTAAGATTTTAGCTACTACTCTATCCTGCTTCTTTGTTTCAGATGCACAGGGTACGAACCTTGCCCTTTTACAGGAGGGAGAATGTTTACCCAGACACATACCAGCAGGTTTGTTTTAAAAAGGGTTTCCCAGTTGTTCTGTTAATTCTCCTTCCCAGCCTTCATCTTACATTTATGATTCTTGGCTTGTGAAGTACAAAGCAATAAGAAGAAGCCAGAAGGAATACTGAGGGGTGGGAGAAGGGTGAATCCTATCACTTGGGTATTTTTATTTCACCCTAACAAAGGGCTTTTCTGTGCTTCTGGGAGACTGCAGCTTCTGTATTGTTT
This sequence comes from Tursiops truncatus, assembly GCF_011762595.2. Lineage (NCBI taxonomy): Eukaryota > Metazoa > Chordata > Mammalia > Artiodactyla > Delphinidae > Tursiops > Tursiops truncatus. The sequence goes on along the minus strand of NC_047044.1, from coordinate 22,071,638 downwards.
CCACATGGGTGCTCAGCCTCTCCAGACTGAAATGTGTGGATGCCTGTGCTGTGTGTCTAGGAAGATGCTGCCTCCGTGAGAGGTAGTACAGCACGGTGGTTAAGGGCCCAGACTCTGGAGCGGGTTTGCCTGGGTTTGAATCTTGGCTCTTCTCTATTATGTAAATATTTGCTTTTTCTATTCTTGAGATGGAGCATGTAGCAATATAAAGAGTACCTTTCTAGTGGGCAAGTTTCTGGGGCTTAGTTCCTCTTCAGTAAAGTGTGGTGACACCTTACCCCACCTATCTTATGGTTTTGTTTGAAGCTAAAATTAAATAACATATGTGAAAAACCACTTTGAGCTATAAAGAGCTATTCAAATGCTAGGGCTGTATAATTATCTCTACTGTCAGTAGAATATATACTTGTGTTGTTCATTCAGTCTCTCAATCAGTGTCATCAGTGCTTCTCCTTGCCCAGTTCTCTTTGTTTCAAACAGACAAAAATGCATGGGGCAAGCAGTCTGGACAAATAACAGAGGAAAGCTCATAGTACTGTGAAGTGATCAGAATCCCAAGCCCCATGATGTCATTAAGGGCTTGGTCTTGTCTAACACGCACCAATAGCCAGGTCTTTCGCATCAAGCAGTCTGCTCTTCACATTCATTTAAAGTAAAAAGAGAATAAAGAAGGGGGGAAAGGAATGGCAAGAAAGGATAATTCTTATTCCTAGCTTCATAGTTAACAAATGGGTCTACTAAGTTATTTATTCCAGCATATTTAAAATAAAAACTGGTCATTTTTTAAGACACTGGTAAAAGAGTCCACTAAACTTCTTAAGAAGCCAATGTCCACATTTGGGAGAGAAATTTGCACATTCAACAAATAACTATAGCGTTGGTTTCTATGTGAGCCTGCTCTTCTGTCTTTTATATCTTGTAATACAGGTGTAGGAGCTTGGAGTGAACAGTGCTAATTCCTTATAGGGTAGTGTAACAAAGATCCTAACGATTTTATTTTAACTAAAAAGTATCAATATCTCATTTTTCCAATCCTAAATATCCTCTGAGCTGAGAACTATAAACTACATATCTATTTTCCTAATGGAGAAAAATTGACAATGAAAATTAGCAGGAAGAGAGATGATGCAATAAGGAAAATGCTTCTTCCACTGATAAAAGGACAGCCATTCTGAAATGCAAAAACAGAAATGCAAAGCAGAGGTAGCAGACAACAGAAGAAGCTAAAGGATTAGTTATTTCAGGAAATGTGGAATGTTGTGGGTCAACAGAGTTCTGGATCATAAAGACAAGATTCAAACAGGAAAATTCTCCAAGATCATGCTTTGGTGTTTAAATGCTAAGGGAAGTCAGGAGCTCAGATTCAATTTTCCCTAAGGCCTTGAATTTATTTTGAACTAAAAACTTCATGGAGCACTTAAGAAATACCAGCCTTTACAAAACAGATCTGACAACTTCTGCTCTGGGGTATGGTCTAAAATAGGAAATGAAATTTAAGCCTAAAATGCTAAAATCTTCCAGCAGACAACAAAAAATATACATAGGCCATACCTGATCAGAAAAAAATTGTAATTCCTTTGATTTCATTCTCATTTTCCCTTATTTTAAGGCTTACTAGCAAATGTTTGAATCTTCTCTGAGAAGCTGTATACAGCCTTAAGTCATTGAGGGCCTCCTATGTGCCAGTCATTGTTTTAGGACCAGGGAGGAAAGGGAACTTGTTCTGCCCTCAAGGATCTTATAGTCTAGTGGGGAGAAAATTACCACGCAGGATGATGAATGCTATAATGGAGACGTGTACAAGATACTTAAAACGTAGAAGGAAGGCAAGGATACTTAAATTGGCTTGGGTAGAGAGTTTACAGAAGAGTCCATTTGATCTGTGACTCGAAGATTTAATAGGAGTTTGAGAGGCAAATAAAAAGATGACTGTGATAGTTAATTTATGTGTCAACTTGACTGAGCTAAGAGCTACCCAGAGAGCTGGTAAATGACTAGTTCTGGATGTGTCTGTGAGGGTGTTTCCTGAGGAGTTTAGCATTTGAATCTGTAGATTGAGTAAAGATCACCCTCACAAATGTGTGTGGGCATCATCCAATCCATTAAAGGTCTATTAGAACAAAAAGAGTAAAGCAGATTTACTCTCTGCTTGAGCTGGGACATTCATCTCCTCCTGTACTTCAGCACTGGTGCTCCTGATTCCTGGGCCTTTGGACTCAGACTGAATTACACCACAGGCTTTCCTGGTCTCCAGTTTGCAGATAGCAGATTGTGGAACTCAGTCTCCATAATCGTGTGAGCCAATTCCTATAATAAATATCCTCTTATACATGTCTATCTATACTTCCTATTCATTCTGTTTCTCTGGAGAACCCTGACTAATATAATGGTGTTCCAGGCAGAGGGACTAGTATGAGGGTTAAAAATGATTTAATTTGAGTAAAAAAATGATTTAAATGATTCATTATTACTGGAATTTGAAGGTTATATGTGCATGTCTGGGGAGGGTAATGCCATAGGAGATAGGGCAAGGTAGGTGGGTAGGAGACACATAATCAAGGAACTTGTATGCCAAGAAAAAGAGTAACTATTTTCTTTCTCAAGAACAGAGAGATATTTGCCATTTGCAACAACATGGATGGACTTGGAGGGCATTATGCCAAGTTAAATAAGCCAGACAGAGACAAACGCTGTATGATCTCACTTATGTGTAGAATCTATAAAATACAACAAAGTAGTGAGTATATTAAAAAAGAAACAGACTCCCAGATATAGAGGACAAACTAGTGCTTACCAGTGAGGAGAGGGAAGTGGGGGAGGAGCACAGGAGGGGTAGGGGATTAAGAGGTACAAATTATCATATATAAAATAAGCTACAATGATATACTGTGCAACACAGGAAATATAGACAATATTTTATAATAACTATATATTGAGTATAACCTTTGAAAATTGTGAATCGTTATATTGTACACCTGTAACATATAATATTGTATATCAAATACACTTCAATAAAATGAGAATAAAAGAAAAAAAAGAACAGAGAGATATGATCAAATTTTTGTTATACAAACATCATCTGGGAGGATGTGAGAGACAGCATAATGCCCAGAAGAAACTGGAAGTAGGGAGATACAGGAAATCTGTAAACCCTTCCTCTTATAGAACAAATAGACAAAATAACCCAAGTAAATATAGGGGACAGTCTCTAAGCAGAGGGGATTCCAAATATCCTCAGTCTCTTAGAACCTTCCAAAGTAAGCTCTGGTTGAAGAGCTGACTGAATTTCCTGTGAAAGAAATTTAGCTTGCCATGCCTCAACTGCAGAAGTTAACACAAGGGGTTGATTCTTCCCATAGAGAAGATTTTGTCTAATTGGTTCAAACTTAGCTTGATAGTCTTGGCAAATGAACAACCTTTGATTGTCAGAAAGACAATACCAAAATTCCAAGTGTTCTGTGTATGCATTACAGAGTGGTGAAAAGGAAATTAATCTATGATTTTTTTAAGATGAATGCTGTGAAGATTGAAGTAATTAATAAATATGGAAAGTACTTAGAAGAGTATTTGGCATACAGTATTCACTGAACAATTATAAGTAAAAATAATAAAAACCATTTGCTGTAATAATAAATATTAGCTAATATTATTAGCTATAATGATAAATATTTACCTATAATAAACAGAATACATACAATGTTATTATTAATAATAAATGTTATTAATATAATTAATAATGTTATTAATAATTAATAGTGTTATTAATAATAACTGGCCCGAGTCATAAACAAATTTCAAAAAATCAACTTGGTGAGTCAGTCAAGTACTGTCTAAAATCCATGAAATACATTTTTTTTGTTGTTGTTTTTTTGCGGTATGGGGGCCTCTCACTGTTGTGGCCTCTCCCGTTGCGGAGCACAGGCTCCGGACGCGCAGGCTCCGCGTCCATGGCTCACGGGCCCAGCCGCTCTGTGGCATGTGGGATCTTCCCGGACCGGGACACGAACCCGTGTCCCCTGCATCGGCAGGCGGACTCTCAACCACTGCGCCACCAGGGAAGCCCCATGAAGTACATTTTTGAAATAATTCACTAAGAAACTGTGGGTCAGACTTAACACTCATTGCTCTTTAACAGATGCACTGTGGTTAAGTATGAACAAAGACGAGACACCGAATTCATTCAATCACCTTAGCCTGACAATTTAAATTGTTCTGAAATCTCATGGGCAGGGTAAATACCTTCTGTGACAGAGACTTGTTTACTTTCTTGGTAAAGACAACTGATAAATCTCTGATTTCTATAAAACAGAAACCCTCTGCCTCCAAATATTTTCAACCTCAAGGTTAATGCTTATTTCCATTTTCTACCAAAATCTTGAAGATTCAGGGCTAAAGACTTGGTTTTGTTTCATTTTTCCCATCAACCATAAAATGTTTCTTTAGGTAAAGTGGGATGAGTTTCGAGAGAATTTGGACCTCAAACTTGTGTGTAATCCTTCACACCTAAGACAATCTCAGCAACTTCAAATACAAAAAATTTAATCTACTTCATATTGAAGCATTGGCTGAAAATTACAACATAAACCCGAAGTTTTAAAAAGAACCATCTTATAAATGTTGAATTAACAGACCAAAACCTCTTTATACTATAATATAAACATGTAGTTAGGTAATTTAAAATAAGTTGAGATGCATAATGACTCAAAGTCATGAAGGTAGAAAAATAGCTTTCTTTTCTGTTTTCTATACAACACAGAGTCAAATCTGGGAATCTGTCATGGACAGTTGTATTCACCATGCAGTATCTGTCCTTTTCTTCTGATGATGACCCCAATTTTCTTGGGTCTCTTACCCCCTCACTCACTCTCAGTTCCTGTGCTTTGGAAAGAATTTCTTGCATATCATCTTCAGGGATGAATATACTCCTCTAAACTGCTGTGGTAGGTGGCTTGTAAGCTGGCCCCATTGATTACTGTTTCCTGGTATGAATAGCTTTAAGCAATTGGCCCTCCCCTTGAGTAACTTGCTTCTAACAAAGGGAATGCCTCAACATCATGAGGATTTCACTTCCATGATTAGAATTAGAAATTAGAAATTAGAAATTAGACAAAGATTCTGTCTTCCACCTTACTAGGAGACCCTCTCCCTTGCTGGCTTCGATGAAGCAAGTTGCTACGTTGAGGCCCATGGCAAAGAATTTAGGAAAACTGCTGGCCAACAGCCAGCGAGGAAATGAGGCCCTCGGCCAAAACAGCCCAAAAGGAACCGAATCCTGCAGATAATCATGGAAATGAGCTTGGAAGTGGATTCTTCCTCAGTTGTGCCTTCAGGTGAGCCCCCTGCCCTGGCCAACACATAGACTGAAGCTTTGTGAGAAAGCCTAAAGAAGAACCTGGGTAAGCCATGTCCAGACTCCTGACCACAGAAACTATGAGATAAAAAAAGGCGTGTTGTTTTAAGGTGCTAAATTTTATAGTAATTTGTTATGCAGCAATAGACAGCTAATACATCTGGCCACTTATGCTCCCCTGACCAGGGTATTTCATTCAGGGTTGAGCACATGACCCAATTCACAACAATAAAAGTTAAACTCAAAACAAGAGGCTTTTGTTAATCCACCTTCCCCCTGCTACACACACAGGGCATTGTGAGGACACAGGCTTGGTGGTGTTGGCATTCTTACTAATGAGAGAGACTTTGGAGCCTGAGAAAGAAGCCAGCGTGGAGGAGAACAGAGCTGAGAAAGGGAAAGAGGCCGGGTCCTAATGTACTCTTTTGAGACCTCAGGATCAAGCTGCACCTGAAACTTGAGTTTCCCTTAGATTTTTGGATATATCCCTTACATGTTTTTCAAATATAAAAAAATTTGTTTTATACTTTGAAAAAATACCTTTTTGCTTAAGCCAGTTTGAGCTCTAAGATCCAAGATACATCATAAAACAGCAATTTCATTTCTTGCTTTTGGCCTTGTAAACAATATTTTACTCTCTGTATAAAATAGTGATTAGTTGTTGATAGATCTAAAAAATTGGTGGTCAGTGAAGGAAGTCTTTACCCCAGCACCTCTTGATTCTAAAATAATTTTTTTTTAAGATTTATTTATTTTATTTATTTTTGACTGCACTGGGTCTTAGCTGCAGCGGGATCTTTTGTTGCCACATGCAGGCTCTTCATTGTGGTGCATGGGCTTCTCTCTAGATGTGGTGTGCGGGTTTTCTCTTCTCTAGTTGTGGTGCACAGGCTCCAGGGCACGTGGGCTCTGTAGTTTGCAGCACGCAAGCTCAGTAGTTGTGGCGTGTGGACTTACTTTTCCCGTGGCATGTGGGATCTTAGTTCCCTGACCAGGGATCAAAGCCATGTCCCCTGCATTGCAAGGTGGATTCTTTACCACTGGACCACCAGTGAAGTTCCTAAAATAAATTTTTAAAAATAAAACACTGGGGGCTTCCCTGGTGGTGCAGTGGTTGAGAGTCTGCCTACCGATGCAGGGGACATGGGTTCGTGTCCCGGTCCGGGAAGATCCCACATGCCGCGGAGTGGCTGGGCCCGTGAGCCATGGCCGCTGAGCCTGCGTGTCTGGAGCCTGTGCTCCGCAACGGGAGAGGCCACAACAGTGAGAGGCCCGCGTACCGCAAAAAAATAATAATAAAAATAAATAAAAATAAAATAAAACACTGGGACTTCCCTGCCAGTCCAGTGGCTAAGACTTCGCCTTCCAATGCAGGGGGTGCAGATTCAATCCCTGGTTGGGGAGCTAGGATCCCACATGCCTTGCAGCCAAAAAAACAAAACATAAAAAAACAGAAGCAATATTGTAACAAATTCAATAAAAACTTTAAAAATGGTCCACATCAAAAAAATCTTGAAAAAAATAAAACAAAATAAAATACTAAGATCAACTCAGTAGCATTTATATGGCTAGCTGGTATTAGAAAGAGCAACACTGACACTGCTTTGTGTCACTACCTTGCTATAGTCACCGTGTATTTTGGTTTAAAAAATAATATACAGATAACATTTTCCAACATGTGACTTTCTACTGTGTCCACAGGATACTTTACTCTATGTTGGATTATTCTAGCAGTCAAATAACATCTTTAAGGTCCATGAATAGTTAGCAAAGTCTGCCCAGATTCTACTATAGTTGTATTAATATGTGAAAACTTCCTTCCTGTTTTTATGATCACAGCCTGAAATTTTACATGAATGTATCTACGTTTTCAATCTCAATGTATATATTTTGTTTAATGAATTTTTCTTTCTTTCATGGATAGACTATACTACTGTATCTTGAGCTGCTATTTTCTTCTCTATGGGGTTTGACAAATGTAGGCTTCTGCTGTGGATTATATCAAACATGGTTTAATTGAAAATAACTATGTACTCATAGTTCACCTAATGGGTCACGGATAAGTAACTTAGGACCATCCATGTAATAATACAACAATAAAAACAACAATATTTTTGTAGTTTTAGATGTGCTTTGAGTGAAATAGTGGGAACAAAAGTTTATGACATCCTATCAAGGCCAAGTGCTAGTTCAACTGTACATCCAAAACCAGGTATCTCTTTGACTCATTTCCAATCCTCTGAACTATCCATGACTAAATTCATATCAGGATAATAAAAATAACGCTTTTGCATGACAAAGAACACCACATATAAAAACAATGTAGGCAAAGAGGTTAGCAATAACATAATAAACCTTAGGTTGTAGCATTCATTTATAGGAACCACAGTGATCCTCAAATCAAATACATGTTATGAATTAACTAAATGTGGTGATAAAAAATAGGTTTATTGAGACTGTATGCTTAATCTCAGTAGAGCTGTCCATTTTAACTTGTTACATACTCTAGAATAGAATCGTGCATTCTCTTTCTTCCTTTCCTTGATTTTAATAGCATTTTGTAAGTAGAGGGTGGTTTAGGCCCATGTAGCTCTGGCAACTTTTCTAAGTTTAAGAAGTAAAAAGCAAACTACTATGTGACCATGGGCAAAACATCTCTATGGGTCCCTTTCCTCATCTATAAAATTAGGAGAATCTATATAATGAGTATTTACCTTATAGGGTTTTTAAGAGTTTAAATGAGATAATACTTAGAACAGTGCTTAGCTTATGATAAATCCTCAATAAATGTTAACGGCCATTATTTTACCACTATGACTATTGTTATCATAGGCATCATCATCATTATATGGCTTTCAAGGGTCTCCATTATTGGGCTTACTCTTCCCCAACTTCATTCATATTCCCTTCCCTCCATATTAAGGAAATGTCTTCTTATACTCGTTACCTGCTTCATGCCTTCTTGATGCCTGTTTTTGCTCATGCTAGCCTTTCCACATGCTGTATCCTGTGGCTACCTCATCCTCATTTTCAACATCCTCATGGCTTTATTTTATTAGTCCTTCATTGTTCTTCCATGTCCTCCACAAGACCTTCTGGGGTACTCCCAGTAGGAATAATTTCTTCTTCCTATAAACTCCCACAGAACATCACTGGTGTCTCTTACATGGCGATTTTCATTTTTGATGTTGTGTGATACTTATGTATGTATATGTCTTATATTTCACCAGATTTTAAACACCTAAATGATGCAAGCCATGTCTTATCATCTCTTGGTCACAATAGTACCTAGTAGAGTGTTTCTTTTATTTGCTTCACAAAAGAACGACTGGAAGAATAATGTTAGATAGAACTGAATCTCTTCTGCCACTTACTAGCTACTTAGCCATCCAGAGCCTTAGGTTCCTTTTCTCGAAGATGAGAGTTAAAAATTATGCTTATATCACAGGATTGTTCTGTGGTTAAATGGAAATAATTCATGTAAAGTGCTAGGCATAGAAGTTGGTACATACTTTTCAATACACATACATTTTATAAAGTGGACAACTGTAGAGTGCTCAGCAGTTATAAAGTACAGCGATCGCGTTTATAATAAAAAACCATCAAATATAAGAGAAAGAGTAATAGAGCACGTAGTAATGACTTGATGGTTTTGGTCCAACAACTACATCAGAATGGGATGAGTGACACGTAATGTAGCCATAGCATCACTAAGACTGTGGATTTAGAAAGAATGAGATCATTGACTTTGATTCTCCATAAGGGCCCTATATATTTATGCCATTTAAAAATATGTACAATAAAACCAGAGCTCAAAAATAATATATAGAAGGCTCTCTGGTATATGTTAAGTCTCAAAGAAATGAATATAGTGAACTGAAACTTTGACATTTTATCACAAAGATGGCAAAGCTCAGTGGTGATAATATCTGGAAAGAGTATTGATAATGTTAATTGTTTTACATATTTTTAAATTGGTTTGTGTTCTATAGGGAGCCAAAGAGAATGTTATAATAACATAAGGTCATAACAATGGTAGGAATTTTGTGGTTAAAAATGCTAAAATGATTTGAAAGTTTCCTTCTATGATTTCCCTACTATCTTTGAAGTGTTTTGGGGGGTTTCAATAAGTCAGTAAGATATATACATTATCTAGTGAGAATCTATTTGTTTCTCTAGGCCGTTAAGCTGTTGGCAGCACATTATTCAATTATCTACGACTTGCTCTAGTTAACAAATTTGTATTGTCTGGAAAATAAGTTCAGTCCTATTCAATACATTATTAAAGTTATATTATCTGCTCCTAAAAACCAGAGTTGAGTGCAGAATTATTTCTTTCTTTGGCATTTTACAAATATAAACGGGCTCATTTCCAGTAACAAAAGATTACCACTGCACAAGGCATGCTAGAAAGGAGTGCTCGTAATATCACATTTTAAATAATTGGAAATGTATTTAAATATATTTTACCCAAACTAAAGTGTGACATAAACCATCTGTGTATAATATAAAATTGCATCTGCTTAAATTCTATGGCTACAGATTATAGTGACTATTATGTAAAAAATTACCAAATTATTTTAATAGTTTTATTATTATTAAAAAGCTTTCTGTCTTTAGTATTCAATATAATAAATAGAATTTGGGTGCAATATATTGAAAAGTTTTTATATGCTATTTTACATAGCAATTGAAATTTACTACCTCACTCTTCTAGTATTGAAAGCTAGAAATTTTGGAACTAACTCTTACTCTTTCCTGTCTTTCATGTCTTAGATAATCTGTCATCAAGTTCTGATGTGTCTTCCTAGTTCTTCAGATTTGACTTTTCCTCTTATTCTCATTGTTTACCTTATATCTGGAATAAATTATAAATCTCTTTAATATGTTTAATCTGTGTACATAAGAGTTGTAGATATTCAGTACATAATAGATGAAAGAATTACTCATCTGATTTTCTTCTTGGTCTCTCTATTCAGCCACTGAATCTCTGGGGAAATAGCGTAAGAAGACAGATTTTCATTTATTATTCATGTCAGGCTCTATATGTGATATAATTATTTTAAAGATAAGTTTAACTAGAATATGTCTATTCACGGGAATATTTCTTATTTATACATATTTGAAGACTAAGGTACATTTGAAATTGATGTCTGTATTGTATAAACATATAAATACATGTATTTGTCTAACATAAAGCAAGTCCTCAATAAATATTTTTTTAACAAATGAATGAATGAGTGAGTGAATTTTATACTCAACATGAATGAGTTTAGGCCATTTCCTAGAGATCTCAAGTGGCTCATCAGTGTGCTAGGTGCTAGAAATTCAGCAGTGAAGACAAACCTCCACTCCTTCCTTCACACAGCTTACAGTTATGGCACTACCTTTAGTTTAAATAGGGATTTAATTGTTTTAAAAATAGAGTTTCATATTGAGAGAAGCCTTTTTTTTTTTTTTTGAGAGAAGCCATTTTTTAAATAACAGATTATTGAACTCATAAAAGAGCTTTTAAAACATCTGGCATGATTTGATCAATAAATAAATTTCAAGGAACAAAATAAAAAGAAGTGCAGTATGAACTTATATATCAAAAGAGTCTTAAGAAACCTATCAACCAATTGTAATATAATTTACATTGGTAGCAAGCTGATTCAACAAACAAAAGGTTACAAAATAAACAGAGAATTGGGGACATTTAATCATCAAATGGCTCATGAATATTAAGGAATTATTGTTTGATCTTTATTTAGATGTGGTAATGATATTTTGGTCTTATTTTAAGTCCTTATCTTTCAGAGTTATACACAAAATATTAACAGATGAGATAATATAAGTCTAAGATTTTCTTCAAATGACCCCAGGTGTATATAAGGGTGAATGCTTGGTATGGAGGAAAACAAGATTGGTCCTCTGTTGATAGGTTTTAAAGCTAGGTGATAGGTACATGAGTGTTCTGAATACTATTCTCTTTATTTTTGTATATGTTTGAAATTTTACATAATAAAAAAAAAATTTTAAGTCATGTTGGTAGAACTATAGGAGAAAGTTTGAAAACATAATTTTGATCTTTTAGGAAAAAAAGTGGCATGGAATAAAGTGCTGTCATACCTTGTTCTCTAAATGCTTTGACTGATGCATTTTATTTAAATATTTTTACTATATATTACTGAATTCCCAGTTAGCTAAGACAACAAATTAAATGGTGGAGTCATGATCTGTATTTTACCAAGAATTTTAATTGTACTGATTTTATTGACTGTATGCTCCTCCTAGATAGGGCATTTAGTCAGACAAGTTACAAAACTCCAATAACATAATAAAAATGTTAGTTTCCTTGTATATATAAATCTCTTCTGAATATCTACCTTTTTGGTGATTTTGAACATGAACTTCTTTTACTTTTTTCTTTTTTTTTTTAAGCCTGTGCCATGAGGGATCTTAGTCCCCAGACCAGGGATCAAACCCATGCCCCCTGCAGTGGAAACTTGCAGTCTTAACCACTGGACCACCAGGGAAGTCCTGAACATGAACTTCTAATAGCTGAATGCCATGAGCTCAAACAATGATTTGGTCAAAAATGCTGTTTTTGATTGGATCAAGCAAAACACTTCCCAAAGTGCAGCAGCAGCACAACTTGTTATATGTGCAATAAGAAAATATTGGCAAGGACTATAAAAGTTTTTTAAGAAAGAACTTCACAAGGAGATGAAGTACAAATGGAAATGCCACAGAAAGTGGAATGTAGGGCAAATTCCTGAGGAGATCATAGAGAAATAGCAAAAGCTTGTAGGAGTTGGGTCAAAAAAGCTCAGTAGGAAACAGGATGCCACATCTAAGGGACATAAAAGGAAACAGAAAAAAGAATTCTTTTACTATTTCAGGAACAAAAGAAAGCTAAATGACACACTTTGCTCCTTCAGTAGAGGGAAAGGGAAAGCCAATGGCTCATGATAGTAAAAATGCACAGGCAGTTGGTAATTAAAAAAAATTCTCCTTAAAATAAAGCTGAACTCAAAGTAGAATTACTAGTGTATTGATTGTGAGGTACAAATTTAAGGTGCAAAAGGGAAAATATTTTTAAAAGTTATTCTAATACTATTATAATCTTGTAATTTATATTCAAAGATATCTAAAGAATTGACCATCACATATGATGGAATATTATGCAGCCAATAAAAGTCACATTTTCAAGGATACTAATATTAAGTGATAAATGCAGAATCACATATTGTCTGGAAGGGAATGATCAAACTGTTAACAGTAGTATTGCTACATGGTTATTGGTAATTTTCATTTTCTTTATTATTTGTACATTTGTTGGATATTCTACAGTGAAAATTATTTACTTTTATAATTAAATATAACAGTAAAAATATTGTTTAAAGCACCAACTCTTCAATCTCCTACAGTTCAACCCCTACTAGCCCATTTAAATAACTCTTGTGAAGGTTGTCAATTATCAGCTCTTTGCCAAATGATAAGAATGCTTTTTGTTTTTATTATCTGGTTCTCTGTAACATTTGACATTGTTGACCACCCCATAGTAAAATTCTCTGCTTCCTTGGCCTGGCTGTTCTAATTTAACCACACGTCAGCCATCACCTGGAAGATCGCAATGGCTCTCTGTCTTTACCACAATCCATTCTGTATGTTGCCACCAGGGCAAACCTGACCACATCACTCCATTGCTTTCATCATTTCAAAGACCTCTCATAGCACATAAGATGAGTTACTCAGGACTTTCTCAATTGCAAGTGACCTACTGAATAGAAAAGGACAGTTTCAGGTCCAGGAATTTAAATCAGTCCTCAGATCTTTCTTCCTTGCTTCTGTTTTCTCTTATAGTTGCATCTCTTATAACCAGATGAGCTTCTCTCAGAGATTCGGATGAGAGGTCAGTGCCATGGATAATTTCAGATTTTTCTATCATCCTGGCTAGCAACTTCAAGGCCAAAAGGGATACCTTCTCTTTCATTACTTATGAAGTCCAAGGCAAAGTCTCTGAATAATACGTCAGAGAATAATATGTTTACACCTTAGATTAATTACAAAGGCCAAGAGGGCAGGCCCATGAAACAGATCCAATCCTGTGGACAGAGGGATAATATATATGATTGGCAGTCTGATCAGTGTGGAATGCCCAAGGGGAAATTCTTTAAAGGAAAACAGGAACATTGTTAATAAGAGAAGGGGTGAGGAATACTGTGAAGATGAAAAAACAAATATCCCTTATACAAGGTAATATCCAGTCTCCCTAGCCTCGCACTCTTGAACTTCCTTGGACTGGCCTCTGCCTCTTTTTCTAGCCTAATCTTTTGCCATTTACTCCCAAGAAGTCTACAATCGAACCATGCTGAACTTTCTGCTCTTTTCTGAATAGGCTGTGTTAGGCAGAATAGTGGCCCCCAAAGATGTCCACACCCTAATTCTTGGAACCTGTGACTGTTATCTTACAGGACAAAAGGTATGCTGCAGATGTGATTAAGGTTAAAGACCTTCAGATGGGGAGATTATCTTGGATTATCCAGGTTGGCCCAATCTAATCATATGAGTTCTAAAGTGCAGAGAACCTTTCTCAGATTCGGAGAACCAGAGAGATGGCAGTGTGAGAAGAACTTGACCCACTGTTGCTGGCTTTGGAGACTAAGGAAGAGGGCCACAAACCAAAGAATGTAGGTGGCCTCTAGAAGTCTCTAGAAGGAAAAGGCAAGGAAATGGGTTCTTCCTTAGAGCCTCCAGAAAGTAAAGCAGTCCTACTGACATTTTGATTTTAGCCCAGTGAGACTTGTGTCAGACTTAGGACCTATCACAGAACTGAAAGATAGTATACTTGTATTGTTTAAGCCCCATGTCTATGGTAACTTGGTACAGCAGTGATAGGAAACTAACACATTAGGCGTGTTATTTCATACTTTTGTAGAGGAGGAAAAAGTTTTCCTTGACTCTCTTAGGGTCACTGGCTAGGTCTGAAAATTAAACTGACAAAGACAGATTAATAGGAGAAAGGCATAAACTTTTATTTAATATAAGTTTTATGTGAAACAGGGGCTTTCAGAAGGAAATGAAGACCCAAAGAAATGGTCATTTTATGCACAGTTATGGAGGAATATGACAGATTAAGGAGCATGAGGTAATTGTAGTAACTTGGGGAAACTTAGCAAAGGGCTATTTATTAGGATTCTTTTCAGCATCGCTTTGTCTTTGTAGATAAAGGGGTTCCTTTCCTCTGGGTATAGGGAGGACACCTCTCACATGAAGATCTTGTAACCTATTTCGGGGAAGAAGGCTGAGGAGAGGGGGTCAAAGTGACCTTCTTGCTTCTGTTGTTTTCTCAAACTCCTTCAGCTTAAAATACGCAATATGCTAAGGTGCCATATTTTGGAGTAGCATGTCCTGAACTCTTGCTTTGCATATTCTGGCCATTTCATGTAAAATATCTTCCCTACTGACCCTCCCCACTCACCCAGTCTGTTGGTGAATGCCTACCGTTGTTCAAAATATAACTCACATGTTAGCTCCTCTCTGAAGCCTTCTTTAGTATCAGCCCCAGGCCCACTTCTTTCCTTTGGCTGCACAACATTCTCTGCATTATTCTGCCATAGTATTTAACACACTATATCCTATTCCCCAATGTAAACCACAGGTCAAACAATGTTAGAAGCATAATACATTTTAATAACTGTTGGTGAATGCATGAAAAGTCACTGCACTGATTACTCATTTTGAAATTTAAATAGGAAGGAGAAAGAGTTGGAAACTGTAAAATGTTCGGCATATTGCAAAAAAAGAAAATGAATATAACATTATATATTTAACTTCTATCATCATAAAAATGCTGGGAAATCAATCAATAGTGGAAAATTTTTCAAATTCATTGACGATAGCAGACACAATTTTATTACAGGAAAATCTTGTCTTAATTACTTAATATAATCTCCTATGTCAGTAACTGAACTAATAAATTTGGGGGGTAAGAAATTGGTTATAATCAATCTTTCTTGACGTAGCAAGGTTTTAGATTGAATTATAAACATCAATAAACTTGGAAAATATGGTATTTTTCCTAATGGCATTAATTAATATCTAATGTTATCACCTAGAATCTGGCCAATATATTTATGTAAAGCCAGCCTGCGAGATGATCCCCAAAGGATTCTTGCCTCCTGAAATTCACTCCCTTGCGTAGTCCCCTTCCATACTGAATAGGGCTATCCTATGTGATAAATAGGACTTTGTAAAAGTAACAGTGTATGACTTCTGAGGCTAGATCATAAATGATATTGCTGCTTCCACCTTACTCTCTTGAATTGCTCATTCTGGGGAAAGAGAGACAGACAGTGCTGTGAGGACGCTCAAGCAGTCCTGTGGAGGAGCCAATTAGAGAAGAACTGAGGTCTCCCAGCAACAAGTAGCACCAAAATGCCAGCTGTTTAAGTGAGCCACTTTGGAATCAGGTCCCCAGTCAAACTCGAAGATAATTGTATCCCTGGTCCATTTCTTGATTGCAAGCTCACAAGAGATACTGAACAGTAATTACTCAGCTAAGTTGCCCTCAAATTCCCGACCCACAGAAACTGTGAGAGATAATAAGTCTATTGTTGTTTTAAGTCATTAAGTTTTGGGGTAGTTTTCTATGCAGCAATAGGTAACTAGCATACCACTTGCAAAATAGAACATATAGACAAAATTCACCATTTTTGCTGAATAAAGTACTTCCTCATGTTAGCCATGAATTAAAAAAAAAGAAAAAGTTATTATCCTTTCATCATCAGCCTTAGCCTTACAAACCATTAAACTGGAGAGTTCAAAGCAGACGGAAGATAACCTTAGAGCACTGTTTCTTTTGGATTTTATACTAAAAAAAAAAAATGAAGTACCAGTCTTGATATTCCACTGCCAGTTCTCAGTGATCAGTGGTGAAAATGGATCACTTCCTCCAGATTCTTTCCTACCATTGGAGCATGTGAATTTGGATGGTGTGATGGTTAATTTTATGTGTCAACTTGACCACAAGGTGCCCAGGCATTACTCAGACTGAACATTATTTTGGGTGTGTCTGTGAGGGTGCTTCCGGGTGAGATTAACATTTGAGGGAAGACTGAGTAAAGCATATTTTCCTCTTTTATGTGGGTGGGCCTCATCCAATAAATTGAAGACCTGACTAGAACAAAAAGGCTAAATAAGAGAGAGCTTCTCCTGCCTGACTGCTGAACTAGGACATTGGTCTTTTCTGATCTTCAGAATCAGACAGAAACATTGGCTTTTTTTGGGTCTTGAACCTGCTGGGTTTTGGACTCAGACTGGAACTACACGTCAGCTCTCCTGGGTCTCCAGCTTGCCAACTGCGGATCTCTGGACTTGTCAGCCTCTATAATTGTGTGAGCCAATTCCTTATAATAAATCTGTGTATCTATCTATCTAATCTAACTACCTATCTATCTATTCTACTCTACTACATCTATATCTATATTATATACATTACATATTATAATATAGAATAATATATATTAATATGTGATATATATAGGATATGTATATATATGTATAAATTCTATTGGTTCTGTTTCTCTGGAGAATGCTGACTCACACAGGTGGTGAGATTCATAATGTGACTTCAGAAAAATGAGAAAGAAATGACACACTGTAAGTCTTCCTCTTGATAAGGTTCAGGAGAGAAATAGAACTTTGGGGCTTTTCTGTTTTCCTGAAGAAAAGACGAGAAGGCATAAAAGCTACCTTCCATCTTTCAGGTCTGATCTTCCTGCGGCTCACCATATTTTTCCTATTTTATAGAACCTGTGGATGGACACACACTCAGTGTGTCTCTACAATTACTGCTTCAAGTGTGACCATTGCAGAACAAATGGCTTGATGCCATCTCACCTAAAGCATCAGGGAGGATGTTTTAGGCAGGGAGAAGAGAATGATGAAGAAGGGCAAAGGAAGAGCAGCCTAGGCCTAACTGTGTAGAGACAGAAAGCGATGAATTGGTTCAGGCACAGACCAGAACTGCCCCTTGGCTGTGGAGTTAACACAGACGCACTCTGGTAAATGCCCTAAAGAAGATGAATTAAATGAAACACTTTAGTTCTAAAGAAAGTATTTCCTGCAAAAGAGTAAGATGGGGTACAAATAAAAGAAAAAGACCTTCATTCTACCTTAACTTATTCAATTCTGAGAAAGTAACACATTAAAGTTGAAATGCTTTCTGCTCATAAGGTAAATTTTGAATCAGATAAGATATTTATGATTCTGATAAACTTTTTCACATGAATCTATAAATACCTAGCCCAAGGTACTACTGGTACCACTGTTTACAAGTCAGTTAGAGTATTTTTGCAGACTTGTTATAAAACTGCTTCAATTTAGATAGCATGGCTAAATGTTTGTCTTTAGTGTCCTGAAATTTAATAGCAGAGCTGTGTAGCAGAGTTCAGTCTTTCTAAGCAGGAATGGGAAAGTGGCTTCAAATTATTATTTTTTTTGCCATCTTATGACTTTTGGTATGTAATTAGTACTTTAATTTTAAAGTATAGGTATCTATTTATCAGACTGCAGAAGTAAAATTTTTCCCCTTGCTCTATGCGTAGGTAGGGAATCTACTGAGTGACCTCTGCAGGGATGGTAGCAGGAGTTCATGGGGTGCAGCTGAGACCTAGTGCTGTCTCTTCCCCTTGTCTAAATTCAGAGAAACTAGACAATAAAAAAGGTAAGGTTTTACTACATTAGAGTGTAGATTCTAGGCAGCTCTTAGGATTAGGCAATAAATGTGAGTTCTACAACGGCAGAAACTTTGCTGTTTTTCTTTCCTGATCAAACCTAAGCACCTATGCACTTAATGAGTATTTCTTGAATGTATGGAGGAGCTAGGAAATGCTCAAAAGAAAACATAGTCAAGTGACGAAATGGCACCTATGGAAGTCAAGACTCACTAGCTCTGGGAATTGCTACCTGGCCCCTGTTCTGGACTAGGTTTTGATTTTTATAGCAACAGAACTCTTAATTGGAATCACCTCTAGCTTACGGCTTTAATCTTGGATCTACAGACTCCAAGAAGTAGGGTCAAGCCCTGGGTGGTCAGTAAAGACCCCAAAATGATATGCAAAATTTTGTATGCAATCATACATTTTTCTGAGATTTCTTAGCTTTCATCAGAGTCTCAAAAGAATCTGTAACCCATAAAAAGTTAAGAGCTACTGCTCAACAGAAAAATTTAGAAGAGGACAGCCTCTCTGAAAGAGCCATTTGAGAAGACATCTGAGAGGAAGCTGAGCTGTGGGGCTGCCTAGAGGAAGAGTGTTGCAGGCACTGGGAGCAACATATTAAAGGCCCAATGTGGTGGTGAAGTTGGTATGTTTGAAGAACGATAAGAAGGCCTTTGTCATGGAGCAGAGTTAGGAAAGGGAGAATGGTAGAAAATGAATAGGAAAGGTAGTTGGGAGCCAGATCATGCAGGATCTTATAAGTGATTGTAAGAATTTTATCATTTTCTGACTATAAGAAGATGTTATTGATTAAAGAACATGGTCAGGGAGGCAGAATAAGTATTCACAATCTATGACAGTGACAGGCTGTCTTTGAAACTTTATTTCCTGGGTGGGACAAAAAAAAAAAAAAACCCTAGGAACTCTGAAGATATAGTCAAATATCTCATAAGCACCAAATACCTACTCTTAAGGTAGATGTGTTTGAAAATGACTAATAAGGAACGTACTTGTTATTACTTAAGCTATCAGGATGGGTATTGATTTAGTTCTTTAAAGAAAGCTTCTTATTTCTGGAAAGTTGAATGAATTTATATTTCCCAGAGACCCAGTTCTTAGAAAGGGAGTTATTTTGGTGTATGGCAATACTTAGGTATTTTCACTTAGGTGATCTTTCAGGTATACAGGGAATTTGCATAATAAATTTTGCACGTATATATCTCTTCTCTCCTTTGTTGCAAAGGAAGTCAAGTAATAAATATTATTCCTCAGTAAAGGGTTCAACAAAAGAAAACAAATATTTACAGTAGTGATCTGTGATAAGGAGAGGAGGATGAGAAGGCTTAACCTACAGTTTATGCCAAAATTTTTTATCTGGAGGAAATAACTGGAGTGGCTATTTCTAATCACTCAATAAATAGGTACTTATTAAGGGTTATTATATAAAATGAAAACTGCTAAGTGTAATAGGAAGGTTGTAAAATTTGGACCTCATTTATTCATTCATTTATTATTCTTTCATTCATTCATTATTCTTTCATTCAAATCGACTAATACCTATCATGTACATACCTACATGTACCAGGTACTGTGCTAGGAGCCGAAAATAAAAGAAAAAGTTTTAATTACAACTACACATAATTAAGAGTCTAGTAAGAATTCAACAGAGTAAAAGTGGCTTCTAAGTCTAAATAAAAATGGGGTCAGCATATGTCTTCACAATAGACTGTTCATCTCTGGCTGCTCTTTGGAGTTTCTCTTCTCCCTTTCTGCTTTGATTTTGCTTTTAATCAACAGAACTGTCAGTATAAGTGGATATATCAGGTGGCAATCCAACTGGACAAATGCCTAATTCTCATGGTCAGTTTAGATGACTGCTTTCAGTTCCCTTCTGCTCATCCTCTGAAAGTGCTGCAGATCTCACTTCAGTATTTTCCATCCATAATCCCTTTGTGGTCTTTAGATGTGTGCACACACTGGCTACTTCATGGAAAGCCCTACCTCTCTATTCATAGAGAAAGTTTATGTGATTTAAATGATGCTTAGCTCTCATTTCAGTACTTGGACATCAGGCAATTAATTAATTCTTGCTTTTGCATTTGGAAATATTCCACTCCATACTGAATCCTCAGCAGGACCAAGTTCTTATCTTATTAACACATTGGTAGATTAAAATGGTAATGGGAGGGTAATAATCTCTCCAGCCCACAGATACCTCTCAGACCACTAAGTGTCTACTGTAGTCATATGGCTTTGTAAATACATTTCGGTTTCAGTTACCTATTGCTGTGTAACAAACAATCCTAAATCTTAGAGGATTAAAACAACAAACATTTTATTTTGTTCTGATATTGCAATATGGGCTGGGCTCAGCCAAGCAGTTCTTCCGCTGAGCTTGCAGGAGGTCATTGGTGTAGATATATTCAGCTGGTGGTGCTGCTGGGGGATGCTGGGACAGTTGTGCTTTCCTGTCTTCATGTTGTCTCAGGCTTCTGCCTCTCTATATACACTGTCTCCTCTCCATATTATCTTTCTGCAGGCTGACGGCTTTCTTTACAAGGCACCTCAACGTTGTCAAGAATCCCAGGACTTAAGTCTAAGCCCCAGAACTAAAATGCATTATTTCTAACAAATTCTGTTAGGGATGGAGAGTCACAGGGCCAACCCAGATTCAAGGTGAGGAAACCACACAGGGGTGTGAATATTCAGAGGCATGGTTCAATGGAGGCCTCTAATAACTATAACTACCTTGAATCGAGCAATCTGCAAACCTGTATTAGATACTCAGGTTGAAAAGGAACTTTAGCATGGTAGCGGTGAGCTCCTTAGGAAGGGTAAAGGGTACTAGTCCTTCATGATCAGGGTCCTACCTGTTTTGTACCTCATTGTTCCAACAATGCTTAATTTTTAGAAGTCATCTTGCCTTTAATCATCCTGGTCCCTTTGTCTGGGACAGCTTTTTCCCACTTTTGACATCTGGCACAGGCTCTCCTCCCATGAGTTCCAGCTCAGGATTCGCCCCCTTCAGGGAGCCTTGCTTGATGCTGCCACATTCTGTTAGGTCATCACTTCCAAGCTTCTAGAATATATTCTGCGCTAATCTCTTTTACAGACCTTACCATATTGCATTAAAATGTCTGGGAATTTCTTTCATGAGTTTGTTTCCCCAGATAGACTGTGAATACTCTGAAGGTGGGGGCTGAGTCTTATTAACGTGATTCCTGTCACTCCATAAGTACCCAGTAGCAACATGTTAAAACACAATTGAAACCATAGGAGTGGTTATCCAGAATAATGCAATGCAAATAGATATTGGATGGTTGATTGAATAAATCTATTTCTCTTAGTTACTGGGTAAGAGATATAAACTCTGATTTCAGACCTGGTGAATTTTCAGTAAGCTTCATAAACATTTCAATTCCTAGCTTGGAAAGAAGAAGCAATATGCCTTGGGCATAACTTTTCAAGAAATATCGATGTTTAACAGCATAAATCTTTCAGGTGGGGGCATATGGCTAAAAATAAATCCGTATCATTCTGAAGAGGCTGGCTAAAATTCTGAGTGCATGCATTCACGCTACCAAACATGAAACGATTCTCTTGTTTCTACAAAACAGAATAAAACCTGTAGGAAACCAAATTACTTTGCTAAGTGTGACAAATCCAAACGGCTACAGAGCAAAAAATAACATAAATCAATGGGTCTCTGGGAAAACACCAGGAGTTATTTTGAGGTGAGTGAAATCCCGCCTTCATCCTAAAACCACACTGCATTCCCATAGATCAAGTTTTTAATTTCATGCTATATGGAAAGTGATTTATGCACAATAATTTCAACTACCTGAAAGCCCTTAAATAAATGTGAAAGTAACAGGGTGCTACTCAAGCATACGCCTGCATTACTGGCCTCTCTTCCTTTAAGTACTTTGTGGTGAGCTGTATGCCTGTATTTGACAATTTCCCCCCAAAAAACTAAAAGCAGATGCTGCAGGGGTTTGGATTACCAGGTGACTCACAGTGCTCAAATTTGATATGCCATTGCTAAGGCAATGAAACGTCATAAACATTATTTTCCAGCTACCGTCTTTTTCCTGTTTTCAGAATCTGTTTTTCTAAAAGGAAGGGATAAAGTGGCAAGAACTCTTGATGAGGAAGCAGAAGAGTTGGGTTCTAAGTATGGCTCTGCAACTCCTTAGCCATGTGATGCTGGACAAGTCATCTGACCTCTGTGGGTTTGTAAGATTCCTCACTGATAAAATATCACTGGAGAGAAAAATAAAAATCTAGATGTCTGCTGTTTTTTCCTCTAAGAATATGTGATTTTCCACAATCCATGGCTGTGGTAACTTTTATAACTGAGGTGTTACTTTAGAACTTTAATATTTTAAATCATGCTTACGACCTGGATTATTAGGAGCTTCTGGCTGGTACCATTGGGTAGATGAAGCCCAGCCTTCCAACCTTGGCCCGTGAAGAAATAACATACAAAAAGCTGAATTAGCAGTCAGGAGGTAACAGACTAACTGCTTAAATTGACTGGCTTTCAGTTTCCTCATCTGTCAAATGAAGGGTTGGGTTTGATAATCTGAAGTCCTTCCACCTGTGAACAGTCTCCACCATGAGTGTTAGGGCCTATTTCCCCTCATTTTAAGAGAGGAGTAATTAAAGCCCTGAGACTGTGTGTGTGTGATTTGTCTGGGGCTCCACAGCTGTTTAGGGGTGGCAACTTCTAGCAGGCAGAGGACAACCTCAAAATGTTAGATCCTGTTAGTTTCAGGGGATCCACTAGCACAGCAATAACATAATAAAACCACAGCTATTCATGTTAATTTAATATTTACTACAGGCCAAGTACTTCATTAAGTAATAATTGCACGCATTATTCTTTGGATCCTCACATGAATTCTACAAAGTGGGCGACTGCTATCCGCAAACTGTAGATGTAGGCAGGAGTAATTAAATAACTTGCCAGGTTCACATTGCTAGTAGCAATGTTAGAGGCAAAGCTATATCCAGGCCATTCTGACTTTAAAATCTATTATAGTGCCTCCTATGAGCAGTCAACGTTTAAAATTCTATCTCCTCCATATTCTTTCTCCTTCTGTATTGAGCACCATCAATAAGAGAAGTCTTGCTCCTCTGAACTCCTAAAGCCCCATTAGGTGAAACCCACGGGAATCTGTCAAACACTGTCTTGAATCATCATTATTCAGGTACAAGTCATTTTCCTAAATTAAGCCTTAATCTTTCTGAGGACAGAAAAGTTTTCCTAGATTCCTTCTGCCCTTCAAGATTCTTTGCATAGAGTGACTGTTTAGAAATATCTGTGGTTGAAACGAGTCCCCTTCTGCAGTAAGTTCACCTCAGTAGAGAGAGATGATTTTATTTTAAATATGAGGGACCCGTCCATTCTGCTTGCTCATTGATCACACTCATCTTTGGATTCTTTAGCTGTGTGAAACATAAGAACAAGGTGGAACAGATGACATCCAGAGGAGGGCAAGCCAGGCTAATTTTTGTTGACTGGCCCATTGTAATGTTAATGAGGTAGAATTACTGCCCTGGGCTACAGCAGACCTGGAGCTCTTCTGCCTTGTTTTTCACTTTTTCCTGTGGGGTTCACAACCCAGGCAGACAGTTTCTTTTTGCCAGGCAAACCCCAAACCTCTTGGTGAAGTGACAAGAAATATCCACCCCAGTATGCATCTTCCTAAGAAGGCCTAAGGCAGAGTACTGACTTTCTCTGTAGTTCCCAGGCAATCCAATCTGCCACAAAGTACAATTCAGAGCACCATGCTACAGGGAAAAACAGCAAACAGAAAAGAAAAAAGTCCATTCTGTATACTGATTTTGTCTAACGTGGCATTTCTGTCTAACTGCGGGTGGCCACAGTTCTTCCATGCTGCTGCCCGATTAATTCTTCCCAAACACGGCTCCAACGATGCACTAGCTCTACCTCCTAAAAAAGGCAGCCTGGGAATGCAAGGTTTGCCACAGTTTGGCTCTAACCTCTATTTACATCTTTTGTTCCTATTATTTCAAATTCCAACCAACAATCTCCTATATTTATTCTATATGTTTCCATGCCTTTAAATGTGTGCGGTTTCTTTCAGCAAATCAAAAGTCTAGCTATGCTTTAAATTCCAGCAGCTCACTTGCCCCAGCATAAAAACCTACTCTGACTGCACCTCTTGGCAGAAATATCTCCTCCCTCTTCTAACACTGGTTTTCTCAGAGCATTTATAAGTTTTCTTGTCTGGCTCATCTTTGTTCAAACTGCAGAGACTAGTCTAATGCCTAGCACATGACAGGCATCCCAATAAATGTTTGTTGAACAAACATTGATTTTTACTTCATGTGGCTTTGGAAACAAAATAGAAAATTTACACAGAATCATCACTTTCAAGGGTCATAGACAATTCCCAGTTTTCAAGGACTGAGGGCTCTGGAGTCTCCTCAGCACTTTCAGGGCCAAGTGCTATACTTGGGTACCCCGAGACTTCCCTATTGCAGGCAGCTGACACTGAATAACATTAATGTACTTGATTTCCTGAGTGCCTGCTCTGTGCTAAATCACTTCACATTCACACCTCTAGTCCTCCTGGAGACATACTGATGATGGCTATCTCGTTTTAGAGAAGACGGATGAACAATGCTCAAAGATCAACAGCCTTGCCCAGAGTTGCAGTGAGAGTGAGTGCCAGTGCAACGAATCACATCCAGGTCTGGCTGCCCCCAAATCTAGCTTTTCTCCCACCACCCCATGTTACCTCTTTGAACTGCACAGTAGATTCTATGGAAGTTTCTGTTGTTTCTCTCACTTTTCTGAGGTTCATTTCCCACTCCTGCAGTGTCACAAAAGGCCAATTACGCCCGCCAGTGACCTGCTTCCTCTAATAGGATTTCCGATGGCTGTGGCGCCATTTCAGCGTCTGCATGGTCTGCTCCTCTCTACCCAGCGAAGAGCTCCCAGGGGGCACTGGCAGCCTGGCAGCAGGTCATTTCAGCTGCTTGTTTTTGCTGCCCTCTCAGTCCATACTGCTTATTTCAAATCTTCCTGTGTTCTTCAGGAATGAGTGAAAGATATCTGAGGAAGATCAACTGTAACCTTGGGGGAAGGACGGGGTTGCATGGGGGGGGGGGGGGTGGAGAATGGGAATTCTGCTCCCCTGCAAGCCCATCAAAAATTCTGTTACTATTAATTATTATTATGAAACTAGCAGGCCATACCATACAGACCAAAACAAAAATTCAGTTATGAAATCCTGGGACTCATGGTGTTGTTTCAGACCATGCCTTCTTAAAGAAGATAAGTCAAGGCCTTGTCAGATACTATATTTACACTAGTACTTAGGGGAAACCTACCAATCTCCACCAAGACTTTGGACTCCACCAAACCTCCTGGACTTTTTTTTTCCCTTATTCTACTAAGTGACAGCAAAGCTTATTTGTAAAATACATGCTACTTTATTGAAACTACAAAATCAACTGGCAAAGAAACTATAGATTTTTTAAGGAGATACATATTTTTGACTTTATAGTAAAATAAAAAACTAAAACTAAATGTTTAAAAATCTTACCAAATGAAAGTAATGATTTAATAAATTTTACATATTATTAGCCACATTGTACTAATTTTACTTTGTCAGTGAGACCTAAAAACATGCCAGGATCCCAGGGCTAGAAAGTGTTAAAACCAGAATTTAAACTGAACCTATCTGATGCAAAAATACAAGTTATTTCCAGTCTACCCTTAATAATTTTACAAAAGCCGCATCAGAGCGACGCCAATTCGACTATGACACCTGCTGTTTTATCCATGTAGAATTTTTATTTTGTATTTATTAAAAGAGTTCTAATATACTTATTTAGGCATTTTTAAAAATCATATGTAATTCTTGGGCATACATAAAAAGGCAAATAAGCTGGTTCAGATTTTTCTAAAACTTCCTTAGAGTCCAAATCTGACTCTTCTGAGTAGATTCAGTTTTGACTCTGTCATTGAGGTCTCAGTTTTTCCACACACTATTTTGATTTGGTTTATTAACTGTATTCAAGGGGATGCTTTGGTGCTTGGAAATAGTTCTGCTTTCTTAATTTAGAGTTCCTCTCTCACTCTCTCTCTACACACATATCCCTATCATGGACCTCCTCAAGGCCCAGAAAACCATTTCTTCATATGTAGTTCAAAGGTAATCTTCATTAAATGAGTCTCAGTAGAATTTTCCACACATCCCAATTAGTAAGTCTGACAGTAAGGTTTCTACTCTTCCCTGATGCTCCTTTGAGAGTTGCCACAATTGTGACTTACAGGTCTCTGAGATTGAGACCTTCCCTTCTGGAAGGTAAAATGGGAATTCGGGGCAAGTAAGTGATATACCACAGGAAGAACTAAGGACCATAGTTAAAGAATAAAATAAGATGGGAGGCCACCAGTCTGTCTGAACTCCTGACCATAGCTGATATTCAGAGCCTGATAGGAATTTTTTTTAGACCTTTTCTCCTAAGCTAAAATAAAACTATGTACCCAGAGGAAAAGAAGCAAATTGGAAGGGCAGATCAACCTATTTATCATTCAGGCTGTAATCCAGTTCTTTGGGGAACTGGAAACAACTGACTTTGTCCTGCAAATCTCTTCAAGGCTGGAGATGTGGCTCTAGAAAATGATTTAAAGCTCACCTGTCTTTTTGCCCATCCCTAAACCTCTCCTATTCTTGTAGATATTGACGTGTTAGAAATAGAACTGTCCTGAACTTAAAATTTTAAATTACCCTAGACCTCTGATAATAGGCAAATATGTGCCCAAAACTCTATCTTGGAAAAAACTTGAATACTTTCTCTATGACTTTGTAATGTAGATATTCTACCTCCATTTTCTCTAGGAGCTAAGAGCCATTATATGAAATGTAAACATTAGGGAGAAACTTCTCATCAGAAGGGGAGAAAAGAAAATGGAGGTATTTGGAAATTGGACAAATGAGAAATCTTAAAAATCTTATCTAAAAGAATTAGCAAAAAAAAAAAAAAAAAAATTGGCCATTTGAACAGATAAACTTAACCTTTTCCAACTGCCAGAACAAAAATTGGATCCAACTATTCTTTTATAAACCAGTGAGTTTTGTACTCTTGTACCCATCTCATGACTGAATTGTTTTAAAAAACAAAACTGTAAGATTTCTTTTTGTATGTCTGCGTGTGTCTACATATGTATTTTGTAGATGTGTAATATTTTTCTACCTTTAGATGGTATTACCAAAACTAATTTAGGAAGAGCTCTATTTAACTGGTTTAGAATTAAAGTGTTTATAAATTAAGTATTCCTAAAGTTCTCATAAATGAGAATGAACGAACTAACTAACTAACTAACCCAAATGCTTTTCAAGTTTACATGATCTGGGAAAATACTCAGTATTAAGGCTAATTTAAATTAGTTGGCTTAATTAAAACAGGCATGTCTTAGAGTTATCAATACTAAATATAAAACATATTCTACCTGTTATATCATGTCATCTCTGTTACAAAATGTGTCAGCAAGAAAAATAACTTGTTTTGATAAAATTTTCATATCATAATTGTTGATAACAATGAATTAAATAGATGTAAGATGAGTTTCTAGGTGTAATAATTATGTTTTATGGTATGTATACTTAAAATTAGCTTTCAAAATCTTTTGGTAGTTGAAACTTTAGAATTTTGCTAAGTTAAATTAAATGATGGAAGTTTACTGAATATCCAGGTCATTTCCAAGTAAGATAAAATACTGAACATTAATTATTGAATATAGTTCATCTGTTTTTAGCGTCTTATTACAGAGGAACTGAAACGGAGCAGGACCCTGTGGGGCTCCTGGGAATGGAAGTCTTTCCATGTCCCCCCCCCCCCACCCTTCTTGTTTGTAGGGAATAGACTCCAGACTCCATGACCTTCCCCAAGTTCCAGAGGGAAGATTCGAACAGTTGCTAATCAGGGAAGAGAGGTCATGCAGAGACAAGGGAGGAGCAGCCAAGAAACAATAGTGCACCCTTGGGGCAGGGTCCTCGTTCCCACTCAAGGGATACACATAACAATACCTTTGAGCTCTTTACAGAACTAAAACCCCCAACAGATGGAAGATGTTAGCATTCTTCATTCCAGAGGAGATCACAGTTTGATAACCTCAAGACGCTCATCAGGAGACCAACTGAGGCCAGATAAAAGGAGTGCAGGCCCAGCACACACCCTGATCCTTATGAGCAACCCCACCCATTGCTATAAAACTCCTCACAGAATCTCCCTGGGCTGGGACACACAGTTTTTTGTTTTTTTTTGCGGTACGAGGGCCTCTCACTGTTGTGGCCTCTCCCGTTGCGGAGCACAGGCTCCGGACGCGCAGGCTCAGAGGCCATGGCTCACGAGCCCAGCCACTCCGCGGCATGTGGGATCTTCCCGGACCGGGGCACGAACCCTCGTCCCCTGCATCAGCAGGCAGACTCTCAACCACTGCGCCACCAGGGAAGCCCGGACACACAGTTTTGAGGGGCACGAGCCTGCTGTGTCCCCCTTTGCCTGGCAAAGCAATAAAGCTATTCTTTTCTACTTCACCCAAAACTCTGTCTCTGAGATTCAGTTTGGCACTGGTGCACAGGGGCTGAGTTTTCAGCGTCAGTGTGGCCATGTGATTAAGTTCTGTCCAATGGCACATGAAGGGAAATGAAGTGTCCAACTTTGGGTCCTGACCTTAAAATAAAGATACAGTCCTTTTCCCTGCTCATTATTGGAATGTGGATGGGATGGTGAAAGCTGGAGACATTATCTCAGGTCAAAGGTGAAAACTATATGTTAAAGTTGGCAGAACAGACAGAAAGAACATGGGCTATGATGATTTTGGAGGTGCCATATCACCTTAGATGACTGATCTAGCCTTTAATGTGAAAGAGAAGTAAATTTTATCTTGTTTAAGCCACTATGAATTTGGGTCTCTG
The DNA here is from genome assembly GCF_011762595.2 of Tursiops truncatus. Classification (NCBI taxonomy): domain Eukaryota; kingdom Metazoa; phylum Chordata; class Mammalia; order Artiodactyla; family Delphinidae; genus Tursiops; species Tursiops truncatus. Next base: position 22,042,620 of record NC_047044.1, on the reverse strand, counting down.
TTACAGAAGCCAAAAAAGCTATGTTATTAGCCTCTCCACCCTCATGGTCCTGTCCCTCTCATCCTCCCCTCTCCCTAAACAACATGACTCACTCTACCCAGTGCAGCAGTCTTACAAAGGGGATTCTTTGAGCTTCTATCGTGAGAACCTGCTAAATTTTCTTGAACTCTTGATGCCTTGGAGTTACTAGTTCTCCTCCCTGGTGAACAGAGTCCAAACCTAAAGCTGGGCTCCAATACTTATATAAATTGTTTCTCAAAATCTGGTTCATGTTCATTTCGATTACCTGAATTCTGCTATGTTTCCTTTCTCCTCTTAGTATCTTCAACTTCCTTAAGATGGACTTAATACTGACTATAACCTTAGGTTGCTTTTTCCTTTCCTTGACCATGTGATCCTTTTTGTTCATCATCTACCACTATAAAGTCCACAGACAGCTGTTTCTATAGCCCTAGAAAATAGACCTGTTCCCTGGTTCCAATCTCTTCCTGCTTTGCACTGAGCTCTTCAGCCGAAGATGACTGGAAGTTTGCCAAAGCATATCAGTATTCATAATGTTGAATGATTACGTGCAAGTGGCACTTTTTTCCTTATGACAGCTCTAAAAAAGTTTTCTCCATTATACAGATGAGAAAACTGAGGCTTATAATGCATTTGTGTCTTGCCCAAGATGCCTCATCTAATAAGTAATGGATCTTCAATTGAATCCCAATCTCTATTTTTCCTTCTCTATATACTATTGCCCAAGCCCAGTGATAAGACAAGAGTTCAAAGATGAGGGCTCAGGTGACAAGAAGAAAAAGGAACCTTTAGTCATCATGTCCTGCAACACGTAAACAGACTCCAGAGAGGTGAAGGGACTATCTAGCATTCTGCCCTAAAAGCCGTATTAACACCAGGATGCTAAGATGAACATTTCAAAGCTGTTCAGAAAAAGAGGATGCTCTCCTTCTAACTTTTGCTTTTTGAATTTTTTTAAAAATCATTTTTCTCACTTTTCCTCCCCCAGGATTCTTCTATTTCCCTGACCTTGACAGACGTTTCCACTTAAGTCCTCTGAATTATGATACAGTAAAATGACTTATTTTAATTTCCCTATGTGTCTTTATTGAATTCTTTCACAGTGCTTTATGAAAAGTATCTGATTACTAATTCACAGAAGACTATTATGAGATTTTCTGCTAAGTGGCTGCCACAGTGGTAGTCAGGCCCAGGAGCCTCTGCAGTTGCTGGTTCTGACCCACTGCCTGCAGTTTCAGAAGTAAGGAGCCTAGTATTTTAACACAGAAGTTAAGATCTTGGGGTCTGGAATCAGACTGGCTTTAAATCTCATTGCTTCTGTTTAAATGACTTTGGGCAAGTTACTTAATCTCTCTGCTCCTCTGTTTTGTAGTCTATAAAGTGAAGGTAATAACCATCTCATAGAGTATTTGTGAGGATTTGTGACTTAATATAAGTAAGGAGCTTAGAACAGTGACTGGCTCATATTAAGTGCTTCCTAAAAAGTTAATTATTTCTCTTATAATTAAGAGTTAGTAAGAGTCCCGTGAAACCTGATGCAAAATACCATAGCATGTGAAAGGTCCGTGAGTACTTGCACCTCCTAGGCATTTTCTGGCCCATGTATGTAAACACATGTATGTAAACATGAAATCACATGAAAACATTGTACTTAGTAGTGTGATTCCTCTAACTCAACTTGACTGAAAAATATAGAAGATCATGTGGAAATGTCCCGAGTAATCAGATGACTCTCAAGGAAGAGAATCCCCATGAGAGATCTGGTAGTTACAGGCAGAAGGAGTTACCGAATGAATTATGAATGAGTTACCACTGAAGAGCCACTGTGGGTTAATGTTCTGATCAGCTTGACTAAACTTTAGACATGTTTCTTCCTATAAGCCCAATCTCCCTTTTCTTGGAGCACTTGCTTTAGAAAACTCAAGATTTTAAGTTCTTTCTCTGCCCCTTTGAGATGTAAATCTTCTCCCAGTCTCTTGCTGGTTTTACAACCCAGGAATGTCTTTCTCAAGGAGTTGCAAGCCATCCCTTTGAAATGTAGACATCAAAAAAGATATTGCCCCTATCTCCCAGAGCCTATGGGAGGATAGGAGCCTTATTCAATAAGTATCAATTAGCAAACACAGATGGCCCAATTACATTGAACAACCTCCCCCTTAACTGTCCTTCAGTACTTTTCCACTAGCTCACCCCACTCTTAAAAACTCTCCCACCGGGCCTCCCTGGTGGCCCAGTGGTTGAGAGTCCGCCTGCTGATGCAGGGGACACGGGTTCGTGCCGCCGTCCAGGAAGATCCCACATGCCGCAGAGCGGCTGGGCCCGTGAGCCATGGCCGCTGGGCCTGTGCGTCCGGAGCCTGTGCTCCGCAATGGGAGAGGCCACAACAGTGAGAGGCCCGCGTACTGCAAAAAATAAATAAATAAATAAAAAGAAAAAAATAAAGTTTGATCCATACCTCATTCCTTGTATAAGAGAAAATTACATACAGATCAAATACAGAAACACCAAAATGATAAAAATACTAGAAGAAATGATACAAAGATTCTTAGACATTGTCGTTGTGACAGAGGCTTTCCTAATAAAACACAAAACTTTGAAATCATTAATTTTTTAAAAGCTTGATTAAATCAATTACAAAATAATTTAAAATTTCTGTATGGCAAGTTAGGTCATAAGATAAATAAAAAACTGGGGAAAGGTAGTTGCAACTTTGTCAAATACACTGAGATGTATGCCTAATAATAAAAACTCCTTCAAATCAATAGAAATAGAGTAACAACACCCCCTAAAATGGGCAAAGGATATGAACAGATAGTTCAAAGAGAAAAGTAAATATAAATGAAACTTAAGCATATGAAAAGAAACTCAACTTCACTCATAATACAAGAATTGGCACAGAGGTACTATTTTCACCTGCCAAGTAGGTAAAAGTCCAGAAGTTTGATAACACTGTATATATCGGTCAGGACACAACAGACTTCCTTTTATTGCTGGTGTTGGGGTAACTCATTATAATCCCTAAGAAGGGCAATGTGGCAATACTTATCAAAAGTACAAATACACATGCACACTGAACCAGCAAATTAACTTTTAGGAATTTATCCATCAGATATATGTCTGCAAGTGTAAAGAAACAAGGTTATTCACTGCAGCATTGTTTATAATAACAACATACTGTAAACAATCCCTATCAATAGGGAGACAGTTAAATAAATTGTGCTACATTCATACAACTAAGTACCAGGAAGTATTCTATGTTCCGTTATGGAATAATCTCCATTAATTTAAATTAATGGGTTAAAAAGTAAGAGGAAGAACAGTGTATAGAATATGCTACTATTTGTAAAATAGCTTAAAATAGAGGGATAAAATGGGGGAAAGAATACATATATATTTCAAATGAAAATCTTTAGAAAGAAAATTTCTCAGCATTAAAAAAAAAGTAAAAATGATGAATTTTAAAAGTTTTCTTCAGTCTGAAATCTTAAAACTGAGAATACAGGTGATCAGTAAAGAAATTCAGGATATAAAGATCACACAGGTTTAAGGAAACCATAGTTAGCACACAGGAATTTGAATAAGCCTGGCATATCCCCATGTCTTTGTATCACTGTACCAAAAATGTGCATAAAACCACATTTGACTCAGGAATACATGAGCAGATAAAATATATCTTAACTTCAATTTGTATTAGAGATACCAAACCTAAGCACACTGAAATTCTCTTACTTGACATCTCATAATTTGAAATGTTCCACTTAATCCTTTTCCAAATCTAGACTATGTCTGATGTTTATTTAAGATAGGAACTCATGCTCAGATATTCCCAAATGGAACAGAGGCTCTATATCTTTCTCTGAGAGACTTTGGTGATATTTTTAGCACTAATCATGCCTACGAAAACTTTCAACTCTGGAAATTCAAAGTCTGGAGTACTCTCAAGAGTTTGGAAAATCTTTTCTTAAACTGGTAATTTTTCATTAATGTTTACATTTCCTTTGCCTACCAGCTTTTATCCTCCCTCAAGATGGATATGTGTTTGTACACATATATCTACACACACATACATATACATATGGAAGAGATTGAAAACAAAACATTTTCTTTTAAAGTGTATTTGTAGTTAGAACACTCCCTAACACCATACACAAAAAGAAACTCAAAATGGATTAAAGACCTAAATATAAGGCCAGACACTATAAAACTCTTAGAGGAAAACATAGGCAGAACACTCTATGACATAAATCACAGCAAGATCCTTTTTGACCCACCTCTGAGAGAAATGGAAATAAAAACAAAAATAAACATATGGGACCTAAGGAAACTTAAAAGCTTTTGCACAGCAAAGGAAAACATAAAAAAGACAAAAAGACAACCCTCAGAATGGGACAAAATATTTGCAAACGAAGCAACTGACAGAGGATTAATCTCCAAAATTTACAAGCAGCTCATGCAGCTCAATATCAAAAAAAACAAACAACCCAATCCAAAAATGGGCAGAAGACCTAAATAGACATTTCTCCAAAGAAGACATACAGATTGCCAATGAACACATGAAAGGATGCTCAACATCACTTATCATTAGAGAAATGCAAATCAAAACTACAATGAGGTATCACCTCACACCTGTCAGAATGGCCATCATCAAAAAATGTACAAACAACAAATGCTGGCGAGGGTGTGGAGGAAAGGGAACCCTTTTGCACTGTTGGTGGGAATGTAAATTGATACAGCCACTATAGAGAACAGTTTGGAGGTTCCTTGAAAAACTACAAACAGAAATACCATGCGACCCAGCAATCCCACTACTGGGCATATACCCTGAGAAAACCATAATTCAAAAAGAGTCATGTAGCACAATGTTCATCACAGCACTATTTACAGTAGCCAGGACATGGAAGCAGCCTAAGTGACCATCGACAGATGAATGGATAAAGAAGATGTGGCACATATATACAATGGAATATTACTCAGCCATAGAAAAAAACAAAATAGAGTTTTTTGTAGTGAGGTGGATGGACCTCACTACCTAGAGTGACCTAGAGTGTCATACAGAGTGAAGTAAGTCAGAAAGAGAAAAAGAATTACTGTATGTTAACACATATATATGGAATCAAAAAAAAAAAAATGGTTCTGATGAACCTAGGGGCATGACAGGAATAAAGACGCAGACGTAGAGAATGGACTTGAGGACACGGGGAGGGGGAAGGGTAAGCTGGGACAAAGTGAGAGAATGGCATGGACTTATATATACTACCCAATGTAAAATAGATAGCTAGTGGGAGGCAGCCGCATAGGAGATCAGCTCGGTGCTTTGTGACCACCTAGAGGGGTGGGATAGGGAGGGTGGGAGGGAGATGCAAGAGGGAGGAGATATGGGGAGATATAGATATATAGCTGATACACTTTGTTATAAAGCAGAAACTAACACACCATTGTAAAGCAATTATACTCCAATAAAGATGTTATAAAAATAAAATAAAGTGTATTTGCTTTTTTCCTGCAAGAGGCCTCATTTTTTCCATCAGACTCTCAAAGCAATTGGTGACTCAAAAAGGGTTAAATATCAGTAAACAATGGACATTCAAACAGACACTCTTTCCCATTTTCCTATAGCTAAAACCTGTGTCTAGACTGTCAATTTCCCTTGGGTCTAGATGACTGTGACAGCAGCATATCTGGCCTGCCTGCCTTCAGGCTCTCTAAGCTCCATATTATAACCAGTTGCCAGCACAACCATTTAAAAAATAATTTACTGCCTACGCTATCAAATTTGTTGAGGAGAGTTTGACTGTAGGTTGAAAAACAATCAAACTGTCAATAATTATGCTGTAACCAGGCATATGCAAACATACTTGATCTTAGTTCACTGTCCTGGAATTTCTTCCTGTTCCTGTTTTTATTAGTGGGGGAAATGGCCTTATTTATTTTGCTCATAAAGTAAACAAATTTTTCTTTAATATATAAAAATGAACTAGAAAATCTATTTTCCTGGTCACTTCAAGAAGAAAAGCCCATTTATTTATTTTAAGAAACCTTCTAGAGGGGGAATGGTCTATGTGTGGATATAAAGCAACTATTTTATTGAGTGCTTATAAACTACATTCAGTTGCCTGGAGAGAAGAATGAACACAGTGACCTCTAATTTAAAAGTTGAAGAGCTTTCTAGAAAGGTAACATCATACTAACTAACAGACCTTTACAGTTTACAAGTACTTTCATATAAATTATCTCATTTGATTATAACAAGAAGTAAGAAATTTATTATTATTCTCATTTTAAAGAATAACATAACAAAGGCTCAGAATGATGAAGTAATTGTCCAAGGTCACACAACCAGTAAGGGATGGAACTGGGACTCTTACATTTTCTGTTGCCATATTTCATACTCCTTCACATACGATGAGTAGCTCTCCAACCTCACTGTCACATAAAATTTTAGATAGTGCTTGTAATTTTATTACATACTCCTCAAATCCTGATACTCAAGTCATTAACACATAGAACAGGTTAAAAAAAAGCGGGCATTTTTTGAAAGGGTAAGAAAAAACAACATTGATATTCTAGAACATGTGCTTGTTTATATCATGGAGGCAGCTAGAACTCCCCAGTAGAAAGGTCTGTACAGAGGTACTACCTTATCACTGTACACCTGGCTATGTATAAGTCATAGGTAGAATACTCCCCCCTTTTCCTGCATTCTAATGAAAGCATTGTTCCTAATCTAGTTGTATATCTTTTATAAAATGACGCATGGGGGAAATTCCTTCTAGAGCTTCAAGGTAAGAAAGAGTTCTTTTCTCTACACGCCTTGAAAATATGCCTTATAATGACAGTTTTGTAGCCCACTTTTGTCTTGGTTGCCAAGAAACTCAGAGGCAAGTTGTATGCTTTGTCTCAATCATTTTCCTTCATTTAGGTTTTTTGGAATATTTTCTCTCTCTTTTTTCCCTTAAGATTTTTTTTTTTTTCTCTTTTAAACTATCTAGTTCACTTTTGCTATTTTTTTTGTTTTTTTAAAATTTATTTTTGGCTGTGTTGGGTCTTCGTTTCTGTGCGAGGGCTTTCTCCAGTTGTAGCGAGCAGAGGCCACTCTTCATTATGGTGCGCGGGCCTCTCACTGTCACGGCCTCTCCCGTTGTGGAGCACAGGCTCCAGATGTGCAGGCTCAGTAGTTGTGGCTCACGGGCTTAGTTGCTCCGTGGCATGTGGGATCTTCCCAGACCAGGGCTCGAACCCGTGTCCCCTGCATTGGCAGGCAGATTCTTAACCACTGCGCCACCAGGGAAGCCCTGCTATTGTTTTAATGGGGTTTTGTTTTACTAAAATTATGTGTTTTATCATAAGTCTTCTCAAGTCTTTTTTGAAGATACGCAGCGTGTAAATATACAGAATCCTACTCTAAGTAACACTAGGAAGACTACAAGCACTTATTCCACTGAAAAAAGAACAAAAGTACATACCAGGTACAAATGGTTTATTTAAATGCTTGAGAAGCTCACATAGAAGAAATTTTTGTTGTGAATGCACAGGGTAATAGAGTCCTGTTTTCTTTCCTTTATTTTTTGTTTTTGTCTTCTATCATGGTAAGAACATTTAACATGAAATCTACCCTCTCTTAAAAAATTTTTAAGTGCATAATACAATATTGTTAACTATAGGCACAATGCTGTAAAGCAGACCTCTACAATTTACACATCTTGGATAACTAACATTTTATACTCCTTAAACAGCAACTGCCCATTTCCCCCTGCCCCCAGCTGGCAACCACCATTCTACCCTCTGTTTCTATGAGTTTGACTATTTTAGATACCTCTTATGCTATAGATTGAAGGTTTGTGCCCTCCAGAATTCATATATTGAAATCTAATCCCAGTGTGATGGTATCTGGAGGTGGAGCCTTTAGGAAGTTATCAGGTCATGACGGCAGAACCCCCATGAATGGGATTAGTGCCCTTGTAAAAGAGACTGGAGCTCCCTTGCCCCTTTCTGCCATGTGAAGGCACAGCAAAAAGACAGTTGCATGAACTGGGAAGCAGGCTTTCACCAGACACTCAATCTGCCGGCACCATGATCTTGGACTTCCTGCCTCTAGAACTGTGAGAAATAAATTCCTGTTGTCTGTAAGTCACCCAGTCTATAGTATTCTGTTAGAGCAGCCTGAACGGACTAAGACATTAAAAAATTGGTATTGCAGTATTTGTCCTTCTGTGACTGGCTTATTTTACTCAGCATAACGCCCTCCAGGCCAACAGGTTCATGAAAAGATGCTCAATATCACTTATCAGGGAAATGCAAATCAAAACTACAATGAGATATCACCTCTCATCCATTAGGATGGCTATTATCAAAAAGAAGAAAGATAAGTGTTGGTGAGGATGTGAAGAAATTGGAACCCTTGTACAGTGTTGGTGGGAATGTAAAATGGTACAGCTGCTATGAAAAACAGCATAGAAGTTCCTCAAAATATTAAAAGTATCAATAGAACTACCACATGATAACAGCAATCCCACTTCTGGGTATTTATCCAAAAGAATTGAAATCAGAATCTCAGCAGGTATCTGAACTCTCACGTTCATTGTAGCATTATTCACAATAGCCAAGATGCCGAAACAAACTAAATGTCCATCGATGGGTCAATGGATAGAGAAAATGAGGTAAGGAATTCTTCTATTCTTATAATAAAGGTTCAGTGTCACTATAACAAGCATTTCATATGTCAGCAACAGTAAGTGTTAAGGTATTTGGTACTGTATGTTAACACTTATGTTAAAAAATACACTTTAGTATTACACTTATGTTTTATAATTACGCACATTTGGTGTGATGTGAAGAGATAATGGTGGAATTTTCTAAGGAAATTCTTGGTTGATACAGAATTGCATCAGACATGGATACAGAAATCAATCTGTATATATCTCACATATGTAATTATGTCACATATTCAATTCTGATTATTTTAGGAATACAATCCACATGTCACATACACATACATACAAGTATATACACATTTTTCAAAACAATGGCTACACAGAGAAAATCTCTAAGTATATAGTCTAAGGAACAATACTGAGGAAACACCCTTTATGGTCAAATTAACTCTAAAAGAGGAAAAGGAAACTGGCTGAGAAGTTAAAAGGTGAACCGAGACAGGTCTAAGAAATTTTTAGTACTGTCAAATAAAAACAAATCCATACTTAGGCAAGGAGAGACTTAAAAAGACTTACAATAGGGAGAACGCTCCTCCCTTAGGGTTTTAGGCATTCCAAAGCCAAACAGAAAAAGGGCTTTGCTTTTATAGGGAGAGGTAAGCAGGACTAGCAGGAATGTTGAGGGGAAGTAGAGCAAGCTGGTGGGGCTGAGCAGACAGCATGAGCAGGGTGGTATAAGAGGAAAAGTTTCTGTGGTCAGCCGATTTGGAATCAACTATTAACGAAAAACGGTCTGCATTTTAGTGCCTGCTTAGATTTGGGGGCAAGCCAAAGTTCAGGAACCTGTGTGTTGGGGGGTGTTGCCTGACCAGTTGGCTCAAGCCAAGTCAGTGGGTAAGAAATGGGCAACGGTGAGAACTGGGTCCATACCTGCAACCTAATGAAAAATATACACTATTGAAATACTAACTACTTTTTTGCCATAAAGATTCTTAGAAGAAGCTTAGTGGATTCAAGAAGCAGGCAAAGTACAGTTATCAGAAATTCTGCATTTATTCCCATTCACATCACTAAAATGCACATGATTTCGGCTAGTCATTTAAGTCTCCTATAAATCAACATAAGGTTTTTATTTATTTATTTTTTGTTTTGGAAAATGCATTTAATACTCATAAAAGATGCGTTATTGATATTCATACCTAATCAGCTTATTATTATTATTTTAAATTAATAAACACATTTAAAATTTTTACTTTTAACTCAGTGTTTTACAATAAATATCCATAGATATGGCCCACATAAACAAAATCTTCTCAGGGTCCCGAATAGTTTTTAACACTATAAAGGGGTCCCAACACCAGAAAGTTCAAGAACTACTGCGCTAGGCCAGTGGAACCACACAGAGTATTCCAAACTGTCATGTTCTCTCTCTCCTTCTCCTTCAGGTTTCTTTTTTTTTTTTTCTTTTTATTGGAGTATAACTGCTTTACAATGGTGTGTTAGTTTCTGCGTTATAACAAAGTGAATCATATATCATATAAATATATCCCCATATCTCTTCCCTCTTGCATCTCCCTCCATCCCAACCTCCCTATCCCACCCCTCTAGGTGGTCACAAAGCACTGAGCTGATCTCCCTGTGCTATGTGGCTGCTTCCCACTAGCTATCGGTTTTACATTTGGTAGTGTATATATGTCCATGCCACTCTCTCATTTCGTCCCAGCTTCCCCTTCCCCTTCCCCGTATCCTCAAGTCCATTATGAAGTAGGTCTGCATCTTTATTCCAGTCCTGCCCCTAGGTTCTTCATTACCATTTTTTTTTTTTTAGATTCCATATATATGCGTTAACATACAGTAATTGTTTTTCTCTTTCTGACTTACTTCACTCTGTATGACAGACTCTAGGTCCATCCACCTCACTACAAATAACTCAATTTCGCTTCTTTTTATGGCTGAGTAATATTCCACTTACACATGTGCCACGTCTTCTTTATCTATTCATTTGTCGATGGACACTTAGGTTGCGTCCATGTACTGGCTATTGTAAATAAAGCTGCAACGAACACTGTGTTACATGACTCTTTTTGAATTACGGTTTTCTCAGGGTATATGCCCAGTAGTGGGATTGCTGGGTCATATGGTAGTTTTACTTTTAGTTTTTTAAGGAACCTCCAAACTGTTCTCCATAGTGGCTGTATCAATTTACATTCCCACCAACAGTGCAAGAGGGTTCCATTTTCTCCACACCCTCTCCAGCATTTATTGTTTGTACATTTTTTGATGACGGCCATTTGGACTGCTGTGGGGTGATACCTCATTGTAGTTTTGTTTGCATTTCTCTAATGATTAGTGATGTTGAGCATACTTTTATGTTTTTGTTGGCAATCTGTATATCTTCTTTGGAGAAATGTCTATTTAGGACTTCTGCCCATTTTTGGATTGGGTTGTTTGTTTTTCTGATATTGAGCTGCATGTAAATTTTGGAGATTAATCCTTTGCCAGTTGCTTCATTTGCAAATATTTTCTCCCACTCAGAGGGTTGTCTTTTCGTCTTGTTTATGATTTCCTCTGCTGTGCAAAAGCTTTTAAGTTTCCTTAGGTCCCATTTGTTTATTTTTGTTCTTATTTCCATTTCTCTGCGAGGTGGGTCAAAAAGGATCTTGCTGTGATTTACGTCAGAGTGTTCTGCCTATGTTTTCCTCTAAGAGTTTTATAGTGTCTGGCCTTCCATTTAGGTCTTTAATCCATTTTAAGTTTCTTTTTGTGTATGGTGTTAGGGAGTGTTCTAATTTCATTTTTTACATGTAGCTGTCCAGTTTTCCCAGCACCACTTATTGAAGAGGCTTTCTTTCTACACTGCATATTCTTGCCTCCTTTATCAAAAAAAAAAGTGACCATAAGTGTGTGGGTTTATCTCTCGGCTTTCTATCCTGTTCCATTGATCTACATTACTGTTTTTGTGCCAGTACCATACTGTCTTGATTACTGTAGCTTTGTAGTATAGTCTGAAGTCAGGGAGCCTGATTCCTCCAGCTTCGTTTTTCTTTCTCAAGATTGCTTTGACTATTCACGGTCTTTTGTGTTTCCATACAAATTGTGAACTTTTGTGTTCCAGTTCTGTGAAAAATGCCAGTGGTAGTTTGATAGGGATTGCACTGAATCTGTAGATTGCTTCGGGTAGTAGAATCAATTTCACAATGTTGATTCTTCAAATCCAAGAACATGGTATATGTCTCTCCATCTGTTTGTATCATCTTTAATTTCTTTCATCAGTGTCTTATAGCTTTCTGCATACAGGTCTTTTGTCTCAATAAGTAGGTTTACTCCTAGGTATTTTATTCTTTTTGTTGCAATGCTAAATGGGAGTGTTTCCTTAATTTCACACTTTCAGATTTTTCATCATTAGTTTATAGGAATGCAAGAGATTTCTGTGTATTAATTTTGTATCCTGCTACTTTACCAAATTCATTGATTAGCTCTAGTATTTTTCTGGTAGCATCTTTAGGATTCTCTATGTAGAGTATCATGTCATCTGCAAAGAGTGACAGCTTTACTTCTTCTTTTTTGATTTGGATTCCTTTCATTTCCTTTTCTTCTCTGATTGCTGTGGCTGAAACTTCCAAAACTCTGTAGAATAATAGTGGTGAGAATGGGCAACATTGTCTTGTTCCTGATCTTAGTGGAAATGGTTTCAGTTTTTCACCATTGAGAACGATGTTGGCTGTGCGTTTGTCAGATATGGGCTTTATTATGTTGAGGAGAGTTCCGTCTACACCTACTTTCTGGAGGGTTTTTATCATAAATCGGTATTGAATTTTGTCAAAAGCTTTTTCTGCATCTATTGAGATGATCATATGGTTTTTATCCTTCAGTTTGTTAAAACGGTGTATCACATTGATTGATTTGCATATATTGAAGAATCCTTGCATTCCTGGGATAAATCCACATGATTATGGTGTATAATCCTTTTAATGTGCTGTTGGATTCTGTTTGCTAATATTTTGTTGAGGATTTTTGCAAGAATGTTCATCAGTGATACTGGCTTGTAGTTTTGTTTCTTTGTGACATCCCTGTCTGGTTTTGCTATCAGGGTGATGGTGGCCTCATAGAATGACTTTGGGAGTGTTCCTCTCTCTGCTATATTTTCAAAGAGTTTGAGAAGGATAGGTGTTAGCTCTTCTCTAAATGTTTGACAGAATTTTCCTGTAAAGCAATCTGGTCCTGCGCTTTTGTTTGTTGGAAGATTTTTAATCACAGTTTCAATTTCAGTGCTTGTGATTGGTCTGTTCATATTTTCTCTTTCTGCCTGGTTCAGTCTCAGAAGGTTGTGCTTTTCTAAGAATTTGTCCATTTCTTCCAGGTTGTCCATTTTATTGGCATATAGTTGCTTGTAGTAATCTCTCATGACCCTTTGTATTTCTGCAGTGTCAGTTGTTACTTCTCCTTTTTCATTTCTAATTCTATTGATTTGAGTCTTCTCCCTTTTATTCTTGATGAGTCTGGCTAATAGTTTATTAATTTTGTTTACCTTCTCAAAGAGCCAGCTTTTAGTTTTATTGATCTTTTCTATTGTTTCCTTCATTTCTTTTTCATTTATTTCTGATGTGATCTTTATGATTTTTTCCTTCTGCTAACTTTGGGGTTTTTTTGTTCTTTCTCTAATTGCTTTAGATGCAAAGTTAGGTTGCTTATTCGAAATGTGTCCTGTTTCTTAAGGTAGGATTGTATTGCTATAAACTTCCCTCTTAGAACTGCTTTTGCTGCATCTCATAGGTTTTGGGTCATAGTGTTTTCATTGTCATTTGTTTTTAGGTATTTTCTTTATTTCCTCTTTGATTTTTTCAGTGATTTCTTGGTTATCAAGCAGTATATTGTTTAGCCTCCACATGTTTTATTTTTTCACAGATTTCTTCCTGTAATTGATATCTAGTCTCATAGCATTGTGGTCAGAAAGATACTTAATATGATTTCAATTTTCTTAAATTTACCAAGGCTTGATTTGTGACCCAAGATATGATCTATCCTGGAGAATGTTCCATGAGTACTTGAAAAGAAAGTGTATTATGTTTTTTTTGGATGGAATGTCCCATAAATATCAATTAAGTCCATCTTGTTTAATGTGTCATTTAAAGCTTGTGTTTCCTTATTTATTTTCATTTTGGATGATCTGTCCATTGGTGAAAGTGGGGTGTTAAGTTCCCCTACTATGATTGTGTTACCTTCGATTTCCCCTTTTATGGTTGTTAGTAGTTGCCTTATGTATTGAGGTCCTCCTACGTTGGGTATATAGATATTTACAATTGTTATATCTTCTTCCTGGATTGGTCCCTTGATCATTATGTAGTGTCCTTCTTTGTCTCTTGTAATAGTCTTTATTTTTAAATTATGTTGACTGATATAAGAATTGTTACTCCAGCTTTCTTTTGATTTCCATTTGCATGGAATATCTTTTTCCATCCCCTCACTTTCAGTCTGTATGTGTCCCTAGGCCTGAAGTGGGTCTCTTGTAGACAGCATATATACAGGTCTTGTTTTTGTATCCATTCAGCTAGTCTATGTCTTTAGGTTGGAGAATTTAATTCATTTACATTTAAGGTAATTATTGATATGTATGTTCCTACTACGATTTTCTTAATTGTTTTGGGTTTGTTATTGTAGGTCTTTTCCTTCTCTTGTGTTTGTTGCGTAGAGAAGTTCCTTTAGCATTTGTTGTAAAGCTGGTTTGGTGGTACTGTATTCTGTTAGCTTTTGCTTGTCTGTAAACGTTTTAATATCTTCATCAAATGTAAATGAGATCCTTGCTGGGTAGAGTAATCTTGGTTGTAGGTTCTTCTCCTTCATCACTTTAAATATATACTGGAACTGCCTTCTGGCTTGCAGAGTTTCTGCTGAAAGATCAGCTGTTATCCTTATGGGGATTCCCTTGTGTGTTATTTGTTGTTTTTCCCTTGCTGCTTTTAATATTTTTTCTTGGTGTTTAATATTTGATAGTTTGATTAACATGTGTCTTGGCATGCTTCTCCTTGGATTTATCCTGTATGGGACTGTCTGTGCTTCCTGGACTTGATTAACTATTTCCTTTCCCATATTAGGGAAGTTTTCAACTATAATCTCTTCAAATATTTTCTCAGTCCCCTTCTTTTTCTCTTCTGGGACCCCTATAATTCGAATGTTGGTGTGTTTAATGTTGTCCCAGAGGTCCCTGAGACTGTCCCTCAATTCTTTTCATTCTTTTTTCTTTATTCTGCTCTGTGGTAGTTATTTCCACTATTTTATCTTCCAGGTCACTTATTCGTCTTGTGCCTCAGTTATTCTGCTATTGATTCCTTCTAGAGAATCTTCAATTTCATGTATTGTTGTTCTTCATTGCTTCTGTGCTCTTTAATTCTTCTAGGTCCTTGTTAAACGTTTCTTGTATTTTCTCCACTCTATTTCCAAGATTTTGGATCATCTTTACTACCATTATTCTTAATTCTTTTTCAGGTAGACTGCCTATTTCCTCTTCATTTGTGTGGTCTGGTGGGTTTTTACCTTGCTCCTTCATCTGCTGTGTGTTTCTCTGTCTTCTCATTTTGCTTCACTTACTGTATTTGGGATCTCCTTTTCGCAGGCTGCAGGTTCGTATTTCCTGTTGTTTTTGGTGTCTGTCCCCAGTGGCTAAGGTTGGTTCAGTGGGTTGTATAGGCTTCCTGATGGAGGGAACTAGTGCCTGTGTTCTGGTGTATGAGGCTGGATCTTGTCTTTCTGGTGGGCACGTCCATGTCTGGTGTTGTGTTTTGGGGTGTGTGTGACTTTATTATTATTTTAGGCAGCCTCTCTGCTAATGGGTGGGGTTGTGTTCCTGTCTTACTAGTTTTTGCAATAGGGTGTCCAGCACTGTAGCTGGCTGGTCATTGAGTGCAGCTGGGTCTTAGCATTGAGATGGAGATCTCTAGGAGATTTTTGCCATTTGATATTACTTGGAGCTGGGAAGTCTCTGGTGGACCAATGTCCTGAACTCGGCTCTCCCATCTCAGAGGCACAGGCCTGATGACTGGCCGAAGCACCAAGAGCCTGTCATCCACACGTCTCAGAATAAAAGGGAGAAAAAAAGAAAGAAAGAAAGAAGAATATAAAATAAAATAACGTTATTAAAATAAAAAATAAAAAATTAAAAAATTTAAAAATTAATTTAAAAAAAGAAAGAAAGAGAGCAACCAAACCAAAAAACAAATCTACCAATGATAACAAGCACTAAAAACTATACTAAAAAAAAAAAAAAAAAGTACAGACAGAACACTAGGACAAATGAAATGGTAAAAGCAAAGCTATATAGACAAAATCACACACAGAAGTATACACATACACACTCACAAAAATAAAAGAAGGAAAAAATATATTGTTGCTCCCAAAGTCCACTGCCTCAGTTTGGGATGATTCGTTGTCTATTCAGGTATTCCACAGATGCAGGGTACATCAAGTTGATTGTGGAGATTTAATCGGCTGCTCCTGAGGCTGCTGGGAGAGATTTCCCTTTCTCTTCTTTGTTGGCACAGCTCCTGGGGTTCAGCTTTGGATTTGGCCCCAGCTCTGCGTGGAGGTCACATGAGGGTGTCTGTTTCCCGCCGAGACAGGACGGGGTTAATGTAGCAGCTGATTCAGGGGCTCTGGCTCACTCAGGCCGGGGAAAGGAAGGGTACGGAATGCTTGTCGAGCCTGCGGCGACCGAGGCCAGCATGACCTTGCACCAGCCTGAGGCACGCTGTGCGGAAGTTCTCCCAGGGAAGTCGTCCCTCGATCACGAGACCCTGGCAGTGGCGGGCTGCACAGGCTCCCAGGAGGGGAGGTGTGGACAGTGACCTCTGCTTGCACACAGGCTTCTTGGTGGCGGCAGCAGCAGCCTTATTATATACCATGCCCGTCTATGGGGTCCGTGCTGATAGCTGTGGCTTGCGCCCATCTCTGGAGCGCCTTTAAGTGGCACTCTTCTTAATCCCCTCTCCTCGCGCACCAGGAAACAAAGACGCAAGAAAAAGTCTCTTGCCTCTTCGCCAGCTCCAGACTTTTTCCCCAACTGCCTCCTGACTAGCAGTGGCGCACTAGACCCCTTCAGGCTGTGTTCACGCAGCCAACCCCAGTCCTCTCCCGGGAACCGACCTCCGAAGCCCGAGCCTCAGCTCCCAGCCCCCGCCCGCCCTGGCGGATGAGCAGACAAGCCTCTCGGGCTGGTGAGTGCCGGTCGGCACCAATCCTCTGTGTGGGAATCTCTCCACTTTGCCCTCTGCACCCCTGTTGTTGTGCTCTCCTCCGTGGCTGCGAAGCTTCCCCGCTCTGCCACCCGCAGTCTCCGCCCACGAAGGGGCTTCTAGTGTGTGGAAACCTTTCCTCCTTCACCGCTCCCTCCCACTGGTGCGGGTCCAGTCCCTATTCTTTTGTCTTTGCATGTTCTTTTTTCTTTTGCCCTACCCAGGTATGTGGGGTGTTTTTTGCCTTTTGGGAGCTCTGAGGTCTTCTGCCAGCGTTCAGTAGGTGTTCTGTAGGAGTTGCTCCACATGTAGATGTATTTCTGATGTATTTGTGGGGAGGAAGGTGATCTCCATGTCTTACTCCTTCCACCTTGAAGGAGTAAGCTTCCATCTTGAAGCTCCTCGATAAGGTTTATTAAAAGAGCTGAGATGCTTCGTAGAAAGTCACTTTTGCATATAAAAACAAAGAACTTAAATATCTTACACACCTCTCTCAATTAAAATATGCACTTATTACATTAATATATTTTAAAAGCAATGTAAATTGAGGATCTGGCAATATTCCTAGAAGAATCTAGTTGAAATACACATAGTTGAGATTTATTGATCATTTGTCCTTAAGAAATTAAGTGGAAAGTTTTAAAGAAGGACACTCTGCCAAAGAATGCCCATAAAACAAAAGATAAAAGCATGAGTCATACAATTATAGAGTTGGAAAAGATATAGTCCTACCATTTATTTTCAAATTAAGAAACTTAGGTCCATTGTGAGGTGTTATTTTCCAAGTCACACAGCAAGTTAGCTCAGTGGTGGGAGTAGTAATCAGATCAGAGCTCTCTTCCTCACTGACGGTGAACTTCACCAATGCAATTTTGTTTCACAGATTATAAAAATAAGGTAAAGCCATGACTGTTGTTAAATGAGAAGAAGCTGCAGAGAAATGTATATAGCTTGACCTCGTATTTTTAAAACATAAGCAACATCTACCTATCTATTATCTATCTATCATCTTTCTGTTTGTAATTGCATGAAAGAAACTGAAGAAAAGCACAAGTATATACTCCATGTTAACATTGGATATTCATAGGAGTGATAAAGCAAGGGGGTAAGAAAAAAAGTAAGAAAACAGAGTTTTGTGAAATGGTAACATGAAAATGAAGATTGCAAAATTCTATCTATAAAATTATTAATACATAAAAATTGACTGTGCACATAGACAAAGGCTAGAAGGTCACTAGAATATGTACACAGACCAGGACATGGACAAAAGAAAAAAAATCATTTGATCGGGGTTGGGTTATGGATATATTAAAAATTTGTGTTGTTATTTAAAAATAGTTTTTGCAGTAACAAAAACTAAATCAAATGAATCCCCTTTCTGCAACCACTGAAACACACCTATTTTAACTTAGAACTAATAAAAAGACTTAATCACGTATTCAATAAGGTGTTCACTTGGCAAAATTTAATCACCACTGATGGCTATAACATTTATATGTTTTACATATAAGTGTTTATGTATATGTGGTTGCATATTTGTGACTGCATAAATTTCAATTTGTTTACCATTTTATTTATTTACTAAATTGGCATATACTTTCTTCTAGTGAATGATGTAGACAATGAAAATATAAGTAACGTACACTCACTCTAAAAATTTAGGAGAGCAGAAAATAAAAATCACTGATAGTCTCACCCAGTGATATTCAGTTAATTTTTTTGCATATGTCCTTCCAGATGTTTTTCATGCATGTGTATTAAAAAATGGGATATAATTTACTTGGTTATCTACTTTTTTCACTTAGTAGTATATTATGGCTATATTTCCATGGTAGTAAATATAGATACAATGTCATTTTTAATTAGCTATTTAACATTTCATCATAAGGAATTACAGTAACTCATTTTACAAATTTTCTATTAATGGTGATTTGGTTTGATTCTATTTCTTAAATGGCCATAACCAATGCTGATATGAACATCTTTATATACACATATTTTGCTCTTGTCCTGTTGTTTCCTTAGGATACATTCATAAAAGTAATATTGCTGGGTACCACTGTTCTTAAATTTATATAGCTCTCTAGAAGTTTATACTTAAGTATCAAAAATACCGGTAGATGAGAAGCCCTTTGTTACCAGAATAGTGTATCATAGAAACAACCAGTATAAGCTATGAAGTTTTTCTCATGGGTAAGTGACCCATGTTTATCACTTCATTCTTCATTGTATTTTGGGAAAACAAATTTGTATCTAAAAGTAATCATTATGATGATCCATAACTTATGAAGGCCTGTTGTCTATATTTCAAATTACTCCCAATTATTTTTACTTCCGACTGTCTTACAAGTATGAGGTTGTTAATGGTGGACTTTGTAAAATGCACTGACATTTATATAGAAGTCATGCAACTAGTATTTTTAAAGTGTCTATAAAGGAGACTCTTTGCACTGTTTTTCAGCTTAATGGTGAATGGGCAAAGGGCTATGGTCTAGCAAAAATATCAGCCATACCCTGAAGATACTCATAATATATTAGAAATAATGGGCCATTATCCATCCTTTGTTTCACTGGAAATTTTTTTAAGAGAAAAATGGATAGAAGGGACTTGAAAAAATGAGTTTTTAACAATTTGAGCTTCCCAGTGATAGAATACATTGTCTCTGGAAGTAGTGAGCAGATGTTGATTGATCATATATGAAAGATGTTATGGAAAGTATTTCAGTATAACTACAGTAGAAGATGCACTTGTTCACCTCTCTAGGCCTCTTCTAGAAGGTTAAATATTCCGTTGAATTGAAAAAGTTTACCAGTTCTAACTACTGATACATCATAGGCAAATATTAGGCCACAGAATAACACCCAACTATTTTATACTTAAGAGAAAACAAATTTCACATATGAATATTACTTGTAATTTCAAAACCAGAGAATCTCAGCCATATTTTAGTGATCAAAATCTTTATTATGTAGGTTATTTTAGTTTTTAATGACTATTTGGAATAGTCATTAAAAGATGTTAAATAAATTTTAGTGTCTATTGTGCTAAGGACACAATTGTTTGGTTGATTAAACACTATCTCTTGATAAAGATTAGTTAACTCATGCTAGCCTAATGATTACTGTACCTCATACTGTTACATGGTTATTCTATTATTAAGGAGTTTCTTAGATTTAATCTATCTGAAAAAAAAACTAAGTTACTCAGTGAAGTGTTACATAAAATAATAATAAAAATTAATCCTCTCTTGATTTAGACAATAGTGTGCCTGTATGCTAACGTATGCCACTACCCACCTTCCCCAGTTGGTTCTATTAAAAATAGTGCTGTAAAAAGAAATAAAAATAAAAAATAAGTTATGCCTGTTGCAAAGCACTTCACAGAGAGGCTTTTATGTACCATTTAACAGTTCATGGAAAAAATATTACTGGAGGCAAGGAAAATTCTTCCTCTGAAAATAAGTGAAACCCAAATCATTATTAGCATATGCTTTCACTTTCGGGAGGTAGGAGATATTCAGGCTTGTGATTCATTTAAATATATGACCATGTGGCCTGTGCTTTGGGAGGGCTTTGGGGTTTAAGCTAAAGTCTTCCATACCAATAGTTAGGCTTTGCTAAGGGAAAGTGGTTGGTTTTACATGTAAACACCTCAGTTGGCTCCCCATAGTGCATATGCTCATGAATTGAACTAAAGAGAAAGAAGCAAAGGGCTGTCTGTTGTTCTTTATAGTAACATATTTTATTGAAAGGAGTATGAACTTCTGGAAGAAACAAAACTAGGTTTGAAGCAGTTGACTTTGACAAGTTACCCTTTCTTAGCCTTTCTTCATCTATAAAATGGGTATAATAATACCTCACCGAGTTATTTGGAGAACTGAATGCTCACAGGAGTAAACTGCACAGCATCTGGCACACAGTAAGAATGGAATACAATTCAGCTTCTTTCCTCTTTGTCATTTCTCTAATAGGGCAACTCTAGGAAACTGTAAATACATTTTTTTAAAAAAGTTGTTCTCCTAGAGTTTGAGGAATGATATTCCCATCAGCAACCTTAGCAGGAGCACAGCTATCAGCTGCATTGATGGCAAAGAACCTCCGGATGCAGATCTGAACTGTGTGAGTAAATATCAGGGGCCTGGAAGCAACCAAAACATCAGGGAGGAGCAGCTTCTGGGGCTGTGGAGATATCTGCCGTAGCCACTTAGAAACAGACTCTCTTTGGGGAAAGGATCATGTGAACTCTCTCTGTTCCTGTAGACCAGGGAGAAGGTGGAGCTTAGCTCAGGAGGAGAGAACACTTACTCTGCCTTAGCGAGTCCCTAAATTCCTAGAAACTCTCCATGGAAGGTCTCTATGGCTATAAGGAACCCTGCACTGTAACCTGGCCCTCAGACTCTTGGAGGAAGAGAAGCAAAAGCTTAGAAAGCAGGGCTCTGGATTATTGTTAACTGCTGCTTTCAGAGCTATGTATTCTCTTAAGCAAATAACTTAAGAGTTGCTTTATCTATCCAATATAGACAGTGTACTCTATGGTAAAATCCTTTACAAATACTTTATAATTAAAATTTAGATGAAATTCATACATTGGCAAAAGTAGATTTTTAAAAGATAAGACTCTAGAATATTTCTCTTTGAATACAATTCAATCTTAAGTATAAGGACAAAAATCCCAGCCTCAAAAAATACGTTTTAACTAAATACTATTTTTTATATTCAGGTACCTGAGATCAATCTAATATAGTCCATATACCTAAAGTCCTTGTAGCAGGAGATGAGTGAGGCCAGTTTAGAAATAGGAGGGTGTTTATAAGATTATCAGCCACCCCTGGACTGTAAAGTCTGGGCACTTGGTTACTTTGCATATTTGCTGTTGTGTAACAATAAGCAGATCCTGTGGAGCCAATTATTGCCTCCACTTTACTTAAGTGATTCTCAATCTCATCAAGAAGATCATCAACTTGATTCTTGGAAAGTGTGACAACATGAAGTAGTTCCAATGAATATGGTAAATTTCCTAACATGAAAGTACTTCCTTGTGATACAAAGACAATGGTTAAGAAATAAAACTTCAAGAAAGACTCCACGTGAAAAAAACTTAGAATATGAAGAGTTATATCTTAACTACAGTTTTTACTGATCAAAAAGAAAGATTTCCCAAGTATCTTCCTGTGTGGTGTACACTCTAATTAGAAAGGTAAGTCATGCATACCTGGATAAGAAAGTAAGAGAATTTATATTTATTGATCACCTGCTATGTTTTAGGCTACAGTAGTACAATCGTATAATTTAACCTTGCAGGAGTCTTATGAGGTGGTTGTTAAAACTCTGAATTTATAGGGGAAGAAACTGAGATCAAAGAGGTCACAAAGCCACTGAGATGCAACATTGGGATCTGAAGCCAAATCTATCTAACCTTAAAATCTTTTCTCTGAAAAAATCCTATACATGGCTGTACACGATGACATAGAATGTATTATCATATCACATATGCAGCACCACCAAAGAGCAGGATGTTCTACATAATACGAGGTATTGATATAACTGAATCCTACTGCCAATGCCAATTTATCTGGCATTTAAGTCTGATTTCAAGTGGGAAACCAGACGTTATGTTTGTGAAAAACATCCATTAATATTAGTCTGAGTGAGAACCTAAGGGACTGACCTAAAATAAATTCAGTAAATGTTATTTACTTTTATTTCTATCTTAGTCCTGGAGAGTTGGGGCTGCCAGATAAGCTTCAAACTACTGTATAATTGCTGAGGAACTTTTTTAAAAGAGAGAAAAATGATTTCTATGGGTGAAACTAGTTATACAATTCATAGAGACTGCTCAAACTTTGAGCTGGTTCATATTTTTAGGAATGAAGATGGAAGAGTTCCAACTCCCTTCCTGGTCCAATAAATATTTTGTTTACAAAAATACCTGAAATTGCAAATGCAAGCGCGGCGGGAGGAGGGCAAACAAAAACAATGAAACATAAGGGGCAACAGCATGGAAAATTTAATGCTGATCCTTGATCCATCATGTATCTCCACTGCTTATGATTTTAGTCTCCCAATCACCTTCTGAGGTTTTTAGCAACAAACATCATAAATGCTCATAGAACTATGCATCTGTGATGAAGCCAGTCGTAGTGCTTGGCTCAGTGACCTTCCAAAACAAAACTGTAGATGCCGACAACACAATACTAGGTAAAGTACCATTGCCTCGTGCTCACTCTAAATTGACTTCCCATTGGTTTTACTGCACATGTCTTCCTCATTGTCAAGCAAAAAGAGAATACTCAGATTTCATAAAAATAATTTAGCACATTTAAATCAATGCATTCTAAAGGGACTTCCTTGGTGGCACAGTGGTTAAGAATCCACCTGCCAATGCAGGGGACACGGGTTTGATCCCTGGTCTGAGAAGATCCCACATGCCAAGAAGCAACTAAGCCTGTGCGCCACAACTCCTGAGCCTGCGCTCTAGAGTCTGTGAGCCACAACTACTGAGCGCGCGTACCACAACTACTGAAGCCCGCGCGCCTAGAGCCCGTGCTCCATAAGAGAAGCCACCGCAGTGAGAAGCCCGTGCACCGCAACAAAGAGTAGCTCCTGCTCGCCGCAACTAGAGAAAGCCAGTGCACAGCAACAAAGACCCAACGCAGCCAAAACGAACAAACAAACAAACATCTAGATTATCCTCTTCTCCTTGCTGGGGTAGCCTGGAGTTTTATGCTCTCTTTTAGTAATTACTCTTCTCTGGTACCATCTGACTGTCGGGCTTGTTATGACCTGCACTCTAACTGACACGCCACAATTCCAGGGAATACAGCAAATTTAACATGAAGGCTGTGAGACTAGCTGACATTGTAAAGTTCTTAAAAGAAGGGCTGATGTGTGGTTACCTTGATATGCCCACACTGTCTAAAACAGCATCTCCCTCATGATAGGGCAAGGGAGAGGTAAAATTTAATACATGTCTACATGTATCATACTCTACTTATATGCCATTGCATATGTCTCTACGACGATCCTACATTAATATCTCCATTTCTGTTGATGGGGAAACTGAGTGAGTTGCCGAAGATCAAGCAGCTAGTAAATAGCAGGACTGATATTTGAATTCACTTCTGTCTGACTTTTTATTCCACCATGCGATTTCCTGGCCACACTCAGTACCCAATACATTATTTGTGGAATGTCATCTTCACGGGGTTGTCTATCACTTCTCCAGTTCTGTCTAGTCTCGAGAGGGAAAAGCCTGCACCACTAAAGCTGTAATTCACAAATGGCCTAATGGCCAATTGGAATGCCACATGTTATGGTCAATCACTTAGTGCATAACTAGTGTGTAATTAAGAAGTGAAAATTAAGGCGCATACAGAACCAGTCTTTGTTAATAGTAATGATGCTTTGGGGACTGAGTCTTCATTTTCATTATCACTGTAGAAAAATAGTAAATAAAGGCAGTGGGTAGGATGGTGATCTGAGAGGTGAAACGAGGGTAATTTAAGGGAAAATAATCTGTGGATTTATTTATTATTAAAATGCCCTTCAAAGGCAATTTTGCCCGAGTGGCAATTTTAACATTTGTACTTATTTTCATTATAATAAAATTTATGATATTTTCGCAATTCTATGGTACTATCTGAAGAATTTTACATTAGAATGTTCAATGTCACCTAAGTCTTCCAACAGAGAAGCATTAAATCTCTGCTTGAATATTCTCAGTAACGGGGAACTTACTATGATAAGAAAATACATTCTTACCTTCACATCAGTCAAAAATCTGCATTCCTACAGCTTTCTTGAAATTATTCTGTAAGCATATCTGAAAGAACTATATGGCAACATACATTCTTAGGCTAGTTCTCTGGATACTGGAAAAGTCCTCAATGTTTATCAGCATTTCTGTGTGAGAGAGCTAGCTACACATGCCATCAAGCTTGTGTCACTAAACAAATGCACACAATTTTGGTAATTTTTTTCATAATTTTTCAGTTTTTAAAATCTAAAACAAACACGTGTTTTAGAAAAAAAAAACTGTCTCGTTTTTAAAGAAATTATCACTTAATTAACATGGAGCCCAGCCATATTAGAACAATTTAAGTTCATACTTGTCCCAGCATAGGAGCAAGGAGTGGGGTGCTCCTGCAAGGGTATCATTTAGACCTGAATGTTCCCTTCATTGACTGCAACCCCAGATTTCAATGTCACTTCTTGTCTACCCAGGCCCAGTGCACCAGAAGAGAGCGCTTCTCCAACTTTCCTGTGCTTAACAGTCACTTAGAGTGCTGTTTAAAAGACTCTGGTGACTATCAAAGGGCCACAAGGACTGTAACTGTTTACCCTGTGATATATTTAGGCTTCTCTCCTACAGACCTTAATCTTATCATCTCTACAGAAACATCAACTATCACTACTAACTTCAAGTTTTAAATGACGTTCCACTCTTGAGCTTTAATTATAGGGAAGAAAACAATACCTTGTAAGGGTGATTGCAGAACCGACTATTTGTGAGACACGCTGCTAGGTATTCTGGGATACAAGAAGATGAATAACACACAGTTCTTGCCATACTGGAGCTTACAATTTAGGAGAAGTTGTTAATCAATTGGCCAGGATGAATGGGACGTTTCACGGAATGAGAAATAGTAGTGTGTTGTTACCATGTTCTAGAACATTTTGAATTGCTTCATACTTAGCTCTACATAAAGTTGGAATTTCATTAATGTTAACTGGCATAGTAAAATAGCACATGGGGAAAAATCTCTCAGTTTGCTAAATCAGTATAATTGATGTTGTTTAGAGGTTATAGTTGTTTGATATGAATGGAAAAAAATAATTTGTAGCTACTATTGTTATGGTAAAACATGAAATTATCTATAGACTCCTATCATTTCAGAGCTAGTTCTTGAGCACATTTATTCCTTACAACATAGAGGAGAGGTTTCCTTACTTGTGTTCTCACCATTAATTTCTTCAAGTTCGCTGTTAATTCCAACATCTATGGAACTCATTATTTTGTCAATCTGTGAGAAACAAAAACCATATAAAGGAATTATTACATTCACTTATAGTGTTGCACTTTTATTTATTTTTTATTTAAAAATTTTTAATTTATTTTTATTTTTTATACAAAATTTAAAGGTTAGTTTCCATTTACAGTGATTACAAAATATTGGCTATATTCCCTGTGTTGTACAATACATCCTTGAGCCTATCTTACAGCCAATAGTTTGTACCTCTTAATCCCCCACCCTATGTTGCCCCTCTCCCCTGCCACTGGTAACCACTAGTTTGATTTCTATATCTGTACGTCTGCTTCTTTTTTGTTACAGTCACTAGTTTGTTATGTTTTTTAGATTCCATATATATGTGATATAATATAGTATTTGTCTCTCTCTGTCTGACTGATTTCACTTAGCATACAGCATTGCATTTTAAAATACTTTCATATGCCAGAAGCATATATGCTTTTTTTTCCCAGAAGCATATATTCTTGATATTATTACCATTGCAATTCAACAATTAAGAGACCGACAGAGAAGGGTTTAAAGGGAGGCAGACATCTTTTGAAATGCTTTTAGAAATACATATTATATTTCCCTTTCTTAAACTTTCAAAATCAGCTTGCCTTTTCTTTGTATTTCCTAAAATGAACTTTGTTTGGACCTACATGGGTCAGTAAGTTAGAAATTGTGTATTCTTTAAACTCAGATGGGGAAGGAGCTGAAGATAAATTCACGTGACGATGTCTACCCTCTCGGGCATACTTCCTCTTCTGAGAGCGTGCATCTCATCTGACCAGTGAAGCATGACCATTAGAACCAAGTTCTTGTTAAATGGTTTAACCAGACACAAGCTGATTTGTAGCATGTAATCACAAGAATCTAGGCATGGAGACAACCTGATGCTAAGAGGTAAGTTAAATGTTAATTAATCCTGCCATGTTCCAAAAAGGATCTCCAGATGTTATTCACAGAGTTAATAAATATAAGAAATGGATAGATCTGAATAAACTATCAATCTACTACTATGGAATGTATAGGAAGATGTGACTGTCAGAGCTTTAGCTATTTATGGTTTAATCCCTCTCCTCATCATCCTAGCAACCTTAGGAAGACAGCAGGTTTCAGAAAGGACAGTGAGCATTACTTAAAGGTCCCATTTTGTTCACCCTGAAACAGGTGCAGAGAGATTAAGTGATTTTCTCTAACAGCTCAATTCAGAATGTCAATACCAGAACCATTTCCATTTCTAGTTCTCAGAATACTATAGTGACCTACTGTGCTTCAAAACCTAATCCAACCAGCACAATCTTCTGAGAGACAAAATGTGACATGTTAGAATGAAATGCCAAGGAAGAGTGTGGTCCATTCTTTGAAGAAATTCAAGAAAAAGCAAGAGACTTCATTACTTTATTATATAATAATGATGTCAGGGAAAAGGATGATATTTTATAACCTTACAAGGGCACTTGCTTTCTGAGTAATTCTATGAAATTAAAGACTTTGTCTTTAAGTAGAGCTTAAATTGGTGATACTGGACTATAACATATTTTTCTTTAATGTCTCTCTAATAGTTGTAAAGGGAAATATTAAGTAATTTGTGTTTTTTGTATGGTATTTGGAGAAAGGCCAGGACCATTCTGTTTATCATCAAGATTATAAAAGTCCTTCTGAAACTATAAGATACTTTAAAGAAGGGAGATGAGCTAACAAAGAGTTTAGCAAGTAACAAAATGATATGGAGCAACAAAAATACAAATATTTTTCTCAATTTGTCAGCTGCAATGCTTGGTAGGACACAATGTGAACATTTTCTTGTACCTCATAGCTAGTTATTACTTCTGCTTGATATCAATTTCTATAGAAACAACAGATTTCCCCTCATGTGTTGTTTTCACACTCACTGTGAAATTATCATGTGACACCTCTGGAACCTTTCCCTTCCACTTGGAATTATATGTGGTTGTTAATTTTTTTTCCTTTGAGAGACTTAAAAAGCTGAAAATCCTTCTCCCAAAACCGCCTCGATGCTAAAGCATTAAATAAGGAATAATAAGAACAAATCTTACTTCTTCCCATTCGGAAGTGAAGGATGGCGTTCTTTCAGAATTCCCTTTAGAACTGTGATCAGCAGTTGAAGATTCAGTCCAGTTAACTCTTGATGCTTTTGCATTCGAAGGGTAGGCAATGAGATCAGAATCCGATTTAGAGACACTTTTTGATAAATGCATGTCGATCAGGGCTTTTGGCAATGACCTTATTCTTCCCAGGGTACAGGCTCTCTCCACAAATCCCCCCGTGTTCACAATCCACTGGTCCCCATTCCGGGATCCACTCCTAGTTGTTCTTGTGCCAACAATGGTATGGTTTTCGAGTTGGTTGCTTTTTTTGTGAAAAATTGTTCTACTGACTACTTTGGGTTTAATTTTCTTTACCAAAGGTTCTGAGTTATTTTCTATTGGAGTCTGCTTGAAAGGCAAAGGACTATTTGTCAAACTGACTTCATCTTTTCCTTCTTCACGTTCATCTCTTTTCCCATAGAGATGAAATGGATTTTCAGGGGACTCACATGCTGGAGAGGATCCATGGAGAAGGCCTGCAAATTGCCCAGGATCATATTCTTTTGGGGGATCATTGTCCTCCTCTTGAGAGAGATCATCTGCAAAAGGGAAAAAGAAGGTCAGGATGCTTGTTTATAAAGGACTCTGAAAGCCCTGATACAACTTGTGCAATGTCCAGACATTTGATTTGTTGCTACACAGTGATATCCTCACTTTATGAAATACCCATGAGGCTACAGTGCCATGTATAAAATGAATGTGTGTGTGTGTGTGTCTGTGTGTGTGTGTGTTTGTGTGTGTATGAACCAGATCTTCCTGAATTACTTTAGGGTGCATTTCAAAGGTATGAATCGGGTATTAATTGAGTAATTGCCCACCCTTCTCCTTTGTCCCCAGGGAATATGTTTTACATTGGATAAAATCAGGTTTTCTTAAAATGGGACACCCACGTTCAAACTCTTGGAGTAAATGAATCATTGTGCAGTAGGACATCAGGCAGGTAAATCAAGATCATATATAATGACATTCCTTTGCCCTTCTGCCAGGAAATAAATTCAAAACCAAAATCTTGAAAAGAAGTATAATTAGGAGTAATTTAAGGCTAATAATCCGGACGTGTTACTTCAAATATAAAATTAAGATTAATTCTATACAGATTATATGATTTAGACAAAAAGGATTTGTTCAGGCTTAAACATAGGCAAACAATGCAATATCACTAAAAATTGAGTGTCTTTTACAAGAAACTGATGTTGAGCTACTAACGTAAAGCTATCTTTCTTTCTTCTATGATAGCATTAGTTATTTTTCAATTTCTTTAGATCTTTGAAAATGTAATGCAGAAAAGAAACCAAAGATGATAATTTTTATTCTTTATAATTTTTTCTAAGATAAAACATAAACATTTGCTGAGATTTAAAATACACCATGCCTTTTTTTAATGACCTAATTTGTCTTTTAAAGACATACTGTGTAAAAACCTGGCCAAAGAAATTAGCAAAGGAAGTCAGTTTACTTTTTTGATTGGTCACTTTAATATTCAGCTAAATCAATGAGTTTGGTAAAGTTGCAGGATTCAAAATTAATGCACAGAAATCTCTTGCATTCCTATACACTAATGATGAAAAATATGTAAGAGAAATTAAGGAAACACTCCTATTTACCACTGCAACAAAAAGAATAAAACTACCTACAAATAAACCTACCTAAGGAGACAAAAGACCTGTATGCAGAAAACTATAAGACACTGATGAAAGAAATTAAAGATGATACAAACAGATGGAGAGATATACCATGTTCTTGGATTGGAAGAATCAATATTGTGAAAATGAATATACTACCCAATGCAATCTACAGATTCAATGCAATCCCTATCAAATTACCAATGGCATTTTTTACAGAACTAGAACAAAAAATCTTAAAATTTGTATGGAGACACAAAAGAACCCGAACAGCCAAAATGATCTTGAGGGAAAAAAACGGAGCTGGAGGAATCAGACTCCCTGACTTAGACTATACTACAAAGCTACAGTAATCAGGACAGTATGGTACTGGCACAAAAACAGAAATATAGATCAATGGAACAGGATAGAAAGCCCAGAGATAAACCCATGCACCTATGGTCAGCTAATCTACGACAAAGGAGGCAAGGATATACAATGGAAAAAAGACAGTCTCTTCAATAAGTGGTGCTGGGAAAACTGGACAGCTACATGTAAAAGAATGAAATTAGAACACTCCCTAGCACCATACACAAAAATAAACTCAAAATGGATTAGAGACCTAAGACTGGACACTATAAAACTCTTAGAGGAAAACATAGGAAGAACACTCTTTGACATAAATCACAGCAAGATCTTTTTTGATCTACCTCCTAGAGTAATGGAAATAAAAACAAAAATAAACAAATGAGACTTAATGAAACTTAAAAGCTTTTGCACAGCAAAGGAAACTACAAACAAGAGGAAAAGACAATCATCAGAATGGGAGAAAATATTTGCAAATGAATCAACGGACAAAGGATTAATCTCCAAAATATATAAACAACTCATGCAGCTCAATATTAAAAAAACAAACAACCCAATCCAAAAGTGGGCAGAAGACCTAAATAGACATTTCTCCAAAGAAGACATACAGATGGCCAAGAAGCACTTGAAAAGCTGCTCAACATCACTAATCATTAGAGAAATGCAAATCAAAACTACAATGAGGTATCACCTCGCACCAGTTAGAATGGGTATCATCAGAAAATCTACAAACAACAAATGCTGGAGAGGGTGTGGAGAAAAGAGAACCCTCTTGCACTGTTGGTAGGAATGTAAATGGATACAGCCAGTATGGAGAACAGTATGGAGTTCCTTAAAACACTAAAAATAGAATTACCATACGACCCAGCAATCCCACTACTGGGCATATACCCAAAGAAAACCATAATTCAAAAGGACACATGCATCCCAATGTTCATTGCAGCACTATTTACAACAGCCAGGATATGGAAGCAACCTAAATGCCCATCGACAGACGAATGGATAAAGAAGATGTAGTACATATATACAATGGAATATTGCTCAGCCTTAAAAAGGAATGAAATTGGGTCATTTGTAGAGATGTGGATGGATCTAGAGACTGTCATACAGAGTGAAGTAAGTCAGAAAGAGAAAAACAAATATCGGATATTAATGCATATATGTGGAACCTAGAAAAATGGTGCAGATGAACTGGTTTGCAGGGCAGAAATTCAGACACAGATGTAGAGAACAAACGTATGGACACCAAGCGGGGAACATGGCAGGGGGTGGTGGTGGTGGTGGTATGATGAATTGGGAGATTGGGATTGACATATATACACTAATATGTATAAAATGGATAACTAATGAGATCCTGCTGTATAAAAAAATAAATAAAACAAAATTGAAAAAAAAATTCAGCTAAATATTTGCCATGATCAAAAGTTAAATTACCTGATAAGCCCATAACCTAATCTTATGAAAAAGTAAAATATAGCCAATGTGGTAGATAATAACAACAAATTCAAACTTGACTTGCTGACTCACACTTTAAAAAAGTTAGTTATTATTATAAACCCAAGACACCAAAGTTTTTATAAATTTACAAGTAACATTTATTTGGTATGGGCTATTTACTATGCATGCACTGAATTAGAGATAATATTTATATCCCCTCATCTGATCGTCATAACAATCCTGTGAAATGATTAATAATCATGATTTTCTCACAGAAAAGAGATTTGGCCAGAATATGTAAACAAATTGGCTACTACAATAAGTCTCAATAGATATTTGCTCAAAGAATGCTACAGACAAATTGGCTTTCTTTATTGAAGTTTGGTCGCAGGTCTGTATACTCTTGCCTTTCTTGGAGCTGATAGAAGTAGGTACATTCCTGGCTTTACATATCCCCAGACCTCACCCTGGTTCCTGTTTGGCTTTTCCAAACGAAGACATCCCCCTGCCTAGACCTAACACAGTGGTATCCTGAGATGAAAGAAACAAGAGTGACAGGAAGACAGGTCCGAGAGACAACAGTCTAAAAGAGAAACAATCTGATTCATCCCGTACTATTATAAGCACTTGATCGTCCCATAAAAACTCCATCCCTTTGTAATGTAGCAACCCTATGTCCTTCCTAACTCCATTTTTCCCTCCCCTCACAACAGAGATCCTTCTTGGGGTAGAAGAATGGGTGGAGCGTAAGGCAAGGCAACCTTAAACTCTTTCTAAAGGCTAGAGTTTATGCTCTATTATATCCATTTTTTAGAAGTCAAAATTAACATGTAGACAACTTAAGCTTCTGAAGTTTCCCCATCTAGTAAGTGGTTAAGCTGAGATTCAAACTAAGGTCTATCAGATTTCCTATATCCACTGGCTTGGAAAATATATTACTATGAAGATAAAAGAACAATCTAGGGTTCAAGGACAATCAAGTAGGCTCTTTGTGAGGAGAGACATGTTTCTCCTGTTTATGACTATTTCTGGAATTTGGGGAAAGTGGATGAAAAGAATTTCTTCTGCTTCATGGAGGTAAGCTAATACTAA
Organism: Tursiops truncatus; assembly: GCF_011762595.2. Classification (NCBI taxonomy): domain Eukaryota; kingdom Metazoa; phylum Chordata; class Mammalia; order Artiodactyla; family Delphinidae; genus Tursiops; species Tursiops truncatus. The sequence goes on along the minus strand of NC_047044.1, from coordinate 22,010,105 downwards.
GAGAAAATAAAATCTGGTGTTCTGTTCCAATTTATTTTCTCTTTTTTCTTCCTGGGCTACTTGGCTCCCCTATAATGCTTTACAGCATAAGCAGGTTGGTATGAGATGATAGTAATGCATAAATAATGTAGAAGGAAGGAAGAATTCTGAAATAGGGAAGAATTTTACTGAGAAGTTGCTGAAGAAGGCTAAAGGGTTTAAGTTTGAGAGGAAAAATTGAAAAGAGTCAGTCTATTATAAGAAAAAGATTCTGTAAATCTCAGTCAAGAGGTTTCTGATCATGTTCACAATAATGAGATATTTAGGGGCATAATATTATTTAAATTTTCCTATGAATATCATTATTAGGTTACCATCCCTTCGGTGGTTTCATCAAAACAACTACAATCGCCATTCCAAAATGCTTTATATTGTCCATGTGCTCTAGTCACAAGCAGTCACTTCTCTAAGTAAAAGAGAATTTCGTTATTAGCTCATAAGCCTAGGCTTTTGAATAATAGTTCTGAGCATTGTGATAGTTGTTAACATTTTTGCCAAGAGTTGTGAAAAGGCAAATACTACTTATTTCAGTGCCCAAACCCTAAGGATTTCTCAGATCAAAGACAATGTGAAATTGATATGAAACCTCCTGAAATTCCTGTTGGGTGGATTGATTGCAGTTATGACCCCAATCCGCAAAGGCTCCTTGTAGCCACACCCCAAGCCTGTATCCATTCCTCCCAAGCGACTTTAAGTGTGGCCATGTGCCTTGCTTTGGTCAATGGGACAATGGCAAGCATGATATAAGAAAGACTTGAAAAGCACTCATGGACTGGGACTTGTTCTCTTGCAGCTCTTGGAACCCTGCCGCTATGTGAACAAGCTCGGGCTAGCCCACTGGATGATGAAATGATACATTACCCAGGTGTTTGAAATTGTAGGAGTTTTTTTCTTTTTTTTTTCCCCCAAGTATAATGAGCCTAACAGATTAGGAGACAATTGCCACTGAAAAGACATTGTTATAGTCATAGATCCCAAGAGGAAGGAGCATGCCATGTCACTGGGGGTGGAAACGACACATGCGGAAGCACCAGTATTAGTCAAGAGGCAGAATGAGTGGGGGAAAAGATGGACAAGAGCCTTTATTGTGCTTTCTATGGGAAGTAATGGACAAAACAGGGTAAGCAGTTTTAGGACTGGTTACTTCAAGTCTTTTCATTAGGCTCTAGGCCATAGGGATTGTTCCTAGTTATCTGGTACCTGGGTCTGCTGTGATTAGGGCAGGCGGGTAGTGGCCCAGTGTGAGAACCTGATAAAGAAAGTGGTTAGAGTATGGTTTTAGATTGGTTAGCATATGAAAAGTGTGTCTTCAGGTGAGTTATTTACTATCTTTAAGAATTACCTAGCCCTGGGAGGGGCAGTGTCTGCAGAGTCAGCAAGGTCCCAAGATGTCAAAGCATCAAAAAAAAAAAAAAAAAAAAAAATCCCTCCAAAATAAAAGGGCATGGTTAACACACCAGCCACCCTGTCACTTCAGCTGAAGGCCAGCTAACTTTCAACATGTGAGTGAGGCCGACCAGGACTAACCAACTCCAGGACAATCTGCCAATTGACCACGGTTGCATGAACAAGCCCAGGCAAGATTATCTGAGTCTGGCCCAGGCGAGAAGAAAACACGTACCAGAATCATGAGCTAAATAAATGGCTGTTGATTTAAGCCACAAAGTTTGGGGTGGTTTACTATGTGGCAATAGATAACTGATTTAGCCTGTATCCCAAGTTTTAAAGAAGAATTAATACATTCTTCACAATAAACTCTGGCAATGTTTATATTTTCATATCTGGAAATAATGATAGTAATAGTATATAAATAAAAGTATTGTGAAGCTGAATGAAAAAAATAAAAGTATAGGAGTTAGAACAATGCCTGTGGCATAGAACACATTAAATATGTGTTTCTTTATTACAACAACAATTTCTAATCTAGAGGGTTTCCATTTTCACAAAGAAAGGTGGTAGTAATTTATTATATTAGACACTCAGTAAAGATTATTAGTTTGACATGCTTGTATATTTTTAAAAATATACTTTGAAAAGAACTTTTGCATTTTATTACTATTTCTTTAGATGAAACTGAGGCAAAGTATATAGATTAAACTGTTTTTCATAACATGTCTCATTTAATTTCACACTTCTTTTTTGACAAGTGGATATTTCATGCTAAGGCACAGAACTAAATATGTGTGAATTCCAATCTGATAGTTATTCAAAGAATAATTAGAATTTCAAAGAAATGTCAGAGTAAGTATCCAATAGTAAGAAGTTCAATATTTTTTTTTATCCATCTTTGTCTCTGATATTTATCACCTATATAAATACCTGAATAACAATAAAACCCTAAATTTCATGTTAAGATGAAAACAAATTATGGAAAACTAGCAATTTCTTCTTTTATTATAGATCATAACTTTTGTTTATTGGGTCATTGCATTCCTCTTTGGAAAATCAAAAATGTCTTTGGGATTCTAGTGCTGATGTTGATATTCTAGTGCTGATGTTGATAAATTCTGAATTCATTTCACAAATACGTATAAAATACCTCTGTCCACTGGGCACTGTCCTAGATGCCAAAGTTTCAGCAGTACCAAAGGCAATATCCCACCCTCAGGATGCTTACATTCCACCAAAGGACACAACTGTAGGCAAATCAAAAAGAGTATAATTTCTGATGATGGTTAAGTTCTATGAAAAAAGTAAAACAAAGCAATGAGATAGGCATTATTATTGCAGACAGAGAGAAGAAGATATGAAAATCTCCTTAAGGGTATTCTGAACCGTAAGAAGGCCAGTGTTGCTGCAACAGAGTGGTGAGAGAGTGGTGTACAAGTCAGAGTGAGAGACAGAAAGAGAAAGGTATAGCTCCAGTCCAAGTCCTATGGCCTGAGAACCAGGAGAGCTGATGGTATAGTTCTAATCCGAAGGTTGGTAGGCTTGAGACAGAGGAAGAGATGATGTTTTAGTTTGAGTATGAAGGCAGGAAGAAAGCTGGTTTCCTAGTTCAAAGACTATCAAGCAGGACAAATTCTCTCATTCAGGGCGACATCAGCCTTTCGGTTCTATTCAAGCCTTCAACTGATGGGATAAGGCCCATGCGTTAGAGAGGGCAATCAGCTTTACTTAGTCTACCTATTTAAAGTTTAACCTCATCCCCAAACACCCTCACAGAAACACCTAGAATAATGTTTGACCAAATATCTGGGCACCCCACGGACCACTCAAGTTGACACATAAAATTAACCATCATAGGGGGGTAGAATGATTGGAGATGAGGTCTGAGATGAAGGTAGGGGTAGGGTTGACATGATTTGATTTACACTTTTAAAAGATCACTTGGTATTTCTGATGGCAAGAACATGACAATAATGTACGTTTTTAAAAATTAATTTCCCCAAGTCCCCTCATAAAAACAATACATATTATAGTAAAAGAATAAAATGAGCATATGACAGTAAAACAAACAACAAACAAAAAAACCCAACTATAGGTGATATCTTCAATAAAGCAGGTATCAAGGAATCTCCATGGCCCTGGAAAATGGATGGGCATAGCCAAATCATGTGATAGCAGCAGGATCCAGAACTGGTAGTGGTGAAGAGAAAAGGAAATTGATGGAGCCTACAAGCCACGGGGCCCAGAAACTGCCATCAGATTCTGATTCCTAAAATGACAAGGTCCAGTACTTAGCAGGAGGCTGAACAATAGAATCTGAGAATAACCAGCAGAACTTGAAAAAATCCCACAAAAAGACAATTAGAAGTGGCTTAAACCCTTGAGAATCTCAGAAATATTCAATAAATACATGCTTTTAGTAAACTAGAGACTCACTCTGAAGAAAAATTTTCAGGAGCAGAATCCGAATTGAACAGGGTGAAAACCTCAGAGATCTCACGGAGAAAGAAATTTCATGTAACGGGAAGGAGGGAGTGGCATGGAAGGCAGAGGACCGGAGGAGGGAGACCTTCAATGTAATAATAACAAAATACAGTGTTCAAATATGAGAGCACTACTTTGTAAGGCAAGGTGCATGCAACTCTGGCAAAGAACAAGATAACAGCAGGAAGCCTTTCCTAATCAAGCAGAGAAGTACCCATATTATCTCAATACTTCATGATAACAAAAAAGGGAAAGTCTTTGAGCCATGAAGAAAGCTACTGTGGCTCATGCCTGCTCTCACACAGAAGCCTCTTCTGAATAGTCTAGGACATTCTTCTCATTAAAGATGGGGAACAAAAAAGGATTTTGATACAACCCTATTTAAAGACATTGCAAGAAAAGGAGAAGAAAATGAATGTTTAAAAGCTAATGAAAATAAACCAAAAAATAAATGTGGCCTCCAAATAATTTGAAAGCTGTAACTTAAAATTCAAAATTATTTAAAAGAAATTAAGAAAATAAAGTTCTGAAAGAACAACCTATACTGTAAGTAGAGAAGCTCAGCCATGAGGTGGCTGATCATTTTCTTTCCCCTTATCCTTTCCCTCCATGAGCAATTCACTCCTCAAGTCACTCGATGGAGAAGAGTGAGATGGCATCCTTATCTTCAGTGGAGAGGCAGCCTGGAGTTGGGTATCAGAGCCCAAGCAAAGTAAGGGTGGTATCCATGTTTAGGAGCAACTCAGCATGGTACACTGGAATCCAAGCAGGGTGAAGGGGGTGTACACACGGGGGTGTGACCCAGTATGGACAGTCAGAGCCCGGGTGGGGTGAGGAGGAAATCCATGCGGGAGGAGTGGCCTGGCAGAAGGAGTCAGAAAACTAGTAAAGGAGGATATCCCTGCAGAAGGGTGGCCTAGCAAGGAGTGTCAAAACCCAGACAGGGTGAGGAAGGTGTCCATGTCCAGAAGAGGAAAGTGTTCATGCATAGGGTGGCCTGGCATAACATGTCAAAGCCCCATCAGTGAAAGGAGGGTGTCCACCTGTGGGATGTCCTGCCATAAGGTGTTAGAGTCCCAGGAAGGTGAGCAGGGTGTTTACACAGATAAACAGGCATGGGGAGTCAAATCTCAGGATGAGAAAGATGCCTGAGTGGGGAGGAGGTGGCAGGAGATATGGGAAACTGCTTACTTACAGAGGGGTGATCAAATAAACAACTACAGTAAGGAGCCAGATTTCTCACTTTTTAAGGAGGGAGTTAGAAATATGAAGAGGGAGAAAAGTAGAGTGCTGGCTTGTAACTGGAGATACCAATATATTTTCAAGATAGAGAGAGAAAAATGGATAGATATAGATATAAATAAATATAGATATAAATATATATTTGTGTATGTGTGTATTTACATACATATATACCTAACTCTGTCCATTGAGAGGGCCTGGGAAATTGAGCTCCCAATAGCAATAAGTAAAGCCCAGACTTAGCTTCTAAATGTATTTTCCACTAAAAGAAACAGGGATCCATTGAGAAATGACTGATATCAGAGTCAGGGCAGAGAAAGTACAAGATGAGCCTGGAAAACCTTGTGCCAGAGAGCAAGGAAGTGCTCCAAGAATGAAGAGGCATGTCAAGATGACAGGGAAGCCAGCTTGAATGGGCTGGTTAAACTAAGGACAATTTTAGAAACAAAATAAATAATGACAGTAATGGATTATAACCCACTGAATAAAATAAGAAAACATGAACCCATAAACATATATAAATAAATGGATGATTTAAAAGTTTGATTAGGAATGGGAAATTTAAATAATTTCAAATCACCTCCTCACAAAATACTAGTTACTAAGAGAGAAAGAATAACTCTACACTTAAGAAGTCTGGGAGGCACTATCTTAATCAAATGATCAAGGTGAACATCGAAAGGAATAGAGCAAATCAAAATCTTGCCCCACCTGATAGGGTGAAATGAGAAAAACACAGAATCACTTCTGGATTTTCCTTCTAAAGATGCATAACCTAGATCTACTCAGGTAGAAACATCAAATAAACTTAATTTGTGGGACATTCTACAGTCACTGGCCTGTAATCTTCAAAAGTGTCAAGGTAATGACTGTCAAGGAAAGTCAGAGGAACTGTTCCAGATGGAAGGAGACTAAAGAGACATTACAACTAAATGCAATGTGTGATCCTGAGCTAGATTCTTTCATCATAAAAATTATTATTGGGGAAACTAGCAAATTTTGAATAGAGTCTGAAACTTGTATAGATGGTAATATATTAACATCAATTTCCTGATTTGATTGTATTGTGGTTGTCTAAGACTGTACTTGCTTATAGGAAATGTACATTATTCTAGTAGTTCTCAAAGTGTAGTCCATGGATGCATGGGGTCCCTGAGATCAAAACAATTTTCAGACAAATACTAAGATATTATTTGCTTTTTTCACTCTTATTATTTCATGAGTGTACAGTGGTTGTGCAGAGGCTACATGGTGTTCTCTTTCCACAGTGGAAATACGTGATACCTCTTTAGGTCTCACTTAGGAATTGGCACACTGTTACTTCTCACATTGATTGACAGAATAAAGTCATGTGTCTCATCCTAAAGTAAATTGAGTGAGGATGTAAATGCCACTGTCTCTACAGCGCTACAAAGGAACATGGCAGAAGAGGGAGTGAAGAGCTGAGAACGTTAATCGCATCTACCGCAGAATGCTTTTGCCCCCATTTAAAAACGATGTTCACTTTTTTTTTTTTTTTTTTGCGGTACGCGGGCCTCTCACTGTTGTGGCCTCTCCCGTTGCGGAGCACAGGCTCCGGACGCGCAGGCTCAGCGGCCATGGCTCACGGGCCCAGCCGCTCCGCGGCATGCGGGATCTTCCCGGACCGGGGCACAAACCCGCGTCCCCTGAATCGGCAGGCAGCATTTATTAGGTTAAGTATGTTCCTTTCTATTCCAACTTTAATGAGAATTTTATAATTAAAAAATTATGATTGAATTTTGAGTTTGTATCAAATGTTTTTCTTCACGTATTGAGTTGATTATGTAGTTTTTCTCCTTTAATCTGTTAGTGGGAATAACATACTTTCTCATGTTAAGCAAACTGTATATTAATGGGTTGAATTGGTCATAATGAATTTTCCTTTTGCTATCCTGCTAGATTTGGTTTGCTGGTACTTTGTTTAGATTTTTGCATCTATATTCATGAATGAAACAGGCCTTTCATTTTTCCTTTCTTATGCTATCTAGTTTTGATATGAAGATTACTAGTCTCAAGACTAGTTGGGGAAAATTCCCACTTCACTTCTCTCGAGGAGTTTGTATGAGATTGGAATGATCTGTTTCTTAAAAGCTAATTTAATTTACCTTTAAAATCATCTAGACTTAACATATTCTTTGTGGGAAGATTTAAAATTATTCACTCAATTTCTCTAATAGTTTAGAGAAATTGAGTGAATTTCTCTAATAGTCTGTAGGACTATTTAGAGTTTCTATAGCTTTCTGAAGTTTTGTTAAGTTACAAATACCTAGAATTTGACTATTTCTTTCAGTATTAAATTAATTGCCACAGTTGTTCATAATTTTTACTTATTTTCTTTTGAATCTTTTTATAGAGTATCTGTAGTTATATCCCTCCTCATTCCTAGCATAGTTTATTTGCATTTTATATTTATATTCTCCCTTTTTTTTTTTTTTTTTTACTATTTTTACTAGAAAGTACATCTACTTTAAAGTGTTATTAAAAATTCCACTTCTGACTTTGTATATTGTTTTTCTATATCATTCATTTCTGTTCTTTCCCTTTTCTTTCTCCTACTTCTCTGGCTAATTCTATCATTTCTTATAAAATTTCTTAAATTTGCATTTAGCTCATTAACCTTCAGCATTTCTTCTTTCTAGCATAAGTATTTAAAATTTCTAAGTTCCACTCATGCTTTTTTCACTATGATGATTATTTAGTATTTACATTTTTGTTTAATTCTAAACATCTTAAAGTTAGAATTATGGTGTCTCCTAACGTATTTCTCATGAGTTACTTGGAAATGTATATTTAAATCACAAATTTATGGGGATATAAATGGGAATCTTTAATTTAACTTAATTGTTGTCAGAAAATGTAGTGTACATGAATGAGTCTTTGACATGTATTGAAACTTGCTTATAGCCAGCCAAGTTAAGATCAGTTTTTATCAATGTTTCATAAGAATAGCATGTATTCTCTAATTGTTGGCTATAAAGCTTTGCATTTTATTAGATAAGCTTATTAACTGAGCTATCAAAATATTCCACTAATTAAGTGAGGTATGTTGAAATCGCTCAGTTTTAGTGAACTTATGACTGTTTTTCCTTACAATTGTTTATATTTTCCTCGTGAACTGAACCTTCTATAATTTCATAGTGACTCTCCATACTCTGGTAATGCCTTCAGTGTTAAAGTCTCTTTGGCCTGATACTGATATAGCTATGCCAGATTTTATTGGGCTAATATTTCTCAGGTACAACTTTTTTCATCTTTACCTTTTTGTGTGTGGGGGTGTGCCCTCAGCTATATTGATGTGTCTATTTTAAAGAGCATAAAGCTGGGTTTTGTTTTCCTACCCTCCTACCATCTCTTCCTTTTAACTGGTGAATTTAGCTAATTTATGTTTATTTTGATGCTTTACATATTTAGACTTGGTTCTACTATTTTACGTTTTGATATCTATCTTTCATATTCTTTTTCCACCTCTATTCCCCTTTTTGTTTTTTTTCTAATTCCATTTTTCTCTCTATGGCTTGGACTTTATACAATTTATTTTTATTCTTTGGACATCCTTAAAATTTTACCATACATTTTTAACTTAACAAAGTCTAAAGGTGAATAATACCTTATCTACCCTCTTCCTGAATAATTTTAAGATGTTATATCACTTGAGATTAGATCACTATTTCTCTAACAAATACTGTTACCAGTGTTTTCATTCTGTATGTTAGTTTTCCAAATCAGATGTTATTATTTTATTCAGATTATTTTTATTTGAATTTGCATACATGTTTCCATTTTATTTATTCACTATTCCTTCCTCAGAATGACCTGAGATCATTCTCCTTCTTGAAGTGATCCTTGAGGTTTTTCTTTTGGAAAAAGGCTTTTGGTAGTAAATATTTTTAGTTTTTTAACTGTGAATGTCTTCATATTTTACTTTCATTTATGTAAAAAAGGTTTTTTTTTAGTTCATAATTTAGGTTGATTTTTTTTTCTCTCACATTTTGAAGGTATTATTCTACTCTTTTGTCTTATATCTTTCCTTGATAAGTTGGCTATCATTATACCTGTGTTTTTGTTGTAGGTGATCCATCATTTCTCTACCTGCTTTGAAGATCTCCTCTACATCTTTCAATTTCACAATAATGTGGTTTGGTATGGGTTTCTCTCTATCTTGTTTGGAATACAGTGTGTTTCTTGGACCTATGAATTCACACTTTTATCAGTTATGGGAAAATTCAGCAATTATAAAAACTTTCTTCTCCTATTTATTCTTTATTATTTCATCCTCAGTCTCTAACTAGATAGGTTAATCTGCTTATTCCATCCTTCATATTGCTTCATGTCTCTCATATATTTGCCTCTTTGGCTCTCTGTGCTATACTTTGGATAATTTCTTTAAATTTATTTTCCAATTCACCAATTGTCTCTTCATCTCTGCTTAATCTGCTGTTTACCTGTTCATTTAGAATTTTAAAAATAATTTCAAATGTTATATTTTTCAAATCTAGAAATGCCATTTATTTTTCAAATTTGCCTGTTATTTATTTATAGTACTTGTTTTTACTCATCTTCATGATTAGGCATTTTATTTTTTTAAACACTTTATATATATAACTGCTTTATTTCCTACACCCAGTAACAATACCTACAGTCATCAGGCAAATATGTTTGCTATTTTTATAGGTCCTTTTCTTCTCTTGTGTTTCCCACTTAGATAAGTTCCTTTAGCATTTGTTGTAGAGCTGGTTTTGCGGTGCTGAATTCTCTTAGCTTTTGCTTGTCTGTAAAGCTTTTGATTTCTCCACCAAATCTGAATGAGATCCTTGCTGAGTAGAGTAATCTTCGTTGTAGTTTCTTCCCTTTCATCACTTTAAGTATATCATGCCACTCCCTTCTGGCTTGTAGACTTTCTGCTGAGAAATCAGCTGTTAACCTTACGGGAGTTCTGTTGTATGTTATTTGTCGTTTTTCCCTTGCTGCTTTTAATAATTTTTCTTTGTCTTTAATTTTTGCCAATTTGATTAGTATGTGTCTCGGAGTGTTCCTCCTTGGCTTTATCCTGTATGGGACTCTCTGTGCTTCCTGGACTTGGGTGGCTATTTCCTTTCCCATGTTAGGGAAGCTTTCGACTATAATCTCTTCAAAGATTTTCTCCGATCCTTTCTCTCTCTTCTCCTTCTGGGACCCCTATAATGCAAATGTTGTTGAGTTTAATGTTGTCCCAGAGGTCTCTTAGGCTGTCTTCATTTCTTGTCATTCTTTTTTCTTTATTCTATTCTGCAGCAGTGAATTCCACCATTCTGTCTTCCAGGTCACTTATTCGTTCTTCTGCCTTAGTTATTCTGCTACTGATTCCTTCTAGTGTAGTTTTCATTTCAGTTATTATATTATTCATCTCTGTTTGTTCTTTAATTCTTCTAGATCTTTGTTAAACATTTCTTGCATCTTCTTGATCTTTGCCTCCATTCTTTTTCCAAGGTCCTGGATCATGTTCACTATCGTTATTCTGAATTCTTTTTCTGGAAGGTTGCCTATCTCCACTTCACTTAGTTGTTTTTCTGGGGTTTTATCTTGTTCCTTCATCTGGTACTTAGCCCTCTGCCTTTTCACCTTGTCTATCTTTCTGTGAATGTGGTTTTGTTCCACAGGCTGCAGGATTGTAGTTCTTCTTGCTTCTGCTCTGTTTGCTATTTTTACTGATACCCAGTTATAGTAGTTTGCTTTTCAAGGTGATTAGAAATCATTTCTTGTTACTTCACTACTTGATCTTAATTTCAGCTTGTCACTGTGATTAGAAAAGGTCTGAGTTTCCCTGAATAGTCTTGACCAAGCTTACCACTGAACCAAAATACAGTGTCCAAGTAGCCGTGCTATTGTTGACATCTGCACTCAGCACAACACTGACTCTCTTGTCTTCTAACATACACTTTTAGAGAGCAAAGATTGTTAGAGCAGGCAATATCTCAAAGAACATGTCATATTTAGAATACATTTGTACTGCTGCAGAAGGATCTCTCAAAGCACTTAGTCTGCCATAATACTTTGCAGCAAAATAATTTTATTGTAAATATTTACATTTATAAAGATTTCAATTAAAAAAAAGACAGTGTATCACGACTTGAAGGTTTCAATGTGGTTCTTTAAAAGATTTTTGACTAGGTAGAGTTAATAATAAATTGCCTTGCCATGTATGTCGGTACTTTGTAATGTATGATGCAATATACAAATCAATAAATTATCTTGAGAATTAGATAAAAGAAGAAAAAGCTTATTGTAATTATGAATTCAAATTAAGCAAATCCTGTTTTAGTAAGATCGCTCTAAAATGTATATTTATAAAAAACACACGGCTTCCCTGGTGGCGCAGCTGTTGAGAGTCTGCCTGCCAATGCAGGGGACACGGGTTCGTGCCCCGGTCCGGGAAGATCCCACATGCCATGGAGCAGCTAGGCCCGTGAGCCATGGCCACTGAGCCTGCATGTCCGGAGCCTGTGCTCCACAACGGGAGAGGCCACAACAGTGAGAGGCCCGCATACCGCAAAAAAACCCAAAAAAACAAAAAAACACAAAAGAAATTCATGGAGATTTGGTAAGTATTAAAGCATTCCAATTACTCTATGATATTCAGTAAAAAAGATAATATGCACATTAGTCAGTGTCCTGTTTAAGCTCTAGATCAACCAAAGAGAACAAAGAGCTAAATTTTGATAATATATACTGTCATCATGTCTCAGTAAGTCTTCAAAGGGGTGCTAGGTCTTATCAGAAATATTTGGGGACTTCCCTGGTGGTGCAGTGGTTAAGAATCCACCTGCCAATGCAGGGGACATGGGTTCGAGCCCTGGTCCGAGAAGATCCCACATGCTGCGGAACAACTAAGCCCATGCGCCACAACTACTGAGCCCGCATGCCACAACTACTGACGCCTGCATGCCTAGAGACCATGCTCCACAACAAGAGAAGCCACTGCAATGAGAAGCCCACGCGCCGTAACAAAGAGTAGCCCCCGCTCACCACAACTAGAGAAAGCCCACGTGCAGCAACCAAGACCCAATGCAGCCATAAATAAATAAATAAATTTAGTAAAAAAACCGAACTATTTGGGAGAAGTGTTACTTTTTAAAATTTATAATGTAAATTATATGACCCTTATTGTAGTTTATTTATCTGCCTCGTTTCCCTAGTCGTGTAGCTCATGTGATCTGGCTAGTATGATCATTTATATCCAAATATTAAGAATGTCTTTCCAGCTCACCTACACACTGAGATAAGTGTGAGTCAAAACAAATAATAATGAGCCACAGAGGCAACTATATAGAATTCATGTTCCCTTAATTTCTCAAGGTCAAAGATCAATTAAGTTTTCAAAGATATGTAAAATTACTTTAAAACACAAACTCCCTGGAAAGGAATTTATTTCAAAAATTGCAAAGGCTAAGATTCCATATTAGGTAAGGAGAACCAACATTTATTGTGTACCTACTATGTTCAAGGTCATTTTATCTCACTTAATCCTCACAAAAGTCTCTGAAGTAGGTATTCTTATGACTTTGAACTGTGGAAGAATAACATAGCTAGTAAATACAGGAGTCAGTGAAACTGAGTCCTCCTAAAACCAAGTTCCCTTGCCGAGTTTATGATTTTATTTAAAACTTTATTTCCTTTCTTGTCCCCTCTGACCTCAATCCTGTGCTAACTGAACACTAATCAACCAGAGTCAGATGACTAAAATTGCTGTTGTCGATAACATCGTCAATGTACTAAAACTGCTATTCTAGATATCATCATTAATGTTAATTTTTCTATGGCAAGATGAGCTCACAGACCCCCGAGCCACAGACTACCTAGCCAGAGAATCGTAAACCAGAGACAACCTGACTCCCTAAACTACGATTAAGAAATGTCACAAGACAATGATTAATCCCGGAGTCTTTGTTCCTCCCCTTTTAAAAACTCCTTACTCAAAGACCAAGTTGGAGCGGATCTGAGGCTTGTCTCCCACTCCCTTGCTCGGTGCCCTGCGGTAAGCCCTTACTTTCCTGAAAATGCCCACTGTCAAGAGTTTGGCTTTCTGCTTTGTGAGCACAGGAGCCCTTGCTTGGTTACACCAGTATGGGAGATAAATCTGGCTGGTCCAAAGCCTGCCTTTATCCATTCCATTCGGCTTTGTGTTTATGGCTTACCTCAAAATTTCCTATGTCGTCAGCACAATATGCTGTCCACTGGGGCATCCTGAGTTTTGGAGTTTGAAAACCACCCAGTGGGCCCCTTTTCAAGTATCAGCAGTGACCTTTGAGTATTTATTCTTATGGCACAATTAGCCCAAAGATTGTTGCTATGCTTAAATGCTGTATGGCATTGGATACAGCATATAATAAAATTCCCTCCCTAAACAACTTAAGATCAACAGCTGCCTTACAGAAAATGCATCCAGGTAAACTCTTGTTTCCTGGCCTATTAGTCCCACACTGTGCCAAACTCAGCATTTAATGCAGAAGCCAGAGAACGCTAGAGTTCTGGCAACCCCTGGACCAGAGCAGATCATGCTACTTGGCTCTGATTTCAAACATTTATAATCTTTTCTCTTGCTCCCTTTGCTCAATATAGGAAAGGGGCTATCAGCCAATTTCCCCAGCATTTATAGCAAATCCCAAGGCTCACTCATTTCCAGCTGCTAAGCTGCCTGGGCAGACCGCATTACTAAATTATTGTATCTTTTTGGTAGAGTGCCTGATCTATCTTGGCATTCCTTTTGCATTGAAAGAAGCTCCTGTTGCAAGCAAAGGAAGCTAGCTACATTCATCCTTCCCACGCGCCTTTCCTCTGTTACCCTCAACTACTAACTTCTTTGTTTCCCCTGTATAAGCCAAGTTCACAGGGGCAGTTTCTCATCTATCTCTGACCCCCTAGGGACTGAGGGATTTCAAAAGGAGTTCTGTGCTAGGAGTAATTCCCATAGCCTAGAGCCAGACGAATAAATGGCCCACAGTGAATAACTAATTTGGAACCAAGAGGTTTTGTTTCTCTACTACCAAAATGTATTTCTTTGTAATACTGCAGTCACTATAACCATGTATTTTCCCAAACAGAAGAGTCTGTAGTGGGGTAAGAGGAAAGAACCCCTTCAACTCAAGTCTATTGTTTTCAAGTGTGTTGGTCGTTTGGTTTTTAACTTATTTTAAAAATGGTTTCAGTTTTTATACTCTTCCAACCGGTTATCAAAGTGAAACAAAAAACTGCTCTGGAGAAATAAAAAAGACAAACAAGAAAGTAGATCTCTAATCTTTAAATGAAAAAAAAAAGTAATTTTGCAATATAAATAGGATGGAAATTATTTTAATGACCCGAAAGTGAATAATTACTCTGATTCAATTCTCAAAAGATCTACTCTGAATTTGAACTCCAAGTAACCCAAATATCCTCAATAAAAACTCTGGGAATGTTATACATTCAAATGTATCCTGTGAGTTTTCTATTCCTGTAACCATCCCCCCCACCCCCATCCGTGGAAAAATTGTCTTCCATGAAACCAGTCCCTGGCGCCAAAAAGGCTGGCGACCACTGAGTAAGCAATGAGCAGCCTAGATTTTTCTCACATACATCCCAAGAGATGTCTCATTTCAGAAGAGCTGGAGTCATCAAAAGGGTAATGCTATTAACAAGACACACCATAGAAAATATACAGAAATGTTAAAGATAATTTATATCCTGTGTGTTATATTTTAAATTAACACTGTTGTTGATATGATAAGAAATATTTCATATTTCTTATATATGAAATAAATAAAATATTTTATTTTATTTATTATTTTTTATTTTATTTTTATTTATTTAAATAAATAAAATAAAATTTTATATATATAATATATATGTAATATATATAATATATATTATATTATATATATAATATATATAATATAAAATAAAATATAAAATAATATTTTATTTATTTTTATTTATTTATTTTATTTATTTATTAAAAATAAATATTTTCTTATAAATAAAAATCCTCTGTAAGGGTCTGGTGCTATAGCCATGGTAATGATGGGATGATGACTGCAGTACTGCTCAGGTCTGCTAATGTTTAAATTTATAAGAAATACATATTTAGTCTTTGTCCAAGGTTCCTGGTTCCTGTGATAAGAGCTATAAAGGTATCTTTTGTTATGTTAGTAAGGTGACTTTTGGAAAGCCTTTACGTAACTAGGGGCCTGTTTGCTGGGACAACCAACCATATGATTAGACGGTAGGGGAGAGGGGCTGGAGATTGAGTTCAATGGGCAATGATTTAATGAATCATGACTGAAGTCTCCATAAAACCCCAAAATGACAGGGTTTGGAGGGCTTCTGGGTGGGTAAACATGTGGAGATTTGGAAAGTGCACTCTGAGAGGGCATGGAAGCTCCTTGCCCTATGTATCTCTTCACCTGGCTGTTGATTCATATCCTTTAATATCCTTTGTAATAAATAGGTAATCTAGTGAGTAAACAGGTTTCCTGAGTTCTGTGAGTTATTCTAGCAAATTAATTGAACCCAAAGAGGGAGTCATGAGAATCTCTGATTTATAGCCAGCTCATCAGAAAGTACAGGTAACAAACTGGACTTGCCATTGGCATCCTGAGTTAGAAGGCGTCATTGGAATCTCCAATTTGTAGCTGGTTGGTCAAAAACACAGGTAACACCTGGGTTGCAACTGGTGTCTTAAGTGGAGGATGGTCTTGTGAGGCTGAGCCTTTTACCTGTGGAATCTGATTCTATTTCTGGGTAGATAGTATCAAATTGAGTTGAATTCCTGGACACCCCGCTGGTGTCCGCGAATTGCTTTTTGGTGTGGGAAGCCCACACACACACACACACACACACACACACACACACTGGAATTGGGTTCAGGAACCTAATTTAGTTTCCATTTGATCTGTAGAGAAAAACTAGATGTGCTTTAAATATATGTAAAATGGCCTAGAAAATCAATCATTTATTTCTATCTTTCACATGACCCCTCAACTGATTAGAGAAGACATTGCAAAAATAGCGGTTAGCCTAAGCATAGAGGCTGTATGTTTCTTTGGGTTTTCTCCTAGTCATGGAAGCTGGAGAGATCCACTTTAGCTGAAGTGTTGGTAAATGGCATATTCATTTAGCAAAATATCTCATGGTATTTTTCAGGTTGGGGCCATCATGTAACTTTCCACTGATAGGAAAAAATGAAATGCAATCAAGTTGCAATTTCCACCACTTTAAAACAGAACGAGAAATATTAACTTAAAGTAAGAAAATATGGAAAGTGGTGTTCCAGCCGCAGAAGAGGAGCCAATTCTAATTTCTCTCCTCCTACCCTCTTAAATCCACTCTAAATAGGCTTTTGTTCCATATTCTTCCACTGAAACGTCCTTTATCGACGTCAGCAAAATCTCCACATTGCTAAAATGAATATTCCTTAATCCTCATCTTACTTGATCCGCCAGCTATATAGTTAATACAGATACCGCCCCTCCTGTACGAAGCTTTTTAACTTAGCTCCCAAGGTACCACACTCTTCGGGTTTTCATCCTACTTCACAGGCTGTTCCTTCTCACCGTCCTGTGCTCATTCCTCCTTGTCACCCAATGTCTAAGCATTGAAGTGCCCCAGGGCTTAGTATACTTGGACCTCTTCCCTTCTCTGTTTACATTCATTTCCATGTTAGTCTCACTCAATCTCAGGCCTTAAAATATCACCTAAGTAATGACAACTCCCACATTTCTATTTTCAACCTGACTTCTTTCCTGAACACCAGACTTGTACAGCAAATGCCTTAGAGTCATTCTTATGCCTTGTTTTCCCTCGCACCCCGTACCCGACCATGCAGTGAATTCTGATGGCTCTTCCTTTAAAATATATCTGTCACCTGCCTATTTCTCACCCTCCATCTTTCCACTGGAACCTTAGTTCACTCTGAATAACAATAGTCTATGGGGCCACAGGTGATCTTAGCCCCATGCACACTCCACCCCAATTCTATACCTGAGCGCCTAGTACTCTCCTTCTCTCTTACCCACAGCTAGCCATCTTGCCTCTCTGTTTTTCCTCAAACGCATTAGGCATTCTTTTGCATCACTACCTTTGTACTTGTACTTCCCTCTGCGGGGACTGTCTTCCCTTAGGCAGCCACATGGTCCCCTCCAACACCTTCTTCAAGTGTCTATTACTAGTAAGGCCTTACTTCATTATTTTCTCAATGAGACCCTCACAGATCACCTCATTTAAAAGGGCAGCCACTAATCCTTATCCTCTTCCCTGCTTTATATCTTGTCCACGCCACCTATCAATATCAAAAATACACATTTTATTTATTTATGCTGTTCTCCCCAAACTAAGCTCCAGGAAGGTAGAGATTTCGTTTTGTTTTGTTTTTGTTTTTACTTCTGTATCCAGAGATTACAACAAATCCTGCAACATAGAACACAATCAATTCAAAGATATTCTTTGAGTGAATGAATAAGTAAATTAATTAAACATATATATATTTGCATGTGAAGAAAAATTCTAGAGTAATATCCACCTAAATGTTAACAGTGGTTACTAATAAACCTATTTAAAAGTAAATAATCTTTTTTCCTATTTGTAAAAGTGATATATGTTCACTATAAATACTGATGAAAAGAGAGAAGAAAAAGACACCCCAAATTCTAATACCCAGCAATGATTATTGTTAATACTTATGTATATATATATTTTTGAGCCTTTTTTTCTATGCACATATATTCTCCCTCAACAAAACTGTGATCACTCTATGTATTTTTTGTAATTAAAACAAATTAGATATCACCTGAACAATGAGAACATGTTTATTTGAATGGCTCTACAGTGTGAATCCTTGAAACACTCAAGTAAGTAATATACTTGATCTTGTTTCTTTGTATAGGGTACATACATATTTGGTCTTTTATAACAATTTGGAGAGAGAGAGAATCTGTGTGTTCTTGTAGTCATTACTTTCATGTTTCTTTTATGTTATTCATCTTCAGATCTATTTCCTCCATTAATCAAGAGTATATTTTGATTTCTCTCTTTATAAGTTAATAGCTATACCAAGCGCTTACAGGTGCTAAGTACTTTACATGCATTGTCTGATTTCAGTCCCACATAACTCTGGGGTATTATGGTATTCCCATTTCATAGGTGAGGAATGTTAGGTAACTCCCCAGAGTTACACAGACACTAATTGGGGGAGCAGCATATGAACTAGGTAATTATGCTCTTGACTGCTAAACCATTTTGCATGTCTAAAATGAGAAAACTAGCATACTTATCTCCCTTCCCTGAACTTATCCCTTTCCCAACGTGTATTAAAATAATCCGGGGTTTTAGATAAAGTGTCTATACTATATTATTTTATGTTTTGTACCTTTTTAAAAAGTTTTAACATTTATATTAAGTTTAAAAAACATATTAAGAATAATTATTTGAAAATATATTCTATCTCTTAGAAGTTTTATTTTATATTCCAGAATCTTTTAGATTCATATTTTCCTTGCCCATTCTTTAGATCTTTATTATTATTCATCTTTTGATCAATTATTTTAAAAAGATAGGTTGGGGCTTCCCTGGTGGTGCAGTGGTTGGGAGTCCGCCTGCCGATGCAGGGGACACGGGTTCGTGCCCCAGTCTGGGAAGACCCCACATGCCGCGGAGCAGCTGGGCCATGGCCGCTGAGCCTGCGTGTCCGGAGCCTGTGCTCTGCAACGGGAGAGGCCACAACAGTGAGAGGCCCGCGTACCGCAAAAAAAAAAAAAAAAAAAAAAAAAAAAAAAATATAGGTTGTTTTCTAAAATGCATATCTGAAAATGACTTATTTTCTATTATGTTGCACACCTTGGCTGGGCACATATTTCTTGAATCTGGAGTCCTAACCCATTTCTCTAAGAATTCTGGAGATACTTTTCCATTGTATTCTGAGTGCTTAGAGTTGAGGACTGTCTGATATCAGAGTAATTTTTATTCCTTCGCAGGTAACCTATTTTGTTTTAGTAATGTCTATTGGATTCTTTTAGGACTTTCCCCCTTATCCTTGAAATGATGAAATTTCAGAAACTTCCCAGAAATCGACTTCTTTTAGAAATTTTACCTATATTCAGTAAATCTTCTGTGATTTATTATTTAAGACTTTCTTTAGCTTAGGAAAGTTTTCTTCTATTTTCTCTTGCAGTGATGCTTTTAAAACATTACTGTTATGCTCTAACTTCTGAAATTCTTATATCAAATGCATATCAGAGCACTTGGATTTTTTCTTTTGTCTTTTCTCTTATAATTTTTCTTTCTCTACACACATCTATAGACATCTACTGAATGTCCTGAGTTACTCTTCTACTTCATTGACTTGGATTTCTCATGATCCAATGTATTTTTTTACCTCCATTATAGTTTTGAATTTGACATAAATATCCTTCAACTAAATGAAGCCTTTCTGATTTTATAACTTTGACTCTTCATTACTGCTTATTCTGGTTTTACACAGCATTAGTCTGCTGAATATTGTTGAGATCCATTTTGACACTAGTATTTTGGAAAATTCCTTTTTCTTAAGAGTAATTTTATTTCATAGGATGGCGTTGTTTTGATTCTTTTGAACAAGCTCCTTTTTTGAGGTATTATTTGAGGTATCATTTAACATACCTAGCTATTTTTCCTCATGCTCTTCCTTGCAGAGGAAGGTCTTGGCTTGTCTACTTTGGAGAACTGAGATGAGTTCTGTCAGAGATTAGGAGAGTCCTTCTTTCCATCTTTAGGATCCATAGAAGAGAGAAGGGAAAAGCTTAGATGAACTGCCAGGAGTGCCATGTTGTATAACTCCAGGGGCCTCCATACCCACAGCACAAACATGTCTCCTGTAGTTGTGCATGGTGCTGGCCCTGTTCACTGAAGTTTTATTTTATAGTCTAGAGCAGGCTGTCCAATAGAATTTCATGTGATGACAGAAATGTTCCGTATCTGTGCTGACCAATATGTTAGTAGTAGCCACATGTGGTTCTTATGTATTTGAAATGTAGTTGGCACAAGTCAAGAATTAAATTTTCAGTGCCATTTATTTTATTAATTTAACTTTTATTTTAAATAGTCCCATGTAGTAGTATCTACTGTGAAGGGCAGTGTGAGTCTAGAGCAGTAGTTCTCAAAGTGTGGTCCCTGGACCAGCAAGCAGCATTAGAATTTCCTAGTAACTTATTAGAAATGCAAACTCTCAGGCTCTGCTATACAATATCTGGGGGTGGGGTCTAATAATCTATGTTTTAACAAACCATCCACGTCATTCTGATGCACACTAAGAATTGAGAACCACTGGTCTACTGATCAAGAGTTGGGAGAAGACCAGAACTAACAGCAGTCACAAGAGGGACTTCTCTCTATTCCAATGTTTCTTTTCTGTATTTGAGGTTAGCATCTAGGAGTTAACTGGGGCAGTGTCCTCATTCTTTATCTGTCACAGTCATCCTCATTAGGAACCAACTGTGACAATGTCTCCCCTAAGTGTAAGTCAGGAGTGAGCCTGTTACCTGATCCTTGCTTGCTGATTTTTGGCGGTTGGTCTGCTTCCGCTGGCACTTGATAGGATCCAATGATACCTCCTTGCTGCCCCTATGTATATTTTTGATTCTTGTCTTTAACTTTCTAAGTCTTCTTCATTTGCTACATTGGAGAGTTGTTTCTTCACATTCAGGGAATCATGTATCTTGTATGCCTTCAATCTTACTTGCAGAAATGTGAATTACTGGCATGTAAATGTCACCCATTACTAATTTCCCATGCTGGCATAGGTTTATTCCTCCTTATTTTTTATATCTGTTGGTCATTTTTGAGGGGACACAGAAGGAGGTAAACCAGAGAAATATAATCAAGTGCCTGCTTTTCTAAGAAATCTACTGTATCCCTCTTAATATCTTATTCTACCTCATTTTCACTTAATTCTATAGTGCTTTTTCAAGTGTATCATCTCATTTAATCCCCCAAATATTCCTCTGATATAGGTTCTATTATCCCCATTTTACAGTTAAGGAAACTGAGGTTTAGATGGTTTAAATGATCTATGCAAGAGAAATAGGTAGATTATCTGCTTTATAAGGGTCCCTGACAAACAGAAAATTATGGCTAACACTTATTGGATCTTTATTATGGACCAAGCATAAGTACTTCATCTCCATTATCTTATTTAAGACTTATAACAACTTTATGAGATATATGCTATTACTATTTCCACTTTGCAGATGATGAGCAAACCTAGAGAGGTTAATTAACATGGAGGGGAATGGTGGAAAGCAAGGTGCAAAGGTAGGCTGTAATGTGTGGGGGTGTAAGTAATTTACCCAAAATAATCAGCAGAAGTGGGACTCAATCCCAGGGTCTCTTATCCTGAAGTTGGAGCTCTTTTTACCACAGTCCTGCTACCCTGATATTACAGTCTAAATTTATTAGCACATATAACTCAATAAACTTGAAAAATAGGTATAAGGAATATAAAAAGAACTCTTGGCTTGCCTTTGAAAACTGTTTATATAAATCTTTCATTTAAGACTCAGAGAAGGTGTGTATTTTAAGGTTATAGAGAATCTCTATAAACAGTAATCTCAGTGGTAATCATGTCAAAAGTAACTTTGTTCTTCTGAACACTTACTAGAATTCATAGCAGAACTATGAGGTAAGTGTTTTGAGCCTTGAAAAGAGGGCCAGGGAGCCCTGAGTTGTTAAGCAGACACATCCCTGGGTAGATCTTGTCCATTTTATTGTAAGTAGAAGTGGGAATATTGGTTGAGTAAAAATCAAACCAGATTCATTCTCAGTTCCTTCCATGTTTAAGGCACACAACTGGTTTAGCTGCTGTGTCTATGCCACCTTGGCCTTTTCTGTGATGGTTACTACACAGAGTTTACCCCCTTATAGTTTGTGTGCCCTAGTCTGTGTTTACGACCTGACTCAGATCCTTGAAGAGTTGGAGAAAAAGACAATGATCATAAAATGACCCACATGCTGGTAGTGGTATAAAGTGAGAAATGTAATAGAAAGGCATAATACCGGCAAGGGATTAATCTCCAAAATATACAAACAGCTCATACAATTCAATATCAAAAAATAAACAATCCAATCAAAAAAATGGGCAAAAGGCCTAAATAGATATTTCTCCAAAGACATACAAGATGGCCAAAAGGCACATGAAAAGATGCTCAACATCACTAGTTACTAGAGAAATGCAAATCAAAACTACAATGAGGGGCTTCCCTGGTGGCGCAGTGGTTGAGAGTCCGCCTGCCGATGCAGGGGACACGGGTTCGTGCCCCGGTCTGGGAAGATCCCACATGCTGCGGAGTGGCTGGGCCCCTGAGCCATGGCCGCTGAGCCTGTGCGAAACAAACTACAATGAGGTGTCACCTTACACTGGTCAGAATGGCCATCACCAAAAACTATAAATAAATGCTGGAGAGGGTGTGGAGAAAAGGGAACCCTCCTACACTGTTGGTGGGAATGTAAATTGGTACAGCCACTAAGGAAAACAGTATGGAGGTTCCTTAAAAAAACTGAAAATAGAGCTACTATATGATCCTGCAATCCCACTCCTGGGCATGTATCTGGAGAAAACCATAATTCGAAAAGATACATGCACCCCAATGTTCATTGAAGCACTATTTAAAATAGCCAAGACATGGAAGTGACCTAAATGTCCATCAGCAGATGAATGGATAAAGAAGATGTTTATACAATGGAATACTACTCAACTCTAAAAAAGAATGAAATAATGTAATTTGCAGCAACATGGATGGAGCTAGAGATTATCATACTAAGTAAGCCAGACAGAGAAAGACAAATATCATATAATATTGCTTACATGTGGAATCTAAAAAAAAAGAGATACAAATGAACTTATATACAACACAGAAGTAGACCCACAGACATACAAAAGAAACTTATGGTTATCAAAGGGGAAAGCTGGGGGAGGGTAATTTAGGAGTTTGGGATTAACATATACACACTACTATATATAAAATAAATAACCAACAAGAACCTACTGTATAGCACAGGGAACTCAATATTTTGTAATAACTTATAAGGGAAAAGAATATGAAAAAACATATATATGTATGTATAACTGAACTACTCTGCTGTACACCCAAAACTAACACAACATTGTAAGTAAATTATACTTCAATAAAAATAAATAAGTGAATTTTTAAAAAAAGGAAAAGAAAATCTTAGAAGTGCAAACTTGAACAATTATGAGAGTCAAGAACATGGATTCATTCAAGACAAAAAGAAATGAGGCCTGAAATTTCCAAATATTCTCTACTTTAATTATCTTTTCCATTGGGGAATTCCTTTTGAGACAATAAGCTCTGTCTTTGGAATAAACTCTGGCTTGGGGGAGGAGAATGAAATTTATACTCATTATGAATTCATTGTGCATAAAATCAGGTGCTGTTGGTTGTTATGTAATGGCTTGCTGAAAACTATTAAAAATAAACAAATGAGTACAATTTTAATATTACTTTAAAATCAGCTTCACTAAAATCCCCAAGTTATTTATAAAAATACATCCTCTAAATCTTATCTGGGAAATAGCTCCTAAATGAACAGATGATATTTTTGCAATTTGAATTTGCAAGACACTTACTTGCCATGATGGCAGTTAATTTTGACTATGCAGTGTTTGGTTTATATCAAGCAAGTACATTTTTATTTTCTGTTTTAAATATTATTTTCATGGTTGCATTTATTTAGGAAAAATTATCTATGCCTTGCAGATAAAACAGAGGCATCAATTGAGCAAATTATGGCATTCATAATTAAATGCTTTTTGTATGCAGTCTCCAACACTGCTAAAGGAAGCCATCGTGCCAACATAATATTGAATATATTTAGCTTAAAATTGCATTAAACAAACCCTTGGGGATTATATTAATTTATTTGGGATGAAATCAGCAGATTTTTTTTCATTCAAAAGTTTTCATTTAAATTCACAAATTCAAAAGCTTTGTTCATGGTTTTTAAAAGTATATTTTACATGGTTGACACCAGGGTGGCCTTAATAATCAAATGGGCCATTGTTTCATTTGATATAAAAATATGGAGACATTTCAGATGAGAATTTTTGGCATTAAACCAAAGGGTGATGAATACTAAATTTTTTCAAGAAAGATAGCTCCAATATTCAAACATGTAATAGATATCAAGTTAATAAAGAACTGGAGTGAAAGTAAAGTAAAGCTACATAGAACTTGGAAAAAGCCCCAGTTATGTTGATCATCGAAGTGCCGATAAATAAAATAACACTGAAATTAGGTAATCCTTGACTTTTCCTTCTCTCTTACCTAGTTGGTATCTCAGACCATCTGACTGTATCTCCCATATATTTCAAAAATCCAGTGGTCTCCCTCTCTCCTACTCATTATTGAGTCTCAGCTCAAAAGTCATCTCCTTAGAAAGTTCAATTCTGATCCCTAATTTAAAGTAATCAAACTCTCCAGCCCTCACCCCATTAACCCTTCACTGCCCCCTACCTCCTCCAGTTAGTTACTCTCTAATACATAATTTTCCTATTTTATTTACTTGAGATTACTTTTGTTTTCTTGCTTATTGTTTCTCTCTTCCCACCCCCTCAATTAGAATATAATCCCCTGGGCTTCCCTGGTGGCGCAGTAGTTGAGAGTCAGCCTGCCGATGCAGGGGACATGGGTTCGTGCCCTGGTCCAGGCAGATCCCACATGCCGTGGAATGGCTAGGCCCGTGAGCCATGGCCCCTGGGCCTGCGCATCCGGAGCCTGTGCTCTGCAACGGGAGAGGCCACAACAGTGAGAGGCCTGCGTACAGCAAAAAAAAAAAAAAAAAAAAAAAAAAAAAGAATATAATCCCCCTCAATTAGCATATAAACTTTATGGGGTCAGGGACTTTGTCAGCCATGTCAACTGTTGAATTCCTGGTACCTAGACTCTTACCTGGTATCTGGCACATACTTGAAATAACAACTATCTTCGGTGTCCTAATTCAGACCCTTATAATACCTTGCCTACGTAACTATGAGAGTTCCCTAACTGATAACCTTGAGATCAACCTCATCTTCCTCAAATCCATTTTCTGCACTGGGTTGCTCTCTATAATGCAAATTTAATGTTACTCCACTACTCAAAGCATTTTAGTGATTCCCTGTTATCTAGATGAGTATTCCCAAAGCATACAGCATGGTAAGTGGTATGATTTTAAGTAATTCATGGAAGAATGTTTTAATTTAATAGTTATTTTTACAAATATATTTTAATGTAAGCTCCAACAAACCATCAATTAAATAGTACATTAAGCTCATGATTCCACAGATGTTACTACTGAAGATAAGAAAAATAGAAAAACTATAAATCCATTTACAGACATGGACAAAAAAATGAACGTGTCCTCAAATGAGTTTTGAATATACTAACTTGAAGGCCTTCTGTCAACTCAACCTTGTTTACCGTTCTGGCATAATTTCCACTACCCCTTCCCTTGCGCTTTATGTCCTGGCAATATCAAACAATTTGCATCTCTCCCCATGCATCACACTATTTATTGCCCATCTACTATTAGTTCACCTGTCTTCTAGGCCTAGAATGCCCTTGGAGCAAACATTGCATTCTCTGTGTCTCTTTTAGTCCAAGTTGGGGGTGCTTCTACCAGAGTAAATACCTCAAAAACACTGTGAGGTTTGTGTTTATTTAATTTATAACTCACACCATTAGATAAAATCCATATCCAAAATCTCTTCCAGATATCCCTTCTCTTCTCTTCCCTGTGAGGCTGCTGTGTGACTCCCTGTGATGCCCTTAAGGTTCAGAAATCACAATGTTTAGTAGGGTGGAGTCTCAAGGCATGCCCTTGAGATCTTGGGCCTCTTGTCTGAAAGTTTCTATGAGGCATTGTTTTTGATCTTTTTAAGGACTTAATAAAGGGTTTTATATTCACACCCTAGGATTCATCCTGAGACCATACTACCCTAATAGTGCTCTGGATCTGAACTCTTCCCAGAAGCTATTTATTAAATTTGGATTCATTTGGCATCTGGAGAGACTGAGAAGGAAAACCTGTTCTGCTTCCTTTATATTTAACAGTTCATTCTTTTGCTCATCTCTGACCACTCACATTTTGTCATAGATAGGAAGAAGAAGCTAGGTGACACCTTTCATATTCTACCTGGAAATCTTAGTAAGATCATCATTAGGTACATTTACTATTTCCATGTTACTGAGGCAACAGTGTTGTGAGATATTCTTCCACTGTATTACAAAGGTCTCCTTTCCTCCTGCTTCCAACCACATTTCCTTTACTTTCCCCTAAACCCCCACTGAGAAACTACTTAGGTGCTTCTTCAGGCTTCTGCTAACACTTGCCCTTTTAGACTGTCACCAACATTCTTCTAGAGGCCCTTCAGATTTTCACTAACGGTTTTTCAGTACTCTTCCAGTTTCTGCCTGCTATTTGGTTCAAAGGCTAATGCCATAGGATTTTGTGATGATAATACCATAATTCCAGGTACTAAAATATTTTCTAGTTATCTATTGCTATATAAAATAATAGCTTAAAATCCTGTTTCAGTAGGACAGTGGTTGGAACTGGAGTAATTTCAAAGGTTTTCTCACTCATGTATCTGGTGGTGATGCTGGCTTTCAACTGGAAGTGCACTTGGGCCGTCAGCTAGAATACCCATCTACATGTGGTTCTCCGTGGCCTTTGGTTTCCTCATGGCATGCTGATTGGGCTCTAAGAGAGATCTTCCCAAGGGAACCAGGAAGAATCTACATTGCATCTTATGACCTAGCCTTGGAGGTCACTTAGTGTCACTTCTGCTATAGACACTGGCCATACCGTATTCAAATGTATGAAATATAAATCCCACCTTTGATGGAAGAAATGTCAACATCCCATGAGAGAAGAGTACGTAACAGAAAGATCTTATTGTGGTCATTCAAAATACAATCTATCTCAGGCTGATATAGCTAAGTTGCTAAATTAATCTTCAATTTCAATTTTTCATGACAAGAAAGGAAATTATTTTGGGTGATATTGGCTCCCTATGTCAATAACACATTTTAAAAATTAAAATGAACTTGATGATGCTTGCATGAGATTGCTAGAACTAGTTGATTAAGAAGTAAACTTTTTAAGAGACAACTCTGTCCTGGATCCAAAACAACAAATAATGTCTGCTCTCTCTGCCAGAATCATTTAGCATGCTTGCCATATTAGATCACAGTGATTCTTACTTGTTAGATGGACATAGGATGAAGTTTATTAGTTCTGGATGAATGGGAGTACAGTTAGAGCAGCTCAGAGTGAATATTTAATTTCACCAGGATGTTTGGGGCATTAAATCACCTACCTACACATTGGCTATAACGTGCTGGACTGATGCAGTAGAATGGAAAGAGGCTTTGAGGACAGATATACTTGAGTTGGAATCTCAGTTCTGTTATTTATAAGTTATTATCCATAGGAAATAAAATTAATTTCTCTGAACATCAGTCTCCCCATCAGTTATGGGCCGAATTGTGTTCCCCCCAAATTCATATGTTGAATCCCTAACTCCCAGTACCTAAGCCCTGTTACTGTATTTGGAGATAGAGCCTTTAGAGAGGTGATTATGTTAAAATGAGGCTGAGAGGATGGACCCTAATCCTATCTGATTGCTGTTCTCACAAGAAAAAGAAATTAGGACACACTAAGTGACACCAGGGGTACACACGCCCAGAAGGACAGCCATGCGAAGAGGGAACAGGAGAGCAGCCATCTGCAAGCCAAGGAGAGAGGTTTTAGAAGACAGCAACTCTGCCTGCACCTTGATCTTGGACTTCCAGCTTCCAGAAGTATGAGAAACTAAGATTTTGCTGTTTAAGGCAGTATGTGGTATTTTGTTATGGCAGCCCTAGAAAACTAATACACCACCTTTAAAATGAGGATAATAGTACCTTCTTCATAGGGTTGCTCTGATGATTGAATGTATAAAATCATCATGTATAAAACATTCCTGGCATTCTATAGGCACCAGCTGAAGAAATCATCCTCTTTGTGATAAGATTGTGCTATATATCTGTAATTAGAGAAATAAAGTTGATGCCTCAGCAAATACTGAAAACCTTTTATAATTCTTTAGTGTTTTACTTCTCTGGATAAGTAAAACCTTTTATAGTTCCTTAATATTTTATTGGATAAACACCGTGACCACTTTTTTAAGTTGGCTAGCTTATGTCTTTGTTCCTCTTTCTTGATGAATATTACTAGGTCCCTTCTCCCCTACTTGCCATGAAAGCCTACCTCCCGTGATGACCACAAGGCAATTCTTGGAAGGGGTTTGTATGTATTAATCTATAAAAGAGAACCTGTAGTTTTGATGTGTTAAAAAAACTGGGGTGTGATGGTCTCCAGGCCGTGTCCGAGCATTCCCCCTCATTTATTCCTATCTGCCATGTAGTTCTTAGTAAATGACAAAGTCTTATTTAAAATTTTGAGTCTATTTCCCACAAGAGCAACCAGTAAAAGGAAGTTCATTCCTACTTACCCCTACTATGACCAAAATTAAAAGCAAAAGCAAAACCAAAAACAGAATCATTGGATTCCTTCACAGACTACATAAGATTCGAAACATTAGCAAAGCAATTTTGATGCCACAGAGCAAAATAACAGCCAAGAATCCAAAGAAATACTAACTTTACCAGCAGAAAATGGTTTGAAGGAGTTAAAGAATATTGTTTACTGGAGAGAAATTTAAGGGAATAAAGTGGGAGGGTCTAAGCTTACATGTATATACATGGAACAAGGGAGATTGAAACAAAAATGCACTTATGGCTTAGTAAAGAGTTCTCCCCTTTACTTCTGATGGCATGAGGTTATGCGGAATATCCGTGAGTTCTCAGCATTGTTCAAAAACTTGGGAAGCAAAATAGACCCTAGTCAATCAGGATATAGTTCAAGATGCTAAGTACCTTCAAATTGGTATGTATTACTCATTGGTGCTGGGTCTTGTTTGAACTCAGATGGGTAAACAAGTGAGTTCTGGATCACTGTAAGATTGAATACACATCTTATGGGGTGGAACAG
Source organism: Tursiops truncatus (assembly GCF_011762595.2). Lineage (NCBI taxonomy): Eukaryota > Metazoa > Chordata > Mammalia > Artiodactyla > Delphinidae > Tursiops > Tursiops truncatus. Next base: position 21,980,858 of record NC_047044.1, on the reverse strand, counting down.
ACCATTGTGAAGTTTTTCCCTGGAAACTATTCCCAAACAAGTCTTATCTAGTGGCCTGCACAATGGATATTTGTCTTTTTTTACTTATGAGATAATCTGAACATGCTTTGTGATCGTTCTCAGCATATTCTCTTGATTCACAAGCATACTGATAAAAGTGATAGTAATCCATAGATGTAGTTCTACACTTTGTGATGTAAAAGATAAATTTTCAAGTGAGAATATCAGAAATCAAGCCATCCTCCAAAGATTTATGTTTTCTTCCATGAGATAAATTGGTTGTGTTGCTAGGAAGCAGCTGGCTATCCAGGAATTACTTGTCCCCAGCCACCCTCTATTTAGATGGGACCATGTACCTGAGATCTGGCCAAGAGAAGGCAGGCAGAAGTGATGCACACCACATCCAGGCCTGGCTCAGGAAAACCTGTCAGGTAATCCTCCACTCTCTTTCCCTTTTGCTGTATGGATATCGACACTCGGGGTGACTTAGGCAGACACATGTTGAATATTTCATTATTCTGAGTGTGTCTGTAGAGATTATGTTTCTGGATGAGATGAACTTTTGATTCGGTAGACTGAGTAAAGCAGTTGACTTCCTTAATGTGGGTATGAAGAGGATTCTAAGGACCTAGGAAAGGTAGGGCCACAAAATGTAAGGTATTTGGGTCCCTGAATAAAAAATGAGAAGAGAGCCAGCCAGTCAGTCTGTTCTGTACTATAACATGAATGAGAAATAAACATGTACAGTGTAGATCCCCTGAGATTTGGGGGTTTATCTGTTACAGTAGTTAGCATTATTTATACATATTGAATGCTGGATTTTTACGGAACTGAAGGCAAATCCATTCTAAGTCAAAGGGTAACTAAAAGTCAACTAAGTCAAATAAATAGCTTTTCACTTGTAAATTTAAAAAATTATTGCAAGAGGAAAATCTGAGTCATAAACTGAGAGTAGAGAGTGCCGTGCCTTGGCCAGCTACTAGCTCACCTGAAGGCTATCCATCTAACCCAAAGTAGCTGAATTCTGGGGCACTGTTTAGAGTTCAGATCTGACTCATCCAGTCTGGATTTTCTTAAGAGACAAAGGACAAACCCTATCTGTTGGTAGGTAATTCCATAACAATTAGCAAGCACAAGGATACTTTTATTATATTTTTCCAGCTGTACAAATAGCTATTAACTAATGTACCAAACTTCATGATTTTGAACAAAGAAGAGAATTTCTGAAAGGTAGGAAATATTTTGTCAGAAAGCAACTTCATGAATATAGAAGCAGAATTGTACACTAGGCAGAACATGGACTTTGGAAATAGGCTGTCATAGGTTGAATTCATTCTTACGATTAAACAAATATTTATTTAAATTTTTAATTTAAATTAAAATTAAATTGAACCATGAGAATGCTGATATTCAACTTTATTTGAGCTATGAAAAATAATGGTTGCATTCAAAAGTAATACCTGCCAGACACTGCTATAGCTGCTAGGCATTCAGTAAGAACAAAACAAAGTCCTTGTTCCCATGGAGCTTATGTTTAGTGGTGAGAGATAGAGAGAAATCAAGTCAAATGCATAGTATGTCTAAATAATGATACATGCAGTAGAGGAAAATAAAGACTGGAAGGGGGATGGAAGTGCAGTGAGGGGAGAAAGTTGCTACTTATGGTGGTCAGGGAAAGCACCTTTAATAAAGTAATCTTTGAGTAGAGAACTGTAGGAAGTAAGGGAGTAAACCATACAGCTCCCTGAGGGAAGAGCATTCTAGCCAGAAGAAATAGTAGGTGCAAATCCCCTGAGGCATAAATATCCTTGGTATGTTCAAGAAACAGCAAGGCTAGTGTGACTGGAGCAAAGCAGGCAAAGGAGGGAGTGGTAAGAGATGAGGTCACCAAGGTAGTAGGGCCAGTTCATGTAAACCTTGTGTTGTTCTATAAGGACTTTGGTTTTCATTGATATATGAGATGAAAAGTCTTGCAGAGTTCTGGGGAGAGAAGTGACATGTGTTTTCAAAGAATTACTCTGGCTGCTCTGTTGAGATTAGACTATAGGAAAGACAAGGTGGAATCAGAAGGTCAGTTAAAAGGCTATTACAATAATCCAGGTGGGAGAAGACTGTGGCATGAGAAATGGTTAGATTCTGTTAGGAGGGTAGAAATAACAAGATTTGTTGATGCATTAGATGCGGAAGATGAAAGGAAAAGAGGTTCCAAGGATGTTATGAGCAAGTGAAAAGGATGGAGTTGTCATTAAAGGTGGGGAAAACTATAGGGAGAACAGGTTTTAAGACTGTGACAATTAGGAGTTTAGTTCTGGACATGTAAAAAGTTGAGATGTCTATTAGACATTCAAGTGGAGATGTCGGGTAGGCAGCTGAATATAAAAAGCAGAGAGACACAGATTAGAGATATAAAGCTTAGAGTCCTCAGCAAACTACTGAGGCTGATTAAGACCTAGAAAGAGAGAAGGCAATCAAGAACTAAGCCCAGGGCACTCTGGTGTTTAGGGGTCAAAGAACCAGAAAGAGGGAATGAGAAGGAGCAGCTGGTAAGGTAGGAGAAGAACAATAATGTTTTGAATCCAAGTTGCCATTATTGTGTGATCTCTCCAAGTTTCAGTTTCTACAAATGAAAAATGTAGATAATAATTTCTAGGTCATAGGATTGCCAAAGGCTGAAAAGAGGTAGCATGGGAAAGCATACACACAGCTCAGAATGTCCTCAATAATTGTTCATTCTCGACATATGGTGAAATTCTGGTTAAATACCAGATTTCTCATGCTTCCCTACCATTTTGCCTCTCAGTAAGATCCTCATATATGGATCCTGTAGTTCAGCAGTGTTGACTATGGTAGCAAGAACCTCATTATTCTTCAATCATCAGTTATAAATATTAATCACAGAGCTCACTATGATTGGGTACTTGTCTTTGCTCCTTCCTTTCTCAGTTTTGTAAGTGAACTCAGAGCTAAAGGAGGGAGTGATCACTAGAATGGGGGTGGGTTGGGTTTGAAAGATGAGGGGTGGTATAGGTTCTTTATCAGCCGGCATTAGTGTACCATTACTTCAACATTTAACTGCTCACCAAATAATTTCATTTCAAAGGATTTATTCAGTGTTATGGAAGAACTATCTGTATATAAATAGCTGGGTTAAGTAGACCTTTCACTGCAGCTGTTAAAACCTATTGTAGCTAGACACCTTGTAGAGATTCAAGATAATCTGTTTTTGAAGAAAATCTATGCTTTCTTTGATGCTAATATGTGTGTTTTTAGCTCTGAAATAAAAAAGCAGCTTTACCTAGGATGAGTAAAGAAAGTGTTTACTGAATAAATCAGGGATAGCTGAAATAATACTCAGCCACAATCTCTTGCTTGTATTTCATTTCTCTGCTTTCAACGTATACCACCAAACACTTATTGAAAGAATAAATGGAAAAACTAAATGAATGAATTAATTCATATATGAATGAATTTTCTATTTTCTCCTGGTTAGAATCTTCCTAAGTAATTTTAGATAAGTTCTGGATTACTTTGGGGTCTATCCTTCACAACAAGAATTACTAAGTGAGATACTTTTCATAAAGAAGAGACAAATGCCAGAGTAACACCAGAACTTAACTCATAAGGTAGTAAGCAGTCTGTAAGGCATCTCGGGGGATCCTCTGATCCTAGCACCAGGCTCAAGTAGATTCTTTTTCAAGTTCCTACCCCTCTTCTCTCCCTCCACTCCCCAGAACTGGATTCAAATTATATATAGCCTATTTGGGAGGCAGAAACTGGGCAGCAATAAAAAGAGAAGGAAGGCCTGGATGCTTTAACTTAGTGCTAGTACTTGAGTGCCCAAAGTAGAGCAGCTGGAAAACAGGTCACTAATAAGATGGATTGTAGGACAATGGAACGGATGTGCTGGATAATCTGAAGCCTAGACTACAACAGTGTTCTGCAAAGACTACTCCAAACCATATGTTCTTAAAATCTAAAAAAATCCAAAAAGTCATTCATATTAGTGAGATTTTATAGTTCTCTATATCGTTCTTTCCATCTCCACTCCTGCCAAACCTTAGTTCAAACCATTGCCTTCTATTGCCAGGACTATTGCAAAACCTTTTTACCAGTCTCTTTGTTGCCCTTCTACAATTAATTCATGTATTAGTTGCAATGGTCCTTCAAAAATATAAATCAAATCAAATCAAATCAGTTCCCTACTTAAAATCTTCCAGTGGCTCCCCCATGGTACTTGAAACAAAATACTCCTCCTCTTTAAGGTCCTATGTGATCCAGACTCTGCCACCTCTCTGACTTCATCTTGGATCATCTCCCCTTCACTACTCTCCAGTTATATTGGTATATATAAAGATATAATTGGCCTAAAACAAACTGCACACATTTAAAGTGTACTGTTTGATACATTTTGACATCTGAATACACGCATTAAACTATAATCACAATCAAGATTAAAGACATATTTATCAACTCCAATTTTCTTTTGATCTTTTGTAATTCCTCACTTATGCCCTTCCTTGTCTTCTCATCCCCCAAGAATAGATGACCTGCTCTCTGCCACGATGGATGCTTACCTTTTCTGGAATTTTACGTAAATGGAATAATACAGAATGTGCTCTTTTTCGGTCTAGCTTCTTTCACTAAGTATAACCATTTTGAGGTTCATCCATGTTGTTGCATATATCAATAACGCATTCCTTTTTATTGCCAAATGGCATTCCATTTAATAGATATAGCACAATTTGTTTATCCAGTCACCTTTGGTGAACATTTGGGTTGCTTCCACGTTTTGGCTGTTAGAAATAAAGCTGCTTATGAACATTTGTCTAGGTGTTTCTGTATAGACATATGCTTTTATTTCTCTTGGGTAATACCTAGGAGTAAATGGCTGGGACACATGGTAGGTATATATTTAACTTCTAAAAGAACTACCAAACTGTTTTGCAAAGTGTTTATACCGTTTTACATTTCCACCAGCAATGTAATGTATGACACTTCCAGTTGTTCCACATTCTCACTAACACTTGGTATGAACAGTCTTTTGAATCTTAAACTTTGTCAAAGGTATTAGATTAATGACTAATGATGTTTACTATTTTTTATATGCTTATTTGTCATCTGTATATCTGTATATCTCCTGTGGAGAGGGGTCTGTTGAAATCTTTTGCTCATTTTGTTTTAAATTGAACTGTTTGTTTCCTCATTATTAGATTTAAAAGTTCTTTATATATTCAGGGTTAAGTCCTTTATCATATATGGTATTTGGGAATACTTTCTCTCAGTCTGTGGTTTGTCTTATTCTCTTATAAATGTCCTTCTGAGGGCAAAAATTCTTAATTTTGATCAAGTCCAAATTTATCAAATTTTTCTTTCATGAATTACACTTTTGGTGTAATTTTCAGATACATCTTTGCCTTAATCCAAGGTCACAAAGATTTTCTTCTAGAAATTTTAAAGTTTTAGGCTTTACATTTATGTTTATAATCCATTTGAGTTAATTTTTTATATGGTGTGAGATATGGATCAATGCTCTTTTTTTTAATGATATTCAATTTTACCAGGAATATTTGTTGAAAAGGCCTTCCTTTCTTCACTGAATTGTACCTTTAATAAAAAATCAACTGGTCATATAAATGTGGATCTATTTCTGGACTCTATATTCTGTTCCACTGATATATTTATCTTTATACTGATACCAATATTAGAGACTGTGATTACATAGTAAGTCTTGAAGTTAGTGTAAGTCTTACAAATTTAACTTTTTTCTAAGTTGTTTTGGATTATGCTGCATGTTTTATGATTACACGTGAGTTTGAAGATCTGCCTGCCAATGTCTATAAAAATGCCTGTTGGAATTTTGATTAGGGTGGCATCTTTCTGCTCTTTGAAAATTAAAAGTTTATTATCACTTTGAGATCTTTACATTTTTTGGTTTTCTCTTGACACAGATTTCTCCATGACTGGATCTTTTGTACCATTCAGGTTTTAGCTCAAAAGTAATATCCTCAGCGATAACTTTCCCTGGCTACCCAATTTAAATTCACATTCCTCATCTCTTTATATCAAAACATTCTGTTTTATTGACTTCACAGCATTAATTACCACCTGAAATTAATCTTGTTTATTTGCTTTAGTTACTTATCCTCTGACTATCCAATTTATAAGTTATATGAATAGAGACCTTCCTTGTCTTATTCAGTTCATATCCCTAAAGCTGAAAGTACCTTTGACAAGCAGACCCTAAATATTTGTCAAATGAATTATTGACTATTTGATAAATGTGCCTTTAAGTAAATATTTGACTAGTGTGGAAATGTCATAATATTAACTAGCACAAATTAACTTATTTCTTTGGGCAGACTGTGGGGACATGAATGTTACTTAAAATTGCAGTTCTCTTTAAGGTTGCCAATTGTGTTTATCAGACTAGATTATGACATTTCTGAAATATAGATTATTTTTTAAAAACCACACTCCTAAATTTGTCTCACTAACTTTGTTAGAAGAGTTTAAAAGAGATCTCACATAAAAGAGAGATAAAATACAATGACTTTAGGAAAATGAATAAACTGAAACAAATAAAATCTTTCCCCAAACATTATAGTCAGTTTCAGGTCCATGAGAAATTTTAGGTTATTTCCAAAATAATATCTGATTTAAAATAAAAGAAGCTAGCCATAGTTTTGACGCAACAGAGGCAACAACTAAAAGTATTTTATTAATGTGCTTGATTGTTTAAAGTAACTAACAACAAAATCAATTTATTGAGCCATATCCATGCTTCAAATGTATGAACAGGATTCTATCCTTGAGAAGCTCATACAACACAGATATAAAACCTAAAGGCATCTCAAGATCTCTTGTAGTAGATAACCATAGAATTTTCCTCATTGTGCTGTGTCCCTCACTCAGAACCTTCATTTAACCCACTAAACTCATACTAATTATGTGCTAGGAAGCATGCTAGGCAATGGGGATAAGAAATAAATAAAACAGAGTCCTCATCCTTCAAGAAGCCATAGATTTTATCATTTCATTGCTTAAGGAAAAAATTACAATTGAAAAGAGTGGAAATCATGAAAGCAGTGAGCTTCTCTTCCCTGGTTTCTTTTCATTTTGGTTCTCAAGTGGCCTTCATTCAATATTTTCGCCTCATGGTGGGCCTAGCTTTCCCCTTCCTCAGCCAAGTGACTCAGAAGCGTCTACAGATCTAGTGTTCTATTATTAGCCTTCTCAAATCTGATTATTCCAAGAAGCACTTCCCACTGGCAACATGGTAATCATGTTTAAATATAATTTTCCATGATCAATCTAAATCTCCAGATTTTTTACGAAGTTTCCCTGCGGCTTAGAGACTCTGCTCTTTAAAATGTATTATCATTAGCCCACATTTTAATGATCCTAGGTTACTTTAAGATGTAACGTGTGTGTGTGTGTTTGTGTGTGTGTGTGTGTGTGTGTGTGTGTGTGTGTGTGTGTGTGTGAGAGAGTCTGTGTCACTAAAGTTCTAAAAAGGGACTCTTTGCATGAAGGCCTTTGGCTCCTGGAGGCAGTCTTCCTCTTTCCCTATACCTTTGCTTGCACCTTTCAGATGTTCTAGAGTTAAAGTTGTCAGGAGAGAGCTAGTAGGATGTTTGTATAACAACTCATAATTTATGGTTTGTATAATTATAGCAGCTAACATTTATTGAATGTTTCTTATGCACCAGGCACTGGGCAGCATGCCTGCTCTCATTTTATCTTTGCATTAATCTTATGAGGTGGGGACTCTTATTTCTCCATTTTATCAAACAGACTCAGATAGGATGAAAAATTTCACCTAGATTACACTAGTAAGAGAATAGGATTTTAACTTAACCCTGTATGTCTAGTCATAGCCTATATACTTAGTCACTATAGTGACATAAAGGTTATATACTTTATCTTTAGGTTTCTACTTTAAGGTTAGAAAATACTAATATTAAAAATTAAGAATGGTTTCTACATCTTTTGTAACTCCATTTTCTAGGCTTTTAGTATCCAGGGCAATGAGACTAAAATTGCTCACTTTTTATCTTCATAGACATTTTTGTTTTTTAAAACAAGCTGTTAGCAGAAAAATTTTGCCTCTGTGAAGTACAAGGCTATAGCTGACCTTTCAGTTATTTTTGCAATTTTGACTATAGGCCATTTATTCTATCTCATGTTAGTAACTTCTGAAGAGTGGGAAGGAGAGAGCTTATGAGTTAGTATAAAACATAAAAATGTCAGTATCATATGAAATAAAGGCATAATTTTCATAGCAAACCTTTTTACAAATTATCTTAATCTTTTCCTTTCAAACTGTAACAAAAGGAAAACTATAATTACTTTTTAATTTTTCTTGGTCCTAAGTTTCTATCCTATTACTTTTGAATAATGTATTTGTTTGTTTGTAGTTCTGTTGTTAACTATATAAAATTAACTTTAACTTATCTTTCAGAGTAAACAGTTACCCAATTTTCCAAAGATCCAAAGTTCATACTATATATGCATGCCCATATTCAGGACAAATAGATTAATCAAATAATAAAACAAGTTTTCCTAAATAAATTTATTTCCTAAATAAATACCTTTTAAAAATCTCTTTTTTCCCCTTCTTTATTAAGCAAATTGTATTTTCTTTGTGATATTAGCTGTTGACATCTCCCTGGGTACACAAACTCAGTGATGAGCACTTGCTTTATGATTTCTTGCTTCTCTGAGAGAGGGGGCAATGAATGATCTGAACCTACTGCTGTTCCTATCCTTGGTGGGCAAATCACAGTTCCTCCAATCTGTTTATCCAGTTTGTCTTTGTGGTTAGTACAGATGGCTATAATCAAATCAATTCTGGGGCAAGCCACACTGAATGCTAAAAGTCTGATGTGAATGGTTCAGCCTAACACATGATGGAAACTATGCAATACCCAGACTTTTACTATGCTTTAGGAAAATAAGAATGTCTTAATTAATTTACAAGGAGGGAAAAAATCTAAATTAAAAGGAGTAAAACTGAAAATCTAATCAAGAGTATTAAAATCCCAAAAGAATTTAGACTGAGGAATGGATTCCTATAAGATGCCCAAATGATTTCATACAGACCTACAGATCCATCTAATGAGTGGCTGCTAAATATGATAAAAGCAGTTCATTATCCTTTCAGAAAGACATGAATTATAGGTAATTACAGGTAAACTATCATTTCAACATTAAATAGAATGTGGATGACACATTACTTGGGCCTTTTGTTTTCTCCCACTTATTGAACATCTACTGAGATTAGAGCATCACAGAAGTTCAGACTTGCAAATGAAAAAAACCAAAACCAAAAAACATAGATAAAAGCCTATTAAAATAAACTCCCTGGAGCATCTACAGTTTGGCTGCATACAATTTTGTTTTGTTTACATATTTAGAAAACACTTTCCATTAAAAGGAGACATTCTGAAGAATTTTAGCAAGTAAGGCATTGTGTTCAAAACTCAGGTGTAAGAGGGAGATAAAATATACAACATAGCTTTACTTTTGCTTATTCTCTCTATGGATGAGTCTTGGTCTGGTTTGGTGCACAAACATGAAAGTTTAGATGTATAGTTTGGTTGTGTAGTTTAGTTGTGATTTTGATATAGATGTAAAGACTGGAAAAAATGAAAAAGTGCTACTTGGTGACCAGACAAAAACATTTGTGTAAAACTGAGTTCTCTTCTCAGTGTATCAGTAGAATTATGACTCACACAATAAGGAAACAAAGGGATATTGAACAAGAATTATGAATTGCAATGCATTTGGTGTACCATTTTAGAATTACGGAAATGGAGTCATGGGAAACCCTGTGATAAAAGGGTTTTTACCATTTATTTTAAAAATACACTTATGTATTAAATGTACATAATATATTCACTCATTCATTAGTTCATTCAAAAATATCGAGTATATACTATGTCAGACACTGAGTGAAGAGAATAGACTTTGCTGATGGAATTTAAAATCAGAGAAAAAGATAAACTCTTGGGACAAAATAAATACAAAAATAAGACATATCCATTACAGTCAGTAGGAAACACCAAATTCGTAAAAACAATGACAACTATTCAATAGCACTTGTATAAAGACATGTTCAGTGTTACACACACATATACACACACACACACACACAAGATATAAACCAATAGTAAGGCGTTGGAGTGACTAAGGTCAAATGAAGCTAGGTTGAGGAGAAAGTAAGCGATTGCACTTAAAAGGGGGAAAGGGCAGAATTTGTTTAAGTGGAGTGGGAAGGGCATATCAGACAGTCCAAACAGTTTTGGATAGATGAACCATGTTCAATGAAAGCTCTTCCTAGCAGACTCACAGAGAATGGGTGTGGGGAAACATCATTAGTTTTTAATTCTGTGTCAGTCTCTATACAAAGAAGAGAGTCACGTGGTGTTTATTGATGCAGAGATTCTCTTTCCAATGGGACAACAATGCAGATTTATTCCACTGTGAAGAGATTTCATTATGTGAAAAATAGACTTTTTAGAAAAAATGAGGTGCTGATTATTTGCATGACACAAGAGTTGTTTGATTTACAAGGGAATTTTGCCACAGCGTTGTTATTTAAACAGTAAAGTCCTTTTATGTGTTAAAAACATAAAGCTGTTTTCTAAAATGTGCTTCATACACTCTCTTCCCAGGAACATGTGTATTTTACAAAAGAATGTATCCACTTGCCTTTCAATAAAGCAAGAGCAGTCCAAGCATTTCATTTTACTTAGCTATTAATGTCAAGAAGGCTCAATTAAAGTAAGTTTCTCCAATTCCCCTTGAAAATAGTCTTCAGAGGTCAACAGGGTATACAGTTTTTTTAGGAAGGGACTGAATGAAGAATAAATATGACATTGTTTTTCAGTGATGTTCCAAGCATACGAATTATTATAGTGGCTTGAAAGAAAACAATTTCATCTAAGAATCGTTCGAATTCCCCTCCATTCAGTGGCTTTTCCATTGTCACTTACTTTGAATACAAACAGATTTAGTTTAGGTTTGCTTACTGTCTGTTATCCAATGAGTAAAACACATTTTATATAACCCAAAGCATGCTGAAAGTGGAGATGATATTAAAAGCTGGCTACAATGCAAAATTTCATCAGGACTTAAAATCTAGTGCCATGAGAGGTCCAGAAGATTAGTTATCATGTTCTTTAGGCTAATTGGGTTAAATTTTTGCTTTTGAGACATATGCAGAAGGGCCACCTGGTTATTAAGCAATCTTAGCAAATGCACATGCTGGTCACAATGGTCATGTCTGAATAAAGGTCACATAATACTTAAATGTGGCAAGGAAACAACCTCCAAGAGAGCCATGCACTAGAAATGTACTCTTCAGTTACCACTGATCTAAAACACTGCATTTGTTACATGAAGAGATGCATGTTATAGGAAGCCATGGACTTGCCTTAAAAATCTAAATTTAGAAAACCCATTATAGACGAAATGTGGGTTCTGTCAGTCATTTGCCATTTATCCCAGATTAGTTTTCTGTTTCAAGAAGAAAATCCAAATATTTTCTTAGTCAACTTCCTACTTGAGGCTCTAATTAACTATTAATTAATTAATCAACCATCTATATATCTATCTATTTAACTAAAACAAATATTTAATGAGGGTATACTACGTACTGGCATTGCTCTAAACCCTGGAGTTCCAGCAGTGAACTATAAAACAAGGTGTCTGTACTCATTCTAGAGAGGTAAACAGACAATAAAAAAGTAATCAAACAAATAATTTCAGTGTTGCTAAATTGTATGAAGAAAAATTAGGCGAAGTCAGAGAAGATAGAGATTATTTTAAATTGAGGAGCCAGAGAAGGCCTTCTTAGGTGGATAGGTTTCACTGAAGCTGCTTGTTCTTTTTTGCTCTCCCTAATCTATCATTTTTCTGTTAACTGAGCACTTCCTGTGCAGCATTGATTCTTGGCTCCTTTCTCCCTCCTACTATTTACTTTTACTAGTTTTTGCCTCTTAGAAAGAGTGAAATAGGAGTTGAAACTTGTATGTGACAATGTTGTTATTGCTGACGGCTCTACAGAAAGGTTTGGTTCAAAAGGCTGACAAGAATGGATAAAATGAGATATTCTTGGATTCTAATGATGTAGTTTTTTTTTTAATGCCACCCTGGGCTCATATATCAATAGATAATTGAAAGTTGCCTGGCTGTCTGAGTGAGTTCAGTCTATCATAGGCTCTGAGGACATGTCTGGCACTGGTCATTTTTTTTGTTTAAGTCTTTATTGAATTTGTTGCAATATTGCTTCTGCTTTTTATGTTTTTTTGTTTTTTGGCCCCGAGGCACGTGGGATCTCAGCCCCCCCAACCAGGGATCAAACCCGCGTCACGTGCATTAGAAGGTGGATTCTTTACCACTGGACTACCAGGGAAGTCCCACTGGTCATTTTTAATATGTGAAATGTTATAGTTTAGCCGTCCATTTTAATTTGCTCATCTCTAAATTTACTAAAAAGTCATCTTGATGTCTTCCCTGGTGGTGCAGTGGTTGGGAGTCCGCCTGCCGTTGCAGGGGTCACGGGTTCGTGCCCCGGTCCGGGAAGATCCCACATGCCACGGAGCGGCTGGGCCTGTGAGCCATGGCCGCTGAGCCTGCGCGTCCGGAGCCTGTGCTCCGCAACGGGAGAGGCCACAACAGTGAGAGGCCCGCGTACCACAAAAAAAAAAAAAAAGAAAAAAGTCATCTTGAATTTTAGCAATGAACTTTTACTTTGACACTCTCTTGAATTAATAAAAAAGACGAGTTATCTATTTTACAGACTGTATATTTTCTGCTGATATTAATTTAAATGAAATTAAATTGTTTCCTAATTCTTTGACTTAGATAACAAGGACTATCACTAAATTGATGGCAAAATCTTTGGATGATGTAACAGTGTCAAAGTACTGTTTACCTAGGATGGTGATGCCTCCTAGCAATAGGATGAAGGCCTGTCGGAATCTGAGATCTGAAAGAAGTAGCTCCTTGCAGTTACAAGGGCAGAGAAAAACTCTTAATATTTCTAGAGAGAAAGAGAGGAATGTAGAGGTTCAGATTCTCACAGTCCTTGGAAATACGGACACAACAAGGAATTCTTGTTTCATCAAAATTCGTCTTAGGAAGCTAAGTGAAATTCTACAGCTAAAATCAGAAGTCACATCTTTTAGGGGATTCTCTCTAAATGAACCAGTACTCAAGAAAGCTTGAAAAATCAAGGAAAGTTTCCTAGAATCAAAGTAGTAGATTCCTGGAGTAGGAAGGAATCTTAAAAATCACTAGTCCATCTCTCCATTTAAGACTTGAATCAATGGGCAACTTTGCTGGCACACAATATTCAGACTCCAATAATGGAGAACTCATTTCTTCCTAGAGCAGTGAATTCCTTAAATGGAAGCCTACATAACTGGTAAAATGTCCTCCCTTGTTGAGTTCAACATCTATTCATCTTTAACTTCTGTTTCTGTAACAGAAGTTGAACCACACTTTGGGGGACTGTTTTTGTTTTACTTTCATGTAACATTTTGATTACACACAAGCATTTGCTATAGTCATAATTTAGATTTTAGACCTATAATTTAGATTTCAGAGGGTATGGTGGGGGCAAGGCAGGAAGACAAAGAGGCCTTAGTCTTGTGCTCCAATATAGAATTTCCTTAAGTTCTTCACCAACTGGTGAAGCTGCTGATAAAGCAGTTCTTTGATTTTCATTTTGCTACTGTTTCTTGTGTACTGCTCCCTCAACAACCTCAAGTGCAAATGGGGGTTGCTACCTCAAAGATGATCCAGTCCAACCTTTTTATTTAACTCCAGTGGAAGGCAAGTTCTCAAGAGGCTAATTCTTGCCCAAGGTCACAGAGCCTGTTTATTTCAGAGTTGAGACCAGAGAATCCACGTCTCTCAATCATTGGTTCAGTACTCTTTCCTATGGAATAATCCCAAACAGCTCAGCATCAACTAAACCATGTTCGCTATCAACATAGTCCATCTTCTGCTGGCAGTTTATCAAAGGATTGAATGAACAAGTGAATGATTATGGCTTATTTAACTATATATCACATGGAGGTGACTATAATTGTTTTTACATTAACTTCTAAAAAACAAATTTAAATATTATAATTCTATGGAAATGTATAGAGAATAAGAATGAAAACAATCACCATATAGTTTTATAAATTTGTTTCAGATTATTAAGACATACTATATTACAGATACATTTGAAGCTCTCTGTATATCACTCTTTAATCTATTTCCCCACTTCCAACCCTAAATTTGTTGTTTATCATTTTCCATGGACTGGATTGATGAAGAGATTCACAGGGGCTTTATTTTTCTTTAATGAGGCAAATATTATAAAATAATATTTTATTTTACCGAGTAGGTGCTACACAGGAGTTTATCCTAAAATTTCCATTTATGCACAAGTTTTGCTTCTAGATTCTTTTCCATGTCAACATCACTTTGCCTATTTTTGCATCAATTCCACATCATCTTAATTACAATAGTTTGGGTATCTGGCAAGGCAATCCTCCCATATTTTTCGAAATCATTTTGACTTACTTTGTTTCTTTGTTCTTCATTAATTTTAGTATATGCTTGTAAAGCCTCATGAAAAACTGCTGAAATATCACAGTGGCTTTAGATTTTAAATTGGGAGATAAATGTCATCTCTATGATACTGAACCAGGCCACTTTGGATATGGTCTATTGCTTCATTTATTCACATCTTTAACATCTTTCAAAAATGTTTTGTAGGTTTTTTTCACAAAGGTTTTGCGTACCTTCTATTAGATATATGCCTAGGTAATTTATAGATTTGTTGCTATTGTGAAGGAAGGAAGATATATATATCTCATATTATATGTGAGATATATGTCTATAATACATATTGTATACATAAAATATGTACCACATATATATGAGACTACCACAGGTACACAGGAATGCTGTTGGGTTTTTTTATATCAATCTTATACCTAGCATCTTTGCTGAACTCCCTAATTGTAGTTTCTTTTGGATATTCTATGGATGTAACCTTATAGATCACATGTAATTTCAGTTTGTGTCTTCCTTTACAATCATTATGCCTCTTATTTCTTCTTATTGCATTGGCCAGGACCCTAGCATATTTGAATATAAGCAGGGATATATATTTGCTATCTGTTTTATATAGATAATTTTTATCAGTTTAAAGATACTATCTTCCATTCATAGCTTGTTAATTTTTTTTTTTAAATCTTATGAGTGTGGAATTTTATCAAATGCATCATAAGTACCTACTGGGATAATTATATGTTTTTCTCCTTTATCCTGCTGAAACATTCTGTATTCCTGTGATAACAACTGGCTAATTTTTATGACCCTATAAATTCTGATATTATCAGCTAAAAATCTTTCTTGGGACAGGATTTTCAAGTAGAAAACACAAAAGTATGAGTCTTGCCATTAGGGATCAAACGGTCCATCTTTATGTGTGTATGAATATGTATAGACACAAATTTACATAAAGCATATATCTACTCACACATAAACAGATATGTACATACCTATTTACACATACACATATAGAGCAGAATACAGATAAAGGTACTTATACTTTTTCCATTTTATTTCAGGACAAATCACTAAAGTTTTCATTGTTAGTAACACTTAATTCTAATAACCATTTATAATAACCATATATTATAATCACTATAGCCATGAGAAAAAAAATAAAGTGAAGCTCTACGGCACTTTAAATAAGCCTAAGCAATGTTATGAGCAATGTTCATTTGGCTAAACACCATGGTGTCCTCTTGGGAACATTATTCAAAATCTCTAAAGCTCATTTTCTCTTAGTAATCATGAGTTTAGAATGAAGAGGCAATGCAGGGGGAAAAAAACCTTACTATAAATGGTATTTGAAAGTTCCTTTATGTGGATCCACACATTGTTGCTAGGGAACATGGATTCTTAGCATTTGAAAACCTAGAAAATCAAGGCTCTTACCTCTTTTGGCCATGATTTCTATGTTGGGAATCTGATTTAAGATAACCTAGAGATGAGTGGGCTTCAAAATATTTGATTATTTATGTTTTATGATCAACCTTCCCTTAGAAATAATAACAGGTGTTCAAACTCATGCTTTGAAATGGGAGAATATATCATCTATTATCTTTCATTTTTGGAATACAACATAATTGTGAAATATCAGAACAGTGGTTAAGAGTAATGTAATGGTTAATTTTATGTGTCAACTTGACAGGGCCATGGGTGGTCAAATATATTTGGTGCAATTTTACTCTGGGTGTGCCTGTGAGGATGTTTTTGGATGAGATCAACATTTAAATTGGTAGACTGAGTAAAGCAGATTGCCCTCTGTAATGTGGGTGGGCCTCATCCAGTCAGCTGAAGGCCTGAATAGAACAAAAAGACTGACCCTCCCTCAGGTAGGGGAAATTTCTCCTGCCTGAATGCCTTCAGACTGGGACATCAGCTCTTTTCCTGCCTTCAGGATCGAAGTAGAACATCAGTTCTTCCTTGTTCCCGAGCCTGCCTGCTTTTGGATGGGAACTACACTATCAGCTCTCCTATTTCTCAGATCTTCAAACTCAGACTACAACTAAGCCATCTATTCTCCTTGGTCTCCAACTTGCCACTCACCCTGGAGATCTCGGGACTTGCCCACCTCCATAATCATGTGGGCCAGTTATTTATAATAAATCATTTTCTATTTATTTTTCTATCTCTATATCCAAGTGGTTCTGTTTTTCTGGAGAAACTGACTAATAAAAGCATAAACTCTGTAGCCAGATTACCTAGGCTTGAATCACAGCCCTGTCACTTACTGCTTATATGATTCTCAGCAAATTATTAAAATCTCTGTGCCTTGTTTTCCCCATATTTAAAAAAAGAAAAATAATATCACTTACCTAAATGGGGCTTTGTGAGAATTAAATGAGTTATTACATTTAAGACACTTAGAAGAATGCCTGACCTATAGTAAGAGTTCAATAAACATTATCTATTAATCACGTTGTGGTTATGGTGGTGGTTGCCATTTTTTTATTAGCGAATGTATTTTCAGATAGCACTATTATTAATTCCATCCTCTCTTATGCTCTTATTACTTCTTAAGCAAACATAATTTACTCTTGCCAATGTTAATCTATAGCTAGATAGCCCAGTGAGGAATTTATGACCCCCTACTAAATGACTTCTCTAGAACATTTCCAGGAACACTAGCAATATATTGAAATATATTTATACAAAAAGAAAGAAGCAAATGTAGACTCTGTGGGTAAGTGGGGGCCTCCATGGAGTTAAAGAGAAAGGGAAGCCAATATAAATAGGGCCACTGGATATACATGTTAAATGTGTTTTATAAAAATGAGGGCATACATATGAAGGTATTAAGTATATTTTCCTCAGCTTCATAAAAATTGATGGGTACAGAGATTGGTGTTACATTCAGGTATCAGTATGGAAGTAAACACCACCAGAATTTAGAACTGGAAGTGAAGAAAATGCTGTATGCAAATTGAAACCACCAGGGGGAACCTAGGTAGGTGGAATATAATTACTCAAACTGGAAAGTGCTCAGGGTGTTGGATTAATAATCTGCCCACATTTTTTAAAAGTGCAAGGCATTTTTGAATGGTTAAAATATTCAGAAGCTTTTCATTAAATTTTATAATCATAAAATATTTTAAAAGTACTTGCAATGTACAAGTCAGAACCATACCAAAAATAAGTGCAGGGTGAGAGAGAAAGAGGAACATGGTACTTTTTATTGTTACATTTTTTTCATCTTTTTATAGTGTTGAAGAATCTTATACTCAAGTAGAATGACAGAAATGAGTGATTTCCTCTTGACGGGTGCAAATTTTGGAGCATTATTTTTCCCTCAAAGCAAACTACACTATTCCACTCCACATCACAAGAAAAAATGAAAAAGAGATGGTAATGAGTTTTATTAGAGAGCATAGTTGATACATTTGGTGGAATTTTAGGAACAGATTTTGACAATGACATTAAAATAAATCTTAGGAATGATTCCTACAGTTTTCTAGGCTGAAGGCTATCTGGGTTAGAGTCATTTCTTAAACCATTAGGACTGCCCTTCTGTAATGGATGCACCTTTTTACACCAAAGGCTGTCTGTTAGGGCCAGCAACTAGGAGTCTTGATCTTAAAAGAAATGATGTCAGAAATGTAGGCTAATCAACAAAATACATTGGTAACATCTAGGAACTTTTACAGGCAGTGGACAACATTGTTCCTTCCATTTTATAATATAAGAGTGCTCAATCTTACTACCTGCTCTTCATGAATTGTAAATTGGTAACAAGAAGCGCTATAAGGCACCTGCATAGAAAGTGATGAAATAATTTTTTGCTTGTTTCAAACTGTCACTTTTTAGATCAGTCTGTTCCAAGTAAATCAACTTGTCTGACTTTTCATGAGATGCTATTCCAAAATGACTACACAAACCATATTTATATTCCTCTAACTTTCACCAAGGAGCCTTCCCATCTTTTATTAACATTGAGTGAACTAATACATTACACAATAGGCAGACAAATAAAGATTAACCTAATGAATGAATGGAGAGGTAAATATTTTTATTACAGATGAGTCAAGGGTAAATGTGTTTATGAGCCTCCATAAGACTGTCTTTGGCATCTATTTACTTGGCCATACAGGCCTGTAACACTGATTTTGGATCTCAACCTACCCATAAGGGATAAATTCTAAAGCTTCTGCAAAATATTCTCATCTTCTTTTACCTCTTCATGTCTTGCTGTTCCCTGTTATGAGTAGCCCAGGATCCAGCCATATCAAATGATTTGCAGTGCCCTGAACGCACCCACTGTGTTTACATTTGCCTTTCCTTCAGCTTGGGTTGTTCCTCCTTGACTTTATCTGCCAAGAAGATTATACCTAACCCATGAGATTCAACTCAAGTGTCAGCTTGCCTATATAGCCTGTATTAACCTCTGGACAGAGTTAATTAACTCCTTGACCCTTACCTATTTCTGTGATATCAAGTGTCACTGTACTGTGATTATTTATTTACCTCCACTAGACAGGAGCTTAAATGAGAAACACGTACCCTGATGCATAATCAATTTTTGTGGGACGTTCATGTAGCCATATTCCTTTCCTGACTACCATTTCACTTTTAAGAGTTGAATTCAATGGCCAAGGATTTTCATTTCTTGCAATTCTACTCCTTTAACCAGTGCAGATTCTTGACATTATGTCTTCCTAACTCTAACACAGGGTCAAATCCAGCACTGAATTGAATGCTTCTCATGCATGAAGTGTGTTGAGTAGAGCCATTTCTTGCTCTCATGTTTTATATAAACATGCTATTTGTTTTATTTCTAACCTTAAATGAATGACATTCACCTTATTTGTCACATTTGGTCTAAATAAGTTAATTATTTCATTACGTCTGTCAGAGCTAACACTTAAGGCTAGTTACTAAAACTGTGGAAGTAAATTTTCTTTATAGCATAAGTGACATGGAATGGGGAGACAGGGAACTCCAAAGAAAGTGAACTATTGACTGTATCCACAAAAGCAGAAGTCAAAGTGTGGGTAAGCAGTGGGAATGAAGGTTTAGAAGAATACATTGCAAAAGCGGTGAACTTTCAAGTGATTTAGATCCTTATCTTACTTTGCCTCTAACTTCTTGAATAAGTGCTTTTCTCCCCCTCTTTGGGCATCATTTTCTCATTTGTTAAGTGAGTGCATTGTATTTAAGTCTTTTGTATATCACCAGTATGACTTTTGCAATGTACACACACAACCATATTAGTGCTTGATTAATTAAAAATTAATGTTTTTAACCTTAGGTCACCTCTGCAAATGATCTTAAGCAATAATATTAATATAATCACAGATTTAATGAGCTATATATTTTTGAATGCACATTAAATACATGTAAAATAATTTTTAAAAAATCCATCCAGTGAGAGGAGCTTCAAGATGGCGGAAGAGTGAGACGTGGCGATCACCTTCTTCCCCACAAATATATCAGAAATACATCTACATGTGGAACAACTACTACAGAACACCTACTGAACACTGGATGAAGACCTCAGACCTCTCAAAAGGAAAGAAACTCCCCACGTACCGGGGTAGGGCAAAAGAAAAAAGAAAAAACAGAGACAAAAGAATAGGGACGGTACCCACACCAGTGGGAGGGAGCTGTGAAGGAGGAAAGGTTTCCACACACTAGGAAGACCCTTCCCGGGCAGAGACCCACGGAGGAGAGCGCAGCAACAGGGGTGCTGAGGACAAAGCGGAGAGATTCCCGCACAGAAGATCGGTGCCGACCAGCACTCACCAGCCCAAGAGGCTTCTTTGCTCACCCGCGGGGACGGGCGGGGGCTGGGAGCTGAGGCTCGGGCTTCAGAGGTCAGATCCCAGGGAGAGGACTGGGGTTGGCGGCGTGAAGAGAGCCTGAAGGGGGCTAGTGCGCCACGGCTAGCTGGGAGGGAGTCTGGGAAAATGTCTGGAGCTGCCGAAAAGACAAGACACTTTTTCTTTTTTCTTTTTTTTTTTTTTTCACTTCTATATTCAATCTAATTTAAAAAATGATACAAATGAACTTATTTACAAAAGAGAAACAGACTCACAGATTTTGAAAACAAACTTACGGTTACCAAAGGGAAAACGTGGTGGGGAGGGATAAATCAGGAACTTGAGATGAACACACACACACTACCATATATAAAATAGATAACCAACAAGGACCTACTGCATAGCACAGGGAACTCTACTCAGTATTCTGTGATAACCTATATGAGAAAAGAATCTGAAAAATAATGGATATATGCATATGTATAACTGAATCACTGTGCTGACACTTTTTCTTGTCTCTTTGTTTCCTGGTGCATGAGGAGAGGGGATTAAGAACACCGCTTGAAGGAGCTGCAGAGACGGGCGCGAGCCGCGGTTATCAGCACGGACCCCAGAGACGGGCATGAGACGCTAAGGCTGCTGCTGCCACC
Organism: Tursiops truncatus; assembly: GCF_011762595.2. Lineage (NCBI taxonomy): Eukaryota > Metazoa > Chordata > Mammalia > Artiodactyla > Delphinidae > Tursiops > Tursiops truncatus. The sequence goes on along the minus strand of NC_047044.1, from coordinate 21,959,833 downwards.
ACCAAGAAGCCTGTCTGCAAGCACAGGTCACTATCCACACCTTCCCTCCCGGGAGCCTGTGCAGCCCACCACTGCCAGGGTCCCGTGATCCAGGGACAAATTCCCCAGAAGAACGCACGGCACACCTCAGGCTGGTGAAACGTCACGTCGGCCTCTGCCACCGCCGAAGGCTCGCCCAGCATCTGTACCCCTCCCTCCCCCCGGCCTGAGTGAGCCAGAGCCCCTTAAGCAGCTGCTACTTTAACCCCGTCCTGTCTGACCGAAGAACAGACGCCCTCAGGCGACCTACACGCAGAGGCGGGGCCAAATCCAAAGCTGAACCCTGGGAGCTGTGTGAAGAAAGAAGAGAAAGGGAAATTTCTTCCAGCAGTCTCAGAAGCAGCAGATTAAATCTCCACAATCAACTTGATGTAGCCTGCATCTGTGGAATACCTGAATAGACAACGAATCATCCCAAACTGAGGAGATAGACTTTGGGAGCAACGATATATATATATATATTTCCCCCTTTTTCTCTTTTAGTGAGTGTGAATGTGTATGCTTCTGTGTGTGATTTTCTATGTATAGCTCTGCATTCACCATTTGTCCTAGGGTTCTCTCTGTCCATTTTTTTTTTACTTAAAATTATTTTTTTGTAATAATTATTTTTTATTTTAATAACTTATTTTACTTTATTTTATTTTACTTTATCTTCTTTCTTTTCTCCCTTTTATTCTGAGCTGTGTGGAGGACAGGCTCTTGGTGTTCCAGCCAGGCATCAGGGCTGTGCCACTGAGGTGGGAGAGCCAAGTTCAGGACACTGGTCCACAAGAGACCTCCAAGCTCCATGTAGTATCAAATGGCGAAATCTCCCAGAGATCTCCATCTCAACGCCAAGACCCAGCTCCACTCAACTATCAGCAAGCTATAGTGCTGGACAACCTATGCCAAACAACTAGGAAGACAGGAACAGACCCCATCCATTAGCACAGAGCCTGCCTAAAATCATAATAAGGCCACAGACAACCCCAAACACACCAGACATGGACTGGCCCACCAGAAAGACAAGATCCAGCCTCATCCACCAAAACACAGGCACTAGTCCCCTCCACCAGGAAACCTACACACCCCACTTAACCAACATTAGCCACTGGGGACAGACACCAAAAACAACGGGAACTATGAACCTGCAGCCTGCGAAAAGGAGACCTCAAACACAGTAAGTGAAGCAAAATGAGAAGACAGAAAAACACAGCAGATGAAGGAGCAAGGCAAAAACCCACCAGACCTAACAAATGAAGAGGAAATAGGCAGTCTACCTGAAAAAGAATTCATAATAACGATAGTAAAAATGATCCAAAATCTTGGAAATAGAAACGAGAAAATACAAGAAACGTTGAACAAGGATCTAGAGGAACTAAAGAGCAAACAAACAGTGATGAACAACACAATACATGAAATTAAAAATTCTCTAGAAGGGATCAATGGCAGAATAACTGAGGCAGAAGAACGGATAAGTGACCTGAAAGATAAAATAGTGGAAATAACTACTGCAGAGCAGAATAAAGAAAAAAGAATGAAAAGAATTGAGGACAGTCTCAGAGACCTCTGGGACAACATTAAATGCACCAACATTCGAATTATAGGGGTCCCAGAAGAAGAAGAGAAAAAAAAGGGACTGAGAAAATATTTGAAGAGATTATAGTTGAAAACATCCCTAATATGGGAAAGGAAATAGTTAATGAACTCCAGAAAGCACAGAGAGTTCCAAACAGGATAAATCCAAGGAGAAACATGACAAGACACATATTAATCAAACTATCAAAAATTAAATACACAGAAAAAATATTAAAATCAGCAAGGGAAAAACAACAAATAACACACAAAGGAATCCCCATAAGGTTAACAGCTGATCTTTCAGCAGAAACTCTGCAAGCCAGAAGGGAGTGGCAGGACATATTTACAGTAATGAAGGAGAAAAACCTACAAACAAGATTACTCTACTGAGCAAGGATATCATTCACATTAGACGGAGAAATTAAAACCTTTACAGACAAGCAAAAACTAAAAGAATTCAGCACCACCAAACTGGCATTACAACAAATGTTAAAGGAACTTCTCTAGGCAGGAAACACAAGAGAAGGAAAAGAGCTACAAAAATAAACCCATAACAATTAAGAAAATGGTAATAGAAACATACATATCAATAATTACCTTAAATGTAAATGGATTAAATGCTCCAACCAAAAGATATAGATTGGCTGAATGGATACAAAACCAAGACCTGTATATATGCTGTCTACAGGAGATCCACTTCACACCTAGGGACATATACAGACTGAAAGTGAGGGGATGGAAAAAGATATTCCATGTAAATGGAAGTCAAAAGAAAGTTGGAGTAGCAATTCTCATATCAGACAAAACAGACTTTAAAACAAAGACTATTACAAGAGACAAAGAAGAACACTACACAATGATCAAGGAATCAATCCAAGAAGATATAACAATTGTAAAAATTTATGCACCCAACATACGAGCACCTCAATACATAAGGCAAATACTAATAGCCATAAAAGAGGAAATTGACAGTAACACATTCATAGTAGGGGACTTTAACACCCTACTTTCACCAATGGACAGATCAACCAAAATGAAAATAAATAAGGAAACACAAGCTTTAAATGATACATTAGACAAGATGGAATTTAATTGATATTTATAGGACATTCCATCCAAAGACAACAGAATACACATTCTTCTCAAGTGCTCATGGAACATTATCCAGGATAGATCATATCTTGGGTCACAAATCAAGCCTTGGTAAACTTAAGAAAATTGAAATCATATCAAGTATCTTTTCCGACCACAATGCTATGAGCCTAGATATCAATTACAGGAAAAATTCTGTAAGAAATACAAACACATGGAGGCTAAACAACATAGTACTTAATAACCAAGAGATCACTGAAAAAATCAAAGAGGAAATCAAAAAATACCTAGATACAAATGAGAATGATAACATAATGACCCAAAACCAATGGGATGCAGCAAAAGCAGTTCTAAGAGGGAAGTTTATAGCAATACGATTCTACCTTAAGAGACAAGAAACATCTCAAATAAAGAAACTAACCTTACACCAAAAGCAATTAAGAGAAAGAAAACAAAAAAACCCCACAGTTAGCGAAGGAAAGAAATCATAAAGATCAGATCAGAAATAAAGGAAAAAGAAATGAAGGAAACTATAGCAAAGATCAATAAAATTAAAAGCTGTTTCTTTGAGAAGATAAAATTGATAAACCATTAGCCAGACTTATCAAGAAAAGAAGGGACAAGACTCAAATCAATAGAATTAGAAATGAAAAAGGAGAAGTAACAACTGACACTGCAGAAATACAAACGATCATGAGAGATTACTACAAGCAACTATATGGCAATAAACTGGACAACCTGGAAGAAATGGACAAATTCTTAGAAAAGCACAACCTTCCGAGACTGAACCAGGCAGAAAGAGAAAATATGAACAGACCAATCACAAGCACGGAAATTGAAACTGTGATTAAAAATCTTCCAACACACCAAAGCCCAGGAGCAGATGGCTTCACAGGTGAATTCTATCAAACATTTACAGAAGAGCTAACACCTATCCTTCTCAAACTCTTCCAAAATATAGCAGAGAGAGGAACACTCCCAAACTCATTTTACAAGGCCACCATCACTCTGATACCAAAACCACACAAAGATGTCACAAAGAAAAAAACAAGCTAGTATCAGTGACGAACATAGATGCAAAAACCTAAACATGATACTAGCAAACAGAATCCAACAGCATATTAAAATGTCATACACTATGGTCAAGTAGGGTTTATCCCAGGAATGCAAGTATTCTTCAATATACACAAATCAATCAACGTGATACACCATATTAACAAATTGAAGGAGAAAAACCATATGATCATCTCAATAGATGCAGAGAAAGCTTTCAACAAAATTCAACACCTATTTATGATAAAAACCCTCCAGAAAGCAGGCATAGAGGGAACTTTCCTCAACATAATAAAGGCCATATATGAGAAACCCACAGCCACCATCGTTCTCAACAGTGAAAAACTGAAACCATTTCCACTAAGGTGAGGAACAAGACTAGGTTGCCCACTGTCACCACTATTATTCAACATAGTTTTGGAATTTTAACCACAGCAATCAGAGAAGAAAAAGAAATAAAAGGAATCCAAATTGGAAAAGAAGAAGGAAAGCTGTCACTGTTTGCAGATGACGTAATACTATACATAGAGAATCCTAAAGATGCTACCAGAAAACTACTAGAGCCAGTGAATGAATTTGGTAAAGTAGCAGGATACAAAATTAATGCACAGAAATCTCTTGCATTCCTATACACAAATGATGAAAAATCTGAAAGTGAAATTAAGAAAACACTCCCATAGGGCTTCCCTGGTGGCACAGTGGTTGAGACTCCGCCTGCCGATGCAGGGGACACGGGTTCGTGCCCCGATCCGGGAAGATCCCACATGCCGTGGAGCGGCTGGGCCCGTTAGCCATGGCCACTGAGCCTGCTCGTCCGGAGCCTGTGCTCCGCAACGGGAGAGGCCGCAGCGGTGAGAGGCCTGCGTACCGCAAAAAAAAAAAAAAAAGAAAAAGAAAACACTCCCATTTACCACTGCAGCAAAAAGAATAAAATATCTAGGAATAAACCTACCTAAGGAGACAAAAGACCTGTATGCAGAAAACTATAAGACACTGATGAAAGAAATTAAAGATGATACAAACAGATGGAGAGATATACCATGTTCTCAGATTGGAAGAATCAACATTGTGAAAATGACTCTACTACCCAAGGCAATCTACAGATTCAACGCAATCCCTATCAAACTACCACTGGCATTTTTGACAGAACTGGAAGAAAAAAATTTCACAATTTGTATGGAAACACAAAAGACCCCGAATAGCTAAAGCAATCTAGAGAAAAAAATACGGAGCTGGAGGAATCAGGCTCTCTGACTTCAAACTATAGTACAAAGTACAGTAATCAAGAGAGTATGGGGCTTCCCTGGTGGCGCAGTGGTTGAGAGTCTGCCTGCCGATGCAGGGGACGCGGGTTCATGCCCCAGTCTGGGAAGATCCCACATGCTGCAGAGCGGCTGGGCCCGTGAGCCATGGCCGCTGAGCCTGCGCATCCGGAGCCTGTGCTCCACAACGGGAGAGGCCACAACAGTGAGAGGCCCGCATACCGCAAAAAAAAAAAAAAAAAAAAAAAAAAAAAAAGAGTATGGTACTGGCACAAAAACAGAAATATAGATCAATGGTACAGGATAGAAAGCCCAGAGATAAACCCATGCACATATGGTCAGCTCATCTTCGATAAAGGAGGCAAGAATATACAGTGGAGAAAATACAGCCTCTTCAATAAGTGGTGCTGGGAAAACTAGACAGTTGCATGTAAAAGCATGAGATTAGATCACTCCCTAACACCGCATACAAAAATAAACTCAAAATGGATTAAAGATCTAAATGTAAGGGCAGACACCATCAAACTCTTAGAGGAAAACACAGGCAGAACACTCTATGACATAAATCACAGCAAGATTCTTTTTGACCCACCTCCTAGAGAAATGGAAATAAAAACAAAAATCAACAAATGGGACCTAATGAAACTTAAAAGCTTTTCTACAGCAAAGGAAACCATAAACAAGACGAAAAGACAACTCTCAGAATGGGAGAAAATATTTGCAAATGAATCAACTGACAAAGGATTAATCTCCAAAATTTATAAGCAGCTCATGCAGCTCAATATGATAAAAAACAAACAACCCAATCCAAAAGTGGGCAGAAGACCTAAATAGACATTTCTCCAAAGAATATATACAGATTGGCTACAGACACATGAAAGAATGCCCAACATCATTAATCATTAGAGAAATGCAAATCAAAACTACAATGAGATATCATCTCACACCAGTCAGAATGGCCATCATCAAAAAATCTAGAAACAATAAATGCTGGAGAGGGTGTGGAGAAAAGGGAACCCTCTTGCACTGTTGGTGGGAATGTAAATTGATACAGCCACTGTGGAGAACAGTATGGAGGTTCCTTAAAAAACTACAAATAGAACTGCCATATGACCCAGCAATCCCACTACTGGGCATATACCCTGAGAAAACTATAATTCCAAAAGAGTCATGTACCAAAATATTCATTGCAGCTCTATTTATAATAGCCAGAACATGGAAGTAACCTAAGTGTCTATCAACAGATGAATGGATAAAGAAGATGTGGCACATATATACAATGGTATTACTCAGCCATAAAAAGAAACGAAATTGAGTTATTTGTAGTGAGGTGGATGGACCTAGAGTCTGTCATACAGAGTGAAGTAAGTCAGAAAGAGAAAAACAAATACTGTATGCTAACCCATATATATGGAATCTAAAAGAAAAAAAGAAAAGGTCATGAAGAACCTAGGGGCAAGACGGGAATAAAGACGCAGACCTACTAGAGAATGGACTTGAGCATACGGGGAGGGGGAAGGGTAAGCTGGGACAAAGTGAGAGAGTGGCATGGACATATTTACACTACCAGACGCAAAATAGATAGCCAGTGGGAAGCAGCCGCATAACACAGGGAGATCAGCTCGGTGCTCTGTGACCACCTAGAGTGGTGGAATATGGAGGGTGGGGGGGGGGGGAGGGAGACGCAAGAGGGAAGAGATATGGGGATATATGTATATGTATAACTGATTCACTTTGTTATAAAGCAGAAACTAACACACCATTGTAAAGCAATTATACTCCAGTAAAGATGTTAAAAGAAAAAGAAACAGTTAAAAGCAAAACAAAACAAAAATCCATCCATATATACCTAGAATAGCCAATATTTATTTAAATCTTACCGTGTGCCAGATATTCTAAGCTCTATATTTGCATTAACTCATATAATCCTCACAACATCCATTTTAATCTTGATTTTACAGATGGGAAGTTGTGGCACAGAGAGGTTAATAACTTGCCCAAAGTCAGGCAGCTTGTAAGTGGCAGAATCAGGATTCAAACCCAGGCGGTCTGTAGCCTCATTTGGGAAACAATGGACCAGAAGATGTCTATGATCCTTTCTAGCACTATGCTTCTCTGCTTTTGCTTTTCTCTGGAGCACACTCTTCTGAGTTCCTCAGAGTGTACTTACAAATCTACTTAGTTTAGTAAGTTCCTTTCAAGTAGAGTCTATGTTAGACTGTATTTGATTTTTAGCCTTTTCACTTTTATCTCCTCCCAATTACATGAAATTGCTCATTTAGCCAGTTATGCATTTTCATTGCATTCCCAGAAATTGTTTTATCTGATATTTCCACAAGAGATATTCATTTGTGACTATGAAGAGGCTGTACAAAGTTACCTCTTTCCAAAGGCATCAGTCTGTCCTTGAAATTTAATAATTTACTAAGCTTTGGTATTCTCAGAAGAAATAGCAAGCATAGAAATTCAGAATTGGAAGGAGCTTAGATATTATCCCATCCCAATACCAAACAATGACATATTCTTTCTCTGCTTCCTTGAAAACTGGGCTTTCAGCTTTTGAAGAAAGGTCTCCTGTAAGGAGAACCTACAACCTCCACCACTGGGAGTTTAGTTCATTGGAAAGTATACCACATCCCCTTTATGAAATCAGATGTGTGTGTTATGTGTGTGTTATGTGTGTGTGTGTATGTGTTACTCATATGTACATGCTACTCATTATTACGTGATTTTTCAAGCAAAATAGAAGTGTGCTTTCTTTTCCCAGAAGTTATATATACTTATGTAATATTCATTTTTAGTATAACATTAATATATTTTCATACTAGAAGATAATTTAGAAAAGTATGAAGTTAGAAAAGTATAAATCAGATATAATCCCAGGAACAAGCCCTTTTGCTAATATTTTGATATTTTCTTCTTTTAACATGAATATGTATGCATGTGCTAGTATTTTGCATGTTATCTGTTTTAAACTAATTTGGGATTATTTATATTCTCATATTTTCCATGTGTAGTAAGGCTTCTCCTTTACCACATGAAAAACAGACATAAAAAGGTAAGGGCTTCCACTTCTAGACAAGAGACCAAATTTGACCTCCTGACCAAAATAAGAAGAAAACAGAAGACAGAATGTAAGAAGTGATGGTTTGTAAGATACTGGACATAAGGAGATGAAGGACAGAAATTCTGAGAGACAGCAAACAAAGTGAGTCCTATGACTGCCCAGATTACTGCCATGAGAGAGTTTCCAAGCTGTGTTACAGGAACAGGTAACCCAGACAGAGTGGTGGACTCCCAGAGTTGGTGAGAAAGAGCTGAGAGTATGGGAAGACCAAGGCAACTAGAGTTGTCAGGGCAAAGCATGTAAAGGAGAGAGCTACATAGAAATAAAACTTCAAAGATCCACAGACTCCCTCAAATATTCAACTCACTAATGATCAGTGCAGGAAAATGAAGAAATGACCCAACCCTGGTGAAAGAACCACTTGAAAGAATTATTGGTAAGAGTGCCCACTGATAATTCAGGGCTGGGAGCAGTGCCCATTCCCATCAGCCAGATTAGAACCAGGTAGAATACACAGAAGGATCTTGCTTAGTAGTAGGAAATAATTAACCTTAGATTTAGTACTGCTGTGTTCTGGCCTAACATAATTATAAAGTAAGACCCAAAAGGATCAAACAGTTCTGAAGTATTGATAATTTAACTGCATTCCAGAAAAAAGCTCAAGAATATTTATAGGAATAGAAAAATATCCAGCATCAAACAAAGTAAAATTCACAATGTCTGGCATCTGATCAAAAATTACTAGGTGTGCAAACAGGCAGGAAATATGACCCAATAAGGAGACAAATTAATCAATCAAAAATGATCCAAAACTGATCTATGTTAGAATTAGCACATGAGGAGATAAAAGCATTAAAACACAATTAAAACTATATTCCACGTGTTTAAAAAGTGAAGTAGCGACTGGGAAGATGTCAAAAAAGACATGATTCAAACTTCCAGAAATAAACATCTGAGATAAAAAATACACTGGACAGGAAAAAGGGAAAATTAGACATTATAGAAAAAATATTAGTCAACTTGAAGATATAGCAACTGAAACTACCCAAAATAAACACATAAAGGACAGAAAAAATATTTGAAAGAAATAATGGTTGAAAATCTTTCCATATTTGGTGAAAACTATTCTCTTCATTTAATATTATACTGCCAAAATTTTTCTTAGTCCTTATATATCATGTGAAATCATGGTTCCAAAGGCTATAAAATAATATTCTCTCCTGGAATATTAAAAAATATTAAAATACTCTGGGTATTTTATGATTTATTTAGTCCATTAATTATGCTTGAGAATTTTTATTTATTGCAATTTTTTATTGTTACAAATCATGCAGCAATCTCCACAAATATTGGTTTGCATCTGATCCTTGAGATATATATTCCCTGAAGTGGATTTACTATGTAAAGAATCGAAGTGGATTTACTAGGTAAAGAATCCATACATTTTAGGTTCTTAATATATACTTTTGAGAAATTTTTCAGAAAGATTATATAGTATATGTATAATACGGACATGTAGTATATATGGTATATTTTACCACATTCTGTTCAATAGATGTCTTTATAAAAGAAAAAGGGATTATTGAAAAAAGGGAGAGAAATTTAGTTACTTTTATAGGTGAAAAATATAAGCCATTTAAAATTTGCATTTCTGGTTTAAGTATTTTTCATTTTCATTGTAAATGCTAGTTCATGTCTTAGGCCACTTTTCTATTATTAGCTATAAGTGTTTTTCTTGGATAAATTTGTATGGCCTCTTCATATGTTAAAGATACAACCAGTTATCATATTTGTGATGAATATTTTTCTAAAATTAGCCAAAGACTCCATTTATACTTCATATGATACAATTTCAAGAGATAGTACCCTCTTTAAAATTCATTCACAGTTATCATTGTTCAGAAGTCCTAAACTTATGCTTATTTCTCCCTTAAACTGATATTGGTATTTTGGTTATAAAATACAAACCTAAGAATCAAGGTGCTTAGTCCTCTCATTTACAACAGAATCCTGCTTCTACTTAACCCCTCAGCTTACTTTATCTAAGAAATTTCTCTTTCACCTCATAAGAGAATTAAAAGTAGTTAAGATTCAATCCAATGGCTAGTGACTAGGGGAAAACCTGTGGTATGACTTAACGGAAGAAAATTTTCCTTTACCAGGAGCGCTATCAGTTACACTTAAACCTCTTCTAGGAAGAGTTAATGCTTTATTTATAAAATATGTCGATTAGAGATCTAATTAAATGCTGTTAGGTTTAGTCAATACACATATCCCGTAAATAATGGTTATGGAAAGATTCCTGGCCTGAGTGCCAGGAAACACTCTTTAGATGTGGCTTTGCCAACTCTACAGAACTCTATTTCTTTCCTGGCTATAAAATGAGAAACTGGATGGTCATTAGGATTCATTCCAGCTCTGAAATTCTACAACTTGGGGTTGTTTTCTAAAACAAAGATAGCATTTTCCTCCAAAGAATCATTTTTCTGAGATTGTATCTGTTTTAGAAAGAGTGAGGGTGGGGAAGGGTTAATTTTTAATGGAGGCAGACTATCACAGATGTTAAAGATACACTGTTTGTACTGATAGCAGGGTTTGAAATCTAGAGCAAATAAATGTACATTTAGAAGCTTCCAGCATTCAGGTAGTGAATCTGTTTGGTCTTTCATGCTTCAAGAAGCTAATAGAAACTGATGCCTCCTTTGAAGTCAGTGGAAGCTCTAAACTCGGTTAAAGCATGTGCCAGCTTATTACTAATAAAAAAATTGGGTCAATTTTTATCCCCTCAGTGAAAAATTAATCAAACAAGCCTATTTTTAAACAGCAGGTAAACCATTTAATACTTAGGGTTTAGGTTATGTGCATAGTTTGGAGGAAATGTTAAAGTATATGACAACAGATTTCAAATACATTATTTTTCTGCATTTTGAATGTGGTTATTCAAACAATGTATTGATGGATCCATTGGATGTTGCTGGGGAAAAAAAAGCTTTGTAATCATTTAACTTTATTCTAAATAATAAAACTTTGTAATTTCACTTTTATAAATTTTATAATTAAATTATAAATATGTATTTGCTTGTGCTTGTGTGTGTGTGTGATAATAATGGCTTACATATTAAGATGTAAAATGGTTTTCTGATGTGTTCATGGTTTTCTGGATTGACTCTGAAACCTCTGGATTTACTTAACTTCCTGAAGGAAGAGACAGTGCTATAATGTGAAACTAGACATTACTGGAAAAAGTCAACTAGTAGCAGTAAATGTCAAAATTCACCTTAAAATGGCATCTCTAATTATAAATTGACACTAGCAAATGATTGGCAGTTTCCATGATATATGAATTCACAAGCTCCTGCAACTGCCAGCCAAATCTCCAGTTTCTCTCCTACATTTGCTTTTCCTTTATGACATTTGATCAGTCAACAGAAAGAACGCTGGTGTTTTCCTAAGCCACCCTACAGTTTAAAATCCTGACTACTTCATGTTCTCTTGAAAGTGGGAGGGGAGAGCAGCAAGTCTTTCAGAATGAGATCTGTACTTATCAATCACAGCAGCAGCAGCTGGGAAATTGGCCTTTGCAGAGGTGAAGCTGGTGCATTAGCTGGAAAAGGAAAAGCTGTTTCTGATTAAAATGGGGGCAAAATAATTCAGGCAGCTGGAGAGGCTTCTGAAAACTGGAAAGATTAGGTTTCCAGGGTTTAAGCAATAAAGCAGAGAGAACTTAAGTTTATGAAAAGCAGAGAGGAGAACAGCTTCAGGTTAGTCTAAAAATGGAATCTGGGGAGCTTTTATACAGGCTGAATCATGGTGGGGGAGTGAAGGGGAGAAAAGCCTGACTCTGAAAACCATGTGGTGTGGTTAGAGAAATAAAGGTGGTAAAGATAAAACCTCAGCCCCTAGCATAGCCTCAAAAGCCTGCCTGGATATGTAACACCTGTGGCACCACTAAGTAGTCCCCTGCCTTCTGTTGAGTTCCTTTGGCTACTTGTATGTCTCCTGAACCTCTCATGTGAAATCCCTTGCCCCAGAGTCCTCCATTGTCACTCAAAGTGTAGTCTGAGGACCAACAGCGTCAGCATCTACTAACTCAGATCTACTGAAACAGATACCATTTTCCCCAGGATCTGCAGGTGATTTAATGTACATGTTAAAGGTTGAGAAGCACCGCTCTACAACACACAGTGTACTGTCTGAGAGAGAGACTTGACTATTGCATATGAAGACAGCCTGAAAGTTATAAGTATCCACCGTCTATTCATTCATTCTCTCAGTAGACAGTCATTAAGCACTACGAGTATCCCACAGGCCCTATTCTTAAGGAGTTAGCACTTTGCTACTATTTATTGAACACTATTCTGTGCTTTGCATTGTGTGCAGTGCTAGGATTACAAAGATAAATAAGACACTGTCCTTGCCCTTAATGAGGTTTTAGACATATTAGGAAATGGTTAATGCAAAAGAAGTGTTACCATTTTAATGATAAAAATAGGTACCTGGTACTGGGGTTACAGGAGGAACAGTGGGTTCGTGTGAGGAAGATGTCAATCAAGTTTTATAGAAATGGAATGCTTTTGTGAAGGAGATGAGCTTGAGATGAATCTTAGAAAAAATAATAAGGTTTTTTTTTCTTTTTTCCAGGTGGACCCTGGGGCATTGAGGGCAGGAAGATGCAGGGAAGGGTATAAAAGACAGAGGGAAAAACATTAACAAAGGCTTAAGGGCAAGAAATAAGTTGGTCTATTTAGATAGTTTTAAGTAGCTCCATATGGCTTCATTATAGGTTTGGAGGAGGGTGGGTTGGGGTCTGATGAGCAGAGAAAAGACTGGAGAGCTTGACAGGTACCAGATTTAGAGGATCACACAGACTAATAACTTTGGGATTAATCCTACAGAGTAACAGTATAGGAAGTCACCGAAGGGTTTAAGTTAGGTGATAACAGGATCACATTTGTGTTTTAGAAATATCACTCTGGAGGATGTTTGGGGAATGATGATTAGCCAACTTGGCTGCAGAATAAAGCACATGGAGAAAAGTAATAGCAGGTAAGGCTGGAAATGTATCTTTGGCTCCAGATCATAGAAAATACTGACTGCCATGTTTTGTGCTTAGTGGGCAGTGGGGAGCCACTGAAAATTTCTAAGTAGGAGAATGCTGTGGACAGGGAAGAGACTAAAGGAAGAAGGCCAGTTAGAAAGTTATTGCAATATTTTAGGCAAGAGGTAATAAGAACCCTGATGACTCCAAGAATAGAAATTAAGGGATGGATTCAAGAAGCAGGTGCATAATTATAAGCACAGTTTCATTACTCGTTTTAGGATGGCACAATTTTATACATAAATCAGATCTTTATAAGTGTCTCCATTTTCACATCCAAATATAGCCTTTACTTATGCACCAATCACTGGGTGAGATGCTTTTAAAGTTCTTTGGGTCACCAAGCAAAAAAGTTCTTGCTGATTTAGCTCATCCATAGTTTGGTTCTAAATGGAATCTGCATTCCTCAAACTCACCCAAACTCAGAATAGGAGTCTTGTCACAGAATTGTTTGCTATGCACCTTTTTGTTGTTTCCCAGACCTGGATATGTTTCTAGAGAGGCTTACTGGTTATTACTCACTTTCAAGAAAATGGCCTTCCCTTTTCACATTTCCAGCCACTTTCCCACTAGCATGTGTTTTAGACAATAAAAGTTTTGTTTAGTCGATCAGAATCCCTGATTTCATTAGGTGGTAGGGAGGTAAAAGTCACATTTCCAGTTCTCAGTTTCTTCAAAACAAAGCGTGTGGTGAGTTGTAGGGTAGGTACAGCTTGATCACACTTCATGTACTTCAACCACTGCCAGATTTAATCTTCATATGATCTGAGGCTGTGGAGCTTTATTGCTCATGTTAGATTATTCTGAATTTCATCAGAAAGTATTTCCAAGTGTTTCAGTTTCAGAACATAGAATATTTATAATCTAGGTCAAGCATCATGCTTGGCCTGACTTCCAAAACAGAGAATTCCAAATGACCATTTTCTCCTCTAAAAATATATGTATATTTTTTAAAAGATAGGAAAAAGCATTCCTGTCTATCAATTTTCCCCATGTTACCATTTGTCTTCTGGCCCGGATGGCTCTTTTCTTTCTAATTCAAGGCCCAACAGGCATAGAGAGTGATGAGAAACATTTATGCTGTAATATTAACACTTACAAAATCCCACTGTTCTTATCTGAGCTTTTCATTTTTGTTAAGATGCTTAACCAGAATGGAAGCTGCCCACACAATTCTTGTATGAAAATTATACTTGCTCAGTAATATTCATATCTCCACCTACTTTTGAGTGGAACAGAGCAAGCACTAAGATATGCATGTCACATTTGCATGAAAATATACCATACACAAATTAAGGTTTGCATGCCCAATTTCAGATGCGTACTACCCTATAAATGCACACTAGAAAAAACATAAACTTTCCATGTCCAGACATTTTCCTCTCCAGGTGGTGATTTTGTTTTCCCTAAAAGGGAAAGATAGTGATAGCCTTAATTTATGTAGTACCTTTTCCCTTTCTCCTTTCTCTACAAGAAATAGGAGTGGCTGTTTCATGGGCACTTTAAAAAGGCACAAATCCTTTCTTCCTTAACATACAGATCTTAGTCAGGGTGTCCCAGAAGACTGGTTCTTCAGGCAAATTCTAAAATAAAGTGAAATTTGCCAGTATATTCTCTCTTTTATGTTTCTTTCCCTCTCTTAGAGTTACCCCAGTTCCTTGCCAGCCCCATAGCTTAGAGACCTCTATGCAGAGATCTCCCAGACTATTCTCCCTATTCCACAGTATAAGATATTTCAATTCACAAAAACAGGCTTGCACAATCCTGTTTAGTCCTCACAATGGTCTTACAATTTTATAAGCTAATAGAGCATGTATTGTTAGTGATCACTATTTTTCACTTCTAAGAGCTCTAATTCCTTTTCTAAGCTATTTGCCTCTCATAGTTTTATTTCTCCTGTTTTTGATTAATAATTTATTGTTTTTTCTAAATAAAATGTATTTATCTCTTCAAGCTTTTAAAAATACCTGTTAGAATGGTCCATGAAATTAATTTATCTGAAAAGAATCATGTTTTGGTTGTTGATTTTATTGGCTGAACTTATTAGTTTTAAATTTCTTTATGTATTTTTAAATTTTGGATTTCAGGCACCCATCCTCCTGACCCCTGCTTTGCCCCTGATCCTGGCTTTTAACCTTGGATCACATTTTCAGTTTTGCACAAAACACTTCTACTCACTCTGCCATACAGAAACTGAGCTACTGGATCAGAATCTAACAATCCCCAACCCTCAAACCTATGTACTATTTGGGGTTCTATTGCATTTCTGGTCCACTGAAATGTTTATCTGGTTTTTGAATTGGGCCTTGTCTTTCGGATTTTTAGCCTTATACTTTGTTTCTCATTGCTATGTATTGTGAATTTATGGGACCATCTTGATCAGAAGTTTGTGGTATCCCAATGTAATAGCTAGAAATGAAATGAAAAAGGTTTATTAGTTTGCCCCAAATAGTGGAGCTAATCAATGATACAGCCCTGGCTCTAATTCGAGTCTTTCATTTGGCCCTGGTAATGACAATTTATATAATTTTACAGAGAACTTCCCTTAATGAACTACTGATCAGCTGTGGTAAAGCAAGAAAGCACATGACACAGAAGATTTGCATTCAAGTTCTGACTCTGCCAATTATTAATCTCTCTTGGTTTCAGTTTGCATGTTGTATAATGGCAATATTACTAAATCCCTTACAGGGTTGTTGTGAGATTAGTACATGTGAGAACTTCTTCAAAAAATGAAAGGACAATGCCAATCTGGAGGGATTAATAGCTAAAATACTTGTCTTTCTAAAGATATATAAGTAATAATGCATTTATTTCTGAGAAATAATAAAATGAAGAAAAAATAATACAATATAATCAAGTAGTATATTCTTCCAACCAAATTTCTCTCTCTAAATACATATATATGTATATGTATATTTTAATAGCATATACATATATTTTTAATAGCAACTTAATTGAGCACTTGTCAAAACTAACAATACCCATATACAGGTACTCAATCAAGAAACTGACACCTTAAGGAACTTTGAGGAAGGGCATTGATAGAAAATCAGAGAAAGTAATATTAAGTTGTTTGACAAATGTAGTATTGGTTGTCTTAGTTTGATTTGCTGCAATCTTTGCATTTGAATCTCAAGGATAAAGCTTCCCCTTACATTTAACGCTTTCAATAAGCTATTAGTGAGTAGACTGCAGACTATGGAATCCTCTTTAGC
Source organism: Tursiops truncatus (assembly GCF_011762595.2). Taxonomy (NCBI): domain Eukaryota; kingdom Metazoa; phylum Chordata; class Mammalia; order Artiodactyla; family Delphinidae; genus Tursiops; species Tursiops truncatus. The sequence goes on along the minus strand of NC_047044.1, from coordinate 21,943,447 downwards.
TGTTTGGAGCAGAAATGAATTTCTTCTAGGTACTATGTAGCTCACAGAATCTTTGGGAGGGCTAAAGAAACAAGCTTGGAGTTTCACAATCAGAAATGAGGCATCCGGGGTTAACGCCAACAGAAGTAATACACACTACTCACACTACCTGACCATTCCAGAAGAAATACTCACCCACCAGGATAAGTACCTAAGTCTAGATTGAAGACATTCAACTGGAACCGTCTAAAAGGAACCAGATATCTCTACCACCATGCTTGTCACGTGTGGCTGCTGCTTTTGCAGCCCCCTTCTGCCTCTAAGTTTGCTCAGGGGAACCAAGTTCCAAGTGGAACTTTAGCTTGAAGGGAATTTACAAATGAAGTATGACTTTTTTTTTCAGGCTCTATGGTAGGACAGTGAGATATAATGGCATTGAAATGGGTAGTGAGTAAGGCAAGCTGCATTATCTGCCATAGGCTGGCACTATAATTTCCCCCATTTTACAGATAAAGAAACAGAGCCTTGGGTAGATCATGGTCAATGCTCAATGATAAACAGTTAGTATGGGAAGAAGCCAGGATTTCAACCCAGGCATTCCAATTCAACATTTGCCTTCTTAGCCACTATTCTGTTTAATAATTACATGTTTACATGACTTCTGCCCTAATAGAGTATGAGTTTCTTAGGAACAAGGATTCTTTACGACTCAGGAAGTATTTTTCAGTATCAAATGCTGGGTACCATTATTCTTCATTCATTCAAAAACTTTTATTGAATATCTACTATGTTCTAGGCATTCTTTTAGGACCTAGGAAAATGAGAGTGAGCAAAATAGGTATAGTTCCTGATCTCATGGAGATTAGTGTTTAGTGGCACAGAGTCATTAGATAAAAAACTACACATTAATTAAACACAACTTTTATTACATGTGATATGACAAAAAGATATATGAAAATAAGAAAGCATTTAAATGGGGGATTTAAGCTAATTTTCGTGGGTAGGCAAGGAAAGCTTTCTCTAGAGAAGTGACCTGAATTATAGAAACTTGTAAGAAGAGTAGGTATCAGCCAGACCAAGGGACAGGTCAAGGCAGAGAGTACTGTAGGCACATGGAACGAACAGAGTGCGAGAAGGCCTTGAGGTTGAAAGGAGCTTAGGGAATTGAGAGAAGGTCAGTGTGGCTGGAACATAGACAGTAAGGGAGAGATGGACTTGGAATAAGGATAAAGAGGTAGGATCTCATCAACTGTTCACTGAGTGACTGAACTTGTGCACGCACTAGCATGGGGTATTTGTGATTCCTTCAAGCTTCCTTTTTACACCGAGATTCTATGATTCCAAAAGAGCCAGTAAATATCTGCAATTTAGAAAAGGAAAAGTGAGGCCAGAGTGGTAAACTGCCCTAAGCTCATAAGAATATATTCAAAGCCTACCTAACACTTTAGAATTCATCACTTTTGTGGATGCTGTGGATTCTAAAAGGAGAAAAGCAGAATGGATCCAATTATCTAAAAGTAAAATGGTAAAACTAACAGAATAATTTAGTATAATTAAAATTAGGCAAATGGTTCCTTTCACCTCCTTTTCATAAGGCATTTCAGATAACATTTTGCCTTGATGAATAAACAAAAATGTTTAGAACTTTCCCTTAAGCTCCTTTCAAACAATGGAAAATGCACAAAATGCTTATATTAAGAATGCTATGGAGATCCAATAATGCCTGGTTCAGGTTCTTCTCCCTAAGAATGGCAGCTTCCACAGAATGCTGGGTTTTACCCCACTCATCTTAAGAAGGCTACTGCGCATCCTGGAAGAGGGTGCAGCCACAGCACTGGTTTTGCATTTTCAAGAGATGCTGGGCACCCTTACACTTCTCCTTGGCCAACTGGCGAAAAAAGTGGCCCACACCATCCAGAGTCACATTGTTACTGTCAAAATAGAAGCCCAGAGAGCCATGTGGCTGACAGGGTCTTGGTGCTGCAGCGGGGTGTCAGGCCTTGGCCTCTGAGGTGGGAGGGCTGAGCTCAGGACACTGGTTCCCCAGAGCCCTCCCGGCTGCATATGATATCAAACGGCGAAAGCTCTCCCAGAGATCTCCATCTCAATGCTAAGATCCAGCTCCACTCAACGACCAGCAAACTACAACGGTGGACACCCTATGCCAAACAACTAGAACGACTGGAACATAACCCCTGCCATTAGCAGAGAGGCCACCTAAAATCATATAAAGGTCTCAGACACCCCAAAACACACCACCGGACATGGTCCTGCCCACCAGAAAGACAAGATCCAGCCTCATCCACAAGAACACAGGCACCAGTCCCTTCCACCAGGAAGCCTATACAACCCACTGAATGAACCTTAGCCACTGGGGGCAGACACCAAAAACAACGGGAACTACGAACCTGCAGCCTGAGAAAAGCAGATCCCAAACACAGTAAGTGAAGCAAAATGAGAAGACAGAGAAACACACAGCAGATGAAGGAGCAAGGTAAAAACCCACCAGACAAAACAAATGAATTGGAAATAGGCAGTCTACCTGGAAAAGAATTCAGAGTAATGACAGTAAAGATGATCCAAAATCTTGGAAATAGAATGAGGAAAATAAAAGAAACGTTTAACAAGGACCTAGAAGAACGAAAGAGCAAACAAAAAATGATGAACAACACAATAAATGAAATTAAAAATTCTCTAGAAGGAATGAATAGCAAAATAACTGAGGCAGAAGAATGGATAAGTGACCTGAAAGATAAAATAGTGGAAATAACTACTGCAGAACAGAATAAAGAAAAAAGAATGAAAAGAATTGAGGACAGTCTCAGAGATCTCTGGGACATTAAACATACCAATATTTGAATTATAGGGGTCCCAGACAAAGAAGAGAAAAAGAAAGGGACTGAGAAAGTATTTCAAGAGATCATAGTTGAAAACATCCCTAATATGGGAAAGGAAACACTTAATCAAGTCCAGGAAGTGCAGAGAGTCCCATACAGGATAAATCCAAGGAGAAACACGCCAAGACACATATTAATCAAACTATCAAAAATTAAATACACAGAAAAATATTAAAAGCAGCAAGAGAAAAACAATAACATACAAGAGAATCCCCATAAGGTTAACAGCTGATCTTTCAGCAGAAACTCTGCAAGCCAGAAGGGAGTGGCAGGACATACTTACAGTAATGAAGGAGAAAAACCTACAACCAAGATTACTCTACTGAGCAAGGATCTCATTCACATTAGACAGAGAAATTAAAAGCTTTACAGAGAAGCAAAAGCTAAGAGAATTCAGCACCACCAAACCAGCTTTACAACAAATGCTAAAGGAACTTCTCTATGCAGGAAACACAAGGGAAGGAAAAGACCTACAATAACAAACCCAAAACAATTCAGAAAATGGTAATAGAAACATACATATTGATAATTACCTTAAATGTAAATGTATTAAAGGCTCCCACCAAAAGACATAGACTGGCTGAATGGATACAAAAACAAGACTCATATATATGCTGTCTACAAGAGACCCACTTCAGACCTAGGGACACATACAGACTGAAAGTGAGGGGATGGAAAAAGAAATTCCATGCAAATGAAAATCAAAAGAAACCTGGAGTAGCAATTCTCATATCAGACAAAATAGACTTTAAAACAAAGACTATTACAAGAGACAAAGAAGGACACTACATAATGATCAAGGGATCAATCCAAGAAAAAGATATAACAATTGTAAATATTTATGCACCCAACATAGGAGCAACTCAATACATAAGGCAAATACTTACAGCCATAAAAGGGGAAATCGACAGTAACACAATCATAGTAGGGGCTTTAACAACCTACTTTAACCAATGGACAGATCATCCAAAATGAAAATAAATGAGGAAACACAAGCTTTAAATGATACATTAAACAAGATGGACTTAATTGATATTTATAGGACATTCCATCCAAAAACAACAGAATACACTTTCTCCTCAAGTGTTCATGGAACATTCTCCAGGATGGATCATACCTTGGGTCACAAATCAAGCTTTGGTAAATTTAATAAAATTGAAATTGTATCAAGTATCTTTTCTGACTACAATGCTATGAGACTAGATATCAATTACAAGAAAAAAATCTGTAAAAAATACAAACACATAGAGGCCAAACAATACACTATTTAATAACCAAGAGATCACTGAAGAAATCAAAGAGGAAATCAAAAAATACCTAGAAACAAATGACAATGAAGACATGACAACCCAAAACCTATGGGATGCAGCAAAAGCAGTTCTAAGAGGGAAGTTTATAGCAATACAATCCTGCCTCAAGAAACAAGAAACATCTCAAATAAACAACCTAGTGTTACACCTAAATCAATCAGAGAAAGTAGAACAGAAAAACCCCGAAGTTAGTAGAAGGAAAAAATCATAAAGATCAGATCAGAAATAGAGGAAAAAGAAACAAAGGAAACAATAGCCAAGATCAATAAAACTAAGAGGTTTTTGTTTGAGAAGATAAACAAAATTGATAAACCATTAGCCAGACTCATCAAGGAAAAAAGTGAGAAGACTCAAATCAATAGAATTAGAAATGAAAAAGGAGAAGTAACAACTGACACTGCAGAAATACAAAGGATCAGGAGAGATTACTACAAGCAACTATATGCCAATAAAATGGACAACCTGGAAGAAATGGACAAATTCTTAGAAAAGCACAACCTTCCAAGACTGAACAGGAAGAAATAGAAAATAAGAACAGACCAATTACAAGCAATGAAATGGAAACTGTGATTAAAATTCTTCCGAAAAACGAAATCCCAGGACTAGATGGCTTCACAGGTGAATTCTATCAAACTTTTAGAGAAGAGCTAACACCCACCCTTCTCAAACTCTTCCAAAATATAGCAGAGGGAGGACACTCTCCAACTCATTTTATGAGGCCACCATCACCCTGATATGAAAACCTGACAAAGATGTCACAAAGAAAGAAAACCACAGGCCAATATCACTGAAGAACATAGACGTAAAAATCCTCAACAAAATATCAGCAAACAGAATCCAACAGCACATTAAAAGGATTATACACCATAATCAAGTGGGTTTATCCCAGGAATGCAAGGATTCTTCAATATATGCAAATCAATCAATGTGATACACCATATTTACAAATTGAAGGAGAAAAACCATATGATCATGTCAATAGATGCAGAAAAAGTTTTCAACAAAATTCAACACCCATTTATGATAAAAACCCTCCAGAACGTAGGCACAGAAGGAACTTTCCTCAACATAATAAAGGTCATATATGACAAACCCCCAGCCAACATCGTCCTCAATGGTGAAAAACTAAAACCATTTCCACTAATATCAGGAAGAAGACAAGGTTGCCCACTTTCACCACTATTATTCAACATAGTTCTGGAAGTTTAGCCACAGTAATCAGAGAAGAAAAAGAACTAAAAGGAATCCAAATCGGAAAAGAAGAAATAAAGCTGTCACTGTTTGCAGATGACATGATACTATACATAGAGAATCCTAAAAATGCTACCAGAAAACTACTAGAGACAATCAATGAATTTTGTAAAGTAGCAGGATACAAAATGCACAGAAATCTCTTGCAGTCCTATACACTGATGATGAAAAATCTGAAAGTGAAATTAAAGAAACACTCCCATTTACCATTGCAACAAAAAGAATAAAATACCTAGGAATAAACCTACCTAAAGAGACAAAAGTCATGTATGCAGAAAATTATAAGACACTGATGAAAGAAATTAAAGATGATACACACAGATGGAGAGATATACCATGTTCTTGGATTGGAAGAATCAACATTGTGAAAATGACTATACTACCCAAAGCAACCTACAGATTCAATGCAATCCCAATTACCAAGGGCATTTTTCACAGAACTGAAAAAATGTCACAATTTGTGTGGAAACACAAAAGACCCTGAATAGCCAGAGCAATCCTGAGAAAAAACGGAGCTGGAGGAATCAGATACTATATTACAAAGCTACAGTAATCAGGACAGTATGGTACTGGCACAAAAACAGAAATATAGATCAATGGAACAGGATATAAAGTCCAAAGATAAACCCACGTACATATGGTCACCTTATTTTTGATAAAGGATCCAAGAATATACAATGGAGAAACGACAGCCTCTTCAGTAAGTGGTGCTGGGAAAACTGGACAGCTACATGTAAAGGAATGAAATTAGAACACTCCCTAACATCATACACAAAAATAAACTCAAAATGGATTAAAGACCTAAATGTAAGGCCAGAAACTATAACTTAGAGGAAAACATAGGCAGAACACTCTATGACATAAATCACAGCAAGATCCTTTTTGACTCACCTCCTAGAGAAATGGAAATAAAACCAAAAATAAACAAATGGGACCTAATGGAACTTAAAAGCTTTTGCACAGCAAAGGAAACCATAAACAACATGAAAAGACAACCCTCAGAATGGGAGAAAGTATTTGCAAGCGAAGCAACTGGCAAAGGATGAATCTCCAAAATATACAAGCAGCTCATGCAGCTCAATATCAAAAGACCAAACAACCCATTATAAAAATGGGCAGAAAAACTAAATAGACATTTCTCCAAAGAAGATATATAGATTGCCAGCAAACACATGAAAGGATGCTCAACATCACTAATCATTAGAGAAATGTAAATCAAAACTACAATGAGGGGGCTTCCCTGGTGGCGCAGTGGTTGGGAGTCTGCCTGCCGATGCAGGGGACACGGGTTCGTGCCCCGGTCTGGGAAGATCCCACATGCCGCAGAGCGGCTGGGCCCGTGGGCCATGGCCGCTGAGCCTGCGTGTTCAGAGCCTGTGCTCTGCAATGCGAGAGGCCACAACAGTGAGAGGCCCGCGTACTGCAAAAAAAAAACAAACAAACAAACTACAATGAGGTATCACCCCACACTAGTCAGAATGGCCATCATCAAAAAATCTACAAACAATAAATGCTGGAGAGGGTGTGGAGAAACGGGAACCCTCTTGCACTGTTGGTGGGAATGGAAATTGATACAGCCACTATGGAGGACAGTATGGAGGTTCCTTAAAAAACCAGAAATAGAACTACCACACGACCCAGCAATCCCACTATTGGGCATATACCCTGAGAAAACCATAATTCAAAAAAGCCATATACCACAATGTTCATCACAGCACTATTTACAATCACCGGGACATGGAAGCAGCCTAAGTGACCATTGACAGATGAATGGATAAAGAAGATGTGGCACATATATACAATGGAATATTACTCAGCCATAAAAAGAAACGAAATTGAGTTATTTGTAGTGAGGTGGATGGACCTAGAGTCTGTCATACAGCGTGAAGGAAGTCAGAAAGAGAAAAAAAAATACCTTATGCTAACACATATATATGGAATCTATAAAAAGAAAAAAGGTCATGAAGAACCTAGGGGCAAGACAGGAATAAAGATGCAGACCTACTAGAGAATGGACTTGAGGACATGGGGAGGGGGAACGGTAAGCTGGGACAAAGTGAGAGAGTGGCATGAACATATAAACACTACATAACGTAAAATAGATAGTTGGTGGGAAGCAGCCGCATAGCACAGGGAGATCAGCTCGGTGCTTTTTGACCACCTAGAGGGGTGGGATAGGGAGGGTTGGAGGGAGGGAAATGCAAGAGGGAATAGATATGGGGATATATGTATATGTATAACTGATTCACTTTGTTATAAAGCAGAAACTAACACACCATTGTAGAGTAATTATACTCCAGTAAAGATGTTTAAAAAAAAGAATGCTGTGATTTGTTCCTTAGTATATTTTTAATCAAATACAAAAAAAAAATCAAATTGCCCTATTTCTGTCCAAAGAAAAATGCAATTATATTCCATTTCTTAACACAGGAAGAATCCTTAAAATTACTCTACCCCATGTAACATACGTTTTCAAACTTTTCAAAGATTTACATTATTAAACATTCCAAAGTAATGGTTGAAATCATGTATTAATTTATATGTGTATCTTTTAAGTCTGTAAATGAAATATCTCGCTGTTCAAACACATTCAGTGAGCAGGAGCTATATTCAATGAAGAAAAGTAGCCTTCCAGACCCTTCAGGAATATGTTGAATAGCTCATGATTCATAATTGTTTTAAAATAGATGGTTTATTTCTTAATTATTTGAAGTGTTATCATAGATATATACTTGAACCTCAAACACTGTCCCTGACATTCATGAAATGGTCTTAAAATTACTTTTCCTTTTCTCATCTGCTTCTCTCCCAGGTCAATGGGTAGAGCATAAAGCCTCCAATGTAAGGCTAAACCCTTGTATCTGTCCTCTGAATCTCACAGCCTTTTGCCTACTCTGGGACTTCACTTAATCAATGATTAGTTTCTTCTCAGTATCTGCAAACTTTTCCTCTGAACAAACTAGTAGTTCTTTCCCGTCAACGTATAATCATGTTCAATTTTCACTCGTGGTAAAAACAGACAAAAACAAATAATAAAATAATCCCTCAAATATGTCTTGATATGTCCCTTGATCTATAATCCTTGTTTTCTCTTTTCCTTCATATCAAAGATTTTTATGGAGTAGCTGGTGTTTACTAGCTCCTCTTTCTCACCTCTCTTTCACCCTTTAACTACCTTGTAGCTTCTGCCCCTATGCTCCAATGAAACAGCTACTGAAATCATCACCAGTGACCACTTAATTGCCATACTCAGTGGGCACTTTTCAGGTCTTTTTGGATTGACCTCTAGGCAGCATTTGATATTATTAATCAGATAGTTCTTGAAGCTGATGGCCCCATAAGGAAAAATAAGCCAGGCTTCCAGAATTACCACATGGTAGGTGCCCACTTTACACGCAATTGAATTATTTTATGTGTGCAAGAAATAAACTTACATTTGTTAAGCCACTGGGATTTATGAATTGTTCTGCCACCTAGTATTATTTACCCTGACAAACACATGAATCTTATTAGGTCATTCCTTATCTGATCTTCCTGATTAGCCTCAACTGTCAGCAATCTCTCTATGAACTCTATACCCCGGCTACACAAAATATTTTGCATGTATGTGTGTGTACTATTGCCCATGCTATTTTTTTTTTTTTTTTTTTGGCGGCACGTGGGCCTCTCACTGCTGTGGCCTCTCCCACCGCAGAGCACAGGCTCCGGACGCGCAGGCTCAGCGGCCACGGAGCATGGGCCCAGCCGCTCTGCGGCATGTGGGATCCTCCCGGACCGGGGCACGAACCCGTGTCCCCCGCATCGGCAGGCGGACCCCCAACCACTGCGCCGCCAGGGAAGTTCGCCCATGCTATTCTTAATCCCTTTCTGTCTATTATCTGTTGACATTCTTATTCTTTTAGTGTCATTTATAGCCTCTGAAAAAACTTCCGTTTCTGACAAGCATAGTTACTCCCATTGTACCTCATATACTCTGTGCTATGAACTGCATGTTTGTGTCTCCCCAAAATTCATATATTGAAACCTATTCCCTTGATATGATAGTATTTAGAGGTAGGGAGGTGATTAGGTCATGAGGATGGAGTCCTCATGAGTGGAATTAGCACCCTTATAATAGAGATCACAGACAGCTCCCTCACCCCTTCGGCTCCGTGAGGACACAGTAAAAGGAGGGTAGTTTATGAACTAGAAACAGGCCCTCACCAGACACCAAATCTGTGGCACCTTGATCTTGGACTTCCTAGTCTCCAGATCTGTAAGAAATTTGGTTATAAGCCCCCCTTATAGCAACCTGAGCTAAGACACCCTTCTATTGTAACACCCATAATATTGCATCATAATTATTTTCTGTCCCCACCTAAACATTTTTTTGAGGGCAGACACCATGTATTTACAGTGGTGTTACCACTGCCTAGCATTATCTTTGCCACTTAATAAGATGCTCTTAGGTTTGTGGAATATATGAATTATAAGATTTGCATGTATACTTTGTTAAATGAGGTTCAAATAATAAATGCTCGACCCTTAAATGAAATTTTATAAGAACATTAGACTCTGGCAAACACATTCATGGTTTTATATTTTTCTTTCCTTTAGTTAAACCCTTGCTATTAAAGATTTATAGCTTTCTAAAAAATAAATTCTTACCAACCACTGGTTTTAAAGGTTAGGTTGGGCAACAACTACATGAACTAAATATACCCTTTGTATCTAATTTCCTTAGAGGTGATTTTCTGTGCACAATAAATTTATCTTTTGCAAATAATATTTGCTTATGATCAGTCACATTTTTTGTATTTCAAATGTATTAATATTTTAATTAGCTATAAGCAATAGGAAAGAGATTTATCCAGTCTGCTGTGCAAGTGCTAATTTGATTTTAAAAAACAACTAAGAGCACTAATTTTGTTGTCAATTTCATATTCTTATAATTACCTCTTAAATAGGCACCACTTTTCTCATGGTAATCACTGCTGTTTTCAAATGGCTTAAAAAGAAGAAAAACATTTAGGCTAATTCTTGGAACAGATGAAGCTATTTATTTTGACATTTATCGGCTGTGGACCATGTCCTTTCCAATTCTGAAAAAAGACAACCTGGAAACTTCTGTGTTTAAAACAAATAATTTTAATAATTTTAGGGTGATTAAAAGTGGAAACACTTTCAGGTGTCAAATAAGATGATCCTAATTCATCTTATCTCAAAGGTACTGGCCACTGACATTGGCTGGGGTACTGTTAAATAGTTACTGTGCCAACTGCTCAATAGAGGAGTCTGAGGAGTCAGATGGGCAAGATCTGGGGACCTAAGGAATAACTCTTCTCTTTCTCTCCAGGAGATGTAGGGTACTTCTTTTAGGCAAGGTCATAGTAACTGGAAGGAAGACAAAGTTTATGAAGTAGGTTGTAATGCAGGAGGATAGTTTAAAGGAACAATGGAAAATTGTGTTAGTATAGTTATGAGGTAGAGATTCAGGTTGCTAAATATATATAAAGAGAACAGAAGAATATAAAGCTGTGTCAGAAGGAATCATGGAACTTGAACAGTATAAAGGACTTTAGAGAGACATCATTTTAGTTCAAACCTTTCATTTTAAAGAGGAGGAAACTGATCCTTAAAAAGGTTAAATCACTTGACCCAGGTTGCACAGAGAGTTAGTGAAAATAGTGTCTGTGGGTTCCTATGGTGGGGATGGGGAAGAACATAAAAGGGAAGAAAGGAAGTGGGTCTCTTTTCATTCTGATCCAGAAACGCAAATCCTTTAAAAGGGTATGCAGACCTTTTTAAAAAAACATTACCTGCTGAGCTGAACCAAATGCTGCAGTTGGTACCCAGGCTAGGCCAGAAAAAAGTGCTCTGTAAAATTTTTTTGTGTATGGATAACCTTCATAAAATTGGTTCATGTTTGTTTTTAAATTAATTCACATCTGGCTGGAGATGACCTAAGAGTTATATAGGGTTTGTGAAATTGGGCTGCTGGCATTATTTTTGGGGATCATTCTGCCTAGCTTGGCTTGGAGAGCATTTTTCTGCCATTGACTTGGATGCCTCATGCTACATAATTCAGTTTTAATAAATACATATCTTATAATGCTATTGAGAAGTAATGCTTAAAACAAAAGCACAAATAAGAATGACATAAATATCAAACATTCTGGGGAATATCTGGAAGAGAATCTGTGCTATGAGAATAGCTTACTCAGGCAGAGAAACACTGAAAGACTTAAGGAAAACCACACAGAATTGAGTTTTGCCATAAATACTTTCTTGCAGCCACCAAAAAATTCTTCTTCGACTTTAGTGACTGTGATGAAACTATACTATAACCTACTTTCTTATTTTCATTATCTCTTGTAATCTGTGTTTCATATAAAACAAAGTGATAGATTACTAAGAAATCAAGATACCTATCTTGACAGGACACTTATGTCAGGCAAAAGACTCATCTGAAGATAAAAGTCACACCATTTATAAAAACCTTAGAGAGATCTGACCAATCCATTAATTATTCACTCAAAAGATTAAACATCCAGAGGTTGAGTTCCTCAACCCTCATTGGCAATTTTTTTTTTGGCACATTGGTCCGCTAAATTTCTCTTGATGTTTATGAAAGCTATTTCTCTTAAGAACCTAGTTTTTTTTCTAAATAATTTAGAGTCTGTTAGAGCTATAGCTAAAGATTCTCAATAATTCTTAAAAACTTACTTCATGATACATTCCTATGAGATTTGACCTTGTAATTTGCTTCATATTGTAATTCAAATTGTACCCTATCAATCCCAAACAGAGATCTTATCCCTTCAAGTCCAATGTATATAAAACTAAACCACATGACCCAAGCCCAGGTTACTTTTCTCCTAACTGGAACTTTTGCTTCTCTTCAGTATAAATCTTACAAGGATGCCAGACCAATCTCAAGTGAGGCAGCACATTTGGTCTTTAGAGTCAGATGTATATGGTTGAAATGCTGGCTTCACTACATTTTATTGTGAACTGTTGGGTGAACCTCTTATTTCCCTTAAGTCTCAGTTTCCTAATCTGCAAAACTGAGATAATACCAATCACATAAATTTATGGAGGAGAATAAATCCATCTATTGCTTATAAAAATCCTGGCATACAGTAGGCGCATAATAAATGGTAGTGAATATAACTATCATCACCTTCTAATACAGTGCTTTCTCGTGTCATCTCATAGTTAAAAATCTACACTGAGTCCCTCTGGTCATATCGAATTAAATTCAATCTCTTCCCCCATTCTGCTTTTAGTGCTTTCTATATTCTGGCCCAATTTTATCTCCTTTCCCAGGACCCAGAGCATAAACCATAACTTTGATCAGTCTAGTTTCCTTGTGATCTCTTTCACTCAGCATGTCAATTCCTGGATGTTGTCATTGTTCTTTTCTTTCACTTTGCTTGCTATATCATCCATCTTTATACCAGGACCTACCCATTTTGTAAGCTTTCGGCTCACATCCAATCCATTTCCTCTATGCAAGATTCCCTTGATGACACTAGTCTGTTGCTTTCTTCTCTAGCTCCTAGTGCCAGCTCTCAGAGTAACTGGGAAAAGGATGGAATTTGTCTATAATATACTCTCATTTTCCCTATTGTAGCCTGCTCTTCTTTGTATATAATCCTACCACTTTGGGCATCTATTTTACATTGTTATAGAGATTACTTGTTGAATACTAAAGTAATTTTCTTTTCCGTTGAAGCTACTAGGATTATTATCCAAAGAATGGATGAATTTACATTTAGGCAGATTATCTTGATTTCAGCTAAGCTCCTATTTCAGCACACGGGGTTCTCTTCTGCTTCATGCAACATAAAAGAAGTATCACAAATCTCCTATGAACTAAACAGTAATTATAAGTTAAATAATAGCACAATATGGTATACTATATCCAGAGAGTATTAATAAATGGATCTATACAACCAGGAAGGATATAGTAATATACCACAGGGGTCTGATATGAGTCTTAGACCTTTTCTGTTCATTAGGGACAGCATGGAATAGTGTAGCAATTCTCAAATACAGATTCCTCGGTTCCACTCAGGACCTGATGAATCAGACATTCTTGGGTAAAGCCTTGGAAACATGTAATTGTTTTTCATGTGATTTCTAATGTACTAGGAACCATAAATATAATGGTGAAAGCATGTGCTTCAAAAATCAAAGATGTAGATTCAAAGTTTGTCTCTTTCTCTTTCTTTGAATGTGATGTTGAACTTCTCTGAGCCTCAACATTTCTTCATGGTGAGCATTAAGTGAGGTGATGTATGCATAGTGTCTGTCATATACTAGATACTCATTAAATAGGAACCATAAAACTCTAATTTAGATGAATACCCAAAAGAAATGCTTATCAAATCTCTGGTTATCACAGCATTGAGAAAGAGAGCTAATACAACAAATGCCAAAACGATGTTGTGTCCTGGGCCAAATACCCACAATATTAACATGAGTAAGATTAAACGGTGGATTTAGTTGCATAATCAATCACACAAGAGGGGACCTGTGAGTTAACAACTGTTGACAGAAAAAAAAAAAACCTCAAGTTTTTGTTGATTTCAAGTAGAGTAAAAGATAAGTATATGATTCAAACACTTTCTGGGATAGGGAATTAAGAAGTTGGGAAGGTATTAGCATATCCAATAATCTTTATTTCTTCTACCACTCCTAGTACAATAGTTTGTAGAAAAAAACTCAAAGACATTTTGAACAAATAATAATGTGTGATGCCAATAAAATATTAATATGATCTTTGGCTGTCTTACTTATTAATAACAGTATGATATCTAATATTATTATGTACTTACTATATGCAATATGTTAAATTTTTTACAAGTGTTATTTCCTTTAACTGATAAACTTATCCCCAAATCTTTCTAGATAACCATTCTTTGAATCTCCACTTTAAACCCAGTCCATCCCAGGCCTAAGCCCATGGAATTTCTACATCATCACAATGACTACCATGAAATAAGGTAAATGTGCTTCGGGTTTCATAGTTGGTAACTGCAGACTAGGATAGAGCTAGAACTATTTCCTTAGCTTTAATGCAAATTTCTCTGTGTAATTCCTTTTAATAATTACTTCAGATCTGCATTTGCAGTTTTATTTACTTATTTTTCCTGGGGCAAACTTATTCCTTAAGGAAAGTTTGGGTTCATTCTGCTGTTTTTAAGTTGTCCTTTGAAAAAAGGTGAGTAGTACTGATTTGAGAGAATCATATTGTTCAGAATTAGATAAGCACCACTGCCCTGCAGAAAAGGAGCTCACTCCTATTTGTTTGGCTTTCTGATTTGGTGGCCTGTATATGGAGATTTTGATTTTATTTCTTATTTGCATATATCGTTTTGTCTTCTGATAGTTTTACCCCTGTTAATAACTTTTTTGCTAATAGCTCTGCTTTCATGCTGTTTATCATTGCAGAGGGAATATTTTTCTTTAATACCTTACATTTCTTCCTTCCCTGATTTAGAGATATTTATCCAGCTTACACCATGTACTTGCTCATTTGGAATTTTATATGCTTTGAGGAGACTTTCTTTATATCACCTTTTCCATAGTTGAATAATTATCGTACTTGACTTCTATAATAAACATACCCATTGTAGTATTTTAATTATAAACTTTACTGTTTTTTTTTTTTAGTTAAGAGGAGGGAAATTATAATAAAATTATTGAAATTCACAAAATCCAGGTATATCAGTCAGAGTTCAACCAGGAGACAGCAACTACTATACAAGAATCTGAACAGGAAAATTTTAATATGTAAAGAACAGAGGATTGGCATATTGAAGGGTTGGCTAGTAGAGTAAAGGGAGCTCTAAAGAATACAGGAATAGCAGATAAGGAGCACCACTACCCTAGGGCTAAGACAGAGTACTTGAAGATGTCCCCATCCCTAAGGCTGATCCAGACCTGTCAGGGAACAGCCATGTCTCACTGAATGGCAAGGCAGTGATTAGGGTGCCACGCCAGAGTAAGTTGCTGAAGATCAGCCTGCCAGAACTTGCTGGAAATCTGCTCTCTAGAAGGCCAAGGAAAACTGTTCATTGGAAGGTGCCTTGCTGGAGTCACTCTGCCATGAAACTGCCCAAGGTGGGCACTGAGATAAACTGCAGGCTGGAGGGTGCTGCTGACCACCATGCACTGCAAGGACCTGATGCTGCAGAAGTTGCTCACACTGCAGGAACCTGCTGAGCAAGCACCCCAGAACCAGGAAGGAGAACCCCCTTTCTCCTATTATGTGTCTCCAATGCCCTCAACTGTGCAGGCTGGCAAAAGAAAAATATTTAAAGGGCTCATCTCTGTTTCTGAAGAGCAGGCAATGGGGTAAAAATTTGTAGCTGAGAGACAATAAATTGATATCTGCTATACCAGGTAACTTGTTTCTAACAAGAATTTCAGGGAATCATCTGGTTAAATTTCCTATCTTCCAGCAGATTGATGTCTAAGCCATCCAAGACAGATGGTTGTTAATTCTGTTTAAACACCAGTTCCCTTTAGAACCTGCTTCACTCTAAAAACCTAAGTCAGTTAAATCTATATATGTTCACTAGAGGGAATTATGGAAATACCTAAAATGTATAACAAAGAAAATTAAAATAATCTACAATTCCAGAATTTAGAGAAAACTACTGCTAGCATTTTAAGGTGGATATTTTTCTAGACTTTATTTTTCCCATTCATTTACTCATTCAATTAAAACTTAGTATTTATTATGTCCAGGTAAAGTGATAATTGTTAGGTTTACAGGGGTAAACCACTCAAGCATCATGTCATCAACTCAGAATCTAGTGAGGGAAACAAATGTCAAATGAATATGTATATATAAATGTGAATTATATATAGAATTTGTGAATACATAAATATGTATAGTACTCATATCTATATATAACACTTTTTAATAGCAAAATTGGATTCATTTTATCTACGTTGATTTAGCTAAAATTATAAATGTTTCCCATATCACCAAAAGCTTTTTTAAAATGTCATTTTTTATCATGGCTGAATAAAATTCTATTATTTAAATATAGCTTTATTTCTTCAACTCTTTTTCTATTTTTGGACAACTTTTTAGCATAATAAACAATGTACTCTTTGTTATAACGCTCCTCACACAGCAGTTAACAGTGTGGATGTAACCATCCTCCTGGGTTTAAATCCCATCTTCAGCATGGGCTGAGTGACTTTGAGAAAAATCACTTGACCTCTCGTTCTTCAATAATACTATAATAGCACCTACCTTATCAGGTTGTTGGAAGGATACAACACAGTATATGGAAAGCACCTAGAACAGTGACTGAAAACTTAAGCTATTTAAATACTAGCTATTATACTTACATCTGTTTATGTGTTTGTACATCCCCCTTAGATGCATGTGCCTTGTTTTGTTTACCATTATATCCTGAACATCTAACACAGTGTCTTATCCATAGTTTGGATTTAATAAATATTTATTTAATGAATTACATGATAAAAACCCTCTATTTACAAACAAAATCTTTGGTTATGATAGGATGAATTCCTAAATGTGGAATTGCTAGTTTAAAGATTATGAACATTTTTAAGATTTTGATACTTGCTAAATTACATTCCAGAGAAGTATCAATTCACATTCTAAACACTGTCCATGATAAGAACGCATTTCTTAGCCTACTCCTATCAGCATTAATTAGTGTAAGTTTTAATTTTTTTTCTAATTTTTAATATACAGTAATCCCTCAGTATGCATGGGTTTGGTTCTAGGACCCCCTGCAGAGACCAAAATCCATGGATGCTCAGGTCTCCTGTATAAAATAGCATAGTGTTTGCATATAACCTATGCACATCCTCCCACATACTTTAAAAATACCTAATACAATGTAAATACTATGTATAGAGTTGCCTGCCTACGGCTAATTCAAGTTTTGCTTTCTGCAACTTTCTGGAATTTTTTTTGAAAATTTTCCACCTGCAGTTGGTTGAATCTGTGGATGCGGGACCCATGGATACAGAGGGATAACTGTACTATACTATATTATATTGCTGCTTTAATTTGTGCTTATTTAATTACTAGTGAGGTGGAACAAGTTCCTCCAATTGAATGTATTCTTCAAAGTGTCTATTTTTTTACCCAATTTTATAATGACAGAGATGTTTTTCTTACTGATTTTTAAGAAATCTTTTTATTGTTAAGATAGTAAACATTTGTTAATTTTTTGGTATAACATCTGCCTCTTAATTTTAGTATGCTGCTTAATTTTTATGTAGTCTTAATACTGATCATTTTATTTGTGATTAACTTCATTTCTTTTATTACTAGAAATTCTCCATGTAAAAGTCAAAAACATCATCCATACTTTATTCAGTGTTGATTTGAACATAAGCCTTAGATCCAATGGAATCTTTTACCCCCCTAAAGAGTGACGATTCTCAATATTATTTGTACAATAATTCATCCTTCCCATGCCATGTTGATATTTTCTTTATAAAATATTATGTTTTTATATTTAGTAACATCTTTGAATTCTATCTATTAAGTTCCATGGATTGCTACATTCTACTAGTACTACAATTTTTTAAGTGGTAACAGTAATTCATTATGGTTTTATATTTAGTAAGGTCTTTGAATTCTATTAAGTTCCATGAATTTCTAGACCTGCTAGTACCACAGTTTTTTAATGTGGTACGTTTGATTCATTCTAATACCTTGTAGGGAAAGTTCCTGAATCTCACCACGCACATGAACGTGTGCACACATCACACTTCATTCATTCAGCAAGTACTTTGGATTACTGTGTATGTAGCCAGGAGTTGTGCCAGATACCACAAATAGAACAGCTGATAAAATTGACATGGTCCCTCCTCTATGAAGTTAAAAGACTGTACTAGATGGGACTAGACAAGCAAGCAGCAATTATATTACAGATAGATTATCGTAGGGCAGATACAGGGTGCTATGAGCCACTACTGGTCCAGACTTGGGGAAGAAAGAAAAGCTTACCAAAGAAAGTGAAATGAAAACTAAAATCTAAAGGGTGTGAGGTGTGAAGAGGAATTACGCAGGCAAGTTGATCTCTCTTCTCCCCTATTCTTTTTAAAAGTTTTCTTAAATATATTTCATTTTTTATTCATTCAAGATGTTTTGATGATCCAGTTTCTAATTTTGTTTTGGAGTCTAAGGATAAAATGTCTCTCTGTTATCCAACTTTATGCATTTTCTTTACAATTCAGAGGCTTGAAATGAACTAATCTACTACTTTTATGTCTGGTATTTACTGTTAATATACATGGTCACTTCCTCTTTCATATCCTTCTCTTCTTGTTGTATTTAACTTAGAGTACAATTCAGGTAGATAGTCTAGCACTCCTCACTATTCCCCAGAGTCTATTACTTGATTTCTATGTGACTTTCATAAAATCACTATTACTTTTTAGAAGATGGAAAAAATATTTGTAGTGAAGTGCGCCAAGAGCATGAAAATTAAGCTTATCAAAATGACACAATTAGTATTTATATAGGAATTCTGAAGTTTACGACAATGCTTTCTTACTATTAAAAGAGATACAAAAAAGGTTTTTAAATAAATGCTTTCCTTATATATAATCAATTTTATAGTATCTTTGAAAACTGCTTTCACAAACATACCACTCACTTTATGTAGTGGGGAATGCACAACATGATGTCGTTAACCACTTTGTCAAAATGTTCCCAAAGAAAATTAATTCTTCAAGTATCAGGCAACATTTAGCAGATTCTTTGCTTTTTATGTCTGGGCATACCTCATAGATTAAGGGTTTGGTTCCAGACCAGCACAATAAAGTGAGTCACACAAATTTTTTGGTTTGCCAGTGCATATAAAAGTTATGTTTACACTATACTGCAGTCCAGTAAACGTGCAATAGCATTATATCTAAAAAATGTACATACCTTAATTAAAATATACTTTATTGCTAAAAAAATGCTAACCATCATCTGAGTGGTAACAGTAACATCAAGGATCATTGATCATAAACCACTATAACAAATATAATAATAATGAAAAAGCTTGAAATATTGTGAGAATTACCAAAATGTGACAAAGAGACATGAAGTGAGCAAATGTTGTTGGAAAAATGGTGCCAATAGACTTGCTCAATGCAATTGTAAAAGACAGTATTTGTGAAGCTCAAAGCAAAGTGCAATAAAATGAGGTATGTCTGTATTTATTTCAGGCAGTACAAGAGTCCTTCCGTTATCCAGTTTCTATTTCCACAGTTTCAGTTATCTGCGGTCAAACTCAATCCTAAAATATTAAATGGAAAATTCCAGAAATAAATAACTCATAAGTTTTAAATTGTGCACTGTTATGAGTAGTGTGATGAAATCATGTGCCATCCTGCTCCATCCCACTCAGGACGTGGATCATCGCTTTGTCCAACATATCCTTCCCATTAGTCACTTAGTAGGCACCTCAGTTATCAGATCCACTGTCTCGTTATTGCAGGGCTTGTGTTCAAGTTACCCTTACTTTACTTAATAGTGGCCCCAAAGCACAGGAGTAGTGATGCTGGCAATTTGGATATGCCCAAGAGAAGCAGTAAAGGGCTTCTTTTACGTAAAAAGATGATTCTAGACTTAAGAAGGAAAGAAAAAAAATCATATGCTGATGTTGCTATGATCTATGGTAAGAACAAAGCTTCTATCCATGAAATTCTGAAGAAAGAAAAAGAAATTCATGCTACTTTTGCTGTTGCACCTCATGGAAAAGTTATGGCCACAGTGTGTGCTAAGTTAAGATGGAAAAGCCTTTACATTTGTACAATAAGATATTTTTAGAAAGAGAGAGATAGACCACATTCACATAACCTTTATTAGAGTACACTGTTATAATGGTTTTATTTTATTATTCATTATTGTTAATCTCTTACTATACTAATTTATAAATTAAACTTTATCATATTTAGGTATGTATAAGAAAAAACCACAGTAAGTATAGGGTTTGATACTATCCGTAGGCATCCACTGAGGGTCTTGGAACATATCCCCTGTGGATAAGGGAAACTACTGGATACTAGTTAATCTTAGTGTAAACTACTTTTGATTATTTTGTGTTTAATTTATAATCTTGATAGTCACATAAATATCAATTGTACTTTGTCCTGTCTTGTCTTTCTATCCTTTCAGTGGTTTTGGTAAAGTGTTAATGTTTCTATATTTTTGACTTGAAGACCTTTGTGCAGAACCCAGTTTACTGTAAATGGACAATTAATTTTAGTAGAACTAAAATTGAATTATTAAATCTTTATAGGCTGAGGAGAGAGCTATGGTAAACTCTTAATTTTTCTACTCTGAATTAGAAGTTTCACTCTTTTTCACTTCTCAGAAGAGTACCTAGGCTAGGCTAAATAACTAACCAATTGGTGACGGAATGTATTGGTTGTGAAGAATGGTAAGCTGGGTTTCACATCCATCTTTGCCACTAACAGAATCTTATCAGAGGCAAGAGTCATTTAACATCTCCAAGTCACACTACTTTATCTGTTAAATGAAGCAGTAGGATTACAGATTCTTCAAAGTCCCTTCATCTCAAAAATGCTAAAATTCTATGACTGCCTTATATATAAAACACCTAGTGATGTGAGTGTGAATTTAGGGGTTTCTGAAGGCCAAATGTCATATACCAAATAATGTAAGTACTATAGAAGATTGCACTTTTGTTCACAATTACTCATTTCCTCCTTCGGCATAGCTTCCCTGTGTACAAAGTATAATTCTCTGCCCCACTGACTTTGGGCTTGGCCATGTGACATGCTTTGACCTAAAGAATGTGGTGGAAGGACCACTGTAGTGACCCAAGCAGAGGCTTCAAGAGGCACTATATGCCTCCCCTCACTCTCTTAAGATTATGCTCTCTGCCATAAGCAAGCATGCCCCAAATAGTGGTTGCTTCTTGAGTCTGGGTCCCTGAGTGAAAAGACACATGGAATAGTGCAAATGACCCAAAACCAGCTGAACCTGGCCTGGGTCCTGTCCAGTCCAGCCAACTTGCAAACCTATGAGCAAGAAATAAGTTTTCATTGGTGTTAAGCCATTAAGATTTTGTGGTTTGTTGTCACAGCAAAAGCTGACTAATCAAGTACTAGGTATACTTTTTATTAAACTAATAAAAAGAAACTATTTTTGAAAGTCTAGTACCAAACACTTTATTAAGCAACTCCTTATTATCAGGGCTTTTGTTCCTTCCTTAATACCTGGTATTATACTGTATCAGCCACAATAAGACATAGGAAAGAAAGGAAGGAAAGGTATGCTTGTAGGAAAGGTAACAGATGTATCTGAAGCTACTTCTCAGAATTAAGTGGTTAAGAATTTGTGTTAATGATACAGACAAATGGAAAGTGTGGGGTCAATCATCCAGCACTATTGTCAATATACGGTCAAGGGACTTCCCTGGTGGCGCAGCGGTTAAGAATCCACCTGCCAATGCAGGGGACATGGGTTCGAGCCCTGGTCCAGGAAGATCTGATATGACACAGAGCAATTAAGCCCGTGTGCTACAACTACTGAGCCTGCGCTCTAGAGTCCACAAGCCACAACTACTGAGCCCATGCGCTGCAACTACTGAAGCTCATGCACCTAGAGCCTGTGCTCCACAACAAGAGAAGCCACCACAATGAGAAGCCTGTGCACCGCAATGAAGAATAACCCCCACTTGCCCCAACCAGAGAAAGCCTGTGCGCAGCAACAAAGACCCAACACAGCCAAAAATGAAAAAAACAA
The DNA here is from genome assembly GCF_011762595.2 of Tursiops truncatus. Classification (NCBI taxonomy): domain Eukaryota; kingdom Metazoa; phylum Chordata; class Mammalia; order Artiodactyla; family Delphinidae; genus Tursiops; species Tursiops truncatus. Next base: position 21,921,254 of record NC_047044.1, on the reverse strand, counting down.
AAAAATATAGGCGGAAATCTTCCTGATATTAGTGTAGGCAATGGTTTCTTAGATATAACACCACAGGCATAAGCAACAAAAGGAGAAAGAGATACACTGGATTTCAGCAAAATAAAGAAAAAAATATATTGTCAATATGATTTGGTTGATAAATTAGCTTTAGTGTGATTTAGTGAATTTTCTCTGTCTGAATGGTCAAATTTGAATATCTTATATAGTGTTTTCTAATTAATTGGCTGAAATTTATTATTTAAAACTTATAAAATTACATAATCATTGGAATGATTGGTGATTTGTTTATACTTTGTAACAGCATTGGGAGTGGGAGAGAGCTAGGCACTTGACTACATTTAATTTCAAAAGAAAAATTACTTTAAAATTATGAGTTCTACATTTTATCTTCACATTTCCTTTACATTTGCATATGCAGTCAAGAAGATGACTAAGTACCTGTATCAACACATGAAAGTTTCTATGTAATCCCAAATGTCAGGAAAGAAGGTGAAGCAAAACATATATACTATGTAGGGAAGTTAATACTTAGATATTTTCTGAGAATATTATAAACCTGGAATAATTATGAAGAAAATCCTAAGAATCAACAGCACTACAGACATATTCTAAAGCATCACAAGGGCAATGACTGAACTGTTCAGTGAAATTAAATGGCATATTGTCAAAATCCATTGGCATGTTCAAAAGTAGAGGGCATTTCATTGAAACTGTAGCCTCAGAAATTTTACTATCCCTAGAAAATAACTTGACACAATAAAGCCTAATTATAACTGCCAACATTGGATGAATTCTAATTACCTGCTAGTCTCTCTGCTGAACACTTTACATATGTTATCTCATCTAATCTGTACACACACACAAAAAACCCTATGAGGTAGGAACTTCCTTTACAGTTAGGTAACTGAGGCTTAAAGTCATAAAATACTTTGCCCATGATAGGGGTCTTAAGTAGAAAATATATACATGATTCAGAACTCACTCTCCATGTTAAGTCTAATGAATGGAAGAAATGAAAAAAAAACCCCTAGGGTCATAAGTCTAAAATTTATAGGTACTAAACATCATATCCAAAGTTACATAGTTAGTTAGAAGCAGAAATTAAACAAGAAATTGAGTTTTTCGTTGTTTTTTTTTTTTACCATGGTCTTCTAACATATTATATCACATATTTATGAAACTATCTTCTATAATATTTTTTAAAGTTTATTTCCAAATATGTGTTTTGTCTATCAAGCTTCAGTGTAATTTTCATAGTCACATACTTTAAAAGAATCAATCAATTTATCTGCTAATTTCTATATTTTCTCCTCTGAATAGTTCAGTAACCTCTAAAAAATACATTTTATCCCAGTAGGGGCTCAGGAGTATGAAAATAATTAACTCTTAAGGAGTCTTTGTTATTTTATTCATATTTGATTACTAAATTAAGGGAATTGTAAGATACATACCTGAAGTAAGTTGATCTTAGAGTAAATAATTACCCATTCCACTAGTGTCAAATTGTATGTGTCAATGACATCTGAGAATGTTTAGAACCTGGAAGAGTGTTACAAATCTGCTCTGAAATAGTCAAGTATTTTACAAAAATTAAGTGGATCTTTCCTCACCTCATTACAGCCAATGTAGATAAAGGAGATATTCCTTGACCTAGCTTATAAATAAATCTTTAGCAGACTTCCCAATTTTCACTTTTAATAAAAGATGATTATAGTAGGGTAAGAAGGTTGACTTTAAAGGAGAAGATAGAAACTGGGTAGGAAAGGAAGGATGAGATTATTTCCCTTAGTAACAAACATTTCAATAAAATATATTTAGTGAAACCTTTAACTGACTTATTCATTATTTTACAGTGATGAATGAAATAATAGATGAAATACTAATTTACAAATGACATGAAGCCAAGAGGAATAAATAATAGACTGTATAATAGATAAAAGTTCTCAAGAGGAAGAAATTTAACAAGGTGAAATTTAAAAGAAATAGATAACATTTTGCACTGAGAATTCTTTTTAAAAAAAGGTTTTTCCAGCAAAGGCAGATTTACCAAGAAGCTCATGATGCTTAACCTTCAGGACCCCTGATCTACACCAGAACTTTCCAGACACCTGTACCTAATCATTCTTCTTAAAGGGGGCCTCCAAAATTATATAAGCTCCAGGACTCACAAAATCTGAATTTTACGCTTGAGTTTCAATTCTCATAGGATAATATAAGCTGCCTGATGGAATCCCTCCAACATTATTCAACAAATCTTTCAGATCAAACCAAGGAGAGCAAATAAAATCACCGTAACTCATCCCAGAGCACAGTTTGGACACTAGAGTAGATTTACATGTAAGTGGCAGAAATAATCATCTGAAACCAAAAAAATTGACTCCTCAGCCCTCACCTTAGTGGGGAGGGAGGGAAATCGCACATTGAAGAGAATAGTGAATCAGGTTTCCCAGAGTAGTAAAATACAAGGGACCAACAAGCATTCCCCCCAAAGAAGAAGGTCCAACCAGGACCATCCCAGGTGTGAGGTACTGGGCAAATAGTTTGTTTTTGTGGGATTACTGTCTATAAAGATGTTGATTTAAGTGTATTACACAATTCATGCACCTTGTGAAGTATAGTGATTTATCAATGAAGACTTAGAACAACCAGTAGAGAAAAGGCACTTAACGTATTTTTTTATTATACAATCAGTATGTAGTCACTACCTCTTCCTGTTCAGATCCAGGAATTATGCCTTCATGTTCTTTATTGTCATATGTACCATTCTTAGCCAGTAAGTTCCTTAGCCATGAGGAGAAGGTACTAATATGGTTATTGTTATTATCACGACTCTCCAGAACCTGTATGTATTTAAACAACACAGATCCTTTTGTACGTACTGTGCTAATACCATTCACTTAGTGCTGGTTATATTATTACTCATGACACTGCATCATTTATCATGCCACCTGTAAATTCTGACTTCAATGACTCTCTCAAAATTGTTACCATGCTTTGTTGATGATTATCATGAATGCAAATCATTCCCAGAGTATTCCGGAAAATGAGAATGATCGTTTGTTTTCTGGTCACGTTAAATTTACTGATTGCCATTTTATAGTGTAAACTCAGTGCATCTTCCAACCGTGTTCCTTTTGAACTATTTAGGCCCAAATCACATTCTTAAAAATGTTACTGCTTTCAGTGTTGACTCTACTCTTGCCTTCCACAAACTGCTACAGGTAGGGAAGATAGGCAAGGGGCCTATGCTCAGTGTAAGAAGAGAAGTTCCATTTGTGCAAAACAAATATCCATCCTTCATTTAGCATGGCTTAGACTTAACCCTGGGGAGCACAGTAACACTGAATCATCTGGAGAACATGAATCAGAAGGGCACACTGACAATGTTGAGCAACAGTCTTGAATGGTGTCAGAAGACAGTAGCATCATCACCCAGGAGGATTACCTGATACATGGCATGGAGCCTGCTGAGGGGGTGGGGTGAGCACTCTGGGTGCCAGTGGCTGGGAATGCAGAGCGTCAAGTTGCCTCTTGCAGTCCCTGCCACCCCCAAGTGCTGTAGACTGGAGTCATCACAATGGTCAAACTTGAGCCAGTGAGAAATGATGGTGCACAGGCCCACAGCTCAAGCCCAAGGGTCAATGACTGATGGTTGATAGCCCACAGCCCTGAAACTCCTCCTGTGTTTGACATGAGTGAGAGTTACCCAAATCAGCAAGTCAGCACTATTCTGGCGGATCAGTTTCATGTGATCCCATGAAAGAAATGCTGTGGTAGCCAGGAGGAGTGACACATTCACCAGGCTACCCAACTAGAACTGGGATTGGCCATGAGGCCCTGTGATAACCCAGAAGTGTGTCAGTCCGAGCCCCCAGGGGGCATCGGACAATTCCACGTGCAGAGCAGAAAGTTATAGAGTGCCTCAAAGGCAAGCAGTGGGGACTAGGGCCCATGTAGATCCTGGTCTGGATTGAGGGAGCCAGGTCCAGACAGCATTGTTATGCAATGTCAGCCCTGCTCAGTCCAAGGCACCAGAAAGGACCTCAGAAAAATTTTGAAGAAGTTACCCCAAATCTTAGGACCCTTAAAGCACAGGGCCTGAGCCAAGGGCCACACTTGCCTGGGTCTAAGGGTGGAACTTGGTCCAATTCTGTGTGAGAAAATATTCAGAACAGCCTAAGATCGGGTGGAGCACAGTACTGAATACTGGAGAGTTGGAAGAGAGGAACTTAGCAGCTAAGACTGAAGGTGGTGGTCTCTATCAGGTACCTTTTCTGATAGAGAAGGTGGCACTCTAGATAACTCAGGTGTTCCTTGGAGGTTTGGATATAAAGGGGAAAAGAGAAATTATTTAAAATAAGGGTCATATCAAAGCAAAAATGTATTAAAAATGAACAAAAGACAGCAACAAAAAACAAAACAAACAATTTAAAAAAATCCTTCACATATCAACAGAAATAGCCCCTGAACTAAGGGAGCCAGTATTGCTGGACCTGGACCTATCTGCCCTAAGCTTCCACCCTTGTTCTTCTCCTGTTCTTCTCTGTATCACAGGGGGCTGACCTGTGTGGGCTGTGTTTCCCCAGGCTTCCAAATCAGCTGGTTTCAAGGTGGGCTTGTACAGTCAATGGGGAGCTCTTGTAAGAGATGGGAAAGTGTTAGTAATGCAGAAGACAGGGGTATTTTTCTCCCTTTCTGCCTTGGAAAGCATCTCATTAGTGACTGTTTCTTTTGCACGGTTCCATGGTATCCTTGGTTTTGTTGGCCCCTGGGCTCTGATAACACCACCATCTCCTTTTGTCTCTCAGCCTAAGGATGCCAATGGCTTCCTGCTTTTGCTAGTCTCTAGGTCACCTCACTGCCCCCATTTGGCCTCTCTATGCTCCCATCATCTGTATAACTAATCCTCTGCTTCATATTCCCTCTGTTGTAAAGCCTCTATAAATAAAACAGTGTGGTATTGGTTCATGAATAGACAGGGCAATGAAACAAATAGAAAAACCAGAAACAGATTTAGGAATATATGGAAATTGAGTATATGATAAAGTTGGCATCTCAAAGCACTGGGGAAAAAGATGACCTTTAGAATAGATAATACTGGTACAGCCTGAGAGCCATTTAGGAAAAGCAAAAAAATTGAATCTTACCTTACACCTACCTCAAGATTAATTATAAGATCAATTTTACATAAATGTAAAATATAAAACCATATAAGTTCTAGAAAAAATACATTGAATTCTACTACAACCTGAGAGCTGGGAGAGCCTTTCTACCTATGACTTTAAATCAGAAGAATAAGAGTAAATAGTGAGAAATTAAACTACTTAGAAAAGAAAACGTTATAAGCAAAATCAGAGGACAAATCAGGAGAAAATATTTACAATTTATGTCACAAAGGTCTCATTCAGTGTTTCTCAACCTCAGCACCTTTGACATTTGGGGCTAGATAATTCTTTGTTGTGGCGGCTGCCCCATGCATTGTGGAACGTTTAGCAGCACCTTTGGCCTTTCCAACTAGATACCAGTAGCAACCCCTTCCCCGGTGTGACAGCCAAAAATGTTTCTAGACATTGCCAATTGTCCTAGGGAAGGGAGCCAGGCAGGAGGCAAAATCATTCCCAGCTGGGAACAACTACTCTATTCTAATAAAAAAGATCGTAAAACAGTAAAGGAAAAGTTCAAAACCCCAATAGAACACTGGGCCAAAAGAGTGGACAGTTGATAAAAAAGAGAGACAAATGGCTACTGAACAAGTGAAAAGATGCTTAATCTCACTCATAATATGAAAAATGAAAATTAAAACTACGCTGAGATATTTCTCACCTATCAGATTGGTACATATCTGAACATTTGAAACAACTCAGTGAGGCAGACTTTACTAATGGGAGAGCAAAATGGCACAACCCCTCTGAATGGGAATTTGACAGTATCTAAAAAATTTATCCTCACGTTTTCCTTTGACCTAAGAACCTCACTTCCAGAAATCTTCCTAAAGAGACATAACTCCACAAATACAAAACAACATATGCATAAGGTTATTTAAGGATTTTTTTTGGTAACAGCAGAAGGTTAAAAGTAATTCAGATGTCCATCAATAGGGATGGTGGAATAAAGTATGACACATACGCCCAATGAAGTACTCTGCAGACCTTAAAGGAAATGAAGACTATCTCTATGTGCTGATTTGGAATAATGTTCAGGATGTATTCAGTGGAAAAAGCAAAGTGCAGAACAGTGTGTGTGTGTGTGTGTGTGTGTGTGTGTGTGTGTGTGTGTGTGTGTGTGTGTGTGTGTGTGTGTGTGTTGCAGAAAGAAAACACTTAAAAATGGTAACATAGCAGATGAATGGGAAGAATGAAGTAGGAGGTAGATAGAAGGAAGCAAGATTTTCTGAGTATATCTTTCTTTTTATGTAATTTTCACTTTTGAACTATGTAAATATATTACATATGAAAAGATATTAAAAATAGGAAAACTTAAAACTGAAAAGAAATCAAAATAAATAAACCTAACTCTACTTTAAATTAGTAATACAACTCAGAGAAAAAATAATTTCAAGTGACTTTTGACCCAAGTATTCTGATTATATTTTTAAGACTATAATCTTAGAATATATCCCAAGCACAAAGGCACTTCAAATAAATCTTAAATTTATCTCGATAGTTTTATTGTTATTAGTAATAATTGGTGCTATAACTTAGAACCTATTTTATATGATAGGATAAAATAAATAAGTAAATATCTCAGGAACCAAAATTTTCATTATTAAAGAAAAGAGATACAAATATAAAATAATTTAAAACTGTAACATTAAATTTTAATTAGAAACACCCATATGAAATACTATATATATATAAATTTTTTTCTGGCACTATTCACTATCATTGATTGAAAACATTAAATATATAAAAATTCAAAAGTCCACAGTGGTTCTCTGAGAAAGAGAGAAAAAAATAAGAGGGACACCTATTTGCCACTACTGGAGGTAACTAATATACCAACTTCTTACTTTAAACATTGATAATTAAAGGAAAATAATTAAGAATTTCTTTGCCTTTGGAGGAGAAGCTGTTGCCCATACCAACTTTACTATGGAAAGCTCTTTATAGAAGATTATCAACCAATAAATGTACAAGAAATAGTATTATAAAGGAATCACAATTTTGCAACCCCAATGAGATGACTATTCCCTTAAAGGATCATCAATGAGTTTATCAAGAACGATAAACTCTTATGTGAAAGGCCATTGAGAAATGCATGGTGTTACTCCCAATGTTCACTCGCACCACAAGTCACTAGCAAATTGCAAAGTGAAAAATAAACCTTAACGATGGAGAGATCCGGTGGTAACCACACAAAAGAGATCAAATTTCTGTGACCAATAGAGGAGAAACCTGATATCGTATGCCTCTTGATGTGATGCATTATAAGGTGCTCAGAATCACCTATAAAATATTCTTGCAAAAATACTTAACCTGAATATAACCAAGACTTTAGATCTAATTTTCAGGTTATAAGAAATACTGAGTGTAAAGGAACAAGTTAAAAATCCAACAAGAAAGCAATCAGGCAAATGTAGAATGTGAGCTATTTTATTTACTCTCATAGAAAAGTCAATATCATGGGGAAGAAAATGATGTTGGGAAGACTGCTCTAGACCAAATGAAATTAAAGTGATATAACAACCAAATGAAATATGTGAATTTTGATAGAACCCTGGTTCATAAAAGCAACTGCATGGGCATTTTGGGGAAAAATGGGTAAATTAGATAGATAGGTTAGACATCAATTAATACATTATTACTGATTATCCCAGGTGTGAAATAATATTGTGGTTCTGTAGGAGAATGCCCTTTTTCTACATGCATACTGAAATATTTAGGAGTAACATTATTTCTAAAATTTATTTTGAAAGATTCAGCGAAATAGGTAGAAAGATGGATAGATATAGATAGATAGATGATAAATAAAGCAAATATGGCAAATGTGAACTGTTGATTATAGGTTGTTGGGTGGTGGGCTTCTGTTCAATAGCATATTTTTTCAACTGTTCTGTTTGAAACCTTTTGTAATAAAAATGTAGTTAAGGTATTGTACAAATATAGGATGGGATATGGCTGAATACAAAGAACACGAGTGTGCAGGGGACTAGAACATGCTTATACTATTTAAAGAGGCACAAAAAATTACTTAGTCTGAGAAAGCTGATGCACGGAGATGAGAGGGTGGCACCGGATTCACCTTCTAGAGCCAAAAAGGCTCTTGGGAGCTGTCTCAGCTGTTGGTGCTGACAACGCAGCCAATTAGACAAAGATCTATGGATCTAGAGCATTTGGCCATGACTTACAAAAACAGGTAGCAGTAAGTGGTGATGGTGGCAGGGGAGAGTCTAGCTCAGCTATTACTATTATGGTTTATGGTACATGGTGATGGGGTCAACACCAGGAAATCCAGAGAGGAAGCAATTGTCACTGGGGAGACCATCCACAGGAAGGATTTTGGCTGAGATTCAAGCAAAGACTATAAAGGAGCTAGACAGAAACCTAGGAAGACCAGCAGATCCAATTGAGTTCTGAGAATCTCTTTAAAAGACAGGCAGCAGATATTCAATGAATTCTTTTAAAATTACATAGTTACGGCTCACTTTCTCAGTTCCAGAAAGTTTTTGCCCTCTGGGTGGAAGGTAATGGTTTATTTTTATTTTTTTTGCAGTATGCAGGCCTCTCACTGCTGTGGCCTCTCCCGTTGCGGAGCACAGGCTCTGGATGTGCAGGCTCAGTGGCCGTGGCTCTCGGGCCCAGCCGCTCCGCGGCATGTGGGATCTTCACCGACCGGGGCACGAACCCGTGTCCCCTGCATCGGCAGGTGGACTCTCAACCACTGCGCCACCAGGGAAGCCCAGTAATGGTTTATTAATAAGTACTTGGTTTCATCACACACTAGTTTCAGGGTGAAAAGGAAATATTACTTTAATTGACTAGTCGAAAATTTCACAGGTCTGGAATTTAATTACCTGTTAGGACTGTAGGTAAGATATCACAGTCTCATAACATTTTAGTGCCTTTTAAAAATGACTATAATTTATCAGAATCTTGGGGGAAAACTGTATATTGAAATAACAGAAGTATTGGAATATAACTAAGTCTAAGGTCGAAGAAAAGACTTAAAAGTACTTAGATGCACGCTATTGAAGTTTAGGTGAAAAGGAAGATTCTAAGTGACAAGGATAAACTGCGCATCAAAATTCTCTATTGTCTTCACGTTTTGCAATCCAGTTCCTGGTTTTGGATTCCAGGGAAAACCAGAAGGTGGATGAAGTTATTCTTCGTGAAATTACTCCAGCTCCTTTTCAGAGTTAGTTCATTCTGTTTGGCATTTAGAGCCTCTATGTTCTAACCTACCTCTTAGTTATATGGGACTTTGGATTGTTTTCTAGCTTTTAACTCCTTTAATTTGTCCTTCTCTAGGCAGCACATAATGCTCAGGGTAAGATTTTGTACTGTGTATTGTCTCTATCATCTCTACATACTTATCACAAGAATTGGGCTCATAGGAAGTCCTGGACACTTGATAACAGTTTGACGAAGAAGGGAGAGTAGGACTAAATCTTTCCCAGTCCCTGAACCTTAGAGATCCTTATAAATACACGTTAAGAGGTAAGATTCATGAGAAGAGGTGTATTTGAGAAGTCAAGGATCAGATGAATTAGTTACTAGTCCATTTATTAGGTAAGTAAATTTACACTCTTGGTATACTCCCTCATCTGCAAGGACCCTCCAAAATCTTCAGTTTTATAATTTCGTATGTAAAGAATAGATCTTTGCTGCTAAACTGGTGCCTGAAAACACATAGTTAGCCCTTATTATCAAGGAAACAAACATTTCTCTGAAAAATATTTTCCATTTCCACTGATAATGCAAAGGTGAGCTCCACCAGTATATAATAATCATAAATTCTTAATAAGTGGCATCTCAACTAATAATGCTTTATTAATGTTTGTTAAAATATTCCACAGTGCTAAAAACATTTAGGTACATTAGCAAATGACCCAAATTAACGCTAGCATTATTTCTTTAAAATTGATGACCCAAGTGTGAATAAAACCTCAATCACATAGAATTTTAGGATTTAAAATCAACTTGCACCATACTGATACCACTTAGGGTTCTTATCATGCTGTGATTCTTACGATTCAGTTGTAATTAGTCAGAATATACTGCAGCTGTTTGTGATTTCAGGGAAGAATAAGATGTTTATATAGAGAAAATGTTTCATTATCTCTGCTTTTTAAAATTCCTTTCTTTGTAAGTGGTATTTTATGATTTGTTTTCCCACCATTTCAAATCCTAAACAAGGCTGTAAAATAGGGTTTTACCATATGTGGAAAAATTGCTGCATATTAGTTTCCTTCCTCACTTCATCCCCGAATTCTAAACATGTGTACAGGCACTCAGCCACATTATTTTGTATGTGACAATTTCTGGCTCGCCTAAGATATTACTGCAAAAGTACAGTGTGTCAGGTTTTCTCAGCTTTTTACATTTCTATGCTGGTACCATGGCTAGGGTTTCAGACGTACTATCATTTCCTTTAGCTGTTGTTGTTTTCCATTTTAGTGGATACTTTTAAATAAGAATCATCTTTCATCAGGATATTTGAATATCTGCATTCCTTCAAGATGTGTGCCTTCTATACTATTCTGGGCTACACTCTTTCCTGCTTTAACTCCCTAATTTCTGGGTGATACTGAAATCAGTCATGGATAAAACTGTGAGGGTCTGTATTAAAAGCAAGTATAATCCTTTTAGAAAGAGCTTGGAATTTTTAAAAATAAATTTATTTATTTATTTTTATTTTTGGCTGCGTTGGGTCTTTGTTGCCGCGTGTGGGATTTTTCTCTAGTTGCGGCGCGTGGGCGCTACTCTTCATTGCAGTGTGCAGGTTTCTCATTGGGTGGCTTCTCTTTTGCAGAGCACAGGCTCTAGGCACACAGGCATCAGTAGTTGTGGCACTCGGGCTCAGTAGTTGTGGCTCGCGGGCTCTAGAGCGCAGGCTCAGTAGTTGTGGTGCACAGGCTTAGTCGCTCCACAGCATGTGGGATCTTCCTGGAGCAGGGCTCGAACCCATGTCCCCTGCATTAGCAGGCTGACTCTTAACCACTGGGCCACCAGGGAGGCCTCAGCTTGGAATTTTGAAGTACCATGAAACATAGTGTGAAAACCACCTTCTCAAATATCTAGGATGACAATTAGTAAATTTCAGGTATAGCTTCATCCTCATTTTGCAAGTTTTACATATATCCAATTCCTATCCTTGGACTTCCACAGAGGAGGTGGTAGTGGGCTTTCCCACTAGTGAGAAAAAGGAGGAACTATGCAGTTATTTAAGGGGAGGGCAGGAATATGCCATTATGTACATGTGATGGTAAGGAATCTGTAGAGGCATCAAGAGATACAGTATGAAAATTGGAAGATGCATAAATATATTTCTCAGAGTTTCAAGATAGTTGGGAGAGGAAAAAAAGAAATATGAGTGTAGTGGATATCTACTATCTTTGCTTAACTAGAATCCACCTTCATCTAGTAATATCATGTTTTCTCTCTGAGAAACTACCCCTATTCTATTAGATGGGTGACAGTCTCAACCACAGTGCTGTGTCCTCCCTTAGCCAATCCAGGTAAATCAGATACTCCATGGAAAGATTCACAAATGTTTAATTGAGTGACACAAAGACTAAAAATTATTCAAGTTGATTTATCTCAATAATTGTGCTTTGAAGAGACCTTTACATCAGCCACCCTAGATATCAGCACCCTGTCTCTGCTCCCTAGATATCCCTAGTGGCTCTTTTTCTTTTTTATTAATTGGGGTATAGTTGCTTTACAATGCTGTGCTAGTTTCTGTGCTCTTTTTTAAACCTTCTGTTTGATCCTCCTGATGTCTGTTGCTTACAATGTTACAACTCTGATACATCAAGACCAAGGATCTATTAGTGACCCAGAGAACTTAGACAGAAAGCTCTAGCTTTGACAAAGGGTAGATGGACTGGATTAAAGAACTAGAAGAGAAGAAAGGGATTTGTCCAGAAATGGCCTAGATCTCTGGTTCCACTTGAGATAAGAAGACTAAGCCAGAATGAACATCAGTGCACTACTTCCTTCGTTGAGAAAGTTATACGATAAAAAATGCCAGCTAGTTAGATAGCCAAATCCACCAAAGGGAAGACAGCAGAAGCAAGAAGAACTACAATCCTCCAGCCTGTGGAACAAAAACCACATTCACAGAAAGATAGACAAGATGAAAAGGCAGAGGGCTAGGTACCAGATGAAGGAACAAGATAAAACCCCAGAAAAACAACTAAATGAAGTGGAGATAGGCAACCTTCCAGAAAAAGAATTCAGAATAATGATAGTGACGATGATCCAGGACCTCAGGAAAAGAATGGAGGCAAAGATCGAGAAGATGCAAGAAATGTTTAACAAAGACTTAGAACAATTAAAGAAGAAACAAACAGAGATGAACAATACAAACAAACAGAGATGAACAATACAATAACTGAAATGAAAACTACACTAGAAGGAATCAATAGGAGAATAACAGAGGCAGAAAAATGGATAAGTGACCTGGAAGACAGAATGGTGGAATTGACTGCTGTGGAAGAGAATAAAGAAAAAAGAATGAAAAGAAATGAAGACAGCCTAAGAGACCTCTGGGACAACAATCAACGCAACAACATTCGCATTATAGAGGTCCCAGAAGGAGAAGAGAGAGAGAGAAAGGACCAGAGAAAATATTTGAAGAGATTATAATTGAAAACTTCCCAACATGGGAATGGAAATAGCCACCCAAGTCCACGAAGTACAGAGAGTCCCATACAGGATAAACCCAGGAAGAAACACACCAAGACACATAGTAATCAAACTGGCAAAAATTAAAGACAAAGAAAAATTCTTGAAAGCAGCAAGGGAAAAACGACAAATAACATACAACAGAACTCCCATAAGGTTAACAACTGATTTCTCAGCAGAAACTCTACAGCCAGAAGGGAGTGGGATGATATACTTAAAGTGATGAAAGGGAAGAACCTACAACCAAGATTACTCTATCCAGCAAGGATCTCATTCAGATTCGATGGAGAAATCAAAAGTTTTACAGAAAGCAAAAGCTAAGAGATTTCAGCACCACAAACCCAGCTCTACAACAAATGCTAAAGGAACTAATCTAAGTGGGAAATGCAAGAGAAGAAAAGGACCTACAAAAACAAACCCAAAACAATGAAGAAAATGGTAATAGAAACATACATATTGATAATTACCTTAAATGTGAACAGATTAAATGCTCCAACCAAAAGACACAGGCTTGCTGAATGGATACAAAAACAAGACCCATATATATGCTGTCTACAAGAGACCCACTTCAGACCTAGGGACACATACAGACTGAAAGTGAGGGGATGGAAAACGATATTCCATGCAAATGGAAATCACAAGAAAGCTAGAGTAGCAATATTCATATCAGATAAAATAGACTTTAAAATAAAGAATGTTACAAGAGACAAGGAAGGACACTACATAATGATCAAGGGATCAATCCAAGAAGAAGATATAACAATTATAAATATATATGCACACAACATAGGAGCACCTCAATACTTAAGGCAACTGCTAACAGCTCTAAAAGAGGAAATCGACAGTAACACAATAATAGTGGGGGACTTTAACACCTCACCTACAACAATGGACAGATCATCCAAAATGAAAAAAAATAAGAAAACGGAAGCTTTAAATGATAAAATATACCAGATAGGTTTAATTGATATTTATAGGACATTCCATCCCCAAACAGCAGATTACACTTTCTTCTCAAGTGCACACGGAACATTCTCCAGGATAGATTACATCTTGGGTCACAAATCAAGCCTTAGTAAATTTAAGAAAATTGAAATCATATCATGCATCTTTTCTGACCACAACGCTATGAGATGAGAAATGAATTACACAGAATAAAATGTAAAAAACACAAACACATGGAGGCTAAACACTACGTTCCTAAATAACCAAGAGATCACTGAAGAAATCAAAGAGGAAATCAAAAAATACCTAGAGACAAATGACAATGAAAACACAACGATCCAAAACCTATGGGATGCAGCAAAGGCAGTTCTAAGAGGGAAGTTTATAGCTATAGAAGCCTACACCAAGAAGCAACAAAAAATCTCAAATAAACAATCTAACCTTACACGCAAAGGAACTAGAGAATTAAGAACAAACAAAACCCAAAGTTAGCAGAAGGAAAGAAATCATAAAGATCAGAGCAGAACTAAATGAAATACAAACAAAGAAAACAATAGCAAAGATCAATAAAACTAAAAGCTGGTTCTTTGAGAAGATAAACAAAATTGATAAACCATTAGCCAGAGTCATCAAGAAAAAGAGGGCGAGAACCCAATTCCATAAAATTAGAAATGAAAAAGGAGAGGTTACAACAGATACCGCAGAAATACAAAGCATCCTAAGAGACTACTACAAGCAACTCTATAACGATAAAATGGACAACCTGGAAGAAATGGACAAATTCTTAGAAAGGTATAACCTTCCAAGACTGAACCTGGAAGAAATAGAAAATATGAACAGACCAATCACAAGTTATGAAATTGAAACTGTAATTAAAAATCTTCAAACGAACAGAAGTCCAGGACCAGATGGCTTCACAGGTGAATTCTATCAAACATTTAGAGAAGAGCTAATACCCACCCTTCTCAAATTCTTCCAAAAAATTGCAGAGGAAGGAACACTCCCAAACTCATTCTATGAGGACACCATCACCCTGATACCAAAACCAGACAAAGATACTACAAAAAAAGAAAATTACAGACCAATAACACTGATAAATATAGATGCAAAAAACCTCAACAAAATACTAGCACACAGAACCCAACAACACATTAAAAGGATCATACACCATGATCAAGTGGGATTTATCCCAGGGATGCAAGGAATTTTCAATATACGCAAATCAATCAATGTGACACAGCATATTAACAAATTTAAGAATAAAAACCATATGATCATCTGAATAGATGCAGAAAAAGCTTTTGATAAAATCTTTTGACCAGTTTATGATAAAAACTCTCAAGCAAGTGGAACCTACCTCAACATAATAAAGGCCACATACGACAAACCCACAGCAAACATCATTCTCAATGGTGAAAAACTGAAAGCATTTCCTCTAAGATCAGGAATAAGACAAGGATGTCCACTCTCACCATTATTATTCAACATAGTTTTGGAAGTTCTAGCCACGGCAATCAGAGAAGAAAAAGAAATAAAAGGAATACAAATTGGAAAAGAAGAAGTAAAATTGTCACTGTTTGCTGATGACATGATACTATACATAGAGAAACCTAAAGATGCCAGCAGAGAACTACTAGACCTAAGCAATGAATTTGGTAAAGTTGCAGGATAGAAAATTAATGCACTGAAATATCTTGCATTCCTATACACTAATGATGAAATATCTGAAAGAGAAATTAAGGAAGCACTCCCATTTGCCATTGCAACAAAAAGAATAAAATACCTAGGAATAAACCTACCTGGGGAGACAAAAGAACTCTATACAGAAAATTGTAAGACACTGATGAAAGAAATTAAAGATGATACCAACAGATGGAGAGATATACCATGTTCCTGGATTCGAAGAATCAATATTGTGAAAATGACTATACTACCAAAAGCAATCTACAGATTCAATGCAATCCCTATCAAATTACCAGTGGCATTTTTTACAGAACTAGAACAAAAAGTCTTAAAATTTGCATGGAGACACAAAAGACCTCGAATAGCCAAAGCAGTCTTGAGGGAAAAAAACAGAGCTGGAGGAATCAGACTTCCTGACTTCAGACTATACTACACAACTACAGTAATCAAGACAATATGGTACTGGCATAAAAACAGAAACATATATCAATGGAACAAGATAGAAAGCCCAAAGATAAACCCATGCACCTATGGTCAACTCATCTATGACAAAGGAGGCAAGAATTTACAATGGAGAAAAGACAGTCTCTTCAATAAGTGGTGCTGGGAAAACTGGACAGCTATATGTAAAAGAATGAAATTAGAACACTCCCTAACACCATACACAAAAATAAACTCAAAATGGATTAGAGACCTAAATGTAAGACTGGACACTATAAAACTCTTAGAGGAAAACATAGGAAGAACACTGTGACATAAATCACAGCAATATCTTTTTTGATCCACCTCCTAGAGTAATGGAAATAAAAACAAAAATAAACAAATGGGACCTAATGAAACTTAAAAGCTTTTGCACAGCAAAGGAAACCATAAACAAGACGAAAAAACAACCCTCAGAATGGGAGAAAATATTTGCAAATGAATCAACGGACAAAGGATTAATCTCCAAAATATATAAACAGGTCATGCAGCTCAATATTAAAAAAACAAACAACTGAATCCAAAAATGGGCAGAAGACCTAAATAGACATTTCTTCAAAGAATATATACAGATGGCCAAGAAACACATGCAAAGCTGCTCAACATCACCAATTATTAGAGAAACGCAAATCAAAACTACAATGAGGTATCACCTCATACCAGTTAGAATGGGCATCATCAGAAAATATACAAACAACAAATGCTGGAGAGGGTGTGGAGAAAAGGGAACCCTCTTGCACTGTTGGTGGGAATGTGAATTGATACAGCCACTATGGAGAACAGTATGGAGGTTCCTTAAAGAACTAAAAATAGAATAAACAGATGACCCAGCAATCCCACTACTGGGCATATACCCAGAGAAAACCATAATTCAAAAAGACACATGCACCCCAATGTTCACTGCAGCACTATTTACAATAGCCAGGTCATAGAAGCAACCTAAGTGCCCATCGACAGACAAATGGATAAAGAAGATGTGGTATATACATACAATGGACTATTATTCACCCATAAAAAAGAACGAAATTGGGTCATTTGTTGAGACGTGGATGGATCTAGAGACTGTCATACAGACTGAAGCAAGTCAGAAAGAGAAAAACAAATAACGTGTATTAATGCATATATGTGGAACCTAGAAAAATGGTACAGATGAACCAGTTTGCAGGGCAGAAATTGAGACTCAGATGTGGAGAACAAACATATGGACACCAAGGGGGGAAGTGGCGGGCGGGTGGGAGTGGTGGTGTGATGAATTGGGTGATGGGACTGACATGTATTCACTGATGTGTATTAAATTGATGACTAATAGGAAAAAAAAAGAATTAAAAGATAAAATTCATACCTCCAACTGCTGTTTAAGACTGAAGAAAAGTTAATGTCTTAGTATGTAAATGTTCCCCAACTATAAATGGAGATTATCTGACTTCTGACCGTAATGAATAATGCCTTTACTGATTTCTGGTTTATCTGTGTATGTACTACTAATTCCTAGAGAAAGCACCTATTAGAATACAGCAAGGGAGCAGACAACCTTCCATAAATATCCCTTTCTTCAAAATTCTAGGAGGTTATAGTTTAATCCCCTAGAGGATTACATTTCACTCTTGGCTCTTTCCATCTTCCTCTTGCTCCTAAGTATTAAAGAGAGAAGTTCTTTTTCCTTTTTAGCTTCCTTCTTTTCTTTTCTTTCTTTTTGGCTGTGTTGGGTCTTTGTTGCTGCGCGTGGGCTTTTCTCTGGTTGTGGCGAGCGGGGGCTACTCTTCGTTGCGGTGGCATCTCTTGTTGCAGAGCACGGGCTCTAGGCGCGCGGGCTTCAGTACGGAAAAAAAAAAAGCCAGCTACACTAACCAGTGTGCTTGGTGAGAGGTTTGGGTATACATAAATCTGCCACTTCTTTATATCTTTTCTGTTCCAGCAATTCTGATTTCGACTGGGTTGTTTTAATTCAAAGAAAACGCTAATTGAGACTTTTTGTTGGAATATCTAGAAATTATCATATGATTTACATAAATATAGAGGTCCCAGGAAATGTATAAATCAATGGAAAAAGTGATTTTCTGATTGAACAAATTATAGCAATGGAAGCTTTCTTAACTCCATCTTAAAAGATCTAGATTCACACACCTTCTTTGTCTCTCTGATATGCTAACTTTTGTTGTTTATGTGTTTTAAATGGAAATTTAATACATCTTTGACTTGGCTTCTTGTTGTCTTTGATTAAATTGCAGCTCATATGCTCGTAAATTTTTTTTCAACATCTTTATTGGAGTAAAATTGCTTTACAATGGTGTGTTAGTTTCTGCTGTATAACAAAGTGAATCAGCTATATGTATATATATATCCCCTTATCCCTTCCCTCTCATGGCTCCCTTCCACCCTCCCTATTCCACACATAAAGGTGGTCACAAAGCACAGAGCTGATCTCCCTGTGCAATGCAGCTGCTTCCCACTAGCTTTCTATTTTACATTTGGTAGTGTATATATGTCCATGCCACTCTCTCATTTGATCACAGCTTACCATTCCCCCTCCCCGTATCCTCAAGTCCATTCTCTACCTTTTCGTCTTTATTCCTGTCCTGCCCCTACGTTCTTCAGAACAATTCTTTTTCTTTTTCAGATTCCATGTATGTTAGTGTACAGTATTTGTTTTTCTCTTTCTGAATTACTTCACTCTGTATGACAGTCTCTAGGTCCACCCACCTCAATAAACATAACTCAATTTCGTTCCTTTTTATGGCTGAGTAATACTCCATTGTATATATGTGCCACATCTTCTTTATCCATTCATCTTTCGATGGACACTTAGGTTGCTTCCATGTCCTGGCTATTGTAAATTGTGCTGCGATGAACATTGTGGTACCTGACTCTTTTGGAATTATGGTTTTCTCAGGGTATGTGCCCAGTAATGGGATAGCTGGGTCGTATGGTAGTTCTATTTTTAGTTTTTTAAGGAACCTCCATACTGTTCTCCATAGTGGCTGTATCAATTTCCATTACCACCAACAGTGCAAGAGGGTTCCTTTTCTCTACACTCTCTTCAGCATTTATTATTTGTAGATTTTTTGATGATGGCCATTCTGACCGGTGTGAGGTGATAACTCACTGTAGTTTTGATTTGCATTTCTCAAATGATTAGTAATGTTGAGCATCCTTTCATGTGTTTGTTGGCAATCTGTATATATTCTTTGGAGAAGTGTCTATTTAGGTCTTCTGCCCATTTTTGAATTGGGTTGTTTGATTTTTTGATATTGAGCTGCATGAGCTGCCTATATATTTTGGAGATTAATCCTTTGACAGTTGCTTCGTTTGCAAATAATTTCTCCCATTCTGAGGGTTGTTTTTTCATCTTGTTTATGGTTTCCTTTGGTGAGCAAAAGCTTTTAAGTTTCATTAGGTCCCATCTGCTTATTTTTGTCTTTATTTGCTTTTCTCTAGGAGGTGGGTCAAAAAGGACCTTGCTGTGATTTATGTAATCGAGCGTTCTGTCTACGTTTTCCTCTAAGAGTTTCATAGTGTCTGCCTTATATTTATGTCTTAATCCATTTTCAGTTTATTTTTGTATACGGTGTTAGGAAGGGTTCTAACTTCATTATTTTACATGTAGTTGTCCAGTTTTCCCAGCACCACTTATTGAAGAGGCTGTCTCTTCTCCACTGTATATTCTTGCCTCCTTTATCAAAAATAAGGTGACCACATGGTGTGGGTTTATCTCTGGGCTTCCTACCCTGTTCCATTGATCTATATTTCTGTTTTTGTGTCAGTACCATACTGTCTTGATCACTGTAACTTTGTAGTGTAGTACGAAGTCAGGGAGCCTGATTCTTCCAGCTCCATTTTTCTTTCTCAAGATTGCTTTGGCTATATGGGGTCTTTTGTGTTTACAGACAAATTGTGAAATTCTTGGTTCTACTTCTGTGAAAAATGCCCATGGTAGTTTGATAGGGATTTCATTTTTTTGTAGATTGCTTTGGGTAGTATAGTCATTTTCACATTGTTGGTTCTTCCAATCCAAGAACATGGTATATCTCTCCATCTGTTTGTATCATCTTTTATTTCTTTCATCAGTGTCTCACAGTTTTATGCATACAGTTCTTTTGGCTCCTTAGGTAGGTTTATTCCTAGGTATTTTATTCTTACTGTAGCAATGGCAAATGGGAGTGTTTTTTTAATTTCTCATTCAGATATTTCATCATTAGTGTATAGGAATGCAAGAGATTTCTGTGCATTAATTTTGTATCCTGCTACTTTACCAAATTCATTGATTAGCTCTAGTAGTTTTCTGGTAGCATCTTTAGGATTCTCTATGCATAGTATCATGTCATCTGCAAATAGTGACAGTTTTACTTTTTCTTTTCCAATTTGGATTCCTTTTATTTCTTTTTCTTCTCTGACTGCTGTGGCTAAGACTTCCAAAACTCTGTAGAATAACAGTGTTGAGAGTGGGCAACCTTGTCTTGTTCCTGATCTTAGTGGAAATTGTTTCAGTTTTTCACCATTGAGAACGATGTTGGCTGTGGGTTTGTCATATATGGCCTTTATTATGTTGAGGTAAGTTCCCTCTATGTCTACTTTCCAGAGGGTTTTTATCATAAATGGGTGTTGAATTTTGTTGAAAGCTTTTTCTGCATCTATTGAGATGATCATATGGTTTTTCTCCTTCAATTTATTAATATGATGTATCACATTGATTGATCTGCGTATATTGAAGAATCCTTGCATTCCTGGGATAAATCTCACTTGATCATGGTGTATGATCTTTTTAATGTGCTGTTGGATTCTGTTTGCTAGTGTTTTGTTGAGGATTTTTGCATCTAACTTCCTCAGTGATTTTGGCCTGTGACATCTTTGTCTGCTTTTGGTATCAGGGTGATGTTAGCCTTGTAGAGTGAGTTTGGAAGTGTTTCCCCCTCTACTATATTTTGGAAGAGTCTGAGAAGGACAGGTGTCAGCTCTTCTGTAAATGTTCGATAGAATTCACCTGTGAAGCCATCTGGTCCTGGGCTTTCGTTTGTTGGAAGACTTAATCACAGTTTCAATTTCAGTGCTTGTGATTGGTCTGTTTATATTTTCTATTTCTTCCTGGTTCAGTCTCGGAAGGTTGTGCTTTTCTAAGAATTTGTCCATTTCTTCCAGGTTGTCCATTTTATTGGCATAGAGCTGCTTGTAGTAATGTCTCACGATACTTTGTGTTTCTGCAGTGTCAGTTGTTACTTCTGCTTTTTCATTTGTAATTCTACTGATTTGAGTCTTCTCCCTCTTTCTCTTGCTGAGTCTGGCTAATGGTTTATCAATTTTATTTATCCTCTCAAAGAACCAGCTTTTAGTTTTATTCATCTTTGCAATCGCTTCCTTCATTTCTTTTTCTTTTATTCCTGATTTGACCTTTATGATTTCTTTCCTTCTGCTAACTGGGTTTTTGTTCTTCTTTTTCTAATTGCTGTAGGTACAAGGATAGGTTGCTTATTTGCAATGTTTCTTGTTTCTTGAGGTAGGATTGTATTGCTATAAACTTCATTCTTAGAACTGCTTTTGCTGCATCTCATAGGTTTTGGGCTGTCGTGTTTTCATTGTCATTTGTCTCTAGGTATTTTTTGAATTCCTGTTTGATTTCTTCAGTGATCTCTTGGTTATTGAGTAGTGTATTCTTTAGTCTCCATGTGTCTGAGTTTTTTACAGACATTTTCCTGTAATTGATAGCTAGTCTCACAGCATTGTGGTCAGAAAAGATACTTGATACGATTTCAATTTTCTTAAATTTACCAAGGCTTGATTTGTGACCCAAGATATGATCTATCCTACAGAATGTTCCATGAGCACTTGAGAAAAATGTGTATTCTGTTGTTTTTGGACGAGGTGTCCTATAAATATCAATTAAGTCCATCTTGTTTAATGCATCATTTAAAGCTTGTGTTTCCTCATTTATTTTCATTTTGGATGATCTGTCCATTGGTGAAAGTGGGGTGTTAAAGCCCCCTACTATTACTGTGTTGCTGTCGACTTCCCCATTTATGGCTGTTAGCATTTGCCTTATGGATTGAGCTGCTCCTATGTTGTGTTCATAAATATTTACAATTGTTATATCTTCTTCTTGGATTGATCCCTTGATCATTATGTAGTGTCCTTCTTTGTCTTTTGTAATAGTCTTTAAAGTTTATTTTTTCTGATATGAGAATTGCTACTCCAGCTTTCTTTTGATTTCCATTTGCATGGAATATGTTTTTCCATCCCCTCACTTTCAGTCTGTATGTGTCCCTGTGTCTGAAGTGGGTATCTTGTAAACAGCATAAATACGGGTCTTGTTTTTGTATCCATTCAGCCAGTCTATGTCTTTTGGCTGGAGCATTTAATCCATTTACATTTAAGGTAATATATATGTGTATGTTCCTATTACCATTTTCTTAATTGTTTTGGGTTTGTTGTAGGTGTTTTCCTTCGCTTGTGCTACCTGCCTAGAGAAGTTCCTTTAGTATTTGTTGTAAAATTTGTTTGGTGGTGCTGAATTCTTTAGCTTTTGCTTGTCTGTAAAGGTTTTAATTTCTCTGCTGAATCTGAAGGAGATCCCTCCTGGGTAGAGTAATCTTGGTTGTAGGTTTTACCTTTTCATTGCTTTAAATATGTCCTGCTACTCCTTTCTGGCTTGCAGAGTTTCTGCTGAAAGATCAGCTGTTAACCTTATGGGGATTCCATGGTATGTTATTTGTTTCTTTTCCTTTGCTGCTTTTAATAGTTTTACTTCTTATTTAATTTTTGATAGTCTAATTAATATGTGTCTTGGTGTGTTTCTCCTTAGATTTATCCTGTATGGGGCTCTCTTGCTTCCTGGATTTGAATGACTATTTCCTTTCCCATATTAGGGAAGTTTTCAACTATAATCTCTTCAAATATTTTCTCAGTCCCTTTCTTTTTCTCTTCTTCTTATGGGACCTGTCTAGTTCAAATATTGGTGCGTGTAATGTTGTCCAGAGGTCTCTGAGACTTTCTTCAGTTCGTTTCATTCTTTTCTCTTTATTCTGCTCTGTGGTAGTTATTTCCACTATTTTTTCTTCCAGGTCACTTATCTGTTCCTCTGCCTCAGTTATTCTGCTACTGATTCCTTCTAGAGAATTTTTAATTTCATGTATTGGGTTGTTCTTCATTGTTTGTTTGCTCTGTAGTTTTTCTAGGTCCTTGTTAAACGTTTCTTGTATTTTCTCCATTCTGTATCCAAGATTCTGGAACATCTTTTGTATCATTACCCTGAATTCTTTTTCAGGTAGACTGCCTATTTCCTCTTCATTTGTTTGGTCTGGTGGGTTTTTACTTTGCTCCTTCATCTCCTGTCTATTTCTCTATCATCTCATTTTGCTTAACTGTGTTTGGGTCTCCTTTTCACAGGCTGCAGGTTCATATTTCCTGTTGTTCTTGGTGTCTGCCCTCAGTGGGTAAGGTTGTTTCAGTGGGTTGTATAGGCTTCCTGGTGTAGCGGACTGGTTCCTGTGTTCTGGTGGATGAGGCTGGATCTTGTGTTTCTGGTGGGCAGGACCGTTTCCGGTGGTGTGTTTTGGGGTGTCTGTAAACTTGATATGATTTTAATCAGCCTCTCTGGTAATGGGTGGGGTTGTGTTCCTGTCTTGCTAGTTGTTTTGCATGGGGTGTCCAGCACTGTAGCTTGCTGGTTGTTGAGTGGAGCTGGGTCTTAGCATTGAGACGGAGATCTCTGGGTGAACTCCCGCTAATTGACATTACCTGGGGCCAGGAGGTCTCTGGTGGTCCAGTGTCCTGAAATTGGCTCTCCCACCTCAGAGGCTCAGGCCTAACACCTGGCCAGAGCACCAAGATACTGTCAGCCACATGGCTCAGAAGAAAATGGAGAAAAAAAAGAAATAAAGTAAAAAATAAAATAAAATAAAGTTTTTAAAATGAAAAATAAAAAAGTTATTAAAATAAAGAAAGTAATAAGAAAGAAGAGAGCAACTAAACCAATAAACATATCTACCAATGATAACAAGCGCCAAAAACGATACTAAGATAAACATAAAAATCAGAATCTAGTCAGTCCCATACAGCAAACCCCAAGTCTACAGTTGGTCTGAAATTCCACTGCCTCAATTTTTGGATGATCCGTTGTCTATTCAGGTATTCCACAGATGCAAGTTGATTGTGGAGATTTAATCCACTGCTCCTGAGGCTGCACAGAGCAGTTTCCCTTTCTCTTCTTTGTTGTCACAGCTCCTGGGGTTCAGCTTTGGATTCGGCCCCACCTCTGCATGTAGGTCGCCCTCTGGCGCCTGTGTTTTGCCCAGACAAGAGGGGGCTAACGGAGCGGCTGATTATGGGCCTCTGGCTCACTTAGGCCAGGGGGAGGGAGGGGTACAGAATGGGGGGAGAGCCGGCGGCGCCAGAGGCCAGCATGACATTGCAACTGCCTGAGGCGCTCCGTGTGTTCTCCTGTGGGGGTTGTCCTGGGATGACGGGACCCTGGCAGTGGCAGGCTGCACAAGCTCCCAGGAGGGGAGGTGTGGATAGTGACCTGTGCTTGCACACAGGATTCTCGGTGGCCGCAGCAGCAGCGTTAATGTTTCATGGCCGTATCTGGGGTCTGTGCTGATAGCAGTGGCTAGTGCCTGTCACTGGAGCTTGTTTGGCAGTGCTCCGGATGTCCTCTCCTCATGCACCCTGAAACAATGGCCTCTTGCCTCTTAGGCAGGTCCAGAGTTTTTCCCAGACCCTCCCCGCCAGCTGTGGCGCACTAGCCCCCTTCAGGCCGTGTTCACATAGCCAACCCCAGTCTTCTCCCTGGGATCTGACCTCCGAAGCCTGAGCCTCAGCTCCCCGCCCCCACCTGCCCCAGCGGGTAAGCAGACAAGCCTCTCAGGCTGGTGAGTGTTGATCGGCACCAATCCTCTGTGTGGGAATCTCTCCATTTTGCCCTCTGCACCCCTGTTGCTGTGCTCTCCTCCGTGGCTCTGAAGCTTCCCCCGGACCACCCCCAGTTTCCACCATTGAAGGGGCTTCCTAGTGTGTGGAAACTCTTCCTCCTTCACAGCTCCCTCCCAGAGATGCAGGTCCCGTCCCCATTCTTTTGTCTGTGTTTTTTCTTTTTTCTTTTGCCCTACCCCAGGTACATGGGGAATTTCTTGCCTTTTGGGAGGTCTGAGGTCTTTTGCCAGCCTTGAGTAGGTGTTCTGTAGGAGTTGTTCCACATGTAAATGTATTTTTGATGTATTTGTGGGGAGGAAGGTGATCTCCACCATCTTGAAGATCTCCCTGTAAATTTGTATATTTTCTGTTGTCAAACAATAAAGATGTCTACTTCACAATATTTTCCAGAGTCAATGAATTCAAGTTCACCTGGAGTCTTTATTTGGATAGGCTTTACCTTGAAGTCTACATGGTGAACAAAGTTAGATTCAGGATAATCCATTAGTTGGTATTGAAAATGTTTGGGTAAATCAGGGTTTCGCAAATTGACATTTGGAGCTGGATAATTCTTTGCTGTGGGTGGCTGTCTTGTGCATTGTAGGATGTTCTTCAGCATCCCTAATCTGTATCCACTAGATGCCAGTAGCAACCCCTTCCATTGCCTAGTGTCCCCCCGCAGGAGCGGGCAAAATTGTCCCCAGTTGAGAACCACTGGTGTGGTTAAGGGCATTGGTTTCAGAACGTGACAAATCTAAGGTCAATAATCAGGTCTACCACTTCTTACTGTTGAGCTTGGAAAGTTTCCTCATCTGTGCAATGTTCATTTTGGTATGGCCTACCTCTTAGGATTCTTGGAAAAATGAGATAACAGAATTCACTTAGCTTGGTGATTCATCCATAATAAAAACTCAATATAAGTAATTATCATTATTAATAATAATTATATCATAATTCCTAAATGCAAATTTTCCAAAATAATGAGAAATCACATTTCCAATTGTTTTGTTTTACAAAGAGATAATGAACTAAAACTCTAAAATAAGTAAACTAAGCTTTAAATATGATACTTCCTAAATGGGACCAAGATGAACTTTGTAGTTAACTCTTTGAACTTTGGGATTATTTGTAGTTAACTCTTTGAACTTTGGGATTATTTTCAGTAAAATGAGTGGAGTAATGTTGCTTTTCATACGTGACAGCTGAGGAAAGGTATAGTTAGGAGAGATAAACTGAATAAACTCTACGACTTAAGAAATTTGACTTCCTCCCTCTTCCTCTAAATCCTTAGGTGTTAGCAGTAAAAGATACCAAGAAAATGAAGAACTAGAATGTGGAATATTGCCACATGGAACTAACATGAGATGTACAACTAAAGACAAATTTTAAATGAAGGAATTTCGTACATGTGCATTTCAAATACTCTCAACCACAAAATTAGAGAAATGATGGGTGAATACATGGATGTCAAGCCACTTGCTGTACAAAATAAACTTCTGAACATTAGTGTTTTACTTAATAGAAAATCTTTTCTTTCTTGACTCAGTTATGACCTCAGACATTCATACGATCTTAATGCATATGAAAAAACAATTTTATGCCAAACTTTGAGGCTCTTAAAAAAACTGCATGAGTAGAATGACATTTAAAATGCTGATTTAAATCCCTTAGCAGAAAATTCAACCATCTGGGAATTTTATGTGCTTTCCTCCTGGATTATGGTACACACTCAGGTGAGTATAGCTTTTTAACCACAAACAAATGGTTGTTCTGAAGAGGCAGTTGTATAGCCTTTTTAATTACAAGTTCACTTTGTCTGGGGCTTTTCAGACAGCACTTTCATTTTGGGGGTTGTGGAAAGGGTAAGAGATCAAAAGCTCAAAATGTTTTGTTAGGAGAGTCTGCTGAGAAGAGGAATCCCGATTATTGCTTTGTACTTGCAAGTGCATCAGTAAGAGGATCTCTCAGAAGGAAGTCACCTGAGAGTTCAGATCATAGTGAATAATCTTAGAAATATTCTCTACGAAAGTAAATTGCATGGTCCAAGTGCTACTCTCCTACAATGAGCCATGCCATGATTTAAATTACTTTAATACTGAACGGCACAAGGATGTCTTCTAAATAGAATATATTCAACAAATATTTCTTGATGACAAAAAATTAAATTTAATTTTTCAGCAAATTAAAATAAAGTTGCAAAGGCTTTAAGGAAGTCACACAGCTAGTTAATTGCAGTTTGTCCAGGAAGCCTACTCCTGAATCCTAGTCCAGCTCTGAGTTAGATGATTAAATCATGGACACAGTTTTGATGAAAGAAATTTACACGTTCATTTAATCTAAGACATCTTTCACCTCACACACACCACCCACACATATATCTGTATTTAACTTTTGAATTAACTGAAGTGTTGAATGGTTAAGACACTTTGTCATTGTTCTTTAGGATATCATTCTTGAACAAAATAAACTTCCTATTATACTCTGTCTTTGGCATGGCTGGTAGTTTTTGAAGAAACACTTCAGGGAAACACTAGACTGTTTTATTCCCTGGGATCCAAAGAGAGCAACAAGAAAATTTCCAGAGTCTGGAAACAAACCAGAGCAAAGAAAATTAAACCATCATATATGTGTTCTTTGTCAACAAACTGTTGTAGTAGTATACAGCATTCAGCCATAATGAATCTTCTAAAGATTTTTTAAAGCAACTCCAATGGTTAAGTTAAAAAAATTATTTACATAAAGGCAAACTTTTAGGAAAAAGCATATATCTTCCCAGGGTAACTACTTTTAAGGCATTTTCATGTTTAAGTACTAGTTAAGTTTGCTTTAAAATGTTTCATCACATTATAGTGATTTTTTGAGGTCGACTGTATTTTCCGAAGATGGTTACAACAATATCTCTCAACTCATATGTTCTAGAATCTTGCAATTTTCCCATTAAGAATTACAGTCTATTTCCAGTCCCCTTAAATTGGGACAAGTTTGTGACTGGCTTATAATGATAGTATAAGACCTCCCTAGCTAGGTCAGAAAAGGCTGTGTAACTTCCATTTATGCACTGAAACACTGAGAGGCCATTCCCAGTCTCTCCAGATGGCAAACGATCCTCTAATTAAGAAAGAGCTTCAAGCCAAAGATCAAATCCAGTATGGGGCTGTAAGATCATTTGAGAAAACTTCAGAAAGATCCAAGGCTGTACCTCACAGAATATTTAAGACATACAAAAGGCTTTCTAAGGATCTTAAAGGCATGCCTCATAGGTCTGGCTTCCAAGTATCACAAGGATGTTATCCCTCAGCAGACTCACAGGGAACCTAAAGTAGAGAATGGATTATCTTGAACAGATTGTGACTGTAGATTTTTTTCTATTAGAATGAAACTCAATAAGATTCATAGAAAACCCACAAAGTTTTTAAGAATTGTATTGATGGAAACACTGCCAGTTTAAAACTAAAAGGGACAGAGATAGCACAGAATGAGAGGAAGCCTTTGGACCATAGAACAACTGTCGACAGAAATCAAACTGAGATTATTCAGTTTTATACATAAGTCACTTATAATAAAAAGGAAGGATGACTCAGAGGGGATAAAACCCCAGAGGGCAGAGCCAACAGCCATGGAGAATAACTCTCAAAGAGTAGAAATGAGCCCTACTCACAGAACCGACAACATGTACCTGGCATGAATTCAGAATTTCTATGGACCAGTGACTGCCTTGTGCCTATAATTTTCCATCTTTTTTAAATGGAAGTGTCTATTGTGGTTAATTGATACTTGTCCAATCATTATAGTATGAATATATGGGTGGTAGATAACCTACCTCTTTAGTTCACAGGACTCTAGACCTAGAGGAATAGCACTTAGTGCTTTGCTTAAGGCACCTCACCAAAGAGAATGGTCTGTACCTGGGCTTAACTAATTAATTAATTTTTCCCCACATCTCTAAAAAATTTATTATGGCATTCACAATTTTGGCAGTAATGTTAGCAACAAATTTAATTACCTAAAAGCCTGAGAAGAAATTGTGGTTTATTCCTGAAAACCTAATATTAAAATTTTGCCAAGTAGCTCACTATTTTTATTGAAGTATAGTTGATTTACAATGTTGTGTTAGTTTCACGTGTATAGCAAAGTGATTCAGTTATACACATATATATGTATTTTTTTCAGATTCTTTTCCCATATAGGTCATAACATGCTATTGAGTATAGTTCCCCATGCTATACTATACAGAAGGTCCTTGTTGGTTATCTATTTTACATATAGTAGTGTGTATATGTTAATCCCAAATTCCTAATTAATCCCTTCCCCTCATTTCCCCTTTGGTAACCATAAATTTGTTTTCTCTGTCTGTGGGTCTGTTTCTGTTTTGTATATAAGTTCATTTGTATCATTTTTATTTTTAGATTCCACATGTAAGTGATATCATATGATATTTATACCTGGACTTAATTTAGATGATAAAACTTCAAGCCAGAGACTAATGCTGAATAGGATGAAACTTTTGAGGGATCTTGGGAAGACGTGAGCATATTTTGCCTGTGGGAGGGATGTGAATTATTGGGCTAGAGGAGGAACTGTAGAAGACTGTGTCTTATAGGGATAGCCATAACTATATCTCCTATCCCATGTGTTCATCTAGAATCTTGCCACTCCCCCATTATGAAGTAGAGTCCAATTCCCCTTCCATTGAATCTGGGTTTGTGTCACTTGTAACCAGTACAGTGTGGTAGAAGTGATGCTCTTTGACTTATGAGGCTAAGTCAGAAAGGCAATGCTACATCCACCTTGTATCTGGAACACTAGCAATGGAGCCCTGCATCACCAACACAAGTAGTCCAACTGCCCCGAGACCAACATGCTTTGAGGAAACTCAAGATAGCCCATGCAGGGAGATCTAATGAAGCCCAGAGGCTACCTAAAAGAAATATATATGACCAGCTGCCAAATTCTCCAGCCCCACACTGTTCTAGCTCTCGCCACCATCTGACTACAACTGCATAAGAGACCTTGAGACAATACCAATCTGCTAAGACTGTCCTGAATCCCTGAGCCATGGAAACTGTAAGATAATTTAATAATTCCTGTGGTTTTAATCTATTAAGTTTTAGAGTGACTTGCTGCACAGTAATAGTAACTGAAAGATATCTTCTAAACGCAAAAGACATTTTAGGTTTAATTCGTTTTTTTAAAAATAGGAGAACACACTTGTAGATTCTGGACCTTCATTACTGAGCTTTATTTGCGTCTATACGTAAAATACACAAAAAAAATAATCAGCTAGTTGCCACTGGTAGCTCTAAATTTGAGGTCAAAATACATTCGCATCCATTTTTTGAATTATTATTTTATTCCATGGGCCATGGAAAGTTACTTAATCTTTTTTTTATCCCTCATGTTAATTGGTGACAATACCTATACGGGAGAATTAGTATATGGATTAAATTGAATGAATTAATACATGGGAAAGACCCCTGCATGATGTCTGACACATAACTGCCTGACTCAGTTCTAGGATCTCCCTGGTGACAATCCATAGCGATATCTTTAAGCAAAAATCATGTGTCATCAGGATGGTATATGCAATGGAGGGATATGGATAGAAGCAATGAAATTTCATCAGAGAGCTAGAATAGTATCTTATCTCTTTCTTTAAGTTACCAGACATTTCTTCCCTTCGCTCTGTCAGCAACAAGCTAAAGACACTATTTTCTCTCTCCTTTAAGGAAAACTTCTTGGGCTTTGAATTCCTTTTAGGTAAGGGCTGAGACTTTTATGTCTGTATACCAGTGCCTAACAGTGACTGAAGCATAAGAAGTGTTCCCTAAATACTGGCTGAATAAAGTAAAAAGTAGTTCTGTAGCAAAGCAGCTACTTCCGAAATATACTCAGATACTGCCAGCATTTGGCGGACTCAGAGAGAGAAAAGCTTTGCCTCTCTAGATCCACTTACACTATTTAGAATTCTGAAATAAGGGATCAAGTGTATATGAATTAATAACAATTATAATAAACAAAAGTCATATGCACTTTCTAAAATATATTACAAATATGATATAATACGATTTTTGAACGGCAGGATAATGTGCTGGCTAACAGCATAGATCACGAGTCAGAATGCATGCAAGCAAATCCCAGTTCCACTCTCTTCTAGCCATATGATTGGGCAAGTCAGTTAAAGGTTCTGTGCTTTAGTTCTCCATCTGTAAATCATAGGTGACAATAGTACCTACTACTGTCATGAGGATTAAATGAATTAATATATGCAAAACATGTAAAGCATTTCTTAATAATAATAGAGATGACCTATCTAAAAAAATCTAATTGAAAATGACAACTTTTATTGCTGAAATGAAGAAAACTGTTTTAACTACTCTAAAATTACTAAGAATTCACAAATGAATCTTGTTGAGTGAAGAAAATTGTTACATAAGGCTTTAGAAGTCATTATATAAGTACCTAGAGGCCCCCACACAATACGGTAAAGCTAGAATCTTCTGCCTTGAATTTGTCAGAATGAACTAAAAATAAATGAAGAATAATAAATACTAAGCTGTGAATGCTAGTGTCTACTTAGGATAATTTAATGACAATAAATCTTAGCAGACTCACTGGGTTATGCCAAGACATTTTCCTACTGTATCTAATTTGGTTGACTTTTCTGTTTAATTAGTGAATATTATAATTATGTGTTCTGAAATTGTGTGAATTTAATACCAAGTAGACTAACACAAAGTAAAGCAAACTACCAAGACTTAGTATTTCTTTTGAGGACTTGCCTTCTTGTAAACAACACAATTAACTCCCTAGAGTAATCCTTATTTTCCTACATAATGAATGCTGTGGGAAAGTGAGGTACTTTTACTTCTCTTCTCATCAACATCTATATAACCTAGTCTGATTTAGTTGAAACTAGGGCATTTTCAATTATTACAAGCACAAGGGTCTACCACAGATCCTCTCATGGGACAAAATTTATTAATGTAGGCAAAGTAGATACAACCCTGCATGTCTGGTCCCTTTTAACTTCTTAGTTGCCTAAATATTCAATCAGAGCTTTCGCCAGCTATATATGTAAAGAGACCTAAATGTTTTGCAAAAGTAAGCAGGTATACATTACAAACAGTGCTTTCTTTCATTCTTTGGTGCTGACATTTGAGATATTTTATTAGGATATACATTTTTTTCTTTCTTTTTCTTTCTTCCTTCTTTTCTTTCTTTCTCCCTTTCTTCCTTCGTTTCTTTCTTTTGTTCTTTCTTTCTTTCTTTCTTCCTTCCTTCTTCTTTCTTTCTTCCTTCCTTTCTTTTTTCTTTCTTCTTTCCTTTCTTTCTTTCTTTCTTTCTTTTTTGTAATTAGAATGCTTAGTAATTACTTAATCTTGTCCTTTTTGGAGATATGTTCAAGAAATATTTAGGAAACAATATCACATCCTGTAGTATCAACAAAAGCAGGAACATTTTCATTAATAAAGAAGGGGTGTAAAGAGCCCCAGTTATAAAATAGGCAGTGGGGAATATAATTGTATTTTCCAGCATCTATGAGAATGATGTATTTTTGCAGGACTATAGAAGAAGGTCTTAAATGAGCTTAAAATAAGGTTTGACTGATTCTTAATGTACTTTGTTAGTATATTGACTAGAAAAAATTACATTTAGCCACATTTTAAAAATTCACAGCTAAAATTACTTTAGCTTGCTTATCATTTTTCAGATTAGTTCTTTCTGATTAATTGCTTTGCTTCTTTTCTTCATCCTTCTACTTAATAAATATTTATTAGTCAACAATTCATTTACCTACACTGTACTAGTTTCCAGGGATTCCAGAAGAAAGGTATACTCTCTGTAATCATGAAGCTTATGATACAATAAAAATAAAACAAATAAACAAAGGCAATTAGGGTGGGCCCCAAATCCAATGACTGGTGGGTTTATAAGAAGAGGAAAGGACATAGAGACAGAGAAGAAGGCCATGAGAAATTGGGGACAGAGACTATGGTTATGCTGCCACAATCCAAGGAACTCCTGGAAGCTGATGTAGCTAAGAAGGATTTTTCCCAAGAGGCTTCAGGAGTAGCATGGCCCCTGACACCTTGATTTCAAACTTCTAGCATACAGAACTCTTAAGAGAATAAATTTCTACTGTTTTAAGCCACCCAGTTTGTGGTACTTTTTTCTGGCAGGCCTGGGAAACTAACACAGAGACGTTGACTTTGTAGTACTGGTGGTACATCTCAGTGGAGAGGTCAAGGAGAAATATGAATTTAGAGGTCTGGAACTCCACTTTGGCCTGGAGATAAAACTTTGAGTAACATCAGCACATGTTTAAACAAAAGAGCCATATAAAGTGGCTGAGATCATCTGGAGGCAGTCTTTAGAGTGAGAGGAGGAGAGAACCTAGTTTCGAACCTTGAAGAACAGTAACCTTGTAGGAATGGGAGACCAAAATGGACACTAGAGAAGTAGAAGGAAGACCAGGAGAGTGTGGTGTAACACAGCCCCATGCAAAGAGTGTTTCATGGGTTAAGTGTAGCCGATTGGTCAAGTAAGATAAAGACTTTATCCATTATATTTAGGAATAAACAGTCTTGGGGCCCTAACTGAGGAAATTTCAGTGGAATATTAGAGTAGTTTTGGGGGAGTGACTGAGAGATGAGAAAATGAGTCCAGGAGGTACAGACAACTCTTTCTAGGAGGTTGAATGTGAAAGGGAGGAACCCTAATATAATTAGAGGCAAAGAATCAGGGGAGGGCTTTTCATGTGACTTAATCATCAGCGTTTGAATTCAGTTACAAATGATTGTGTTTTTTATCTAATGAGGTACTTGATGTTTAGACAATGATGATAAAACAAATAAAATAGTACCCTATTGTTGGCCATAAAACTGTTCACTGAATTATCCCAAAACAAGTAGAACATGTTTTACAGATACAAATCCAAAAAGTCAGTAAATGAGAATCTGTTGTTGGTAGAAGTTCTCTGCATAATTTATAAAGAGGAAAATTGCAGGCAGGATAATGTTTTGAAATGCAAACATCTGACTCATGGTAGAGATGAAGAGCAGTGAATGACCCATGAGAGAAACTTATCTTATTGTTCACATAAAGGACACAGAAAGTTCCAAACTGATACAGCATCAGGCAACTCAAAGCAAAACTGCTTTAATGAGGGTGAGTCATGGTGCCACCCAGGGAAATGAATCAGGTGCTCACATGCCCAATCTTCTTCATAATTACAGTGAGTTTTTTTCCTTTTAAATTAAAACTAAAGTCAGGTAACAACTAATGTCCCTGTAGAACAAATTTAGACAAATGGAAATATACAATGGCCTATGAAGTAAAATGAAAATAACAAAGGGATACAGCTTTTCCAGCAAGGAAAAAAGAAAGAATGAAAGAGAACCATTACCTTAAATGTAATGTCATGCCTGTTGGCCCCAAAGGACTTTTAAATGCTTTTATTGTGTCCTCTATTCCAGCTGATTTTGACATCTTCCCACCATATAATAACTCCAGCAGCTTTCTCTCAACATTAAAGTCTTAGATATTGTACCGGAGATTCCTATGGTTTTCTGCTCAAGCCAGGAGAGTGAGGAGAATCCTTTTCTCCTCCCATACCCTTCTCCTCTAACTTCCATAGCCAATCACAAATCCTTTAATGTCTAGATCTTAAGCATCTCACTTCTTTTCTCCCCCAGAGATACAAGCCCCAATCTAAGCTGCCATTGACTCACCCATGCCCAGTCTCACTTATTGTGTCACCCAGTCTCTAAGAGTAGCTACAGCACAGCTAGAATGAACATGGAAAGATGCAAATCAGTTATCACTCTGCTGCTTAAAACCTTAGGTGCTTTTCCCACTAGGACCACAGCAAGCCTATAGTATGCTATATATGAGCCTTTGTAAGAAACTTGAAAAAAAAGAGTAACTGTTTTCTCTCTGGGATGAACAGAGAAGGAGTCAGTTTTCAGACCCCATTTCCCCACTGGCCAGACTTTTTATGTAGTGTGGAAACTGCAATGTTTTTCCCCTCGAATAAA
This sequence comes from Tursiops truncatus, assembly GCF_011762595.2. Classification (NCBI taxonomy): domain Eukaryota; kingdom Metazoa; phylum Chordata; class Mammalia; order Artiodactyla; family Delphinidae; genus Tursiops; species Tursiops truncatus. The sequence continues at coordinate 21,886,351 of NC_047044.1, read as the reverse complement.
ATCCAGACTCTTTAATATGGCTTGTAGAGCCCCCTACAACATAACCTCTGCCAATCTCTATAGAGTCACCCCTGGCCATTCTTTTACTCAGGCTCTCTGATCCTGCTATCTTGGATCAGTTTCAGTCCCTTGAACACATCATGTTCTCGTTTACTTCTTTGCCAAACCTCCCACTGTTTGGAAAAACATTCTCTCCTCTCCGTCCAGATAACTCCTGCTTACTCTTTAGGTCTTGACAAAAATATTACTTCCTCACACAGGACTTGCCAGACCTCCTTGATCAGAATAAGTCTTCTTGCCACACATTCCAGAGCACCTAAATGTGCCCTTGCACGACACTCATTAGGATTTATTGAAGTTGCTGGTAAGAAGTCAGTTTCTCTGATGGACTCAGCTCAATGAAGGCAATGTCATTTGTTCCCCACTGTATCATCTGTGCACGGTAACATGTCTGATATTTAGTTGTTGCTCAAGAAATGTTTATTGACTGAATAAATAATTAAATGCATGGACAGCACATAGCACACATGAAAGGAAGCATTATTAACTAAACAAATATCTCAGTTCCTAATGATTAGCGTTTTCACAAGCCGGAATCCTTGTTGTAACATAGTGGAAAAAGTTTTGTCAAGAAATCTAGGTTCTAGGCCTGGCTCTGCCAGTAACCTAGTTGTGTGACCTTAAGCAAGTTTCCTGATGCACTGTGAACCTACTTTCCTCAGCTTTAAAATGTTGATAATACAATCAGTTCTAAATATCTATCTGCAAGGTTGTCATGAGGCTCAAAGTTGGTGAGAAGGGATAATATTTATTGAGTGCCTACAATGTGCAAAATCCTATGTTAGGTATGGCCATCTGTATTATCTCAAAAGAAATGAAAAGATCACAGTTAAGTGGCAAAATAAGGACTTATGTCCAAATTTCTCTGGTTCTAAAGGCTCTGCTTTTTCTACCTTTCTCTATTTCCTTTCCTCCCTCACCATATTCCTACAATATCCATTTGATAAATTCTTCAAGTCATAGGACAAGTATTACCTAACTCTCCTAGGCAGATTTATATGCTCCCAGATCTAGGTTCATATTATAATAATATAATAACAATAGATTTTAATTTTTTCCTTAACACAACATTTTGAGGAGAGGGGGTCATGTCTTTCCATTACTGTATACCCAGTATTTTGCCTGGGTATTAGTATTTCATAAGTACTAAATGAGTATTTGCTAAATGAATGAATGAACTTTCTCTATCTAGTAATATTAATAAATGTGATAATACAACTAATTTTTGTTTAGTGTTTATATATAGTTTTATATTTATAACCAACCAATAATTAAGGCCTTAACCACAATAGCTCATATGCTTGGGATTCCTTAGATAGTATGAACATATGACACCAGCTCTTATGTAATACTAAATATCTGGTTTTAGATAAGTATATTAAAGATAAAATTTTAAGAATAACTAATAATTGCCTGAAAGGGACTATATCAAATATAAGGTATGGGGAAATGGTTCAGGTTCACTTTGAATCTGATATTCTAGTTTTAATTTTCTGCATGGCAACCTCAGGGAGCAAATATACTGTTTGTAAATAGCTAACTATTCAGCTTAGAGGCCTTAATATATTATTTGTTGTAATTTTACCCTATTCCAGATGATTATAATTAATAGTAGAAACAAAACCCAGTTGCAAATTTATGGCCTATCAATGGTCTAGGAAATGTGCTATGGGGACTAAAATAGAACTGAAGGTTTCCTTTACATTTAGATGAAAGTTAGTACTATTTACTTAGTACTCAAATCAAGAAGAAATACAAAAATACTTTGAAGTTATGTAATATATGATATAAATCCTTCAACTAAGGCAACAGCTTGTCAAAATGCTAATCATTAGGAACTGAGAGATTTGTTTAGTTAATAATGCTTCCTTTCACGTGTGCTATGTGCTTTCCAGAAGGAAATCTGAAATCTATTATTAGCTTTACATAGTCACTCTTGATTATCTGAGTTAATAAAGAGAACACAGACATCTGTGCTAACCGAAAGAACACAGATATACAATAGACATGTTTCAGATCTATAACAGTGGATAATATAAAAATTGTATCATTGACTGTGGAATAAATGTTGCTTCTTTGTAGCATACTTGTCTTCCTACTTTACTAGTTTTTCTAAGTAAAAAGAACTACGTCATGGAAAATTCACACACACATATAAATGAGAGTTCACTCTAGATTCTGTGAACTGTTTGCCAGAGGTTAGAATTCTGTCATTGGTAGTCAGTTTGCCTATTGGATTTTGATCACCACTAATATGTTGAAAGTTCTCATTTTCTTCAAGACTCTAGGTCCTAATACAATATTCTCAGTCTCACACATGGCTAATGCAGAAGCTAACAAAAGCAGTGGTAAAGAAAAAGTCAGTTTGGAGAAAGAAAAAAAAAGCCATACTATATATTGCTTTGACTTTGTGAAAGAACAGGGATCACTAAAGTTTTTACTGTTGTTTTAAAAATTAAGCTTTAGACATTGGTTCACTAAAATAAAAAGGAGAAGGAAATTAAAAATTAGTGCACATTACCAGATACATTGCTTTCTAGAGTGATAATAATGATTTTGACAATGCCAGGTCAACTACTTTATAATTAGCCACGAAAAATGAATAGCCACCCAATGTAAATAACTGCCGTCTTTCCATCTGTGAAATCAGATCAATTATGCAAAAAAAATTTACATTAAAAATGACATTTCTCTCTGAGGCATTTTCATGAAGTAACCAACGAAAGGTGGGCTCCGTGGCTCAGAAGAAAGCAATGTAGTTAAGAGAAAAGCTAGTCTGGCCTTACTGTATAGATAGAAATAGGCACATAGTAGGTGGTAGAATTCCAACAAAGCAAATATTCATCCAATTATTCAATCATTTACCATTTATTGAGCATCTATTGTAAGTCAGTCACTACGAGAAGCACTGGGGATTCACCTTATCTGAGACATGGTCCCTGCATTTAAGGAGCTCACAGACATGTAAACAAATACTTTTGTATAAAATATCTAATAGTAGAGGTATGTGAAGAGTGCTAAGGGGGCACATGGAATAAAGAATTGTTGGAATTAGAGAAGGCTTCACAAAGGTGGTTACCCTTAGCCAAATTCCACACACGTTTACCACGTAGATTAGATGGGAAGGCATTCCAAGCTGACAGAACAGTACATTATGAATCAAGAATCATGAACTCTAAGAACAATGTTCTTAGGAGTACACGGTATATTTGGGTAGAGGTAAATAAAAAGTTAGAGCCAAATTATCAAGGACCTTGTTGGGCAAGCTAAGGCATTTGGACATTCTGATATAGATAGTGACAAGCCATAAGAGGTTCTTAAACAGTGGAGTGGCATAATCAGGTATATGCTTGAAAAAATTAATTCTGCTAGCTTTGAGAAAAAGCCAAGTCCTGGAGAAGGAGGCCTGGTTGGGAAGCATCAATAATTTAGGGATCTCAGGTCTGCATGATCCCTAATATAGTCTCCCACCCTCTGGCTTTTGTCTTAAAATTTCACTATTAGAACTTTAGCTTTACAACTTAGTGCCTATTAAAATAAAAAATATTATTTTGGAAAAAAAAGGTATGATAGATAATGCCTACATGCATTAATTGAGCTGGGCTTCAGGATGTAGGATAAAGGAGACAATTTTCCAATTCTTCACTTTCAATCACGTCTCAAATCACACTGAGAGCAAGGGACTAGTGCTGTTCAGGGGAGGTTTCTTGAGATAAGGCAGATGGAGAAAGAGTCTTTCTTGCTCCCAAATCAAGGGATCATTGGACATTGCATTCAGTTTCTATCTCTGCATAATGAATCACAACAAACAATGGCTTACAGCAACATACATCTACCATCTCACAGTTTACATGAATCAGGTGTCTGGGCAAGGCTTAGCTGGGTCCTCTGCACAGGGCCTCACCAGGCTGCAATCCAGGTATTGGCCAGGGCTGCGATCTTATCTGAGGCTCAGGGTGCAGCTGCAGTACTCACAATGATTTACTTCTCCAAAGCCAGCCGTGGAGACAGAGAGAGAGAGTCTGCTGCTTATAAGTTGCTAACCTCTAGACGCCCTCTTAAAGGGATCACCTGATTAGTTCAAGCCCATCAAAGATAAAATCCCTTCTGAGTAACTTAAAATGATCAGTGACCTTAATTTCATCTTTAAAATCGCTTCATCTTTGCCATAAAACATACTGTAACTATGAAAGTGATACCTCATCACCTTTGCCATTGGCAAGTAGCAAGTTACAGGTCCCACACACACTCAAAGGAGGGGCATCACAAAAATGTATGGATACAGGGAGGAGGAGATGAGAACCATGGGGCCATCTTAGAATTCTGCCTATCACAGATGCCAAGAGTCAGGTAGAAGAGTTGAGATCACTACAGCCTAGAACAAGGAAGGCAGGAAAAATCTGGTCTATTAAGTAGGTAGGAAGTTACCTAGGAGAACATCTGGAAAAAGTTCTGCCATGGGCTGGCTCACGATGGCAAGACACATGAGAGAAGTCTGCGTTTAAGGGGCTGGGGCCCACATAGACACACAGGGCACCAGTCAACATAGACAGGTGCGGAGAAAAAAGGGGAAAATGTTCTCCCAAAAGTAGACTGTAGAGATAAAGATGGGAATAGAGAAAAAGGTTTAGCAGTTTGGAAACTGTTTTTAACAGGGGGTAGAGAGGGGATTTCTCCATAGCATGACCTGGAAGTACCAAGGCTTTCCCCTCTATTAAAAAAAAGTTACTACCAGCTTTTCTCCTACCATTTTACTTTTAGCTGCAATGATCATACACATATCACACAAATATAACTGATAGCAAGGAGAGTTTTTCAAGAGATATAAAACTATCAGCAAACTAAAGTAGACAAGAAAATTAGAGAGAAGATATATGCAGCACTGAATTTGAATTACAAAGAAAATTCTAGCTAACAAAGAAGTTATATTTTCACATGAATTAACAGAAGGTAAAGCAAGAGAAGACTGAGTTAATAAAAATTAAATTGTTAAAAAAAGACTTTCAACACAAGAACTTTCTGGAACACTTGCTTTCTTACCTCTGCTGTAATGTTGGATGAATGAGCACTTGTAGAAGTCTGACTCTCCCCAGCAGTTACACAACTTCTAGCTTTCCCTGCCCTTCCACCCCAGGACATATAAAACCGGGGCATAGAATAAACAAAAATTCCAACTCTGCTCATCAGCAGGTTGACCTGCTTGTTCCAAGCAACTTTGTAGATTTAAGATTCTGGTTGCCTGCCTGGACTCTTGCCACCTGGCTGCTCTTTGTTTGCACTGAATTCTCAGAGTCTAGGCTCTACTTACTGCTTAGACTGTAATAACAGCAATACAAATAATAATAATGTCCACATTTATTAAGCATTTCTGAAGCTACATTAATTCCTCTTTGTCTCTCAGAGCCCAACTCTCCCATGGCAAAGCTCTGCAGACCGCCAGATGAGATCAATCTCCCTCTTAGATACTCTCTCAGCACCCTGAACTTTCTCATAATGCAATGTACTGAGTGAATATATTTATTTAATGCTGCCCAAATAAACCAATAGTCTCATTTCAACTACTTTCACTCAGAATAACAAGTTCTCACCTGATTGTATGCACTAACTAAACCACATTACTCCAACAGCTAACTATATATTCTCATATTTTTAAGTATTGGAAAAGTCAATATTTTCTTTCTTTGTCAAGCATCGACTAACCTATATCTGCCTTCTGTGTGATGTGCAATGTGCACAGAAAGGCACTGTTGAAAAGTCATGTGATATTAGATGGGACAGGAAAAAGGTAAGCATAGGAGAGGCATTTCATGAATTATCAAGAACTAAGAATATATTTTATTATTACACAGATATGGTTTTTCTTTTGGCTACCTAAAATCCTGGTCTACTTAAAGCACTGAATTTAACTATCAATAATTCAGATAATTTGTTTAATGCACGTTTTTAAGGAAATAAACCTTGAAGATGTAAGTACCCATTATTCTCACTAACTCTTAACCCTTCCTCCATATCAGCCCATCCTGAATCTCAGCTTGGAGCTCAAAGATCATCTCAGCAGCCCAGCTTTGGCCATCATGTTGGCTGGAGGCCAAAGATTTCCTCACCTGCCTGTGTCCAGTGGCTGCTGGAATAACATTATCTCAGCTTCAGGAGGTCTATTTCCATTCCATGTGAGCTAATTAAAAGGAAGGCCTTCGTTTGCCTCTCTGGCAATCCCTGAGCAGCATGAAAGGTCTATATCACCTTCTCCATTCTAATTTTAGTTCTCCTCAAACGTTTCTTCTCCCTTGCAGAAGAGCATCTTATGCTGCTGTGCACGTAAAGCTTTTGTTTTCGCTATTTCTCTCATTTGGAAAGAAACACTTTTCCACTTCACTCTTTTTACATTTCCTCCCTCCCATCAGTTTTCTCCAGAAAAAGGTGATGGTTTGAAACTACTAACAAAACTGGATATAATTAGTTACCCAGGGTAGTTAACTTCCTTAGCAGAGGCCCAAAGGTGCCAGCCCACAAAATTCTTCATCTACACAGAGCTTTCTGGAAACAACCTTCCATAAAGAGGAAGCATGTTTTATTACTGGTGAGTCTCAGCTACTTTTCTCCCAGTAATTCATAACACACCTGTCCATGACAATTTCACTGAGGAACTCAGCACTCATAGGTCATTCACAGTGGTCTAAGGCACTGTTTCTCAATCTTTTGTGACTGATACCCTTTACTTTTGATAAACATAAAATTATCACATAGTTTCCTCCCTCTATGTCTTACCCCACTGAAAAATCACTGTCTTACCTATGCACTCAGCTTACCTACTTGTATATCCAATGGCGTTTCATATCCATAACTAAGCTTCCTCATCATAATACCAAATCCATCCTTCCAAAGGTCAAGAGAGCCACAACTCCTTTGAGTCATACCTTCGGTCACTTTCATTTTCTCATACCCTACATCAAATCCATCCAAAAAATATGTTGGCTCTACCTTTAAAATAGAACCAAATTTCCACCACTTCTTACTACCTCTGTTTTTAAAAAAAACTGTTATTTGAGGGAAGAGAACACTTTGGCAACAATTAGGGGTCCCCAAGAGATTGAAGTACCTTATCACATGGGCTCTCAGTCATTAAAAAGTTTTACACAAGAAGATGCATGGTGGTCAAGAGCCCAGAGCTCCCTGAAGGAGTGATCTTGAATGGAACACCACTCTCAGGGGGCCCTTGGCAGCCAGGGAACAATCTGAGAGGTCTTGGCACTTCAAGGAAAATTGAGACAAAGTATAGGAGAGGTAAACTCAGGTAAAGTTCATCTATATCACAATTTGTTAAATAAATGGAAATATTTATTTAAATAAGATGAACAGAGATCAATGTAGAAATACAGTTCTTTATATCAAATATTTCTTCTAAAAAATGTACTGACTTAACTACAGTATTAAGGCTATTCTGTGTGGGGAGAGGCTAATTCAGCTGCTTACTCCCATGGCTTTAAGACTGTGATTGCTAATAATTATAACTATTCCTGGTTTCATGTGGATCCCACTCTCTGAATCCATCTCCTATCATCCAAGCCCACGTCTTTGGTACCTTGACTCCAGCAATCCTTTGACCTCACTGGAATCTCCAATCCAATTATCCTATGGATTTTTCACGGTAACTTGCTCTCTTGTTGTCCTCTTTCTCCTACTTCCCCATCTTCAATTCTATGGTCAAACATTATTCTCACTGCATTAATATTTCCTAGTCCTTCAATCACTTCAAAATACTCAATGAGCAAAACCACAACCTATGTAAAATTCAACTCTCCCACATGCTCTGCACGTGTGCCCTTCAATCTGGACTAGGCTGCAGAAAAAGACAGAACCACATTGGCTAATCTAACGTTAAGTTCAACCTGAACTTTAAATGGGCCCTTAATGCTGCCAGGCAATCATACCATACCCCATTTGTCCATTCACTCTCTCTTTCTCCTTGAACAACTCCTTTATCCCCTCTTCTCTCTCCTCAACCTCCACATCTCCTCCTCCATCTTCATTCTCAACTGATGTTGCTGCTTTATACTTCATAAAGAACATGTAAACTATCAGAAAAGATCTTCCACAGACTCTCACCACATGAATCCTTTTCCAGCATTTGCACCCATGTTGGAAACATCCTGTGTTTCCAGACCCATCATTCCCCATGCTCCTATCTAAAGACCATCTCTTCTCTTGGTTAAAAGAACCCATCCTCTTTTTCTCCTCTTTCATCTTATTTCTCCTTTTTTTAAAAAAAATTTATTTTATTTTAATTTTTTTTATTTCTCCTATGAAGAGATCCCTTAAAAAGGTAGTTTATATTTGCACTAAGTTCTCTCCTCCCATTCTTTCCTAAATGCATTATGTTGGGCTTTTGCCCCATTAATTCCAACAAAATTGCTCCTGTCAAGGCCAGCAGTGACCTCCACATTGTTAAATCACTAGTCAATTCTAACTTAGTGCTAATCCTACTCAACTTATCAGCTACATTTGACAGAGTTGATCATTCCCTCCTTTTATTTTTTAACATCTTTATTAGAGTATAATTACTTTACAATGGTGTGTTAGTTTCTGCTTTATAACAAAGTGAATCAGCTATACATATACATATACATATATCCCCATATCTCCTCCCTCTTGCATCTCCCTCCCACCGGCCCTACCCCACACCTATAGATGGACACAAAGCACCGAACTGATCTCCCTGTGCTATGCGGCTGCTTCCCACTAGCTATGTATTTTACATTTGGTAGTGTATATGTGTCCATGCCACTCTCTCACGTTTGTCCCAGCTTACTCTTCCCCCTCCCTGTGTCCTCAAGTCCATTCTCTACGTCTGTGTCTCTCTTCCTGTCCTGCCCCTAGGTTCATCAGAACTTTTTTTTTTTTTTTAGATTCCTTATATATGTGTTAGCATACGGAATTTGTTTTCTCTTTCTGACTTACTTCACTCCATATAACAGTGTCTGGGTCCACCCACCTCCATACAAACAACTCAATTTCATTTCTTTATATGGCTGAGTAATATTCCAGTGCATATATGTGACACATCTTCTTCACCCATTCATCTGTTGATGGACATTTAGGTTGCTTCCATGTCCTGGCTATTGTAAATAGAGCTGCAGTGAACATTGTGGTACATGACTCTTTTTGAACTATGGTTTACTCAGGGTATATGCCCAGTAATGAGATTGCTGGGTCGTATGGTAGTTCTATTTTTAGTTTTATAAGGAACCTCTGTACTGTTCTCCATTGTGGCTGTATCAATTTACATTCCCACAAACAGGGCAAGAGGGTTCCCTTTTCTCAACACCCTCTCCAGAATTTATTGTTTATAGATTTTTTGATGATGGCCATTCTGACTGGTATGAAGTCATACCTCATTGCAGTTTTGATTTGCATTTCTCCAATGATTAGTGGTGTTGAGGATCCTTTCATGTGTTTGTTGGCAATCTGTATATCCTCTTTGGAGAAATGTCTATTTAGGTCTGCTCAATTTTGGATTCAGCTGTTTGTTTTTTTGATGTTGAGCTGCATGAGCTGCTTGTATATTTTGGAGATTACTCCTTTGTTCTTTGCTTCATTTGCAAATATTTTCTCCCATTTTGAGGGTTGTCTTTTCGTTTGTTTGTGGTTTCCTTTGCTGAGCAAAAGCTTTTAAGTTTCATTAGGTCCCATCTGCTTATTTTTGTTTTTACTTGCATTTCTCTAGGAAGTGGGTCAAAAAGGATCTTGCTGTGATTTATGTCATAGAGTATTCTGCTTATGTTTTCCTCTAAGAGTTTTATAGTGTCTGGCTTTACATTAATGTCTTTAATCCATTTTGAGTTATTTTTGTCTATGGTGTTACAAAGTGTTCTAACTTCATTATTTTACATGTAGTTGTCCCGTTTTCCCAGCACCACTTATTGAAGAGACTGTCTTTTCTCCATTGTATATTCTTGCTCCTTTATCAAAGATAAGGTGACCATATGTGTGTGGGTTTATCTCTGGGCTTTCTATCCTGTTCCATTGATCTATATTTCTGTTTGCATGCCAGTACCATACTGTCTTGATTACTGTAGCTTTGTAATGCAGTCTGAAGTCAGGGAGCCTGATTCCTCCAGCTCCGTTTTTTTTTTTTCTCAAGATTGCTTTGGCTATTTGGGGTCTTTTGTGTTTCCATACAAATTGTGAAATATTTTGTTCTAGTTATGTGAAAAATGCCATTGGTAGATTGATAGGGATTGCATTGAACCTGTAGATTGCTTTGGGTAGTAGAGTCATTTTCACAGTGTTGATTCTTCCGGTCCGAGAACATGGTATATCTCTCCATCTGTTTGTATCATCTTTAATTTCTTTCTTCAGTGTCTTATAGTTTTCTGCATACAGGTCTTTTGTCCCTTCAGGTAGGTTTCTTCCAAAGCAGTTTATTCTTTTTGTTGCAATTGAAAAGGGGAGTGTTTCCTTAATTTCTCTTTCAGATATTTCATCATTAGTGTATAGGAATACAAGAGAGTTCTGTGCATTAACTTTGTAGCCTGCTACTTTACCAAATTCATTGATTGGCTCTAGTAGTTTTCTGGTAGCGTCTTTAGGATTCTCTATGTATAGTATCATGTCATCTGAAAACAGTGACAGCTTTACTTCTTCTTTTCTGATTTGGATTCCTTTTATTTCTTTTTCTTCTCTGATTGCTGTGGCTAAAACTTCCAAAGCTATGTTGAATATGAGTGGTGAGAGTGGGCAACCTTGTCTTGTTCCTGATCTTAGTGGAAATGGTTTCAGTTTTTCACCATTGAGAATGATGTTGGCTGTGGGTTTGTCATATATGGCCTTTATTATGTTGAGGTAAGTTCCCTCTATGTCTACTTTCCGGAGGGTTTTAATCATAAATTGGTGTTAAATTTTGTCGAAAGCTTTTTCTGCATCTATTGAGATGATCATATGGTTTTTCTCCTTCAATTTGTTAATATGGTGTATCACATTGATTTATTTGCATATATTGAAGAATCCTTGCTTTCCTGGGATAAACCCCACTTGATCATGGTGTATGATCCTTTTAATGTGCTGTTGGATTCTGTTTGCTAGTATTTTGTTGAGGTTTTTTGCATCTATGTTCAGCAGTGATATTGGCCTGTAGTTTTCTTTCTTTGTGACATCTTTGTCTGGTTTTGGTATCAGGGTGATGGTAGCCTCGTAGAACGTGTTTGGGAGTGTTCATCCACCTGTTATATTTTGGAAGAATCTGAGAAGGATAGGTGTTAGTTCTTCTGTAAATGTTTCATAGAATTCCCCTTGAAGCCATCTGGTCCCGGGCTTTTGTTTGTTGGAAGATTTTTAATCACAGTTTCCATTTCAGTCCTTGTGATTGGTCCCTTTATATTTTCTATTTCTTCCTGGTTCAGTCTCAGATGGTTGTGCTTTTCTAAGAATTTGTCCATTTTTTCCAGGTTGTCCATTTTATTGGCATATAGTTGCTTGTAGTAATCTCTCTTGATCCTTTGTATTTCTGCAGTGTCAGTTGTTACTTCTCCTTTTTCATTTGTAATTCTACTGATTTGAGTCTTCTCCCTTTTTTTCTTGATGAGTCTGACTAATGGTTTATCAATTTTCTTTATCTTCACAAAGAACCAGCTTTTAGTTTTATTGATCTTTGCGTCATTTCCTTCATTTCTTTTTCTTTTATTTCTGATTTGACCTTTATGATTTCTTTCCTTCTGCTAACTTTGGGTTTTTCTGTTCTTCTTTTTCCAATTGCTGTAGGTATAAAGTTAGGTTGTTTGAGAGGTTTCTTGTTTCTTGACATAGGATTGTATTGCTATAAACTTCCCTCTTAGGACTGCTTTTGCTGTATTCCATAAGTTTTGGGTCACTGTGTTTTCATTGTCATTTGTTACTAGGTCTTTTTGATTTCCTCTTTGACTTCTTCAGTTATCTCTCAGTTATTTAGCAGTGTATTGTTTAGCCTCCATGTGTTTGTATTTTTTACAGGTTTTTTTCCAGTAATTGACATCTAGTCTCATAGCGTTGTGGTCAGAAAAGATACTTGGTACGATTTCAATTTTCTTAAAATTACCAAGGCTTGATTTGTGACCCAAATATGATCTACCCTGGAGAATGTTCCATGAGCACTTGAGAAAAATGTGTATTCTGTTGTTTTTGGATGGAATGTCCTATAAATATCAATTAAGTCCATCTTGTTTAATGTATCATTAAAGCTTGTATTTCCTTATTTATTTTCATTTTGAATGATCTGTCCATTGGTGAAAGTGGGGTGTTAAAGTCCCCTACTATGACTGTGTTACTGTCAATTTCCCCTTTTATGGCTGTTATCATTTGCCTTATGCATCGAGGTGCTCCAATTTTGGGTGCATAAATATTTACAATTGTTATATCTTCTTCTTGGATTGATCTCTTGATCATTATGTAGTGTCCTTCTTTGCCTCTTGTTATAATCTTTATTTTAAAGTCTATTTTGTCTGATATGAGAATTGCTACTCCAGCTTTCTTTTCATTTCCACTTGCATGGAATATCTTGTTCCATCCCCTCAGTTTTAGTCTGTATGTGTCCCTAGGTCTGAAGTGGGTCTCTTACAGACAGCGTGTATACGTGTCTTGTTTTGGTATCCATTCACCCAGTCTGTGTCTTCTGGTTGGAGCATTTAATCCATTTACATTTAAGGTAATTATCAATAATGTACGTTCTTATTATCATTTTCTTAACTGTTTTGGGTTTGTTATTGTAGGTCATTTCCTTCTCTTGTGTTTCCTGCCTAGAGAAGTTCATTTAGCATTTGTTGTAATGGTGGTTTGGTGGTGCTGAATTCTCTTAGCTTTTGCTTGTCTGTAAAGGTTTTAATGTCTCCGTCGTATCTGAATGAGATCATTGCTGGGCAGAGTAATCTTGGTTGTAGGTCTTTCCCTTTCATCACTTTAAATATGTCCTGCCACTCCCTTCTGGCTTGCAGAGTTTCTGCTGAAAGATCAGCTGTTAACTTTATGGGGATTCCATTGTATGTTATTTGTTAATTTTTCCTTGCTGCTTTTAATATTTTTTCTTTGTATTTAATTTTTGATTGTTTGATTAATGTGTCTTGGTGTGTTTCTCCTTGGATTTATCCTGTATGGGACTTGCTGCGCTTCCTGGACTTGATTGACTGTTTCCTTTCCCATATTAGGGAAGTTTTCAACTCTAATCTCTTCAAATATTTTCTCAGTCCTTTTCTTTTTCTCTTCTTTTTCTGGAACCCCTATAATTCAAATGTTGGTGCATTTAATGTTGTCTCAGAGGTCTCTGAGATTGTTGTCAATTCTTTTCATTCTTTTCTCTTTATTCTGCTCTGCAGTAGTTATTTCCACTATTTTATCTTTCAGGTCATTTATCTGTTCTTCTGTCTGTTATTCTGCTATTGATTCCTTTTAGAGAATTTTTAATTTCATTTATTGTGTTGTTCATCATTGTTTGTTTGCTCTTTAGTTCTTCTAGGCCCTTGTTAAACGTTTCTTGTATTTTCTCCATTCTATTTCCAAGATTTTGGATCATCTTTACTATCATTATTCTGAATTCTTTTCCAGGTAGACTGCCTATTTCCTCTTCATTTTTTTGGTCTGGTGGTTGTTGCCTTGCTCCTTCATCTGCTGTGTGTTTCTTTGTCTTCTCATTTTGCTTCACTTACTGTGTTTGGGGTCTCCTTTTCACAGGCTGCAGGTTTGTAGTTCCTATTGTTTTTGGTGTGTGCCCCCAGTGGGTAGGGTTGGTTCAGTGGGTTGTGTAGGCTTCCTGGTAGAGGGTACTGGTGCTTGTGTTCTGGTGGATGAGGCTGGAGCTTGTCTTTCTGGTGGGCAGGACTGCATCTGGTGGTATATTTTTGGGTGTCTGTGAACTTCGTATGATTTTAGGCAGCCTCTCTGCTAATGGGTGGGGTTGAGTTCCTGTCTTGCTAGTTGATTGGCATAGGGTGTCCAGCACTGTAGGTTGCTGGTCGTTGAGTGGATCTGGGTGTTAGTATTGAGATGGAGATCTCTGGGAGAGTTTTTGCCATTTGGTATTATGTGGAGCCAGGAGGTCTCTGGTGGAGCAATGTCCTGAACTCGGCTTTCCCACCTCAGAGGCTCAGGACTGTCACCCACCTGGAGCACCAAGACCCTCTCAGCCACATGGCTCAGAAGAAAAGGGAGAAAAAAAATGAAAGAAAGAAAGAAAGAGAGAGAGAGAGAGAGGGAGGGAAGGAGCGAGGGAGGGAGGGAGGAAGGAAGGAAGGGAGAAAGAAAGAAAGAAAGAAAAGAAAGGAAAATAAAGTCATTAAAAAAATTATTAAAAATAAAAAATTAAGAAAAGAAAGAATAGAGCAACCAAACCAAAAAACAAAGCTACCAATGATAACAGGCGTTAAAAGCTATACAAAAAAAAAAAAAGAATAAAAACTGGACAGACAGAACCCTAGGACAAAAGGTAAAGCAAAGCTATACAGACAAAATCACACAAAGAAGCATACACATACATTCTCACAAAAGAGAAAAAGGAAAAAATATATACATATAAAATAGGGCTTCCCTGGTGGCACAGTGGTTGAGAGTCTGCCTGCCACTGCAGCGGACACGGGTTCATGCCCTGGTCTGGGAAGATTCCACATGCCGCGGAGCGGCTGGGCCCGTGAGCCATGGCCTCTGAGCCTGCGCGTCCAGAGCCTGTGCTCCGCAATGGGAGAGGCCACAACAGTGAGAGGCCCACGTGCCGCAAAAGAAATAAATAAATTAAAATAAAATAAAATAAAAAGGAAGAGAGCAACCAAATCAATAAACAAACCTACCAATGATAATAAACTCTAAATACTAAACTAAGATAAACACAAAACTAGAAACAAATTAGACATAGAAAGCAAACCCCAAGTCTACAGTTGCTCCCAAAGTCCACCGCCTCAGTTTTGGGATGATTCATTGTCTATTCAGGTATTCCACAGGTGCAGGGTACATCAAGTTGATTGTGGAGATTTAATCCGCTGCTCCTGAGGCTGCTGGGAGAGATTTCCCTTTCTCTTCTTTGTTCGCACAGCTCCTGGGGTTCAGCTTTGGATTTGGCCTCACCTCTGCATGTATGTCGCCTGAGGGCGTCTGTTCCCCACCCAGACAGGAAGGGGTTAAAGTAGCAGCTGATTAGGGGGCTCTGGTTCAGTGAGGCCAGGGGGAGGGAGGGGTATGGAATGCAGGTCAAGCCTGTGGCAGCAGTGGCCAGTGTGACGTTGCAACAGCCTGAGGCACACCATGTGTTCTCCTGGGAAAGCTGTCCCTGGATCACGAGACCCTGGCAGTGGGGGGCTGCACAGGCTCCCAGGAGGGGAGGTGTGGATAGTGACCTGTGCTTGCACACAGGATTCTTGGTGGCTGCAGCAGCAGCGTTAGCGTTTCATGCCTGTGTCTGATGTCCGTGCTGATAGCCGTGGCTTGTGCCTGTCTCTGGAGCTCGTTTAGGCGGTGCTCTGAATCTCCTCTTCTCACGCACCCCAAAACAATGTTCTCCTGACTCTTACGAAGTTACAACTTTTTCCTGGACACCCTCCCGCTAGCTGTGGCACACAAGCTCCCTTCAGGCTGTGTTCATGCAGCCAACCCCAGTCCTCTCCCTGGGATCTGACCTCTGAAGCCCGAGCCTCAGCTCCCAGCCCCCACCCGCCCCAGCAGGTGAACAGACAAGTCTCTCAGGCTGGTGAGTGCTGGTCAGCACTGATTCTCTCTGCAGGAATCTCTCCACTTTGCCTTCTTCACCCCTGTTGCTGTTTTCTCCTCCATGGCTCCAAAGATTCCCCCCAACCCACTCCCTGTTTCCACCAGTGAAGGGGCTTCCTAGTGTGTGGAAACTTTTCCGCCTTCACAGCTCCCTCCCACTGGTGCAGGTCTGTGCCTATTCTTTTGTCTCTGTTTTTCCTTTTTTCTTTTGCCCTACCCACGTATGTGGGGAGTTTCTTGCCTTTTGGGAAGTCTGAGGTCTTCTTCCAGGCTTCAGTAGGTGTTCTGTAGGTGTTGATCCACATGTAGATGTATTTTTGATGTATTTGTGGGGAGGAAGGTGATCTCCACGTCTTACTCCTCTGCCACGTTGAATGTCCCTTCCCATTCCCTCCTTCTTAATAACTTACGTCATCTAAATTCATAACACAGCGCTCACCAGAAGATGTCCTCCTACCTTGTTCCTTCTCACACTCCTTTGCTGTTGTCGCCTTTTATCACCTCTTTCATCAAGCTCAGGTTTCAGTCGTCTATCTACACTTACTCCATATCATCTATGTAATGATAATGTTCACATTTTTTGTCTTCAGACTGAAACTTCAGCTGCCTACTTGACACAGCTATTCAGATATCTAATAGGTATCTCAAACTTAAAATGAACTCCTGGTAGAAAAGGAGTTCATTCCCACCTAAACTGTTGGTGGGGAATCCAAGTTGGTACAGCCACTATGGAGAACTATATGGAGGTTCCTCAGAAAACAAAAAATAGTTACCATATGATCCAACAATCCCACTCCTGGGCATACATCCAGACAAAACTCTAATTCAAAAAGATACACGCACCCCTATGTTCATAGCAGCACTATTCACAATAGCCAAGACATGCATAAAACCAAAATATCCATCAACAGATGAATGGATAAAGAAGATGTGATACTTATATACAACAGAATACTACTCAGCCATAAAAAAGAACAAAATAATGCCATTTGCAGGAACAGGGATGCAAATAGAGATTATCATACTAAGTGAAGTAAGTCAGAAAGAGAAAGATAAATACCATATGATATCATTTATATGTGGAATCTAAAATATGACACAAATGAACCTATCTATGAAACACAAACAGATTCACGGACATAGAAAACAGACTTGTGACTGCCAAGGTAGAGGGAGTTTGGCAGGGGAAGGGATGGGGTGGGAGGTTAATTTTAGTACATGTAAGCTATTATATATAGAATAGATAAGCAACAAGGTCCTACTGTATACCACAGAGAACTATATTCAATATCCTATGATAAACCATAATGGAAAAGAAAATATAAAAAAAGAATGAATCACTTTGCTATACAGCAGAAATTAACACAACATTGTAAATCAACTATACTTCAATTTTAAAAAATGAACTGGTATTTCTCCCTGTTCACAAAATCTGCTCTTCCCAGGACCTGTCTCATGTTAGATGACAGTAAAAACCATTTTTACAATTGTTTAGGACAAAAATCTTGCAGTTTTCCTTAATTCTTCTCTTTATCTCATGCACTATATCTACTCTATCATGAAATCCTATAGGCTCAATCTTAAAAAATACATAAAACATCCCTCAATTTCTCTCCACCTCCACTGCTTCACCTTTGACCTGAGCTGACTGACTTCCTCTCTCATCTTAATGCAATGCTACAATAACCTCCTACTGGTCTTCCTGCTTTCACACTTATCCTCCTTCTCCAGTCCATTCTCAACACAAGATTTGAAGTAATTTTCATAAAACAGAAGTTACATCAAGTCACTCTACTGAAAGACCTGAAATTACTCCCCATTTCACTCTGAGTAAAAGCCAAAGTTCTTAAAATGGCTTATGTTAGGTCCTACATGACCCATCCCTCTCTTCCTTCTCATCTAAAAACATTCCATATTTCAAAGAATAGTAGTCAGATTTGACTCATCTGCTTAAGCAATAAACTTTAGGGCTTTCCTTGAACTTTTCTTCCTCACCATCACACCTCTGATCAGTTGCCATGACCTGTTGATTACTCTTTCCTTGTATCTCTCAAATCCATTTATATTTTCCATTGCTGCTCCCTACCTCCCTACCTCCAATCTCATCTCAACTCAAATCTAT
This sequence comes from Tursiops truncatus, assembly GCF_011762595.2. Taxonomy (NCBI): domain Eukaryota; kingdom Metazoa; phylum Chordata; class Mammalia; order Artiodactyla; family Delphinidae; genus Tursiops; species Tursiops truncatus. Next base: position 21,868,452 of record NC_047044.1, on the reverse strand, counting down.
CTGCTACATATTAATACTAAGGTGATGTTTCTAGTTAAATGCTAACCCATTCATATCATCCAAGTCTGTCTACCTCCAAAGGTCTCCCCCTTTACCCATCGTTTTCTGATGATTCTTAAGTGATACTTAGATTACATAATATGTTGCCTAACAAGTAGGAAGCTTTAATTATAATTCAGGCTACTTTTGAAATGGCTCTCTGTTATAATAAATTCATTGGGTCACTTATTCGAAGTGTTTTGAAGCATACAATTCGCTTGTGAGGTGTTATGTATTAGTCTTTGTTCTATTAATACTTGACATTTTTATAAAGATTAATTTTTTGTGCATGCAATCATTTATAAAATAAACAGTAGATTTACCCATTAATTTAGATTATACTTTTAAGTCAAGAAAAAGTCAGCCACCTTGGCATGAGTACAGATGTACAGTAGGCTCTTCTTATCTTAAAACTACTACAGATTTCAAACAAAATAATATTAAAGAAGCAAAAAGAATATTAAGCAATAATGATAATACTAAGTAAGAATATTAATTTCCATAGTTTCCAAAATGCTTCACATAAATAAGCTCATTTATTACTACAACTACCCAAAGAGTAGATATTATTTCCCCTTTTCAGAGGAGCAAATTAAAGATCAGAGAAGTTAAGTGATTTGATGGAAAATATCTAGCAAATCAGTGACAGAACTGACTCAGGAACTTGTTCTCTTTCATTATATACCATGTGCTAATGCCTTTATATTCAGATGCTTAAATACAATATGTAACAAACCATCTAAGTGTAAGATAATGAAATGCTACTTTTTTAAGTAGATAAATGCCCACCTTAAACATTTTATTTTGTGAAATTAAAAGTTTTACTTTTCAATGTAAAACAACTCAGCATTGTCCTTCCACATTATTACTAAATATCAGTCTATTCTAAAATTTTTGATGTAACATGGAGGTGACATATTACATTAAGAAACCATAGTAACATACTATACGAAACCATTTCAACTGTTAAAAGGTTAGATTTTGGTTCTGTTTAAAGGTCAGACCTGAAAATATGATGATGATTACATTTCTCCACACATTTTGGGTGGTGCCATTAAAGTCCTGGCATGAAACCACTATCTTTAATATCTAACCACTGAAAGGCCATTAGTGTATTCAAAAAGAATATTACACCACACTCTGACAAAAATGGTAAGCCTCTACATTGCCACACATGTAGGTGAACGAAAAACACAATGAGATTTATATGAAGATTCCTCTTACGTCCCCTAACTCATAAAGGCTTTGGCTTTAAAAGCTCAAAAATATAGCTGTATAAATGACTACTTTACCTGTATGGCCAGTTCCCTTGTTCTTGACTTCTGTGGTTGCCACAGAAGAGGTGGGTGGACTAACAGGAGGGCTGGAAGTAAAGCTTGTACACCCTGTAGATGTGCTGATTTCAAAATATTCTTGGCCGTGATTCATTCGATGAAAATCCAGAGAAGACACAATAGATGTTCGTTGTTTAGGCTAAAATAAATGAGCATGATGAGAGTATTAATATGATCATGTTCCTCTTCAGCCCAATCTCCCCATCAATTTAATCTAAGTGATATTTTTCAGTTAAACTGTCTGTTTTTTATATACAAAATATACTTGTGCTTCACAGAGAGACATTAAATAATCCCTTGATTAGTTAAATAATAAAAAACTGTTTAATGAAAAAATATCATGGCATAGTTGATAAAGTAAGTTAGACTTTTTGTTAGATTTTCCCAGAAGACTGCAAAAATACAGTGCGCAGAATTTCTCTTAATGATCTATTCAGAATGTTGCAATTTTGAGTCACCTTTCATTCAACTAATACTTATTAAGGACTTGGCATTTGCCAGACTCTGAGGATATAGAATCTAATAATAAAAGGGCCCTTACAACATTGAAACATAATTAAGGCAGTTCCATTTTTTTTTATTCTCTATATAGTCCAAGGAATTGGTGGCATTAGATATTGTCCCCAAGTACCATATGCTGGGATTTCATCATTAGAATTAAGTAAAGTTGTATAGCACATTTTCCAGGATCTAAGAATCTACTTGGTATTTGTAGTGGAATTTGATCTTCTTTTTTAAGGATTTAAATTAACCCCCAAATAGCAAGAAAAGTCAATTTAAACACAAAAGGTAAAATCATGGAGTAACAGCAGATATATTCTATACCCTTTATCAGTAATGGATTATTCCCTAGAGCAGTTTTCTGGTTTTTCCCACAATTTTAATTATATTCACTTTTTTTTTCCTGCTTAGCAGAGCTTCAAACATCATCCTTCAGAAAAGCTGCAGTCTCTTTGGCTCTTAGGACTGTGCACATTTCCTAAGAATTAATCCAAGTTTTCTTACTTTTTATTCTTCTTATTCATATTAATGAAATATTAACAATCTCTTGTAATGCTTGATAAGAGATTAACTACAATCGCTTTGTAATAGTTTATTGTACTTTACTTTCCCCAAAGTACAATGAACTTTTGGTTTACTAACACTTTCACTGCCCTAAAATACTTGCTAATTTTATCACTGAATTCCACAATTATTTTCCTGCAGAATATTCAAGTTACCCTGTCTCTTCCAGCTCATGTTTTTTTTTTATAAAGTACACATCACTTAGTCTATAATCTAAAATAGACAATGATATTGAAATGTATTTTACAGAGCTTTTTTTACATAAGGTGTGCAGATTATCATAATATGCTTTATACTTTCACCATTGCATTATTTTTATGGGAGAGGTTGAAAGGCATATATATTGTTACACAAGAGGGTAAGTCATTTATTATTATGACACATGAACTCAGTAATGAAATTCAAATTAGTACCCACATAGGACTCAGTTGCTTTTGAAGTATGAAAGACTGGGGTTCAATGTCAGACTTGGTTTCTCATGAAATGTCTCTCCTTGGGGGTACTGAATCTCAATTCATATTCAATGTTCTTTCTACTAGACTATATAACAGCAATTAAAAGGCATGGAATATGACACTGGCTGCAATGGAAACACAGGCGTGTCCATCATTGTGGTTTTGTTTCATTGTGTTGTGTTTTGCTTTTGTTTCACTTTGTATAAAGGCAACAGACCAAATTTATATAATGTTCCCTCTCATAAACATTACAAGGATCAAGCCAACTGATATGTATGACTCCTTTACTTATGTGTCTTAAATACGTTTCTGAACTTTGACCACCCAACGTTTTAAATGCATGAAAAGCGCAATTTGTTATGCAATCATAAAAGCAAACAAACTATTCTTCTGCATTAATTCATTGTACAAATATTTGCTGAGTGTATACTAAATTGTGGATACCTTGGTAAGCAGTATGATAGGAATAAAATGAGTAAGCCATTGTCCCTCTTCTCCAGGTGATTATAGACTTGAAGTGGGAGGAGGGATGGTGCATGAGGGAAGAGACAAGCAATCCAAGGATTATGTGTCAGTATAGTATAGTAGAGTGATAAGCGTCATGATAAGTGGACACAAAATATAAAAGGTGAAACTCTACTTTATGGAGGGGATTGGGAAAGGCTTCCACAAGCAGGTGATTGATGGCTGAGTTGATTCTTGATGAAGCAGAGGTGGTAAGCAAACAAAAGAGGATGGGGAGAAGGAGAGCGCAAACTGCAAACAGTTCAGTATGGCTGTAGAGCAGAGTATGCTAAGGTAGTGATGGATTCAAGCCATGAGATATTGGATGTTGCAGGGGGACAAATCATAAAGGCCTCTAATGCCATATTAAGGAGTTTGGTCTTTAACCTGAATATTTTAAGGAACCACTGGATGATTTCTAAGCAAGAGGGTTTCATAGTTTGGTTTGTATTTCAGTAAAATCATTTGAGCAGTTTAGAGAATGAACAGGTAAGGGCAGAATTTGAGGAAGGGAGACTAATTAGGAGGATGTTACAGAATTCCAGCCAAGACATAATGGGGTCCTGAGGTAAAGCAGCTGCAACAGTGTTGGAGATAGCAGATGTTTTTAGGAGATGCTAATGTGGTTATAGCTCTTTAGATATTGGCGTCTGATTGGATGTGTAGGTTGATTTTAAGGGAGGAGTCTAGGGTGGCTCATAGATTTCTCAATTGGGTAGATGCTAAATGATAAGGTTATTTTTGTGGGAAATACAAATGTATACACTCCTATACCAGAAGTACACAAGATATATGCTTGGATGCTATTGGGACTCAGAATAGACTTCTTAGTCTATACGGTTATGCAAATCTACATGATATTTCCCTTTCTTTCTTTGAACAGAGTACTATGATCTCACTTGTATCATAGCTTCAAATAACATATCTGGAGGAAGGGAGACAGGCTAATGGAAATTCTAAAGGGAAGAAACCATTGATCATCTGACCTCATTCTTATTTGCTTCTTCAGAACTGCCTATAGGTTATCATTAGCCAGCTTCAGGAACATTGAGGCAGTGAGGAGTCATTGCCCGAAGTTCTCTGAGCATCTGAGATGATGAAAAATGAGAATCATTATATGTTAGTCATGCTCTAAGAAAGGGATCAGCAAACTATGACCTGTGGTCCAAATCTGGCCTGCCTCCTGTTTATGAAAATAAAGTTTTATTAGAATACTATGTTCATTCATTCACTTATTGTCTCTGACTACTCTCAACACTACAATGATAGATTTGAGAAGTTGTGACACAGGCCATATTATCCACAACACCTAAAATATTTACTGTCTGGTTCTTCAGAGAAAAAGTTGGCCAACTCCTGTTTTAAGGGATCATTTTACACATCATTTTAGTGCTCAACAAAACCACAAGCTAGGTTCCCTTTTATTTCCCAGCCTTATGTGCATTTAGGTTGAGGCCATGTAACTGACTGATTGACCTGTTAGTAGAAGTGAGCCTTCTCCATCCCTCTCTTACTCTCCAGATGATGTAGTTGCAAGATGAAGTAGGGTCATTCAACCCAACTTGGGCTTTATGAGAAGTTGAAATAAACATCCTTTATGTTAAACTATTGAGATTCTGGGTTTGCCTGTGGTGGCCCTAGAACTACTTATCCTAACTAGCACAGAATGCAGTGGCTCACTTAAATGATTTACTCATGATTACATAAGTAGTTAGCACAAAGGGCTTAGATTGGAAGGAATGTTCATGTATTCAAACCTAGAGACAAGTAGATGGTGCCTCAAAACACAAAGGACAGAGGCAGAATTAAAAAGAGATATCTGGGGGCTTCCCTGGTGGCGCAGTGGTTGAGAATCCGCCTGCCAATGCAGGGGACACGGGTTCGATCCCTGGTCCAGGAAGATCCCACATGCCGCAGAGCAACTAAGCCCATGTGCCACAACTACTGAGCCTGTGCTCTCGAGCCCGTGAGCCACAACTACTGAGCCCATGTGCCACAACTACTGAGCCCATCTGCCACAACTACTGAAGCCCATGCACCTAGAGCCCATGCTCTGCAATGAGAAGCCACTGCAATGAGAAGCCTGCGCACTGCAACGAAGAGTAGCCCCTGCTCATTGCAACTAGAGAAAGCCCGTGTGCAGCAGCGAAGACCCAACACAGCCAAAAATAAATAAATAAAATAAATAAAAATTTATTTTTAAAAAAGAGATATCTGTGTGGGGAAATAATAGCAATGGGAGAAAAGAATAAAGAGATGGTAGTGATATTAAAAATGGAGATAAAAGAGGATGGGTCTGGAATATTTGTTTAAACTTTCATTTTAATATATTCTGTTTTTAAAAAACTATTCTGATGGAATCCTGCTAAGTCATTCAGTATAAGAAAAAAAAAAGCGTTTTCACAAATTCACTGAAATTACTAGTGGAATTTGCCAAGTTTTAATGTTTAAGATAAGTGGGACCTCTAAAATATCTCCCCTGCCTCCATGGTCCAGCACTCATATCTTTCTAGCTTCCAAAGGACTTGTTCCCACACATATTTACTTAACTAGAGATAGCAAACTATAGATCATGGGCCAAACCCAGGCTTCTGACTATTTTTGTAAAGCATGTGAGCTAAAAATATTTTTTACATCTTTTAATGGTTGAAAAAAATGGAAGAATAATATTAGTGACAGGTAAAAATTATATAAAACCCAAATTGCAATGTTTATAAATAAAGTTTTATCAGAACATAGTCATGCTCATTCACTTATATTTCATGCGATTGTAGCAGAGCTGAATAGTTGCAGCAGAGACCATAGGACTCACAAAGCCTATTTTATTCTCTGGTCCCATACAGAAAAGGTTGGTGATCCCTGCTATGCAGTGATTAGGGAATATCTCTGAGGACCTGAAACTGAGTAGACACATGAATGATTGTGAGTCAAGGCTAGCTACATGGAGTTGCTGGACGCAGTACAACATGGAAATGTGGGGCTCTTTGTTCCAAAAGCAGGGAAAAAAGTTTTTCCTTTATTCCATGGTCTCTCTCTAGATCTGTCATGGTGCTTTTATTTGCCACTTACTGTTGTATTCCCTTGGGCACAGGGACACTTAACAGGATGAGCGGAGACCCTCACAGGCACCCAGGGGTTTTGCCCTGCAACTCAGTACATATACTCAATCTTGACCATCCCCACACTCAGGGTCTCAGTGCTGTATCAGCAGTTGGTGAGCTGGCTGGGAGCACTAGGGTTGGGGGGTCAGGTGGCCAAGAATCCTACCTAGTAATATGGGGAGATGGCGGGAGCTGGGACCACAGATGAGCCAAGGCTCCAAGCCCCAGCACGTGATCCATCTTCCCACAGACTTCACTTACAAAATACAAATTCAGAGATAAGAATTAAGAATTTTAGACAGCTATGCAAAAGCATTACACCCCAAGCATAGGGCCCTTCTTAGCGTGGGGCCTATTGAGACTGCACTGGTCCCACATCAATGAAGCCAGTGCCAGCTTAGTTATTACCTTAAAGGGACTAATGTGTGAATTTACTGGTGTCACATACAGGATAGCACACATCCTCTACCCTTATTTTGGATTATCTTCATCAGTCAGAACCAAGTTCCTAAGAATATCTTTATGCTGTATCAAAATATAAATGAAATACAACATTCTGATGCAATACTAAGAATTTCATAACATTACTGTAACCCAGACAGATATGATTCACATATGAATAAGATGAGAACACAAAATTCCTAACTAGAATGAGATTCAGGTAATGTGTACATTTATTTCCAAATTTTCTCTGGATTGAAACCTAAGTTTCAAATATCCACTTCTATGTTTCCTCTGCTATTTTCAAATTATTTAAACTAATGGACATTTTAAAAAATCCACTTACTTGGATTTAAGTGGATTTTAAGTCATTTGAATTCATTTAATTTAATTATAAAGGGACCTCATCAACCTCCTTAAAAAAATGTCAAATAGGACTACAGGGATACAGTGGTGTCAGCACAAAGAAAAAGTGGTGCTAACAAAAGTCAATATTGTTGACTTTATTGATATTAAATTATCCAATTTAATATTAAATTATCCAAGCAAAACCAAGGTTCAAAATGAGTTCCCAGAGAAAACAGCTGAATGTCAGAAGATTAGCAAGTGGCATCAGTAGAAATACATGGAGATGACAGACTTCCTAGACACTGGCCCACTGATAAATTATATCAACACAAAACGATGTCCTGTCAAGTCAGTGGCAATAAAATTAGATGCCTTCTTATACTTTTTAAAATGGGGATGAGGTGGGGTGGTAAAAATGGGAAGCTAGACCAGTAGTATTTTTAGAACTTTAATCAACCTGAAATATTTTGTGTATATGGTACATGGTGACAAATTTAATTCTAAGTATTTTTTCCACCAAATGATAGCCTACTGTCCCAATACCATCACTTATTTCTTTACTGATTTGAAATGCCACCTTTATCATATACTAAATTTCCAAATATAGACTGGGTTTACATTTTTGGACTCTACTGTGTTCCCACTGATCTATTCCTGTGCTAGTACCACACTCTCTTAATAACTGTTGTGGCTTCTTCTCCTACGTCTAGAGTTCATATTAAATGGATATTGAATCTCTTTGATCTTTCTTGTTTTATATTCTGGGATATTTTACTATTTGGTGTTCTATAATTTATTCAAAAAATACTACTGACCATCAACCATGTGTCAGGCACTGTTCTAGGCTCTGGGGAATACATCAGAACAAATTAGATTAAGGCATGAAACATTTAGGCATATTATTATGACTTTAGGTATGATGATCCTATTTTTAATTTTCAATAACATTTCTTATTTTCCAAGTTAAAAAAATAACTTGTTTTCCATTAAAAAATGACCTGTTCCTAATTTTCTGAGTTCAATAATCTCCCAAATCTTTCTGAGGAAACTGATTACAATCTTTCTCTGGCATTAATTTTTGTTTTTCTCAGAGGTCATTTACTTTATTTGTTGATCTTGGTTCCTCTCTTTTTGGTTGCTAATTTTCCTCAAATATCTGGTGTTCCTGGTAAACCATTTTTGTTTACCTAGGATACTGCTTCATTTCTCTCTCCTACTCCAGTTCCCACAGTAGGGGCTTCACCTGACTTCACCTTACTGAGAGAGTTATTACCATGTGGTAGGAAAATAAAGTCAACTGCTCCATGTATAAGCTGTTGAGGTGTTTTACTTGTTGGGACTAATCCCTGCCTAAATCCAACACCATTTTTTTTTAACATCTTTACTGGAGTATAATTGCTTTACAATGGTGTGTTAGTTTCTGCTGTATAACAAAGTGAATCAGCTATACGTATACGTATATTCCCATATCTCTGCCCTCTTTCGTCTCCCTCCCACCCTCCCTATTCCACCCTTCTAGTTGGACACAAAGCACCGAGCTGATCTCCCTGTTCTATATGGCTGCTTCCCACTAGCTATCTATTTTACATTTGGTAGTGTATAAGTCCATGCCCCTCTCTCACTTCATCCCAGCTTACCCTTCCCCATCGACAGATGAATGGATAAAGAAGATGTGGCACATATGTACAATGGAATATTACTCAGCCATTTGTTTTTATCTTTCAAAAGTTCCCAAATGCCTCTAATAGCATCATTCCCTGCTTTTCATCACTACTATGGATTTATTCTTATTTTTATATTTATTTTACCATTTTAATTGCATGTAAGGGTGGAGAAGATGCAAATAGTTGGGATCAGTTCAACATGTTGAGTTAGAATTCTCATATTTTTCTGTCTTGATCACTTTTAAAACAGTATAAAGAAGGGATTTGATGGAGTGCAGACAATAGCTCAGTAAAGGGTAGATACTATTAAACTTTTTATTATAGATGTCATGCAAATTGGAAACAGTTTATATTTTTCTTTCTTTGTAGTGAAAGGAAAAAAACTTTAAAATGGGGTACAATTTTTTATCATGGATATAATAGTTAATATGATTAAGACTTTTTCTAAAGATATAGAACTTATCTTCAGGTAAGAAAACTGACCCCTGTCATACAACGTATTCAAACTTTAATTGGAAAGACTACATGCAGCCATGAAAGGGTAATAAAAGCTGTGATTTTTATTCTAGTTTTATTCAATACAAGTGTTAAGTAGCTCTGGAGTCAGTGTAGACACTGAAGAACTGGAGAGCCTTTGATCTCTAAACCATGAGGTTTACTCTTATAGAAGCTTCCCCCAGCATTAAAATAGTCATGACCATCTCGCAAAAAGTATTTTTTGAATTAGGCATTTCAAATATCTATGCATTAGTATTTCAAAGATGCTCAAGTCAAATTCAAATGTGTCCAAAATTACAAATAAGGCCAGTTTTATTTCCCAAATTTAGTTTCTTTAAAAAAAAATTTTTAATGATTTGCTTCAGTTTAAGAACAGCAGGAGTTTAATTATGCAATGGATTATAGAAGACAGGTTCTGAGCAGCCCAAATGGGAAGTTCATATCACTGTGTAAGTGAAAGAAAATTTTTTTACAAATAAAGGTGCATGTTGCTTTTATTTTTACAACTTAATTTTTTACACTAGTTGTTTGGAGATAATTGTAGATTCACATGCAGTTGTAAGAAATAATACAGAGAAATTGCATGTGCACTTTTCCTGGTTTTCCCCACAGATAATTAAAACTATAGTACAACATCACAACCAGGATATAGACATTGATACAGCCAAGAAAAAGAACAATTCCACAAGGATCCCTCCTGTTACCCTTTTACAGCCACACCTACTTCTCTCCTGCTCCCATTTCCTCCTTAACTCCTGGCAACCACTAATCTGTTCTCTATTTCTATAATTTTGTCATGCCAAGAATGATGAACAAATAGAATCATACAGCATGTAACCTTTAGGGATTGGTTTTTCTCAGCATAGTAATTTTCTAGAGACTCATCCAAACTGTTGTGTGTATCAATAGCTTTTTTTTTTTTTAATGCTGAGTAGTATTCAATGTTATGGATGTACCACACTTTAATTAACCCACTGAAGGACATCTGGTTTGCTTCCAGTTTTCAAGTATTGGGAATAGTGCTGCTATAAACATTCATGCACAGGTTCTTTTGGTGAACATAAGTTTTTATATAGCTGGGATGGATTCTCAGGAGTGCACATGCTGGGTAGTACGGTAGTAATGTGTTTAATGTTTTAAGAAACTGCCAAACTGTTTTCCAGATTTGTTGTACCATTCATATCCTTGCCAGCATTTGGTGGTGTTACTACTTTTGATTTTAGCCATTCTGATTGGAGTACAGTGACATCCCATTGTTATTTTAATTTGCTTCTCCTTATCTGTTAATAAATTTGAATACCTTTTCATGTGCTTATTTGCCATCTGTATATCCTCTGCAGTGACATGTCTCTCCATGTCTGTTGTCCATTTTCTAATTAGATTGATTGCTTTTACAGTGTTTAGTTTTTCTCTCATCCAATTTTATTTTGTTTCATTATTTTTTAATTGAAGTATAGTTGATTTACAATGTTGTGTTAGTTTCAGGTGTACAGCAAAGTGATTCAATATATATATTCAATATATATACTCAGTGTATATATATATATACACCAAATATAGTTCTCTGCACTACAGAGTAGGTCCCTGTTGTTCATCTATTTTATATAGAGAGTGTGTGTATGTTAATCCCAACTCCTAATTTATCCCTCCCCCCACCTTTCCCCTTTGATAACCATAAGTTTGTTTTCTATATCTGTGAGTCTATTTCTGCTTTGTAAATGAGTTCATTCATATCACTTTTTTTAGATTCCACATAAAAGTGATGTTATATGGTATTTGTCTTTCTCTGTTTGACTTACTTCACTTAATATGATAATCTCTAGGTCCAACCATGTTGCTGCAAATGGCATTATTCATTATTTTATGGCTAACTAGTATTCCACTGTGTATATATACCACATCTTCTTTATCCATTCAGCTGTCGATGGATATTTAGGTTGCCTCCATGTCTTAGCTATTGTAAATAGTGCTGCTATGAACATTGGGGTGCATGTATCTTTTTAGATTAGTTTTCTCCAGAAATATGCCCAGGAGTTGGGATGCTGGAGCCTATCGTAACTCTATTTTTAGTTTTTAAAGAAATCTCCAAACTGTTCTCCATAAGTGGCTGCACCAATTTACAATTCCTACCAATTGGAGATTAATTCCTTGACGGTTGCATTGTTTGCATATATTTTCTCCCAATTTTCTCCCAATTTGCATATATTGTCTTTTTGTTTTGTTTATGGTTTCTTATGTTTTGCTCTAGGAGTTTTATAGTACCCAGTATTATTACATTTAAGTCTCTGATCCATTTGGAGTGGATTTTTGTATATCATGTTAGAGAATGTTCTAATTTCATTCTTCTGCATGTAGCTGTCCAGGTTTCCCAGGACCACTTATTGAAGAGACTGTCTTTTTTCTATTGTAAATTCTTGCCTCCTTTGTCATAGATTAAACATAAGTGCATGGATTTATTTCTGGGCTTTCTATCCTTTTCCATCAATCTACCTGTTTTTGTGCCAGTACCATACTGTTTTGATTACCGTAGCTTTGTAGTATACTCTGAAGTCAGGGAGTCTGATTCCTCCAGCTGTATTCTTCTCTCTCAAGATTGTTTTGGTTACTCAGGGTGTTTCATATTTCTATATAAATTTTAGAATTTTTCATTCTAGTTCTGTGGAAAATGCCATTGGTGATTTGATAGGGGTTGCACTGAATCTGTAGACTGCCTTGGGTAGTATGGTCATTTTTAAAATATTGATTTTTCCAGTCCAAGAACACAGTATATCTTTCCATTTGTTTGTGTCATCTTCAATTTCTTTCATCAGTGTCATAGTTTTTGAAGTACAGGTCTTTTGCCTCCTTAGGTAGGTTTATTCCTAGGTATTTTATTCTTTTTGATTCGATGGTAAATGGGATTCTTTCCTTAACTTCTCTTTCTGATCTTTTGTTGTTTGTGTAGAGAAATGCAACAGATTTCTGTGCATTAATTTTGTATCCTGAAACTTCACCAAATTCATTGATGAGCTCTAATAGTTTTCTGGCAGTGTCTTTAGGATTTTGTATAGTATCGTGTCATCTGCAAACAGTGACGGTTTTACTTCTTCTTTTCCAATTTGGATTCCTTTTATTTCTTTTTCTTCTCTGATTGCTGTGGCTAGGACTTCCAAAACTATGTTGAATAAAAGTGGCGAGAGTGGGCATCCTTGTCTTGTTGCTGATCTTAGAGGAAATACTTTCAGCTTTTCACCATTGAGTATGATGTTAGCTGTGGGTTTGTCATATATAGTCTTTATTATGCTGAGGTATGTTCCCCCTATGCCCATTTTCTGGAGTGTTTTTTTTTACATAAATGGATGTTGAATTTTATCAAAAGCTTTTTCTGTATCTATTGAGTTGATCACATGGTTTTCATTCTTCAATTTGTTAATGTGGTGTATCACAATGATTGATCTGTGGGTTTTGCTAGTATTTTTTTGAGGATTTTTGCATCAATGTTCATTAGTGATAGTGACCTTTTATTTTCTTTTTTTTGTGATATCTTTGTCTGGTTTTTGGTATCAGGGTAATTAATGGTGGCCTCACAGAATGAGTTCAGAAATGTTCCTTCCCCTGCAATTTTTTGGAATAGTTTGAGAAGGAGAGGTGTTAACTCTTGTCTAAATGTTTGGTAGAATTCATCTGTGAGGCCATCTGGTTCTGGACTGTTGGTTATTGGGAGTTTTAAAATTACTGATTCAATTTCATTACTGGTAATTGGTCTGTTCATGTTTCCTATTTCTTCCTGCTTCAGCCTTGGGAGAGTCTACCTTTCTAAGAATTTTCCCATTTCTTCTAGGTTGTCCATTTTATTGGCATATAGTTACTTGTAGTAGTCTCTTATGATTCTTTGTATTTCTGTGGTGTCAGTTGTAACTTCTTTTTCATTTCTGATTTTACTGATAGAATTGATTTGGGTCCTCTCCCTTTTTTTCTTGATGAGTGTGGCTAAAGGTTTATCAATTTTGTTTATCTTTTCAAAGAACCAGCTTTTAGTTTCATTGATCTTTTCTATTGTTTTTTAGTCTCTATTTCATTTATTTCTGCTGTGATCTTTATGATTTCTTCCCTTCTACTAACTTCGGGTTTTGTTTGTTCTTCTCTAGTTGCTTTCGGTGTAATGTTAGGTTGTTTATTTGAGATTTTTCTTGTTTCCTGAAGTAAGCTTGTATCACTATAAACTTCCCTCTTAGAACTATTTTTGCTGTGTCCCATAGGTTTTAAAGATTTTTTTTTTTAATGTGGGCCATTTTTAAGGTCTTTTTTGAATTTGTTACAATACTGCTTCCATTTTATGTTTTGGTATTTTGGTCACAAGCCATGTGGGATCTTTGCTCCCCAACCAGAGATTGAACCCACACCCCCTGCATTGGAAGGCGAAGTCTTTAACCACTGGACTGCCAGGGAAGTCCCTCCCATAGGTTTTAGATCATTGTGTTTTGGTTTTTTTTTTTGCAGTATGCGGGCCTCTCACCGCTGCGGCCTCTCCTGCTGTGGAGCACAGGCTCCGGACGCGCAAGAGAAGAGATGTGGAAGAGATGCTTGATATGATTTCAATTTTCTTAAATTTACCCAAGGCTTGTTTTGTGGCCCAGCATGTGATCTATCTTGGAGAATGTTCCATGTGCACTTGAAAAGAATGTGTATTCTGCTGCTTTTGGATGGAATGCTCTATAAATATCAACTAAGTCTATCTGGTCTAATGTGTTTTCAAGTCCGGTGTTTCCTTACTGATTTTCATCTGGATGTAAGTGGGGTGTTAAAGTCCTCCATTATTATTGTCCTCCACTTCTCCTTTTATGTTTGTTAACATTTGGCTCATATATTGAGGTGCTCCTATGTTGAGTGCATATATATTTATGATTGATATGATCTTCTTCTTGGATTGACACTTTGATCATTACAGAGTGTCCTTCCTTGTCTCTTGTAACAATCTTTATTTTAAAATTTATTTTGTCTGATATGAATATTGCTACTCCAGCTTTCTTCTGATTTCCATTTGCATGGAATACCTTGTTCCATCCCCTCACTTTCAATCTGTATGTGTCTCTAGATCTGAAGTGAGTCTCTTACAGACATATATATGAGTCTTGTTTGTGTACCATTCAGCCACTCTATGTCTCTTTGTTGGAGCATTTAATCCATTTACATTTAAGGTAATTATCAATATGTATATTCTTATTGCCATTTTGTTAATTGTTTTGGTTTCGTTTTTGCAGGTCTTTTTCCCCCCTTTCTTCCTTTGTTCTCTTCTCTTGTGATATGATGACTATCTTTAGTGTTATGTTTCAATTCCTTTTTTCTTTTTCATCTGTATATCTACTATAGTTTTTTGATTTGCAGTTTCCATGAGGTTTTAATATAGCAGTCTATATATATTCATGATTGTTTTAAGTTGCTGACTTCTTAATTTCAAATGCATTTAAAATAGCCCACATGTGTGCTCTCATCCCATCACAATTACTGTTATTGGTATCATATTTTACATCTAGTTGTTTTGTGTACCCCTTAATTGCTTATTATGGATACAGATGATTTTACTACTTTGTCTTATAACCTCCCTACTAGCTTTGTGTGTGGATGAGTCCCTACCTTTACTGTATGTTTGCCTAACCCTAACCCTAACCCTAAACTGGTGAGCTTTTCCATTTTATAATTTTTCTTGTTTCTAGTTGTGGCTTTTTCTTTTCTGCCTAGGGTAGATCCTTTAGCATTTGTTGTAAAGCTGGTTTGGTAGTGCTGAATTCTTTTAGCATTTGCTTGTCTGTAAAGCTTTTGATTTCTCCACCAAATATGAACAAAAGCCTTGCTGGGTAAAGTATTCTTGTTTGTAGACTTTTCTTTTTCATTACTTTAAATACATCGTGCCATTCCCTCTGGTCTGCAGTTTCTGCTAAAAAATCAGCTGATAGTCTTATGAGAGTTACCGAAATGTTATTTTTTACTTTTCCCTTGTTGCTTTTAATATTCTTTAACTTTGATTTTTGTCATTTTGATTACAATGTATCTTGGTGTGTCCCTCTTTGGGTTAATCCTGTATGGTACTCTGTGCTTCCTGACTTTGAGTGACTGTTTCCTTTCCCAGGTTAGGGAAGTTTTCAGTTATTATCTCTTCAAATATTTTCTCAGACCCTTTCTCTCTCTCTTCTCCTTCTGAGACCCCTACAATGCGAATATTAGCACACTTGATATTGTCCCAGAGGTCTCTTAAACTGTCCTCATTTCTTTTCATTCTTTTTTCTTGTTTCTGTTCTGTGGTAGTGATTTTCATTACTCTGTCTTCCAGCTTATTGATTCACTCTTCTGCCTCATTTAGTCTACTAATGATTCCTACTAGTGTATTTTTCATTTCAGTTATTGTATTGTTCAACTCTGTTTGGTTGTTCTTCATAATGTCTCTTTGTTAAAAACTTCTAACTTCTCACTCTGTACATACATTCTCCTCCTGAGTTACTGGATCATCTTTACGATCATTACTTTGAACTCTTTCTCAGGTAGACTGCTTATCTCCATGTCACTTAGTTGTTCTTCCAGGATTTTATCTTGTTCCTTCATCTGGAACATATTCCTCTTCCATCTCATTGTGTCTATGTTGCTATCTGTATTTTTATGTATATGGTAGGTTAGTTACATTTCTCAACCTTAGAGAAGTGGCCTTCTGTAGGAGAACTCAATAGGTCTCAGTAGTGTACTCCCTTTTCAACACCCAAGGGCCAGGGGTCAGCTTGTCCTAGGGTAGGGTTTGGCCTGTATTTGCAGACTTATTATGCAGGCTGTGCGATGGTAGTTTTCTTGCTTCCGGTGTCTGCCCCCTGGTGGGTGAAGCTGGTCTACAAGTTTCCTGGTAGCAGGGGTTGGTGCCTGTCCACTGGTGGGTGGAGCTCGGTCTTGGCCCTCTGGTGGCAGGACCATGTCAAGGGGCATGTATAGAGGTAGCCTGTCTGTTGATGGGTGGGGCTGTGTCTCTGCCCAGTTAGTTCTTTGGACTGAGGCATCTTAGCCCTGGAGCCTATAGGCTCTTGGGTGGGGCCAGGCCTTGATGCTAACAAATAAAGGTGTGGTATGCACTGCATTTTATTCTAACAAAAATTATTCTGCTTTTTAGTTCTCAATTTACATCATTACTTTACTAATAGTAGCTCTCATTAAATACACATTGTGCCAGGTATCCTACATATTTTTCCCTGCAGACACCAAAATAGCTCTACTAAAGTACATATTATTTACCACATTTTACAGACGGGGAAATTGAAACTTCTCAGAGGACACTCTAAATTTCAAAGAGTTTTAGAATCTAGCTCTCTCAATACTTCAAAGCAATGCATACACGTCACGTTACACCATGCTACCTTTTCTCTATAATTGCCCAAAATGTCTTTCTATATAATAAAAATAATGTTTTTTTGTTTGTTTGGTAAGTAAATGATATCTTAAAAGAACGTTTTCCCCAGGATATTTGTAAAAGCAACTGCCATAAGGGTTATCACCAAGAAGTAAATAAATAGTAGAAGGGAGAAAGAAGTTAAGGTTTCAACCAGAAAGATGTGACAAACAAGTACTTACATGAATGAATTTAAGATGACATGAAGTTTTAAGAATAAGTACATAGAACTTCCCTTGGAATAAAATGTAATCAGTGTTATAGGAATTTATGTCATAGGATGATAGAGATTTTTTTTAAATGAAAATAAGCATTCAAATTAATTTTAGCTAAAAATTTCAACTCCTTTTTGTGCTAAGTATTTTTGAAAATATTTATCAAAATTCACATTAATAAAAGTTTTTCTTTTCTCCCTGTCGCATCTCTGGCAAAAGAATACTTGAAAGGCTGACAGGAAGGAATATATGGATATAAAGTGAGTATTTTTTAAAACCCATAAACTTAGTAACCAATTTCTAAATAATCAAGAATTGGCAAGAGTTATATATAAACTTTGCTTGGAGTTCCCTTAAAGAAACAAAAGCATTAAATTCTGATATGGTCTCTAACTATAAAATCTCTTCCTTCATCCTTATATCAATGAGCAAATTGAGCACTCAATTCATTAGTGTCCTAAATTCAAAAGCACCTGTATGTTTCCTGCTCGTTCCTATGGATAAAACTTATAGACACCTATTAGCAAGACAGAATGGGTGACATCCCTGGTGGTCCAGTGGTTAAGATTCCTTGTTTCCATTGCAGGGGGCATGGGTTCAATACCTGGTTGGGGAAGTGAGATCCCGCATGCTGCGTGGTGTGTCCCCAAAAATTAAAATAAAACATTTTAAAAAGACAGAATGGGATTTGGAGCAAGGCAGAGTTAGATTCAAATCCTAGTGCTGGTATTTACAGTTCAGTATTTGCATATGTAAATAGGGATAATTATCGTCTGGTTAATTGAGATAATGTAAATGAAGCACCAAGATAATGCCGACTTCAGAGTAAAGGAGTGATAAATATTTGTTGTCTTCCCTTACTGCAACATTTAGCATAGATGAGACACTGATAAGTTAAAGCATAATACAGATCTCTTAACAACTGTCAGAATCACTAAATTAAATGGAGAGGACAGTGGCAGGACCCCACTGATACATTACCATTTGCAGAGTGAGTGTTTAAGAGAAAGTGGGAGTCAGTCAGTTTGGAAGAAAATACAGCACATAGACTTATTTTATCAGTATTTAAAATAGCTGTTCTGGAAACTGTAAGGAGTGCCTAAAGCAGAAAGCTGTCAGGGGGGTCTCTGATGGGAAGTAAGTGACAGAGGCCCTGGTAGAACTTCTCTAAACAGCTACCCATCCCTGATTTGGAGAAATGAGGACTCAAGGCACTGATGGATCATGGAGCTGGGGAGAAAGCACACTCCCAATAATCTCTATTACTCCCCTGTGGATAAACAATTTTATAAAGGATGGTATTTATTAGGAGGTCCAGGAACCTCAGTGGTGACTTCATCAAGAAGAAAGTTAGGAGGTTGTTAGAAGTTTGAATAGCATGCACCAGATAGCAACTCTGGAGAAAGAAGTTGGTCATTAGATACATTTTAAACCCAAACAAAACATAAAGTTGGGTATCAATGTTCCTTGATGCAGTGGCTCACTAAACACAGAGAAAAATCAGTGGAAAATAATTTCTCTGCTGGGACAGCTCAAGCTTGGCTCTATCATCTTCTGCACTTACCAGGTGAAAGAGTACCAAGCAATATTGACTAAAAGACAGACACAGTGCCTTCCCTCATGGACCTCATATTCTAGGGAACAAGACAGACATGGAGTGGAAAGGTGAAAAGTGCTGTGAAAAACTAGAGCATGCTAGGAAGACACAGAATGAGGGATCTAATATAACTTGGGGTATAAGGAACAGCTTATTTAAGGAAGTGACATTTTAGTTGCTACCTGAGGGAGGTGTATTTATTTCAGTGTAATATTATAAGCAGGGAAATAGGGTTTGTGATTGTTATATGTTTATTATGGAGTATATACTTTATCAATATAAAAAATTCTGCTTCCTCCTAATGCATTTTATCTAGAATTCTACTTTGTCTGTTTTAAATATTTTTGACAACTACATTTCATTTTGCACATAATAAATGCTTTTCCACATTAAGTTTTTAGTATTTTTCTTTTACTTTTTAAAATATGTGTCACTTTCAAACATCGTACTTTAGTCTGCATTTTGATGCAACAATCTTTTCTCAAAATGGAACTCTTTAACACTACATTTCCTAAATGTAACTGTCCTGTTTAGTCTCACTTCTGTCATCTTATTTTATAATGTTTATTTTTGTTTTGCTTTTTTCTATTTATTTTTTTATTCTTCCTCCTTCTCCTTCCCCTCTCCTTCCCTCCTTTCCTTCCCTTCCTCATTTTCTTCTTTCTTTCTTAAATGACTGGGATATTCTAATTGTGCTAGTAGCAGCAGTGTTAAAATCCCCCATGTCATCAAACATTGTCCTATCTTAAGGATTACCTGGAAAATACGTTAGAACCTATATAACTATAATGTGCCATGGATATTATCATCACTTGTGACCCTTTATAGACTACATCTTCTTCACTTTCCAGTATAACTCTTCTATGCAAGTAGAAGGGCATGATCAAGGCTGAGAACCAAAATTGTGTGATAAACGGGAAGCCCATCTCCATCTTCCAGAAGCAAGATCCCAACAACCGAAAAAAGAATAATGCTTGTGCTAAGTATATGGTGGTTTTCACTGGTATCTTCACACCCTGGAGAAGACTGAGGCACACCTAAAGAACAGAGCCAAGGGGGTCATCATCTCTGCCACTCTATCAATGTCCCTGTGTTTGTGATTATAAGGAACCATGAGAACTGTGATAACTCCCTCAAGGTTGATAGCAATGCTTTCTGTATCACCAACTGCTTTGCTTGCCTCCCCTGCCAAGGTCATTTATAACAACTTTAGCATTGTGAAGGGACCAATGACCATAGCCCATGCTATCACTGCCCATGTAAGTCCAAGGATGGCAAGCTTGTATGATGGCTATAGTGTTGCCCAAAATATCATCACTGCATCCACTGACCACTGACACTGCCAAGGCTGTGGATAAGCTGATCCATGTCTGATGGCATGACCTTACAAGTCCCTACTGTCACAATGTTTATCAAGGATCTGACCTGGAGAATATACTAGTTAGCAGATGTCAGAGGGACCCCTTAAAAGGGAGGGCACCCTGGGCTACACTAAAGACTAAGTTGTCTCCTGTAACTTTAATGATGATATCCTCTCTTTTGCCTCAGATGCTGGGGCTGACATTGTCCTCAAAGGCCACTTTTTAAGCTATTTCCAGGCATAACAGTGAAGTTGGCCTCAGAAACCATGGGACTCCTGGACCAAACAACCTTAGCAAAAGTGCCAGAGGAAAAGAGACCCTCATCTGCAGTGGATTCTGTCTCCATTTTTATTTCTTAACTCATTGAAAATTTCCCATCCTTGACACAGTTTCCATCCAAGGATCCCTGAAGAAGGAAAGGGATTTAGAGAGTATCTATCACCAGTACCATGCCCTATAGACTGTACTTTATCTAGCAAGGAAACAAATGAAAGAATATTTTTTTCCTGACATAAGATTAGAACATTTTGGTGAATTAACCAATCATGGACACATAAGCAAGCATTAAAAATGATATTTCATGTAATGAAAGAATCTGAGGATATATCCTTTAGGTTGAAAAATAAGTTACAAAGCAATATACACACTATGACATAAATTTTTAAAATTAATATATGTGTGTAGAAAAAGTCTAATTATTAATGGTAATTAAAACTGAGGGATGACTTTTTCTTTATGCATTTTTTAGTGTAAGTATTCTTTCCATCACATCACACTGCATATTTTTAGTTACAAGCTCTTCATCAGACAACACTAATTTTCATGTACTATTTCTCTAGGTAAGATTAGATTTCCACAAAATTTTGCTTCTGTAACTTAATGACTATTGCTTGATTTTGGTGAAGCTCGCTTGTTAAAAGAGTTTTAAAATGTGGACAGCAGAGTGAGTAAGGAAATTAGTCATTAGGTGACCTGGCACTCAATACATATATATTCCCAAATAACTCAAAGCTGAAGATGAGCAAAACAGATTAAATGGATTAAAAATAATACAATTTTTGAAAATACCAAACCCTCAAATTCAGTGTCAGGTAAAAAGATGGACAACAATAAACCGCTTACAGGGTGGGAGTGGGAGAAGTCCCTTATTCTTAAAAATTCATAAAGTATCATGATAAACATTCCAGTACACAGGAGCAGTTAATTCAGAAAAAGAAAATTATAGTGACAGGAGAGAGTACAGGCACATGAGTTAAATCAAATTTTAAACCGTTTAAAGAAAACTTTGAGTTATCGTTACATTTAGAGTTTTTTCAATTATCCACTTTTTTAAACTTTTTCTTGAAGACTAAATATTCTTAGGCTCACAAAGCTTATTTCTGACAACTTCTTTAGCCATTCTTTCCACAGAAAATTGTAAAGTACCTTTCACGTATAGGAATGAGGAGATGACAGTGGGCATTTATTCACTGTGGGATGTCAGAGAGGGCAACCTTGAGCAAGGGATGTCTAAGTGAGTCCTAAAGAATGAGTAAAAGGTAAAAAGCCAGAGCAAGGAGTAAGAAATAGAGAATGGAAGAGTTTGGAGGAGAAACATGGCATATGTTTGGAAAGAGCATGGTGCTTTGGAGGAAATAAAATGACCCTAGAGTTGGGATGGGGGTATGGGTGTAGAGAGAAGAGAAGAGGAGAGAGGCTCAAGGTGTCACGCTAGAAACAGACAGAGGCCTGGTCATAAACGCCTAGTGAGTTTGATGGCTTTACATTTGATCAAGCAATAGTGATCAAACCTACTTTAAGGGTTTTTTAGCTAGGGAGTGAATGAACAGGCTTAGGAAAAATGGTATAGCACTTGAAGAAGCAATCTGAGTTTTACACTTCCTATTTGATTTGGATAATTTTTTTCTCCTGTACAGATAGCAGAAGCAGATTCGAACAATGCGTGCACACATGCATGCATGCACACATACACACACAGAATAAAGAAAAAATTAAATCACTCATTTTATATACATACTTATACACACATATATGAGCACACATTTATTACAAATTTGCAAGTAATCAATAGATACAGACTCTAAATTTGTTAACTGTAAAATAAACTATATTTTTAGAGTTACCATGTTAGTTCCTGATGTGATTAAATTAGTTTTCAAAAATAATTTAATCTTTCAATATTCTATCTCACATTCAAACAGAAAAATTTTCATTCCAATTTCTGCTATTAAAATAGTGCTGCAATGAATATGTTTCACAGATTTCTCTCTCATTCTGAGCATTTCATTGGTATGGATGAGAAATTACTAGATTAAAAATAGAATAAATTTTTTTTATGGCTCTTGATTCACATTACCAGGAAGATTTATAGAAACATTTCCACCATTAGTTTATGAGAATGCCTATACTACATGCCTTCACCTTACACTCACCATAGGATTTTTTTTTTAACAACAAACTTTCTTTTTTAAATAAATTTATTTGTTTATTTATTTATGGCTGCGTTGGGTCTTCATTGCTGCACTCAGGCTTTCTCTAGTTGCAGCGAGCAGGGGCCACTCCTCGTTGCAGTGTGCGGGCTTCTCATTGCAGTGGCTTCTCTTGTTGTGGAGCACAGGCTCTAGGTGTGTGGGCTTCAGTAGTTGCGGCACGTGGGCTCAGTAGTTGTGGCTTGCAGGCTCTAGAGCACAGGCTCAATAGTTGTGGCACACGAGCTTAGCTGCTCCATGGCATGTGGGATCCTCCCTGACCAGGGATCGAACCCATGTCCCCTGCACTGGCAGGAGGGTTCTTAACCACTGCACCACCAGGGAAGTCCCATAGGATTTTCATTTTTTAAAAAGTTTTAACCATTTTTTAATCTAAAATGCTATAATTTAATTTTGAATTTCTTTGATATGTAGGGCTGTTAAAACATTTCTCCTTATGTTTATTAGATATTCATCTTTTTCTTTCTTGAATCATCTATTCATATTCTTTGTTTTTTCCCATAGATGTATTAGTCTTCTTTATGGTCTTGTAAGAGTGCTTCGCCTATTAGAGTATTAACAGTTTGTTTATATTTACTATAAATATCTCTAGCTCATTTGCTACTTGCTTCCTATTTTAATTGGGGTTTTTTGATGCAGTGTAGCTTTTAATTTTTATGTAGTCAAGACTATTTACCTTTTCCTTCAGGATTACTTTTGAGGCTTTTATGTTAAGTAAATGCTAGTGTCTCTAAGATTAAGTTTGAAATATTGACAGCCAGTGTCTCTATCATTTCAAACATTTTGTTAGTTAATAGAGAAATGATTGCTGAGCCAATCATTGGTTAACTATTCTGACAGAAAGAGAAAGAGGATGTGTAAGGATGAGAAGATAAGAAAATATCTCTTCTAAAGTTGCTATTAATCACTGTCACTATTTTGTTAGAGTGCATTGTCTAGTGTTTGTTTATGTAATTAAACTTATTTAAAATAGTCTTTTCTCATATGTTTTCACTAATCTAATGATCCTCTTAATTTATTATTTCATGTATAACTGCAATTATTATGTAGATACCTGTTTGTGTTGATATCTCTGTTGTATTTTTTATGGAATCCAATGGAAGATGTAAGAGAGTTTTAAAGTGTCTTTCTGATATTCAAGAAATATTTGAGGGAAAAATAATCTTAAGTAAAATAGCAATATGGTTTGGTGCCTGTCTCATACAACTTTCCTAAGAAGTCATGTTAAATTACATCAGTTATCCCTGAGTCCACTCAGCAAATATTTGTTGTCAAGTTCTTTGCTAAACACCAAAAATCAAAGAAGAAAAATTTCACATAGTGGGGGATCATTTGCAATTTTTGCTTTTATAAATAGTAAGGTAATTAATATGGTTTCCATAAAATTTTCTCATCTTTTTTGCTGCATAAATAGACTCTTATAATACCCATATAAAAATAATATGGAAGTATACACATAATGCTTAAGGAACATAGTGGAAGGACTAGAAAACCTTACCTTTACTTGACATCTAGAAGGTATCTCAAACTTTATGCAGCCAAAATCACTCTTGGACTCTTGCTCCCCACCCCCAGCAACACCAAAACAAAACAAATTGTACAAAAATCCCTTGATTTCACCTAGACCTCACTATTTCAGTAAATAGCACTATGATTTTCACAGTGGCTCAAGCCATAAACCGAGAAATGCTTGATTCACATCCTATATCCCCTGAATTCAACAGAACAGCAAATATTTGGGTTCTACTTTGAAAATGTGTCTCAAAACCATTCACTATTCTATACCTCCACTGCACCACCCTGATCCAAGAACTGCACTTTCTCTATTGGATGACTACAAAACATCTGAATTATTTCCCCTACTTCTGCTTGCTCTCTGTTTCATTTAAAAATGTAAATGAAATCATGTCGCATCCTTGCTTAAGCCCTTCAATGGCCTCTAATTGCACCTGGAGTAAAATCTACAATTTTTACAAAGACCTACTTAGTTCCCCATTTTCTGCAGGCTCATCTCAAAGCACTTTCCCCTAATACACGTGCCTTTTGTCTGTTCCTCTATCACAAGTTCATTTCATCATTAGGACCTTTGTATTGATATGTCCTTTCCCTGGAACATTCTCTTTCTGACTCTTTGCATGGCTAACTGTTTCTCTTCATTCATGTTCCAACTCAAACATCACCCTCAGAGAGGCCTTCTCTGTTCTAAAGTACTGGCTACTCCTCCAACTTCTGTTTTACTCTGTTTAGTTAGTTCATAGTATTTATCACAATCTGAAATTACATTCTTTACTTATTGTTTACTTGATCATTGTATATCGACCTTCTCTGGAACATAAGCTCCTTGAGGGCAGGGACCTCTTTTTGTCTGACTCACTGTTACATTTCCTGTACCTAGCATGAAGTCTGGTATATAGCACTCATTCAGCAAATATGAGTGAAATGGATGAATGGATAAGCGCATCTCACTGGAGATGGAGTAAGGAAGGGTTAATTTGGTGATCTTATCCTGAAGGAAGAGTAGATGTTAACTAGGAATAGAAAGAAGGAAACATATTCCAGACTGTGTTAGAAAGTGTGAGAGAACAAGTTTCCTTTCAGGAGTTGTAAGAGTTCAGTGTGATTGCATGCAGGGGATGGTAGTCATAAAGAGGAGTACAGTACAAGACGATAAATGGATTAATGCCTTATTGAGGAGTCTGGATTTTACCATGAGGTAATAAGCATCTTAGGAGTATTTTACAAAGGTGAATAACATGATCAGGTTGACAGTGTAAAAAGATCATTTGCCACCCAGGGGGAGAATCTGGCACTGGGGGACAAAGCCTACACAAGGTGAGGAGGGTAGCCCCACAGAGGAGAGGCCTGGCTTGGGTGTCACACATCTCAACAGTGTGTGGAGGGCAGCTGGGGTGAAGAGTCAAAGCAATGCCAGAGTGAAGAGGGGACTCACCAAGGCTCAGCCCAAAGCAGAGAGTCAGAGCACACAGAAGGTAAGGGGAGGGTGGACTACATGGTGTGTGACACACCCTGAGCAGCGTGAAATGGCATCTATGTGGGGGTGGGCTGGCACGGGGAGGCAGAATCCAAATGGGGTGAGGCTGGTGTATACATATGGGGATAGCCCTAAATGGTGTTAGGAACCAGATCAAATAACTAAATACATTACGGATAATGGA
Organism: Tursiops truncatus; assembly: GCF_011762595.2. NCBI lineage: Eukaryota > Metazoa > Chordata > Mammalia > Artiodactyla > Delphinidae > Tursiops > Tursiops truncatus. The sequence goes on along the minus strand of NC_047044.1, from coordinate 21,842,763 downwards.
GGTCATGTTTCTAACTATCAGAAAATAAATTATAAATATGAAAATGAATTCTGTGGTGTTCACACTGAAATCACAGTATCACTATGAACTCATGAATTTCAATATCTATAAAGATGGGTATATAAATATAAATGCATATACATAAATATACTTGTATATACACATGTATACATATATATACATATTGTCCAAACATGTAAATATTTCCTAGCTCGGTGCACTGAGAGGGTCTTGCAGTGGTGACATCCTAACAGTAATAAATATACCTAGTGCGTAAATCTTGGCATCTAACTACCATTTTCCACTAAATAGGGTTTCTTGGCAAAATGGCTGATTCCATATCTGGGACTGGAAAACTATATATAAGTTTAGAATATCTTATTGTTCCCAAAAGTAAGAAAGTACTCCAAGAATGATGGGGATATGTGAAAAGGACACAGGAGGGCTCCCTTTGGCAAAATCAGGAATTATTTAAGTATCAAAACAAATAATGAGAGTAATGTTGTAAAACTCATTGACTAAAATAGGAAAACATGGGTCTAAACAAATACATATAAATAAATTTTAAAATTGAATGTTTTGTAGTAAATGGGATATTAATATAGTTTCAAAGTACTCTTCCACAAATGCTTGTAAGTTACAGAAAATAGAGAATAAGTTTACAGTGAAGAAGCCTGGGAGACACAATGTTAATTAAATGATCAAGGTGAACAATATCAGAAATAAGACAAGTCAGAATCATGTACCACCTGATAGGATGCAATAAACAACAACAACAAAACAATGCAGAGTCACTTCTGGATCTTTGTAACAAAGATGAATAGCCTGAATCTAATTATGAGGAAGTATCAGATAAACCCAGATTGAAGGACATGCTATAAAATAACTGACTTGTTATCTTCAAATGTGTCATGGTTTTAAAAGTCCAGACAAGACTGAGAGATTGTTTCGGATTGAAAGAGATTAAAGAGAAAAGACAAATAGACACAATGTATGATTCTGGACTGTATATTTTACCACAAAGTTATTATTAGGACAATTGATAAAATTTGAACGGGGTTTTACGATTAAATGGTAGTAATATATCAAGGTAAATGATCTGATCTTGATGGGTTATTTTCTGGTTAAATGTCCTTTTTTTTTTTTTTGCAAGAAATAGCACACTAAGGCATTTCGGGCTGATGGGGCATCAGGTTAACATCTTACATATAGTTCCAGGAAAAAGATCTTTTTTAAAAAAAATTAATTAATTAATTAATTTATGGCTGTGTTGGGTCTTTGTTTCCGTGCAAGGGCTTTCTCTAGTTGTGGCAAGCAGGGGCCACTCTTCATCGTGGTGCACGGGCCTCTCACTATCGCGGCCTCTCTTGTTGCGGAGCACACGCTCCAGACGCGCAGGCTCAGTAATTGTGGCTCACGGGCCCAGCTGCTCCGTGGCATGTGGGATCTTCCCAGACCAGGGCTCGAACCCGTGTCCCCTGCATTGGCAGGCAGATTCTCAACCACTGCGCCACCAGGGAAGCCCCAGGAAAAAGATCTTTATATTGTGTTTCTAACTTTGCTGTAATATAATTCTTTGATTGTTTCAAAATATAGAAGAATAATAATAACATGAAGATCACAGTGAGAAATGTAGAAGGTAAATTAGAAGCAGATGAGAATGACAACAAGGGAGACACTGTGGGAGTTATTTCAAAAATCAAGTCAAGAGAAGATGAACTGAGACAATTGCAGTGGGAGTGAAGAAAAGTGAAAAACCGGGCTTCCCTGGTGGTGCAGTGGTTGAGAGTCCACCTGCATATGCAGGGGACACGGGTTCGTGCCCCAGTCTGGGAAGATCCCACATGCCGCGGAGCGGCTGGGCCCGTGAGCCATGGCTGCTGAGCCTGCAACAGGAGAGGCCACAACAGTGAGAGGCCCGCGTACCACAAAAAAAAAAGAAAAGCGAAAAGCTTTGGGAGATAATTGGGAAACAGAGTTATCCTGGTTTGGTGGCTAATTAGACTGAGGAAGAGAAGGTAAGGGAGACATCTAGGGCAACCTAAATTTCTGGTTTGGGAAACTGACTAGATGGTGCTGCCATTAACTGATATAAGGAAGGAAGAGCAGATTTTTGGAGTGAGATGATGTCTGGCAAGTAAGTATAGTAAGTCTTATTATCCAAACACTCTAGGCTGCTGGACCAAATGAAGTATATCTTATTATCTTTTTATTAAGCTGAACTTGTACTCTCTGGGCTCATATTTCCACAAGAAGGGGAATTCCATTAGAGGAACGCTCTTGGCCTATTCTCCTACCCTTCACTGATTTCTCCCCTAAGGAGCTAGAATTACACAGCTATAAAATGACTTTGGGGAATAAACTAACTAAGCATGCTCATCTCTGCTCCTTCTGGGTTTTTCCTCTTCAGAGCCAATATGTCAGCATAATGTATTCTCTGCTCTTCTGTGACAAAATCACCTTGTAGATTGTCTAGCTATGCCAGTGATAGGTTGGGATGTGTGTCTAATTCAGGGGCAAGCACATCTGGCCACATACCTAGAATCACACTGGCCAATTAGTCTATCAGTAAGTTAAATATATGATGTTTGATTTTAATTAGTTTAACTCCTGCATCCCATCTCTCAATTGGTTCTGAGTCTGGGAGAAGAAGAAAGCAATGTAGTTAATTTGTCTCCTAAGCCCAGAGAATTATGTAAATGTTTTTATTCCTCATAGAGCCTAATATAATGTTTGAAGCAAATTTATTCAGTACAATTCAATCAGTATAAAGGAGAATGATGCTAAAATAATACCGTATTATAGTAAAAAATATAGAACCTTCAAATTACTGGTTTCTGGGTTTTAGGCATTTAACTTAATTGATCTAAAACTTGTTTGTCAGCATGATACAATACACACTATATTCATTTTACTTTTCCTCATATATAAAATAGGAATCATAATGGTCCTATTATCTCACATGGTTGCTTACAAGATTAAGTAGACAATGTATAGATACCACTCTATATACAACATACTAAATGAATCACACTACTTATTGCTGAGTCAGCATGCTCCCTTTCTCAACAGTGTGAATTCATAGAGAATGAGTGAAAAAATCAAACCAGAATGGAATTGCTCGGGTCAGCTACAAAGAAATATATCAAATGACCTGGATCATGCTTCCCAAATTATGTTTTATGGATCACTAGTTGTGAAAAATATTAGTGAGTTTCCAGAGATGGTAGTGGGGGAAGGCTATGAAAAATTCTTCAGTAAAGAAAAGTGTTTAACCCTGTATTTCCTCTATATATTTTACAATGAAAACCCTTCTTTCGCCAAGAACAATACTCAGGATGAATACTCAGTAGAGATTAGGACATTCTGATTGAGGGGAAGAGGGTAGAACATCTGCTTGGGACTTCTTGACTCATTAGAATATCCTAGATGGATTTGTCAGAGCATTAAGTCAAAAAACTTTAAATGCCCTACGCATCCTATGCTGCTCCCTGGACTATGTATCTACCACTTCATCTAGCTAATTCTTATTCAAATATAAAGTTCAATTTGAGTACCCCCTTCCTAGAATAGTCTTCACTGCCCTTTACCCAACCATTCTCAGTTAATTAATTCAAATATTTATTGAGCACAAATTATGTACCAGGTGCTGTTCTAGGTGCTGTGACTGAGAATTTAATAATAATAATCATAATAATATGATACAGTTCTCATTCTCATGGAATGTTCATTCAAATGAGGAAGAAAGACACAGAACAAATCAACACATAAATGCTAATTCAGGAATGAAAAAACGTTATAAAGAAAAAATAGCATAAAGGAGATAGAAAGTAAAATAGTGGCTACTTTATATTCAGTGGTCAGAGGCGGCTTCTTTCATGAGGTGGCATCTGAATAATGACCTGAAGGAAGAAAGATAATAAGCCACGTAGGTCTCTGAGGGAAGGCCATTTCAGGCAAGTCAAGGATGAGAACAAAAAACCTAAGGCAGGAGCTGTTTGGCTTATCTGAGGTCATGCAGGGGAGATGGCCTGGCTGGAGTAAAATGAGTTAGGTAGAGAATGACAGGAGACAGATTAAGAGGTTAAAGAGAGAATCAAATTATATAGGGTGTTGTAAGCCTTAGTCTGAGTGAGATGAGAAGGTTGAACAGATAAATAACATGATCTGATTTATGTAAGTCTATCTGCTGATTTGCAAAAGGATGATAAGGGCACAACGATCAGTGCCGCAAACAAAACAGGTTAAGAGGCTTTTTCTTTTCCTTTTTTAATACTGGAGTATAGTTGATTAACAATGTTGTGATAGTTTCAGGTGTAGAGCAAAGTGATTCAGTTATACATATACATGTATCTATTCTTTTTCAAATTCTTTTCCCAATTAGGTTGTTACATGCTTTTTCAAAAGTCCACTTAAGAGATGTTAATGGCTTATTCGACATGATAAGAGGGTCCTGAGTCAAGACATATTTTGAAAGGAAAGATAAAGGAACAATTTTTAAGCTTTTTAATCTCAGGACTCTTCTACACCCTTAAAAATTGAGAACACTAAAGAGTGTTTGTTCATAAGGGTAAAATATCTGTAAATATTCAATATATAAAAAATTAAAACTGAGATACTTTTAAGACATAAGAATACACAAGTGCACATTTCATGAGCCATCAGAGCTATGATGTCACTGAACAACACAGTGCAACGATGGAAAACTCCACTAAGTACTGGTGTAAAAATAAGAGTGTAAAAGGCAAAATCTCTTTGTACTATTATGAAAATATCTTTGACCTCACAGATCTTCTGAAAGGGTCTTGGAGACTGCCAAGCGGTCCCAAACCACACTTTGAGGATTGCTGGCCTCTTGGGTTTTCTGTTGGATTGGATGTGAGGGCGTAAGAGAAAGAAAAGAATCAACGATGGGGTCAAGTCTCTTAGCCTGAGCTGCTATTAACTGAAATACAAAGTTTAGCGCCACAAATGTTAAGCTTAAAATGCTTCTTAGGTATTTAATTTGAGATTTAGATTAGCTGGCTGGTTATGAGCCTAGAGTTCAGGAAAGTGGTTGGGGCTGGAATATAAATTTAGGAGTAATCAGAATATAGATGGCATTTAGAGCTCTGGAACTGGACGCGAGTATATAGGAGTACGTGTAGACTGAGAAGAGAAGGGGGTCTGAGGATGATCCATGGGGAATTCCAGCAATAAATTCCATCAGTGAAATTCCAAACATTATCTGTTTAAAGCAAGTCTCCCTCAATTGATTAAAGATTCTTTTAGGTCATTTTCATATTCAAATCTCCTCTTATGAGGCCCATCATATGGTAGGCACAGTTCAATTAAATGTTTATTTAATGAATGAACAAATAAAGTAACAATGGGCTCTGTGATATTTGCAGAGCTAAATTCCACAATTTCAGAACAGCAAAGATCAGGAAATAGAAGTAATTAGCTTCAGCCTCATACATTAGGTACACTATTCATCATGCGGTCAAACAGGTTTCCATGAATTAGAGGCAGAGGTAATTGGGGGCTTTTAACTTTACCCAGTGCAAGTCAATAACAAATGACCTAATAGGAGGGATGAGATTAGATTTCAAATTCTAATCTACCACTTAAGACATTTAAAGTAATAATGCCAACTCTACTTTCTGGACATATTGTTTTTTAAGGAAATTTTTTCCAGAGCATTTTTCATCTATGCATTCTTATTCAGAGTGCCTAGAGATGCTCTAGAGAAAAAGACATGACAAAGAACCTTATCCACTGAGATTTTTATGTACATGGAAGAAGAAACCTGAATAACACAAAAGAAAACCCCACTTCAATAAGGTCTGCTGTTTGTCAATGGCAATGTGGGCACAAAATTCAGAGAATTATACTTCATGCTTAGAAAAGGAAATGAAAATTCTTTTTACATGTTGAAAGTGTCAGTAACAAATAACTTCCCATTTTCCTGGTGGACAAATTCAGCCAGGATTTCATCAAAAGAAGAGGAATGAGGATGACTAATATTCCTCTGACATGTGATTGGCACGATCTCTATACAGAATGATGGTGATTTTAGTCACTAATGGAAGATGCAGTTCATAGTGGATGCTTTCTGGATGCTGGTTTTTCCTTCCCCTGCATTGGGTCAGCCTGACCCAACACTGAGCCATTTATCTTCATTGGATTCTCTCATATCCCAGATTTCAGGAGTTTATACTTCCCGTGGCTATCTTATGGAGACATCTCTAAGGCATGCAATGTTGAAGGTGGGGATCATCCCATATTTAGCCAGCATCATCCTAAGTAGATTCAAATGATTCAGGAAACTTAAAAAGGCTCCCAAATACGTTACCTAAAAGCCAAAGTTGCTATCGTCAGAGCCAACTGTGGATGAGACAGCGAGAGTGAGAGGTTCATCTCTTGAAGGTTGTATTTCAAATGTGGGAAAATGTGATTTAATTGCCACTCTAATAACAAGTTGGGTCACTATAGAGCTTTATAATTTACACAGTGCCATGGCACATATTATCTGATTTGAGCTTTACTATGTCCCTGAGAAGCAGGCAAGGCAAACACCATCCTCACTTTGCTGACAAACTGAGGGTTAGAAAGGTTACACGAAGGGTATGTGACAGAGCATGATTAGAATTTAATTCTTAAAAAAAAGGTACTAAAAGCAAAATGTTACATATGATTGCATAAAATACCTGTCTTTAGAGATATCAATTTAATTGGTCAGGGGGATAGGGCCAGGCATTTTGTTAAAAAGTTGTCCAGGATATATATCTGAAAAAAAACAAAAACACTAATTCAAAAAGACACATGGGGCTTCCCTGGTGGTGCAGTGGTTGAGAGTCTGCCTGCCGATGCAGGGGACACGAGTTCATGCCCGGTCCGGGAAGATCTCACATGCCGCGGAGCAGCTGGGCCCGTGAGCCATGGCCGCTGAGCCTGCATGTCCAGAGCCTGTTGCTCTGCAATGGGAGAGGCCACAACAGTGAGAGGCCCACGTACTGCAAAAAAAAAAAAAAAAAAAAAAAAAGACACATGCACCCCAATGTTCATAGCAGTATTGTTTACAATAGCCAAGACATGGAAGCAACCTAAGTGTCCATCAACAGATGAATGGATAAAGAAGATGGGAATATATATATATATATATATATAAATATATATATATATATATATATATAATGGAATATTACTCTGCCATAAAAAAGAAAAAATTCTGCCATTTGCAACAACGTGGATGGACCTGGAGAATATTATACTTAGTGAAATAAGACAGAGAAAGACAAATACTTGATGTTACCACTTATATGAGGAATCTAAAACATAAAAACACATGAATGTATATAACAAAACAGAAAGAGACACACAGATATAGGGAACAAGCCCTATAATGACCCAACATGTTATTATAGTGCCAATTAAATCACATTTGCCCACATTTGAAATGTGACCTTTGAGAGACGATGCTCTCACTCTCACTGTCTCATCCACAATTGGCTCTGAAGATAGCAACTTTAGCTTTTAGGTAACGTATTTGGGAGACTTTTTAAGTTCCCTAAATCATTTGAATCTGCTTAGGATGATGCTGGCTAAATATGGGGTGATTCCCACCTCCTACCAGTGGGGAGAAGGATGGGGAGGGGCAAGAAGAGGGTAGGGAATTAAGAGGTACAGACTACTATGTACAGAATAAATAAACAACAAGGATATATACTGTACAGTATAGGGAAATATAGCCATTGTTTTGTAATAACTGTAAATGGAATGTAGTCTATAAAAACATTGAGTCACTATGCTGTACATGTGACACTAATATAATATTGTAAGTCAACTATCCTTCAATAAAAATAAAAAGTTTTCCAGGACATTCCAATTTGTTGAAGACTACTGGTTGATTGTTGGGGTCACTGACTTCTTCCTCCATTTTTTTCCTTTCCAAAATGTTCTTTTTTTCACATAAGATTATTTTCTATTGTTTTATTATCTTTGTTTTCAGCTTTCTCCTATTACTTAGCTTTGGCTGCAAGACTCCAAATGATAGTATACAGTCTTCTTTGGTTCCCTTCCTCAGGCTACAAACTGTTGCCATCTATGCTTCCGCTCTTCTTCCTTTTTCTAATCTATTATTCTCCTCTCAAACTTCATCATCCTTCTGGAATATCAATAGGCCATCTTGATTATTTTCTCCCTAATGAGTAATTAACATTAATAGACTACTGGAGTTAGGAGATCAGAGTTCTTCCAGTCAGTGGCTGTGTAACACTGGGAAAATTATTCAACCTAGTCTCAGACCCAATCAGTAAAATAAAGAAAAAACACCTACCTTGTAGGGTTTTTATAAGAAATATATGAAACACATGTGCAATAGCAGAAATAAATGGTTCAATGCTCAATAATAAAGATATTTTTAAAAGATTACCTCTTTGAAAAACTTTTTATACCTTATCTATTTTTGCTTCAACCTAATATGCTATACTCATTCTGAGTTATATGCCTCTGCTTTTTACATACCCACTCTCATTTCTAATTTTAAATTTTAGCATATGTATTCTATAACCCTACAGTGCCCAGTAAAATGTTATTCTAGATTTGGCAAGAATTTTATACAACCCCGGTTCTAAACCATTAATAATGGGAGAAATAGGATGGTTTATTATTAAATTACTTCATTATTAGTTCATTAAGCACACAGAAAGTCCAGGAGAATACCCAAAGTATTTAATTCCTTCAAGTTGAGTTGTCACCTGATCGAAACAGAGTCCATCATGGGTTGGAGTTCAGGAACAGCTCATCTTTCTGCAAATAATCTCCCTTAGCCTCTTGAGAAAACTGGGCCCTTGACTTTTTCTTTTCTTTGCTCCTCTGGCCTCTTTGTTTTTTCTTCATAGGGTCCCTCCTTAGCTGCAAAAGAGTGCAGCCTGGAATCATTTCATTCTGCTGAATTCTACTTAGGATGGGATTTAAATTATGTGGTAGGATCTGGACAGTACCAAGAGTACCTCAAAATAATCAGAACTTTCAAATTTTCTAAGGTTGGCTTCCTGTTAGTATCCATCTATGTTCATTAAAATATGTTGTTATAATGTTCAACATTAAGCACCTGTTTGAATGATTTATCGATGATAATGTACTAAAATAGTCTCTTTTTCTGCCTCCACCTTGGGTCACTTCTCAAACATCCTCTTCTCTTACTTTAGATTTGATTTGTGTCATGAAACAGAAGAAAGAAGTGGAAAAACACACCCAGCTAAAACTACCACCGAGGGCATAGCCCAAGAAAGCAGTACTTTAACAATCAATGCTTTATCCAAAGTGTCTCTTGCATCTAGTAATGCCAGAATGTTTGAACTTTGGAGCTAATTAGATTTAGTCACTCCTTCTATTATAAAATTTAACATTTCAGTCTCCATCATTCATGTCTCTCTAATCAACTTTCAGTGTCCTCTTTCCTATTCTCTACAACGAGGTTTAATTTCCTGCATCCTGAAATGAAATCAAAACTGTTTTCTTAACCATGCCCATCTTTCAACACAATGCCATAATACTTTCTTTCCTTTTACCACAAACCTATTCAAAAGATTAATCTACAGTCAGTGCATTGCTTTTCTCCAACTCTTCAACTCTTTGCATCTCAAGCTTCTACCTTCTCCACTTGAGGGAATTTGCATTCTTGAAGGTCTTTGCCCTCATAATCAGCAAATAAAGTGACATTTTGATCTCCCTTTTCCTCCATCTCCCGGCAAATTTTGACAGTATTGACTAATCTCTTCTTCAGTTTTCTTTTCTCCCTTTATATTCATGAAAATGTTTTGTCTTCCTTCTTTATACTCTGTCAATGTTCCTTCTCTCTCTCTTTTGCTAAGGTCCTCTTTCTCAAGTATATGTGAAGAAATTACTTAAACTTCCTTGTTCTCAATTTCCTCACCTATAAAATGGCAATAATAATATCCATTCCCCCCAAAATCATGAAACTTAAATTATATTAGTTGCTCAACAAATATTAACTTTTTTCCTTAAGTGTAAACATCTCCCAGCATACTACCTTTGGTATTATCTCCCTTCACCATCAAATTCTATAAATGACTATAAAATCTTTACCTTAAGCTCCTACCTCTCTCACCATAATTCCCCACCAATATTCCAATTTGTATATCATGCCTTACACTCAGTAAGCTTACAAAATCAAATTTATCATGCCACCCTCTCCTTCATCAAAATAAACTTCTGCTCAAGTTTTTTCTATATCTATTAATATCATTCCAAAATCCCAGCCAACCAGGTATCTTTGACTCCCTTAGGTCTAACCCATCTCTCCACACAGTAATGTTTTATCTAAAATGCCTCTTGCATCAAGTACTATATAAAAAGGGTAAAACATCATAACCAAGACGTATCTAACCAAAAAAATGTAAAGTTGGATTAATATTCAAAAGTAAATGAATGTATTTATCACTTCAACAGAATGAAAGGAGAAAAAAGTCATATGATCATCTAAATATACACAGAAAAAAAAATGAAAAAAATGGGAAAAAACACTCTTTTATGCTAAAAACTCTCAGCAAACTAGAAGTAGAAGGGTACATACAAGAAGCTTATAGCTTATACTTAATGTTGAAATACTGAATGCTTTACCTCAAAGATAGCAAATAAGGCAAGGATTTCTGGCTTTACCCCTTCCGTGCACCACTGCAATGCAGTCATAGCAGTAAGAAAAAGAAATAAAAGTCATAAAGATCAGAAAGAAAAAAGTAAGACCATCATTATTTTCAGGTGACAGGAGAGGAGAAAACCCTAAGGAAATTATTTTTAAAGGAGCTACTGTAATTTTTAAAAGAAATTATCCAGGTGGCAGGATACAAGGATGATATAAAACTCATTTGCATTTCTATATACCAACAATGAAGAATTGGAAAGTTAAAGTAGTAAACAGTACTAAAGCATTAAGTCAACTCAATGAGGAGAGGAAGGTCTTTTTCCACATAGGAAAAAAAATGAATCTCGACTCCCACCTCACACCATACAAAAATGATTTGAGACGGATCACAGAACTAAATGCAAAAGCCAGAACCAGAAAGCTTCTAGAAAAAAAAATATGGGTACATTTATTTATAACCTGGACAAGACACAAAAAGCACTAACCATGAAAAAAAATTGATAAGTTGGATCTCACCAAAATTAAAATATTCTGTTCATCAAAAGGTGCCACTAAAAAACACAAACTGGGAAAAATATTTGCAGTGCATAAACCTGACAAATGTCTCATATGTTTTGGAATTACATGAGAATTTATAAAGAATTACTACAAATCAACAATTAGAAAATTGAACAACCCCATAAAAAGGATTTGAACAGGCACTTCTCAAACGATATAAAATGAGCAACAGCCACAGGAAAAGGTGCTCAATATCACTAGTCACCAGGAAAATGCAAATTAAAGCCATAATGAAAAATCCTTTCATACCCATAAGAATGGTTAAAATGAAAAAACTGTAAGTGTAAATGTTGGAGAGATTGTGGAGAAATTGAAAATCTCAGATATTTCTGTTGGGGATTATAAAATGGAACTACTACTTTGGAAAACTCTTGGCAAGTTTCTTATAAAGTTAGCTACTCATTTGCCCTACTACCCAACAATCCCACTCTTAGGTATCTATAAGAAAATATATGTATTTACAAATACTTGAACATGACTTCACAGCATATTCATTCATAATAGAAAATAACAGGAAACAACACAAGTATCAATCAACAGGAGACTGAATAAACAAGCTGTACTATATTAATCCAATGGAATACTACTCAGTAAAAAAAGGAATAACATGAGTGAATCCCCAAAACATTACACTGAGTGAAAGAAGCTAGACCTGGACATACACAAAACACACACACACACTCTAGGATTCCATTTTTATAAAGTCCAAGAATAAGCAATTCTTAACAATAGTGATAAAAATCAGAAAGCAGTTGTCTCTGAGGCAGGAATAGGGGCCATTGATTGGAAAGAGGTATGAAGTATACCTCTTTTTTCTGGGGGTAACACCAATGTTCTATATATATCCTGCTTTGAGTGGTGGTTACACCTACAAACACAGCTGTCAAAATCCATCAAACTGTATTGTATTCTTCAATTAGGGGAAAAAGATACTTTCACCAGGAGAACTTTAAAAAAACAAAGCCATTACAAGGAACTATAATTATTTAGTAGCCAAAAAAAAAAAAACTTGTATGTCAATAGACCTACCTAAATTTTTTAAAGGTAATATTTTTTCAAGTATTTTTTCAAATTTAAAAATAATTTTATTTTCAAGTATAAGTAAGTGAACCCAGCCTTGTGAATTCATCTAAATAGAGAAACTCAGGCTTGTGGGTTAATACACTGGAGAAAAACAAAGAGAAGCAAGTAGCACATAAATCTTTCAGGCTCTATGAATTGAAAATAGAACGTTTCACAATCTGGAGGATTTTAAGACATGAAAGAGCCCAAAGAAGCAAAGGTAAAAAGATCAAATACAGGGCTTCCCTGGTGGCGCAGTGGTTGAGAGTCCGCCTGCCGATGCAGGGGACACGGGTTCGCGACCTGGTCTGGGAGGATCCCACATGCTGCGGAGCGGCTGGGCCCGTGAGCCATGGCCGCTGAGCCTGTGCGTCCAGAGCCTGTGCTCTGCAACAGGAGAGGCCACAACAGTGAGAGGCCTGCGTACCGCAAAAAAAAAAAAAAGATCAAATACGGGATGCAGAACTAACAGCTATGACTTAATGAGTTAATAAATATGCCAAATAGAATCAAACTCAACAAAGCACCGCAACGTCTGTAGCTTCCAAGTAATTAAAACACCAAACAGAAATACATGAAATGTATAATCAGCTCTACCTCATACTGAAAGCAAGAACTTGGTTACAATGGATATTCTTCATTTATAGTTATGGAAAGTAGACTAGATAAAGGTATGCATCAGGCAAAGGAGACGTAACCTAATTTGCTCTATCTAATCAGTATCTATTTGTAGTGAATAAGATGAAAAGTCCTGTTTTTATCTCTCATCTATTCTATATCATTCTTCTCACAATAAGGCTAAACACATCTGCTAATGCTCAGGCAGATAAATGTAAATTCATGAATAAAAGTTGCATTTATACTTTTATTTTCAAGGCCCATCACCAGTTTTAAGAGTGAAATGATCATTTCAACCATGTTATTACTTTCTAATTAGTAAATGAAAAAAAAAAGTATTTGAATACCCACAAGTCAATCAAACCACATTCTTGCATTTCCAGACAGAAAAGCCAGGAGAATTAGCAAACACTTCAGAGGGTTAAACCTATGATCACAGTATAGGCTCTTATATAAGCTAACTAATAATTCTCTGTTCTTTGGAACAGTAGTCCTTGACAATGTTCAATGCCTGACACACCTGTGACTTGTCAAAACACACCAGGGAGTCCTCTATTCTATCCATCTAGCTGTCCCCCATCCACACCCTCTGGTCTCTAAACCCTTTCCTGAAATCACATGTCCTACCCCAAAACTCCTTCATAATTACTTTCCCTTGAATTTTCTATTCTTTGCCCTCTACAGTGAATGAGGAACCCCAGGAGATCAGGACTCATGAGGAGAAATAAGTAATGCACCAATGTCTCTGAGGTGAAAGAAAGGGTAGCCCAATTGAGGTTATATTCTTTCCCAGTTATATACCTTAGCTGTTATTGTCTATAACATACACACATACAGGCTGCATTGGTTCTAATTTAAATACTATCAGACTTAGTTTCCTGACTTTCTCCCTTCATTTTTCCCTCCCTAAATCATCATTATAACATCTAAGAAAGGAAAGTGGAGCCAGTTACCTTCATACACTTTTAAAAATGGACAGAACCAAGGAATGAAGTCAAATGAAATTTCTGGCTTTAAAACTACCTCTAGTTTTCTTCAAAGTTTATTAAAATAAGTTAAAATACAACAAAATAGAGTATGCAAAGGAGGATTCATGGAATAAGGTCCTGTAGAGTTGATTAGATTATGTAGAAAAGAATCTGTTTTTCATTCATTTAATGATCAAATGCATTTACATTAGAGAATTTATACTGGTATAAAGATAAATATGTTTAGTAATAGATTTTATTAACATATATAGGGCAATCTCCTGCATAAATAGTTTAAAATGCTGAAAATGTAACAGCTGCACAATAACACCAGAACCACCTTCATCTAATGAGAAAGACAATGATAATAAATGTGATATTTAGCATCTAAATCTAAGTTTAGTGAGGGTTATATCTTGAATTAAATGAACTAGGTCAAATTCCCCTGAGAAGGAAGAGGAATTATTGAAGACATTTTTCTCCTGCACATATTGGGACACTGTGTGAAATGTTACCTATGCCTATGAACCTGTACGTTTTAGCCTCATAAAGATGTAACAAGTTATACAACCTAATGAGGATTTTTCTACCCTCTGAACAGGATGGCAGGAGACAATTAATTATTATACCAAAGAAAGGAAAGAAACTTCCAATCAGTTGCACAACTTAGCCCCTTTGGAGTGCCAATATCCTTATCCATAACACTAAAATATACATTCCCTTGGAACTGATAAAGGTTAAACAAAACAATTTGTATGAAAGTGTTCTACAAGCTGTAGTGGATATGTAAAGCTTAAATGCCATTTTACTGATGAGGATGATGATTATAATAAAATAATCCAAAGTAAGTTATGGTAAAGAAGGTTAGATATTAAACAAATCATTGCTCATTTAGACCAAAACTACCTTAAAAGACATATTTGTTCTGCAAATTGGCTCAAAGTATTCGTTCATACTATATATCTAAGTAGATAGTGAATGGCATTGATCTGATCCAAAGTTCCCCTCTCTTGGATTTTATGAGGCCCATTCAGAATAAGCCAGGTTGAGAACATCACCAATTCCATGTTCTGAGTCCATCTGTTGGCAAAAATATAATGCAAACAGCTTTATAAGTGCTATTTTCAATGAAATATCACAGAACAGCTTGTCCCAATGATATTTCTAAAGCTTGCCTGCAAACCGCCTACTGGGATATCCAACTGAAAGAGAAGGGGGAAGAGAAAGAAACCCATACAGAAAAGTGACAGGAATGGAAAAAAAGAACAAAGGGTAAAGAGACAGCCAGAGGAAAGTGAGCACTGGAGGAAAATAAGGAGCAATGAGAGGTGCAATATTAAACACAGACAAAATTAGTCTGAAGCCATAAAGAACTGGAAAAAATACGTATATATAAACAACTGGGGTCGAAGGATAAAGAAGTGATCACAAACAATGTGGCATATCCAGAGAAATGAAGACAAAAGGAGAAGGAAACACCAGAAAACATGTAGCAGTTCAATAATTGGAGCAAAATTATTAAAATGTTGTAAGAGAAAAATGACGTGAAATAGCCATTTTTTGTAAGCGTAATTTGTTTTTTCATGTAATATACAAATTCGTTTTTCCAAAAGCCAATACAGATTTCAACGTCTATCATCAGCTCCAAGGGAAGGAAACAATCTCTTCCAAGTCCATTCTTTTAATCTGAAAATCCATTTACTTATTATAAGATAGTCCAGGCATTGCAATATAAATGGTGTACATGCACTGATTCAAAATTGAAATATATTATAGTGCAGATGATGTCATGCTGGACACTTACCTGGGGTCGAATGACTTTTACAATATTTTTGAGGGCAGTGTCAGGGGATGGAGGTGAGCAGTCAGGTGTTGGGCCTGTGGAGCTGTTTCTATGGTTACTAGTTCCTGGAGCAGTAAATGCTACCTCAGAGGCATTCTCTGTGAATAAAAATAGAACTACCATGAACCTAATCACTCAGTTTACCTTTTAAGACTTGAAATTACTTTAGTAAACATGAATTGAGATTTCAACTTAAAACTGGTATTAATTACAAGATCATAATGAGGAATACACTCAGCAGTATATTTTAAAAATAATGTTTATTGAATGCTTTGTTTTCTTTTAAAATGGTAAATACCTTCCCGTGTAGAAATGTTCCAAGAAGGAAGAGTATTATTATTTAATTCATAATGATAGATCATCCAGCATAATTGTTAAGACTGCCATTATACAAATGACTAAAACCTTAACTAAAAAAATGTCTTTTATATGATTGAAGTAGTTTTTTTCCATAATATTTCAAGTGAGTATTGATTTTTATTAAAAGGAGAAGTTTCGTACCTCCCTGATTCATAAAACCCCAATTCAAGGCTTCTCAAAGCATTTTTCCCAGAAATCCCTCAAACTGTAAAAAAGCATCCCAGTGAATTAAACTTGATGAAAAAATATTGGTGCAAAATAGTTTTATAATGTAGACAAAAAAAAAAAAACTATCACTCACAGATAAATATATCTTCCTATATGGTCAAAAACTAAGTGAATGAAATTTCAAAAATCCAAAGTAATCTTCCCTTATGTTCAGTATTGGGGGAGCATAAATAAAGAAAATGATGACTTAAAAATCAGCAACATGTATAACATTTTCTTCCTGAATTTATGTCAAAACAAAATAAGATCAAAGATGTAGTTTTAGAATGTTTAAAATACTGGGGAAAGGATGGAAAATGTTCTGTAAATAATTCCTGCTAGCACACAGAAGTTATATTATTTTAACAACAATTTGGCAATCCCCTATGACTTTTTAGGAAAACTGTTGTAAGCTCAAATCTTCAAAGAATTTACTTCCTTGTTATGTTTTTAATTAGTCCCCAATAATTTTGTTCTAGACAGTTAGCTGAACTGACGTAAAAGTGACTAAGACTGTGACTTCATTAGAGACCAGCAAGTTTCTCTGTTCCATGGCCATTGTCTACAATCCCAAGTGAAAAGCAATAATTTATTAAGGCACCTCTTGCTCATAAAAAGTGAGGGGATGAAACTTTACCCACCACACAAAAATATAATTTAGTCTCACTGAGGAATACAGACACAGGTTCACGAAACAAAAAATGCAAGTGTGATACATTGAATTAAATAGATAATTCATAAAATAAGTCTTAAAAGCTTCCAGAGCTCACTCTTGATTCGGGTTTAATATATATGGTGGGGTCTGAATAAGCATCTCAAAAATAAGCCAGGTTCTGAAAGACGGTAGTTTGTGGGGGTGATCTTCTGAGTAGGCTAAGGTAGTATGAGTAACCACTGAAACAGAGACAAAACATCAGCCAGCAAGAATGACAAGATGCGTTCATTCTCTCTAATTTGTCCCTTCCTCCTTTCATTCATTCAGTCATACATGTAAAAACATTTATTTGGGGTCAATTATGTATTAGGTATTATGTTATGTTCAAAGGATAAATTGGGGGCTTCCCTGGTGGCGCAGTGGTTGAGAGTCCGCCTGCTGATGCAGGGGACACGGGTTCATTCCCCGTTCCGGGAAGATCCCACATGCCGCAGAGCGGCTGGGCCCGTGAGCCATGGCCGCTGAGCCTGTGCGCCCGGAGCCTGTGCTCCGCAACGGGAGAGGCCACAACAGTGAGAGGCCCGCGTACCACAAAAACAAAGAAAACAAAACAACAACAACAAAAAAGGATAAATTGGAAAAGAATTTCTAGCCAGGGGTTAGGAGGTATGGAGGGATGAATAGGTGGAACACAGTGGATTTTTAGGGCAGTGAAATTTTTCTCTCTGATACTATAACTATGGATATATGTCATTATACATTTGTCCCAACCCATAGAATGTACAGCACCAAGAGTGAACCTTAGTGTAAACTATGGACTTTGTATGATAATGATGTGTCAATGTAGGTTCACTGGTTGCAACAAATGTACCACTCTGGAGGGGGATGTTGATAGTGGGGGAGGCCATGCCTGTGTGGCAGCAGGGAGTATATGAGGAATCTCTATACCTTCTGCTTGATTTTTCTGTAAACCTAAAACTGCTCTAAAAAATAAAGTCTAGTAAAATTTTTTTAAATCTCTGCCCTTGAGAAGTATGCAATCAAATGTGGCATCAGACATGCAAACAAATTATAATGCAATATAACTTGAGAGTTAATAACAGATAAATGAAGCATGGTGAAAAAGCAGGGGGAGAAGAAATCAGACTGGCTGGGAAGGAAGATGGTTGTGAAAAGCTGCATTTTTCAGGCAAGAAAGCTGGGACAGAACATAAAACATGAGGGCACAGAGGTGGAAAGGGCATAGATGAAGCTGGTATTTTACATTAGGAAGAAGTTGGAGCTAAGTTTAGATAAGTAAAAGAAGGTTTACTATTATGTTAAGTTTACGCTTAATTCTGTAGGCAATGCAAAATATTGAAGATATTTAAGCAGAGACTGGCATAGTAATGATAATAATAGCTAATGGTTATTGAGCATTTATTATGCTCAGGGAGCATGTTAAATTCCTTTTACTTACTGAAGCTCATTGAAATAGCCTTAAAATAATTCTTTGAAGTAGTTTCTATTATTACCATTCTCCTTTTACAGAAAAGGCAATCACAAAGTTATATTTCCAGTAAGTGGAAGACAAGAAATTCTAGATTGATGGCACATTGCCCTTCTGCTGGTTAGCATGCCATTGGTATGCAAAAGTGACTGGAAGGGGCAGAGCCTGAAGACTATTGCCATAGTCAAGGTATGGGCAGTCTCTACTTCTGAACAGAGTTAACCAACTCCACAAAAACAAAGTAGAACATGGAGACAATAAGAAAAAAATAATAAAAACAGAAAATGTCAACCATAAAAACATCCTAGGGTACCCTTGTGTGTACTATATGGTATAATACCTGGAAGCAAGGAGATCTGTTAAGACCAGTGACCCAGGATAGATCAGGGCATTTGCATTTGAGTTGGTGATAAGTGGTTGGATTCTGGGTGTATCTTGAAGGTAGACTAATAGAATTTCTTGATGTGTTGGATACAGGGTAGAAGAGAAATAGAGAGGGCAGGCATGACTAAGATTTTTGGCCTGAGGAACTGAAAGGATGTAGTTTTGATAAGCAGAAACAGCAAAGACTATTGGAGGAGCATATACTCCTTACCATATCACTTCAGGTATTGCCTCTACCCCATTTTCTCTTTTCTCTCCTTTTGGACTCCAGTGAAATAATGTCAGACTTTATTCTCCTTATCATTTATTCTCTCTTTTGTACTTTCATCGTTTTTCTCTCTGTATTGCATTCTGAATAGTTTCTTACACTCATTTTCCAGCTTACTGGTTCTTTCTTCAGCTGTGTCTAGTCTGCTATCAAACCTTTTTCTTACTTTCAGTTATGCTTTTCAGTTCTAAAATTTCTATTTGGTTCTTTTTCAAATACATTGATCACCATTTAGCATTTTCAATTCCCTAACAACATTTTCAGGCTTGCTTTTATTGATTAGAAACAGCAAGTAAAGTGGGTTTGTTTTTAATCTGTCTGATAATTCCAATATTTGAAGTCTTCATGAATCTATTTCTGTGTCTCTGTTTCTCACTCATGGTATCCTATTCCATTGTCTGTTTCATCTTCAATTCTGTGCTACTTTTTACTCAACTTTTTGTTAGAATAAAATATACAACATTAAATATCGCTCTTTGTCTATTAGTAAATATTAATTCAAAAAAGCATCCAAACTCACATTCTAATACCAGATGCTGGAGTCTGTGGAAAACTTGCCTGTTCAATGTTAGACAATTCATTTAACTGCTCTGGATTTCAGTTTTTCTTTAAAAATGAGGATTAATAACTACATTCTAGGGTTTATGTGTGCAGAAAAAGGTGAGAGAACACAAATGAAAAAGAACTAGCACATAATGACATAGTATGCAGTTAATAAACTTGAGTTTCCATTTTCCCTATTAAACCAAATATTATCAGAATTAAATTAAAATATAGAAGAGGAAAGAAAATCTAGAGGGAAAAGCAAGAAAATAAATAGTAGTACTTTGTAGGTAATACATCTAGAGTAATGACTGTGAGTACTTGGGCAGGATTTGAGACCAGTATCTTAGCTATTAACACAAATTGGTAGGGACAGAATTTTAATTCCAGGAATAAGAGATGATCCCTTGAGGAATGATTCACTGCAAGGGCTGGCCCTGTTAAGTGATTTTGCATCAAAGCCAGAAAAAACTGCTGGGTAGTCCATGCAGACTATAAAGCAAAAGCTTCTTGAATGTTTCTTGTAAGTAATTTAATACATAGTACAAGACAGTGGGTAATCAAGTGCTAAATTTAGAAAAGACTCTGTCTCCATCTTCTGAAGCCATGACATGCAGCACTACACTGAAAATTTGATTTTATACTACCTTGCATTGTTCATTATCTCTTCCAGACTAGGTTATATTTTCACAGTGACTTATATTTCCTTTATTCTCTCCACAGCTTTTAGCTCATTGCAATCTTTTAAAAATACTAAGTGAAATAAAATGAATAAAACCTGTGTGTGTGTGTCAATGGCAACTGTCATAAATGTCCTTAATTACATGGAGAAAGGTGATCTGGCTTTTATAATTCCATGGCCCTTTTGGAGAAAATCCAAATGAGAAGCATATTCTAGAACATACATAAGAGTCTTAGGAAACTGATTTATTCCTAAAATATCCTTTATTATATTATTTATAAAAACCTACCAATTATCCAGTGGACTTTGCAAAATGACAGCCTATGTCCACGATGGTTTTACATGGTCAACCTGCATTTCACACCTGCAGCTACAGAACATTTCTGATGAAAAGGAAATGAGGTGTATAAAAACTGCTTAGAGAAAATTACTGAAGATACTTGCAATTTCAGATTGAAATGAGACATCTTCTTGTCACATTCCCTTTCTATGCATTAGATTATACATTATGACTGTCAGTTTTCTCTATGATAACAAGCCTAGGGGAAAAAAACCCTTCTAATTTACTAGAGCTTTTAGAAGAAAAGTATTCTATGAATACAAAATAATTCATATGCAATGTTACAGAGTAGAATTTTAACATCATTCAATAGCATGCACTGAACAATTAAAGTGTACCAGAAACCATGCTAGTTGCTCTGTAGCTGACAAACAGGACTGAGATTACTTCTGGCTGGAGATTCAGGAAAGGCGTCATGGAAGAGGTGGTGATTAAGGAGTTCTCTCTGACAGATTAGTGAAATTCAGACATGAAGAAATGAGTGCAAAGGACATTCCAAGAGTTGGAAGTAGGAGAAGCAAAAGGTAGAAAGATGGGAAAGAGGCACAGTTGTGGAATAAGGAAGATTTCAGTTTGAAAAGAATATAATATTCATGGAGGTAATACTAAGAAATGGAGGAGACATATACAACAAATTTGGGCTCTGGAATTAAATAAATCAAACCTGAAATCCTGCCACTTTTAACCTCAGTTTCCTCATCTGTGAAACAGTGCTTTTCTCTTGGTGTTTTTTGTTTGTTTTTTGTGGTATGCGGGCCTCTCACTGTTGTGGCCTTTCCCGTTGCGGAGCACAGGCTCCAGACGCGCAGGCTCAGAGGCCATCGCTCACGGGCCTAGCCGCTACGTGGCATGTGGGATCTTCCCGGACCGGGGCACGAACCCGTGTCCCCTGCATCAGCAGGCGGACTTTCAACCACTGCGCCACCAGGGAAGCCCTCTCTTGGTGTTTTTGTAAGGATAAATAAGATATGTGTGTATGTATGTGTGTATTTTAACATATTGCCTGGCACATAGTAAGTGCTCAATTAAAGTAGCTCTTGCTATTATTACCATACACATGTATAATAATAATAATAATAACTATAACTAGATAGATGGCTTGAGGTATTATTGTGGAAAGTTGAATACAGCACTAAATAATTGTCAAGTATTTAATAATTATTAGTCTAGCAAATCATGAAGGATAATTTTTTAAAGTATTTATTTATCTGGCTGTGCTGGGTCTTAGTTGCGCCATGCGGGATCTGAGTTCCCCTATCAGGGATGGAACCCCGGCCCCCTGCATTGGGAGCATGGAGCCTTAACCACTGAGCCACCAGGGGAGTCCCAAAGTATAATTTTTAATTGTTGGCCTTAAGTCAGAAATCGGCAAACTTTTTCTGCAAAGGTCCAGATTGTAAACATTTTAAGCTCTGCAGGCTAGGATGTTTCTTTCATAACTATTCAACCCTGCTGTTGCAGCACAAAGGCAGCCATTGACAATATGTAAGCAAATGGGTATGGCTATATATTTTTTTACCTTTCTTTTTTGGCCGCGACACATAGCTTGCAGGACCTTAATTCCTTGACCAGGGACTGAACCCAGGCCCCTGGCAGTGAAACTGTAGAGTTGTAACCACTGGACCACCAGGGAATTCCCAGGTGTGGCTGTATTATTACAAGAAAATTTTATTTACAAAAACAAGCATAGGCTAGATTTCATTTGTAGTCTATAGGTTGTAGGCCCCTCTCATAAGTACTTCCCATGGAAATGGCCTTCCTTTTAGGGAGAAACCTAGAAGAATGCTATATTATAAATTTACTTTTCCATATTCATATTATACACGAACATTCTTCTCACTATGCAATTAAAAACTAAGGTTTCATTATGAAAGTAAAAATTCATTTAAGGTTTGTAAAACAAATAACATGATATCTAAAGCAAGGGCAATGCCCTGTGCACAATAAGTGTTCAAAAGATGCTCACTGAATGGATGAATAAATAAATGAATAAGACCAACTGAATCTTTTGATTCTAAAGTAACTTTTAGTAATGGTACATGACCATCATTTCTGGGAAAGAAAGAAGGAAAATCATAAGTAAAATAGCCCAAATATCTTCTCTTCATTATTTTCAGTGAGAAAGTACTTCCTATGTACTATTTGAGGAAGTTAATATTTAACAATTATTTAGGGGACTTCCCTGTAGTCCAGTGGTAAAGAACCCGCCTTACAATGCAGGGGACGCGGGTTCAATCCCTGGTCAGGGAACTAAGAGCCCACATGCTGCAGGGCAACTAAGCCCGCGCACTGCAACTACTGAGCTCGCACACCTCAACTAGAGCCCACGTGCCGCAAACTACAGAGCCCACACGCCCTGTAGCTTGCTTGCCCCAACTAGAGAAGAGAAAACTCGCACGCCACAACTAGAGAGAAGCCCACGCACCACAACGAAGAGCCTATGTCGCAACGAAAGATCCCACGTGCTGCAACTAAGATCCAACGCAGCCAAAATTAAATAAAATTTGAAATACATATATTTAACAATTATTTTAAAGAATTATTTAATACTCCAAATAGTTAATACATTTTACTTTCTCCTAGTAATGGTTTCTTAAAAATTAGCAATTCTTTCAAATATGTTGAAAACTGAAACACTTGAACCTTCATGACTATCACCAACCACTTTACATATTCAATAGTATTGATTAAGCAGATATTTTCCCAGATAAAATGTGTGGTAGGCAGCTTCTAAGATGGTTCCGATTGATCCCTGCCTCATGGTAGTCATGCTTTTGTTAAATTCTCACCCCTAGACTATGTATTGAACTTGTTGACTAGCTTCTAACAAATAAATACAGAAAAACAATTGACCTTTGAACAACACTGGGGTTAGGGATGCTGACACCTATGCAGTCGAAAATCCTAGTATAACTTTCCAGCTGGCCCTCGGTCTCTGCAGTTCCTCTGTATCTGAGGTTCTGCCAACCACAGATTAAACCAACTAGAGATTGTGTAGTCCCGTAGTACTTATTTATTGAAAAAGATCCGAGTATAACTGGACCCCCACAGTTCAAATCTGTGTTGCTCAAGGGTCAGCTGTGATGAGATGTCATTTCTAGGATTAGATTAGAAAGAGTCTGGCTTCTGTCTTATGTGTGTCCTCTCATGTTCTCACTTTCTCAGCTCTTTTGCACTGAGGAAAGCAAGTAATTGTACTGTGAACAGCTTTTTGGAGAGGCCCACATGGCACTGTGAGGGACTGAAGCCCTCAGTTTAACAGCCTGCTGGGAACTGAAACTTGTCCATAACTGCATGTATCAGCTTGATAGTGGATCCTTCAGACCCGGTCAAGCCTTGAATGACGGCAGTTCTGGCCAACAGCTGACTGCAACCTCAGAGAGACCCTGTGCCAGAACCACCCAGCTACGCCCCTCCTGGATTCCTGGCCCACAGAAACTGTGAGATTATAAATATTTGTTGTTTTCAGCCACAAGTTTTGGGGTAAGCTGCTATGCAGCAATAGATAACTAATATGTTAGGTGTTTGGCTTACATTTATAACATGGCCAACATGTTAGATGTTTAGGCTACAATGGTAAACAGACTCTCAGCCTCATTTTGAAGTTGTTGCCTATTTAATGGAAAATATAGAAGGGAAAATACAGAATCACAAAACTATGTCATTCACGCTACATATCAGGCACTATGGGAACACAGAAGAGTGAGCCACTAACTGAGTAAGGGGACCAGGGTAGGGAGTTAGTTTATGGGTAAGAAGAGAAGGTAAAGAAGAAATATTTAATCACAGCCTTGAAGAATGAGTGCCATCGAGCACTCAACGAGGGAGAAGCATTCTAAACAAAGAACACAGAATAGCAATGGGGCAGAAGTATGAAAGAGCATTATGCCTTTGGTGAAGTATAAATAGCTCAGCCTGGCTGGAACACAGTAGAATTTCACCATCCCTCTCCCAGGATGGTGCCAAGAATGACTATTCCTTGACCTTTACCAGCAAGATGAAATAGATCCCTGGGGCAATGCACAGTAAAGAAAATGAGAGGCAGAGGGAGGCCAGAGGAGATGGGTCCCCTCCTAAGGCTTTTATGGACTGAATTGTAAGCAAATGAAGAAAGTAAAAAATAAAAGAAATAAAATATTTTATCTCACATTGGGCAATTCATGGATCTTTTGTTTTACGAATATATTTGTGCTTCAATTCTCAGAGAGATTTTTGTTTTCCAGGATCTACTGGCTTTGAGCCCCATTTTGGGCTTCAGGGTTTGGTCTTGACGACAAATTCTTTTTTCTGATTTTACTCTCATTGGTTGCCAGTATTCATCTCCTGTATCCTTCTGCTCATTCCAAATTGGTGTTCACAACAAGCTGACCAAGCCATACCCTAGCACTGTCCTGCCAGGCCAGAATCCCTCCTAAGCAGGCACCGACTCTCCATTAAGGGAAGTTAGAAAATGAACTTGCTAAAACCCCAGATGAAAGCATCATAGTAGTTGGAGGTGGAAATGAGATTTATTCTTCTGTACCACAGGCTTAAATTCCATGATTCTTTCACACTCGTAAAAGTGACTCTGCTATAGTCTGCACTGACTCATATCTATCATTTATTGAACTTCAGTGTACTCTCTTTTATGCCTCAAAGCCTTAGCACATGTTTCCCAGTCCTGCTTTTCACCCCAAGCCTGCCATTCACCTTGGAACCTTCAGATTCCTTGTAGATGTTTAAGTAATCATCTAAGCCCAATAGTGTTCTGATTTCTACTCATGTGATCTTTGATTTAACTCTTTTCAGGTTCTCATACCTGAGGCTAAACCAGGTACTTCATTATGAACAGCAGTGGCTTCATTTGGGCATCTTAATCTCAAAGAACCCATTCCATAGATACAATATCTAATCATTTTCACTCTCTCATTTCCCTCACTCACACTAAACCTGTTGTTCAATCCCACTGCTATAAACTAATCCTTTTATACATCTAATTTCATTCAATCTATCAACTCATATATTTACTTTTTACATATTCAGCTTAGACATAATGATTCATCATTTAATAACTCTCTTACCAATAACTACATCCATTCCTCTTATTTTACCACACATTCTGAGTGAAACTCTAATCCTATTTGTGGTAGACACTTTAATATGCCCTTCATATCTGAAAGATTTATTCCCTTAGCTGATTGAAGTGTTGCTGGCAGACAGTCTTCACCTGTCAGCCCTCTTTGGGAACTGCATCAGCTGAAGAGACTTGCTTGACCCAAGGTCACATGCGCTTCCAGGAGCAGCCTGCTTCTGATGTCTGATTAACAGAGGAGTATAAAGGCTCTGCCTAGTCACCAACTTGGGATGATTTTGAAGGACTATCCCAGTTTCAGATATCCCTAGGGAGTCTGTAGGTGCCTATGTAGAGAACTCATCACAGGCTAACCTCTCCTTCTGCCCCATCTTGCTTCTTTCCCACATTCATTGTTTCCGAGAGCACTCTTAATTGATCTCCTGTATGACAATCTCCATCTCAAAGTCTACTTCCTGGTGAATTCAACCTCGATTGAACTCAGTCTAATTCTTCTCAGTGGTCCCTTTTGTAATTTTTTTCAACAATCAGGTACTAATCACTGAGAGAAAAAAACCAACTGCTATAAACTAATGTTATCAAACAATTTAATATGTTCTTAAAAATCATTTCATTTGGTAAGAAAAAAAAAAACACTCTAATAGAAAAAATGGACCCAAAACTACCAACAGGTACTTAACAAAAGAGAAATACAAATAAATGTATGAACATTTTTCTCAAACTTTGCTCAAAATGTTGTATGAGTATATGGATGGCATATCATCTGGTTTTGCTTTAACAAATGTGAAAACAAAATATTCACAGGGTTAAACATTCAAACAGTATAATATGCTATATGATGATAAGTGAGCCCAAGCCCATCCTAAGGTGCCACACCCTACTTCCATTTTTTTGTGAGTTCTTGCAGGAATTCATATAAGGAGATTGAAAAAGCATATGCATATCTGTGTGTAAGTGTATCATACATGTCATTTTCTTACACACATGGAAGCATATGTACTATGATAGCAGTTTGCCTTGGTCTTATCCATGCTTCATTTTATGGCCCTACCCTACTTTCCCTCTTTACTATCTTGCCTCATAATTTTTGTTAGGAAGCTGGATTTTCTGTTTCCTCATTAATTGATCAGGTAATTGAGCTGAAATTAACATAAAACTTTCCTTTAGTTAGACTAAACAATGAGGACACCGACTGTGCCATGTAACAGGGAGTCTAGACCCAGGGTAGCTCCAGGTGCCAAACATCAGAGCTCTGGCTCCTCCTCTCTGTGGCTTTCTCAGCTCTGCCCTCCTCCATGGGATGCTTCATCCCCAAGCTGGCACCAAGATGACTACAACAGCTCCCAGTATCATATCAGATATGATAATATCAAAACGAAGAAGAGGGTCATCTCTTTCTTGTGTGTTTTTTAAAGACTCTTATTGGTCAGATTTATATCAAACATTGAAATCTAACCCAATCACTAACAAGAGTTGGCTTAAACTAATGAGCATCTGTTCCCTGGGAGGTGGGGTAGAGAGGACTCCTCTGCAAATGCATGGCCATGGAGAGCAGGGTATCTAGGATTCTGCTGGGAACAGAAAAAGGATAGAAGGATGGGGCAAGTCAAGGAATAAATGTTATGTAGGTAATCACGAGCATATACTAGACCGTCTATGTTTTCTCTACCTTCTACAATTAGGCAGGAGTGTAAATAAATACATACTGGCACATTCAAATTTATTCTTCATTACCTTCTCCTTTACTTCTAGCTCCTCCTCTCTTCTCTTTTTCTCTCTCATTTTTACAAGGCTTTTCATGATCTGCTCCCTCTTACCTCTCTAAGCTCCACACTTTTCCACATATTTTTTGACCCTGAATATCCTTCTGGCTTTCATTTGCCTCAGGTAAAGACGCATCCACTCAAGGACTCCCTTGAAACACCTAGTGTGTGGCTGGGAGGGGAGAAGAGTGTAATGAAGAATAAATATTAAAGTATGAGGTAAGTGCCCCCCTATGTGGTCCCACAGCACCCGGTGCACCTGCCACATGCCATATCCTCTGTTTGTCTGTTCCCCTTTTACTGGACTGTGACTTCTTTCAAGGCAGACATAGTGTGTCTAATTTGTCTTTATGCCACTATCACCCATTACAGATGGATTCATTTTAAGAGGAGTCAGGACTCAATTTTTGAACAGTCAGTATTATGGACAAAACAGTATTTTTAAAATGTGTTCCATATCATTTACTTATTATCTATGATATACTTGTAAAGTACTGGCAAGAACAAATTTTCAAATATTCAGAATTTAGCAAAGAAGTTAAAAGGCCAATTAAAACAAACTTAAATTTAAGTGATTTAATCAATGCCTGTTGTATCCTATCAAATATTATTTGTAAAAAAGTTTGCATGGAGGGCTTCCCTGGTGGCGCAGTGGTTGAGAGTCCGCCTGCCAATGCAGGGGACGCGGGTTCATATCCTGGTCCGGGAGGAACCCACATGCCGCGGAGCGGCTGGGCCTGTGAGCCATGGCCGCTGGGCCTGCGCATCCAGAGCCTGTGCTCCGCAACGGGAGAGGCCACAACAGTCAGAGGCCCACGTGCCCCCCCAAAAAAAAAAAAAAAAAAAGTTTGCATGGAAAGCAGTGATTGTAATTTACTACATTACTTCTTTTACATGCCCACTGCAAGATGTGTGTTTCATACTAATACGTGTGTGCATACAGGCACACACACACTGTAGTTCTGAGAAGATATTTGTCATGTAAATTAAACATGTGCCAAGTATTTCATGGAATTAATGGTTTTTACTCAAAATGTCAGCAAATTCTGGGAAAACTGGATGGAAATCACCAACTACATAAAGAGAGTTTTGTTTGTAATCTACACTAGCCAGAAACCCCTATTTACTTTGGTTATCTGGTATTTTGATGGAAGATGTGGCCACAAATTAGTCTTATTCTATTATTATCATCTGAACATATATTTCCTTTGATGTGCTATTATGCTCTTCAAATTATGTGGATATCCATGACGACAGACTTCACATACTGTAAAAGAAATACATTGTATAGAATTATAATTTGTTTAGATATACTTTCGGAAAAGTTAGATTGCATTTCATATGCTTCTATAAATCAGATTGAAATGTCTCAGGATGCCCAGAAAGTAAAATTGGAACCAAAGTATTATTTAATCCTAACTCATCTTTCTCTTTTATACTCACAGCAGGAGTAAAATTTAACTGGAAGCAAAGATTTTCATCTTTCCTATTCTAGAGATAATTCTATGTTCACACTATTGTGTCGTTTCTTATTGAAGAGTCTCTCTATCCAGACGATAGGCTGCTTTCCTATACACATTTTTTTATGTAAACTTTCCAAATTGTTCATATGTCCCCATAAAAACAGTGATGCTTTTACTGCACATTAGCGAAAATTTTTGTTTGAAACTTGAGGACATTTTTTCTTGTTAACAAAATATTGCTTAAATACTAGCTACAAAGTCATAACTATTTATGAGTGCAAAAGTATCTAATGATTGGAACTTTAAAAGCCCAAAGGGTCTTGCTTTTTAAAAAGAAAAACATTAGGTGACAAAAAAAGATCTCAGAGCTTCTGATGCACATGTTGTAAATTGTATGTACATCTAAGAGGCCTCTTTCACAAGCAATCAGAAGTCCTTTTGTAATTATACTCAAAACCTATTTTCTAATTTGCAGAGTTATGATGAGGAATAGTCCCAGTTCATACACCGCGTGGCATCTCTGAACTGACCAATTAATGTGTCGGTATACACAGGTTAGTAATTGGTAGACATACAACAACATAACATATACACTCACACACACACACACACACACACACACACAACCATTAAAGTGTTTACTCTTCAGTGCACTACTAATGGGAAAGAAATATATTGACGTTACTCTTCCAAATATACTTAAAACTTCAAGATGTAATATAGGTTTTTCTATAGTCTGTGAAATCCCTGCTTTCCCTCAAAAAAAATCCCACCATTCTAGCAAAGTAGAGACAAACTTAATAGAAGAATGGACTAGGATGAAGTCCTTCTACTTTCACTGTTGCCACAATCCATTGTTAAGTTATATAGTGGTACCTATAGTAAATGTTCTGAGAATTGACAGTGCAAAAACTTTCACATGGAATGAGAGTGCTACAGGACAAATTTTAATCCCATTAATTCAATGGATTGCACAGGCCTAACCATCACAGTAAATCATAATCTGACCTTAAAGAAAATATATCATGAGTTGAAACAAATTTATCTTTATCCCTGAAAAATCAGGAGCTTATTTTTAAAGAAATTTCTCCCTTCTTTCTTTATGAATCTATTCAAGAAATTATAAATCAATATTCCTTGTAAGTTTTCTAAAATAGGTATCTGAAGACTGCACTCCTGGTCTTTTACTCTGCTGGCTCCCAACACCTCAGCATGGTAGACAAGATTTGCCATAATTTATACTCGACCACTTCTCTCCTCCCTCATCTTTTCCCACTGCCCCTTACTCATCTTCTACTCCAGAAAAAGACACTGGTTCTCAGGATGCAACTACTCTTCCTCTGACAGGTAGGTCCTTTTTCCCTTTGTATGACAATTCACTAAATATCCTGCCAGGCCCAGCTCAAATGCTACCTTCTTAGTGAAGTCTTTTCTGGCTGTCAGTCAGTAACTCTCTGACAATTCCTACATCATTTCCTCATATGTCTAAGATTAAGCTCATCATGTTATAATTATTCATGTACAAGGCTCCCCATAAAGACTGTGAGCTCCTTGAAGGGAAGAACGTTTCTCACTTTCTTTATACCCCCAAAACTAAGTACTGGGTGTTAGATGAATAAACAGGTGCAAGATACTATATCAACTGATTAGATACTTCAAAATAGTAAAGGAGTAAAATAATCCTCATTCCATACTTTGAGGGAAGAGGATTTCAAAAAGTATTTTAGGATTTTTTAAAAGGTTTCTAGATGCTGATAAATCACTGAGGGTAGTAACAATGA
The DNA here is from genome assembly GCF_011762595.2 of Tursiops truncatus. Taxonomy (NCBI): domain Eukaryota; kingdom Metazoa; phylum Chordata; class Mammalia; order Artiodactyla; family Delphinidae; genus Tursiops; species Tursiops truncatus. The sequence continues at coordinate 21,812,060 of NC_047044.1, read as the reverse complement.
TGTCATCAACAAGCTCCTCTACAACCAACCTTCTTATAACATTTATTAAAGTTTCTATATCAACTATGGTTACAATAAGATATATACTTGATTTTAACCAAGTAAAATTGTGCATGAAAAGAAAATCCTACAAGGCAGCACACCAAATGTTAATAACACTCATCTCCGGCTGGTAAGATTATGTTTTATTTTCAAAATATTTTTTCTACTTCTCAAATATTCTTCAGTGAGCACATATTACTTTTAACTATTTATGTTTGTTTCAGACATTGGATATTTTAAAAAAGCATTATAGATACATATAAAAATCTCACTTTTACCCTGTCATAAATCTATTCTACTGCCCCTCTCTCAAGAGTTGATCACCATCACAAAGTTGGCACACATTCTCCATATGCGAATTTATACTTTTAGTAAAGAAAATATATCGTGAGTTGAAACAAATATATATTCATTATATACTGGACATATTGTGTTTTATACTTACAGAAATATATTATGTGTAAAATTCTGAATCTTGCTTTTTTTCACTTAACATTGTTCCCAAGATATATCCAAATAAATGTTTGTAAACCTAGTATTTTCATTTTAATTGAAGCATAATACTCCATTTTACTAAAATTTACACAGTGATTCTCTTCCTTATGGACATTTTATTTTTTCCCAAATTTTTGTTCCTACAAACAATGTTGCAATGAACATCCTTCAGATTCTTAGCGTTTTGTTTTAAAGAACTATTCCTGGAAGTAGAATTGCTAGATAGGAGAATATGTGCATTTCAAAATTCTTAAAATATTATTAAATTGTCTTTGAATATGGAGTACCAATTTATAATCCTATTAGCTGTGTACAAGACTTCTTATTTTTCTATGTCTTTACAATACTTCATGTCATCAGAACTTCTGTGTCATTCTGGTGACTGGATATAAGTTGGTATCTCACAGTGGTCTTAAATTTCTCTGTTACTGGGGTTAACTATGTTTACTGGCCTTTCAGAATCCATCTTCAGTTAATTGCCTTTGTCAGCTGTTTCAATGTTTTTGTTTGTTGTCTTTTCTGTCTATTTATTATCTTGTAGTACTAAACCCTTCTCAGTGTTATACATTGCAATCATTTCTCCTGCTCTGTGGCTTTTTAAACACATTTTGCGGTATCTTACACTAACCATGAATTTTATTTTTAATTTTAATGTAGTTGATTTTATAAGTCTTTTTCTAATGCAACTTTCTGTTCTAAGAAATCCTTCCCTATACTAAAATGATCATATGAATTATCTCCCTTAATTTGTTAAACTGAGGAAATGTACTGAAAGATTTTCTGATGTCTGAAAGATCCTTGAGGTAGTAAGGTAAATCCTGCTTACTCATGACGTACTTTTTAATAAATTGCTGGATTCAATGTTGTAATATTTTGCTTAGAATCTATGCATCTATTTTCATACTAGAGATTAATTCATACATATTTTTCTTATACACTCCTTGTCCAGTTATGTATCCAAGTCATGCAAGCACAAAGTTGGCCGTTCACCACTTTGTGAATTTTCTTAAATAGTTTGTACAGCCTTGATATTATCCGTTCATTAAGGTTTGGTATAACTATCCTATCAAACGATCTTTTTTTTTTTTAACATCTTTATTGGAGTATAACTACTTTACAATGGTGTGTTAGTTTCTGCTGTATAACAAAGTGAATCAGCTATATGTATACATATATCCCATATCCCCTCCCCCTTGCGTATCCCTCCCACCCTCCCAAATCCACCCCTCTAGGTGGTCACAGAGCACTGAGCTGATCTCCCTGTGCTATGCGGCTGCTTCCCACTAGCTATTTTACATTTGGTAGTGTATATATGTCATGCCACTCTCTCACTTCGTCCCAGCTTACCCTTCCCCATCCCCATGTCCTCAAGTCCATTCTCTACGTCTGTGTCTTTATTCCTGTCCTGCCCTAGGTTCTTCAGAACCTTTTTTTTTTTTTTTAGATTCCATATATATGTGTCAACATACAGTATTTGTTTTTCTCTTTCTGACTTACTTCACTCTGTATGACAGACTCTAGGTCCATCCACCTCACTACAAATAACTCAATTCTGTTTCTTTCTATGGCTGAGTAGTATTCCATTCTATATAGGTGCCACATCATCTTTATCCATTCATCTGTGATTGCTTCCATGTAGGTTTCTTCTATGTCCTGGCTATTGTAAATAGTGTTGCAATGAACACTGTGGTACATGACTTTTTGAATTATGGTTTTCTCCAGGTATATGCCCAGAAGTGGGATTGCTGGGTCGTACAGTAGTTCTACTTTTAGTTTTTTAAGGAACCTTCATACTGTTCTGAACAGTGGCTGTATCAGTTTACATTCCCACCAACAATGAAAGAGGGTTACATTTTCTCCACACCCTCTCCAGAATTTATTGTTTGTAGAATTTTTGAAGATGGCCATTCTGACCAGTGTGCGGTGATAACACATTGTAGATTTGATTTTCATTTCTCTAATGATTAGTGATGTTGAGCATCCTTTAATGTGTTTGTTGGCAATATGTCTATCTTCTTTGGAGAAATGTCTACTTAGGTCTTCTGCCCATTTTTGGATTGGGTTGTTTTTTGATGTTGAGCTGCATGAGCTGCTTGTCTATTTTGGAGATTAATTCTTTGTCCGTTGTTTCGCTTGCAACTATTTTCTCCCATTCTGAGGGTTGTCTTTTTGTCTTGTTTATGGTTTCCTTTGCTGTGAAAAAGCTTTTAAGTTTCATCAGGTCCCATTTGTTTACTTTTGTTTTTACTTGCATTTCTCTAGGAGGTGGGTCAAAAAGGATATTGCCGTGATTTATGTCACAGAGTATTCTGCCTATGTTTTCCTTCAAGAGTTTTGTAGTGTCTGGCCTTACATTTATGTCTCCAATCCATTTTGAGTTTATTTTTGTGTATAGTGTTAGGGAGTGTTCTAACTTCATTCTTTTAAATGTAACTGTCCAGTTATCCCAGCACCACTTACTGAAGAGGCTATCTTTTCACCATTATATATTCTTGCCTTCTTTATCAAAGGACACCATATGTGCATGGGTTTATCTCTGGGCTTTCTATCCTGTTCCACTGATCTATATTTCTGTTTTTGTTCCAGTACCATACTGTCTTGATTACTGTAACTTTGTAGTATAGGCTGAAGTAACGGAGCCTGATTCCTCCAGCTCCATTTATGTTTCTCAAGATTGCTTTCGCTATTCGGGGTCTTTTGGTTTCCATACAAATCGTGCAAGTTGTCAGTATAGTTTTGTGAAAAATGCCATTGGTAGTTTGATAGGGATTGCACTGAATCCGTAGGTTGCTTTGGGTAGTAGAGTCATTTTCACAATGTTGATTCTTCCAATCCAAGAACATGGTATATCTCTCCATCTGTTTGTATCATCTTTAATTTCTTTCATCAGTGTCTTATAGTTTTCTCCATACAGGTCTTTTGTCCATTTAGGTAGGTTTATTTCTAGGTAATTTATTCATTTTGTTGCAATGGTAAATGGGAGTGTTTCCTTAATTTCTCTTTCAGATATTTCATCATTAGTGTATAGGAATGCAAGAGATTTCTGTGCATTAACTTTGTATCCTGTTACTTTACCAAATTCATTGATTAGCTCTAGTAGTTTTCTGGTAGCATCTTTAGGATTCTCTATGTATAGTACCATATCATCTTCAAACAGTGACAGTTTTACTTCTTCTTTTCCAATTTGGATTCCTTTTATTTCTTTTTCTTCTCTGATTGCTGTGGCTAAAACTTCCAAAAATAGTGGTGAGAGTGGACAACCTTGTCTTGTTTCTGATCTTAGTGGGAATGGCTTCAGTTTTTCACCTTTGAGAAAGATGTTGACTGTGGGTTTGTCATATATGGCCCTGATTATGTTGAGGTAAGTTCCCTCTATGCCTACTTTCCTGAGGGTTTTTATCATAAATGGGTGTTGAATTTTGTTGAACGCTTTTTCAGCATCTATTGAGATGATCATATGGTTTTTCTCCTTCAATTTGTTAATATGGTGTATCACACTGATTGATTTGCGTATATTGAAGAATCCTTGCATTCCTGGAATAAACCCCACTTGATCATGGTGTATGATCTTTTTAATGTGCTGTTGGATTCTGTTTGCTAGTATTTTGTTGAGGATTTTTGCATATATGTTCATCAGTGATACTGGCCTGTAGTTTTCTTTTTCTGTGGCATCTTTGTCTGGTTTTGGTTTCACAGTGAGGGTGGCATCATAGAATGAGTTTGGGAGTGTTCCTCCCTCTGCTTTGAGAAGGATAGGTGTTAGCTCTTCTCTAAATGTTTGATAGAATTCGCCTGTGAAGCCATCTGGTCCTGGGGTTTTTGTTTGTTGGAAGATTTTCAATCACAGTTTCAAATTCAGTGCTTGTGACTGGTCTGTTTATCTTTTCTATTTCTTCCTGGTTCACTCTCAGAAGGTTGGGCTTTTCTAAGAATTTGTCCATTTCTTCCAGGTTGCCCATGTTATTGGCATATAGTTGCTTCTAGTAATTTCTCATGATCCTTTGTATTTCTGCAGTGTCAGTTGTTACTTCTCCTTTTTCATTTCTAATTCTGTTGATTTGAGTCTTCTCCCTCTTTCTCTTGACAAGTCTGGCTAATGGTTTATCAATTTTGTTTATCTTCTAAAAGAACCAGCTTTTACTTTTATTGATCTTTGTTATTGTTTCCTTCATTTCTTTTTCTTTTATTTCTCATCTGATCTTTATGATTCCTTTCCTTCTGCTAAGGGGTTTTCTTGTTCTCTCTCTCATTGCTTTAGGGGTATGGTTAGGTTGTTTATTTGAGAATTTTCTTGTTTCTTGAGGTAGGATTGTACTGCTATAAACTTCCCTAGATCCGCTTTTGCTGCATCCCATAGGTGTTGGGTCATCATGTTGTCATTGTTATTTGTTTGTAGGTATTTTTGATTTCTTCTTTGATTTCTTCAGTGATCTCTTGGTTATTTAGTAGTGTATTGTTTAGCCTCCATGTGTTTGTATTTTTTACTGTTTTTTTCCTGTAATTGATATCTACTCTTATAGCATTGTGGTTGCAAAAGATACTTGATACAATTTCAATTTTCTTAAATTAACCAGGGCTTGATTTGTGACCCAAGATATGATCTATCCTGGAGAATGTTCCATGAGCACTTGAAAAGAAAGTGTATTCTGTTGTTTTTGGATGGAATGTCCTATAAATATCAATTAAGTCCATCTTGTTTAATGTATCATTTAAAGTTTGTGTTTCCTTATTTATTTTTATTTTGGATGACCTGTCCATTTGTGAAAGTGGGGTGTTAAGATCCAGTACTATGACTGTGTTACTGTCGATTTTCCCTTTTATGGCTGTTAGCATTTGCTTTATGTATTGAGGTGCTCCTATGTTGGGTGCATAAATATTTACAATTGTTATATTTTCTTCCTGGATTGATTCCTTTATCATTATGTAGTGTCCTTCTTTGTCTCTTGTAATAGTCTTTATTTTAAAATCTATTTTGTTTGATATGAAAATAGCTACTCCAGCTTTCTTTTGATTTCCATTTACATGGAATATCTTTTTCCATGCCCTAACTTTCACTCTGTATGTGTCCCTAGGTCTGAAGTGGGTTGCTTGTAGACAGCATATATATGGGTTTTGTTTTTGTATCCATTCAGCCAGTCTTTGTCTTTTGGTTGGAGCATAATCCATTTACATTTAAGGTAATTATATATATGTATGTTCCTATTACCATTTTCTTAATTGTTCTGGGTTTGTTATTGTAGATCTTTTCCTTCCCTTGTGTTTCCTGCTTAGAGAAGTTCCTTTAGCATTTGTTGTAAAGCTGGTTTGGTGGTGCTGAATTCCCTTAGCTTTTGCTTGTCTGTAAAGGTTTTAACATCTCCGTCAAATGTGAATGAGATCCTTGCCAGGTAGATTAATCTTGGTAGTAGGTTTTTCCCTTTCATCACTTTAAATATGTCCTGTCACTCCCTTCTGGCTTGCAGAGCTTCTGCTGAAAAATCAGCTGTTAACCTTATGGGGATTCCCTTGTATGAAATTGGTTGTTTTCCCCTTGCTGCTTTTAATTTTTTTCTTTGTATTTAATTTTTGATAGTTTGATTAGCATGTGTCTTGACGTGTTTCTCCTTAGATTTATCCTGTATGGGACTCTGCATTTTCTGGACTTGACTATTTCCTTTCCCATATTAGGGACGTTTTTAACTCTAATCTCTTCAAATATTTTCTCAGTCCCTTTCTTTTTCTCTTTTTCTTCTGTGACCCCTATAATTCGAATGTTGGTGCATTTAATATTGTCCCACGGGTCTCTGAGACTGTCCTCAATTCTTCTTTCTTTATTCTGCTCTGAAGTAGTTATTTCCAGTATTTTATCTTCCAGGTCACTTATCTGTTCTTCTGCCTCAGTTATTCTACTGATTCCTTCTAGAGAATTTTTAATTTCATTTATTGTGTTGTTTATCATTGTTTGTTTGTTCTTAGTTCTTCTAGGCCCTTGTTAAATGTTTCCTGCATTTTCTCTATTCTATTTCCAAGATTTTGGATCATCTTTACTATCATTACTCTGAATACATTTTCAGGTACACTGCCTATTTCCTCTTCATTTGTTTCATCTGGAGGCTTTTTACCTTGCTCCTTCATCTGCTGTGTATTTCTCTGTCATCTCATTTTGCTTAACTTACTGTGTTTGGGGGTCTCCTTTTTGCAGGCTGCAGGTTTGTAGTTCCCGTTGTTATTGGTGTCTGCCCGCATGGGTAAGGCTGGTTCAGTGAATTGTGTGGGCTTCCTGGTGGAGGGACTGGTGTCTGTGTTCTGATGGATGGAGCTGGATCTTGTCTTTCTGGTGGGCAGGACCACATCTGGTGGTGGGTTTTGGGGTGTCTGTGAACTTATTTTGATTTTAGGCAGCTCTCTTCTAATGGATGAGGTTGTGTTCCTGTCTTACTAGTTGTTTGTCATGGGGTGTCTAGCACTGTAGCTTGCTGGTCATTGACTGGAATCTGGTCTTAGTTTTGAGACAGAGGTCTCTGGGGGAGCTCTCACCAGTTGATATTATGAGGGACTGGGAGGTCTCTGGTTGATAGATGTCCTGAACTCAGCTTTCCCACCTCAGAGGCTCAGGCCTGACACCACGCCAGAGCACCAAGACTGTTAGCCACACGGCGCAGAAGAAAAAGGAGAAGAACAAAAAAAGAAAGAAAGAAAAAAATAAAATAAAGTTATTAAAATAAAAAATGAAATATTTTTGAAATGAAAAATTATAAGTAATTTTAAAAAAAAGAAGAGAGCAACCAAACCAATAAACAAATCCACCGATTATAACAAGCACTAAAAACCATACTAAAAGAAAATGGACAGACAGAACCCTACGACTAATGGTAAAAGCAAACCTATACAGACAAAATCGCACAAAGAAGCATATACAAACACACTCACAAAAGGAGAAAAAGAGAGCAACCAAATCACAAACAAACCTACCAATGATAATAAGCAATAAATACTAAACTAAGATAAATATAAAACTAGAAAAAATTAGATATAGAAAGCAAACTTCAAGTCTACAGTCGTTCCAAAGTCCACTGCCTAAGTTTGGGATGATTCGTTGTCTGTTCAGGTATTCCACAGATGCAGGGTACATCAAGTTGATTGTGTAGATTTAATCTGCTGCTCCTGAGGCTGCTGGGAGAAATTTCCCTTTCTCTTCTTTGTTCGCACAGCTCCTGGGGTTCGGCTTTCGATTTGGCCCTGCCTCTGCGTGTAGGTCGCCTGAGGGCATGTGTTCCCCACCCAGACAGGAAGGGGTTAAAGTAGCAGCTGATTAGGGGGCTCTGGCTCACTCAGGTCAGGAGGAGGGAGGGGTACGGAATGCAGGTCAAGCCTGCAGCAGCAGAGGCTGGCATGACATTGCAACAGCTTGAGGCGCACTGTGTGTTCTCCCGGGGAAGTTGTCTCTGGATCACGGGACCCTGGCAGTGGCGGGCTGCACAGCCTCCCTGGAAGGGGGTGTGTGGATAGTGACCTGTGCTTGCTCACAGGATTCTTGGTGGCTGCAGCAGCAGCATTAGCATTTCATGCCCATCTCTGACGTCCACGCTGATAGCCGTGGCTCATGCCTGTCTCTGGAGCTCATTTAGGCGGTGCTCTGAATCTCCTCTCCTCGTACACCCCAAAACAATGTTCTCTTGACTCTTAGGAAGTTACAACTTTTTCCTGGACTCCCTCCCACTAGCTGTGGTGCACTAGCCCCCTTCAGGCTGTGTTCACGCAGCCAACCCCAGTCCTCTCCCTGGGACCTGACCTCCGAAACCCAAGCCTCAGCTCCCAGCCCCCACCCACCCCAGCGGGTGAGCAGACAAGCCTCTCAGGCTGGTGAGGGCTGGTCAGCACTGATACTCTGTGTGGGAATCTCTCCGCTTTGCCCTCTGCACCCCTATTGCTGCGCTCTCCTCTGTGGGTCTGAAGAACCCCCCCCCCGCCCACCCCCCTTCTCCACCAGTGAAGGGGCTTCCTAGTGTGTGGAAGCTTTTCATCCTTCACAGCTGCCTCCCTGAGGTGCAGGTCCTGTCCCTATTCTTTTGTCTCTGTTTTTATTTTCTTCTTTTGCCCTACCCAGGTATGTGGGGAGTTTCTTGCCTTTTGGGAAGTCTGAGGTCTTCTGCCAGGGTTCAGTAGGTGTTCTGTAGGAGTTGTTCCTCATGTAGATGTAGTTTTGATGTATTTGTGGGGAGGAAGGTGATATCCATGTCTTATTCCTCCACCGTCTTGAAGGTCCTCTCTATCAAACCAACTTGATCATTTGTTTGCAGTATCAATTCCCTTCTGTTAATGTCTATTTGTATAAAGTTATGAATGGTAATTTCTATTTTTTCCACAAATTTGTATATTTAATCTTGTCTTAAAGATTTTTGGAATAAAAACATTCATAATATCACCTTATGGTTTCTTAATTTTTTTTTTTTTTTGGCCTCGCTGTACAACTTGTGGGATCTTAGTTCCCCAACCCAGGATTGAACCCTGGCCCTTGGCAGTGAGAGCGCAGGATCCTAACCACTGGAGAGCCAGGGAATTCCCTTATGGCTTCTTAAAATCTCTCTTGAATCTTTGGTTACATCTTCCTTTTTGTTTCTAAATAATATTTATTTGTATCTTCTTTCTTTCCTTTTGATCAGTCTTGCTAGGGATGTATAAATATTATTAACCTTTTCAAATATTGATTAATTTCCTTTATGATTTTGCTTTAATCCTTGAGTTACTTTGAAATATATTCCTTTTTAATTTTCAAATTTACAAGTGAGGGTTCTAGAAAGATGGTAGCTTAGATGTGCTTCCTTAACTTACTGCAAACCATCTAGCTAACCCAAGCCGTGCAGCTCCTGGAGCCAACTGGCAAATTGTGTCTGGAGGGAAGAGCAAGAAAGCTGTTACAACACTGTTTCCTCTCTGGGATAGATGAGAGTCTTAGAACTAGTGTAGAAATGCTCACAGGCAAGGTGCAGAATGCCATAATCCCAGGGAGAACTTATCTGGCAGAGAATGTGGTACTCTAGGGAAAATGTTGGCATTAACCTACATGGTGTACACTTTCATATACCCCAAGGAACAAAGGACTTGCTGAACAGGTGTTCTAAGTTAGGTGTCTTCACCTAAAATGCTGGAAAAGGTTTACAGGTAAGCTTTCTCCTGATGCTTTGATAGTCGATCTGCCTACTGCTATACAGCTTACTCTAAGCGTCAGAGATTTCGAAATGTTCCACTATTGTAGAGACTGCCATCCCTTAAGGCTCTGAAACAACTAAATCTAAGCCTTAAGGAGTAGACCAAGAAACAAACAAACATAAAACAAACAAGTACCTAAGAGGGTCCAGCAACCAGAGAAAGAAAGAACAGAAAATTGAGAATGAATTTCTAACAAAATAGAGCTGCTAGTAGAGATAGATAAAAAATTTTAACACAAATAATAATAAGAGAGCTTAAAAATATTAAAGTACAGCATATTAAAAAAGACTTTGTAGGGGGAAAAAGTAACTGGTCAGAAAAATTCAGATGACTTAAAGTTAGTAAAAAAAAAAACACACAAAAACAACTGAATTAGTGCCCTAGAATATGAAGTGGAAGAAATACTTCAAACTACAAAGTTAAAAAAAAAAAATATATATATATATACACACACACACACACACACACATTTTATGAAGGTAGAAATCCTGGAGACTTATTATACAAATAGTAGGAATTCCAAAAAAAAGAAATAGATGGATATATATCAATAATTTTGAAGTATAATTAAAAATTCCCCCAGTGAATAAAGTATTTAGTCTGCATCTTAAAGTTCTAGGCAAGATTAATCAAAACGCTTTGTATATATAGTCATACACTGCAAAAATCTCTGGGATGAAAGGGTTATCTTACAGTCTCCCAGAGGGAAATAACACTTTATTTATAATGGACAATGATACTGGCATTAAACTTTTCATCTGCAACACTAAAAACTAGAAGATAATGGACTATCATCTGAAAAAATACTTAAGAAAGAACTCTGGACAGAACAGACACTTAAGATAGGTGATGTATAAAAGGAAAAAAGTATGATGAAACATACTTTTATGATGAAACATAAAACTATATATTTATCTATCTATCTATCTATCTATCTAATAGACTCTCTTATAATGGTTAAATAATGAAAACAAAGATTCTAAATAAAGAATCTTCAAATAGGTGAGAAATACTGCAATGAATATTCCATTAAAATTCCAGAAGTTGGGTGTTTAAAGGAGAGAAGAAAGAGGTAGGAACATTCTACATCTACTTCTGAGAAGAGCTGAAAGCGGGGAATTAAAATTATTGTAAAAGTCCCATATTACAGGGGAATGTAGGAGGCTGCTAGTTATCACCCTTACTCTTCTCTTATTCTTCAATATTGAATCCTCAGTTCTTAGCTAGACCCAAGTCTACCTAGAATTCCTAGCTTCCTCTGCAAGAAGCAATGGCCATATGACTAAGTTCTGGCTAAGCAGAAATAATGTGCAATGTGTGCAAATTCCAGAGTATGCCCTTAAACGATCTGGCTGTGTCTTTCCTGTCACCTAATTCCTCTTCCCTTTAGCTTGAATGATGCCATGAGAAAAAGGTGTGAATGAGAACAACCTAAGGCTGGCAGAGGAACAATGTAGAGCTTGGATCCTTGAGATTATGGAGCCAACATGCCAACCCTGGTCTGCTTATGCCTAGAATGCTTCCTGAGAGAGAAATAATATTATATCTTGTTTACACCATATTTATTTTGGATATCTGTTACAGCAGTCAAATTTATATCCTAACTAGTACATAGGGCAAAAGAGCTATCAGTGGGGAAAGTAGAGTGTCTTAGTAAACATTTGGTATCTTGTTTTCATCTGAGGCTAGAAAAATAAATATTTGATTATGAGACTGTGGAAGGGAAGGTCATCATTATTGTTATAATAAACAGTAAACATCCTAAGTGAACAAAGGGGAAAAATTACTAGCAACTCAGTGAAACCAGAAAAATAATTTTTAAAAAAGAATAAAAGAGAAAAAATAAACTAAAATCAATAAGAAACATAAAATGAAAGTAATATAATCAAGTATATCAGTTGTTTCACATATATACAGAAGAAATTATCCCCTAATAAAAACAGAGGTGGCTGCAATTAAGATGTCAGCTGGGTCTGTGGTCTCATCTGAGGTTTGGCTGGGAGCAGTTGGCTTCACACACATGATTGTTAGCAGCATTGGATTCTCACAGAACTGCTGGACTGAGGGCCTTAGTTTCTTACTGGCTATTGAATAGAGGCTTCCCTCAGTTTCTTGTCATGTGGACCTCTCCACAGAGCAGCCCACAATGTAGACGGTGGCTTCCATCAGAGTAAGCCAGAAAGCAAGAGAGAGCTAACAAGACGGAAGCCAGAGCTTTTTTGTAACCTGATCTCAGAAGTGACACCCATTATTTTTGCCATAGTCTGTCCATTAGAAGCAAGTCACTAGGTCCAGTCCACACACAAGGGGAAGAGATTTTTCTGAGGACATAAATACTGGGAGGTGGGATCATTGAAAGTTATCTTGAGTCTTAATATCACAGTTGTGCAGGAAAAAGCTACTCTCAAACTACAGTTGGTAACAGAAACAGATACAGCCATTCTGGAAAACAATAGCATTAAGATTAATGCCTCTGGATAGCGTGACCAACTTACCTTGGGTTGCTAGGTTCTTTCTCAGTTTTAAAACTGGAAGTTCTACATCCTGGAACCCCTTTAGTCCTGGGACTTGATTAGCCACCCTACTCTGGAGCCAGGCTGTAGGGTTTAAACTATGACTCCACACTTCCTAGCAATGTGACCTTGGGTAAGTTACTTAATTTCTCTGTGCCTCAGTTTCCTTATCTGTAAAATAAGAATAATAGCATGTTTGTGGAAACTAAAGGAGATAATACATGCAAGGTGCTTTAAGCAATGTCTGGCACATAAAAAAATTGCCCAATGATATTAGCTACTATTATTATTGGTATTAAAGTATACATATCCTTTCACTAGGGTATGCACACAATTATCATACAAACTGGGACACTTCTGAAAGTGAAAGAGAGTGCTAGTAACAATTATGCCAGGTCAACAAGCATGTAAGGGAATATTCCAGGAAAACTGGAATGTATGATCCTTATATTGACCCACACTGAAGTTTATCTCATTGAAATAAAAGTACCTTCATATAAGACTAGTGCACAACAATGTCTGCTGCTGTTTTGTTCACAGTGGGAAAACAATGCAAAATGAAGTAAATGATCATCAACAGAGGTGGAATAAATCATGATACATAATACCATCAAATATGCAAACTTTAAAAGAATGAATTATAGCAATACCAACTGACTTGAAGGAAGTCCTTTGAAATATTGTTCAGTGAGAAAAATAATAAGTAGGAAAATATACATGGTTCCATTTTTGTGAAATAAAATGTTTACACTCAGAGGCAAATATTGAAGTTTAAGCCTCAGGGTTCAGCACTTTGATGGGCCCCTTCCAAGGGTTTAGGTGGGGCTCTGGAATGTTCTTGTAAATTTTGTAAAAGTGAAATATTTTAATTGCAGTTAAGTTAAGAACTCTGTTTCTTTCAACTCCAATTTCTCTATCATATTCTCTCTGTTCTGGGTAGTATTACAATGGCTGAAGACATTTTGGGGATCTGGCTAAGGAAATGAGTTTTGGATACATTTAGTTTAAGTTTAGTGGGGTATACTTATGAGGTTTGAAGTCACCTTCCGTGTACAGCTCACATGTAAGAATGGCTTCTAGCAATACTCCTGCCATCTCCTGTGCCAACTCACCTTGTATGTGACTGTAAGGTTTCAGTATGAGTCATACTGTGATATGACTATGGCCCAGGAATATTCATGTATCAGATATACTTGTGTAGTGGGGGAGAAATATTTGAAATGTATACAAGTTAGTGTGTGGAAAGGTCTTCCAAACCTTATAGCTTATATATGAAAGAGGGGTCTTATCAAAAATGACAGCAATCCTAAGAATTAGCATGGCAGTACGAGTAACAGATTGTAAGGCTAAAAGAAAATTTTCTACAAACTAATTAAGAAAAAATGATTTAGGGAGGCCTTCAAGATGGTTGAGGAATAAGGCGTGGAGATCACCTTCCTCCCCACAAATACATAAAAACTACATCTACATGTGGAACAACTCCTACAGAACACCTACTGAACGCTGGCAGAAGACCTCAGACTTCCCAAAAGGCAGTGAACAGATTCTCTCAGGTGACCTACATGCAGAGGCAGGGCCAAATCCAAAGCTGAACCCCAGGAGCTGTGCAAACAAAGAAGAGAAAGGGAAATTTTTCCCAGCAGCTGCAGGAGCAGTGGATAAAATCTCCATAATCGACTTGATGTACACTGCACCTGTGGAATACCTGAATAGACAATGAATAATCCCAAAACTGAGGTGGTGGACTTTGGGAGCAACTGTAGATTTCAGATTTAGCGCTTCTTATCATTGGTGGATTGGTTTTTTGGTTTGGTTGCTCTCTTCTTTCTTTCTTTCTTTTATTATTATGCTTTAATTTTTTTATTTTAAATAATCTTTTTCTATTTTAATAACTTAACTTAAATAATTATTTATTTTTCTTTCTTTCTTTCTTTTTGTTCCGCCCTTTTCTTCTGAGCCGTGTGGTTGACAGGGTTTTGGTGCACTGGCCGGGTGTCAGGTCTGAGCCTCTGAGGTGGGAGAGCCAAATTCAGGACATTGGTCCACCAGAGACCTCCCAGCCCCACATAATATCAAACGGCAAAACTCTTCCAGAGATCTGCATCTCAACGCAAAGACCCAGCTCAACTCAACGACCAGCAACCTACAGTGCTGGACACCCTATGCCAAACAACTAGCAAGACAGGAACACAACCCCACCCTTCAGCAGACAGGCTGCCTAAAATCATAATAAGGTCACAGACACTGCAAAACACACCACCAGATGCGGTCCGGCCAACAGAAAGACAAGATCCAGCCTCATTCATCAGAACACAGGCACCAGTCCCTCCACCAAGAAGCCTACACAACCCACTAGACCAACCTTAACCACTGGGAGCAGACACCAAAAACAACAGGAATTACGAACCTGCAGCCTGCGAAAAGGAGACTCCAAACATAGTAGGTTAAGCAAAATGAGATGACAGAGAAATACACAGCAGATGAAGGAGCAAGGTAAAAACCCACCAGAGCAAAGAAATGAATAGGAAATAGGCAGTCTACCTGAAAAAGAATTCAGAGTAATGAGAGTAAAGATGATCCAAAATCTTGGAAACAGAATGGAGAAAATACAAAAACGTTTAACAAGGACTTAGAAGAACTAAAGAGCAAACAAACAATAATGAACAGCACAATAAATGAAATTAAAAATTCTCTAGAAGAAATCAATAGAATAACTGAGGCAGAAGAAAGGATAAGTGACCTGGAAGATAAAATACTGGAAATAACTACTGCAGAGCAAAATAAAGCAAAAAGAATGAAAAGAATTGAGGACAGCCTCCGAAACCTCTGGAACAACATTAAATGCAACAACATTTGAATCATAGAGGTCCCAGAAGGAGAAGAGAAACAAAAAGGGACTGAAAAAATATCTGAAGAGACTATAGTTGAAAACTTCCCTAATATGGGAAAGGAAATAGTCAATTAAGTCCAGGAAGCACAGAGAGTCCCAAACAGGATAAATCCAAGGAGAAACACGCCAAGACACATATTAATCAAATTATCAAAAATTAAATACACAGAAAAATATTAAAAGCAGCAAGGGCAAAACAACAAATAACATACAAGGGAATTCCCATAAGGTTAACAGCTGATCTTTCAGCAGAAACTCTGCAAGCCAGAAGGGAGTGGCAGGACATATTTAAAGTGATGAAAGGGAAAAACCTACAACCAAGATTACTCTACCCAGCAAGGATCTCATACAGGTTTCATGGAGAAATTAAGACTTTTACAGACAAGCAAAAGCTAAGAGAATTCAGCACCGTGAAACCAGCTTTACAACAAATGCTAAAGGAACTTCTCTATGCAGGAAACACAAGGGAAGGAAAAGACCTACAATAACAAACCCAAAACAATTAAGAAAATGGTAAGAGGAACATACATATCGATAATTACCTTAAATGTAAATGGATTAAATGCTCCAACCAAAAGACACAGACTGGCTGAATGGATACAAAAACAAGACCCATATACATGCTGTCTACAAGACACCCACTTTAGACCTAGGGACACATACAGACTGAAAGTGAGGGGATGGAAAAAGGTATTCCATGCAAATGGAAATCAAAAGAAAGTTGGAGAAGCAATTCTCGTATCAGACAAAATAGACTTTAAAATAAAGACTATTACAAGGGACAAAGAAGGACACTACATAATCATTAAGGGATCAATCCAAGAAGAAGATATAACAATTGTAAATATCTATGCACCCAACACAGGAGCACCTCAATACAAAAGGAAAATGCTAACAGCCATAAAAGGGGAAATCAACAGTAACACAACATAGTAGGAACTTTAACATCCCACTTTCACCAATGGACAGATCATCAAACATGAAAATAAATAAATAAACATAAGGTTTAAACGATACATTAAACAAGATGGACTTAATTGATATATATAGAACGTTTCATCCAAAAACAGCAGATTACACTTTCTTCTCAAGTGCTCATGGAACATTCTCCAGGATAGATCATATCTTGGGTCACAAATCAAGCCGCGGTAAATTTAAGAAAACTGAAATTCTATCAAGTATCTTTTGCGACCACAATGCTATGAGACTATATATTAATTAGAGTAAAAAATCTGTAAAAAAATACAACCACATGGAGGCTAAACAATACACTACTTAATAACCAAGAGACCACTGAAAAAATCAAAGAGGAAATCAAAAAATACCTAGAAACAAATGACAATGAAAACACAACAACCCCAAACCTATGGGATGCAGCAAAAGCAGTTCTAAGAGGG
Source organism: Tursiops truncatus (assembly GCF_011762595.2). Lineage (NCBI taxonomy): Eukaryota > Metazoa > Chordata > Mammalia > Artiodactyla > Delphinidae > Tursiops > Tursiops truncatus. Next base: position 21,795,534 of record NC_047044.1, on the reverse strand, counting down.
CAGTTTATAGCAATACAATCCTACCTGAGAAAACAATACAAATCTCAAATAAACAACCTACCCTTACACCTAAAGCAATTAGAGAAAGAAGAACAAAACCCCCCAAAGTTAGCAGAAGGAAAGAAACCATAAAGATCAGATCAGAAATAAATGAAAAAGAAATGAAGGAAACAATAGCAAAGATCAATAAAGCTAAAAGCTGGTTCTTTGAGAAGATAAATAAAACTGATAAACCATTAGTCTGAGTCATGAAGAGAAAAAGGGAGAAGACTCAAATCAACAGAATTAGAAATGAAAAAGAAGAAGCAACAACGGAAACTGCAGAAATACAAAAGATCTTGAGAAATTACCAGAAGCAACTGTATACCAATAAAATGGACAACCTGTAAGAAATGGACAAATTCTTAGGAAAGCACAGCCTTCCGAGACTGAAACAGGAAGAAATAGAAAAGAAAAATAGACCAAATACAAGCACTGAAATTGAGACTGTGATTAAAAATTTTCCAACAAACAAGTGCCCAGGACCAGGTGGCTTCACAGACGAATTCTATGAAGAATTTAGAGAAGAGCTAACACATATCCTTCTCAAACGCTTCCAAAATATAGCAGAGGGTGTAACACTCCCAAACACATTCTACGAGGCCACCATCACCCTGATACCAAAACCAAAGATGCCACAGAAAAAGAAAACTACAGGCCAATATCACTGATGAACACAGATACAAAAATCCTCAACAAAATACTAGCAAACAGAATCCAACAACACATTAAAAGGATCATACAAAATGATTAAGTGGGGTTTATCCCAGGAATGCAAGGATTCCTCAATATACCAAAATCAATCAATGTGATACACCATATTAACAATTTGAAGGAGAAAAAGCACATGATCATCTCAAAAGATGCAGAAAAAGCTTTCGGCAAAATTCAACACCCATTTATAATAAAAACCCTCTGGAAAGTAGGCACAGAAGGAACTTACCTCAACATGATCAAGGCCATATCTGACAAACCTACAGCCAACATTGTTCTCAATAGTGAAAAACTGAAACTATTTCCACTAAGATCAGGAAAAAGACAAGGTTGCCCACTCTCACCACTATTATTCAACATAATTTTGGAAGTTTTAGCCACAGCAATCAGAGAAGAAAATGAAATACAAGGAAACCAAATCAGAAATGAAGAAGTAAAGCTGTCACTGTCTGCAGATGATATGATACTATACATAGAGAGTCCTAAAGATGCTACCACAAAACTACTAGAGCTAATCAATGAACTTGGTAAAGTAGCAGGATACAAAATTAATGCACAGAAATCTCTTGCATTCCTATACACTAATGATGAAATATCTGAAAGAGAAATTAAGGAAACACTCCCATTTACCATTGCAACAAAAAGAATAAAATGCTTAGGAAGAAACCTACGTCAAGGGACAAAAGATCTGTATGCAGAAAACTATAAGACACTCAAAAAAGAAATTAGAGATTATACAAACAATGCAGAGGTATACCATGTTCTTGGATTCGAAGAAACTGTGAAAATGACTAAACTACCCAAAGAAATCTACAGATTCAATGCAAACCCTATCAAACAACCAAGGGCATTTTTCACTGAACTAGAACAGAAAATTTCACAATTCGTATGGAAACACAAAAGACCCCAAAAAGCCAAAGCAATCTTGAGAAAGAAAAGCAGAGCTGGAGGAATCAGGCTCCTTGACTTCAGACTATACTACAAAGCTACAGTCATCAAGACAGTATGGTACTGGCACAGAAACAGAAATATAGATCAACAGAACAGGATAGAATGCCCAGAGATAAAACCAGGCACATATGATCACCTTAGTTTTGATAATGGAGGCAAGAATATACAATGGAGAAAAGACATCCTCTTCAATAAGTGGTGCTGGGAAAACAGGACGGCTACATGTAAAAGAATGAAATTAGAACACTCCCTAACACCATACACAAAAATAAACTCCAAATGGATTAAAGACCTAAATGTAAGGCCAGACACTGTAAAACACTTAGAGAAAAACATAGGCAGAACACTCTGTGACATAAATCACAGCAAGATCCCTTTTGACCCACTTCCTAGAGAAATGGAAGTAAAAACAAAAATAAACAGATGGGACCTAATGCAAATTAAAAGCTTTTGCACAGCAAAGGAAACCAAAGAAGACGGAAACACAGCCCTCAGAATGGGAGAAAATATTTGCAAACAAAGCAACTGACAAAGGATTAATCTCGAAAATATACAAGAAGCTCATGCAGCTCAATATGAAGAAAACAAACAACCCAATCTAAAAATGGGCAGAAGACCTAAACAGACATTTCTCCAAAGAAGATATACAGATTGCCAACAAACACATGAGAGGATGCTCAACATCACTAATCATTAGAGAAATGCAAATCAAAACTACAATGAGGTATCACCTCACACCAGTCAGAATGGCCATCATGACAAAACCTACAAACGATAAATGCTGGAGTGGGTGTGGGAAAAGGGAATCCTCTTGCACTTTTAGTGGGAATGTAAATTGATACAGCCACTATGGAGAACAGTATGGAGGTTCCTCATAAAACTAAAACTAGAACCACCATACAACCCAGCAATCTCATTACTGGACATATACCCTGAGAAAACTGTAATTCAAAAAGAGTCATGTACCACAATATTCATTGCCTGCTCTATTTACAATAGCCAGGACATGGAAGCAATCTAAGTGTCCATCAACAGATGAATGGATAAAGAAGATGTGGCACATATATACAATGGAATATTACTCAGCCATAAAAAGAAACGAAATTGAGTTATGTTTAATGAGGTGGATCTACCTAAAGTCTGTTATACAGAGTGAAGTAAGTCAGAAAGAGAAAAACAAATACCGTATGCTAACACATACATATGGAATCTAAGAAAAAAAAAAGGTTCTTAAGAACCTAGGGGCAGGACAGGAATAAAGACACACACGTAGAGAATGGACTTGAGGACGTGGGGAGGGGGAAGGGTAAGCTGTGACAACGTGAGAGAGTGGCATGGACATATATACACTACCAAATGTAAATAGATAACTACTGGGAAGCAACCGCATAGCACAGGGAGATCAGCTCAGTGCTTTGTGTCCACGTAGAGGGCTGGGATAGGTAAGGTGGGAGGGAGATGCAAGAGGGAGGAGATATGGGCACATACGTATATTTATAGCTGATTCCCTTTGTTACACAGCAGAAACTAACACACCATTGTAAAGCAATTATACTCCAATAAAGATGTCACAAAAAAAAAACTGATTTAGATCGACCATTCTAGAAGACAGAATTATTTAATTTTTTCTATAGCACCATTGTCCAACAGAAATATAATGTGAGCATGTATATAATTTTAAATTAGACAGTAGGCACATTTTTAAAAAAATTTTAACTACATAAAAATAATTTTATTAATATATCTGTTTAACCTAACTTATCCAAAATATTATTCCAATTACTAATAAAATATGTTATATTCCTTTTTGTGTACGAAGTCTTTATAACCTGAAGTGTAATTTTCACTTTCAGCATATTTCAATTCAGACAGTAAACTTTCATTGGAAATATATGATCTGTATTTAGATTTTATACAGTGGAAGGGTTTAGTGCACCACGGCTAGCAGAGAGGGAGTCCAGGAAAAGGTCTGGAGCAGCCGAAGAGGCAAGAGACTTTTTCTTCCCTCTGTTTCCTGTTGCGTGAGGAAAGAGGATTAACAGCGCTGCTTAAAGGAGCTCCAGAGACGGGTGCGAGCCGCAGTTAAAAGCGTGGACCAAAAAAAAAAAAAAAAAAAAAAAAAAAGCGTGGACCCCACAGACAGGCAGGAGACGCTAAGGCTGCTGCTGCCGCCACCAAGAAGCCTGTCTGCGAGCACAGGTCACTATCCACACCTCCCTTCCAGGGAGGCTGTGCAGCCCGCCACTGCCAGGTTCCCGGGATCCAGGGACAACTTCCCTGGGAGAACGCATGGCACGCGTTGCACCCAGGCTGGTGCAACATCATGCCAGCCTCTGCCGCCGCAGGCTTGCCCCGCACTCCGTGCCCCTCCCTCCTCCCAGCCTGAGTGAGCCACAGCCCCCAAATCAGTGGCTCCTTTAACCTCGTCCTCTCTGAGCGAAAAATAGACGCCCTCCGGCGACCTACACGCAGAGGCACGGCCAAATCCAAAGCTGAACCTCGGGAGCTGTGCGAAGAAAGAAGAGAAAGGGAAATCTCTCCCTGTAGCCTCAGAAGCAGCAGATTAAAGCTCCACAATCAACTTGATGATTGAGGAGGTGGACTTTGAGAGCAAGATTTATGATTTTTTCCCCTTTTCCTCTTTTTGATAGTGTGTATGTGTATGCTTCTGTGTGAGATTTTGTCTGTATAGCTTTGCTTCCACCATTTGTCCTAGGGTTCTATCCGTCCGTTTTCTTTTAATTTTTTTTAATAATTAATTTTAATAACTTTATTTTATTTTACTTTATCTTTCTTTCTTTCTTTTTTCCTTCCTTCCCTCCTTCCTTCCTTGCTTCCTCCCACCGGCCCTCCCTCCCTCCCTCCTTTCTTTCTTTCCTTCTTTTCTTCTTTCTTTCTTCCTTCCTTCCTTCCTTCTTTTCTTTCTTTCTTCCTACTTCTACTAATTCTTTCTCTCTACTTTTTCTCACTTTTACTCTGAGCCATGTGGACAAAAGGCTCTTGGTGCTCCAGCTAGGAATCACTGCTGTGTCCCTGAGAGCCAACTTCAGGACACTGGTCAACAAGAGACCTCCCAGCTCCACGTAATATCAAATGGAGAAAATCTCCAAGAGATCTCCATCTCAACGCCAGCACCCAGCTTCACTCAACGACCAGCAAGCTACAGTGCTGGACATCCTATGCCAAATAACTAGCAAAAGAGGAACATAACCCCACCCATTAGCAGAGAGGCTGCCTAAGATCATAATAAGTCCACAGACGCCCCAAAACACACCACCAGACGTGGATCTGCCCACCAGAAAGACAAGATACAGCCTCATCCACCAGAACACAGGCACTAGTCCCCACCACCAGGAAGCCTACACAACCCACTGAACCAACCTTAGCCAATGGGGACAGACACCAAAAACAACAGGAACTATGAACCTGCAGCCTGCAAAAAGGAGACCCCAAACACAGTAAGATAAGCAAAATGAGAAGACAGAAAAACACACAGCAGATGAAGGAGCAAGATAAAAACCCACCAAACCTAACAAATGAAGAGGAAATAGGCAGTCTGCCTGAAAAAGAATTCAGAATAATGATAGTAAAGATGATCCAAAATCTTGGAAATAGAATAGACAAAATGCAAAAAACATTTAACAAGGACCTTGAAGAACTAAAGATGAAACAAACAATGATGAACAACACAATAAATGAAATGAAAAATACTCTAGATGGGATCACTAGCAGAATAACTGAGGCAGAAGAACGGATAAGTGACCTGGAAGATAAAAGAGTGGAAATAACTACTGCAGAGCAGAATAAAGAAAAAAGAATGAAAAGAACTGAGGACAGTCTCAGAGAGCTCTGGGACAACATTAAACGCACCAACATTCGAATTATAGGGGTTCCAGAAGAAGAAGAGAAAAAGAAAGGGACTGAGAAAATATTTGAAGAGATTATACTTCAAAACTTCCCTAATATGGGAAAAGGAATAGTTAATCAAGTTCAGGAAGCACAGAGAGTCCCATACAGGATAAATCCAAGGAGAAATACACCAAGACACATATTAATCAAACTGTCAAAAATTAAATACAAAGAAAGCATCTTAAAAGTAGCAAGGGAAAAACAACAAATACACAAGGGAATCCCCATAAGGTTAACAGCTGATCTTTCAGCACAAACTCTGTAAGCCAGAAGGGAGTGGCAGGACATATTTAAAGTGATGAAGGAGAAAAACCTGCAACCAAGATTACTCTACCCAGCAAGGATCTCATTCAGATTTGATAGAGAAATTAAAACCTTTACAGACAAGCAAAAGCTGACAGAGTTCAGCACCACCAAACCAGCTATACAACAAATGCTAAAGGAACTTCTCTAGGCAAGAAACACAAGAGAAGGAAAAGACCTACAATAAGGAACCCAAAACAATTTAGAAAATGGGAATAGGAACATACATATCAATAATTACCTTAAATGTAACTGGATTAAATGCTCCCACCAAAAGACACAGATTGGCTGAATGGATACAAAAACAAGACCCATATATATGCTGTCTACAAGAGACCCACTTTAGACCTAGAGACACATACAGACTGAAAGTAAGGGGATGGAAAGATATTCTATGCAAATGGAAATCAAAAGAAAGCTGGAGTAGCAATTCTCACATCAGACAAAATAGACTTTAAAATAAAGACTATTACAAGACACAAAGAAGGATACTACATAATGATCAAGGGATCGATCCAAGAATAACATGAAACAATTGTAAATATTTATGCACCCAACATAGGAGCACCTCAATACATAAGGCAAATACTAACAGCCATAAAATGGGAAATCGACAGTAACACATTCATAGTAGGGGACTTTAACATCCCACTTTCACCAATGGACAGATCATCTTAAATGAAAATAAATAAGGAAACACAAGCTTTAAATGATACATTAAACAAGATGGACTTCATTGATATTTATAGGACACTCCATCCAAAAACAACAGAATACACATTTTTCTCAAGTGCTCATGGAACATTCTCCAAGATAGATCATATCTTGGGTCACAAACCAAGCCTTGGTAAAGTTAAGAACATTGAAATTGTATCAAGTACCTTCTCCGACCACAATGTTATGACAGTAGATATCAATCACAGGAAAAGACCTGTAAAAAATACAAACCCATGGAGGCTAAACAATACACTACTTAATAACAAAGTGATCACTGAAGAAATCAAAGAGGAAATTAAAAAATACCTAGAAACAAATGACAATGGAGACACGATGACCCAAAACCTATGGGATGCAGCAAAAGCAGTTCTAAGAGGGAAGTTTATAGCAATACAAGCCCACCTTAAGAAACAGGAAATATCTCGAGTAAACAATCTAACCTTGTACCTAAAGCAATTAGAGAAAGAAGAACAAAAAAAACCCCAAAGTTAGCAGAAGGAAAGAAATCATTAAAATCAGATCAGAAATAAATGAAAAAGAAATGAAGGAAACGATAGCAAACATCAATAAAACTGAAAACTGGTTCTTTGAGAAGGTAAAAAAAATAGATAAACCATTAGCCAGACTCATCAAGAAAAAAAGGGAGAAGACTCAAATCAACAGAATTAGAAATGAAAAAGGAGAAGTAACAACTGACACTGCAGAAATACAAAAGATCATGAGAGATTACTACAAGCAACTCTATGCCAATAAAATGGACAACCTGGAAGAAATGGACAAATTCTTAGAAATGCACAACCTGCCAAGACTGAATCAGGAAGAAATAGAAAATATGAACAGACCAATCATAAGCACTGAAATTGAAACTGTGATTAAAAATCTTCCAACAAACAGAATCCCAGGACCAGATGGATTCACAGGTGAATTCTATCAAACATTTAGAGAAGAGCTAACACCTATCCTTCTCAAACTCTTCCAAAATATAGCAGAGGGAGGAACACTCCCAAATTCATTCTACGAGGCCACCATCACCTTGATACCGAAACCAGACCAGGATGTCACAAAGAAAGAAAACTACAGGCCAATGTCACTGATGAACATAGATGCAAAAATCCTCAACAAAATACTAGCAAACAGAATCCAACAGCACATTAAAAGGATCATACACCATCATCAAGTGGGGTTTATTCCAGGAATGCAAGGATTCTTCAATATACGCAAATCCATCAATGTGATAAACCATATTAACAAATTGAAGGAGAAAAACCATATGATCATCTCAATAGATGCAGAGAAAGCTTTCGACAAAATTCAACACCCACTTATGATAAAAACCCCACAGAAAGTAAGCATAGAGGGAACTTTCCTCAACATAATAAAGGCCATATATGACAAACCCACAGCCAACATCGTCCTCAATGGTGAAAAACTGAAAGCATTTCCACTAAGATCAGGAACAAGACAAGGTTGCCCACCCTCACCACTTTTATTCAACATAGTTTTGGAAGTTTTAGCCACAGCAATCAGAGAAGAAAAGGAAATAAAAGGAATCCAAATCGGAAAAGAAGAAGTAAAGCTGTCACTGTTTGCAGATGACATGGTACTATACATAGAGAATCCTAAAGATGCTACCAGAAAACTACTAGAGCTCATCAATGAATTTGGTACAGTTGCAGGATACAAAATTAATGCACAGAAATCTGTTGCATTCCTATACACTAATGATGAAAAATCTGAAAGTGAAATCAAGAAAACACTCCCATTTACTACTGCAACAAAAAGAATAAAATATCTAGGAATAAACCTACCTAAGGAGACAAAAGACCTGCATGCAGAAAATTACAAGACACTAATGAAAGAAATTAAAGATGATACAAACAGATGGAGAGATATACCATGTTCTTGGATTGGAAGAATCAACATTGTGAAAATGACTCTACTACCCAAAGCACTCTACAGATTCAGTGCAATCCCTATCAAACTACCACTGGCATTTTTCACAGAACTAGAACAAAAAATTTCACAATTTGTATGGAAACACAAAAGACCCCGAAAAGCCAAAGCAATCTTGAGAAAGAAAAGCAGAGCTGGAGGAATCAGGCTCCTTGACTTCAGACTATACTACAAAGCTACAGTAATCAAGACAGCATGGTACTGGCGCAAAAACAGAAAGATAGGTCAATGGAACAGGATAGAAAGCCCAGAGTTAAACCCACGCACATATAGTCACCTTATCTTTGATAAAGGAGGCAGGAATGTACAGTGGAGAAAGGACAGCCTCTTCAATAAGTGGTGCTGGGAAAACTGGACAGGTACATATAAAAGTATGAGATTAGATCACTCTCTAACACCATATACAAAAATAAGCTCAAAATGGATTGAAGACCTAAATGTAAGGCCAGAAACTATCAAAGTCTTAGAGGAAAACATAGGCAGAACACTCTGTGACATAAATCACAGCAAGATCCTTTTTGACACACCTCCTAGAGAAATGGAAATAAAAACAAAAATAAACAAATGGGACCTAATGAAACTTCAAAGCTTTTGCACAGCAAAGGAAACCATAAACAAGACCAAAAGACAACCCTCAGAATGGGAGAAAATATTTGCAAATGAAGCAACTGACAAAGGATTAATTTCTAAAATTTACAAGCAGCTCATGCAGCTCAATAACAAAAAAACAAACAACCCAATCCAAAAATGGGCAGAAGACCTAAATAGACATTTCTCCAAGGAAGATATACAGACTGCCAACAAGCACATGAAAGAATGCTCAACATCATTAATCATTAGGGAAATGCAAATCAAAACTACAATGAGATATCATCTCACACCAGTCAGAATGGCCATCATCAAAAAATCTAGAAACAATAAATGCTGGAGAGGGTGTGGAGAAAAGGGAACACTCTTGCACTGCTGGTGGGAATGTGAATTGGTACAGTCACTACGGAGAACAGTATGGAGGTTCCTTAAAAAACTACAAATAGAACTACCATATGACCCAGCAATCCCACTACTGGGCATATACCCTGAGAAAACCATAATTCAGAAAGAGTCATGTACCAAAATGTTCATTGCAGCTCTATTTACAATAGCATGGAGATGGAAACAACCTAAGTGCCCATCATTGGATGAATGGATAAAGAAGATGTGGCACATAAATATAATGGAATATTACTCAGCCATAAAAAGAAACGAAATTGAGCTATTTGTAATGAGGTGGATAGACCTAGAGTGTCATACAGAGTGAAGTCAGAAAGAGAAAGACAAATACCGTATGATAACACATATATATGGAATTTAAGAAAAAAATATGTCATGAAGAACCTAGGGGTAAGACAGGAATAAAGACACAGACCTACTGGAGAATGGACTTGAGGATATGGGGAGGGCGAAGGGTGAGCTGTGACAAAGCGAGAGAGAGGCATGGACATATATACACTACCAAACGTAAGGTAGATAGCTAGTGGGAAGCAGCCGCATAGCACAGGGATATCAGCTCGGTGCTTTGTGACTGTCTGGAGGGGTGGGATAGGGAGGGTAGGAGGGAGGGAGAGGCAAGAGGGAAGAGATATGGGAACATATGTATATGTATAACTGATTCACTTTGTTATAAAGCAGAAACTAATACACCACTGTAAAGCAATTATATCCCAATAAAGATGTTAAAAAAAAATTACAGTGGAAGAAGTAGATTCATATGACCAAGTTATTCTAAACATATTTAAAATCTTTCAAATAACTGAATTGAATTTAACAATAACTTTCCTTTAATATTTATATCCACATTGACAAAATTCTTTCATCACTTTTAGAAGAACTGATTTGATTTGACATTAAATATTTTCAGTTTCAAAACTATGTCTGCCCAGTTTAAGTAAGTTCTCTCGTGACTCAGCATTATTAATAGAAAGTCAAAGGGGTATTACATAAATTTAAATTACAAGCTTGGATCCTACTAAAAATAGTTTTAAGATGTTTTGTTGGACATTTAATTCTGATTTTAAGCAAGTAATTTCCACAGGTTCTTTGAATGTTGAGGGCAAATTTCTTATCAAATTTACTGTGCGTTTACTGAATGTACCTCATTATTTTACACTTAACTTATCTTTACATTTTTTTTAGACAACAAACGCTTTTTCAGTTTGCTGTGCCATAGCAAATTACAGTTGCCATCATCATGAAATTTGTGACATACTATATTCCAGTCTCTATTTCTTTTCTTTACTTCACCAGACATTGAAGTACAAGGTGAAAAAGAAGATGAGGTGAGGGGAATGGGGAAGCCCTGGTCATTTTAGGAAAGCCCCAGGCCTTTCTTGGTCTACTGGAACTCATGCCTCCTAGCCCTCTCAAACTGTATGACTGCATGGAGAGAACCTACAAGTTTCTACAGCTGATTAACAGTGAAAAGACAGTCTTTGCTTGCAGACAACTGCACTCTCTATGAATGGTTACAATAATATACAGCTAGTGGGAAGCAGCTGAATAGCACAGGGAGATCAGCTTGGTGCTTTGTGACCACCTAGAGGGGTCAGATAGGGAGGGTGGGAGGGAGACGCAAGAGGGAGGAGATATGGGTATATATATGTATAGCTGATTCACTATGTTATAAAGCAGAAACTAACACACCATTGTAAAGCAATTATACTCCAATAAAGATGTTAAAAAAAAAAAGAAAGTTGCAAACTAATGGGTATGTATGATTCTATTTTGGTAAAAATGAACAAAATGTATATGTATATATATATTTGTGCTTTTCCATGCTAGTATGTGTAAGGAGACAGTTAAAGGATATAGACTGAGCTGTTAGCATTGTTTAAATGAAGGTGGGTTAGGAAGTGGGAACAATAAGGTCAGGCGAAATGGGGGAAATGATTAGGATTCCTTTATAAAATTATGTATTGTATTATAGGCTTTAATTCAGTAGTACAGCATATATTTCTTTTATAATTTGTAAGCCATCCAATAATGGGGGATAAAAACTTTTCAAATATAATGATTTACATTTTTTATTGTTGATTCCTAATTTCATTACACTATAATCTGAGATGGGGGCCTGATTCCCTGATGTGTTGAGACTGCCTCTGTGACCTAGTAAACGGTCAAGTTTTCTAAGTGTTTATGCTGGCGTGAGAAGACGAATGTATTGTCTATTGATGGGTACAGAGTTCTAGATATCAAATCAAGCTTGTTAATTGTATTATTCAACAGTCTACACTTTTATGTTTCTTCATTTTTCAATATTCTGACATATGGTAATATTAAAATCTTACACAAATTGTGAATTTCAGTTTTTATTCAAAGTCCTATCAATTTTGGCTTCTAATATTTCAAGGCAAGGCTGTGTGTGAAAAAATTTATGACTTTAACCTTCTTGGTATTGTGTTTTACCCTTTTGTTGTTATACCGTACCTCTATTTAACTCTTTTGTTTTTAACTTTCAACTATATTTTGGTTGATAATATTGCTTCAACGTCTTTCTTTAGGTTGGTTTTGCTTGATCTTTTGCTTTATTAACCCCAGTTGTATCATTTTCATTTAGATTTGACTCCTGTAAAAAACACATAGTAAGATTTTTTAAATTACATCCAATATGACCATCTTTGTCTTTCATTAATTATTTTCTATTTTGTATTTCTGGTTCACCAGGGTTACTCTTTGCTTTACTTATTTTTTCCAGATTTAGGGACTTTATCATTAATAAAGATTCCTTTATTCTTTTATTTTCCATTATTGGTTTGGAAGATATAAAAATATGTTTCTAATTTTTAGTGGTTTCTCTTAAAATTTTTACTGGAAATGCTTTTAACAAACAAAAAAAAAATTCAAAAGTCATTAAATGTATTTGTTTCTCTAGTTCTTTAGTGCACTTTTCTTACTCTCTGGGGGAAATTTAACACCCTAGCTGCACTTCAGCAGTAGGCCTGACTTCTGGCTCCCACTTCAGGTGAAGCACTTTTTAGATTCCATTACCCTGAGGGATACAATCTCCCTACAGACCCTTCCCATTGCTGGGCCCAGTCACCAGCTGGTCTGCCATTTAGATTCCACTTTCTATTTTGTGTTTCTGATCTGATTGAGCATGGAGATATTGTCTTTGTTTTTCAGCAAAGCCAAAATTTATAATTTTCTCATTATATATTTTATCCTTCATCATTGTTTTGATACACTGGAAAATTGGGGAAGGGTCACTTTAAAATAAATCTGACAGATCTTGCCAAGTTGACAGGTCATATTATACTTATATGATCAGAAAAACATATAATTTATTTAAAAATCAATACAATACAAACGTATGTATACCAGATGTTCATTCTCAATTATGGAAAAGCTGTGCAGAGCAACAACAACAAAAAAAGTGGGAAAGGAATAAATCAGAATGTTAACATTAGATTCTCTGATAGGTAGGATTCGGGGAAAATACTTTTCTTGCACAAAATTACTAAAATAATTTATTTAATTTTATGATGAGAACATAAACTTATTTTTAAAAAGCTACTAGAAGAAAAAGTAAGCATTGTATTAGTGGCTATGTTGAAAATTTTTATATTATACTAAAAAATAACAACAGTCCAACAGGATTTCCTAAGGCAAACAATTAGTTAAAAGATATTCAAAATAAGCTTATCTGTTCAGAAAAATTTCTGTGTTGCTATGTCTCAGAATTTAGATGAATCACATTTTTCCACACTCGGTTACAGTAATCAAAGTATGTTTCACCTGATATGATGATCCAGGAACCTCATTCTTGCCTTGGACAATGTCTGCTTAGTACTTTTCAATTTTCTATGGAAAGAAATGCTAGCTAGTTCACTTCTCTTGACTTGTTTGTGGCATAGTTTTTAGCATTCCCTTATTCTCATTTCATTTCCTCTATTCACAGGTGAGAGACACTAGATGACTATCTAGTAATGAATTGAATGGTTCTATAGAAATTAAAAGCATAGAAAGCCTATGTGATTAAATGGCACCTGCAGTTTCTTCTCTGGGTTCTGTGTATAAAGAACAGAATAGGATCTCCTACAGAGAATGAATGTGGCCAACTCTGGCAGGAAAATATGTAACTCTGGATGCAATAATGGTCTATTTGAGTCCTTTTGACTCCCAGTATCTAGAATGCTTTGAGCTTTTATTTAGCAATATATTATAGATAAAACCTCTCCTATTTTTTCATGTCTAATATGTTTTCTTTTTCTTCATGTCTCATACACCTAAGGACCTGGAAAATAGTAAGTCCTCAATAAATAGTTGTGGAACAAATGAATGAATAAATGAATGAATCTTATGAAAATAGTTCTAAACAGTGCTTTGCAGCACTGGGGAAGAGCTATGAATAATAAATACGCTGACAGTCACAGTGAATTCTCATCTCTTTCAACAAATTATTCATCTGTTTTGATGCAGTTTCCTCTACTGCAACAGGAGATACGATGATAAACGTAATGAAATGATAGATCTGGAAATTTTTAGTGCATTAATTCTTGACTGAGATTAAATAAAATTACTTTTAATTCTCTACTCTTCTTAACTATTCAAACTTTGTCTGTCAATACCCAAAAGTAATACAAAAGAAGAAACTATTTCTGTCTTTTCCATTTGTTATAAACTACTTCTGAGAGACCAACAGAAAAACAAAACAATCTATTATGAGTTTCTCAGATTTATGTATTGTAATACAAATGTAAAATGTAATATATTGGATAAAATCTAGTATAAAATATATTAATGTAAAATGGTTACTTTTTAAATGTATAATGTGACTGTAGTTGGGTGGCAGTTAATTTTGCTAATGTTACTTAATTAAGAGTGTAGGAGTCCCTAAAGAGAGAACTAGCAGTCTTAGTGTAATATTACATTAATAACACAGCCTCTATGGAAAAGACTGTAAAATGAATTAGTGAGCTTGCCAGTAGATGAATTTGACATGTCTAGACAGCGTAGGGAGAAAAAAAAAAGATTTTAAATATAAGACTATAAGCATTATACAAGATTTCTTTAAGACTATAATTTTAGTATAATGTTATTTCCAACTTAATGCTATATGTAGAAGCTGCTAAACAGAACATTAATAAGGGAGTCCAAGAAATAACAGCTTAATCATCAGAGTGGATTGAAACTGCACAATTGTAAATTCCCATGAGCTATAATAATATTTTCTCTTTTACAAGCATTGAGAATAACTCTTGTCAAGTGTTCAACCAGTCCACCAAACAAGATAATCTAAATTAAAATATTCTGAATATGAGCAAAACCATAGGTTAAAAACCAATCTTTAACAGATAAAGGTTTATTGCAAGGAAGTTTCAGTATTTTATAGACAGTATCCATCCTTAGCCTATTCAACTTTCTTTCGTCAAAGATGGAAATCACCTACGTGTTTAACATTAACTAGATAAATGGGAATTGTTTTGACATGAGCTACTTTAACTTTCTAGATGACTAAGCTATTTTTAATTTTCTAATTATAAAAACAGTATGTGTTAACTGTAGGAAGTTTGGACAATAAAAAAAGGTATGAAAAAAAATAAAATTACATGTTATCCTAGCATCTAGAGATAGTAAAATGACTATGATATCTTCCTGGTCTTTTTTTTTTCCTTGCACATACACATAATATTAGTTTGCAACCAAATTTGTATCAAATGGTAAATAGACATTCATTCATTCAACAGCTATTTATTCAGGGGCAACTATGTGCCATTATAAAAATTTGAATAAGTAGATATTATTTGAAAACATTATTTTTAATGATTTTATCCTTTTATCATTATTACTTAGGCATTCACTTGTTTTGACTTTGGGGTTGTCTCCAATTCATCCACTTATTTTAGACTGATTAGAACATTCCTCAGTACCACTTCACAGATGGGCACAATACAGCTCTATCCCAAACCACTAAACAAGTTTCCAACTCTTTCTATTGAAAGGAGAAATTCAAGATTTATCCTGCAAATCAAAAAAAAAAACAACTCAGAATCACGTGTTTAACTAAATAAATAATTAATGAACTGTGAATGCGGTTAAGAATATGATCTCTAGAGTAAAATATCCTGTATGCAAAGTCCAGCACTGCCATTTTCTAAAAAGCTCCAAGCTTTTCTGTGCCTTGTTTTCCTTTCTGCAAAATAGTAATGATAAAACTATTTACTTCATATATAGCTTAAGATTAAATAAGTTAATATGCATAAAATAAGTAGACAATAACATTAGCTATTATTATTTTTTCATTAATATTTACTGAGTGTCTTTTATGTGGCAGCGATTTTGCTAGAAACTATGGTTGCAATTGGAGAACAGGCAAGATGGTAAACTCTACAAGACAAAAAACTAAAACAGATATTACAGTAAGTAACCCCAAAATAATTACATAATCTCAATCAAAACTAAGGGGTCTAGGGCTTCCTTGGTGGCGCAGTGGTTAAGAGTCCGCCTGCCGATGCAGGGGACACGGGTTCGTGCCCCGGTCCGGGAAGATCCCACATGCCGCGGAGCGGCTTGGCCCGTGAGCCATGGCCGCTGAGCCTGCGCGTCCGGAGCCTGTGCTCTGCAACAGGAGAGGCCACAACAGTGAGAGGCCCACATACCGCAAAAAAAAATAAAAAATAAAAAATAAAAAAATAAAAACAACTACGGGGTCTAAAGGAAAATAAAATTAGAAGGTGCTAAAAAATTAGAAAACAGAGGCATCCATATACATACTTAGTCTGGGGCACAGGTATGTGTGGGTTCCCACAAAGAGGGTTTCCCTGAATAATAATACAAGTTATTTACTTGGGAGAAGGAGAAGGAAAAGGGACAGTAGAAACAGACATTGCTTCAGGCATGTGAAGGCCCACAGATAGAAAGGAGCTGCCCCTATTAAAGAACTAAAAGGAACTAAAGAGGGCCAGTTGGAAAGGTAGAGACTGGTGTGACATGAGGACATTGTGTGAAATGAAAAGGAAAAAAATATATCACCTTATTCAGGGCCTTCTGAACCTTACTAGGGATTTGGGTCATCTTTCTAAGAGCAGTGGCATGTCACTAAGAGAGGAGTGATGCACTCAGATTTGGCTGCAACATGAATAATAAATTCAAGGAAGGCAAATAGGCAAATAATATTTTATTATTAAAATAATCCAGAAGAGTAATTGGTGATGGTAGAGATTAAGAGAAGCAGATAGATTTGAGAAGTAGTTAGGGATCAATAGTAAGTTACAGAATTACCCTCACCCTACAACCTATTCCAGTTAAAAACCACAAGACTTGGTGACTGATTGAATATGGAAGCTAACGAAGATGGAGATGGAAAGAATGACACACAGCCTTCTGCAATCAGATGAATGATTAAGTCATTTACTAAGAGAAGGAACCCTGCATGAAGAGCAAGTTTGGAAGGAAAGACATAAGTGTAATTTTGGGGTCAAGGTATTTTTGAGACATATAAGTGGAGACATTCAATAGATGGACAGATGGATGAGGCTGGAATTGAGAGGAAGTGATCTAGACCAGAAATAGTTGGGAGTCTTCAGCATGTTGACTGTAACAGAAGCCATACTATGGATGAGATCACTTAGGAAGAGGGAAAAGTAAATAGAAAAGGGAGGACTTTGAGCCTTGAGGAACTCCCAACTTTTAGAACCTTACAGAAAAATATCGGCTGTCAATATATAGAGAGAACAGCATAAGATGAAAATCTCCCTTGGACAGCAAAGGGAAGAAAAGATGTCAAGATGGAGGTGTCACTAACCCGTGAAATGCTGCTGAGAGGTGAAGAAAAATGAGGTTTGAGACATGTCCTTTAGATTTTGTGACATCAAGGTCATTGGTACCTTTAGAAAGCACCTTTCGTCAGCCCCAGTAGCCTAATGGATGAGGCACTGGCCTCCTAGAAAGCACCTTTCAACAGAGCAGTGAGGACTGGAAACCTGACAAGGTGGGCTGAGAAGTGAAAGGTAAGGAAGAAAATGAACATACTAAGAATGTGAAGGGGATAGAGAGAAGAATAGCAGCTGAGGAATCAAGTGGGATCAGGGAACTTTTTAGTTCTTTATTTGTCGCTTTCATTATTAGTTGCTTCTTCTGTTCGTTATTGTTTTTCAAATGAAAAAGACTTAAACAGGGCTTCCCTGGTGGTGCAGTGGTTGAGAGTCCGCCTGCCGATGCAGGGGACATGGGTTCGTGCCCCGGTCCGGGAAGATCCCACATGTCACGGAGCAGCTGGGCCCGTGAGCCATGGCCGCTGAGCCTGCGCGTCCGGAGCCTGTGCTCCACAACGGGAGAGGCCACAACAGTGAGAGGCCCGCGTACCGCAAAAAAAAAAAAAAACAAAAAAAGAACTTAAACAGATTTAAATGTTACTGTGCATGGCCCAGGGAAGGACAATTAAAAACACAGGAGGGTTTCCCTGGTGGCACAGTGGTTAAGAACCTGCCTGCCAATGCAGGGGACACGGGTTCGAGCCCTGGTCCGGGAAGATCCCACATGCCATGGAGCAACTAAGCCTGTGCACCACAACTACTGAGCCTGCACTCTAGAGCCCATGAGCCACAACTACTGAGCCCGTGAGCTACAACTACTGAGCCCGTGTGCCACAACTACTGAAGCCCGCGTGCCTAGAGCCATTGCTCTGCAACGTGAGAAGCCACCAAAATGAGAAGCCTGCACACCACAACGAAGAGTAGCCCCTGCTTGCCGCAACTAGAGAAAGCCCACGCGCAGCAACCAAGACGCAACGCAGCCAAAAATAAACAAATAAAATAAATAAA
This sequence comes from Tursiops truncatus, assembly GCF_011762595.2. Lineage (NCBI taxonomy): Eukaryota > Metazoa > Chordata > Mammalia > Artiodactyla > Delphinidae > Tursiops > Tursiops truncatus. Next base: position 21,777,151 of record NC_047044.1, on the reverse strand, counting down.
TTTTAAAAAAACAACAACAAAAACCACAGGAGAGAGAAGGAGTGAATGAAAGGGTCAAATTACTGGGAAGGTAGAGACTTAGAGCACAGAGGTTGGAGCTGACCTTCCATACATAGCATGAGAAAAATACCCTCTATTTTAACAGGAGGAATAGGCAGGAGAAGGTACAGGGGCAGTTGTACTTGTAGACTTGGTGGAGGACGTTAAACTTCCACCTGATGGCTCTGATTTTCTTTTTTTTTTAACCATATTTTTTGAAGTTCAGTTAATTTACAATGTTGTGTTAGATGCAGGTGTATAGCAAAGTGATTCAGTTATGCATACATATATTTTTTTTCATATTCTTTTCCATTATAGGCTATTACAAGATATTGAATACAGTTCCCTGTGCCATACATTAGGTCCTTGTTGCTCCAATTTTCTTTATTAATTAAACTATGAGGTCATCTGCTGAGAGTAAGAGACAAGGTAGGATAAAGTATCTGAGGTTTGAGGAGAGTAAAGGAAGAGTGGACAGATGCAGTGTGGAGGGCCTGCTTGAATTTGGTGAGCATGAATTTATGAATTAATGAATGTTTACCTCATTATTATACATATTCTGACATTGCAGAGAATCTCTGTTCCACAGGATACCATATATGACATCAGAAAAAGCTTATATCCCCCACATAATCACTTTAATAAGAGTTCATTGTATTTTTAGAAATCTTATGATTCTATGATTCATGTTATTCATGTATAGAACAAGTAGAATTGGTTTGAGGAAAAAAAGCGATAATGTTCTTTTTGTTTAGGACGTAGTTTTCCAAATAAAACAAACTTCCCCCAATTTGATCAAACTGAGATGACTACATTTTCAAATTAGTTAACTGTCCATATGGATGAAAGAATGGTTAATTTACCAGGATTTCACTGCAGGTACTGCTGCCCTAGTTTTCTCTCTTTGCCCTTCTATAAACTAACACTGGGTTACAAATTTACCACGCAGAGATCTGCCTTAATAAATGGCTAAGACAGCACTGAGCACAGAGACAATGGCAAATAAATAATTGCTGTTTGATAAAAATGGTTCTTATCAGCAAGGCCAGTGTTTGTATGTTGAAGAATGCTTTCAAGGGGCTTAAAGATAGTTTGCTATCTTAAATGAGTTAAACATACCCACAGAACTCATGTTGACACTACCCACTTGCTTAGCAGAGATAAACATTAGCCCTAGTCCAGTCTGAATTCTTTTAATTTCAAAAATTTGGCATTAGAATTAAGAAAGCTTCACCGTTTCAAAAAATATTTTGGTATAAATAAGTTATAGAACCACCCTCACACTACGACCTATTTCAGGATACTGGGGGAGGTTTAGTGAGGTGTGGAGGATTATTCACCACATGACATTTTTGTTTCAGGTTGACCATAGTTCAGTGAGCACATTAGCAAATTGAATAAAGGTAACCGAGACGCACACTATCCTGGCATGGTACTATTGATTGTGTCCTTTTTATCAGAGATCATTTATTCTTATCCAACAGGATTGGAACAGTCTTCACTGGTGTTGTTGTAAATTGCTCATTAATCAAAATGGATTTATTGAGCATCCATAGTAAGCAAAGCCCGTACTAAGTGATTCAAAATAACAGGTTGCCTAGTAACCATAAAATGGAAAAACTCCCCTGTGTAAATGAAAGGCAGATAAGAAAACACTATCTTTGATGGCACCTGACTATTTCATAAGGGATTTTTCTGCTATCATAGCCATTTTATTTTAAGGGTGATATTCATTCATTCATTCACTCATTTAATGATTCATTCATTTATGTAACTGAGTCACCACTACGATTACGTAAGGTACTTTGCTCAATGCAATAAGGGAAATAAATATGATTCAATACTGACTGAGTAAACATAAGTCTTAGAAAATTTACCAAGCAAGGACTGGACTTCTGTTCATCTTTATTTAATGAGCCTAGTACTAGAGCAATATTCTTTATTCTATATAAATATGTAGTCATTGAGGCATGAGTAAAATGCTCCTTGCAGGAGTATGCTTCATTTTCTGGTTTAATTGTAAAATCTTGTTGAATACAGATTTACTAATAAGTTGCTTTCGTATTTAAATTAAACCAGTTGATATGACAAAAAATTTTTTCTTGTGGTCAGGATGAGACCTGTTTTATACTAGCTCATCTAGTTAATAAGTAAAAGAGACCACAGAGAGGGAACTAACATCCATACTTAACTGATTTTCTGAGAAAAATACATATTGCATACCCATGAATGACAATAGCAGTTACAGCCAAGACCCTCAGGCTGCACAGCCTCTGAGACAAGCAAGTCCGGGCATGATCTGCCCCTGTAGACCCCAATACCCTAATTCACCTCTCCCATCTAGGTATTGAGTTTGTGTGCTCAGTTACAGCCCCTGTATTTCTTTCTTCAGGCTGCTACTAACCTGGTGTTTAAAACAAGAGAAATGTATTTTCTCACAGTTCTAGAGGCTGGAAGTCCAAAATCAAGGTGTTGGCAGAACTAGTTCTTCCTGAGGGTTGTGAAGAAAGGATCTGTTCCAGGCCTCGCTCCTTGACTTTTACAAGGCCATCTTCTCCCCATGTCTCTTCACACTGTCTTCCCTCTTTGCACATGTCTGTGTCTTCCTTTTTATGAGTCATGTTGGATTAGGGTCCACCTAAAGACTTCATTTTAACTTGATGATCTCTATAAAGATCCTGTCTCCAATTCTCCAAATAAGGTCACATTCTGAGGTACTAGGAGTACTAGGGGTTCCAATATACCTTTATGGTAGGGGGGATGGGGGCACAAATCAACTTATCACCGTCCCTCTAAAGAAATGGTCATCCCTCCACTCTCTCCATCTCTATCTTTGTCTCTCTCTATTCCTCACTGTCTTTCTTTCTCTCCAGGAAAAGCTTCAGAATGCAGTTCCTGTATGTGTAGAAATCCTCATTTTGTCTGTAAAACTGAGCCAAGTTATCCAGCACAGTTAACCAAAAACTGTAGAATACATACCCTAAGATATAATTCTTTAGTTCCCTTGGCTACTATTTTCCAAATGGCAGAATCCCACGGGGAGAAGGGATGAGCTTCACTCCTACATACCTCTCAGCTTTGTTCCCGCTTCCCCCTCTTCGTTGGCATTGGCTTTCTCCTGGCCATCATCATTTTCTGCTGAGACTGCACATTGATCTCCTAATTAATCCTCCTGCCTCTAGCCTTTGTTCAATCTATCCCCCACATTGCTTCCTGAGAGATCGTTCTAAAACACAAAAATCTATCATGTCCCTCCTTAAAGTCTGTCAGTGGTTTGACTCTGCTATCCAACCTTCAGCATGTCACTTCTTTTTTAATGCATTTTTCCCTAGTCTCATTCTATGCTCTAACCATGCTATATTGGGCATAGTCTGTGAATGCAGCAGTTCTTCCACACATCTGAATTTCTGGACACACTATTCCCTGGCCTAGAGAGCCATATATTTCCCATTCATTCATCTAACTCTTCCTTCTTTGAGGCTCAGATCAGGCACTACCTCCTGTTCTACTCTCCTGGAACACCTTACGCTCACCTCTCTCATTGAACTTATTACCCTTAATTTTAACACTTCTAAGCTCCTAAGTATCAGGACTTTTACCTTTCACTCTGTTTCTTCTGAAACATGCAGCATGAGACCTAGAACACCAGAGGCACTCTATAAATGTTTATTAAGTGAGGAACTGTAGGGTAGTTACCTACCCAGTTCAATCTGAGGGCCTCCAAATGACTCATGTGCATCAAGAGAGGTCTCCTCTTCTAGAAGTCCTACCTTTAGATAATAAGGGACTTACTAACAAAGGGAAAACATCAGTAACTCTAAGAGAAGTCCATAACTTCCCCTAAGTTCATGAGCTTAATTAGTTGGTCCTAAGAAGGCAAAGCTAAGCATAGCAGAATGAGAGACTTGGAAGTAACTGGATCCAGGCAAAACCTAAGGTACAGGTTAATGGAATCAACAGAAGGAAAAGACGTGAGCTGTTTCCTCATCCAGCCAGATGACAGTTATATTGATGCTCCCTTCTACCTGCTATGTTGTTTATGGAGGGGAATTTTGTGAGGTTCACTTGATAAGGTTCCATCTAGAACTGGAACAGAAACTGCTCTGACTCTCATATTCATCTGTATTCCTATCATTAAAAAAAAATTCTTCCATTTTTAATTCTGGACTCCCTCAACCCTAGGATTCACAATCACAGCCCAAAGTACAAAGACCACCAATCATTATAAATTAAGCCTGGGTCAGCTGAGTAAATTGGTTTCTTTTATACTGAATCCAAATGATTGAACACAATTGGGGAAAATTATGTACCCATGCAAATTAACTCTTATCCCACTTAGAAAACAACAATAACAACGAACAACGCAGGCATTGTTGAAGTTTGTATTTTCCAAATGTATCTGTAAGAATATCTTTTTACGATATGACTTAGATAACACTTTTCCATAAAAGGGAAGGGGAATTAAATTCCCTCCAGTTAAATATATGCAGGCTCTTGTCTACAATGGAAGCGATGTTGCCTTCTGAAGCTAAGTTATAAGGAGTAACATAGCTTCTGCCTCGTTCTCTTAGGATACTTCCTCTTGGAACACTTTTACATACCATGCTGAAGTCCAAGTAGGCCATTCCAGCCACATGAGTAAGGATCGGTCTTGAGAATAGATCCTCCAGCCCCCAGTCAAGTTGCCCCAGTTGATACCACTTGGGGCAGAAAGACGCTATCCCTGCCAAGCCCTTCCCGAAATGCAGATTTATAAGCAGAATAAATGCTCAAACATTAAGTGTTGAGGTGGTTTGTTATATAGCAATCAATAAGCAGAACAGATTCTAATACTTGAAAACAGGGTGCTGCCATAATAAAAATTTAAAATACATGGCACTAATTTTGTGAACGAGGCAGCAGGCAAAAGCTGGAAGAGCCTCAAAATGAGTGCTTGTGAAAGGCTAAAGGCCAAGGAGAGGATTCGTGGAAGTCTAAAAAGCTATGAGAAAGTTGTTGCTGAAGGCTTAAATAGGACAGCAAATGTAATAATTGGAACCTAAAGGCAGGGAGTCATTTATAAAGTAGAGGAAAGTTTGGCAACATTGACTTCTGCAATAACACTGAGAAAAGAAACTGAACCAAATGAATTCTATGATCTAGCTAAAGAGATTTCCAGGCAGAATATTTAAAGTCAACCCAGCTTCATCTGGCTGCCCACGATAACATGCCAGTAGAGAGAGGAACTAAAGAATGACCCACTAAATACAAAGAGGCCAGAAATTTCTGGGTACAAAACCAAACGGGTTTCTCATTTCTAGCTGCTCCAAATGGCAAACAATCCTCAAAGAAATAAGGCCAATGACCAAATGTGGGTGAGATACAAGATCATATGTTAAGACCTAAGAAAGATCTCAGGTAGTGCCACGTAGAAACTTTAAGCCAGACAAAAGACCGTCTAAGGATTTAAGGGCATGCCTCACAGATCCTCCTTGTTTAATAACAGGGTTCCTAAGAACCTCAAGGACATTGTCTCACAGAATTCTTATAAGGAGCACAAGGCAGAGAAAAACTTATCTGAAATATAAGCTTTTGTCTAATGGAGTATAAATTGAAACACAGGAAGTCCACAAAGTTTTAAAAGAAAGTAGATCAGTAGATTATCTCTGTAATATAAAATGAAAAGAGATAATAAAAAATGAAAAGAGGTCTTTTGACCCCTAATCTTCTATAGACAGTAAGCAAGTGAGAAAGATACTGAGCTGTAAACATGGTTTACTTTTTATGGAAAAAGAAGAATGACTTGGAGGGTGGAACCAAGAGCCAGAGAAACCAATTACTACTCCATTGTACTAAGCCTTAATCAAGTAACTGTGCTTGATTAGATTCAGAATTCCCACAGACTAGTGATGGCTGCATGCCCTATTTTCCCTGTGTTTGAATGGGAGTGTCAATTGTGGTTTTCCTATGCCTTTCCCACTCTTATATGTTATGGGACAGGAGACTGGTAACTTGTCTCTTTAGTTCACAGGTCATCATTGCCAAGAGCAAAGGTAGTCAAGGACCTATACCATAAGAACTGCACCAGGACGACTCACACATACCTGAACCTAGTCTGGGAGTTCATGCAGTAATGAGCTGATGTTTGGGAATGCTGAGGGAAAAAATGAGTGCAATTTGCATAGGAAAAGGATATAAATCATTGTGACCAGAGGGCAGACTGTGCAGGATTATATTTTCCAAAAATGACAGCAAAAATATCTGCCATCTTATATTCCTCAAAATACCTTCAAGCTTACCTTTTATTTATAATAGCATGGTCATTTTATAGTCTATATCTGATAATTCCAGTATGTGAAGTCTTTCAGGTGTGTATCTGTTCGTTCTTATTTCTGTTGATTCTTGTTTGGGGATCTTTTTCTTTCAGGCTTAATCTTTGTAAACTGATCATCTGAATTGCAAAAGTATTTATAGGAATTATTTGGGGCCTAGGAAGATAATACATTCCTCTCTAGACGTTTACATTTGCTTCTGCTTGATGACTGAGGGTATTACTTTAAACTAAATTCATGGACTGATGTTTTTTAGACCATATGGATGATACGTTTTGGGTGCAAACCTGTGTGAGGACCAGCTCATGGTTACAACTCCTCAGGAATTTCTCCCCTTGTTCTGCTCACAACAAATCATCTTTTCAGACCTTGCAGTCTCCTCAGAATGAAGGTTATGAGGCAGGACTATTTCTGATTACTGTGAGGGTGTAGCCCCTGTGCTCCTAGCTCTATGGAGGAAGGATTTCCTGTTAGAATCCTCATGCTGAGCAGGCACAGAGATTTGTTTTCTGTACACAAATCCATAGAGGACTGAGCACCAAAGTTCAACAGCAGGTTCAGCAAATTCCCTCAAGACAAAAGTGGCTTTAATGCTCCACTGGCTTCCCACCTTCACCAATGTACTGCCTGATTATTTCTTACTAATATACTGATAAAAAGAAGTTCCTAATTTAAATGTTATTCGCTTTACATAATCTTCCTGTCACCTTTTTGATGCTTTTAAGTTTTCCTTTTCTGTATTTTTATCCAGCACGTCTATTGGTTTTCAGCAGGAGAGTTTTTCTAAGCCTATTAGCCTTGTTACCTGGGTCCATGTCTTTTTCATCCCTGTATCCTCAGCATGCAAAGCAATGCCTGGCATGTGAAGGAACTCAATTCGTTTTTGATTGTTTAATGAATACACAATGCTTTCATTCCTGCTTCCACCAACCCTAACTTAACACCCTTACCCCCATTCCCTAATTAAGGCTCTTTTAAATTTTCATACTTATATACCGTCCATTTTCCTACATTAACTGAGCTTTGCCCCTGATTTCCCCACTATTTTCCCCTATGACCTCTCCTACAGAAGATCTTTCATTCAACTCACATTCTTATCATCTCTCAGCACTGTCTTCACTCTCCATGATTGCTTCTGAATCACTCACTATTCTACTTTCATCCGAAATCTGCTGCTCATCTGATGATTATGCTATCCTATTATAACATACTTTTTCTGATTTTATTGTTATCATATGTGGACTTCCAGGCATACCTCCACATTTCTTGACGATTTCAGTACTTGGTTCACACTTTCTATTCCACTTTATCTCCTAATATAATGCAGCAGCATAACTAACATAGATAGTATTTAAGAGTACAAGTGGACAACACAAGCTCAAGTCCCAGAACCATCCGCTGTTAACACGTAACCTTGGGAGGTTACCTAATATTTTGGTGCCTCACTTTCCTCACTGTGAATTGGGAATAATGGCATTATTACCTTACAGCATTGTAAGGATTATGTGAAATAATGTATATAAAGCACTTATAATAGTATCTGGCACACAGTAAATGCTCAATAAACTAACTATTTTCATGATTATGCTCTTACCTCATCCTAAAATATTCTTTCTGCATGCTTATGATTCATACAACACCCTGGCCTCAATGCTTCTCAAAAATCTACTTGTTCACTTCTATAAAGTACCATACCCTATTACTTAAAATGGTATATCTGAATTTTACTTTAACGCTTCTCAACATCTAGCTCTTCTTTTCAGTCAATAACCTTTTACAGTACTCAGAAATTGAACCCATATGGAAGTACCTATTTTCTTTGTATTCATAATGCTCTATCTTCTCTTCTCTCTGAGAGAAGCAATGTCTGTGTTTTCTTAGACTAGCTCAGTCTTAATTTCTACCTATTCAGTTCTCTTTTTACTCTTTGTCTTCAATCTCTTGCTCTCCACCAGCAAATTCCTCCAACTTGTAAACCTGACCAAGTCTTACTTATCCTAAACTAAACTATCCACTTCTCCTTCATACCACTTTCTTTTCATGTTAGCATCAAATCTCTTCTAATCCTCTTCAAAGGGTAACCTGTATTCTCCAATCCCATTTCCTTATTTTGCATTTCCGAGTGTCTCACTGTTAACTTCCAGAAATCTGGTTTTATCACATCACTTCTTAAACTTACTATTCAAAGATAGGCAGCAATTGGATTATCAAACCAAAAAAAAAAAGCTTCTCCTCAGAACTTCTCCTATCAACTTCTTTGCAGCTTTGAATATGCTGACCACCCACTTGAAGGTTTCCTCCCTCATTAGCTTTCATGTTAACTACTGTGCATTCTTTCTTAGAGGCAGTGGCAAAGGAACAGAATGCAAACATGATGGTAGTCAAAAACTCATGTTCAAGCAAAGGCCCCCCAATGTATAGATCTTAAATAAGACACTTAGCTCCAATCTCCTTATCAGTAAAATAGGCATAATATTTGTTTGCCTTGCTCACCAGTTTATAATGCAAAAAATAAAACAATGGATCTGAAAATACCACAAAAGAGATAAAATACACAAAGTAGCTGAGTATGCTTTGATAACCTGAAAGCAGATAGGATGCAGGAAAGTATATTGAAATACTCTTGCTACCAAATTTGCTATGAACTCTAAAGGACCCAATGTTTTGTATCTGACCTAGAAGGTTTTTCACTGTTAAAATGTTTCAGTGTCTTCACCATGACAGAACCATCTCCATGAGGGTCTTGTCAAGAAGTTAAGAGACTTCACATCAAAAATGCTCTAACTTACCTGGACTCACTTCAAAATGCAAAAAAATAAAAGTAAAAATCATCGTGACTATATTGGGGCACTTTCATTTTTTAAATATTGTGGGAAATCTAAATATTAATGACACATCTTCACATATGCAGGCATATAAATTGAATTGGTCCAAATGTCAGTAAGAAATATTACCAGTTCTTGGAGAAGGGGCCCTTGCAATTTCTAAGGAGCAAGGTTTCTTTGTAACTGCTGTGTCCATGAGATCACATAGAAAATTCTCATTTTCTGAAGGAAATGTATCCAGAGAAGCAGATGGTACAATTTCCATAGTGTAATTCCTCTTCTTTGGATAGGACTCCTGAAAGGAAGGAGAAAAAATAAAAATAGCTTTGTGATAAAGACACAGCCTGTTTAATTTATAAAAACTAGAAAAAATAATAAGGTTCGTCAGTTCTTCTAAAAGTGATTGACAGGTGATGGTTCATCTGTTTGAATAAGTTATGCAACAGTGTAACCCCAATATTATCAGTGATCTTTTTAGAAGGGTCTTTATAATTTGGTTCCCCTGACGTTATCAGGGGAGGTCCTGATCTCCTGTCATGAGATCTTTTTGTAATATATGTGTATTTTCTACTTGTGGCATAAACTGTTGTTTAACTAATCCACAGTCATTCCCACAACTTTACTCCTTTGCTTGCTTCCTAGAGATATGACTCAGGTTTTGGCCAGTTAGATATAAGGGGAAATTTGCTGGGAGGCTTCTGGAAAAATATTTTTTCTTCAAAGAAAAGACATGTAAAGAGGCTTTTTAAGAGCCTTGGCTTTCCTTGGTTTCCTCTCTCTGCATGCAGCCTTGATGTCTGGAGGGGGCAGGCATGTTGTAACCATAGGCAGTAAGCCTCTTACCTCAAAAAGCTAACAGGCCAAGAATGGCAACAGAAGGGTAAAAAAGCCTGGGACCTAGATGGTATCACTGAGCTGCTCAAATAGCCCCAGGACCAGTTTCTTCAGGCTTCTTAAGCAAATATTAAAGTTCTGATTGTTTGAGTCACTGCTAATTGGGTTTTCAGTCACTTAGAAGTAAATGCGTTCCCACCCAACACACTTCCTTGCTGAATACTGCTAACTAATATACTAAGGTTACTCTTTTCAGGTTAGGATAAAATTAAGGTCCAATTTTATATTACTGATTCTTCAATATATTCTAAAAACTGGAATTTGTTTCATTTTACAAGATCTTTACTTCTTATATAAGGCATTAATGGTCAGCAAATATTTATTGGGCATCTATCATATACATCTAGGACTGTGCTAACTGCTGGAGATTTAAAAAAACAAATAAGACATAATCCTTGCCCTCAGAAAGTTCACAGTTTACTAGAAAAGAAAAACAGATTATCTGCATGGTGAATTTCACAATTAATCATGTTTTACTTTTGATATTTGTTATCTTTATAAACCATACTTCACTATCAAAAGAAAAAAACAAACAAGAAGAAAAATTAACTCACTTTCAAAAAATCTTCTAAGATATATCCAAGGGTTGGTAAAGATTTAGTACAAGCTCCTATTTTTTTCTATAATGATACTTACAGTATAGCAGAATAAGTATTCAAGGTCAGTGTAATTGCTTTCAGACTATACCAGACCCTCACACATCAAAGAGTCAATTATGTTCACTCTACTCTATTGAAAGCAGGAAATTGGGAGTAATTTATTTTTAACAACAAAGGGTGACAAAGTTGAAAGCGTCCAGAGGAAAGCAATCAGGATGGTATGTGATTTAAAAACCATGTCACAGAAGAAATGATGAAAGGAACTGCAGTGTTCTATCCCAGAGAAGCCTTACAGCTGCATAATAGTTTTCTCAACATATTTGAAAGTCTGTCCTTCAAGAGCTATCCCACAAAGTGGGAAAGGGGATAAGTTGTTGTGGTAGATTTATTCTAAAGTTCTTAAAAGTAGAACAAAGAGCAATGTTTATTAGTCAAGGAGGGCAAATTTGGGGCAACACAAAAAATAGTTTTCTGTGAATTAACAATATTGCTTATCTTCTAAAATAAAAATGCACTGACAGGGCTTCCCTGGTGGTGCAGTTGTTAAGAATCCACCTGCCAATGCAGGGGACACAGGTTCGAACCCTGGTCCAGGAAGATCCCACATGCCGCAGAGTAACTAAGCCCATGCGCCACAACTACTGAGCCTGTGCTCTAGAGTCCGCATGCCACAACTACTGAAGCCCGCGCACCTAGAGCCTGTGCTCCGCAACAAGAGAAGCCACCGCAATGAGAAGCCCAGCCCACGCACTGCATCAAAGAGCAGCCCCTGCTCGCCGCAAATAGAGAAAGCCCACACGCAGCAACGAAGACCCAATGTAGCCAAAAGTAAATAAATAAATTAAAAAATAAAATAAAATAACAGGCAAAGATAAATATTAAAAAAATGCACTGATACAATAATTAGCTAAAAATAGCACTAGAAAGCAACAGAACTCCTCATTAAGTGGAAATGTTTACACGGAACTATCTATTGATAAAATTATGTATAAAACACACCAGGTGACTGTAAACTCCATGAAAGCTGGAATTTCTCTTGTTCACCACTCTATCCCCAGAATCTAATATAACTCCTGCCACATAATGGGTCCTCAGTAAATATTTTGATCAACTGAACAGTCTCTAATGTCCTTTCAAACAAATCTGAATACCAGTTAGGAAAAGGATAATGCCTTTTAAAGATGTAAATTACTTTACTCTTCTGGTTTTTTTAAATGATTGTTTACTGCTTTGCATATCAAAAGTGAAAAAAATGAGATTACAGTAAGATTGTAATGAGCCTATGAAAGAAGAGTCTCCAGCTTAAACCCTAGTTCATCCTAAAATTAAATTAGAACAACCCATTCTTCATGAATTTGATTAAGTTGGACTTTTACTATGTTTATAAAGAATTATGAGGATTTTAAAGGCCTTGAAAACTACTTTGAAATTTAACCACACAGGGTGAGTTAGTATATTAAGTATATATATTTATTAGAGAAATATTAGAAACTATAAAGAAAGAGAAAAAAATATCACATGAAAACCCAGCATGCTCAGATAACTAACAGCAACATTTTGGTGTATATTCTCCCAGATGGCTTCCTGTGTGTAGACATGTGGGTGTGTGCAAAGGAAAGACCAACTATTTTAAACAATAATGAAGTACACTCTCTTCTGCTTCTTAAGAGAGTGCCATCATTTCTCATAGGCGTAGAAGTCTACAGTACGCACATGGCTTCCTTATGGAAAGTGAGGGCCCCAAGGGAAGGAGATAGTAAAACAAAGATAGCAAGGAGGAGACAGTAAAACAAAGATAGCAAAGCCGTACCTTTGTAACCAAATATTTTATATTACCGAAAAAGCAGGGCATTCAACGAAATACCTGACAAGTATCCCTTGAAAGAGGATATATGAGATTATAAAATAATAAAATATATCCACGTGTGTCCATGTTTAAGAGATTGATCATTACCACTGAGATCTGCCCCTCCCATCCCATGCTCCCCTTTCCATTCCCACCCCTTCCCTTGGCAACCAGGGCTAAATCTTGTTCTGAACGTTGTTTATAATTCCCTGGATTGCTGTTAAAATTTATCTATGTATGTAGGTATCAATAAAGAATAAATGGTTTCGTACTGTATGCTTTTGAATTTCATATATATAATATAAAATGCTCTTGCTCTTCTGTGACTTTTTTCAATCAATATTATGCTTCTGAGTTTCATTTATTTTCAGTGTGATGCAGGAGTCCATCATATAGGTATACCACAAATTCACTTACACATTCTCCCAACAACGGACCTTTAAACATTTCCCAGATGTTTTGTTATTAAGAAAAATGTTGCTATGGATATTCCTGTACAAAGTACATTCATACAAGTAACCAGGGTACATTACCTATTCCAGTAGTCATGGGACAGAGAATCAAGAATAGACACAAGATGTGAAAAATGAATGGAATCAAAAGTTCTACACAAATAGGAATTTATAGCAAGAGGTGATCATGAGAATTGAGATTGGATGCCTTGTAGATTCTACAGAAATCTTAAGGAGGGCATTGCATTTTCCCACCCCAAGAAGGATAAAAGTTCAAGAGATTTTCTGTAAGTCTTACATAAGGATATTAAATATAAATATATACAGATATTATATGTAATGTTTTCTGATTTGGTATTTACCTCTAGTAATGTATTCTGAACAAGTTTCAATGACAAATACATGTCTACATGATGAATTTAAGTCCCAGTACACGCACAGCCATAATTTATTTAGTCAATCTTATCATACTGAAATTTTAATGTTTTTCTTTTAAGGGAACACTCTTGTGCATATATCTTTGTTTACATGCTCAACTAGTTCTTTTGAAATGGAATTCCTGTGACAATAGTTATATACCATATGCTTACATATAACTGAATCTGTTTCTGGATTTTCTAATTGTTCCATATGTCAGTCTATTCTATATCACAATCATACTGCTTTGATTACTGAAGGCTTAAAATTAATTTTACTATCTGGTAGGCTATGTCTCTCCTCATATTCATCCTTATCAAAGCACTGATGATTATCCTCATGTTTATTTTTCAAAAAACATCTTTAAACATTTTTGTCAATTTCTCCTTAAATCATTATCTCAACATCATACCCACTCATTCCCCAAGTCCCATATACAACACTGAATTAGGTATCTCAAACACATTCATTTCTCTCTACCACCACTACAACCCTGGTCCGGGTCACCATTGTATCTCACTTGAACTGCTAAACAACTTCCAAACTGGTCTCCTTGCCTCTAGTCTTGCTCCTCTCCCAATTAATTCACTTTCAAACACAAGCATGAGTTACTAAGAGTAAGTCAGGTCAAAATAAATTCATTTCCTTTCATTATAACTTTATTTGATGACAGAATCATAAAATGTTCTAGTCATAGTACCTACTGATTCTTTTTAAACAGTTAACATGGTCTTTCATAATATCTCAGAATTTCCATGCTGAATGATTTCATTAAATGCATTAATGATCCAGGTAGTAAACTCATTAAAATAACAAGATCTGGAAGAATAAACTAAAGGTTAAACATAATCCCATTAATCTATAAGTTAAATGGGGTTAATAACTAAAGACCTGCTTGTCTAGTACCTAGCAAAGTGCCATGTTCATAGTAGGACTCGACAAATATATGCTAAAAAATAAATATATAAAATAGCTAACATTTCAGTCAGTATTTTAAGGCCTGATTCCTCATCTAGAATTAAAGAACCATAGAGGCAAAGACTACAACCATCTTTTTCACATAGTATGCACTTAATAAACATTTGTTGAATTAATGAAATCTGAAATAATGTCATTCAAAATCTATCACAGATTCAAATCACTGTAAGAAGAATAGCAACTTATGAAGTGTTTTACAGTCTGCAAAGTAAACAGTATTTCATTTAGCCAGATGATTCGCATTTAGCTCTCATAACAATCCTCCTAATATTACTATTATCCCCATTCAGAAACTAAGGCTTGGAATTATTAGGTGTCCAATATTAATCAACATCTGGTTAATGAAAGTTTTGGGGCTACAACCTAGGTCTTATCTCAGCAAATCTAGTTTTCATACTATTGTATCCCAGACAAAAGGACTATGACAAGATCTTTATGCCATAACTAAGGGAAAGAGGCAACTCTGCCCATTGCTAGGTAGTATCTAACCCTGCCAACCTCTTAGCCTTTTCAAGCCCTCTTCCTTATTGTGAGAAATGTGGATTTTGATACACAGGTTAATTGCCACAATACTCTTGATGGTAAATCCTGGCAATGGACCAGAGAGATTAAAAGAATTGAGGTCCAACAGTTTGTGATTCACTTTTCAAGGCTCCATTGTACCTAGTCTAGCAAAATATGGCTCCAATTTGGTTAGCAGCTTTTGCTTTTTTCTTGATATTTGGCGTCTCCCTTTATTTGAATGCCTGGTTCCTGAATCCCAGACTTGTTTCTGTGCTTGAATTTTTATAATGGTAGCATGCCTAAGACTGTGTTCTCTGCCTTGGTCTTTGCTAACTCTTTTCTGAGGGACTAATGGCTTGTCCCCAAATCCTAAACAGGTCCCTAACTTCATACTGCCTAACTTCATAGCCCCTGAGAGACTGTTTAGCTTTGATGCTTACTTAGTCACTTTTATCCTACCTGTTATAGTTAGTTGTGCAATGTATGAACCAAATAGTGCTTCTTAAAAAAAGATGCATACTGAGAGCACTGAATAAATTAATATTATGCCCCTCAAGAAAAATAAACTTTAGTAATAAAAAGTCTACAAAATATGCTTTCACTTGTTGTTTGCACTGTGTTCCTATAAGAGTTTAAAATCATCAGGAGTGGGCTCATTCTAACAAGTCAAAGTTTATTAGTGATTAAATATGAGGTCCTATGGTTCAGTACAGAAATGACTTTTAAAAATTCAGTATGTGGGTATATAGATTAGCAATACTATGAAAAAAGAAACAGGAGTTACAGCTGACAGTATGAGTCAGAGTGTAACGCACCAGTTAAAGACATAATGTGACAATGGCTGATTTAATATAAGAATGATATTTAAACCAGGGAACGTGACAGCGCCCGTTCCTCTGTGTTAATTAGAATTGGGAATAATCTGGTTTAGGAATTTTTTTTTTTTTTTTTTTTTTGCATTACGCGGGCCTCTCACTGTTGCGGCCTCTCCCGTTGCGGGAGAACAGGCTCCGAAGCACAGGCTCCGGACGCGCAGGCTCCGGACGCGCAGGCTCAGCGGCCATGGCTCACGGGCCCAGCCGCTCCGCGGCATGTGGGATCCTCCTAGACCGGGGCACGAACCCGTGTCCCCTGCATCGGCAGGCGGACTCTCAACCACTGCGCCACCAGGGAAGCCCTGGTTTAGGAATTTTGTAAAAGACAGGCTACCTGTATGATGTTGACCATCCTTTGGAAAGTGGTGCAAGACTGTATTAATCGAAAAACCTTATTAGCAACAATCAGGGACCCGGTATGGGCATGGTCATTTCTCAATAGTACCAATGATGTAGCTTTTTAAATTAGGATTAAGGTGACCTAGAGGCTTTTCTAGACTACTTTGACAAGACATCTCTGTGAACCTGCCTATTAATACAGCTATTTCTTAACCACATAGGGGAAACTGAAGCAGCTTAACCAGCACTGCAGCAAACCACACCTGGTACACTTAGCTTGGTACTGGGGCCTACATTTGAGGAGCTGCAAAGACGAAATGGACTATCTTCTCTGCACATGGGTAAGGAAAGTGCTGAGTATCAAACCCATGTCATGTGGGGAAAGATTGAATAAGAAAAGGTGCAGGAAAACACGTATCACAAGTATTTGAAAAACAGAAGAATGACTAGAATTGATAGAAAGAGTGCAGATAGATGGTAACAAGGCTGACTACCAGAGCTTCCCAGTATGAAATGGGCTGCTTAGCAAGTAGCAGGTTCTCTGCCACTGAAAGTCTTCAAGCCTAGTCTGATCAATACAAAGCATCTCCTAAGAATAGAAGATGGTGGTTTGACTTAGATGAGTTTGAAGATGTTAGGTAAAAAAGACAGTGGGAATAGAATTATTATGCTAGTACTATGATACAAGCTACCTGCATATTTTCACTGCTTCCTGAATTCTTTTTCTGATAATGGGAAAAGTAATACTAATGCAAGGGAGTGTAGGCTATGGCTCTTTCAAAGTTAGAGATGACTCACAATTCTAAATGATTCACAGTAGGTGAAAACTTTTGGAAGTGGTCTTGCTGCTCTGACATGTCCTGCAGTATCAAGAAAAGTATGCCCTGAAGACTTACAATGCCATTAAAATAAGGAAGACTACAACATAAATATGGAATATTAAGAAAATAAGAGATTTTGAGTGGGAGAGAAAAATGAGTGACAAAACCACCCTAGGGAAAGGAGAATTGATAACAATGGTAGGCAAAATAATAGCCTCTCAAAGATGTCCATGTCCTAATCCCCAAAACCTGTGAATATATCATGTCACATGGCAAAAGGGGCTTTGCAGATGTATTAAGTTAAGGATCTTGAGATGGGGAGATCATCCTGGATTATCCAGGTGGCCCAGTATCACAACAGTCATTATAAATGAAAGAGGGAAGGAGAGTCAGTGTCAGACTGATGCAATGTAAGAGACTTGCCTGACCATTGCTGGCTTTGAAGGTGTAAGGCAGCCATGAGTCAAGGAATGAACACAGCTCATAGACGATAGAAAAGGCAAGAAAACAGATTCTCCCCCTAGAGACTCCAGAAAGGAATGAAGCCCTATCAACACCTTGGACTTAGCCCAGTGGGACACACTTTGGACTTTCAGAACTGTAAAATAATAAAGTTATGGGTTTTTTAAACTGCTAAGTTTGTGGTCATTGGTGACTGCAGCAATAGGAAACTAATACAATAATACCAGCAGAAGGCAACACACATAGGGAGGCAACAGAAATTATTAAGGGTTGAGAGAGGAACATTAAAATTGGACTCCAATGGAAAAATACACCTTGCTATATTATGATATGACTCAATATTTTAAAGATAGTGATTCTTTCACTTTCACTTAGTCTTAAATTTAATGCAGTAGTATTGCAATAGTTTCCCTCCCACCCCATCTTGGATCTTAACAAGTGATCCTAAAGTGCATTTGGAAAAATAAATGTCTGACAATAGCTAGGTATCAATTTGAAAAGAGAAAAGTAATGGAGGGTGTGGAGATCAGCATTTATCAGATATTTAAATAAATTATAAATGGTTCTGGTGCAATAACTGAAAGGCAATAAAATAGAAGAGAGAATTTAAAAAGACAAAGCGCCAATGCTTGTGAAAATTTATTATATTATAAAGATGGTATTTCAAATCAGTAGGAAAACAATGGATTATATAATAATTGCCAATGAGATAACTGACTAGTCATTTGGAAAGAAATAATAAAACTGTATTAATACTTCATTTCTTAAAACAAAATAAATTACAGATAAATATTTAAATAATAAGTAAATACACCTGTAAAATAATCTTAAAATAAGAATGGCCTTTGACAAGGAGCTATAACCAGACTCATAATCAGAGCTGTAGAGAAAAAGACTGGTGAATTGGAGTACATACAAACATGAAACTTCTATAAAGCCACTAAAATACAAAAAAAAATTCAGAAACATGACAGATTTGGGAAAATTCTTTGACACATGTGACAAAGGGCTATAATATCTTTATTATATAAAGAGAATTACAAATTGGGATTAAAGAGATCATCAACCTAAGGAGAAAAGTGGGCAAAGCATAGGAGCAGTTCATGATAAATAGCTAAAAATTTCTTGTATGAAAAGATGCTTGATCTCATTTCTAATTAGACATATGTAAATTAAAGCAACACATGATATACCATTCCTGATCAAATTGCTGTAGATAATACACAGTGTTGGTGAGGGTTTGGAAAAATGGGTACTCTATATAGTTTTATTTGAAGTGTGAATTGATATAAATCTCTTTCAGGCTAATTTGTCAATTGTTAGAGTAGACCTTTAGAAAGCAGATCTTTAGACAGCATTGACTCCTGGACTTCTGCCATGTTAAAATCTTTCCTTCACCTGGGAACAGATGAGATTGATAAACTGCCATTATTATTCCTAGAGCATGGTATTGCAAGGCACCATTTATGTGCACTGCATGATTATCACTCTTGCTTTCTAAAAATATATGTACACATGCTACTTTGAATGCTTCTGTTAAATAATGAAATGGGGGTGGGGAGTATGTGGAGGGAAGCCTGATTCTTAGTGCCATGAATGAGAAAAGCTGTAATCAGATTTTACAAATGGCAATCATATGAGTTGTAAGTGGTGTCAGGATATTGCCCCCCTTTGGAAAGTGCTACCAATCAGTGTCCCTGGAGATCGATTCTTAGTTAAGACTCTCTTGATCAAAGATGAGGTGACTTCAAAGATGGAGATGTCAATTATACATTTGAAACCACAATAGAAATCTCACCAGATAAGTGCTGAGAAACCAGTGTGGGTACTGAGAATGTTATTTTGAGTATGTTTTGGGTTCAACTGTGTCTCCCCAAAAGTCAAATGTCAAAGTCTTAACCCCCAGAATGTAATCTTATTTGGCGATAAGGGTGTTGCAGACATAATTAGTTAAATTAAGATGAAGTCATTTAGGGTTAGCCCCTAATCCAATGACTCGTGTCTCTATAAAGAGGGGAAATTTGGAGACAGACATGTACACAGGGAGAACACCATGTGACGACTGAAGTTATGCTGCCAAAGCCAAGGAATGCCAAAGGTTGCCAACAAACCACCAGAGCTAGGGGAAAGGCATGGAACACATTCTCCTTAGAAGAAACTGGCTCTACCACCACCTCAATTTCAGACTCTTAGCCTCCAGAACTGTCAGAAAATATATTGCTGTTGTTTAAGCCATGCAGCTTCGTGGTACTTTGCTTCAGCATCCCTAGTAAACTAATACAGGATTAAAAAAAGGAACTGGCTTCAAAAAACTTTTGATTAGTCTCTTTTAGTGTTCTAAAATCTTTACTCTTGGAAAATTAATAATTAACTAGGGACTAGCAAGGAAAAGAAGATTAGCTGTTCTTAATAAAATTCCCAAAAGTGTTTCAAAATTTTAAGTGCACATACTCTTTTACCCAGAAATTCTACTTCTAGAAATCCTTCCTACAATTAAATTCACAAATACAAATAAAAATGTACATGTAAAGAATGTGTACTGAAGCACTGTTTATAATATTAAAGGACTGGAAATTAGGTTCATCATTAAGAGACTGTTTAATAAATAAATACCATTCATATAAAGAGGCAATGTAGTATATATAATGCAGAGGTCCACAGATTTTAGACTATATAAAACCTACTTTGGATCATTTGTTAATAACTCAAGACTTGTGACTCTCTCCCAAATTTTTACTAAATCAGAATCTCTGACAATGAGCCTGGAGATCTTGTTTTACAAGTTTCCCAGGTCATATTGTTGCAGATGGTTGATGAAATATACTTGAAAAACACTGGAATAGTAATTAAAGAGTGTGGAGTCAGAATCCTAGCTCTACCACTTTTAGCAAAGCAGCTGCCTTAGCAAAGTCTCAGTTTCTTCATCTGTAATATTAGGATAGAATACTAATAGGATCTACCTCAAAGTGTTGGTGGTGGTTGTGAATAAAATAATAAAATTAATGAAATACATTTGAAATGAAATGAATTTTATAAAGTACTTAATGTAGTGCCTAAGTGCCTAAATGCTCAATAGATGTAGCCATTATTACTATTCAGGCATTCAAAAAGTGAGACGAATGCATAGGTACTAGTATGTTGAGCTAAAACAAATAAACAAAGGAAAGAATAATATATAATGTATGTTCACGTTTCTATAAAAAGAAAGTGTACACACCTATATGTATGGAATATTTCTGGAAGGAATGATTAGAAACTCTTGTTGGTTAACACTGGGGAATGTGACCATATTCTGTTTTGTTTTTGCCTGATCTTTATTTTGAAACTATAATACATGTTATTTTCAGAAAAAAATTCCGTGAGCCTAAATACCACCTGAGGAAGGTGATGATACCATTTCAAATATAAATTAACTTTGATTTTTATTTCTGGTACTGTTGTGTAGAAATTTGCATACCCCAGGTGAAACTGAAGATGGCTGGAATCACAAGAATAAGCTCTTTAATAAACTGCACAAATGCAACTGAAAATATGTCAAATGCCATGCAAACTAAATAGGGATCAGCTCAGTACAAATCCTCAATAAAAAACCTAGATAATCTTCATAAGGAGTCAAAATAAACAGAATGTAGTTCACCAATAACAAGATGACAAAGAGGAAAAATCTTATGAAACAACCTTGAGGCTAAAAGAATAAGGGAATGCATTGTCTAGGAAGTATTAATTATTGTCGAAAAAGAAAAGAAAAAAAAAGAATGAAAGAAACCAAGATTATTTATATGAAAGGATTTCTTTGCAATGTGAGGAGTCCAAGCCTCATATTCTTTCTCGGAAAGAGGCAGAAAACAAATTATTTTAAAAAAAATAGATAAATACTGAACAAATAAATGAACTGAAAAACTGAATATTCAAACATAAAAATACATACACATACATATAAGTATTCACAACTAGGTATAGGGAGCCAGGAGATAAACCTATTAAAGCCTGTTAGAAAAATAACTGAGACTTAAGTTAAATAATGAGAAGACAAAGGGCATCGCCAAATTTATAGGAACAAACTGGTAGATTGATGGTGAAGTTGCATAGACATATGTTTAGTTTTGGTAGGTCTGGTAATGGTGAAGAGTCCTGGGTGACTACTGTAACTATGCTTGGGATCTTTATTCCTGGTGTTAGTGAATGTGTGACTTAAAGGGCCAAAGACAAGGCAGACAGAATAAGAAAATACATTATATACTGCTCCCAGGACATTCACCCAGTCACCTAGGTTTGAACTCTTGGAGACATTTTGCTTTCTCCTGTTGTTATGCTTACTGTTACTATAAAGAAGGAGTCACCAACTTTTATAAAATTTGCACTTCATAATAACTCCTAAACCCAGTATTACTTTTCTGTTTCCATAATCACCAAACTAGCTCAAACTTCATCGACTCATGCCTATGTTACTTTGAATAGGCCTTCAGTCTCCCACCTCTGAGTCCATTCCATTTTTACAAAAAGGGTTTCCGCCACTTTGAATGATAAAACATGTTTTTCAAAGTAAAAAATTTTACAAACCCCTATGTGATAATATTAGAATTAATTTAGAAATTTAGGGAGTACAATAAATGACTTCCTTATTCCCTGCCCAAATTGTAGATAAGAGTCTAGGGGTTGACAAATCTTTTCTGCAAAGGGCCAGAGAGTAAACAATTTAGGCTTTTCAGGCCATATGATCTCTGTTGCAACTACTCAATGCTGCTGCTGTAGCAATAAAGAGACACACATAATATGTAAACAGAAGAGGCTGGCCAGATTTGGCCTGCGTGGGTCAGATTTGGCTCAGAGACTGCAGTTAGCCAAACCGTGGATAAAAACAAAGGACTCAGGCAAATGGATTAAAATGTCAACATAGGCTAGTGACAGAGCAGATACTAGAGAACATGGCTTAGGTACAAGGCAATACAAGCTTTCTACTACTATATCTCAGAATTAGACAAACTAGCCTCAGTTCTCCCAAACCTGAACAGGTAGGTGTCTTACTGCTAAACTTAACTGCACATACTCTCTGCAGATGAGAAGATCATGAAGAGAATTAGTGACACATGCTCAGTTCCTGCTTCCAAATTTACAAATCAATTAACTCCCTTGAGGAGTGAGTTGGATCAGAGAGAAGCCCAGGTAAACTGATCAATGTCTCTCCACATGAAAATATGAAGCAAAGAGAAAGAATCCTGCATTCTCTGCCCAACTCTAGTAGGTAAGTTATACTTTTAGAATCTGTTGTTTGAAACAAGTACATGAGCAAAAAGCAACAATAAATTTCCATTTTATTAATCACAGCAAAACTTATACACATTTGAAAATAATAAAAATGGATATGGATATGTAAGACCTATGATTTATGTAATCTACAGACAAGCTTTGTGTCTGTATGAAATTGCAAGCCCTTTATAGTACCTCCATAGAGTGGTCCAGTTTGAGATCTATAGCTTCATATCGTTCCTAAAACGTAGGTGCCTATAGCCCCAGATTGTAGTACTATCAGAGGACAACAGTTATCATCCAATAAATATTTGTTGAATAGAAATATGAATTTTATAGTAATTGTTCTACTTCTTAAGGCTTTCAATGCCTCCCCAAGGATACCATTCAAAAGGAACCCTCTGTTAGGCTGATGTATTTGGTAGCCCCCATCCTGAATGTCACATTCCTGCCTCTGTCTTTTTGCTTATGCTGTCATCATCTCTTTTGAGGATCAGTGGACTCTTCTAGGCCTACAGATATTCTCCTTTTCTTTCACAACCAATCATACATTTTACTTAGTCTCTGAAGCATTTCATGAGTACTACTGCCTATATGGCTTTCTTTCTTCTCTGAATCTAAAAACAACAGTAATATTCTATACAGATAATTCAGTATCTCACAACACACTAGATTTTCAGATCCTATATTGATACTCGATATTTTTATTGCTAGCTACTTCTAAATTCTGTCTTCCCAGAGAGCAAGTGCTCCAAATAGTGCTTCTTTGTGTGTTTCAATGCAGCACAATCCTGGCACAAAGTAGATTCTCAAAAATTTTAAATTTATATTAAATGATTGGATTAACCAACTAACAAAAAGATGAATAAATAAATAACATAAATAACCAAGATTAAGAAAAATTAAGTCTTAAGAATAAGGAAGACAGCCTAAATAGCCTGCAAAGCCTTCCATTCCTTGAGCTATTCTAACAGAAACATTAATTATAAGAAAACTCTTTTGTAGTCATTTACTCTCTACTCATGGAAACAAGTAAGGTAATACCGTAATTGATTTTTGTTACTTTAGCTTCCAAATAAGGTAAATAATACAAATCTGTAATTTAATGTTTTGAAAAATTTGGAAGAACACAAACACTGATGAATAATATAATTATTTAAAATATTGAAGAAGACTATGGTGCAAGGGCAACATGGATATATGTATTGCTATCTCCAGTTTCAGCCTTGTTAGATGCACATATGAAGTGAACAACTGAATGAGAAATGTTCCTAGGTTAGGGAAGAGTCCAGAAATCGGACTTTGATCCCACACAGGAATTAACATTTCTCAATTATAGAGATTAAAGCAATCATCTCATTGATAATCATCTCATTTTTCATTTATTGCTTTCTCTCCTCAAGGGCTATGGAAAATCAAAGGAGGAAAATCATTTGAAATCATGATAAATCCACATGTTGACAAAAAAGCACTGTGTTCTAAGAAGCAAGGGGTGCTTGAACCCAAGACTCTTTCACTTATGAAAGATACACTACTAAAATACACTCTATTAATACACATTCAAGGCTATGGACCTATCATTTCTACACACAGCAATTAAAGCTCAATAATACAAAACTGTAGATTTCTTCCATCTGCTTTACCAGAGAATCACATGTTAGAAAAGTAAGTTAACATAATAAACATTTTGGAATATCTTTAGACTTTAAAAATAACAAACAAAAAACTTTCCTTTTCTTCTTCTCCTTTTTCTAAATTAATGTGATTTAGGAAGCCTCTTGATAATATTTAGCTTTTGACAGTATAAGACCCTGGCTTTAAAATCCAACACCTATTCATTTAATCTTTATGATCCCATGACTGGCCAAAGGAACTTAAGAAGAGACTGTTAGTGAAATGAAGATGTCAAAATAAAAGTTTGCCACACGTCTGCTTTCCATTATCCTCATTACCATTACTCTACCACCATCTCTGTGAAGCAGAGCAGCAACATTTATATCTTTTGAAACTCCTCTATTCCATTACTCCACAGATCCGGTCGATCACCAAATCCCATGACTAACCCACCTTTGCGTTTCTATGTCCATAGCTGCCATGTTAAGACAGGCCTTAGCACCACACACGTAGATTATTGGCACTGCCTCTAAACTCATCTCCCTTCTCGTACAGCTGTATTTCACTCTATGTGAAACCATTAGAATAATCTTCAAACATCATTATCCTCACATTATTCATGGTCTATGAATTCAAGTACCTCCCAAATAAATTTTACTCAAAACAAAATTCTTTAGCTTAGCCCTTAACTCACCAATCTCATCTACTTTATTTCACCTTCTAGTCAACTCCTTGCCAGCACTCTGCTTCATCCGACAAAAAAGCATTGTGTTCTAAGAAGCAAGGAGTGCTTACTCTCTTAAAAGCCAGGGAGGAAGCACTTCTAGAAGAAGTAAGGATCTCTGAAAATCTACTCCACCATAGAAGGAACAAGAACATTCACAAAAAAATGTCAAAAATCAATTTTTTCAGAACTCTGGAAATAACAAAAACTTGTAGCAATCTATGTAAACTTTATCCCAGAAAATCAGCAGACTTTTTGTACAAACAGTGAGCACTGTGGCAATCTAACTTGCCCCATTCCCATTTCTTTGTTCTCAGTTCCACAGGGAGAAAATTAGCAGCCTCTCAATAATAGTAAGTCTTTAAACCAGTAGCCAAGAAGCCACTAGGGTGTGTGTGTGGGGTGGGGGGAGGGTTGAATGGCTTCGGAGTGCTGCAAACATCCTTACAGCCACAGAGAATTCTCCAGATTTAACATGTTCAGCAGCCCCCTGGAAAAGGCCTATTTACAGGGCTTGTTTTTATTTGACCTGATGCAGAGCTCACTCAGTGAGAAAGGCGCTATCTTCTAGGTGTTTGTTAAAATGAATTAACAGCAATCGTTTAATGTTGCAGCTGTTTAACATCACAACTGCTGGAGCCAGTGATACCAGCAATGGCTAATAAAAGGCTCTCCAAAAAACCTTAAAAGGAAACTCTGGAGAAAGAGATGCCTATAGAGGTCTCTGAAAAGCTCCAGCATATTTCTATGAACCAAAAAGGCTACATACATGTGGAGGGCTGTGTGCATGCCCAGAAAAAAATCTGAGAAGACTCTGATCTCTTACCTCCGGCTGAACTAGTTCTGTGCAAGGAGGAAGTAAAGCTAAGGCAGATATAGAAGCTGCCAGAACTTGAGGACAGACCTCAACACACAGAGTCCATGGCATAGGCAGACTTATTGGTTCAAGGTATTTAAGAAAATCTCTGTCAAATTGTAAGGTAACCACTAAGCTAATGCAGCAGACACTTAAATGGCCACAGTGAAAAACAATTCAGACTTGACAGAATTAATCCAGGAGAGTCACTAAACGAACAAAAGCAACAACAACAAAAACCCTGGGAAGGGAGGAATCTGATTTCCAGAGTTGCCATTTTATATGATTTTAAATGTCCAATTTTCAACATAAGTTATAAGACTTATAAAGAAACAGGAAAATTAGGCCCATATAAAGGAGAAAAAAACAGCAGAAACTGTCCCTCAAGAAGAACAGATTTTGAACTTACTAGATGAAGACTTTAAATCATATATTATAAATATGTTCAAATAACCAAAGGAATCATCTGTAAAGAATTAAAGAAATGTATAAGAATAGATATTAACGGAAAACAGAGAAAATCAGTATCAATAGAGATATGATTTTTAAAAATGGAAAAGACAGAAATTCTGAGTTGTTAATTAGAATAACTGATATGAAGCATTTGCAAGAGGGACTCAAAAGTAGATTGAAGCTGGCAGAAGAATGAATCAACAAACTTGAAGATAGGGCAATTGAAATTATCCAGTTTGAGGAAAAGAAAGAAACAAGAATAAATACAAATAACAGACCATTAGAGAACTGTGCAACAGCAACAAGTATACCAACAGATGCATAATGAGAGTCCTAGAAGTGAGGAGAGAGAGAAGGAACAGAAAGAATTTCTGAAAAAATAATGGCCAGAAACTTCCCAAATTTGATGGAAAAAAATTAATCTACACATCCAAAAATCTCAACAAATTTCATGAAAGATAAATTTAAAGAGATCTACACATAGACACATAGTTAAATTGTTGAATAACAAAGACAGAAAGAATCATGAGACAGTAACAAGAGAAAAATAATTCATCTTGTAGAAGGGATCCCCAATAAGATTAATAGCTAACTTTTCAGAAATCATGGAGTCTACAGGCAGTGAGTTGGAACATTCTAAATGCTGAAAGAAAAAAATGTCAACCAAGAATTCTGTATTCAGCAAAACTATCCTTCAGAAATTCAAGGTAAATTATGACATTGCCAGATAAACAAAAATTGAGAGAAGTGCTAGTAGACATGCCCTAAAAGAAATACTAAAGGAAGACTTTCAACCTGAATTAGAAGAACACTAGAGAGTAACTCAAATCCACATGAAGAAATAAAGAGCATGGGTAAAAGTAGCTACATAGGTAAATATGAGAGACAGTATAAATGTATTTTTATTTGTAATTCTTTTCACCTCATATATTATTTTAAAATAACAACTGCATAAAGCAGTAATTATAAATGTGGGTTGATATGTTTATAATGTAAAAAGATGTAAATGAAATCTAGAGCTGTATGAAAATAACTCAAAAGGGGGTAGGAAATGAAGCTATACTGGAGCAAAGTTTTTGACTACTATTGAGATTATGTTGGGATTCATTCAAGATAGATTGTTTTAAGTTAAAATATTAACTGTAATCATAGAACACCCACTAAGAAAATAACAACTATAACAAAATAATACAAGAAACTCCAAGAAAATTAAAATGGTAAACTAGAAAATATCTATTTAATACAAAGAAAGGCAGTAAATGAGGAAAAAAGAAATTAAAAGTATATAATACATAGAAAACAAATAATAAAATGGAAGACGTAAGTCCTACTTTATCTGTAATTACATTAAGTGAAGTGCATACAACACTCCAAATAAAAGGCAGAGATTGGCAGGATAGTTTTGTTTTGTTTTTTTAATAATCCAATTACATAGCATCTACAAGAGACATACTTTATATTCAAGGGCACTAATAGATTTAAGGTAAAAAGACAGAAAAAGATATACCATGTGAACAGTAACCCAAAGAAAGATGGAGTGGCTATACTAATATTGGACAAAAGAAACTTTAAGACAGAAATTGTTACTAGAGATTTAAAATAGAACATTTAATAAATTTATAAAGATAAAATGGTCAATCCATCAGGAGGACAGAACATATACAAACACATATGCACCTAAGAGAGTCCCAAAACACATGAAACAAAAATTGAGAGAACTGGGGCCTCCATGGTAGAGCAGTGGTTGAGAGTCCACCTGCTGATGCAGGGGACACAGGTTCGTGCCCCGGACTGGGAAGATCCCACATGCCACGGAGAGGCTGGGCCCATGAGCCATGGCCACTGAGCCTGCGCGTCTGGAGCCTGTGCTCTGCAATGGGAGAGGCCACAACAGTGAAGAGGCCCGTGCACCGCAAAAAAAAAAAAAAAAAAACTGAGAGAACTGAAGGGAAAAATAGACAATTCAACAATAATAGTTGGGGAATTCAATACTCCACTTTCAATAATGGACAGAACAATCAGGCAGATCAAGAAACAAACAGAACACTTGAACAGCACCATAAACCAACTACATCTAACAGACATCTATATATAGAGCATTCCACCAAATGCACATTCTTCTCAAGTGCACATGGAACATTTTCCAGGATAGACTGCATGTTAGACCACAAAATAAGTACCAATAAATTTGAAAAGAATGAAATCATACAAAGTATATTCTCTGACCACAAAATAATAAAATTAGAAATCAATAAAAGAAGCAACTTAGGAAATTCACAAATACATGGAGATTAAAAAACACTGTCCTAAATAACCAGTGAGTCAAAGAATAAATCACAAAGAAATTAGAAAATACTTTCAGGTGAATGAAAAGAAAACCACAACATTCTAAAATTTATAGGATACAGATAAATAAGTGCTTAAAGGGAAGTCCACAGCTATAAAGCTATAATAAAAAAAGAGAAATATCTCAAATCAATAACATACCCTTTAAAATTCAGAAACTAGAGGAAAAAAGGAAATCCAAATTAGAAGTAATGAGATAATAAAGATTAGATGGAATTAAAATAGAGAATGTAAAAACAACAGAAAAAAATCAATAAAACCAAAAGTTGGATCTTGAAAAAGATAAACAAAATTGACAAAAATTTAGCTAGCATGACCAAGATAAAAGGGAGAAGACTCAAATTACTAAGACTGGGAATAAAAGAGGGGTATCACTATCAAACTTACAGAAATAAAAAGGACTGTAAGAGAATACTACGAATAACTTTATGCCAACAAATCAGATAACCTAGAAGAAATGCACAAATTCCTAGAAAGATACTAAATACTAAAACTGACTAAAGAAGAAATAGAAATTCTGAGCAAATCTATAACAAGCAAAGAGATATAGTAACTTTCAAACTTCCCATAAATATAAGGCCAGACCCAGATAGCTTTAACGGTGAATTCAACCAAACATTTCAGAAAACAACATCAATCCTTCACAAACTCTTTTCAAATATATATAAGAAGCAATCAACAAAATGAAAAGATAACCTATGGAACAGGAGAAAATATCTGCAAACCTAAGAAGTTAATATCCAAAATATACAATACAAGGAACTCATACAACTCAGTAGCAAAAAACCCCAAGTAACCCAATTAAGAAATAGGTAAAGGATCTGAATAAACATTTTTCCCAAAAATATATACAAATGGCTAACAGATACATAAAAAAGTACTCAACATCACTAATCATCAGGGAAATGCATGTCAAAACCACAATGAGGCATCATCTCACACATGTTAGAATGGCTGTTACCAAAAAGACAAGGACAACAAGTGCTGGTGAGGATGTAGAGAAAAGGCAACCTGTGTCCACTATTGGTGGGAATGTAAGTTGGTGCAGCCACTATGGAAAACAATATGGAGGTTCCTCAAAAAATTAAAAATAGAACCACCATATGATCCAGCAATCCCACTTCTGGGTATTTATCCAAAGAAAACAAAATCACTATCTTCAAAAGATACCTGCACCTCCATGTTTACTATAGCATCATTTAAAATAGACAAGACATGCAAGCAAACAACCTAAGTATTTGTCAAGGGATAAATGGATAAAGAAAATGTTATATATATATAGTCATATATGGTTAAAACACACACACATATAGTTAAAAGATAAACTGAGGCATATTAAAAATCTAAGAGTTTATTTGAGCAAAAATCAAGTTAATCAGGTAGCACCAAACTGGAAGTATTTAGAAGGGCTACACCCCACTGACAAGAATTTGAGGAAAGACTTTTCTAGAGAAAAGGCAGAAGCAAAGTAAGGAAATTATTGATTGGCTATATATTGAAGCCAGTTAGTTGTTTGTGGTTGATTGTTCTTAGGTTCCAATTTTACAGGCTTAGATTCTGTTTTGCTTATTTAGGCTGCTACAGCATTAGAGTAACCTCAGTCTAATGGCCTCCTTGTTTAATTAATTTAAATATATATATGAATATTATTCAGCCATAAAAAAGAAGGAAACCCTGTCATTTGCAACAGCATGGATGAACCTTGAGGGCATTATGCTAAGCGAAATAAATTACATACAGAAAGACAAATACTGTTTGATCTCACTTCTACGTGGAAACTTAAAAAAATTATATGTAGAATCTTAAAAAAAAACCTCATAGAAACAGATAGAAGATTGGTGTAACTGGGTTATTAGAGGAATATAATGTATTATATAAATCTGACATGATCAAAATGTGCTTTTCTCTCCCACACCATGAAAGAAAGACTATTGGAGTGAAGTTTAGACCCTAAGAATTATGACTTTATTCATATTACCAAATAGTAGCTCCCTATAAAATCACATAACTTATTAGAGAATAGTTTCAGAACTCTCACATGGCTTTGTGAAAGAATTTACTTTTATCTCAGAGTAATTAGAATCTCACAGTGTTCTGATTGTCTCTGGAACACTGATCTGAATCTCACTCACACATGCAACAGAATCACCAGAATCATATTATCCTAAAATGCACATTTTTCTTTCTGAAGGTAGATTTCAGTCAGAAAAATAAAAATTTTTTAATCTAAAAATCTAAACATCAGAAAAATAAAAAGCATCGGCTACTTCTGTTTAAGAGTCTATAAACAAACATTTTTTTCAACAACTTACAAGTCTTTTATCCAAGATTTATGGGCACAGAGACATTTATTTTCAAAGCTACTCATAGACAATTCAGTTCTATAAATGATTACTGACCTCTTTGGTTTTCAGAAAAAAATGATACTTAAATATTCAGTTAAGAACCTGTGTGAAATAACTTCTTAGGCAGAGCTGGTATACTATAGAATGGATTCCTTCAAAAATCTACATTATGTGCATGAAAGATGAATATTAAAAATTAAAAGGGTAAAACTATCAAAAACTAAAAGAACATAGGAGTAGGATATCAACTTACATTGCAATAGTCACAAAGTTAAATACTGTCACTGGTAACAGAGAACCAAACATTGCCAAATTCCCCTACCTAAACACCACAGTCTTCAATAATTTTCTGATAGATAAGAATTTAAAAAGCAATAATGCCAGCGTCTCAAGAAAAAGCATGGCACTAATAAGATAAATTCATCACTAAACTGTATATCCAAGAGCAGTTATAATAGATAGGCCTCAATCCCAAGAAAATTGCAAAAGATGGAGTTAATCAAAAGTATTATATAAAGTAATTATTCTGTGCATTTATGTAGATGTGTGTGTATGTGAGTAATCAAAAATGGCTAATGGTGAGTGCAGTGGACATAGCAGTCAGGTCAAAAAAACATCTCTAGGCATAAATGGCATATACCATCTAAAGGTATATGCTAACTTCCTGGTAAAAAAAAAAAAAAAGGAACACCAATATGGAATACTCAGACTAATGAGAGATACTAAAATTAAATTATCTGTCTAGTAAGCACATGAGGAGCCTGTGGCATTAGCAAGACCAAGATCAAATGACATAAACAGAAAAGTATAACCTAAACTCTGCTGGGGATCAAGATTTGGTAGTTCAATTTAAAGATGTTGCCACTATGTTTAAGGATAAAAAGAATGACTATGATATTCAAAGTGTTACGAGAAAAGGGGAAAAAAAGCAACTTTTTTCCCCAAACTACTTTGTATTTGGATTGTGCCACCTACTGCGTGCTAATATCTGAATAAGTGTGGGTAATATGTGAATGACCATATAGTTTGTTGCCATGGGCAAATACTGAAATCAGTAAATATGTCAGTTGTCAGTTATTTCAGTTCTCCTTCCTCAGTTCTGATATCAGTAACAACCAATCTAATAGGTTTTTTTATTACAATCTGCATTAGATTTTCAGATCTATTTTCTGGTGCAGGTTTTGAAGTCCAACAGCTCTGGATCCAAATTCTGGTTTCTGTACTTTATTTTGTATGGCAAGTCACTAAAGCCCTGCAGCTTCTTTTCTTTATTTATTAAATGGGTATGATAATATCTTTGTCAAAAGGTTGTTTTGAGAATGAAATAAAATATCCTGTGTAAAAGAACTAGCATCATTCCTGGAACACAATATGAACTTCCTTTCAGGAAAGCTTCATTACACCGCCTATGAGTTGCACTAAGCATCTCATGACAAGAGACTCTGGAATATAAGGAGTCTACAAACAGGTGATCAGTCAGTTGTGATGGGAGACCAAGAGACAAAAGCAATTGTTCCAAACCCTAGCGGTGTGTCTGGAATATCACTGAAGCTTTTAAAAAGCAGAGAGGTCTGACCTAAATAGACATTTTTTTCAAAGAAGACATACTGATGGCCAACAGGCACATGAAAGGATGTTCAACATCGTTAATTATTAGAGAAATACAAATCAAAACCATGATGAAGTATCACCTCACACATAGAATGGATATCATCAAAAAGGCTACAAATAATAAATGCTGGAGAGGGTGTGGAGAAAGGGAACTCTCTTGCATTGTTGATGGGAGTGTAAATTGATGCAGCCACTATGGAAAACAGTATGGAAGGTTCCTTAAAAAACTAAAAATAGAGCTACCATATGATCCAGCAATCCCACTCCTGGGAATATATCCGGAAAAGACGAAAACTCTAAATAGAAAAGATACATGTACCCCAATGTTCATAGCAGCACTATTTACAATAGCCAAGACATAGAAACAACCCATGTTTCCATTAACATAAGATTGACTTAAGAAGATGTGGTATATAAATATATATATATATATATATATATGCACACACACACACACACAATGAAATATTACTCAGCTATAAAAAATGAAATATTGCCATTTGCAACAATATTTAGTGAAATCAGACAAAGACAAATATTACTTGACATTACTTATATGTAGAATCTAAAAAATAATACACATGAATCTGTATACAAAACAGAAACAGACTCACAGACACAGAAAATAAATTTAGGTTATCAAAGGGGAAAGCGAGTGGGGGAGGGATAAATTAGGAATACGGGATTAGCAGATACAAACTACTATATATAAAAATAGATAAACAACAGGAATTTACTATATAGCACAGGGAACTTATTCAATATCTTGTAATAATGGAAAATAACCTGAAATATATATATATATATATATATATATATATATAAAACACTGAATCATTTTGCTGTATACCTGAAACTAACATAATATTGTAAATCAACTATACTTCAAAACAAACAAAAAAAGCATATAGGTCTGAGCCCCACCCATGCCCTACCCCCACTGAAATTTTACTTCAGCAGCTCTGGGGTGAGGTAGAACCTGAGCATCTGTATTTTTGGAAAGCTCCACATCTGATTTTGATGCACCATGGGCTCCTGCTGGTAACCTTTCTACTGCACAACCTCTTGTAGTTTTCAAAAATACTCTTTCAAAAGTCCTTCCTCAGGCTGAAAAAGCCTGCTATTTTAACTCTTCCTCTGCAAAACACTTTCTCGTTATTTGATTATTCTTGTAGCTCCCCTTGAGCCTTAGCTAAATTATCTGTCTCTTTGGTTATGTGACTCCATTTATCATCGGGTGAACTTACTGGAAGTGAGAGAGGTTACTGTAATTCATAGAACTACTGATGTACTCCTAAAATACTGTTAATTGCCAGGACATCTTAATTATTTGATCCTTTCTTCTTGAAAGGACAAAAACAGGCCACTCTAGGCACCACTGGCTAGTCCTATTTCTAGGTCTGAAAAAGCAAGTGGACTTTTTTTTTTTTCTTTCTCCCAGGTTAAAGTGTTATAGCACATACCTAATTTCTGATGGATTATAGCAAATGTATTCAACATTCAACCAACATTTATCGATTACTTTATTTCACAAGGGACTAAAGCAAGCCCAGAATTCTTCCTTTCTTTTACTTCTTGAATTTTTTCCTTAAGGACATAAACAACGCCAAAAGGGAAACAAAATACAAAAAACAGTCCCTTGGATTATTCAAATAACCATTTCATGCCTTTCTCTCACCATGCTCCTTGGTGGGCACTTTATGAGGTTGGATGAGTTTTAGTTTGTTTACGTGATTGTACTATTTGGGGGCAAAGGGATAAGTGGGCTGTTGAAGGTTGTTTGCTGTTTGATGTCAGAACTAAACCTAAGGCAGCTATTCTTGCATCTGAGTTTGTCCTTTTTGCCTTTTAGCTTTTTGACTTTAAGCAAGTCACCCAACCACTAAACATTATTTTCTAATCACTAAACTTTGTATAATAACACATACATCAAAGGACTCTTGTGAAGATTATGAGTTAACACATGAAAAATGCCTGGTACTGTTCATTCATTCTGTTTTTTTTATTTTCTTTTGATATAAAATACAAGGTCTTACCTTAAAAAGTTTATCTTTCTGCCCAGGAGAAACGACCACTATTCTATAAACGAACAACAAGCAACAAAAGCCCAGGAAGAACATGGAAACTTCAATGAACACTCAGAGGTGCTGTGTATGATTGTGAGGTGCCAGGCCCAGGAGGCAATTGGGGGCTGAAATTCTAGCCCGAACACTACAACCAAGCAATAGTTCTCTCTGGGGTCTGAATCAATCACGTGGGGTGCTCTTTTCTAATCTGTTCAGAGGTTCTATGTGGGGTAGTGGGTGACCCTGAAAGAGTATCCCTAGGAGACAGAAGATGAGCTACTCTACTGACTGGCAAAGAGCCTTTCATGTTCAACATACTAACACTTCAGTCTTAAATGTTTAGTGAATTGAACTGAGTGTTACTGAGTAAATGAATTATCTCCAAGTACTATATACATAAAAAATCTATTAGAAATATACTGTTCAAATATTCCAAAATATCAAGTACTTTTTTTCTTTTTCACTTAACATTTATATATCTCAGAATTACATTCCAGAGAAGCAGTCTTTAAAGGTAGAAGGTAAAGAGGTTATGCTACATTTATTATAGTGGATACCTTCATGCAAAACAAATAAGGAATTGCAAATTGCAAAAATGTTTGTAGGAGAGTTGGTTTTGCTTTTGAGCTATGTTTTTATGCCCTTCTCTGATGTTTTCGTATGCTGCAAATAACTTTAATATATATATATAGCTAAATGAGAGGAATTATAAACCTATAACAACAAAATTTGCCTTATATAATCAACTAAAAATATCAGACTGTGCTGCCCATTGCAGAACAATACTGAATTGTCTGTTGTTTAGCTAAAAAATTGGTCTAGCATTCCCTAGTTTTTGTCTTGTCTTCTTAAAGATAAGCATGAAATATACAACAGCATATCATCAAAATTTGTTCCACTGACTTTAGCTAAATAACCTCTAGAAGTTTTGCTGTCACTCTCTAGCTGAAGAAGGCAATACTTCCTTGGCATGAAACGTCAAATCCAAATTCCTCTGCCTGGTCTTGGAAGGTTCTCCACCAATGACCCTTTCCCTCACATCACTTTTTAAACATTTTGCTTTCTAATTCCCAACAGTTTACAAATTAGGTGCTCAAAAAATATCTGTAGAAAAAAAGAAAGAGAGAGAGAGAGGGACAGGACCATGAATGTGGTTTTTAAGAGGCAAAAAGGACCCATTCCACAAAATATCTTTCCCATCTCTGACAAGTGTATTAAATCTTATCATTAATAATGTATTCTTTCAGATACTAACTTCTTTAAAAACATAAATCTTCTTAGAGGGTCAATATTAGTAAGGCACTTTATTCATCAGCACTCTCAAATGGAGAAATTTTGGAGTGAGAACAAGAGAGGGTAGTAGATATGTGAAAAGTAAAAGTAATACAGAAAAGGAATATTCTGAGAAAGATAGAGTTCTTTGCCTTTGTCCTTGCTAACCATATACAATCCTTTGGTCAGCCATTCAACAATTATTAGCTCCCATACAAACTAGGGATATGATTATTATTTTAGAAGTTTAAAAAATATTCATTCTACAAATACTGGGTTCCTACTATATGCCAAGTACATAAGTACAGGGAACAAAATTGTCTAGCTAGGACTTTAAACACTAAGTAAATCATTCCAACTGTGGTAAGTATAATAGTGGAGAACTGCCATGGGAACATATAATGGAGAAATATAATAGTGGGAAAGTGGACGTGAGGGCAGAGCTTAGAGAAGATCAGTAATAGGCAGTGATTTACCTATCGTTTTACCAGACATCGTTCATAATTATGTCACATCTAGCAATTAGAATCCTTCAGTTCTTGCTTAAAATGCCCTCCAGCCCCAACTAACTATTTCGTTCTCTCCTTTTGCCCCATTAGTACCTTAGTTTTCAGTTCACACAATAGATTATAAGATGCCTATATCCAAACTGAGTGATATAATATATAAAGTAAAAAATAAATTAAAAATATATAAAAATCCAGATTTACTAGCCATATTAGAAGAAAATTTATACTAGAAAAACCTTTCAAATAAAAGGATACCATCACATAGTTAAATATGACTCAAGAAAAACTACATGTAAATTTTCAACAACATTAGTGCAACAATGACTATGTTAAATACCTATTGTAGAACTACTACTAGGACATGAAATAGAGCTTATTAAAGGTCGGTTTATAAAATATTCTGAAAACATAATTCAGAGTTGTGCTCAGTTTTCCAAACTAGACTATTTTCTTCAGGAATCTGAAACCTCTATATCATCTATATAACTAATATAAAAATATTATGGGTGACAAAAAGCCTTTACCATTGTTATCCTTGTTATATTCACAGTTATAAGAACAGGAAGGCTTATACTAACTTCCTAGACAAAATAATTTGACTTTAACAAATGATAGCCATAAGGCAGAATCAACCACATCCAATTTTAATTCTACCTGTTCCAACAAGAAGAAATGTCTTCAAACTGGAAATAGAATATCACTTAATATAAAGAAGAACTGAAACTCAAGATACGTCATACTAGTTAGAGACCATCAATCCAGATGAATGAAGTCCAAGTCTCCGGCCCACGTACACTATACCTCAGGACTCTAAAAGAACCTACACATATTGGTTGTGAATATCTTCTGTAATTCTTCAGAAATCACAGTGAGTGTGATGGGTGACAGAAGACTAAAGAAGGGCAAAATTTTTTTTAATTTCAATTTTATTATTTTTTTATAGAGCAAGTTATTAGTTATCTATTTTATACATTTTAGTGTATATATGTCAATCCCAATCTCCCAATTCATCCCACCACCACCACCACCCACTTTCCCCCACTGGTGTCCATACGTTTGTGCTCTACATCTGTGTCTCTATTTCTACCTTGCAAACTGGTTGATCTGTACCATTTTTCTAGATTCCACATATGTGTTAATTCACGATATATTTTTTTCTCTTTCTGACTTACTTCACTCTGTATGACAGTCTAAGTCTATCCATGTCTCTACAAATGACCCAATTTTGTTCCTTTTTATGGCTGAGTAATATTCCATTGTATATATGTACCACATCTTCTTTATCCATTCATCTGTCGATGGGCATTTAGGTTGCTTCCATGACCTGGCTATTGTAAATAGTGCTGCAATGAACATTGGGGTGCATGTGTCTTTTTGAATTACAGTTTTCTCTGAGTATATGCCCAGTAGTGGGATTGCTGGGTCATATGGTAATTCTATTTTTAGGTTTTTAAGGAACCTCCATACTGTTCTCCATAGTGGTTATGCCAAATTACATTCC
Source organism: Tursiops truncatus (assembly GCF_011762595.2). Taxonomy (NCBI): domain Eukaryota; kingdom Metazoa; phylum Chordata; class Mammalia; order Artiodactyla; family Delphinidae; genus Tursiops; species Tursiops truncatus. The sequence goes on along the minus strand of NC_047044.1, from coordinate 21,739,245 downwards.
CACCAACAGTGCAAGAGGGTTCCCTTTTTGCCACACTCCCTTCAGCATTTGCTGTTTGTAGATTTTCTGACGATGCCCATTCTACTGGTGTGAGATACCTCACTGTAGTTTTGATTTGCATTTCTCTAATAATTAGTGATGTTGAGCAACTTTTCATGTGCTTCTTGGCCATCTGTGTGTCGTCACTGGAGAAATGTCTATTTAGGTCTTCTGACCATTTTTTGATTGGGTTGTTTTTTTAATATTGAGCTGCATGAGCTGTTTATATATTTTGGACATTAATCCTTTGTCTGCTGATTCATTTGCAAATATTTTCTCCCATTCTGAGGGTTTGTCTTTTCATCTTGTTTATAGTTTCCTTTGCTGTGCAAAAGTTTTTAAGTTTCATTAAGTCTCATTTGTTTATTTTTGTTTTTATTTCCATTACTCTAGGAGGTGGGTCAAAAAAGATCTTGCTGTGATTTATGTCAAAGAGTGTTCTTCCTATGTTTTCCTCTAAGTGTTTTACAGTGTCCGGTCTTACATTTAGCTCTTTAATACATTTTGAGTTTATTTTTGTGTATGCTGTTAGGGAGGGTTCTAATTTCATTCTTTTACATGTAGCTGTCCAGTTTTCCCAGCACCACTTATTGAAGAGCCTGTCTTTCCTCCATTGTATATCCTTGCCTCCTTTCTCATAGATTAGTTGACCATAGGTGCGTGGGTTTATCTCTGGGCTTTCTATCCTGTTCCATTGATTTATATTTCTGCTTTTGTGCCAGTACAAAATTGCCTTGATCACTGTAGCTTTGTAGTATAGTCTGAAGTCAGGGAGCCTGATTCCTCCAGCTCCGTTTTTTTCCCTCAAGATTGCTTTGGCTCTTTGGGGGCTTTTGTGTCTCCATACAAATTTTAAGAATTTTTGTTCTAGTTCTGTAAAAAATGTCACTGGTAATTTGATAGGGCTTGCATTGAATCTGTAGATTGCTTTGGGTAGTACAGTCACTTTCACAATACTGATGCTTCCAATCCAAAAACATGGTATATTTCTCCATCTGTTTGTGTCATCTTTGATTTCTTTCATTAGTGTCTTATAGTTTTCCGAGTACAGGTTTTTACCTCCTTAGGTAGGTTTATTCCTAGGTATTTTATTCTTTTTGTTGCAATGGTGAATGGGATTGTTTCCTTAATTTCTCTTTCTGACCTTTCATTGTTAGTGTATAGGAATGCAAGAGATTTCTGTGCATTAATTTTGTATCCTGCTACTTTACCAAATTCACTGATTAGCTCTAGTAGTTTTCTGGTGGCATCTTTAGGATTATCTATGTATAGTATCATGTCATCTATAAACAGTGACAGTTTTACTTCTTTTCCAATTTGTATTCCTTTTATTTCTTTTCCTTCTCTGACTGCCATGGCTAGGACTTCCAAAACTATGTTGAATAATAGTAGTGAGAGTGGACATTCTTGTCTTGCTCCTGATCTTAGAGGAAATGCTTTCAGTTTTTCACCATTGAGAATGATGTTGGTGTGGGTTTGTCATCTATGGCCTTTAGTATGATGAGGTAGGTTCCCTCCATGCCCGCTTTTTGGAGAGTTTTTATCATAAATGGGTGTTGAATTTTGTCAAAAGCTTTTCCTGCATCTACTGAGATGATCATATGGTTTTTCTTCTTCAATTTGTTAATATGGTGCATCACATTGATTGATTTGTGTATGTTGAAGAATCCTTGCATCCCTGGGATAAATCCCACTTGATCACAGTGTATGATCTTTTTAATGTGTTGTTGGATTCTGTTTGCTAGTATTTTGTTGAGGATTTTTGCATCTATATTCATCAGTGATACTGGTCTGTAATTTTCTTTTTTTGTAGTATCTTTGTCTGGTTTTGGTATCAGGGTGATGGTGGCCTCATAGAATGAGTGTGGGAGTGTTCCTTCCTCTGCAATTGATTTGAAGAGTTTGAGAAGGATGGGTGTTAGCTCTTCTCTATATGTTTGATAGAATTCACCTCTGAAGCCATCTGGTCCGGGAGTTTTGTTTGTTGGAAGATTTTTAATCACAGTTTCAATTTCATTAATTGTGCTTGGTCTGTTCATATTTTCTATTTCTTACTGATTCAGTCTTGGAAGGTTATACCTTTCCAAGAATTTGTCCATTTCTTCCAGGTTGTCCATTTTATTGGCATAAAGTTGCTTGCAGTAGTCTCTTATGATGCTTAGTATTTCTGCACTGTTCACTGTAACTTCTCCTTTTTCATTTCTAATTTTATTGATATGAGTCCTCCCCCTCTATTTCTTGATGACATCGGCTAAAGGTTTATCAATTTTGTTTATCTTCTCAAAGAACCAGCTTTAATTTAACTGATCTTTGCTATTGTTTTCTTTGTTTCTATTTCATTTATTTCTGCTCTGATCTTTATGATTTCTTTCCTTCTACTGACTATGGGTTTTGTTCGTTCTTCTTTCTCTAGTTCCTTTAGGTGTAAGGTTAGATTGTTTATTTGAGATTTTTCTCGTTTCTTGATATAGGATTGTAGTGCTATAAACTTCCCTCTTAGAACAGCTTTTGCTGCATCCCATAGATTTTGGATAGTCATGTTTTCATTGTCATTTGTCTCTAGGTGTTGTTTGATTTCCTCTTTGATTTCTTCAGTGATCTCTTGGTTATTTAGTAATGTATTGTTTAGCCTCCATGTGTTTGTGTTTTACAAATTTTTTCCTGTAATTTATTTCTAATCTCATAGTGTTGTGGTTGGAAAAGATGCTTGATATGATTTCAATTTTCTTAAATTTACTGAGGCTTGATTTGTGACCCAAGATGTGTTCTATCCTAGAGAATGTTCTGTGCGCACTTGAGAAGAAAGTGTAATCTGCTGTTTTCAGATGGAATGTCCTATAAATGTCAATTAAATCTATCTGGTCTTTTGTGTCATTTAAAGCTTTTGTTTCCTTATTAATTTTCTGTCTGGATGATCTTTCCATTGGTGTAAGTGAGGTGTTAAAGTCCCCCACTATTACTGTGTTACTGTCAATTTCCTCTTTTATAGCTGTTAGCAGTTGCCTTTTGTACTGAGGCGCTCCTATGTTGGGTGCATATATATTTATAATTGTTATATCTTCTTCTTGGGTTGATCCCTTGATTTTTATGTAGCGTCCTTCCTTGTCTCTTGTAACATTCTTTATTTTAAAGTCTATTTTATCTGATATGAGTATTGCTACTCCAGCTTTCTTTTGATTTCCATTTGCATGGAATAAGATGGGCAAATCTTCATTACAAATTTTAAAATAGAAATTGAGGCAAAAGAGTTGGAAGTTTGGTATCAGTCCCTGCCAAAATTCTTTGAGTTAGCAGATGAATTTTGAGGTCTTAGCAAATAAACAGGTATTCATAAAAACCAATGGAATTTGCTAAATCAAGATACGCTAAGATAATTTATTTCATTTTTCCTCCCTCCCTTCCTACCTCCTTCTCTCCCCTCTTTCTTTCCTTCCTATCTTCCTTTATTTTTGTTATTCAACAAGTGCTTATCTGACAGCTCTAGGGATGTTCTGCATGGACTGAGAAAACCAAATATTGCAAAATCAAAGTGTCGGACAAAGAATTTTGAGTACAAGATGAAGAAATTGAGCTTAGTAATAGCAATTAGATAAAACAACTTTGCATGAGGAGCATGCAGTTCATTAGTTAATAAAAGATAAAATAGATCTCTAGTAGTTCCCATGGTGTTTTGTCCACTGAGCTTCCTGTGTAACACTTCTCTCAATGTCTCAATAAAATTATAGGATTCACAGACATACTGGTTACATAAAGCAGTGGAAGGATAACTAGCACTTGCATGATATCACCAGTGGTACTTGCTCAAAATTCATACTCTTATTCCTATCTTCTCCCTAGATTTACTTAATCAAAATTTTGAAGTTGGGTAGAAATTATTTTGCACAGTTATGTCTGAGAAACTTCACCTTTGAGATATGGTCCCTACTCCCAGTCACTAACCTCATGTGTATAGGAGCCCAATTCCAAAAAACAACTTCTAGAAAAAAGCTTCTGGAGAGAAGTGCGAAGAGTGCTCAGAGATTCAGGAAATTTCTTTACCCTGCAGTCCCCTTTAGTCTTGCCACTTGCCCTTGATTATCCAACTCTGCTGTGTTCCTTTATTTGATCATTACTTTAAGTTTTATGCCCTGATATATTCTATTTTATTCAGAAGGCCCCCCTCTATCCTAAGCATTATTTTTTAACAACAAAAAAGTGGCATTCTATTTCAAGTTCCACTCAGACTCCGAAATACCCTAACCTAAGCGTCCCAGACCCCTGGGGCCATCTGACAATAGACATGGAAGCTGGTAATTGTTGATACCACCCTCAGTGGTGTAAGTAAACACTTAACATACATGATTTTGGACTACTTCTTTAATTTCATTCTCACCATTTCTACCCCCACCTCTATCACCATTCATTTCAGCTATATAAAATAATCTGCAGTTCTTCAAATGCAGCATTATGCTCATCAGCATCATATCATCCAAAAAAAATCTTTCCTGAAATCTACAAGTCCCTTCCCCACACCCCAGACTAATTTATATCTGTGGTTCTTTGGTGCCCTCTGTCTCCATCAAAGCACTTTTCACAATGAACTATGATCTCCACTAAAAAGTAAGGCCCTTCATGACAGGAAACTGTGTTTATGATGTATCCCCATAACACAGCACAAGGCCAGATTCTTAGGATATGCTTATTACGAGTTAGAGGGATAGGTAGTTTGATGGACAGGTACTGTAAGAACTCACCTCACAGGCGGAAGTGTCTGGGACAGGCAGAAGAGACTTCAGAAAGGTGATGACATCTGAGGTGCATCTTGAAGTAATGGAGAAACTAAAGTGGAAGGGCAGATATTCCTCTCCATCACAGCAGCCGGTAACCTTTTTCACACCATGAAAATCTATGAACTGAATTACAGCAACAATTCCCTAATGGTTTTTACTCTATCCAATAACTTCTAGCTCCTATGTTCCTATGTAATCTTACTAAAATGAAAATCTGAATATGTCCTGCTTCTTAAGGTAGCTTGCAAGGTTATTCAGAATCTGGCTACTGCTTACCTCTTCTGATTTAATAGTCAGCCCTCCCCACATGGAACACTGCATTCTAACCATATATTCTAAAATCTGTTCACTGGGTCTCAATCTTGTGACTTTCTGGGCAACTGAGAAAGAAACTCTCTTTCTGGTAGAACTGTTAAAGTAGTGTAAGCCTGGAGATGCTGGTAGAAACCATGTAATAAAAGCAAGTCTGTGAGTGCTGCCAACACAGAAAAAAGCAAAGCCAAGACACAGAGGGAAAAAGAGAGGGAGAGAGACTAAGTCCAGATGGCTTCATCTGAGCCCCTGGATCCAGCTGTACCTAAAGACACACCTAAGCCTGTATGAGCTGCAATAGAAAGAGATCCAAATTCAACTCCACGAATAACAAAAAAAGCAACCTTAAAGGAGAAAAGTAACCTAAATGAGAAGCCTATGAGATACTTTAGAAGGTATAGTTATGTGTTTTTGAACGAGTGCAGAGGGGATGGAAGAGAAAGGAAAGATAGGTAACCATGGACTGGATGTGAGTTGGAGATTTTTTTTTAACCATCATATGTTGAAACAGTCTTTCTCCATTTAAAGGGTCTGTATTTACAGAACCAGTAAATAGATCAACCAAAAGGAGGGTAAGGGAAAAATACAGGAAGTGGAGGCAGTGACTATATCATCCTGAGTGAGCAGATAATATACAAAATCTCCAAAAGTAGTGTTCGCTTATAATCTACTAAATAATCTACTAAATAATCTACTAAAGGCTTTAAACTAAGGGATAGAACGTCTACTCGCTATTGTACTGATCCCATAACCCATGAAGAAAGGAAGCTCAGAGCCTTAAAGGGGTAAGCATCTTAGGTCATTCTGACTGAAGATTGGAATTGTCATTTTTGTTTCATCTTGATTGAGCATTGTACAAGGCTAGGCTTGAAGGTTTAGGGGTTTTTATTTATTTATTTATTTTTGAGTCCCGCCTTCTTTTTATTTTATTTATTTATTTATTTATTTATTGGAGCTTTTTTTTTTTAAAATTGGTGTATAGTTGATTTAAAATGTTCTATTAGTTTCTGCTGTACAGCAAAATGAAGGCTTAGGTTTTTAATTCAGGACTGGTTTTGCACAATATTCTGGAACTTGCTTCTTACACATAAAATCAATGCATGTCTCAAATACTTGTTCTGGATTCCTCACTTCTCTCAACCAGGTAAGTAGATGACTATTAAGAGCTACCTAAATTAAAGTATTTATGTAAAAATAATTTAAAACAATCACATAAAATTAATGTTATTATTTTCTGTTTCAGGGTAGGGAAAGGAAATAAAAATTAGCATATTTTGAAAGGCTGGTGTTACAGGCACTATGTCAACTTGGTGAGTTACAGCTATTTTCTTATTTACCCTTTGCACAATCCAGTGGGGTAGATTTTATTATTATCCTTACTTTCAGAAGAGGGAACTGGGGTTCAGCAAGATAGGGAACCTGTCCACGTAACACAGTTAATAAACCAAAGTCTGAGATCTTTCTATGATACTGAGGTACCTACCATCATTAAAAACAAAGAAGATCTCAGTGGGTGGTGAAGATAAGCACTGTTGCTTAAGTTGGGGGGAAAAATCATATAGAAGTACTTAAGCTCAAAGGTAATATCAAAAAAGAGTTAAGATAAAATCTTCACCCACAGAGGACTTTAAACTGGAATTAAAAGTAAGATTCATTAAGTAACTGTAGAAGAAAAGACATATAATGGACGTCTCAGTCAAATTTTTCAGTTGTTCAGCAAAGGAGGGAGTAATATAGACCACAAAAATGTTTAAAGTAAACATCTTTATGAAAATACTAAGAAGGAATTCAAAACGGAGGCATATCTGGGGTACTAATTTGACTGCTCTTACAGGCTAGAAGATGGCTTCACGTTTAATATAATGTTTTTTGAAGAGGGATTGATCTCTAATTGACTGTGAAGGTATGGTGAGTTCTGCTTGTTTATTTTCCTCTTTCTGTGATGTTAATTTCCTATAATCTCCAAGCACAGAATAGCACTATCTAATGATCTTAACATCTTTGCTATAACATTACTTCCATAGATACACTTTTCTTTTCATATACACACATTCTTCAAAGTGAAACACAGATTTCTATGACTTCTTAGAAAATAAAATGCCCCATATTCAGTTGTAATACCCTTAGAACTTTACCTGGATCCCATTTCTCTCCCTCCTTTCCTAAAGCTAACCTTTAAAATAAAGTTGGTATATATCTTTTCCACCCATCTTTTTATGCTTTTACTGAGTATTTGTCCACAAACAACAAAGTACTGTACTGATGTATGTGCTTTTAAAACTACAAAAATGGTGTCATGTACTTATTCTGTCACTTGCTTTCATCACTCAACGTCACGTTTGAACGTTTTGTTCATTTGCTAGATACAGTAACTGAGGTTTATTGATCTACTATGCTTTACACTTTCTAGACATTGACATTTCATCATTTATTCATCTGGTTCCCAAAAAATGGAAATTTGGATTTTACCAGTTTTGTGATTATTGTTGTTTTTTTCTTCAGTATTACAGTGTGCAACTGACACTTCCATGCATGGTGAATGAAAGTTTCTCTGGAGTTCATACCTACATGTGGAATTACTGAGCTCACAGAAATATGCCAAAATGCACATAGAAAAATACTTATTGCAGAACTGTTTACAAAACGAAAATTGAATAGTCAAATTATATTCATCAACAGCAGAATAGATATATGTTTTAATATATTTATGCAATGTTATTAAAGAGAATGGGGTAGATCGATCAATCTAATTTCAGAAAAATTCTCAAAATTGATTGCTCAGTGAAAAAATCAAGTTACAAAACTAAATATAAAACAATCTCAATTTTCATATAAATAAATAATAAAATTAATAATGTATATTCATAGCTAGAAAAAAAAACCAGAGAATTAATTAAGAAATGCATGTTAGTGGTTGTCCATGATATATAGGATAGACATGTATTTTCTCTATTTTGTAGTTCTGCAGTTCTAGATATGCATTATTTTAATCTACACCTATTTTAATCTAACCAAAATAAATATATAAATACAATTTATTCTTATCTGGATAACAGCACATTTTGATTTTCTGGCCACTAATAATCCTTATAAGGACTACTTCTTCCACTAATTCCTAACTCATTTCTGGTTTTAGCACAACAAACTAGAATCAGTACCTACCTAGATTACTGCAATCTCCTCCTTGCCATGCCTTGAGATTTCTTGAAGTTAAAATTAATTACACTCACCAGTACTACTTTTACCAACAACCCTTCTAACATGATCACCTTGTCTCTCCCAGGCCTGACTCCTAATTACCTTCTATATTAATCATGGGATTTCACGTAAAGAAAAGATAACTGTAAAATTCTAAAGAAGGTTTTCAGTGAAACAGAAGAGTTATTTGTCTCCCGGAGAAACATATTTGGGTGCCCAACCAAGTTTCCTTAGGATGGCATTTACTTGTGGGAATTAAACATTATCTAAAAACCAGACTCTTATTCTTAAATAATCATAAAAATTAATTTCCCTATTGTTTCAAAATTGATATTCAAGCTAATAATGCTCAGGAAGAATTATACAAATTCCATAAGCTGTTATTCACCAAGCACTATGTGTATGGAATTGAACACATTGTAGTAAATAAGACAGATCCGCTCGAAGTCCAACATCTCATCAGCTCTAAGTCCGAAACCACATCATCTGAATCAAGTGGGGATAAGGCTTGGGTGTAATCATTATGTTCAGCTCCTGAAGCACAATTCCTCTTCATCTATGGACCTATAAACCTAAAGAGACAAGTTATCTTCCCCCCACCTTCTTAACAAATAATGGTAGGATAGGCATAGGATAACAGCTATCTACATTCCAGTTCAAAAGGGGTGGGAGAGAGGGGAGTAAAAAAGAGTCACTGTTCCAGAGCAGTTCTGAAATCCAGTGGGCAAATGGGATTTTCTTGATTAGGTTTCAAGGCCTGGGAATTATTCTCCTTGGCTCTCAGCTCCATTTTCTGAAGTCTCCATCCTTCTTGGTTCGGCCCTTCGAGTGATCTTTCCTTTTTCACGAAAGGTAGCATATGTTTGTTGCCCAGCAGTTTTATCAGCCTGCTTCCTGCCAGTAGAATTTTGGAGATTTGACAGCCTCCTTTCCTTTTGTGCCTTCTCTATCTCTTTCAGCCTAAGCTGGCAATGTTTTTGCTGAAATAAATTTCTCAAGAACTTTGTGGGTCTTCCATGGATTTCACAGGGATTCACTCTAGTAGAGAAATGCCATATCCACAGATGCTTTCAATATTATCCCTTTTCTATACCTTGGCCTCCTGACAAGATGGATAATGAACAATACTCTTAAGCCTCCCAGAGGTACCCTGGTTTGATGTAGAAGATCAATGAGGCATACCTTTAATCTCCTGAGAGGGCTTTTGTGTGACTGAATACTCTGACATTTTGATCTTTCTCAATGCAAAAGGTTGTATGGTCACACACTCAATTATTTCTTGATACCATACTTTTGGCAGACATAGCATCTTCTGCCATTTGGACAGGCTGAGAATTTTCAAAATCATTCAATCCTAGTTCATTTTTGTTTAACATTTCTTCCTTCAATTTACCTCTGTCTACTCACATGTTATTATAAGCAACAAGAGAAAACCAGGCGTCATCTTTGGTACTTCACTTGGAAATCTCCTTAGCTATACGTGTAAATTCATATTTCACAATGTTTCACATATTTCATTAATATTTCTGCCAGCACATAATAGGATCCCTCTTCCTCCAGTTTCCAATAACATTCTCCTCACTTCTGAGCCCTTCAGGGCAGTGTTCTCAAAGTCAAGGTTTCTACCAACTGTCTGTTCATAATAATTCAGGCTTCCTCTATTATGCTCCTCAAAATTTTTCCAATAGGCCTCTGCTTATTGACCCATCCCAAAGCCACTCATACATTTTAGGTATGTATTATAGCAGCACGCCTCTCTTTTTTTTTTTTTTTTTGGTGGTACGCGGGCCTCTCACTGTTGTGGGCTCTCCCATTGTGGAGCACAGGCTCCGGACGCGTAGGCTCAGCGGCCATGGCTCACGGGCCTAGCCGCTCCGCGGCGTGTGGGACCTTCCCGGGCCAGGGCACGAAACCGTGTCCCCTGCATCGGCAGGCAGACTCTCAACCACTGCACCAGCAGGGAAGCCCCACACGCCTCTCTTGATACCAAAATCTGTATTACTTTTCTGTTACTGCATAACAAATTACCATAAACTTAGCAGCTTAAAGCAACATCCAGTTATTTTCTCCAAGTTGTTTGACTCAGGAGTCTGGGCATAGTTTAGATAAGACCTCTGCTCAGAGCCTCGAAGGCTGTATTCTGGGCTCCAGGTCTGTGATTCCCATCTAGAGCTTAGGGTTCTCTTCCAAGCTCATTCAGATAATTGGAAGAATTCAGTTCCTTGATGCTGTAGGACTAAGGCTTTCAGTTTCTACAGGCTGCCTCTCTCCTAGTCAAAGGCAATTTACACTACAACTCTGCTTTCTTCTAGGCCAGCAAGGGAACATCTCTCTTTAAAGAGCTCATCTGATTAGGTCAAGCTCATCTAGTAAAAAATCTCTCTTTTGATTAACTTAAAATCTATCGATTAGGGACCTTAATTACATCTAAAAATCCCTCTCTATATATATCCCTTTAAGATAGGAAGAAAACTGCTGTCTCACTCCCAACTTCCCCATCATGACACACACATACATACATACACAAACATACTTAGTTGTAGATCATAAGGTTTTCCCAAGATACGTCCATATAGGTGCATGATTTTCTCCAGTGGTGCTAAACAGCCTTAGTTTAGCAGCAGAGAATATTGACAGTGGAACTGATCCAAAGAAGGAGGATAAAGAGGTCCCTAAAGGATTTTTAATATGGAGAAGCAGGAGATATTCGGAGGAGGAACTGAGAGTGGATAAAGGCATCAGGACCAAGACAATGACACACAAAAGGGCAGCCAATCATCCTGTGATCTAAGTAGAACAGAAATCTCAATGGAAAGACTTTCCTAAGAAATTCTTAGAGGAGCATAATTGCTCATACTCCACCTTTTAACTAACCAAGAAGTGGTAATCGGACAAACCTTCTAGGAGAGGGCTTACCAACCGAGACTGCATTTAATCTGGAGATGGACAGATGCACTGGAGGCAACCTGAGGCACACACACACCCACCCCCTGCCACTTTCCAGGTGTGGTTCTCAGACTTGACAACAAGGACAATTTTTTATTTCATAGGAACCAAGATCAGTGGTTAAATGAAATGACAGTACTGTGCATTAGTTTCCTATTGCTGCTGTAATAAATAACCACAATTTCCTGGCTTAAAAAAACACAAATTTATTATTTTATAGTTCTGTCATCAGGGCTGCATTCCTTTTGGGGGTTCTAGGAGAATCTGTTATCCTGCCTCTGCCAGCTTCTAGAGATGAAATGCATTATTTGGTTCATGGTCCGTTCCTCTACCTCCAAAGTCAGCAGCATGGCATATTCAAATCTCTCTCCTATTCTGATATTCTTGTCTTCTGTAAGCATATTTGTGATTACATTGGACTTACTTAGATTACCCAAGATAATATTCCCATCTCAAAATGCTCAGGTTAACCACATCTGCAAAGTCTCTTTTGTCATGTAAGGCAACATTTCACAGGTTTGGGGATTAAAGTGTAGACATTGTTGAGGGCCATTATTTTGCTTACCATAACAGTCAAATGCCTTTCTAATATTCAAACTCAATTAGTTTATTTGACTGCTGTTGAAAATTCTCAGTAATATATTAATGAGTTTGCTTATAAAATTCATTTGCAATATATTTCTACAGATTTTTATATTCTCTAAGAAAATAATAGAGAGATTGTAATTCACAAATTTGATTAGCTAACAGAAAGTATTAAGAAACATCATGTTCCTAAGGAGCTGCTTCAAAGCATTCACAAAGCATCTAATCTGCTCTTATAACTGTCACTTAAAGTAAGGGAAAAGTGGATATTATTACAGCCATTTTCAAGTTAGGAAAATAAAGCATGTAGTGGCTTAAGTGGCTTTCCCTAGATCACTCAGGGAGGAATACTGAAGGAGTTATGAATAGAACTCAGCCTCCTCTATTCCCATTCAGTAGCTAAAAAGGCTAGGAATAACGACAATGATTCATACTGACTATCTAGTGCTCTCCTCCAGAGCACATCATATCCAAAAGAGAAATCATCACAGAGGCATTAATATGCCTTTGGTTAGTTTTATTTTAACCTCCTCGTTTCAATAAGCTCAAAAGAAGTATAGAGAACATGTTTCAACCTGTTTGGGAAATCTACTAGACCTTGAGTCATTTTGCTTGAATTTCAAATAGGTTTGGAAGGTTTTAAACATTACTTTAAATTTTAAAAACATACATTGCTAATCTAACTGGTAGATAAAAAGAAAAAGTAAAGGAATAATGCATGTGCTGAGAGCTTTAATTACAGTTGTGCTGACACAGTACTGTAGTAGAGTGGGAGGCTATGCTGCATGGTGGTAAAAGCTGGAGGGTCAGAGAGAATTTGGTTAGAATGCCAATTCTTCCATGCATACCAGCTGTGTAAACTTGGACAGGCCACCTACCCTCTCAGATTCCTTATCATAAAAATATAATAGCTATTTTACAGAGCTGATGTGAAGATTAAAAATAATGTGTGTAAATTGTATAACTGCATCACTTTGCTGTACACCTGAAACTAACACAACATTGTTAATCAACTATATTCCAATATAAAAAATTTTTAAAAATAAGGTATGTAAAATACCTAGCACATAAAAGCATTTAATAACTTTCCTACCTAGGAAAAACCTAAAATGTACAAACAGATTTTCCTGCTAAAAATATGTGCAGTGGATACTCTGATATGCTGCCCAGATTCCACTTCAGGGAGGAAGGATTTATTCCCCAGGCTGCTGGGAGTGCTGCTTATGGAAAGCTGTTTGTTGTAATCAGCAATAAATAGGGATTGCCTTGGCTGAAGACAACCTCCTCACCCAATATCCAATATCCACCCCCATTCCATGGTGACCTGCCCCTGGACTGCCCCAGTTACTGATCCGAAGGTCTGCCGTCCTGATCAGAATTTACCATAGGGTTGGCTAAGGCCTCTGTTGAGACTACTTTCCAGCTCAACTTCTCCCTCTGTCCAGTCCTGCTTCTTCCATTTCACTTCTGTTCCACAGGTATTGATCTCAACAGCACTACTACAAGCCTCCTATACCCTAGTCAGTTAGGAGTCGTTATCTCAGGGAACCCCATCCAGCAACAAGGTTGCAGGGTGCGTTGCTCAGCATCTCATACGGACCTTACCATCATCATTCCCCACAAGGGCACAAGTGCACATGACACAACCAAACATTGTTCGGTTGCTCTGGCAAGGAGTGAAGAGTAAGGATTCTTAAGCCTTGCATATTACTTCTGCCACTGTTTACCAAGGAGCCGGAGTAAGTGTGACCCCTCTGCTCCCACTCTATTTTACACTTTCTGAACATCTTTCACTCACCAGTTTGTGTAAAGATTCATATCTAATAAGCAACAATATTGCTTATTGTTAAGATTGTTGTCTGGGGTTTGCTTTATAATACTCCAGAAAAAAAAAAAAAGAGGGAGGATAAATGAAACAAGATTGGTAAAATGTTGATCACTGATGAAGCTGGGTGACTGGTACAAAGAACTTCATCATACTATTCTCTCTACTTCTATAATATGTTTGAACTTTTCAATAATAAGAAAATTGGATATTAGTATGCCTTAAAAAAGTACATGCATGTACTTTTTAAAAATACATTTAAGGCATGTACTTTTATGATCAATTTTTAAGATAGGTTTAATAATATATATAAATTCTGTTCTACTTATGTTAAGCAAATAAATCTAAGAAAATAGGGAAAAAGTCATATTTCCCAAAGCAGATAAAATAGAGCTTGTTAGGCATCTTTCCAAGTAGTTCTCAAATTTATTTTTAAAGTTGCTGAGGCCTTCCTTAAAAGCAAACCCCATAAGGCATTTCAAACTAACCTTATAAGAGATTTTTAAAAGATTTACTTTTCTTATTAAAAGTACAATGTACAGCTCTTCTGTGCATTATACAGACTTTTAGATTATTGAGATATTATAATGTAATGGTGAATTATTCCAGTTTTTAAAAGCTCAAATATCTAAATGTCTTTTTGAAAACAATATGAGTTAGTATAACATGTTTATAAAATCTAGCCTAACCACATCCTACTTTCTCCTCAACCCTTAAAAAGGACTTTGGAGACTCAGTAACTGGTACCACTGATATTATTTAAATTTTGGTCAGAACAACTCTGTTCTATATTTATATATAATGATTAAGTGTTGTTAGAATCACAATAAGAGAAGGTAGTGTCTGACAAGTATTCAGTCTGCATAGAGTGGTATTATTTCTGTCTAACTCTCAAATGTTTATTTTAAGTATGCTGTGATGAGGAAACCCAGAAGCGTCCAAATACACTACACAAACACGTTTCCTATATTTGTATTCTTCTACATTTAAAGGGCTTTCTGAAATCTGAGATCTCTACCAATTGAGGTAGTTTAATCCAACACTTTGGAGAATAGCATCATTCAGAAAATGAGTTTTCTCAAAGGGACTTGATTATTTCAATAATTATAGAGTTGCCCTAAGGGCTTCCTATAGCCAGGTTATTATTAGGTACAGGTGTTCTTTATATAAATAAGACTTGGTTGACCTGAAACAAAAAGAAGGGAATGGAACATTCTAAAGACAAACACATAAATGGTGTGTTTAGGAGCTAGTCTAATAGTCTATGAAGACTTAATTTTTAAAGCATTTTACCTAGCTCTCTGGACTACCCCCAAATAAACAATCAAATAAAATCCAAATATGTATAAAATATATGCATGTGACACCCAGTCCATGAGAGATTTGAGAAGAATTTGGTGTAAGATAAATAAGAATGAGATGGGATGACAATCAGGAAAACTAGGTTATAGTACTAGATTTGCCACTAACTAGATCTATGACCCTGGGAGCTTAATTTCTCTGAATCTCAGTTTCTCCATCTGTAAGATGAAGGCCCCTTACTGTTAATTATATTCCAATGTTTAGGAATCAAGTATTATATTTTCAATATTAATAAGCAATCATAAAAATTTTAAGCAATTGGATTAAAAGAATCTTGAATGGAAATTAAACAAGGATAAAAAATGTAAATAAAATTTTTCTAAAAGTTGAAAATAAATGTTAATTACTATATAAAAGTTTAAGTTTCCAAATAAGTGTTCCATCTCCCACACTACGTTTTCCTGAAGTTTTCTGAGATAACATGGGATTGACCTTATGCCAGGAAATCTAATGCATGCTCTGTAAACCTGGTTATTCAAATATAAGCCATGCAATTTTATAATTCAAATCGATTTTATAATTCTAATGTATTATTAAGTTAAATTCAACAGTTATAGTCTCTAATATTTGGAAATTTCACTTTTAACCAAAATGTATAAAATTTGAAGTGCTGCATTCAAGGTACTTGTGGGCTTATTCAACAGGGAAACTACTTCAGGCTGGGAGAACAATAAATATAAATTTTCATACTGTAATATAATTATGAGGCAACATTAAATCGGTAAAATTCAGGTGGTAAGCCTAAAAACCCAAGAAAACTGTAGATATATGTAATTATTTTTATACATTATAATAATTCCCATATCTGCAATAACAGCAACTATAGGTGCATATGGAGCTTTAATAAGACAAATAATTATGTTTCAATAATTAAACATATATGTCACATTTTAATTCTTACAATGCATTTTGAATGTGTTATATCATTTAAATCACAAAATAATTTAAGCATAATATCTCCATTTATTTTATAATTTCTATTTTATGGATAAGGAGATTGATCAGGTAAAACTTTTAAAAGAGCAAGTATGTTGCCTTAAATAGATAGAACATGATGCTATCCAAATCAAGCTACTTGCTAAAATTCCCGTAAGAGTAGAGTCTTAGAAAATCATAATATATACTGAAAATCTATTTAGTCCACAAATAGATTTTCAGTATCTACTGATATACTAATATAGCTTTTTGTTCCTTAATTTATTGATGCAATGAAAGATATTATTGATTTCCTGATGTTTAACCATCCTTTCAGTCCTAGAATGGATTCTACTAGGTCATGGGCATCATCTTGTGATTAAATTGCTATATTCTCTTGTAATATTATACCTAGATATACATAGACATGAGAGAGTTAATTTTTAAAAAATTTTTACTTTGGTGTTATCTTAGTTGGGATTAAGTGCCAGCATTATGTTAGCCTCATAAAATGAAACTTTATATATTTTTCTATGGCCAGGAGTAATTTAGAATTTATAACTTATAGTGACATTCACTCATCATAATCAACCTCTTTTTTCTCTTTATCGTACTTACCTGAAAAATCCCAATCCTGGCTAAATGTAACTCTCTGCCTAAAACCAAACAAAGCAGCCTAACATTGTTCAGAGAAAAATGTATTTTCCACTCTCCAATATGACTCTTTCAGACTTTCAGTTTTCTCCTCCAGCATACCATTTCTCATGTCATTCTCAATTAATAGCCATGTTTGTTATTTCACTGGGGAAATAAAATCAAAAGAAAACCTCCTCAGAGTGAGGAAGGTTATCAAGGATAAAGAAGAGCATTACATGATGATAAAGGAGTCAATTCTCCAAGAAGGCATAATCATCTTTATTGTGTATGCACCTAACAATAGAGTGTCAAAATACAGAAGGCAGAAACTGATAGAACTGCAGGGAGAAATAGATGAATACATTATTTTAGTTGGAGATGTCAACACCCTCTATCAGACATGGGCAGATCCAGCAGGCAGAAAATCAGTAAGGACATAGTTGAACTCAATACCACCAATCAACTTGGTATACCAGATCTATAGATCTATTCATCCAACAACAGCAGAATACACATTCTTCTCAATATCACATGGACATTCACCAAAATAGACCATATTCTGGGCCATAAAACACACTTTAATAAACTTAAAAGGGCTTCCCTGGTGGCGCAGTGATTGAGAGTCCGTCTGCCGACACAGGGGACACGGGTTGATGCCCTGGTCCGGGAAGATCCCACATGCCGCGGAGCGGCTGGGCCTGTGAGCCATGGCAGCTGGGCCTGCGCTGTCTGGAGCCTGTGCTCCGCAATGGGAGAGGCTGCGGCAGTGAGAGGCCCACGTACCGCAAAAAATAAAAAATAAATAAATAAACTTAAAAGAATAGAAATCATACAATATCTGCTCTCAGATCACAACAAAATTAAACGAGATATCAATAACAGAAAGAGAATTCCCAAATATTATACGTGGAGATTAAATAACACTCTTCTAAACAACACATAGGTCAAAAGAGAAATCTCAAGAGACATTAAAAATATTCTGAACTAAATGAAATGAAAATAAAACTTATCAAAATTCGTGGGATCCAGGGAAAGCAGTGGGTAGAGGGAAATTTATACCTTTTAATGCATAGATTAGAAAAGAAGAAAGATCTAAAATCAATCATCTAAGCTTCCATCTTGGGAAACTAGAAAAAGAAGAGCAAGTTAAATCCAAAGTAAGCAGAAGAAAAGAAATAATAAAAATTAGAGCAAAATCAGGGACTTCCCTGGTGGTGCAGGGGATAAGAGTCTGCACTCCCAATGCAGGGGGCCCGGGTTCAATCACTGGTCAGGGAACTAGATCTCACATGCATGCTGCAACTAAGAGTTTGCATGTCACAACTAAGGAGCCTGCATGCCGCAACTAAGGAGCCCGAGACCTGCAACTAAGGAGCCCGCCTGCCACAACTAAGATGCAGCACAACCAAATAAATAAATAAAATTTTTTTAAATAAATAAGTAAATAAAATAAAACACCAGACCATAAGGTAGAATTCCAAATGATATTTTTTAAAAAATAGAGCAAAATCAATGAAATTTAAAACAGAAAACCAGTAGAGAAAATCAGTAAAATCAAAATCTTGTTCTTTGGGAAAAAGAATCAATAAAACTGATAAGCCCCTGGCCAGGTTAACTAAGGAAAAAAAGACAAAACCGACTAATATCAGATATGAAAGAGGGTACATCACTACAAATACCATGGACTTTAAAAGGATAAATAAGAAATACTACAAACATCTTTATGCCCACAAGTTTGGTAACCTAGATGAAAGGGACCAATGCTTTAAAAGACACAAGTGGCCAAAACTCACATAAGAAGAAATAGGCAACCTGAATAGACTTTTTGTTTTGTTTTGTTTTTATTTTCTTTTTATTCTTTTTTCATGTTACACAAATTCTCCCTAACAAATATATGTTGCTTTTGTGACCAGAAAAAAAGTTTTAAGAAAGGATGCAATGCTCGGAAGGAAAATCTATATGATCACTATTTACTTACATCTGTGTCAGATAAACATCCTATTACTGCCATAGCTTTTGCTTCCCATGCTGTATCAAAGAATGAGGTGAACTTTGAGCTACATCTCGTCAATAAATCCTCTATGTTCAGAAGGAGCAGTTCCTCCTCCTGCAAGTCATGTTCCCTCATGTAAACGCTTATAAACTTCTAGAAGATGGAAGGACTAAGCTCAAGGACCAGCACTTTATCAAACATTCGGAATACAACGGTGGTTGTATCCTCCTTCTCAGAATCAGAGAGGGCCAAATTGCAGTTGTATTTCCTATGCAGTGTGATTAACTCTTGCAGGTTATTTAACAAAGTCCTTAACTGACATACTTCTTCTGTGTTTTGATAATCCAAGGAACTCCAACACCAAGAGGTCACCAATCCTAACTCATATGGTTTTTCTGCTGTAAAAAATACCTCTGCCAGTTGAAGCCCATTTTCTGGCCACTCTGCCTTATCAGTTAGTTCAAGGTTCCTGGTTGCTTGTTCCAACCATTTTGCAAGAATTTTCTGTCCTTCAGGTACAGTCCTTTTCACAAATGGGATCACATCATTTTTAAGCCATGGACAAAGCTTTTGCAAGGAGACTGGTGTAGAAATTGAGTTGAGCAAGTTCTCAAGCGTTTTCACATCAAATCTGCTTTCAAAGTTTGTCCGATGTCTCAGCCAAAGGTACTGTGCACAAACAAGGTTCCCCTCTCTTCGATGTAAAAAAATATCCTTAAGGTCATCTTCATTATTCAGAAATTCAATCCAAGAGTTACCACTGAATTTTTCTTGTCCAAATGCTCCATAAAAAGTAGTCAACTTTGCATGAGCCCTCAGTACCTCTTTTAAGCCATCAGAATAGACAGGAACAGTTTTATCTTCTTTCTTCAAAAGTCTGGTTTTGGCATAATTAGCATTTCCTGGGTAGTTTCATAGGTTATCCATTGAGCCTCCAAGCAGTAATTCACCACAAATTCATAGTCCTGGATTTTATGCAGATTTTCCTTAGCTTCATCTACAAGTTTTTGCCATTTGGCCTGCTCACTGGTGTCCAGAGAACTCAAAGCTAGTTTCTCCAATACGTCATTTGATTTTACTTTGTAAACAAGCTTAACATCTAGTCCAAACTGAATGGCAAAGCTCTCGGCTTCAGCAAATCTGTGTTTGTGAAGTAACCAACTCTGTTTTCTGGTAAAGCTTCTGTAAGACATCTGAGTACTAAAACAGAGACTGAGTCTTCAGACAGTTCTGGATCATTTTTGCAAATTCCTTTCAGAAGGTATATGGTATCTGTGCTAATTCCTGTTTGGACCAAAGAAGAAACACTAGATACTTCCAAAGAATACAGTATTTCCATCATAGGTAATGAATAGACCATGAAGTTTCTCATCTTATTAGCAGTAGTAGTTGTCAGAGCTACTAATGTGAGATTTGTAACCCCTTGCCACATGATTGATGAAGGCTAATCTGCTTCTATGGTGAGAAGAAACTCTGCTATGTGAAGGGAGGGCCAGTTCCATATGGGAGTTAGGATGTAAATATCCCATAAGTTCAGCACATTATTGGTATCAAAAACAAAAAGTAGATTGTCCATCAGCTGGAACTTCTTTGCAACTTCAATAATCTCTGCATCAATAACACTCTTAACTTAGGTCATCCCTTTCCTAGAAGAATCTGGTGCCCATTTTGAGAATGTACAATTACCGGTTCCCCCAATTATCACAGGGATTTCGCTTGCTAAATCACCAGCCACAAGACTGAGACAACCAAGGGTATGATAATTTTCAGTAGAAATAAAACTGGACTTGATTTGTCCTTGTAACTTTTTTGCCATATGGAAGTCTACCTTTTCAATCGCTTGTTGAATTTTTACAAGCTGAAGGTTTGTAATACAAAAAAAATCCATCGTTTGTAAGAAGCAACATATAAAAGCTGCCTTCATTTGAACTATCTTCCCCAATAAGATTCGGTAAGTACACTGATTTTCATCGTTAGCTTTCTGAACAAAAGCGTTGGTGAGTAATGTTTGTTTTTTAAGTTGCCACTTCGCTCCCCAACCAAAAGAAACTTTCCTTCTTGACACTCGCCAACCACATCCACTTCAGTAACTTTCCAGAGGAGATGTTTGCTAGTAAATCTACTTGATATAAAGCAGTTCCATGTTCTTTTCTTGAACCAACACTTAGGTACCCACTTCCTGTATCATCGTTAGCAGCTCAATATCGTTCCACATGTTGCTGAGATTGTTTTCCTGAGTCAGAAACTACTGCCTTCCCCTGCAATTGAAGAAACTAAAGAGGAACACTCAAGTTTATCATCCCCCCGCTTCTGGGCTCCAACAGACACTCCTAGTCTCTTTAGAGTCCATACCACAAATTTCCCGAACAGACTTTTATCTATTAAGAAATTGAATTAATTATTAATAATCTTCTAAAACAGAAAGCACTAGGCCCAGATGTGTTCATTGGTTAAATTCCACCAAACATTTAAGGAAGAAATTATACCAATTTTCTACAATCTCTTTCAGAAGACAGAAGCAGAGGGAATACGTCTAATTCGTTCACTGAGGCCAGCATTGCCCTAACATCAAAACCAGACAAAAATATTGCAAAAGAAAGAAACTAAGACCAATAGTCTCATGAACATAGATGCAAAAATCCTCAACAAAATATTAGAAAATCAAATGCAACAATATGAAAAAGGATTATATACTACAACCAAGTGGGATTTATTCTAGGTATGCAAGGTTGGTTCAACATTCGAAAATCAATTAATGTAATCCATCACACTAACAGACTAAAGAAGAAAAATCACATGACCATGTGAATAGATGCAGGAAAGTATTTAACAAAATTCACAACCACTCATGATAAAAGCTCTCAGTAAACTAGGAATAGAGAGAAACTTCCTCAAATCGATAAAAAAAAAAAAAAACTACAAAAAACCTATAGCTAAAACATTTAATGCTGAAAAACTCAAAGATTTCCCACTAAGATAAGGAACAAGACAAGAATAACCCTCATACCCTACTTTTCATTGTACTGGAATCCTTCCTAATGCCACTGGGAGAGAAAAGGAAATGAAACGTATATAGATTGGGAAGGAAGGATTAAAATTGTCTTTATTTGCAGATGACATGACTGCCTATGTAGAAAGTCCAAGAGAATCAACCAAAAACTCCTGGAACTAAGTGGTTACAGAAAGGTTGCAAGATACAAAGTTAATATACAAAAATTAATTGCTTTCCTAACATACCAGCAATGAACAGTGGAGTTTGAAATTAAAAACACAATACCATTTACATTAGCAATTAAGAATTATTATTATAAATCTACAGTAATCAAGACAGGATGGCATTAGTGAAAGAACAGACAAACAGATCAATGTAACAGAACAGAGAGTCCAGAAATAGACCCACATAAATATAGTTGACCGATCCTTGACAAAGGAGCAAAGGCAATATAATGGGTCAAAGATAGTCTCTTCACAAATGGTGCTGAAACAAATGAACAACAACAAAAAAAGAATCTAGACACAGACTTTACACTTGTCACAAAAATTAACTCAAAATACATCACATGGGACTTCCCTGGCGTCCAGTGGTTAAGACTTTGCCTTCCAATGCAAGGGGTGTAGCTTCGATCCCTGGTTGGGGAGCTAAGATCCCACAAGCCTCATGGCCAAAAAACCAAAAAACATAAAACAGAAGCAATATTGTAACAAATTCAATAAAGACTTTAAAAATGGTCCACATCAAAAAAAAAAAAAAGATCATAGACTTAAATATAGAGTGCAAAACTATAAAACTCCTTGAAGATAACATAGGAGAGAATCTAGATGACCTTAGGTTTGGTGGTGACTGTTTAGAAACAACACCAAAGGCATAATCCATGAAAAAAAGAATTGATAAGCTGACTTAATTAAAATTAAAAATGAGATACCACTACACACCAACTAGAATGGCCAAAATCCAGAAGACTGATGACATCAAATGCTGGGGAAAATGTGAAACAACAGGAATTCTCATTCATTGCTGGTGGGAATGCAAAATGGTACAGATACTTTGGAAGACAACTGGATGGTTTCTTATAAAATTAAATATATCCTTACCACATAATCCAGCAATCATGCTCCTTGGTATTTACCTAAGGAGTTGAAAACTTATGTCCACACAAAAACAAATTTTGCTATATCCATAAAAAGCAATGCTACTCAGCAATAAAAAGAACAAACAACTGATACACAGATGAATTTCAAAAACATGCTGAGTGAATAAAGCCAAGACAAGAGAATGCACACTACTTGACTGTATTAATATGAACATCTAGAAAATGCATAACTATAGAGTAAGCAAACAGATCAAAGAATGCTTGGGGCCTGGGTATGGACGGGACTGACTGCAAATTTACATAAGGGAACTTTTTCAGATAATGGAAATCTATATCCTGATTGTGGTGGTAGTTTCAATATAGTACACACGTGTCAAAACTCAACAAATTGTATAACTATAATAGATGAATTTCATTATAAATAAATTACATGTCAATACAACAACAAGAAATAAAGTGTCAGGCACCAAAATTAATGTTTGCTATTTATTTTCAAAAAAGTGAAGATGGCTGTATTTCACAAAATATTCCACTCCGCATTTTCCTGAAATATTTAGCCCCCTTTATTATATTTAACATATACTTTTACATAAGGCTTTGCAGGAACGCATCTAGTTCCAGAAATGAGAAATGCTTCTTGTACCACTACCAAATATAGTGCTTTGTCAGGAACCAAGTGCTCTAAGACTTAAAGATGGAGGAAGAGACACAGCACATACAGGTATACTCCCAGAAGATTATACCATTAATTCTTTTGTTATATATACACTACATTACTCTGGGAACACCACAGTTAATCACTGAAACCAAAATGTAGGAGGTTTTTTTGTTTTTGTTTTTGTTTTATTGTAAGAAGTAAACAAAACAACTGATTCTTGGTATCTGAGCTAAGTAATGAAAAACCTAAAGAAACACAACAAATATAAATGGAAGTATATAAACTGCCATTTCTTTTCTCAAAGTAGACCTCGAGAATAAAATGGGAAAGGGGAATTACTATAATTAATTATAAACATTTACTATTCTCAGTGGGCTAGGTGCTGTACATAATACAGTGGCTAAAAGTTAATGAATGGTACTGATTTGAAACATATTATATCTAGCTTCTTTAGATTTCCAATAAATTATTAACACTATTTTATGATCAGTCCTGTTTTATCCCCATTAGAATTACTCCATTTATTCATGAATAAATGACTGTGAAGTAAAATTGGAAAATTATGTAAATCATAGATAAGCAACAAATAAATGCTGGGCTTTTTTTCCCAGTTAATGCCAAGTTGTTTCTTCAGCATACGTGGCATTGTATAAACACTCAGGCAGGGTTAGATCATGGATCAACAAATATTTATGAATCTCCTTTCACAATACTATATCCCCATGTGGTAGGATAGACAACAAAAATATTGTGGGATCCCAGGTATTTTAACTTTAGTTGAGGAAACAAAGTACAGACATAGATCCAGGTATACATCACTAATACCTTTTCCTCAGGGCAACACTGGCGCACATCTGCTCCCTCATATGACTATTTAAAATGTACCTGGCAATGTTTGCACTGACCTCTTGAGATCACCTTCTCTGAAGAAACTAAAATGAAGTGCATCCTTCTGCTCTTAAAGAACCCAGAGACTCTTTTTTTTTTCACAACAGTGTTCATTTTGGAAAATATGCACCTGCCAGAAGTAACAATTTAAAAAGGCAGGCAGAAAAGGAAGGAAACAGAAAGAATAGACGGAGAAATTAGGCATTTAACAATTTATCCAGAAAAGGCTAACAGCACCTTAATTTTATAATGTCATGAGCATAAGCATATGAAAATTGGGTTAACAACACAAAGCCCTATGAAGTACAGTAATGCATTCCCAAATTCAAATCCTTTTATGTAAAAATCCATTGTATTAAAATGTATTATATATATCCTTTTTGCTATTAAAAGGATGTTGATTGTACTCTTAAGTTTTTACTGATGAGAATAATTAGAAAAAGTGGGAGCAAGGGACAGCAATACAAAAAGGATATCTAGATTTTTCTACCTAGATATTTTACCTAGCAATACAAAAAGGAGATAAAACAAAAGCAGAGCAGGTAAAGAAGCTATTGCATCAGATCTTACTACCTTTTGTATTATAAGAAGAGAGGCTGCTGGTACATACATAGAGTATGCTTCCAATATACTGTAAGATCATTTCACGAGGATCACATTGACACTGAGGTGGTAGAAGTCAATAATCACATGTCATAACATCACAATCTGACACAGGAGCACATACTGAAAAAGACCTCTCAGTATGAATATATCTACGAAAAAGCAAATCAATGTACAGCCATGACACTGAAACTGAGGGAAATAGAAAGTCTAAGAAGTTTCTAAGGATCAAGTGATTACAAATGGAATAATTTTACAATGCTCATCATTGCTCATTAAGATGTATAATATGTCATCTCTAACCTTTTTATAGTGTTCAGTCTTTATTTTTTTATTTTAGTGAATCAAACTTGTGTATTATAATAAGATCTTTTCTAACTTTGTGACCTCAGTAAAGAGAAAATGAGTCCTAAATTAGTGCAATGGCAATGAAAAGAGCAGATCACAGAAAATGCTAAATGTTCCAGCTTCTTAAGGGTGGATGACAATGCTTCAAGGCAATTTAGAGGAAAATATAAGAACTTTCACATTTGGATATGTTGCAACATAAGGCACTTCTGATGCATTCAGACCAAGATGCTGATACAATAAGTAGTTTTAAATGGATCTGTAGCTCAGGAAAAATATTTAGGTAGAAAATAGTTGAATCCATGGTATACAATTGTGGTGAATATCAACATTCAGGGACTGAAAGGATAAAGAGAAGTCATCCAGTCAAGCAGTAAAGGAAAGAACCAAAAGATTAATGTAGGCACCAAAGGAGGAGAGGGAGTGATGAGAACTAAATAGATCTTCAGCATAAGTGTACAAGTCACACTGGGTTAGATATTATAATGTACTGCCTATCCTTTCTACTGTGAAGAAAATCTTGAAATATTAAGGGTAAATATAATGAAACAATGCAAACTTAATAGAAAAGAACAAGTATCTGAAGTTTCAGCTCTGGAAATAGAAAAAAGAACAGTACAACACCACTACTGAGTCTTCAAGACAAATTACAATGCACATAAAAATGCTTTGAGCTAAAAAACCCTGAGAATTAATAAACTGCCTGGTTATTCGATATAGAGCCACATGACTTACACCAAAGGTTCATTTACATTCTACAGAGGAAAAATATTCATTTTCTCCCCTCTTTCTAAAAGGATTTTTGAACTCTGGGAGAAAGTTTATGATGATTAATAGAGTGCTGCCAGGGCTTCCCTGGTGGCGCCGTGGTTGAGAGTCCGCCTGCCGATGCAGGGGATGCGAGTTCGTGCCCCGGTCCCAGAAGATCCCACATGCCGTGGAGCGGCTGCGCCCGTGACCCATGGCCGTTGAGCCTGCGCGTCCGGAGCCTGTGCTCCGCAACGGGAGAGGCCACAACAGTGAGAGGCCCGCGTACGGCAAAAAAAAAAAAAAAAAAAAAAAAAAAAAAATAGAGTGCTGCCAGAAATTTGTGTTTAGAGAAAAAAATTTAATCTTTTATACATAAAGATAATACTTCAGGTGCACTCTCAGTAAAGAAAAATTATATTCTGAGGATTTTTCCCAGAGAAATTACAAATTATATTGGATTTTCTAGAACTTTCTTACGGGGCAGCATATCATACTCTAATTAAATGGTTTCCTAGAGGTAAGCACAGAGTATATGACCTACTTCCACGCTGTCTTCACGCTCAGCTCACCTTGAGTTTAGTGCCATGATAAACTTTCTTAAATGCCACATCTAATAATAATGTAACAGAGACAATATTTTGGAAATATTAAACCAATGAATGTTTCCATTCCTCCTCAATTATGATACCTTCCATTTCCCGATAAGATTAGGGGAATCTCTACTCAGTGAAATTTATTCCTCACTTTCCCTGGCACAAACAAGAGACATTCTAAACTCTCTTTAAAGAAATGCTATGTCTGGATCTCTGTGTGGGGCACATGGGCCCTGACTGCAAAAGGGTGTGTGCCTGGAAACAGCCTAAAGGCCATGGCCACTTTGGGAATTTGGCAGACATAGATTAGAGACACCTACCAGAAAGTTTCATTGCTGACCTTCTGGGAACTTGTTCCCATGACAGCAGAACCTCTGTGAGAGAGGTAGTTAAATCTTTAAAAAAACCAAGCAGCAAAGGAACATTTGAAAAAGAGAAACGCCTAGCGAGGAGCTAATTCCCTTTGAGGATTTTATTAGCCCTGTGAGTTCTTGGATAAAGCGAAACGGCAGCCTCAGGTGGAACTCCTCTTGGAAGAGATGAGATGAGAGCTCAGCTTCTAAAGAAGTATTCCCTGTATAAGCAGTGAGAGCATAAGATGGAGAGGGATGTCATCAGGTCCATGTTTGGCCCCAGCAGGAAGCTCTGCAGGGGTTGCAACTTGCATCCCAGGGAGCTACATGCGGATGCCATCAAATGGGACCCCAGTCTATTCCCCTTTGAGAGGGAAGGGCCAGATCACATGGTGCCAGAAGGCCAGTACCACAACATCATCAAGGTGTACACACCAGTGGAGTTCAAGAGAGAGCTACAGGCAGCTGTCCTCAGAACACACTGCTCTTGAGAGTCAGAACGACCAGGTTTCAAGCTGGCTTTTCATAGAATCATGCATGTTGTTAATAAATATAAGTGGAAGGAAGGGAGGGAGGGAGGAAGGAAGGGAGGGGAGGAGGAAGAAAGGGAGGGGAGGAGGAAGAAAGGGAGGGAGAGGGAGGAATGCTATGTCCAACATGGTGTGCCCATGCAGTGGGTTAAAAATGGTTCAGAGAAGTATCTGAGTAGAGAAGACTTGAAATAGCCTCCCACAAATCTCCCACCATTGTAGTGGTATGCGACAGAGAACAGAAAGGTATCTGGATTCCCTAAGCCGTTTGGAAAGTGAGTGAAACACAGCTGAAATTTAAGTAGTAAATTCAATTGCTTAAAGTCACCAAGTTACTAATCTGAGTAAAGACATGTTTACCTCCAGAAACAGTTTTATCCCTCTCCTTCTCAAAATCTTACAGTGGCTTCCAAACATCTATTTTAAAAAACTGAAATTCTCTCATCTAGCATTCACTTGTCCCAAGAGTTCCAAGCCTATCCCTCGTCACTCCACAATATAACACAAGCATTTCTAGTTGATACAATTAATTGTTGATACTTCTCGGTTCAGTGCCCTTGCACCTGCCAGCCTCCTTTTGATTAGGTCATATCCATTGCTAGTTTCAAAACCTAAAGAATTTCCAATAAAAATTAATTTAAAAAAAACAAAGAAAAAATCTTACAACAAAATTAATATTTTGAATATTAAAAGATCATTTTAATCACATGGCTAACCTCAAAAGATAGGAGAAGTTGAAACACTGCTGGAAAGTGTTGAGTAGGGGGGAAGAAAAATAAAACAATCCAAGCATACATTACATAGTCTCTTCATTGAAATGCTATTGGATTAAAAAAGCCAACAAAAGAAAAAACCTAATGAAATTATCTAAATTGTCCCTTAATAAACTACAACTTACCTTTCTGGAATACAATTGGGCAATCTATATAAAAGCCTTAAAAAGATAATAACCTCTGTCCGGTGATTCAATATTTCCAAGTAAATATAATCAAAGATACAGGATTTATGCATAAAGGTATTCATCAGAACATAATTCGTAACAGTAAACTACTGGCAACAATCTAAATGAATGTGTAGTTCTGAGTCAGGAAAAGAGTGAAAATAAGAATCTCAATAGGTGATGATTAAAAATCATTCTAGTACATTCTTATAGTTAAATATTATACAACCATTAAAACATTTAATCACATAGGACATAATGTTAAATGGAAAAAGTATACTATGTATTCATAGAAAGATTCCAATTTTGAGTATATATGAAAATTGTATTTTATTATCGGGCTAACCATGCAGGCCTGGAAGGCCTGTACTTGCCCAGCTTTAAGACTGAAGAAAGAGTCCAGAGTCGGCAACAGAGACATAAGGGTTTAATGGATGGGGAGCTTACACGTCTGAAGCAAGGTCCTGGAGCAACACCCCACTGTGTGTGGCACATGGCTGGCAGGACATGGCGGCAGTCTTCGCTCACAGGGGCAGGGGGAGGTTACAAGTTATGGGGGAATTGACTTCAGGTTGGCTCATCAGTTACCAGGGAAACCAGCAGAGGGGCATGCCCCTTTAAGCAGAGTGGAGAGTTCTTATCTAAAGCTAGAACAATCATTAGTTGGGGCCTGGGGCATGTATGTAGGAAGGTCAGTCATGTGAGTAGGGTGTAGGTGAGGCAGGGATTGGTTGAGCAGAGGATGTACAGAGAACAAGAGAACAGCCATCCTGGGTGGCCTGACCATACACTTATGTACATGAATTAATATGAGAAAATGCACAAAAAGGTTAACTTATTTGTTCATGCCTTCAGTGTCCATTCATTTAAAACACACATACACATGTATTTACTATATACTTCTCTAAACAAAATAGGCATGGTCTTCACCTTATGGAGCTGGTGGTCTAGTAAGGAATATACATTTATATGTAATTACAACAAAATTGTATGTATATATTCATTTTTTGTTTGTTTGTTTCTTATCTGTCTCCATTACAATTGCCAACTCAATGATGATAGAGATCCTGTTTATCATGTTTGTCACTGTATTCCCAGCATCCACAGAGTCCAGAATCATAAATATTACATGAATGTAGAGGAAGCCCAGAGATTAAATAGGAGCATATCAGCAGAGGACCTAATGCAGGAGGTGTGAAAACTTTTTTGAGGGCAAGTGCCATTTAAAATAAGGCCCTGAAGGATGAGCAAGAATTAGCCAGATGAAGAGAGTTGGGAAGAATGTTCCAGGTAGAAAATAGCTACAGGTAAAAGAGAAAGTGTTAGCTGAATTCACTGAAGCAAACAATGTTTATTTCAGGGTGTTAATAGGCAATTTCTTTTTCAAATTTTCTTCAATGAACATGTATTTTTGTGGTAATCAGAGAAACAATATTCTGAACAAAATAGATTTAAAATCTCTGATTTTTTGGAGATCACCCTGACTCTAAATGTTTATTTTCTTACTTTGAATTGTCTTTGCACTTAACATACAAACTGAACAGATTATTGTAAATTCAATGTTCTACTCTAGAAATATCTTGTATTTCCTTAGAGTTCAAGGCCTTTCAGGTCAATTATAATTTTTTCCTTTCTTTTATTTTGTATCTTCCATAGCACTGGTACTGTGCCGTGTACCCAATATGTATTTAAAAGCTGGTTAAATAATTTATATATATAGATATAAACAGTAATCAAACCCATAAAACCTATAATTCTGATCTTATTATTTGATGGCTAGTTATTGTTCCAATAACTTTGCAGAACTAGTCCCAGAGGAATCAAAGAGAATTATTAAAATTCCTTTTAGATACATCTTTGCTGAAGAAATTATCTCACTTGATATAAATACTTTATACTTGAATTGGAACAAAAACTAATGCCATTTATTGTCCTAAAATCTCAGAAACAGATGTTTTGATTTCTTTCCAGGATAAAGAGGAGAGAAAATATATTCTTATGGTCAAAGTAACCATGACTACAGTTTTCAGACACATAACAAGTGTTATTTTCATACACTCTGTGTTGGTTAAAATAATAATCTATTCTTATAAACAAAATCTGTTTTTGGTGAACCTTCCTTTCATACTGCAGCACAACATTTAAAATTATTCATCAATCCAACAACAAGTAGCTTCTAGGAGTAATTATTTTTCCCACAGTGCGGAAAATTCTGAAGGGAATACAAGTGTCCTACCCCAAAACATTTAGAATTGCTACTTTGGTCCCTTTTAACATGTTCTTTCCATTCTCAAGGGTGAGGAATACTTCTCGGCTTCACCAATCAAGGCCCAGATCTAAAGGGTGGCACAAACGTGATGGTGGTTGTCAGGGAGAAGGAGGCACAATGCAGTCCTAGTCAAAGCCAGTGAGTCTTGCTCGCCCACACAACTGGAATATAGACCCTCATATCTATGATGACATTTCATAAATAGAGCAAATAATGTGTACAACTATTTAAAATAACACTCAAATGGACTGCAAAATGGGTTCACATTTCCAAAGAACCTGTGTGAATAAGGAGAGTACGATATTATACTTTAAGACTCTCCTCTGTTCTTAGTAATATCATGGTGGCTTTATTATGATGAGAAAGATGTTTTCCTTTTTGAGAGGTTTCAGCTCTGTTCATTTTAACAAAACTGTATGATCAGACCATCTTGGTGAATTATCTAAATCAAGGAAACAATCTACATAATGACAACTAGAAACGTGTGAATATGATATCTAAAGTATTAACACTTCGAGGTGAATGGTCCTGTCATGACAAAGCACCAAATGGAAGGAGCCTGACCATTAATTCACTACTGGGTGGTGAGGGAATTTCATTCTGTTATTTACCCCAGAACTCGAAGAAGGGATCTGACCTAACATCTGAAGAAAGATTGGAAATGGAAAAAAAGTGAAAAGAATTTTATTTTTCTTTTTATCCTTGGCCAGAAATTAGAGAGGAGATTTTGTAATACAGGCTATCAAAAGGTTGAACCACAGAAGACATGGAGGGGGATAGGAAGAAGAGAAGAAAAAAAGAAGAGGAAAATTAAGATGATGATGAAGAAGAAAAAGGAGGTAGACTATGAAAGTCCTCATCAAGTGAAGTGGCATTACAGTTACCAAAGAAAATATTAACCTTGGTTGTCAGAGACCAAATATAGATAACTGAACCCAGAATTTTGCAATTAGAATTTCAGTGTCTTATTGAAAAATGTTTGAAATTCAGACACCCAATAAGATAATTTATGAAGAATACCTAAAATCATCTCATTAGTGAAATGGTTAGGCATCAAAAAGGAACAGATGTTCTCTGCAATAAATACCACACTATAGCAAATAAAATATTTAAGAATTCTTCTCATGCAAATACTAGCATATTAATAAAAGAAAACACTAATTGACTTCAACAAATGATCCTTAGTTAAAGCAATTCAAGCGATCAAGAAGTAATTATAAAACATGAATTGCTAAACTAGTAGGAGACAACATTTACACTTAGTTTCATTTGTTAAATGAGGCAAAATGCACATCTTGCTTCAAAGAATATTTCAAGAAATTTATCAGTAGGATTAGGATGTGACAATAGCATTTAAATTCCATAGAAATTTATTATAAGGAAACTGCCTACCCTGACATTTCCCCACAATTAAAGAAAAGTGTTCTTATTCATAATGACTAACCTTTCCTTAGTCCTTTCTGGTTTACAAAATGCTTACAGACACATCACCATTTATGCTAACAACCAGGCTGCATGATGAGTGTTATACATCTCTGTCTTCACAGAGAGGCAGCACAGCACACAGGCTTTGATGCTAAAGTCCATGCACTGTCACTGAGTAGTTTGTGACTTTGGGCAAGTTACTTAAACTCTCTGAATCTCATTTTCCCCATGTGTAAAATAGGGGCATTTATCTGCCTCATAGGGTTGTTATAAAGATTAAATGAATCACTTCAACTGTGAAGTGCTTAGAACAAGTGGCACACAACGAACGATGAAGTTAGCTATGATTACTACAGATAAAGCTGAGGTTAAGAGAACTGGCTTAATGTTACATAGTTAATAAATAGAAGAGTCGGGATTCAAATTCTAATCTTTTGCATAAAGTCTGGTAAATTTAAACAAGCTTTAAAACTCAATCCAAACAAGGTAAAGCAATATGTTATTCCTGAAAGAGCATATAGATTTTGGTGCAGACTAGGGCTCAAATAAGAGCTCTACCACTTGGGGAAGTCACATAACAACAATTAGCCTCAGATTTACTCAACTGTGAAATAGACGTTAATACGTAACTCATATGGTCATACGAGAATTAAATGAGACAACAACTCCATGAGATCCAAATGGAAGGACTTCGTAAGCTGAAACTTGATTCTTGACAATATTTGGCTTTGTTGGAAATATTTTAAGTTAAGAGGTCCCAAACTGTTGTGTTACAGTTGCCAGCACAACACAGGACATACAGTTAGAAGGACCTTAACAAGTTTGTTCCCTATTGCAATAGGTACAACTATGTTGAAGAACTCTAATGAGCATCTGCTCTGGTATCATCAGCAAATTATGTGATAAATAGTATAATTGCTGGTGTATTTTATATTCTTTTCCTAGCAAAAAGTAAAAATTAATGAGATGAATATATCATTTTAAATACTGAAATAGGGACTTCCCTGGTGGCACAGTGGTTAAGAATCCACCTGCGAATGCAGGGGACACAGGTTTGAGCCCTGATCCAGGAAGATCCCACATGCCGCGGAGCAACTAAGCCCATGTGCCGCGGAGCAACTAAGCCCATGTACTGAGCCTGCGCTCTAGAGCCTGTGAGCCACAACTACCAAGCCCAAGTGCCACAACTACTGACGCCCACATGCCTGGAGCCCATGCTCTGCAACAAGAGAAGCCACTGCTATGAGAAGCCCATGTACCACAAGGAAGAGTAGCCCTCGCTCACCACAACTAGAGAAAGCCCGCACGCAGCAACGAAGATCCAACACAGCCAAAAATAAATAAATAAATACTGAAATATGTAAAATGTATTTTTTAGAAAATGAGAAAGTCTATCAATAGTATCATGTATCAAGTGGTTTTAGAAAATACAAAACTAAGGATGTTCAATTTAACAAACTAGCATTGCCACAGCCTAGCTAAGCATTCCGAGATCATTCCTTTAACTGTATGATCCCACACATTAACTCATATCAAAGGAAAAGGTTTCAAGTAAATCTACCTGGATTTAAAAATGTCCCCATACGACACCTTTTAACAACTTAAAATTAAAACAATTTAAGATAAAACACACATGCTTTGCACATAATACATGGCATACATCTTTTTTGTGTTGTTGAAAGTCATAGAATCCTTCCATTCTATAACTGAATTAATTGTAGAGAATTTACTCATCAACTTTCTAAATTACTTAAATTTTTCCAAGTGTCTACAGTCAACACAGTTTGACTCCTTGGCAGATGTGTGACATCAGTTTAAATAGATGCATGGCATCTCTGAAATATGAGTTGCTGGGCTCCAGGTTTGGCTAATGAAATGATTTTAAAGCCAAAAACTTCCTTCCCAAAACAAATCATTTAATCAACTCCTGGATATGAATAAACACGTATGTTGTTATTTTCAATATATGTAGGTGTATTGGCTGCCTAGCACTACCATAACAAAGTACCACAACTTAGTAAAATCAGCAAAAAATTGAAAAAAACAACAGAAATGTATTCTCTCACAGTTCTGGAGATTAGAAGTCTGACGTCAAGATGTCAGCAGGATCGTGCTTCCTCTAAAAGCTTTAGGGAAAAGTTCTTCCTTGCCTCTTCCTTCTCATGATACCAGCAATCCCCACTATTCCTTGGCTTACACCTGCATTACCCCAATCTCTGCCTCCATCATCACATGGCCCTTTTTCATCTGTGTATCTCTCTGTGTTCTCTCCTCTTATTATAAAGACACAAGTCTTATTGGATTTAAGATCCATCCTACTCCAGCATGACCTCATATTCACTAATTATTATCTGCAAAGAGCATATTTCCAAATAAGTCACATTCTGAAGGTTCAGGAGACACAAATTTTCAGGAGGGGGACACTATTCATCCCAGTACAGTAGCTTTAACAGTTATTTCATGTAATTTTAATCTCTAAAATATGATTTATCTGTAAAATTCTGTGATTCCTTAATTGTGAGACCAAAAAATGAACCTATATCTAGCCCAAAAATGTACATTAGATTTTTTCTCAAGATTACCAATTTTCTCGTGGATATTTATTACCAAATCAGTTATTACTATATATAAAAATACCTCTACCTCCTCATGCTTTTGGACTTTACCCATGTAGATCTTTAATTTAGCTAGATTACTTTGACCTAGGACAGGACAAAAAAAGAGAAGTAAGGAAGCATCTATGTTGTTGGGATTAGAGTGGGAGACAAGGAAGGAGACCAAGAGAGGCCACTGATGAGCAAAGAATAGAATCATTCCTCTTGGACAGATTCCCAGGAGTAGAATTGCTGGGTCATATGATAAATTTATGTTTAACTGCTTAAGAAACCACAAAACTATTTCACCAAAGTAAGTGCGCAATTTTAAATTCCTATCAACAGTGCATAAGGGCTTGTTTCTCCACATCCTTGCCAACAGTCAGTATTATCTGTTTTTTTTATTGCATTCGCCTAATGACTAACAATGTGCCAGGCAGTCTGCTAGGTACTAGGTATATGTCAGATAGTAGCTAGGTAGTAGGTTATATGAGTAACACATAATCACTGCAAAGTATTTAATGTTATAGAGAAAGAGAGAGAGATAAAAAGATAATTACACCATAGTATATTACATGAACACACACCATTACGTCATATCTTTTACTAAATAGTTTTAGGAAATTTGAACATACTCCCTTAGGAATGAAGAGTTTTGTGAAGACTCAACTAAACAAATCCCAAGATTATATTCAAGTCATTAGCCTGTCAAGTATTTCTTCTACATACTTTTTTTTTTTCTTTTTTTTCGTTACACGGGCTTCTCACTGCTGTGGCCTCTCCCATTGTGCAGCACAGGCTCTGGACGCGCAGGCCCAGCGGCCATGGCCCACAGGCCCAGCTGCTCCGCGGCACGTGGGATCCTCCCGGACCAGGGCACAAACCCACGTCCCCTGCATCGGCAGGCAGACTCTCAACCACTGCACCACCAGGGAAGCCCTCTTCTACATACTTCTGATCTTTAATGCAATCATGTAAGACATTCTCTCTACTTCATTTATTTTGAAAGGCATTTACAATAGTATGGAGTACAAAGTAACTCTGCATTTAAGCTTCCTCAGGGAAAAATGTCCATTATTATTTTAAGAGAATTTCCACAAAGATGATTTCAACAATAATAGATTTTTCTGATGAATGATACCAATCATTTTTGATAGACTTTTAAAAATGTCAAATGGATCCTATAAAATGGACACTGAGGCAGATGATAGCATCTCCAGCAATCAGCAATCCTGAATACTTCTGTTAAATAAAACTGAATAGTTCTGTACTTCTTGGCTTCTATGATTGCAAAGCCATACAAATGAGCTGCACACATGAATAAGTTTTCTTTAACTAAATGTTAAACTGCTTTTTCTTTTTTCTTTTTTTTTTTTTTTTTGCGGTATGTGGGCCTCTCATTGCTGTGGCCTCTCCCGTTGCGGAGCACAGGCTCCGGACACGCAGACTCAGCGGCCATGGCTCACGGGCCTAGCCGCTACGCGGCATACGGGATCTTCCCGGACCAGGGCACGAACCTGCGTCCCCTGCATCGGCAGGCGGACTCTCAACCACTGCGCCACCAGGGAAGCCCTGCTTTTTCTTTTAAGTCCCTCAGCCAGCCTACCTCTGAACTCAGTATAAAGTAAAACAGGGGCAAGGAAATGTGGATCTCTTGAATTATGTACAAAGTTGGTTTTTAAAGGCCCTACCAAGAGGTAGGGAATTACAATCTGAGTCTTAAAGAACTCCATAAGAACTCCATTATAGAGATGAGAGCTAATATGCTGTCAAATTCTACAGATAAAAATATACTGTCACATTTTTGAAGGATGAAGGAAAACCAGATTAGGCATTTTGAGAGTTCCAGGTAAGAGAATAATGATTTAATAGTAAGGCCTATGGTAAAAGATACATTTTATTTATTTATCCATTAAATACTAATCAAACTACTAGCCAGGCACTTGGTATAAAAATAATTCTCCGTTTCTTCAAAGAGCTCATACTCCAGTTAAGAGACAATCATGAAAACAATTAAAATACAGTTCTCTATGGGCAGCTAACATTTATTGAGCACATACTATTTACCAGATATCATATTTACATAGATTATCTCATTCAATCCTCATAACAAATGTACAAGGTTGGTACCATTATTATTCCCATTTCATAAATAAAGAAACAAGCTTAGAAACATAACCTGCACAAAGTTACTCAAACCATCTCTAACTGAATCAAGTGGCCAGTATCCCTAACCATTGAGGTAGTTATACTATCTCTTATACTCCTACAATAAATGTAGGAATATTAAAAAGCAACAACAAAACAAACAAACAAGCAGCAGGCACAATGGGAAAGAGTGCTGACTTACCAGAGAGAGTTGGAAAGACTTTACAGAGTATGCACTAAAAATAAACAGGAATTTTTCAGACAAAGAGACAGAGAAGAGGCATTCCAGGTTGAGGGTAAATAATGTATTAGAGCAGTAAGAATTCATGGAAATAACAGGAATAGAAGTTGTGTAACAGGGAAGAACAAAGCTGACTCCATACTGGATCTATTCCTTTAGCTCTAACCCTTGTGCTCTGTTGCCTGTGCTTAGTCATGCGGGCTCTGAACCTTAGTAAAAAAATGTTGCCTAGAGCCTGAAATATACAAGATAGCCCATTCTCAAGGCTGTGACCTTTAAAGGTGTAACACTTTTCCACTCATAGAGAGATAAAAAGTTGCAGAACGGAGAATAACATTTGTCCTGTTGGAGGTTTATAGGAACATTGTGACCAGACCTAGGTGGACAGCTGCAAAGGATCCCAGCACCTGAGAAGTTTGCAACAACCAGCCATACCCTCTCCCCTTTTACTATAAAAGCAGCGAGAATTCTAACTCAGGTAAGATGGTTCTCTGGGACACTAGTTCACCACCTTCTCCGTCTACAGGCTTTCCGAATAAAGTCACTATTCCTTACCCCAACAACTCATCTCTGGATTTATTGGCCTGTTGTGCCTCAAACAATATAAGGTTGGATTCAGTAACAGTTGTGTTAGTTTCCTATAGCTGTTGTAACAAACTACCACACGCTTTGTGGCTTAAGAAACAAAAATGTATTCTCTTACAGTTTTGGAGGCCCACAAAACTGAAATCATTATCACTGGGCAAAAATCAAGGTGTGGGCAGGGCCATACTCTGGGGGTGAATTCGTCCCTTGCCTCTTCCAGCTTCTGGTCACTGCCAGCATTCCTTGGCTTGTGGCCATATCACTCCAATTTTCAAAGCCAGCATCTTGAAATTTCTCTGTATCTGTAAAATCTCCCTCTGTCTCTCTCTTATAAGAGTATATGTGGGGCTTCCCTGGTGGCGCAGTGGTTGAGAGTCCACCTGCCGATGCAGGGGACGTGGGTTCATGCCCCAGTCCGGGAAGATCCCGCATGCCACGGAGTGGCTGGGCCCGTGAGCCATGGCCGCTGAGCCTGCACGTCCGGAGCCTGTGCTCCACAACGGGAGAGGCCACAACGGTGGGAGGCCCATATACCGCACAAAAAAAAAAAAAAAAAAGAGTATATGTGATTGCATTTAGGGCCCACCCAGATAATCCAGGATAACCTTCCTATCTCAAGATCCTTAATTTAATTACATCTACAAAGACTCCTTTTTCCAAATAAGGTAACATTTACAGGTTCGAAGAATTGGGACCCAATGTCTTTGGGGGTCATTTTTCAGCCTACTAGAACAGAGATAAGAGTCACCCAGGCTCGTGGAGGTGGAGGAGGCATGGGAATCATGCAGGGTGTGAGAGGTGTGGCAGATGGGAGAAGTAAGATAGCAGAAAGTAGAAGAGGCTAGAAAGTTGAGCAGGAACCAGATGATAATGACTGGATTGGCTACAGAGAAGTTTATCTCATAGGTGATGGGTACAGTTGAAGTGTTCTGATTTGCAGCATGACACTGTGATATTTGCATATTAGAGAAAGATCCTTACAGAGTTAATATTTTGAATATTAAAATATTAAATATTAATATAAAATATAAATATTTTGAAAAGAAATTAGTAGAAGGCCTGAGATTTTAAGACTCTTTTTTTAATTATTCAGGGAGAAAAGGAAGAGATGGATAAGTTATGAATATGGTTATTACTGACTGACTATAGAGAAAGAGATGGGGCAATTCAGGATAAATCCTAAATTTCCAGTTTGGGCAAGTGGGTAGATAGCGGGAGCAAGTGAGGATAGGGAATACTGGAGGAGGTGCAGAGGGGCAGGATGAGTTTGGCTTTGGACCTGCTGATTAAGAAGTGTCTGTGTGACATCCAAATTAAGATGCTGGTAGATACTGGATATGTAAGTCTGGAGAACAAGAGAAAGATTTAGAAATTTAGATGTGTACATCTAAATTTGGAATTTTAGATTTAGGAATCATTGGCCATGATTATGGTGGAAACTTTCAAATGGTCAACAACTTGATGTTAGTAGAAACTACTTTTTTGCTGGTACCAATGTGTTTCAAGGCAATTCCTCCATAATTTTTATGCTTTCATGAATGCTTCAACTTGGTCATTGTTGAGTACCTAGATTGTATCTAATTAGCTAACTTTCTTTAGACACTGCCTGCACCATTTTGGAAAATTAACTTACTGAAGTCTACTTCAGAGAAAACAGATCGTTTACTTTTCTATTTATGTCTGGGCATAAGTAATTAGGGTCCTAGTGCTAGGAACCTCATAAATGCTGAACAGACCTGCCAATCCTAAAAGGCTTTGGAAAGGAAAAGTTATTACTTATATGAATCCTCTAGAGAACCAATGATGAAAATTTACCCTAGCCCAGTGGTGCTTAAAACTTTTCCATCCCATGACTGCCCAAGCCCTACATCATTTCTCCCACAAAACCAAATCACATAACTGTAGTATTTTGTACTGGTGGGAAGGGAAGAAAGAAATTATCATCTTTATGAGAGCACAGGGTGTGCTCAATAAATTTTGTTGAAAAGCGAGCACCAGGCAGAGACTGAGAACAAAAAAGCTACAGGAAGATTCTGGATTCTGAGGATTTAACAAGCAGGTGCTTCTGTGGTCATCAAATCACTATTCATAGATGTGTTGTTCTGGGCCAGAGATACCTGCTCTGAGAAACAATGCCTCAACCATTAGCTTCAGGAGACATCAGTCACTCATGCTAAGACACAAAGTTAGCTCAGGAGGGATTTCAAAACTTAAGTGGGTCAAAAATTGCTTCTAAGCAGGTCTAAGTTAATCTAAACTAAAGCCTGAGAAAATCAAAGGAATTCTAAGGTCCTCTGAATTCCCTACCTACATCTCCAGCCCTATTTAATCACTTCTTTTTTTTTTTTTTTTTTTTTGCAGTACGTGGGCCTCTCACTGCCGTGGCCTCTCCCGCTGCGGAGCACAGGCTCTGGGACGCACAGGCTCAGCGGCCATGGCTCACTGGCCCAGGCACTCCGTGGCATGTGGGATCCTCCCAGACCGGGGCGTGAACCCGTGTCCCCTGCATCAGCAGGCGGACTCTCAACCACTGTGCCACCAGGGAAGCCCCATATCACTTCTCTTCTTCATGTACAAAATCCTTTGTCTCAGTGTAAATGATTTGTGAATTGCTTCCTGTAAGACATAAGAATTCCTGCCTATTTTCTAACATCACTCCTTTTACCCTGTAATGTCTTCCCTTCTCTCTGCTTTCAAAGGTCAGTCTTCAGCTTGAATTCTACTTAATTCAAGGATATTTGCTGCGACCATACCAACTATCGGTCAAAACGTCTCTTCATTATTTCTGCCATAATTGTAAAATCTGGAACTCAGCAAATGCTGTCCTGCATTTCTTTTATCTATTCTATGCCCCTAACCAGATTAAAAGCCCCTTTGGATGGAGTCAGCAAAAATATTTTATTGTGGTACCAGTGTCCAGTAGGGCTCAATAGATGGGGATGATAAAGATCATCCGAAAGTAGATTCTAAAACATATTTCAGTCTTTTATTCTAGCCTATGAAAATGGTTTTTAATTTTTTACCAAATTTTTAATTCTGTGTAAACTTTTCCAATTAAAATTTCTACCTCTTTCTTACCAATACAGTTTTATTTTCATAAATGAGATCCCCTTGCTATATTTCCTTTAATAACTCTATTCCATCCCTCAAATTTTAAACACTGCCTGAGAAAAAGATAATTTTACATAATAAGATTGTATCTTTAGCTTAATTTTTACAGTATCTCATTATATTAATGCATTTAGTAAAAGCAGAAAAAGTAACTAAGAAATTGCCTTTTGTGGTATT
The DNA here is from genome assembly GCF_011762595.2 of Tursiops truncatus. Lineage (NCBI taxonomy): Eukaryota > Metazoa > Chordata > Mammalia > Artiodactyla > Delphinidae > Tursiops > Tursiops truncatus. The sequence continues at coordinate 21,698,361 of NC_047044.1, read as the reverse complement.
TTACAAATACAATTTGCTTCACACCAAAAAGAAAATACATCCTAATTTGAAAAGTTAATTTGTAAGATTCAACCTTTTTATATTGAATATAAGAGATGCCAGGTGGGGCTTCCCTGGTGGCACAGTGGTTGAGAGTCCGCCTGCCGATGCAGCGGACACGGGTTCGTGCCCCGGTCCGGGAGGATCCCACATGCCACGGGGCGGCTGGGCCCGTGAGCCATGGCCGTTGAGCCTGCGCGTCCGGAGCCTATGCTCCGCAACGGGAGAGGCCACAACAGTGAGAGGCCCGCGTACCGCGAGAAAAAAAAAAAAGATGCCAGGTGGGTAGAGGCTTGTGACAATGAATGAAAATAGAAAACAGGAATTTTTATTATAGAACTCTTTTCAAGGAAGTCAAGAATATTAATAATTATGCCTTATATTCCACAGCTTAAGTAAAAGTATATTAGCAAATGTAACAGAAACAGAATTATCTATAGATAATTATCTATAAAGAGATATCTATAAGATAATCTAGCTCAGAAGTTCCCAAAGGGTATTCCAAAAATAGTGTCACTACCAGAAAAAGGTTCTGCAGTCATGAAAGTTAAGAAACTCTGCTTGCTGTCTTCCCCCTTTTGCAGATACTTATCATATACATCAACTCAAAGAAACCTCTTCAATTCCATAAACATATTTGACCATGGAATCTTTATCTCAGTAATGCCTAATAATAGACTAGAAATCAAAACTAGCAATCACAACACCACTTAGGATATGCTGATACAGTATAATAACTTTATTTTACAGATTTTTAAAAATGAAAGTCATAGCAGTTAAATAGCTGTCCAGGTGGGACACTCTAGACAGCTACAGAGCTAACTCAATCCCAGGCCTCCAAATTCTACATTTTCTCCACATGTTATACATAACACACTTAACATAACCATCACTTTACCATTCAAAGTTTCTCCACCAAGGCTAAAACATTCTTTCTTTAAAAGTACACACTAATATGTATTTTCAGCATACCCAGAGCTTATCTATCACCCCACCTAAATTTCTATAAGTGTCTCCTTGTTTATAAAATTAAAAATGTTGTGGACTCATAGATACAGAGAACAAACAGGTGATTGCCAAAGGGGTGGGGGAAGGGTGGAGGGATGAATGAAATAGGTGAGGGAGATTAAGAGGTACAAACTTCCAGTCACAAAATAAATGAGTCATATGGATAAAATGTACAGCAAGGGGAATTAGTCAGTAATATTGTAATAACTTCTTATGGTGACAGATGGTAACTAGACTTACCATGGCGATCACTTTGCAATATACAGAAATCTCAAATCGTTATGTTGTGCAGCTGGAAGTAACATAGTGTTGTAAGGTCAATTACATATCAATTAAAAAACTTTAATGGGAAAAGAATCTGAGAAGAATAGGTATATGTATAAGTGAATCACTTTGCTGTACACCTGAAACTAACACAACATTGTAAATCAACTATACTCCAATATAAAATAAAAATTAGATTAAAAAAATAAAGGTTGAATCTGAAAGCAAATAACCTCAGGCCTTTGGGATAGGTGAGACAGGGCCAGCAGACCCTGAGACTAGGCCTGGTACACATCCGTCTCGGATAAAATCTTATATGGATCATGTTACAAAAAAGCTCGTATGAAATTGTTTTAATTTCCAGTTTGAAATTTTAAAAAACAATGAGAGAGCTTTAATGGAGGCATTAGACATAGAATCCTTAATGAGGTAATATATGAGAAAATCAGTTCAGAAGGAAGGTTTCTATGATTGGAGAAATCATGCATCACACTTAATGTATGTCCTTGGAGTTTATTGTTTAAAGCAAGATTAGTAAAGTATCAATCTGTGAAATTCTACAAGAAATTCATTTCATAGCTTAACTGTTATTCCTATCATCAATAACTTAGTTTTTCACACGCGTTTTTTTTTTTAACATTTTTATTGGAGTATAATTGCTTGACAATGGTGTGTTAGTTTCTGCTTTATAACAAAGTGAATCAGTTATACGTATACATATGTTCCCATATCTCTTCCCTCTTGCGTCTCCCTCCCTCCCACCCTCCCTATCCCACCCCTCTAGGTGGTCACAAAGCACCAAGCTGATCTCCCTGTGCCATGCGGCTGCTTCCCCCTAGCTATCTATTTTACGTTTGGTAGTGTATATATGTCCATTCCACTCTCTCACACATGAGTTCTCATTCAAATGTTCTGAATGTCTAAACCAATTGTATCTCAGTAGCATGAAGAATATATTAGAGGAGCTGGAGGCCGATTCCTGCCCTGCCACCTCCCCCCACGGTGTGCCCATCTCGCACTCCCGCAACAAACCGTCCATTGTAAGCAAGTCATCCAGCTTCTGGGACAGATCCCTCTGATACCAGGGGAAAAACTGTAGTTGCCTGGCCCTTACTCCAATGCTGGCTCTCCACCCTTAACCCTGTGCCCAGCTCTTGGCTCTTGCTGTCTCTTTAGAAGCCCGGCGCCCGCGGATTCCCTACTCCAGCACCCAGAAGGCCTTCCTGGGACATTTCGAGGTATTGTCATGACACGTGCACATAGACTTGAGGGAAAAAAGTGCTTTTGCAAAAGGACCTTTCTCCATCAAATCTAAGATGTTACTGCTTATAAGAATTACGAGTGAGGGACAGACCTTCAAGATGGCGGAAGAGTAAGATGCAGAGATCACCTTCCTCCCCACAAATACATCAGAAATACATCTACACATGGAACAACTCCTACAGAACACCTACTAAACGCTGGAAGAAGACCTCAGACTTCCCAAAAGGCAAGAAACTCCCCACGTACCTGGGGAGGGCAAAAGAAAAAACAGAGACAAAAGAATAGGGATGGACCTGCATCTCTGGGAGGGAGCTGTGAAGGAGGAAAAGTTTCCACACATTAGGAAGCCCCATCACTAGCTGAGACAGGTGGTGGCAGGGAAGAAGCCTCAGAGCCATGGAGGAGAGTGCAGCAATAGCAGTGCAGAGGGCAAAGTGGAGAGATTCCCACACAAAGAATCGGTGCCAACCAGCACTTACCAGCCTGAGAGCCTTGTCTGCTCACCCTCCAGGGTGGGTGGGAGCTGGGGGCTGAGGCTCGCAATTCGGTGGTCAGATCCCAGGGAGAGGACTGGGGTTGGCTGCAGGAACACAGTCTGAAGAGGGCTAGTGCACCACAGCTAGCTGGGAGGGAGTCCGGGAAAATGTCTGGACCTGCCTAAGAGGCAAGAGACTACTGTTTCGGGGTGCGCGAGGACAGGGGATTCAGCGCACCGCCTAAACAAGCTCCAGAGACAGGCACGAGCCGCAGCTATCAGCACGGACCCCAGAGACGGGCATGAGATGCTAAAGCTGCTGCTGCAGCCACCAAGAAGCCTGTGTGCGAGCACAGGGCACTCTCCATACCTCCCCTCCCAGGAGCCTGTGCAGCCGGCCACTGCCAAGGTCCCATGATCCAGGGACAACTTCCCCCAGGAGAACACATAGCGCGCCTCAGGCTCTTGCAACGTCATGCTGGCCTCTGCTGCTGCAGGCTCACCCCGCATTCCGTACCCCTCCCTACCCCCAGCCTGAGTGAGCCAGAGCCCCCGAATCAGCTGCTACTTTAACCCTGTCCTGTCTGGGTGGGAACAGACGCCCTCAGGCGACCTACATGCGGTAGTGGGGCCAAATCCAAAGCTGAACCCTAGGAGCTGTGCGAACAAAGAAGAGAAAGGGAAATCTCTCCCAGCAGCCTCAGGAGCAGTGGGTTAAACCTCCACAATCAACCTGATATACCTTACATCTGTGGAACGCCTGAATAGACAACAAATCACCCCAAAATTGAGGCGGTGGGCTTTGGAAGCAACTGTAGACTTCGGGTTTGCTTTCTGCATCTAATTTGTTTCTGGTTTTATGTTTATCTTAGTTTAGTATTTAGAGTTTATTATCATTGTTAGATTTGTTTATTGACTTGGTCGCTCTCTTCCTTTTTTATATATATATAAATATATATTATTTTTTCCTTTTCCTCTTTTTGTGAGTGGGTATGTATATACTTCTTTGTGTGATTTTGTCTGTATAGCTTTGCTTTTACCATTTGTCCTAGGGTTCTGTTGGTCCAATTTTGGGTTTTTTTTTTTTAGTATAGTTTTTAGCACTTGTTATCATTGGTGGATTTGTTTATTGGTTTGATTGCTCTCTTCTTTCCTTTTTTTATGAATTTTTATATTTTTCATAATTTTTTGAAATTATTTTATTTTGTTTTTTCTTTCTTTCTTCTTTTTTTCTCCCTTTACTTCTGAGCCGTGTGGTTGACAGGGTCTTCGTGCTCAGGCCGGGGGTCAGGCCTGTGCCTCTGAGGTGGAGGAGCTGAGTTCAGGACACTGGTCCAACAGAGACCTCCCGGCTCCACGAAATATCAAACAGAGAAAGCTCTCCCAGAGATATCCAACTCAACCCTAAGACCCAGCTCCACTAAACAACCAGCAAGCTACAGTGCTAAACACCCTGTGCCAAAAACTAGCAACACAGGAACACCACCCCACCCATTAGCAGAGGCTGCCTAAAATCATAATAAGGTCACAGCCACCCCAAAACACATCACCAGATGTGATCCGTCCCACCAGAAAGACAAGATCCAGCCTCAACCACCAGAACACAGGCACTAGTCCCCGTCACCAGGAAGCCTACTCAACCCACTGAACCAACCTCAGCCACTAGCGGCAGACACCAAAAGCAACGGGAACTGCAAACCTGCAGCCTGCAAAAAGAAGACCCCAAAACACAGTAAAGTAAGCAAAATGAAAAGACACAGGAACACACAGGAGATGAAGAAGCAAGGTAAAAACCCACCAGACTAAACAAATGGAGAGGAAATAGGCAGTCTACCTGAAAAAGAATTCAGGGTAATGATACAAAAGATGATCCAAAATCTTGGAAATAGAATGGAGAAAATACAAGAAATGTTTAACAAGGACCTAGAAGAACTAAAGAGCAAACAAACAATGATGAACACAATACATGAAATTAAAACTTCTCTAGAAGGAAACAAGAGCAGAAAAACTGAGGCAGAAGAATGGATAAGTGAGCGGGAAGATAAAATAGTGGAAATAACTACTGCAGAGAACAAAAAAGGGAAAAGAATGAAAAGAATTGAGGACAGCTTGAGAGACCTCTGGAACAACATTAAAAGGACCAACATGCAAATCACAGGGGCCCCAGAAGAAGAAAGGGACTGAGAAAATATCTGAAGAGATTATAATTAAAAACTTCCCTAATATAGGAAAGGAAATAGTGAATCAAGTCCAGGAAGTGCAGAGAGTCCCATACAGGATAAATCCAAGGAGAAACACGCCAAGACACATATTAATCATATTATCAGAAATTAAACACAAAGAAAAAATATTATAAGCAGCAAGGGAAAAACAAAAAATAACATACAAGGGAATCCCCATAATGTTAACAGCTCATCTTTCGGCAGGAACTCTGCAAGCCAGTAGAGACTGGCAGGACATATTTAAAGTGATGAAAGGGAAAAACCTACAACCAAGATTAGTGTACCCAGCTAGGATCTCATTCAGATTCGACGGAGAAATTAAAACCTTTACAGATAAGCAAAAGCTAAGAGAATTCGGCACAACCAAACCAGCTTTAAAACAAATGCTAAAGGAATTTCTCTAGGCAGGAAACACAAGGGAGGGAAAAGACCTACAATAACAAACCCAAAACAATTAACAAAATGGTAATAGGAACAAACATATCTATCATTACCTTAAACGTAAATGGATTAAATGCTCCAACCAAAAGACACAGACTGGCTGAAGGTATACAAAAACAAGACACTTTTATGTGCTCTCTACAAAAGACCCACTTCAGATGTAGGGACACATACAGACTGAAAGTGACGGGCTGGGAACAGATATTCCATGCAAATGGAAATCAAAAGAAAGCTGGAGTAGCAATTCTCATATTGTCTGATATGAGAATTAAATACACTTTAAAATAAAGACTATTACACGAGACAAAGAAGGACACTACATAATGGTTAAGGGATCAATCCAAGAAGAAGATATAACAATTGTAAATATTTATACACCCAACACAGAAGCACCTCAATCCATAAGGCAAATGCTAACAGCCATAAAAGGGAAAATCGACAGTAACAAAATCATAGTAGGGGACTGTAACACCCCACTTTCACCAATGGAGAGATCATCCAAAATGAAAATAAATAAGGAAACACAAGCTTTAAATGATACATTAAACAAGATGGACTTAATTGATATTCCCAGGACATTCCATCCAAAAACAACAGAATACACTTTCTTCTCAAGTGCTCACCGAACATTCTCTAGGATAGATCATATCTTCAGTCACAAATCAAGCCTTGGTAAATTTAAGAAAACTGAAATTGTATCAAGTATCTTTTCTGACCACAACACTATGAGACTAGATATGAATTACAGGAAGAAATCTGTAAAAAATACAAACACATGGAGGCTAAAAAATACACTACTAAATAACCAATACATCACTGAAGAAATCAAAGAGGAAATCAAAAAATACCTAGAAACAAATGACAATGAAAACACGACGACCCAAAACCTATGGGATGCAGCAAAAGCAGTTCTAATATGGAATTTTATAGCAATACAATCCTACCTCAAGACACAAGAAAAATCTCAAACGAACAACCTAACCTTACACCTAAAGCAATTAGAGAAAGAAGAACAAAAAAAATCCCAAAGTTAGCAGAAGGAAAGAAATCATAAAGATCAGATCATAAATAAATGAAAAAGAAATGAAGGAAACAATAGCGAAGATCAATAAAACTAAAAGCTGCTTCTTTGGGAAGGTAAAGAAAATTGATAAACCATTAGCCAGACTCATCAAGAAAGAAAAGGAGCAGACTCAAATCAGCAGAATTAGAAATGAAAAAGGAGAAGTAACAACTGACACTGCAGAAATACTAAGGATCATGAGAGATTACTAGAAGCAACTTTATGCCAAAAAAATGGACAACCTGTAAGAAATGGATACATTCTTAGAAAAGCACAACCTTCCAAGACTGAACCAGGAAGAAACAGAAAATATAAACAGACCAATCACAAGCACCGAAATTGAAACTTTTATTAAAAATCTTCCAACGAATAGAAACCCAGGACCAGATGGCTTCACAGGCGAATTCTATCAAACATTTAGAGAAGGACTAACACCTATCCTTCTCAAACTCTTCCGAAATATAGCAGAGGGAGGAACACTCCCAAACTCATTCTCCAAGGCCACCATCACTCTGATACCAAAACCAGACAAAGATGTCACAAAGAAAGAAAACTACAGGCGAATATCACTGATGAACATAGATGCAAAAATCCTCAACAAAATACTAGCAAACAGAATCCAACAGCACAATAAAAGGATCATACACCATGATCAAGTGGGGCTTATCCCAGGAATGCATGGATTCTTCAATATACGCAAATCAATCAATGTGATACACCATATTAACAAATTGAAGGAGAAAATCCATATGATCTTCTCAATAGATGCAGAAAAAGCTTTTGACAAAATTCAACACGCATTTATGACGAAAACCCTCCAGAAATTAGGCATAGAGGGAACTTACCTCAACATAATAAAAGCCATATATGACAAACCCACAGCCAACATCATCCTCAGTGGTGAAAAACTGAAACCATTCCTAAGATCAGGAACAAGACAAGGTTGTCCACTCTCACCCCTATTATTCAACATCGTTTTGGACGTTTTAGCCACAGCAATCAGAGAAGAAAAAGAAATAAAAATAATCCAAATCAGAAAAGAAGAAGTAAAGCTGCCACTGTTTGCAGATGATATGATACTATTCATAGAGAATCCTAAAGATGCTACCAGAAAATTACTAGAGCTAATCAATGAATTTGGTAAAGTAGCAGGATACAAAATTAATGCACAGAAATCTCTTGCATTCCTATACACCAATGATGAAAAATCTGAAAGAGAAATTAAGGAAACACTCCCATTTACCACTGCAACAAAACGAATAAAATGTCTAGGAATAAACCTACCTAAGGAAACAAAAGACCTGTATGCAGAAAACTATAAGGCACTGATGAAAGAAATTAAAGATGATACAAACAGATGAAGAGATATACCATGTTCTTGGATTGGAAGATTCAACAATGTGAAAATGACTATACTACCCAAAGTAATCTACAGATTCAGTGCAATCCCTATCAAACTACTAGTGGCATTTCTCACAGAAGTAGAACAAAAAATTTCACAATTTGTATGGAAACACAAAAGACCCCAAATAGCCAAAGCAATCTCGAGAAAGAAAAACGGAGATGGAGGAATCAGGCTCCCTGACTTCAGACTATAATACAAAGCTACAGTAATCAAGATAGTATGGTACTGGTGCAAAAACAGAAATATAGATCAATGGAACAGGACAGAAAGCACAGAGATAAACCCACACACATACGATCACCTTATTTTTGATAAAGGAGGCAAGAATATACAATGGAGAAAAGACATCCTCTTCAATAAGTGGTGCTGGGCAAAAAGGACAGCTACATGTAAAAGAATGATATTAGAACACTTCCTAACACCATACACGAAAATAAACTCAAAATGGATTAAAGACCTAAATGTAAGGCCAGACACTATAAAACTCTTAGAGGAAAACATAGGCAGAACACTCTATGACAGAAATTACAGCAAGATCCCTTTTAACCCTCCTCCTAGAGAAATGGAAATAAAAACAAAAATAAACAAATGGGACCTAGAGAAATTTAAAAGCTTTTGCACAGCAAAGGAAACCATAAACAAGATGAAATGACAACCCTCAGAATGGAAGAAAATAGTTGCAAACGAAGTAACCGACGAAGGATGAACCTCCAAAATTTACAAACAGCTCATGCAGCTCAATATCAAAAAAAAAAAAACAACCCAATCCAAAAATGGGCAGAAGACCTAAACAGACATTTCTCCAAAGAAGATATACAGATTGCAACAAACACATGAAAGGATGCTCAACATCACTAATCATTAGAGAAATGCAAATCAAAACTACAATCAAGTATCACCTCACACTGGTCAGAATGGCCATTATCAAAAAATCTACAAACAATAAATGCTGGAGAGGGTGTGGAGAAAAGGGAACCCTCTTGCACTGTTGGTGGGAATGTAAATTGATACAGCCACTATGGAGAACAGTATGGAGGTTCCTTAAAAAACTAAAATTGGAACTACCATACGACCCAGCAATCCCACTACTGGGCATATACCCTGAGAAAACCATAATTCAAAAACAGTCATGTACCACAATGTTCACTGCAGCTCTATTTACGATAGCCAGGACATGGAAGCAACCTAAGTGTCCACGGACAGATGAATGAATAAAGAAGATGTGGCACATATATACAATGGAATATTACCCAGCCATAAAAAGAAATGAAATTGAGTTATTTGTAGTGAGGTGGATGGACCTAGAGTCTGTTATACAGAGTGAAGTAAGTCAGAAAGAGAAAAACAAATACCATATGCTAACACATATATATGGAATCTAAAAAAAATATATTTTTTAAGTGGTTCTGAAGAACTTAGGGGCAGAACTTAGGGGCAGGACAGGAATAAAGACACAGACATAGAGAATGGACTTGAGGATATGGGGAGGGGAAGGGTAAGCTGGGACAAAGTGAGGAGTGGCATGGACATATATACACTATCAAATATAAAACAGAAGCTAGTGGAAGAAGCCGCATAGCACAGGGAGATCAGCTCGGTGCTCTATTACCACCTAGAGGAGTGGGATAGGGAGGGTGGGAGAGAGATGCAAGAGCGAGAAGATATGAGGGTATTTGTATATGTATAGCTGATTTCCTTTGTTATACAGCAGAAATTAACACACCACTGTAAAGCAATTATACTCCAATAAGGATGTTAATAAAAAAGAATATATTATATATTTCTTATTCACGATATTCATTTAAACAAGATGATTAGAACAAATTTGTCAATTTGTAAAAATGTCAGTAGAATTTAGCTGGATTTGGGAGAATATGATCTGAAGCCCAACAGCTCCTTTTCCTAAGTCTAAAATTATATAAAGTCATAAAATGTATGGGTTCAAAAAACCAGAGATACAGAGCTGATAGAGAAAATTCTTATTCCAAATAAGAAAAACCTTTATCTTACCGAAGGCAAAAGATTTCTGATATATTTTTATTTGACATAGTATTCATTTTATTGTGTTTTGTGACACAAAAGTGACCTATAACTTCTTAAATAACAATACCACAAAATAAGAGCTAATACATCTAAAACTCCTTGTGTGTCAGATACAGTTCTGTACACTTTCTACATAGTCACTCATTCAATTGTCAGAACAACCCTATGAGCAGTACTATTATTGTTATCATTTTATAGTTATTGAAACAGGTACAGAGAGTTTCAATAACTTGCCCAAGGTCACACAACCAGTAAGAAACAGAGATGGGATCTAAATCCTGGAAATCCAGCTCCAGAGTCTGTAGTGTTTGAGCACTTTCTATATGTCAAGCTCTTACTAAGTTCTTTGCTTACCTTACCTCATTTCAGTATGCTTATATAACTTTATTTTTAGGATAAAATCAACTATAAACTTATTTTTCTTTCATTTGTTTCAAACCATTATGGAATGTGGATACACCCTGTGAATTTATCAATAAATCGCAAATAAATTCAAAACATACTCTGTTCCATCTGAAAAGTCAAGGCATGTTCCCTGTATTGCATACAAATTTAAGTGTGAAAACGCTGTCTACTTTCTACTTCTCTGGCCTGTCTCGATTAAGCAGCTGTGGGCAGTAGAGCCAAAAAGAAAGAGATACCTCAGGATCCCGCTCACCCAATGAAAGAGGCTATAAAGGAAGAGAAAGCAGAGAGACCCTTCAAGGAATGGATTAACATGCTCTGTCTAGTGACAGCCTAGAGCCAATGGCAATGCATTAAGGATATGTCCTGTGCTTAACTCAGTGTCTGTAATACAGCATGGCAGCCTTAAAACTGAGAGACCTCTCTGTAATATTATCAGTACCACCTGCCTTTCCTAAGTAGAGTTAGCCACTTCCTAATCAGTGAGGCTAATCAAATTAATTCTCTATTTCTGAGTAAGGAAGCCATTCTCAGTAGAGGATTTCCATATTCTTTATACTCACAAGTAACAGATGCTCCAACAATTTTTTTGAAAATTGAATTTTCTTATGCATGAGGCATATGTGTGGGATCTCTCCTATTGGATCTCTCTACTGAGTATGTTCACATGGAAACATGTCCTGTACCTGCAATAATCATGTTCATGGTTTTCAGTCATGTTTCATCCGTGTCTCATTTATCTTCTCACATCAGATCAGTAGTAATAATCCCATGCTTTTCATTAATTCAAAGAGACAAAAAACATTCCATTTGATTCTCTGGATTAATTCTTACTCAGAAAAAAAATGTTGCTTTAAAGCCTCTTTCCCAGTCTACCATGAAATGAATCTCACAGAATCTATCTAAAATATCTTCAGTGAATGAGGAGAATTCCTATCTATTCTTGTATTCCATCTTGAAAATTACCTCTTCAGCACTGTTTCTATGTCTTAGTGACATATTCTCTCATTAAAAATGTTTATAAAAACTATAGACTATGTTTAATAAAAAAGCAGAACTGCAAAATGTATATAAAACATGATGACAACTATATATGTATGCATGTGTATGTATATAGATATGTGTGTGTATATATACATATTCACAAACTTGCAAAGAAAAAAATACAAAAATTCATCAAAATTGTTTCATTTGAAAAATGACTGTCAATAATTTTTTCTTCATTTTCACACTTTTCTGAAAGAGCATATAATACTTTCAATAATAAAAAACTAAACATATATGTTGCAGAATGCTAATTTACAAGCCAGGGAACAACCAAACCTTCTTGACAATTTGGTGCTCTGCTTGGGTAGTTTGTCTTTACTAACACATATGAACACAGATACATACTTAATATAATCAGGCAGGAGTATACAGAGTGATTTTTAATGTAAATTAAATCAAATAAACTCTTGCTTAAAATCCTCTGATGATTTCTCATCTGAATTAGAATAAAGTCAAAAAAGTCAAAACTCTTTACCCAGATTTACAAAGCTCAATAAAATTTGGCCCCTAACTACCTCTTTGACCTCAACCTCTAACACTTCCCCAACTCACTATAGGGCAGCCCCTCTGCCTTAGTGCCCCAAAGTGAACTGAAACTTCACTTTGCCTAACACAGATATCTTCATGTGGCTAGCCCCTTCCTGTCATTAGGTCTCAACTCAAATGTCACCTTCCCAGGGAGGCCCTCCTTGACTATGCAATGTAATTTTCCGTCTATTTCTTGCCCCCATCACTCATTTCCATTACTTTTACATTTTTTCTACATAGATTTTATCACTATCAAAACTTCTTGTTTATTTCTTTACTTGCTATTGTCTCCCTTACTAGAATGAAAAATGTTTACCACTGTATCCTCCTCACTTAAAATAATATCCAATATATAGCAAGAAAACAGTAAATATAAGTTGAAGGGATGATTACCTAAGAAAAGGAGTGATAAGAATAGTAGCTGTCCATTGTACCAATATTGGCTTAGGACTCTCTTTACAAACATACACAGATGGTTTAGTCTTCCAATTTCATGGCAACAATGCAGCTGATATAAATTAATATATATGCAAATAAATATAAATACTTCTGAATAAACCCAAGACATGAAGAAACATTCACAGGAGAGGATAAGAATATAAGGGTTTGGTTGATTTACGGACAGTAGGGAATAAGGGAAGGGAATTTGAGTTCGATGAGAGAAATAAAAAGATGAGAGTTTGGGTGATGATAGATGACCTGAGAGAACGGGCATCTAGTGGTGGCTGAGGCATCATGAGATTAGTCCATAAAGTCTCCTTGCAGAGGGTGAATACTTGGTTCCATGCTCTAGTCTGCAATATGCCAGGCAGCTTCTTACTCAGATAGCCCCCAAAGGAATGGCTGCAATTAGGGCATTTATAATCCTCAATTAAAGGATTCTTTCTTTAAGTCTATTAAACTGTTATATTGACTGTATTATGATATGTTTTCTTCTACAGCAACATTTCATTAAGCAGAATAAAATGAAAAAGGAAATAGAACGATGTAACTTATTTCTTATAGTCCACAAGGCCTAGGTTCTTCCAAATGCTGGACAATGATCAGTGTCCCCAGAATTTATCCTGTCATGAGCCCCAATATCAAGGTATCAATAGAGCTATTTAAAACTAGTAAAAAACAAATTCATTTTAAAAATCCAGTAAAGAGGAAGTATATAAGAATATATTTTAAAGTGACTATACATATGGAAAAAGAACTATGAAAGCAAGTTAGAATTAAGAAATTGTAACGTTCATGTTGAAAAGTTAATATGAAATAAAATTCTGAAATTAAAAGACAGACAAAATTGGCAAGCCCTTTGATATTACCTTTTCTATTTTTTTGAGGAACAAAACAAAATAATCTCCAACAGAAGCACTTCTGATATGCCAAGCTGTTTCTGAGGTTATCTTAAACATATAAGAACTGTCTAAGTATTTATAATCCTCTTGTACTGGTTGGCCAAAAAGTTCGTTCGGGCTTTTCTGTAAGCTATGAAAAACCCGGATGAACTTTTTGGCCAACCCAATATATAGATGAAGTAATTGAGGCATTAAAATGAACCAGCCTTATTAACTGTATCTAAGAAGTTATATAAATACTTGTCTTTGAAATGTTCTGACCTGAGAAAATCTAAAGATTACATTAAGAAATGTAATGAAATGAAATATATACTGGTTTCTAAGCTAACTATATGTTGCTAAAGCATAAAACAATTTAAGAGTAAATTACAAACTTGATTATCATAAAATGATCAGCCCCTAAAATAATAAATTTTCAATGTATTTTAGGTAGCCAGCTGTCCACTTGTTGCAATGAACAACAGCTCATCAAAGGTGTATAATATTCTATAATTTCTTCTCCACATTCAGGTAACAATCTTCCACCTTGTATTCCTATCATCACTATATGTTTGAAAAATCAATATACCACTTGCAGCCAAAGATTACAAATGCAACCTACATTCCCCTTTTTCATTTCTTTTTTCTTCTCCATCTACCCTACCATTTCCCTTTCATTATTACCCACCTATTATTTCCTCTCCCTTTTCACTTGTTCTCTCCCTAAAGTCCTATGTATCCCCTTCATGACCAACCCCAGCCTCTCACCCTTGCACGCAGTAAGAAGCAATTTTTTTCTCACTTTTCTAATATGTTAAGCTACTAGCAAGAGGCTGCAGGGGCTGACTGACACAATTAGGCTGAGTGCAAAACCATCCTAGAAAGCTGGGTTTGGTAAGAAGCAGGAGAACAGGGGAAAGAGGCACATGGAGAAGGGAATATCACTGACCTAGTCTGAGCAGGGCTGGATTGCAGAGTCTCACAGAAGAGTTGTGGTGCATTATCATACCTAGACACAAACATGTCAGAAATAAAGAAAAGAATAAGGCTGGTGATATCTTTCATCTATTTATGGTTGTTTCTCCCTTCCAGTATAAAATACATATTGATCATTACTAGGATATAAAAAGATAATGGATACCACTTTTTCTTTTAACAAGTTTCCTTATAATTCCTATTAATTTTACCTGTTTTCAGAATGTAGAAGCCTAGTAAGTAGAACCAAATCTCACTTTGGACACAGAATTAAAGCAAGAAATAGAACTCCTTCTAGAAGTTCATTCAAATTAAATAGAGCTTCATCTTCACTGCTAAGGTAACTGTAAGAAGTATAATGGATAAAATATTTGTTGATGGGGGCTTCCCTGGTGGCGCAGTGGTTGAGAGTCTGCCTCCCGATGCAGGGGACACAGGTTCGTGCCCCGGTCCGAGAAGATCCCACATGCCGCGGAGCGGCTGGGCCCATGAGCCATGGCTGCTGAGCCTGCGCATCCGGAGCCTGTGCTCCGCAATGGGAGAGGCCACAACAGTGAGAGGCCCGCGAACAGAAAAAAAAAAAAAAAAAAATTGTTGACAGATGCAGAAAACAACATGATAACATTTTATTAATTCCCACTCAATGGAGATGTCATTTGCCTTTTTTTGCATTGTTGACATTTACTTATTAAGTTATTAATTAGTCCTTTTTAGAATATTTGTATCATAGAATAGTGGATAAAACAAAAAGAAAAACTGAAAACATCCTTTAGACATAATAAAGGCTAATGTTTTATATGCTAGGTTTTCTGTAGGCACCTGACATTTGTTAACTCATTTAATCCTCACAAAACAATGTAGTGTTGGAATTATGCTCATTTTACAAATGTGCAAATCAAGGCTGATTCAGAGAGGCTGGATATATTGTTAGCAAGTGATCAAGAGAGAATTAGAACTCAGATTGCCAAAGAGAATGCTTTTTATACCATTCTAGCTTATCTCCCTATAAGGACACAAAAAAATTCGGAATTCAATAAGCATGGCCTGAGTGCCTGCTGCATGCAAGGCATAAGGCAGAGCATGCTGGAGCATAAACATCTGTCAAACACAGACACTGCCTTCAGGCAGCTTACAACCTAAAAGAATAGATACTAGATAACTATATAAATAACAATATTAAACGGGAGAGATCCACAGATATCAAAAATAAGTTATTTGAATATTAAGAAAAAGGAGATTGTTTCTAGCAGGGGAGGACTGAGTAAGACTTTAGGAAGGAAAAAGCATTTGCACTGGGCCTTAACTTCTATAGATTAATAGTTTTGCACCAACTAGTTGTTCACTAACACTTGGAAGAAGTACCCATCTCACATGCCACAGAGGGTATACCTCTCATTTAGAATATAGTTTCTAAAAATCCAGAGTAGTTCTATACCAACTGTAATGTGGTTTCAGTTGCTGAAAAATGTGTTTAAGTTGAACATCTAAAATTATCTCTGAGAAATTGTGCTTTGAGCTTAAAAGTTTAGAAACTGGCACTTTAGAGACTTCTTACCTATAGGGAATACACTTTTGCCTTTTCTCTAAGTTTCCATTTTTCTCGACAGGATAAAACATTTTCTCACCTGGAAGTATTTCCAAGTAGACCCATACTGACATGGATTTCACTATCAGTGTTAGGGTTCTAATTTCTTTATTCCATAGACCAGTGGTCAGTAAACTTCAGCAAAAATCCAACTTACTGCCCATTTTCATAAACAAGGTTTTTATTAAATAAATTACAACAGAGATCATATGGCATCAAAGCCTAAAATATTCACTACTTGACCTGTACAAGAGAGAGTTTGCAGACCCATGCCACAGACGATTCATTCAGCAAATATCTATTAAGGGCTTACAAGTGTAGGTAGGTAGCTAGAGTGGGTTGCTGGCTAAATTACTGTAATTTAAAATTACTGTTTTTTGGGGGGGTTTTTCTGTGGTATGTGGGCCTCTCACTGCTGTGGCCTCTCCCGTTGCATAGCACAGCCTCCAGACATGCAGGCTCAGCGGCCATGGCTCACGGGCCTAGCCACTCCGCAGCATGTGGGATCTTCCCGGACCGGGGCACGAACCCATGTCCCCTGCATCAGCAGGCGGACTCTCAACCACTGCGCCACCAGGGGAGCCCTAAAATTACTTTTTAAATCAAGTTAAAAAGTAATTCACATTGCATTATATTCTTCATTATGATTAATTATCACAGATAAGGAAGAATTTGAACTTTTGCTATGGAAAAAATACAGCAGGTGACTCAGGATTTATTATTATTAGGAAGTGCTCTACTCTTACTGTTTCTACTACTAGTTAACATTTATTGAGCATTTACTGAGTGTTATACACTATTACAAGTACTTAATATAAGCAGTATATGTCATTTATTCCTCACTATGTCACTAGGATGTAGGTAATATTATTATCCTCATGTTACAAATGATGAAATAAAGACTCGAACTAATTTATTTCTGAGGTCCCACAGCTTGTGTCTGTTAGAGCGGGGAATTTACAGAACATGCTTTCATCCCTGGGGATATTGAAGCAGATGACTTCTTAAAAGGTATAATGGTTTATACTTTTAAAAGGGATCAAAAAATAATGGCTGCCATTTATTGAGAGGCTACTATGGGTCTGGCATTATTCTATGTGTTTTAAACACATTCTCTAACTTCCATATCACCCTATGAGGTAAGTATAAGTTCCCTCTTTTACAAATGATGAAAAAAGTATAGACAGGTTATTAGATTGACCAAAGGCATATTCCTACTAAGTTGCAAAGCTAAGATTTAAACTTAGGTCTACCTGACTCCTTTGATTATACCAAGCTGTTACCATTTTTTAAAATCCTATCCATACTTCCAGATTATATGAAAAGGAACCACATTTAAAATTAAAATGCAGATATTCAACAATGAAATATCAGGCAGGCAAAGTAATGAAAGAATAACCCATGCAATTAAACTAACAAAGAGAAAAACAGAGAAATATGAAATGGATTTCTAAATGTAAATAGAGAATCCATTCCTAATTGCAACTAAGATCAAACTCAGAATAAGCCACAAAAGAATTTTCTGGAGACACTAAAATAATCAGAAACTGTCACTAATTCTTTTCCTAATAGAACTGATGATCAACTGACATTCAGCAGTTATCTTTGACACAATCAGATATGCCCTTTTCCAAGGGAGGAAGGGCTGGGTCAACCAATTTCCACGCTTTTGTTGAAAAAACATCTGAAGATATACATGTGAATAGTACTCTTAGAAGGCATGATTGAATGATAAAGAGTTAAAAAAATAAGGAGGACCTCTGGGCTGTAGGGCCAAATAGACCCGAGATGGAATATTCACCTCTGCTAGTTCATAACTATATCACCATAAACAAGTTAATTAGCTTCTCTGCACCTCAGTTTCTTCATCTTAAAGGCTGCTTGTGAGAGATGAGGTAGGGCACCAAGCATGCCTTCTTAGAACACATCCAAACTAGGGAATTATTATTCTTCCAGTTGTAATCATTTTTTTTCTCAGGGAAGGTCTTCAAGAGAAAATATTTATTTTCTCATTTATTCCTTTTCCAAATTTGCATACAGACACCATATGTCTCTTCGGTTTGAAAAGCATGAGAGGAAATATTTGTTGTGTACCTACTACGGATGGGTAGGTTAATAGATTTTGAAAAAATGAAGAGCATTTCAGGTACTGGAAAAAGACTTATGGAAACGCTCAGAATCTGGAAAGTTGATATATGTTCCAGCTCCTGGCAATTACTCTAGTTTTCAGCATGACAGAGGGGAGAGTAACATGAGCCATATTGTAGGTAATTCTCAAACACCATGTTAATGAATTAAGATCCTGAAAAAATTAGCTAAAAACTCACTAAAAACTCAAAACTTGCAACGTGTTCCACTCTGTCAAAAAATATTCTGTGGTCATGCACTTGTCACCTCTAACTCAGCCAAATGGTTACTCCCTTTATAAGCTGATTGACCAGAAGCCTACCAACTTTACCTTCTCTGCTAAGCATAAAAGCATTCTTTCTGCAATATGACTCATGAGATTTGAAATACATTCTTACAACAGCTCTTACAAGTAAATATCCATAGCCAAAAAGTACGGAACAGGGGACTTCCCTGGTGGCACACTGGTTAAGAATCTGCCTGCCAATGCAGGGAACATGGGTTCAAGCCCTGATCCGGGAAGATTCCACATGCTGCGGAGCAATTAAGCCCATGCACCACATCTACTGAGCCTGCACTCTAGAGCCCAAGAGCCACAACTACTGAGCCCACGAGCCGCAACTACTGAAGCCCGAGCACCTAGAGCCCATGCTCTGCAACAAGAGAAGCCCGTGCACCACAACAAAGAGTAGCCCCGGCTCACCGCAACTAGAGAAAGCCAGCACACAGCAATGAAGATCCAAGACAGCAATAAATAAATAAATAAACAAATTTATTTCTTTTTTTTTTTCTTTTTCTTTTTTCTTTCTTTTTTTTTTTTTTTTCTCTTCATCACGGTGCGCGGGCCTCTCACTATCGCGGCCTCTCTTGTTGCGGAGCACAGGCTCCGGACGCGCAGGCTCAGTAGCTGTGGCTCACGGGCCTAGTTGCTCCGCGGCATGTGGGATCTTCCCAGACCAGGCAGGGCTCGAACCCGTGTCCCCTGCATTGGCAGGCAGACTCTCAACCACTGCGCCACCAGGGAAGCCCCAATAAATTTATTTTTTAAAAAGTACAGAACAGGATGTTTTCAGAAAAAAAAAACTCAAAATAAGAAAAAAAAACTCTTAGGAAGTAATGTGATACTAAAATATAAAAATCAATGAAGAATGGGAAAATAAAGTAGAGAATGAAAAACCAAAGAGAGGAAAAATGAAAGACAAAAATGATGAATGCAGATACTTCAACACCAAATTAGTAAATACTCAGGTAAAAAGAGAAGCATAAAAGTGAAGGAAGAAATAAATCAAAGAAAAAAAATAGAAAAGTATTTTCCAAAACTGAAGGACAAAATCTTGATATCAAATGGGATGACTTATGTGCACCATGACACATTTTTAAAACCCCACACCTAGACATAAACTTTTTAAAAATTTTTATTAAAGTATACTTGATATACAATGTTGTGTTAGTTTCTGCTGTGCAGCAAAGTGAATCAGTTATATATATATCCACTCTTTTTTATATTATTTTCCCATATAAGTCATTACAGAGTACTGAAAAGAGTTACCTGTGCTATACAATAGGTCCTTATTAGTTATCTATTTTATATATAGTAGTGTATATGTCAATCCCAATCTCCCAATTTATCCCTGTTCCCACCCCCGCTTTCCACCCTGGTAACCGTAAGTTTGTTTTCTACATCTGTGACTCTATCTCTGTTTTGTAAATAAGTTCATTTGTACCATTTTTTTAGATTCCACATATAAGCGATATCATATGGTATTTGTCCTTCTCTGTCTGACTGACTTCACTCAGTATGACAATCTCTAGGTCCATCCATATTGCTGCAAATGGCAATATTTCATTCTTTTTTATGGCTGAGTGATATTCCACTGTATATATGTATCACATCTTCTTTATCCATTCCTCTGTCAATGGACATATAGATTGCTTCCATCTCCTGGTTATTGTAAATAGTGCTGCAATGAACACTAGGGTGCATGTATCATTTCGAATTATGGTTTTCTCCCAATGTATATCCAGGAGTAGGATTACAGGATCATATGGTAGCTCTACTTTTAGTTTTTAAAGCAACCTCCATACTGTTCTCCTTAGTGGCTGTACCAATTTACATTCCTACCAACAGTGTAGGAGGGTTCCTTTTTCCCCACACCCTCTCTAGCACTTATGGTTTGTAGATTTTTTGATAATGGTCATTCTGACCAGTATGAGGTGATACATTGTTCTTTGATCAGAAGAATCAATATGCTCAAAATGACTATACTACCCAAAGTAATCTACAGATTGAATACAATTCCTACCAAACTACCAATGGAATTTTTTCACAGAATTAGAGCAAAAAAAATTTTTAATTTGCATTGAAACACAAAAGACTCCAAATAGCCAAAGCAATCGTGAGAAAGAAAAACAGAGCTGAAGGAATGAGGCTCCCAGACTTCAGACTATACTACAAAGCTACAGTCATCAAAACAGTATGTTAATAGATAAGCGAGAGCCTACAAGCCCTTTGGTAGGGCTAATGGCAGACTCCTGGAGGGCTCACCGAGGAGTACTTCCCAGAACTTCTGCTGCCAGTGCCCTTGTCCCCATGGTGAGCCACTGCTGCCCCCCAACAGTAGCAGCAGGAGACCCTCAAACAGTAACAGATACATCAGAAATACATCTAAACATGGAACAACTCCTACAGAATACCTACTGAACGCTGGCAAAAGACCTCAGACCTCCCAAAAGGCAAGAAACTCCCCACATACCTGGGTAGGGCAAAAGAAAAAAGAAAAAACAGAGACAAAAGGATAGGGACGGGACCTGCATCAGTGGGAGGGAGCCATGAAGGATGAAAGGTTTGCACACACTAGAAGCCCCTTCGTGGGCAGAGACTGCGGGTGGCGGAGCGGGGGAGCTTCGGAGCCGCGGAGGAGAGTGCAGCAACAGGGGTGCAGAGGGCAAAGCGGAGAAATTTCCGTACAGAGGATCAGTGTCAACCAGCACTCAATAGCGCGAGAGGCTTGTCTGCTCAACCGCCGGGGCAGGCGAGGCTGGGAGCTGAGGCTCGGGCTTCAGTCGGAGTGCAGGGAGAGGACTGGCGGCGTGAACACAGCCTGAAGGGGTTAGTGCACCACGGCTAGCTGGGAGGGAGTCCGGGAAAAAGTCTGGACCTGCCGAAGAGGCAAGAGACTTTTTCTTCCCTCTTTGTTTCCTGGTGCGCGAGGAGAGGGGATTAAGAGCACTGCCTAAAGGAGCTCCAGAGACGGGCGCGAGCTGTGGCTAACAGCGCAGACCCCAGAGATGGGCATGAGACGCTAAGGCTGCTGCTGCTGCTGCCACCAAGAAGCCTGTGTGCGAGCACAGGTTACTATCCACACCTCCCTTCCGGGGAACCTGTGCAGCCTGCCACTGCCAGGGTCCCGGGGTGCAGGGACAACTTCCCCAGGAGAACGCACGGCACGCCTCAGGCTGGTGCAACATCATGCCGTCCTCTGCCGCCGCAGGCTCACCCTGCACTCCGTGACCCTCCCTCCCCCCTCCCTGAGTGAACCAGAGCCCCCAAATAAGTGTCTCCTTTAACCCCATCCTGTCTGAGCGAAGAACAGATGCCCTCTGGCGAGCTACAGGCAGACGCAGGGCCAAATCCAAAGCTGAATCCTGGGAGCTGTGCGAGCAAAGAAGAGAAAGGGAAATCTCTCCCAGCAGCCTCAGGAGCAGCGGATTAAATCTCCACAATCAACTTAATGTACCCTGCATCTGTGGAATACCTGAATAGACAACGAATCATCCCAAATTGAGGAAGTGGACTTTGAAAGCAAGATTTATTATTTTTTCCCGTTTTCCCCTTTTTGTGAGTGTGTATGTGTATGCTTCTGTGTGAGATTTTGTCTGTATATCTTTGCTTTCACCATTGGTCCTACGGTTCTACCTGTCTGGTTTTTATTTTTTTAATTTTTAAAAAAATTTTTTTCTTAATAATTATCTTTTTATTTTAATAACTTTATTTTATTTTACCTTACTTTATTTTATTTTATTTTATCCTCTCTTTCTTTCTTTCCTTCATCCCTCCCTCCCTCCCTCCCTCCCTCCCTCTCTCTCCCTCTCTCTCTCTCTCTCTCTCTCTCTTTCTTTCTTTCTTTCTACTTTTCCTCCCTTTTATTCTGAGCCATGTGGATGAAACCCTCTTAGTGCTTCAGCCAGGAGTCAGTGCTCTGCCTCTGAGGTGGGAGAGCCAACTTCAGGACATTGTTCCACAAGAGACCTCCCAGCTCCACGTAATATCAAATGGCGAAAATTTCCCAGAGATCTCCATCTCAACACCAACACCCAGCTTCACTCAACGACAAGCAACCTACAGGGCTGGACACCCTATGCCAAATAATTAGCAAGACAGGAACACAATACCACCCATTAGCAGGAAGGCTGCCTAAAATCACAGTAAGTCCACAGACACCCCAGAACACACCACAAAACGTGGACCTGCTCACAAGAAAGACAAGATTCAGCCTAATCCACCAGACCACAGGCACTAGACCCCTCCACCAGGAAGCCTACACAACCCACTGAACCAACTTTAGCCACTGGGGACAGACACCAAAAACAATGGGAACTACGAACCTGCAGCCTGCAAAAAGGAGACCCCAAACACAGTAGGATAAGCAAAATAAGAAGACAGAAAAACACACAGCAGATAAAGGAGCAAGATAAAAATGCACCAGACCTAACAAATGAAGAGGAAATAGGCAGTCTACCTGAAAAACAATTCAGAATAATGATAGTAAAGATGATCCAAAATCTTGGAAATAGAATAGAGAAAATGCAAGAAACATTTAACAAGGACCTAGAAGAACTAAAGATGAAACAAGCAATGATGAAAAACACAATAAATGAAATTAAAAATACTCTAGAAGGGATCAATAGCAGAAAAACTGAGGCAGAAGAATGGATAAGTGACCTAGAGATAAAATAGTGGAAATAACTGCTGCAGAGCAGAATAAAGAATAAAGAATGAAAAGAACTGAGGACACAGACTTCTGGGACAACATTAAACACATCAACACTCGAATTATAGCGGTTCCAGAAGAAGAAGAGAAAAAGAAAGGGATTGAGAAAATATTTGAAGAGATTATAATTGAAAACTTCCCTAATATGGGAAAGGGAATAGTTAATCAAGTCCAGGAAGCACAGAGTCCCATACAGGATAAATCCAAGGAGAAACACGCCAAGACACATATTAATCAAACTGTCAATAATTAAATACAAAGAAAACATATTAAAAGCAGCAAGGGAGAAACAACAAATAACACACAAGGGAATCCCAATAAGGTTAACAGCAGATCTTCCAGCAGAAACTCTGCAAGCCAGAAGGGACTGGCAGGACATATTTAAAGTGATGAAGCTGAAAAATTACTGTACCCAGCAAGGATCTCATTCAGGTTTGATGGAGATATTAAAACCTTTACAAACAAGCAAAAGCTGAAAGACTTCAGCACCACCAAACCAGCTTTACAACTTATGTTAAAGGATCTTCTCTAGGCAAGAAACACAGGAGAAGGAAAAGACCTATAATAACGAACCCAAAACAATTGAGAAAATGGGAATAGGAACATACATATCGATAATTACCTTAAATGTCAATGGAATAAATGCTCCCACCAAAAGACACAGACTGGCTGAATGGATACAAAAACAAGACCCATATATATGCTGCCTACAAGAGACCCACTTCAGACATAGAGACACATACAGACTGAAAGTGAGGGGATGGAAAAAGATATTCCATGCAAATGGAAACCAAAAGAAAGCTGGAGAAGCAATTCCCATATCAGACAAAATAGACCTTAAAATAAAGACTATTACAAGAGACAAAGAAGGACACTACATAATGATCAAGGGATCGATCCAAGAAGAACATGAAACAATTGTAAATATTTATGCACCCAACATAGGAGCACCTCAATACATAAGGCAAATACTAACAGCCATAAAAGGGTTAATCAGCAGTAACACATTCATAGTAGGGGACTTTAACACCCCACTTTCACCAATGGACAGATCATCCAAAATGAAAATAAATAAGGAAACAAGAGCCTTAAATGATACATTAAACAAGATGGACTTAACTGATATTTATAGGACATTTCATACAAAAACAACAGAATATACATTTTCCTCAAGTTCTTATGGAACATTCTCCAGGATAGTTCATATCTTGGGTCACAAATCAAGCCTTGGTAAATTTAAGAAAATTGAAATTGTATCAAGTATCTTTTCCGACCACAACTCTATGAGACTAGATATCAATTACAGGAAAAGATCCGTAAAAAATACAAACACATGGAGGCTAAAAAATACACTACTTAAAAACGAACTGATCACTGAAGAAATCAAAGAGAAATTCAAAAAATACCTAGAAACAAATGACAATGGAGACACGATGACCCAAAACCTATGGGATGCAGCAAAAGCAGTTCTAAGAGGGAAGTTTATAGCAATACAATCCTACCTGGAGAAACAGGAAACATCTCGAATAAACAACCTAACCTTGTACCTAAGTCAATTAGAGAAAGAAGAACAAAAAAATCCCAAAGTTAGCGGAAGGAAAGTAATCATAAAGATCAGAAATAAATGAAAAAGAAATGAAGGACATGATAGCAAAGATCAATAAAACTAAAAGCTGGTTCTTTGAGAAGATAAACAAAATTGATAAACCATTAGCCAGACTCATCAAGAAACAGGGAGAAGACTCAAATCAATAGAATTAGAAATGAAAACGGAGAAGAAACAACTGACACTGCAGAAATACAAAAGATCATGAGAGATTACTACAAGCAACTCTATGCCAATAAAATGGACAACCTGGAAGAAATGGACAAATTCTTAGAAATGCACAAACTGCCAAGACTGAATCATGGAGAAACAGAAAATATGAACAGACCAATACCAAGCACTGAAACTGAAACTGTGATTACAAACCTTCCAACAAACAAAAGCCCAGGACCAGATGGCTTCACAGGCGAATTCTATATCAAACATTTAGAGAAGAGCTAACACCTATCCTTCTCAAACTCTTCCAAAATATAGCAGAGGGAGGAACACTCCCAAACTCATTCTACAAGGCCACCATCACCCTGATACCAAAACCAGACAAGGATGTCACAAAGAAAAAAACTACAGGTCAATATCACTGATGAACATAGATGCAAAAATCCTTAACAAAATACTAGCAAACAGAATCCAACAGCACATTAAAAGGATCATACACCATGATCAAGTGGGGTTTATCCCAGGAATGCAAGGATTCTTCAATATACACAAATTAGTCAATGTGATACACCATATTAACAAATTGAAGGAGAAAATCCATATGGTCATCTCAATAGATGCAGAGAAAGCTTTCAACAAAATTCAACACCCACTTATGATAAAAACCCCGCAGAAAGTAAGCATAGAGTGAACTTTCCTCAACATAATAAAGATATGACAAACCCACAGCCAACATCGTCCTCAATGGTGAAAAACTGAAAGCATTTCCACTAAGATCAGGAACAAGACAATGTTGCCCACTCTCACCACTCTTATTCAACATAGTTTTGGAAGTTTTAGCCACAGCAATCTGAGAAGAAAAGGAAATAAAAGGAATCCAAATCGGAAAAGAAGAAGTAAAGCTGTCACTGTTTGCAGATGACATGATACTATTCATAGAGAATCCTGAAGATGCTACCAGAAAACTACTAGAGCTAATCAATGAATTTGGTAAAGTAGCAGGATACAAAATTAATGCACAGAAATCTCTGGCCTTCCTATATACTAATGATGAAAAGTCTGAAAATGAAATCAAGAAAACACTCCCATTTACCATTGCAACAAAAAGAATAAAATATCTAGGAATAAACCTACCTAAGGAGACAAAACACCTGTATGCAGAAAATTTTAAGACACTCACAAAAGAAATTAAAGATGATACAAATAGATGGCGAGATATACCATGTTCTTGGATTGGAAGAATCAACAGTGTGAAAATGACTCTACTACCCAAAGGAATCTACAGATTCAGTGCAATCCCTATCAAACTACCACTGGCATATTTCACAGAACTAGAACAAAAAATTTTACAATTTGTATGGGATCACAAAAGACCCCGAATAGCCAAAGCAATCTTGAAATGAAAAACGGAGATGGAGGAATCAGGCTCCCTGACTTCAGACTATACTACAAAGCTACAGTAATCAAGACAGTATGGTACTGGCACAAAAACAGAAATACAGATCAATGGAACAGGATAGAAAGCCCAGAGATAAACCCATGTACATATGGTCACCTTATCTTTGATAAAGGAG
Organism: Tursiops truncatus; assembly: GCF_011762595.2. Taxonomy (NCBI): domain Eukaryota; kingdom Metazoa; phylum Chordata; class Mammalia; order Artiodactyla; family Delphinidae; genus Tursiops; species Tursiops truncatus. The sequence continues at coordinate 21,671,822 of NC_047044.1, read as the reverse complement.
GCAGGAATGTACAGTGCAGAAAGGACAGCCTCTTCAATAAGTGGTGCTGGGAAAACCAGACAGGTACATGTAAAAGTATGAGATTAGATCACTCCCTAACACCATACACAAAAATAAGCTCAAAATGGATTAAAGACGTAAATGTAAGGCAAGAAACTATCAAACTCTTAGAGGAAAACACAGGCAGAACACTCTATGACATAAATCACAGCAAGATCCTTTTTGACCCACCTCCTAGAGATATGGAAATAAAAACAAAAATAAACAAATGGGACCTAACGAAACTTCAAAGCTTTTGCATAGCAAAGGAAACCATAAAGAAGACCAAAAGACAACCCTCAGAACGGGAGAAAATATTTGCAAATGAAGCAACTGACAAAGGATTAATCTCCAATTTTACAAGCAGCTCATGCAGCTCAATAACAAAAAAACAAACAACCCAATCCAAAAATGGGCAGAAGACCTAAATAAACATTTCTCCAAAGAAGATATACAGACTGCAAACAAACACATGAAAGAATGCTCAACATCAATGCAAATCAAAATGCAAATCAAAACTACAATGAGATATCATCTCACACCAGTCAGAACAGCCATGATCAAAAAATCTAGAAACAATAAATGCTGGAGAGGGTGTGGAGAAAAGGGAACACTCTTGCACTGCTGGTGGGAATGTGAATTGGTACAGCCACTATGTAGAACAGTATGGAGGTTCTTTAAAAAACTACAAACAGAGCTACCATATGACCCAGAAATCCCACTACTGGGCATATACCCTGAGAAAACCATAATTCAAAAAGAGTCATGTACCAAAATGTTCATTGCAGCTCTATTTACAATAGCCAGGAGACAGAAACAATCTAAGTGTCCATCATCGGATTAATGGATAAGAAAATGTGGCACATATATACAATGGAATATTACTCAGCCATAAAAAGAAACGAAATTGAGCTATTTGTAATGAGGTGGATGGACCTAGAGTCTGTCATACAGAGTGAAGTAAGTCAGAAAGAGAAAGACAAATACCGTATGCTAACACATATATATGGAATTTAAGAAAAAAAAATGTCATGAAGAACGTAAGGGTAAGACAGGAATAAAGACACAGACCTACTAGAGAATGGACGTGAGGACATGGGGAGGGGGAAGGGTAAGCTGTGACAAAGTGAGAGAGTGGCATGGACATATATACACTACCAAACGTAAAATAGATAGCTAGTGGGAAGCAGCCACATAGCACAGGGAGATCAGCTCGGTGCTTTGTGACCACCTAGAGGGGTCGGATAGGGAGGGTGGGAGGGAGGGAGACGCAAGAGGGTAGAGATATGGGAACATATGTATATGTATATGTATAACTGATTGACTTTGTTATAAAGCAGAAACTAACACACCATTGTAAGGCAATTATACTCCAATAAAGATGTAAAAAAAATAGATAAGAAACAAGGATGTAGTATATAGCACAGGGAACTATTTATATTTTTAGTGGGATGTGATAATAAAAAATAAAAGAAGCTTCAATTTGAAAACAAAAAACAAAAAACAGTATGATACTGGCACAAAAACAGAAATATAGATCTATGGAACAGGACAGAAAGCCCAGAGATAAACTCATGCACATATGGTCACCTAATCTATGACAAAGGAGGCAAGAATATACAATGAAGAAAAGTCAGTTTCTTCAATAAGTGGTGCTGGGAAAACTGGACAGCTACATATAAAGAATGAAATTAGAATACTCTGTAACACCATACACAAAAATAAACTCAAAATGGATTAAGACCTAAATGTAAGGCCAGACACTATAAAACTCTTAGAGGAAAACATAGGTGGAACACTCTATGACATAAATCACAGCAAGATCCTTTTTGACCCACCTCCTAAAGAAATGGAAATAAAAACAAAAGTAAACAAATGGGACCTAATGAAACTTAAAAGCTTTTGCACAGCAAAGGAAACCATAAACAAGATGAAAAGACAACCCTCAGAATGGGAGAAAATATTTCCAAATGAAGTAACTGACAAAGGATTTATCTCCAAAATATACAAGCGGCTCATGCAGCTCAATATCAAAAAAGCAAACAACCCAATCAAAAAATGGGCAGAGGGCTTCCCTGCTGGCGCAGTGGTTGAGAGTCCGCCTGCCAATGTGGGGGACATGGGTTCGTGCCCCAGTCTGGGAGGATCCCACATGCTGCGGAGCAGCTGGGCCCATGAGCCATGGCTGCTGAGCCTGCGCTGAGTCTGCTCCACAACGGGAGAGGCCACAGTGGTGAGAGGCCCGCGTACCGCAAAAAAAAAAAGTGGATGGAAGACCTAAATAGACATTTATCCAAAGAAGATATACAGATTGCAACAAACACTTGAAAGGATGCTCAACGTGACTAATCATTAGAGAAATGCAAATCAAAACTACAATGAGGTATCACCTCACACCAGTCAGAATGGCCATCATCAAAAAATCTACAAACAATAAATGCTGGAGAGGGTGTGGAGAAAAGGGATCCCTCTTGCATTGTTGGTGGGAATGTAAATTGATACAGCCACTATGGAGAACAGTATGGAGGTTCCTATAAAATCTAAAAATAGAACTACCATATGACCCAGCAATCCCACTACTGGGCATATACCCTGAAAAAAATCATAATTCAAAAAGAGTCATGTAGCACAATGTTCACTGCAGCTCTATTTACAATGGCCAGCACATGGAAGCAACCTAAGTGTCCATCAACAGATGAACAGATAAAGAAGATGTGGCACATATATACAATGGAATATTACTCAGCCATAAAAAGAAATGAAACTGTGTTATCTGTAGTGAGGTGGATGGACCTAGAGTCTATCATACAGAGTGAAGTAAGTCAGAAACAGAAAAACAAATACCGTATGCTAACACATGTATATGGAATCTAAAAACAACAAAAAAGAAAAGGTTCTGAAGATCCTAGGGGCAGGACAGGAATAAAGATGCAGATGTAGAGAATGGACTACAGGACGTCGGGAGGAAAAGGGTAAGCTAGGATGAAGTGAGAGAATGGCATGGACATATATACACTACCAAATATAAAATATTTAGCTAGTGGGAAGCAGCCACACAGCACAGGGTGATCAGCTTGGTGCTCTGTGACCACCTAGAGGGGTGGGAGGGAGACACAGAGAGAGGAGATATGGGGATATATGAATACGTATAGCTGATTCACTTTGTTATACAGCAGAAACTAACACACCATTTTAAAGCAATTGTAGTCCAATAAAGATGTTAAAACTAAAAAGAAAAAAAAAGATAACAATCAAATGTTTAAAATGGATACAGGACTTGAATAGAGATTCTTCAAAGAAGATATACAAATGACCAACAAGCATATGAAAATATGCTCAACATCACTTAATTGTTAGAGAAATGCAAATTAACATTACAATGAAATGTCACCTGAAGCCCATTAGAGTAGCTACTATCAAAAAAAAAAAAAAACAGAAAATAACAAGTGTTGATGAGAATGTGGAGAAATTGGAACACTTGTGCATTGCTGGTGGAAATGAATGATGTGCAGAACTATAGAAAACAGTCTGGTGGTTCCTCGAAAAATTAAAACTAGAATTTCCATATGATCCAGAAATTTCACTACTGTGTATTTATCCGAAGAACTTAAAGTAGGATCTCAAAGAGGTATTTGCACATCCATATTCACAGAAGCATTATTCACAAGACCCAAAAGGTGGAAACCACCCAAGAATCCATCAGTGGATGAATGGATAACAAAATGTGGTACACAGATACAATGGAATATTACTCAGCTGTAAAAAGGAAGGAAATTCTAAAACATGCTATAATGTGGATAAACCTTCAGGACATTATGCTAAGTAAAACAGCCAGTCACAAAAAGACAAATACTGATATGATCCCACTTAAGTGAGGTAGAGCAGTCAAAATCAAGAGATAGAAAGTAGAGTGGTGGTATACTTTAAAATGGTTACTATATTAAATGTGTATTTAACCACAATTTTTTTTTAAGTTCAACAGGGAAATGTACGCAAATGTAACATTTAAAATCAATAGAGAGGGACTTCTCTGGTGGCGCAGTGGTTAAGAATCCACCTGCCAATGCAAGGGACATGGGTTCGAGCCCTGGTCTGGGAAGATCCCACATGCCATGGCGCAACTAAGCCCATATGCCACAGCTACTGAGCCTGCACTCTACAGCCCGCAAGCCACAACTACTGAGTCCACGTGCCACAACTACTGAAGCCCATGTGCCTAGAGCCCGTGCTCCACAACAAGAGAAGCCACTGCAGTGAGAAGCCTGAGAACCACAACGAAGAGTAGCCCCTGCTCGCCACAACTAGAGAGAAAGCCTGCGCACAGCAACGAAGACCCAACGCAGCCAAAAAAAAAAAAATCAATTGAGAAAGGCTGGACTATTCAATGAATGGTGCTGGTACAACTGATCATTAATTTGGGAGCGGGAAGGAACCCAGGATAAATTACAGAATTAAAAATACACACTGTATATATATATATATATATATATATATATATGCATATATACTTATACACATTATACGTTTACATTATTATACATTTACAGCCATACCTCATTTTATTGCGATGCACGTAACTGTGCTCACAGATTTTGTACCAATTCAAAGTTTCTGGCAACCCTGCAATGAATAAGTCTATAACTGCCTTTGTTCCAAAGCATTTGCTCACTTCATGTCTCCATGTCACATTTTGATAATTCACAATATTTCAAACTTTTTCATTATTATTATATTGTGGTGATCTGTGATCAGTGATCTTTGATGTTACTATTGTAATTGTTTGGGAGCTCCATGAACAGTGCCCAAGTAAAAAGGAAAACAGTGGATAAATGTGTGTGTTCCGACTGCTCCACCAACCAGCCTTTCTATTCCTCTCCTCAGGCCTCCTTTTTCCATGACACAACAATATTGAAATTATGCCAATTAATAACTCTACAGTGGCCTATAAGTGTTCAAGTGAAAGGAAGAGTCGCATGTTATCTCACTTTAAATCAAAGCCTAGAAACAATTAAGCTTAGTGAGGAAGACACCCTGAACGCTGAGACAGTCCAAAAGCTAGGGCTCTTGCGCCAATCAGCCAAGTTGTGAATGCCAAGGAAAAGCCCTTGAAGAAAATTTAAAGTGCTACTGCAGTGAACATACAAATGAGAAAGTGAAACAGCCTTATTGCTGATGTAGAGAGTTTCAGTGGTCTGGACAGAAGACTAAACCAGCCACAACATTTCCTTAAGCCAAAGCCTAATCCAGAGCAAGTCCCTAACTCTCTTCAATGCTATGAAAGCCGAGAGTGATAAGTAAACTGCAGAAGAAAAGTTTAAGGCTAGCAGAAATTGGTTCATGCGGTTTAGGGAAAGAAGCTGTCTCCAAAATATAAAAGTGTAAGGTGGGGCTTCCCTGGTGGCGCAGTGGTTGGGAGTCCGCCTGCCGATGCAGGGGACACGGGTTCGGGCCCCGGTCCGAGAAAATCCCACACGCCGTGGAGCGGCTGGACCCTGAGCCATGGCCGCTGGGCCTGCGCGTCTGGAGCCTGTGCTCCGCGGCGTGAGGGGCCACGGCAGTGGGAGGCCCGCGTGCTGGAAAAAAAAAAAAAATTAAAGAAAAGTGTAAGGTGAAGAAGCAAGTGTTGATGCAGAAGCTGCATCAAGTTATTCAGAAGATCTAGCTAAGATAATTAATAAAGGTAGCTATACTAAACAACAGATTTTCGATTTAGAGAAACAGCCTTATATTGGAAGAAGAAGACTTTCATAGGTAAAGAGCAGTCAATGCCTGGCTTCAAAGCACCAAAGGACAGGCTGACTCTCATATTAGGAACTAATGCAGCTGGTGACTTCAAGTTGAAGCCAATGCTCACTTAACATTCTTAAAATCCTAGGGCCCTAAAGAATTATGCTAAATCTACTCTGTCTATGCTCTAAAAATGGAAAAACAAATCCTGGATGACAGTCCATCTGCTTACAACATGGTTTACTGAATATTTTAAGTCCACTGTTGATATTATTCAGAAAAAATAAAAATTCTTTTCAAGATATTACTGACAAGCACCTGATCACCCATGAGCTCCGATAGAGATGTACAAGATTCATGTTGATTTCATGCCTGCTAACACAATATTCATTCTGCAGCCCATGGATCAAGGAGTCATTTTGACTTTCAAGTATTACAATTTAAGAAATACATTTGTAAGGCTAAGCTGTCATAGATTATGATTCCTCTGATGCATCTGGGCAGTCAATTGAAAACCTTCAGGAAAGGATTCACCATTCTAGATGCCACTAAGAACATTTATGATTCATGGGAAGAGGTCAAAATATTAACATTAACAAGAGTTTCGAAGAAGTTGATTTCAATCCTCATGAATGACTTTTGAGGAGTTTAAGACTTCAGTGGAGGAAGTAACTGCAGATGTGGTAGAAACTGCAAGAGAACAAGAATTAGGAGTGAAGCCTGAAGATGTGACTGAATTGCTGCAGTCTCATGATAAAACTTTAATGGATGAGGAGATGCTTCTTACGAATGAGCAAAGAGAGTGGTTTCTTGAGATGGAATCTACTCCTGGTGAAGATGCTGTAAAGATTATTAAAATGACAACAGGATTTCAAATATTACATAAACTTATTAGTTGATAGAGCAGCTGCAGGGTTTGAGAGGATTGACTCCAATTTTGAAAGAAGTTTTACTGTGGGTAAAATGCTATCAAACATCCTTGCATGCTACAGGGAAATCATTCATGAAAGGAAGAGTCAGTTGATGCAGCGAACTTCATTATGATCTTATGTTAAGAAATTGGCACGGCCACCCCAACCTGCAGCAAATACTACCCTGATGAGTCAGCAGCCATTGACATTGAGGCAAAATCCTCCACCAGCAAAAAGATTGTAACTCTCTGAAGACTCAGATCAGATGATGGATAGTTTTTAGCAATAAAGTATTTTTATTGAAGTATAATTGACTTACAATATTATATTAGTTTCAGCTGTATGACACAGTGATTCAATATTTTTATGTATTACAAAACGATCACCACAATAAGTCGTTACCACCTAACACCATACCAATTTATTAGTGTTATCGACTATATTCCCTATGATGCACATTACAACCCCATGACTTATAACTGGAAGACTGTACTTCTTAACCTCTCTTCCTATTTCACTCAGCCCTTCACCCCCTCCTTTCTGGAAACCGCCAGTTTGTTCTCTGTATCTATGAATCTGTTTATATTTTCTCATTCATTTACATTCAATGGTATTTATCTTTCTTTACCTGACATTTTTCTTAGCATGATACCCTCTAGGTCCATCCACGGTGTCACAAACAGCAAGAATATTTTTATGGCTGAGTAATATTCCATTGTGTATGTATATACCACACCTTCTTATCCATTCATCCATTGATAGTCACTTAGGCTGCTTCCATATGTTGGCTATTATAAATAATGCTGCAATGAACATAAGGGTGCATATATCTTTTCAAACTACTGTTTTCATTTTCTTCAGATAAATACCCAGGAGTAGATTTGCTGGATTGTCTGTTAGTTCTATTTTTAATTTTTGGAGACACTGCCATACTATTTTCCATAGCAACGACAATAGTTTACATTCGCATCAGCTGTGCAGGAGGGTTCCCTTGTCTCTACATCCTAGCCAACACTGGTTATTTGTTTTTTGGGTTTTTTTTCTTGTTGTCTTTGATAACAGCCATCCTGACAGGTGTGAGCTGGTATCTCTTTGCGGTTTTGATTTGCATATCCCTGACCACTAGTGATGTTCAGCATCTTTTCATGTGCCTGTTGACTATCTGTATGCCTTCTTTGGAAAAATGTCTATTCAGATCCTCTGTCTACTTTTTAATCAAGTTGTTTGTTTTGATGTTGAGTTGAATGAGTTATTTGTATATTTTGTATATTAACCCCTTATTGGATATACCATTTGCAAATATTTTCTCCCATTCAGTAGGCTGTTTTCTTTTGTTGATAGTTTAGCTCACTGTGCAAAAGCTTTTTAGTTCAATGTAGTCCCATTTGTTTATTTTTGCTTTTACCTCCCTTGCCTGAGGAGACATAACCAAAAAAATATTGCTAAGACTGATGTCAAAGAGCATACTGTCTATGTTTTCTTGTAGCAGTTTTATGGTTTCAGGTCTTGTATTTAAGTCTTTAATCTATTTTGAGGGGTTTTTTTTGTATATGGTGTGAGAAAGTATTCCAGTTTGATTCTTTTGCATGTAGCTGTCCAGTTTTCCCAACACCATTTATTGAAGAGGCTGTCTTTTCCCCATTGTATGTTCTTGCCTCATTTGTCAGAGATTAATTGATCATATAAGTGTGGGTTTATTTCTGGGATCTCTATTTCGTTCCATTGATCTATGTGTCTGTTTTTGCACCAGTACAATATTATTTTGATTACTATAGCTTTGTAGTATAGTTTGAAATGAGGGAGCATGATACCTCCAGCTTTGTTCTTTCTCAAGATTGTTTTGGCTGCTCAGGATCTTTTGTGTTTCCATAAAAATTTTAGAATTATTTGTTCTAGTTCTGTGAAAAATGCCATGGGTATTTTGACAGAGATTGCATTGAATCTGTAGATTGCCTTTGGAGGTGTGGTTATTTTAACAATATTAATTCTTCCAGTCCATATGCACAGTGTATCTTTCCATTATTTTGTGTCATCTTCAATTTCTTTCAGCAGAGGCTTATAGTTTTCTGAACAGCAGGTCTTTTACCTCCTTGGTTGGATTTATTCCTAGGTATTTTATTCTTATTGATGCAATTCTAAATGGGACTGCTTCCTTAATTTCTCTTTCTGATAGTCCATTGTTGGTGTATAGAAACAACATATTTTTGTATATCAATTGTTTATCATGTAACTTTACAGAATTCATTTATTATATCTAACAGTTTTTTGGTGGCAACTTTAGGATTTCTACATATAGTATCATGTCATCTGCAAACAGTGAGAATTGGTTGTTGTTTTGGGGGGGTTTTGTTTTATTTTGTTTTTAGGCCACGCCATGCAGCTTGCAGGATCCTAGTTCCCCGACTAGAGATTGAACTTGTGCCCCTGGCAGTGGAAGTGCAGAGTCCTAACCACTAGACTGCAAGTGAATTCCCAGTGAGAGCTTTATTTCTTCCCCTTTCAATTTGGATTCCTTTTATTTTTCTTTTCTGATTCTTGTGGCTAGGACTTCCAAAACTATGCTGAATAAAAGTGGTAAGTGTGTTCATCCTCGTCTTGTTCCTGATCTTAAAGGAACTGCTTTCTGCTTTTCAGCATTGAGTATGGTGCTGTTTATGACAATTTAGGTATTTTCTAAGACAAAATAGGTTTTCTGTACCATATCAGTTACTTATAAGCCCTACTGGAAGAATCTTTAATAGTCACGTTTATGTTCAAGGCAATCTAGGCTTTTTCTATCATGCTACTCAAAATTATTCCAGCTCCTACCCACTGTCCAACTCCAAAGCCACTTCCACATTTTAGTGTATTTGTTACAGCAGCATCCCACTTCTAGGTACCAAAATGTGTGTTAGTTTCCCAGGGCTGCTATAACAAATTATCACAAACTCAGTAGCTTAAAACAACAGAAATTTATTCTCTTATAGTTCTGAATGTCAAAAGTCCAAAATGATTCTCACAGGGCTAAAATCAAGATATTGGTGGGGCTGGATCCTCTAGGGGAGAATGCATTTCCTACTTTTCAGCCAACTACATTCCTTGGTTCATGGCCACATCACTTCAACCTCTGTATCCATCATCACATATCCTTCTCTGACTTTGACCCTCTATCCTTTTTCTTTTTTAAATATTTATTTATTTACTTACTTATTTATTTTGGCTGCACTGGGTCTTTGTTGTGGCACAGGGGATCTTCATTGCAGCAGGTGGGATCTTTAGTTGCAGCATGAGGACTTCTTAGTTGTGGCATGTGGGCTTCTTAGTTGTGGCATGCGGGCTTCTTAGTGCAGCATGTGGACTTGTTAATTGCGGCATGCATGCGGGATCTAGTTCCCCAAGCAGGGATCAAACCCTGGCTCCCTGCATTGGGAGCACAAAGTCTTACCCACTGGATCACCATAAGGACCATTGGGCTCACACTGGGTCCACCTGAATAATCCAGGGTATCTCCCTACCTCAGGATCCTTAACTTAATCATATCTGCAAAGTCCCTTTGCCATGTAAGGTCACATATTCACAAGTTGTAAAGATTAGATATGGGCATCTTTGGAGGGAATTAATCTGCCTACTACAGCCATGTCCATTATTAACTGAATTCTGTTTAAAATGTTTAACTCATATTTTCACTTACATAGTTTTAAGCACTGCCCCCACTGAATGCTCATCTTACTGAACTAACATTTTTGCCATTTCCATATTTCAAATGTTGGTTCTTTTAAAAGTTTTGGCAAGAAGAAATTCAGCAACAGAATAAGATTATGTATTGCATCACAAATTCCCAGAGCTGTTAATATCTGAATAATTCTTTATTATTTTTGTTTGGAATATTTCCAAAGTATGTAGTAGTTTTATTACAGGGGAAAAGTTAAACCCCTATCCAAAACCGTAACTATTCTGGAGTTAAACGATACCTAAAGTATCATCTCAATGTCAAGGATGACAAATATAAGGCCCAGGGAGGTTAAATAATTTACCCAGTGACACAGACTCTTATGTAGAGGAGAAGGAACATAAATTTATTTTAAGAATGTCTAATGACTAACTATGAAAAGCTAAGAGCTGCTGCATTTACATAAAAATAATTTATTTAAAAAATTTTTTTATTGAAGTTATAGTTAATTTTCAGTTTTGTGCCAATCTCTGCTGTGCAGCAAAGTGACTCAGTAATACACACGTAGACATTCTTTTTTTATATTCTTTTCCATTATAGTTGATCACAGGATATTGAATATAGTTCCCTGTGCTCTACAGTAGGACCTTGTTGTTTACCCATTCTAAATGTAATAGTTTGCATCTACCAACCCCAGTCCATCCCTCTCCCTCCCCGCTTCCCCTTGGCAACCACAAGTCTGTTCCCTTTGTCTATGAGTCTGTTTCAGTTTTGTAGATAAGTTCATTTGTGTCATATTTTAGATTACACATATAAGTGATACCATATGGTATTTGTCTTTCTCTTTCTGACTTACTTCACTTAGTATGCTGATCTCCAGTTGTATGCATGTTGCTGTAAATGACATTATTTCATTCTTTTTTATGGCTGAACAGTATTGTGTATACGTATACAATCACAACTTCTTTATCCATTCATGTGTTGATGGACATTTAAGTTGTTTTCATGTTTTGGCTATTGTGAACAGTGCTGCTATGAACATGGGGGTGCATGTTACCTTTTGGTACAGAAACAGGCATACGGATCAATGCAACAGAATAGGGAGCCCAGAAATAAACCCACACACCTATGGTCAACTAATCCTTGACAAAGGAGGCAAGAATATAAAATGGGAAAAAGACAGTCTCTTCAGCAAGTGGTACTTGGAAAGTCGGACACCTGCATGTAAATCAATGAAGTTAGAACACACCCTCATACCATGTACAAAAATAAACTCAAAAATAAACTCAAAACATACATAAGACATGACACCATAAAACTCCTGGAAGAGAACATAGGCAAAACATTCTCTGACATAAATCGTACCAATGTTTTCTTAGGTTAGTCTCCCAAGAATTTATTAATCTCAGTTCCAGGTAGATTTTTATTTAGCCATCTGAGCTTCTTAAGTATTGAAGCAAATATTAAGATAGTTTTCTAAATACCTAGAGGAATTTAAGATAAACTTCATCAGACTCATGAAAATAGACATATTTGCCAGAACACTACACTGATACTCATAGTTACCAGGCCAAGTAAGAGAGGTTCTACTGTTGTTGGTCTAATAACTGGTTAGGAAAAAATCCTGAAAGTCCTTAGGCCCTACAAGTAATATAGCTTCTGGTTTCCCTGGAGACAAGGCAATTAGCTCAGTGGTCTAGTGGAAGCCTAAGATAAATATCTTGTAACATACGTGCACAGCATAAAAGTGTTTTTAAGAAAATCGGTATATCTTCACTTTACTTTTTAAAAAGCACCTAAATTAAATTATACTGTATCCAGTGGTACCTATTCCTTTCAACAAATACCAGAACCTCTTGGATACATTTGAAAGGTTAGTTTGATTAGTAAACGTATGTTAGGCTTATTCTTTTTGCTAATTATAAATAATGTAGACGTGAAGTGGAAATCAAAATATAAAGACTTTGGACAGGCCAGTAAGAATTGCTATTGATATGTGACTAGGCCTCTCAATAAATAAAGAATAAAATATTCATATTACCAGAAATAACCAGATACTTCAATATGAAGGGAAGAAAATGTTCATTTTTACTTACAGAACTGAAGACTCAAAAACTATGCTTTATGTGCATACGTATGTGCATGTTATGTATATTGTCATGCCAATAAAGATATTTTAATCTTACTGAATTTATAATATTTATAATAGCTGGCAAAATTTCTCAGAACTTTTTTAGTAGGCCAATTTGATAATGAGTAAAGAATAGAGCATAAATGTGATGTTTAAGGCTCTTTTCACCATGTAGTCAGGGTACAGATGTCTAGGGAAAATCTCAGCATTTTGAGGGTGTGTCAAAACATAATATTTTTGATGGCTGTAAAAATAGATATTGTTAATAAAAATAGCTTTACTCTTCCTGTTAATAGAAATAATATCCTAATAAAAAAATAGAAATTATAAAGAAAATAAAATTTACACCATCCAGAAATAAGTACTTTAAACATTTCACTGAACATATTATACTTTCATACCCAAACACACATACACAGACGATTTTACATAAATTGGACCACAAGTATAAAGCTAGTTCGAAATGTTTGTTTTGCTCTTTTTCTTTAAAAAAAAAATCAGGTATATCTTTTCATTTCAATAAATAGGGAACTACATAATCATTCTTACGGCTTCAGAGTATTCTTCCATAGAATGCTCCATAATTTATTTAACCAAATCCTCACTGTAAGATATTAATCCTGTTTATGATATTTTTTGCTACAATAAACCTTGATAAACATTCTGTACGTCCAGCTTGTTTACCACCTTGTCCAATTCTCTTTAAGGTAAACTGTCTACAATTAATTCTAACTGTCTGCAGTTAGAAGTGCTGGATAAGACAGTATGCATGTTTTAACTCATACCTAACAGAAAGTTTGTCTAACCCTTTCTGAAAGCAATTTGTCAGTACGTATTAAGATCCTTAGATCCACCCATGGGAGGAGGGGTGGTCTGCTGATCTGTGTGGCCTTGTGAGGGGTTTAGGCCTAGTTGGAAGCTACAGTTTCTGGAGGAGAGGTGCAGTGGAATTACGACTGAATACCAATATCTGTGCACATCAACATCTGTGCACCCTGATATCTACTGGGGCCTCAACCTCTGCATGTCCTGACGTCTCCATGCTCTAGGCAGGGCACAGTCAGGTCCAGGAGCAACTGTCTCTAGCACTGAGCAGTTAGTAATCAGCTCCCCCACCCTGTCCTCAGTCACTCAGAGACAAAGCCTGCAGAAGACCACTGCTAGCCCACCTGCCAGCGAGACCAGGGAAACAGGGTGCCCTGCAAGGTGTGGTAAGGAAGGTGCGGAGGAGCCTCTAGGAGCTGTCTTGATAAAAGATAGCGATGAACAGCCAATATACATTACCATACTACAAAGCCGAAGGCAGCCTTGCAATGAGCAAGTTTAATACCTCCATGGGGAAACTGCAGCGACACCTGTACAAGGGGGAGTACCCTATATTCCACTATGCACCAGTGTTTGAGAGTGACTTTATACAGGTCAGCAGAAAAGGAGAAGTGATTGATGTGCACAACTGGGCCCGAATGGTGACTGTCGGCATCGTTCGTACCAGCCCCCGCCTCACACTACCTGATGTCATGCTGCTGGCCCGACCAGCTGGTATCTGTGATGACTATAACAGATATGGCCCTGCCACCCAGGAAAGAGGTAAAAAGCCTACACAGATCTTAGAGCTAACCAGGCTGCTTCCCTTGAAGTTTGTAAAGATATCCATCCATAACAGTAAAAAACAACCGCTCCACCTGAAGCTTACCACTGGCCGCTCTTTCTACCTTCAGCTGTGTCCCCCTTCAGATACAAGAGATCTTTTCATTCAGTGGGAAAACCTCATTTACATCCTGAGACCACCAGTGGAGGCTTACAGCAGCACCCAGGTCATTCCAGCTAGGGACACTCTGGACATAACTGGGTTTGAGGAAGAGAGTAAGGGCCCAGTGGTAAGCACTCCGCAATCTCTAAAAGACGAGGCCAAGGTGCTTAGGGAGAAGAGCTAAAGGTCCTGCAGAGGCTTTGGTACACAGGCTCACCTGGAAAATACATGGATTTTTGGAAGGACTCAGGGCCAAATGAGCCTCATTTGGAGGCCATGGCACACTGAGGAGGTTCCTAGTACTTCTCCAAAGTGTTTCCCAAGGCTGTATTTCAGAGATTCCTTAGCTGTCAGCAACCCTTAATTTCATATCCAATATTGTATTGCCATCTGCAGCATCCTGACCATCCAATCTATTCTTTTTTTTATGTTTCTCTAGCTTTTCTCATTTTTTTATTGGAGTATAGTTGCTTTACACTGCTGTGTCAGTTTCTCTATACAGCAAAGTGAATCAGCCACACATATACATATATCCCCTCTTTTTTGGATTTCCTTCCCATTTAGGTCACCACAGAGCACCGAGGAGAGTTCCCTGTGCTGTACAGTAGGTTCTCATTAGTTATCTATTTAATACATAATAGTGTATATATGTCAATCACAATCTCCCAATTCATCTCACCCCCCCCTTCCCCCTTGGTATCCATACATTTGTTCTCTACATCTGTGTCTCTATTTCTGCTTTGCAAATAAGATCATGTATACCATTTTTCTAGGTTCCATAGATAGATAGATAGATAGATAGATAGATAGATATAGATAGATATCACATTAATATATTTTTCTCTTTCTGACTTACTTCACTCTATGACAGTCTCTAGGTCCATCTACATCTCTGCAAATGACACCGTTTTGTTCCTTTTTATGGCTGAGTAATATTCCATTGTATATATGTGCAACATCTTCTTTATCAATTCATCTGTTGATGGACATTTAGGTTGCTTCTATGTCCTGGCAATTGTAAATACTGTTGCAATGAACATTGGGATGCATGTGTCTTTTTGAGTTATGGTTTTCTCTGGGTATATGCCAGTAGTGGGATTGCTGGGTCATATGGTAGTTCTATTTTTAGTTTAAGGAAACTCCATACTATTCTCCATAGTGGCTGTATCAATTTACATTCCCAACAACGGTGCAAGAGGGTTCCCTTTTCTCCATACCCTCTCCAGCATTTATTGTTTGTAGATTTTTTGACGATGGCCATTCTGATTGGTGTGAGGTGATACCTCATTGTAGTTTTGATTTGCATTTCTCTAATAATTAGTGATGTTGAGCAGCTTTCCATGTGCCTCTTGGCCATCTGTATGTCTTCTTTGGAGAAATGTCTATTTAGGTCTTCTGCCCATTTTTTGATTGGGTTGTTTTTTTGGGGTTTTTTTGCGGTATGCGGGCCTCTCACTGTTGTGGCCTCTCCCGTTGCAGAGCACAGGTTCCGGAGGCGCAGGCTCAGCGGCCATGACTCACGGGCCTAGCCACTCCACGGCATGTGTGATCTTCCCGGACTGAGGCATGAACCTGTGTCCCCTGCATCAGCAGGTGGACTCTCAACCACTGTGCCACCAGGGAAGCCCTGTTTGTTTTTTAATATTGAGCTGCAAGAGCTGTTTATATATTTTGGAGATTAATCCTTTGTCCGTTTATTCATTTGCAAATATTTTCTCCCATTCTGAGGGTTGTTTTTTCGTCTTGTTTACGGTTTCCTTTGCTGTGAAAAAGCTTTGAAGTTTCATTAGGTGTCATTTGTTTATTTTTGTTTTTATTTCCGTTTCTCTAGGAGGTGGGTCAAAAAGGATCTTGCTGTGATTTATGTCATAGAGTGTTCTGCCTATGTTTTCCTCTAAGAGTTTTATAGTGTCTGGCCTCACATTTAGGTCTTTAATCCATTTTGAGTTTATTTTTGTGTATGGCGTTAGGGAGTGTTCTAATTTCATCATCCAATCTATTCTTGAACATACTCCAACCCAGCTAAGCTGACATGTTGCAGAATGTATGTCTCCCTGTGACTGCCTTGTACTGATTTTTGTATACATCAGTGACAGTGAGATGTGCACAATTTGCTAGTAGCTATCAAAATATTAAAGCACATACCACCTGACCAGCAGAAATACTAACAAAAATGTATTTTAGTAAGTGTTCTCACTGACACAAACTGTCCAAGCAAATTGGATGATCATTGTGGTCACTGTGGAGATACTGTAGGGGGCACTGTTGCATCAAATGGGAGAGTGGACTTGAGAGCTCAAAATTCTTATAAGCTCTTTTGTTTAGCTATAGGAATAGAAGGGAGCAGTCTTTCTGGTCTCACTTTATTTTACTTGTCTTTCCCTAGGCAAATGCTACCTATTTCTATGGAAGGAATCAAGATCAAGTGAGCATCAGGAGCCTTCACATAAACCCTGAAGTGTTTGGGGCCACCTATTATGATTATGCTGGGGAGGAATGAATTCATCATGCCTCCCACTTATACTGCATTTAAGAGTTCACATAATTCTGCAGTTACAAAGCCTACAGAGCCTGATAAAAGGAGCAATTGTAACAACAGGCACCACCACTGGTGCTGTGCATATGACTGCAACCATGTTTGCAGACTCAAAAGAGAAACACAGCCCCAGCAGGAGCAGCCTTCCTAGATCCAGGAGGAAGTACAGTCAGCATGGTCATAGTGGTTGCTTTCAACATGTCTTAATATTGTTGTTAGCAAGGACTGCAAGTCCTCTTGTCCTCAGAGGGTACTTCTAGCCCATCAATAAGAGCTGTTGGCATCTCCCCATGGTGCAGCATGAGTATGGTGATTGCAGGAGCAGAGACTGCTGGCAAGCATGTTGCAAAACAGCTAAAAGACTTAGTATCCAGACCCCTCATCTCAACCTTACCGAGTGAAGGCTACATGAGTGAACAGGATGGTGAACAGAGGGTCTCCACCCATCAGGACTGACTCTTTAGGAAAGAGCCTCAAAGCCCTGCACTGCACATGGTGCAGAGGTGGACATCTCATCTAAGATGGTGGAGGAAAGCAATATCATCCACCATACAACTCAACTCAAATTCTCTGCTCTAATAACATGCTCTATTAACAGGAAAGGGTAGTAATAAAACTAAATAGGGATTTACAATCAGGCTCTGAACTATCTGTAACCTTCCCTTCACTTGATATTGTGATTAAATGAACAGATGACAGAATAAAATGCTAAAGATTACTCTCAAAGATCCCGATCCATCTATGATCTACATTTATTAGCCAAAGAAAATTCTAAAACTTCCAAAATACATAACCAGGGACAGAAGCAACCAATAGGAGGCAGGACAAGGTAAATTAAGCCTAGAAAGCAACATGACATCAAAGTTTTAAACTATAAATGTATTAAGCTATACTAGTGTGCCAACCATTGCACATTAATTTTGTTGTGAAATATAATAAAGTATTTTTATAGTTTTGCACCATCACACATTAAACATTTTATTGTAATTATATATATATATGGATGTGTGTGTGTGTATATATATATATATATATATATATATATATATATATATATATATACACACACACACACACATATAAATGTTAAAGGGGAGCTCATCACAAATTGAGAACATTAGTAAAAGAAGGCTAGAAGAGAACGCTGGTAAAAGAATTCTACTTTTGATTTGTTAGATTGAAGACATTAAAAAAAAACATAGTGCATCTCAAGTAAATTTATAGATTTAATGCAGTAACAATTAAAATCCCAATAAGAATACTTTTTAAACTTGACATAGTAATTATAAAATATAAATTTAAAGAGCAGACAATGTCAGTTAATAGTTTTAATACAATAATGATTTCTCCTGCCATATATATGTACAAATATCAAAAGGGGGGTCATTGTTTTTAAAAATAGGAAAATTAAGAGGTTCAGAAGAAACCCCACGACAAACAGGATGAAATATAATGAAAGTAATGGGAGTTATTGCCAAATGGAAAGTCATAGAAAAACCATATATCAACAAGTTAAAAACAAATATAGAGCCATATTTGAAATTTGTTAAAAGGAATTCTGGATGAAATGGATCAAAAAAATAAGACCAAGAAGTTTAATGAATTTGATAGTTTAAAAAACTACACAACATACGCTCATACAATATTAAGAAAAAAAGAAAAGCTGCAGGCTGGGAAACATTTTATGGTAAATGTAACTACTAAAATAGTAATACTCAATACCTATTGGAGCAATGCAAGTCTCCACAGAAAAATAGTCAAAGAAAAATATTTAAAAATTGTAAACCAAAAGCAAGTTACTACCAAGCCTACTACCAAACCTAATAAAACAAAATAAATTAAAATTAAAAAAATAAAAGTAAATTTTAGTAAGGTAATGGAGAACCCAGATACAGCCATATATTACTGATAGCTTAGAGCCCTACTACTTTATAAGAATTCTACTTTTAAAATAAAAAATACAAAGGTGTTAATTTTATAAAACAAAAAAATAGGTAAAAACATTCAATTATTGATAAATTGTTAAGCAGATAAGAGAATATTAATAAAATTAAAACCTATGTTTCTTAATTTCCTTTCTCGTACACCCTTCTGTATATGAGGTAAAACTCTACACGTAAAAACTTTAAGTGAAGAAATGAAACCCTACAGAACATACACATTTGTTTATTATTTAATTCAACTACTACTTAATTCTGACAACATGCCAGGAACAATGTTGGCATTAGATCGGAGACACCAAGCAACACATAGTCTCTACCTTTATGGATCTCATAGCCCAGTATATATTGATAATAATTCTTTAATGGTTAGTATAAATTGTCATAAAGTTCTATAAATAGTTCATATTAAGGTGAAGAGTTTCTTTAAGTACTATATGCTGATTTGATTATCCCAGTTAGTGTGCTACAATAAATTTATATTGTAATTTGGGTGGCTGTGATCAAATTATGACATACATGTAAAAACATGTAATGGTTTCTTAGACAAAACTGTTTCATATTTGTTGCAAAACAGAAAATAATATTTTTGAGATATGATGAGTTATTTTCTGTCCTAGATTATTTTTGCACTCATGTTCTACGTGGCTACATATACATACCTTTGCCATTACACTGTTTTTCATATTAAGTGCTTTTTCGTCTTCATGTAGAGATATTTTCTTTGTGGCTTCACATTTCCTAATTCTGTTTGGCTTATTTTATTTATTTCTGAAACTCCTCTAAGGGCTCGCAGACCACAGTACACAACAAAAATTTGAAGGTGACACAATAGAATTAAAAGTGACTTAATGAGTAGTGAAATGATTTCAAAATTGTAAATGATGTTTTAGTGTTGTGGTCTCATTTTTGAATTGTAGTGCATAATCTTCAGTGGCACACATTATTCTATGATATTCCATTGTGCTAAGAAAAATAATCACTGCTGCTTTTAAAGAGTTTTCATATGCTTCCTTTTAAATCATTTTTATTATTATTTAAATATAAATTGTGATTTAATTTCAAAATAGCATTTTTAATGAAATATTTCCAAATCATAGATACTAAAACTTCATAAGCAACTCAATTTTTCTGGAACTAGCATCATGACAAAAATAAAACAAGCACAAAAATTTATATAGACTATGTGTTTGCATATGCATACATGTACAGCTAATTACATAAGCATTTTACTGACCTTCAACTGAAGAAAAATTACGAAGTGAAGAAGACACTAATTGGATTTGCAGAGGGGAAGAAAAGAAATTTACTTAAAAACATAGGCAACCATTTTTATGTTTTATTGTACCTTAAGAAAGCAAACCATTACCTGTGCAAGAATGGGGAAGCCAAGGTTCCTACAGCCATTACAAGGAGTTAATGCTTCCCAGAGTCCTGAGGGCCCACAAGTGTTTTCATCATCATCTTCTTCTTCCACTTCTCCTGGTGACAAATTTATTGTAGATGAAGTTCTCTGAAATTAAATTTATATGTCTATATTAATTATATCAATGTATATATTATATCAGTGTCATTTAGATATCTTAACATCAATTAAATTACATAAATTTCTTATGGTGTATGTTAGCAAGCAGAAGTCAGCTTAATTCTAGCCATAGTTATGTGGCTGTGCCACGTGAATCAGCCAGAAAGCATGTATAATTCAACTCGAAGTTGAAAGTGAAAGAAAACTGACAGTGAAAAAGCTGGATGAAAAAGACTGGTAAATTACAAAGTTTGTATTGAAGAACAGGACATGGAAATGACCCAAGAAAATACAGGAATAGCAACAAATGAGAAAAATATTATGATTTCTAATGCAATCAGAGAAATAGCATGGAAATACTTTATTGAAACAGGAATTGATAAAAAGCCCATTTTTCACTATCACCAAAATGATAGTCTCCTTTCTGAAAAAACATGAGCTTCATAAAATTTTGTGTTATACATATAAGAGGGGTAATACTTTTAAAATTAATAATAGGACTTCCATGTTAAACATACATATTTACTTTTACTACTTCCCAAATCCCACTTAAATGACAGCAAAACTTTTGTAAAAATGGTCTAAACCATAAGGACAAGGACAACTGGAGGGATGTTAGCAGATGAGCAATATCAAGAAAACGTTTAGATAATGATAAACAGATGATTTATCAAATTAACTTAGCAAACTTGAGAAAACTGAAAACAAAGTGCCTGCAAGGAGGAAGAATAAGAAGCAGATCTATTCATGATTCAACGCCCTCAAAAGGGGTTAAGAATTAGAGAGACTGACTACCTGTGAAGGTGTAGGTGCTGGTGGAGCTGAAACAGAATGGAAACTCCACCTCAGCCAACTGAGAAACTAAACCTTTACCACCTGACAAGAAATTGGAGGTTTACATTCTGATGAGGTTGAAGCAAAGGGATTATGAATTTTAAGAATCTATGTACAATAAGCCGAGGGGTTCCTCGTTAAAAACAATGAAATTAAGTGAACATCTATGTAGTAAATGAAGATTCTCAACCTACCCCAGTGCCTTCCCACATTTGTCTTAGAGAACATGAGAGCTAAGTTCATATCCTCCAGGTAGGATCCAAGAATATATTCCTCTCTGCAAAAATGGACCTCTCAAGAAAAGTGATCTGTACGTATTTAGGAAAATGGTGGGGCATCTATGCCTTAATGCCTACTGTGAAGCCCCCTCTCTACAAACTCCATCCACATAAACAATTCCTAATTTTTTAGTTAAATATGAACAAAAACACAAGGATCACCACATATTGGAAGGAAACCTTTAAAACAAGGGTCCCAACCCCCAGAGACCCCTGTTAGGAACTGGGCCACACAGCAGAAGGTAAGTGAGCAAAGCTTCATCTGCCGCTCCCCATCACTCGCATTACCGCCTGAACCATCCCCCTCCCCCCATCTGTGGAAAAACTGTCTTCCATGAAACCAGTCCCTGGTGCCAAAAAGGTTGGGAACTGCTGCTTTAACAGAACAACATAAATATACAGAAAAAAGTTATAAATAATATCCGCAGAGAGATAGAAGATATTTGCATCCCTAAAACAAGAACAGAATGCTACAAAACAAATAAATGCATAAAATCCAATAGAACCGCTGGAAAATAAGTCACAGCAAATTTCCCAGAGGACAGAACAAAAGATCTAAAGACATTAAAAGTTAAGAAAATTAGGGGATCAAACGAAGAATGCTTCATGTAAAGGTGAGAAGAAGTTGTCAAAGTACAAATGCAAGAAATTTTGTCAGAACTGAAGAAAAATTCCACATTCAAAGAGCCTGCTGAATACTCAGCAGACTGAATTTTTTTAAAAAACTGGAAAGACAGTAGGTTTGTCTAAAAATATTCAGAATGTAGTGTTCAGTGTACAACATTGATAGATCATGATTACTGAAGTTAGTAAAGATAGTTTACATTCTGAATTATAAATAGCACCCACCTCCCCCCAAAAGCTGTTACTTTTAAAAACAGAAAATAAGACTTCATAAAATGACTTATTTTTATATTCACATCTTAAATTTCCCTTTATCAATTTTCAATAACTGAGAAATTATGAACTTCAGTAGTCCTTCAATCAGTTACTGTCTGTAAGATACAATAATAACAATAGCTACAATCTATTGAACACTCTATTATTCATTATTTTAATTCACACAATGCTTTTAGGCCAATACTAAACTAAGGCACAGAGAAGTCAAGTAAAACCCAAGGTCAAGAGCTGGTAAGTGACAGAAAAAGGATTCTAATCCACACTACCTGACTCTAGAGCATGTATATGTTTGATCAATGCTGTCTACAAAAATGAACAGAATGATCAAATGGGCATCTCCTTCACCAACTAATGATCAGTCATTGGTCTGACCATCATGGTTGACACGTACGGCTCTATAAATGATTACATACTTGGCTAAGAATTATCAACATTTTATAGATTAATCAGTTTTCTTCCTCTGTCTCTTTCTCCTCCACAAAGAAAAACTCTGCTTATGTCTCTCCCCAGCTCATAAATCTCCAATTATTTCCCACTGTACAGCAAATAATATCAAAATTCCTTAATATGGCTCAAGGTTTCATGATCAAACTATTTTTCAGTTCTTTTTCTTACTCTATTTTACTCACCCCAGACTATACCCAAATGGAATTGTTTACCCTTTCCTAATCTGTTCCATGTTTTGTTCATGCCCCCACCTCACTTCTCCATATAGCTATTGTACTGGTTAAGAGTTTAAGCTCTAAAATTAGTCCTGGATTCAAGTTCTAACTCTCTTACTTATTAGCCTACTTAGTAGTGTAATTTTCATCAGATATGACCACTGTCCCCCTCACTTACCTCACCTATGCAGTGGGAAAATAGTACAGTAGTACCTCCCTCAGAATTTTTTCCTGATAATAAGGTAATGAATATAAAGTGCCTGAAACATAGTAAGATTTCAGTAAATATTAACTACTGTCTTTAGCTATTATTCTCTTATAATCCCATTGATTCCTCAAAATACAGTTCAGATTTCACCTCTTACGTATATTTTCCAGATTTCCCACAAATAGAAATGATGTTGCTCTCTTCTGAACGTCTATAGCTCTGAGAGTTTGTGTATTGTGTTATTTCACACACGCTTTGAGATGATAGACTGCATCATCTCTCTGGCAAAGAGCAAAAGCCTTGAAGTCAAACAAACATACATTTAAGATATACAAACAGATATACATTCCTGGCTCTGCCACATGCAAGTTGTGTGACTGAGCAAATCACATAATCTTACTAATCCTCAGTTTCCTCATCTGCAAAGCAGGCATAATAACAGTTCTTACTTGATAGGGCTGTATGCGGATAAAATTAGTTGCTTGACAGCAACTAGTTCATAAAAAATAAACAATAAATGTTGCTTTTTTTAATTAAACTTTATCCTGAAAGAGTTTTATACACACACACACACACACACACACTCACACACATACATACTCAACTTACTTATCCAACTTAATTGTAAGATATCTGAAAGTAAACATGCCTTATTCACATTTGTATCTCTTACAATGTGTTGTGCATAATGTAATGTAATAATTATTTATTAAATAAATCATTAAATGAATTTCAAACTAACATTTTCATCTGACTACCTAAAAAATTTTACTAACATTAAGAGGTGTATATAATTGCATCACAAATCTCATTATTCTTATTTTAGTTTTATTTTATATTAACCATTGCCAATAGCATTAGCAGAAATAACAAAATTTATCAGTGGTTTAGTACTGCCCCCTAAAGTCAGTATAGATGTTAGCTGTGTACAACCATAGTTCTCCACTTCACTGGTTTACAATAAAAGATGCCTGGGAAAGATTTTATCAAACTAAATTATATATGGGAAAGAAGTTACATAAACACACTTAAGTTCACAGTTTCCTTTATTTCAAATGCCTTTCAAACTTTTTACTGGAGATCCAATTGTGTTCCTAAAGTTCTAGATGCCAGGAAATTCTTCCACAGAACATAAACCTAAATTTTCATAGTTTGGGCCTATTAGCTTTCTGGTTAATGCACAGTAATTATGCAGAAGAAATACTAGACAAGTTCTACATTGTTTCAGAGGATAAAAGTCAAAATACATAAATACTGTGGGGAGACAAATTTGAGCTCAATCAACGAAAAATACTTCTAGAATAATTACATCAGTCTAATATTGAAGAAATGGAATTTCCTTGTGATGTAAGATATATATATATATTATGTATATAAGAAATATATATAATATTAAAATTATGTTACACAAAAATGTTTTATGTAAATATTTTAATTACACATATTATAATTGTATAATTATACACAATATCTTATATCATTTTCACATATTTTATGTTAAACATAATTATGTTTATATAATAACTATATATAGCATATAACAACTATGCTATATGTTACATATAAAAACATAATTATATAATAATTATATATGGTTTATAGTTCAGAAAATGTTTTCAGATATGGAATAGCCCAATAAAGTAGGATAGGAGTTATCCCTATTTACAAGTGAAGAAACTAAGGTTCACAATGTTACTCAATTTGCAAGGTCATCCTACAAATGACGGCAGATTATAATACAAGTCCTCTGACTCTGCGTCCTATAATCTTTCTATAACACTACTAATTAGAAGGAAGTTTCTAATTACTAGAGCTCTTCAAAGGGACAAGAAATATTCAACATATTCAGAATATCGCAAAGGAATTTCTGTGTTATGTTACACTTTGTAATTGATGGCCTTTAAACTCTTTTTTTTTTAACTCTAAAATTCTGTAAGTCTAAGCAGCTAAAGTGTATACAGTTCAGTAAAAGGATCAAGGACCAGGTATGATCCAACAGAGCCTCTTTAATCCTCTTTGCTCAACTCCTGAATGCATGTCTTTAGAAACATAGTGACGGTAGGAAAAGGGAAAATCCAAGGATGCCCATGTCCTGTCCAAAAGTCCCTGGAGGAAAATCAGAAACCTAGGCTGCTCGACATAGCTAGGATATAGGAGAGCAATGTGTGAGTGGGGAAATGGGATGATGGAACGAGACAAAACTTTCCCTCATCCTATCAGAAATGCAAAAACCAAATTAAAAAGTAGGAAATCAGCCTAATAGAACCGTCAAATGCAAAGGGACTGGGCAAATAGACTCCAGGAAGGAGGCAACCGTCAGAAATGGAGAGCAAACAAAGGAAGAACACTTGGAATAGGAGTCAGCAATCTGGACTGCAAGTCAGCAAGTCTTTTTGTCTTTATTTTTCAAAACTGAAATTGATTCATTAATTTTTTTTTTTTTTTGCAGTACGCGGGCCTCTCACTGTTGTGGCCTCTCCCGCTGCAGAGCACAGGCTCTGGACGTGCAGGCCCAGCGGCCATGGCTCATGGGCCCAGCCGTTCCATGGCATGTGGGATCTTCCCGGACCGGGGCACGAACCCGTGTCCCCTGCATCGGTAGGCGGACTCTCAACCACTGCACCACCAGGGAAGCCTGATTCATTAATTTTTAACGAAACTTAAAGTAATACATGTTTATTGTAAAACAAATCATTCAAAATAAAAAGTTATAAAAGAGAAAGTGAAGCTTCCCTAACTTCATTCCCAATGTAAACATTCAGTGCATATCCTTCCAGATTTGTACTCTTGTCCGATGCTTCTGTCAGAATAAATTAATAAATATGCAATTGTATGCCAAAGTGTACTATTACTTTAACTTTCTATATATTTTCAACATTTCTACAATACTCTCCACACTGTGACCAGAGAAAAAAATTTCTTATATGAGAATGTGAAAATGTCACCCTTTTCCTTAAAACCTGGAAAAGACTATTACATAGTCTTTCATTGTTCTTTGGATGAAATTCAAAATTCTTAACATGATTCAAAAGGCTGTGTATGATTTGCCCTTACCTACCTCTCTAGTTTTGTCCCATTGCCACCATTCTTCCTCCCCTTTGCTCATAACATTTAAACACACTATGCTCTTTCTCTTGAATATACCAAACTTTCTTTTATCTAGAACTTTATATAACTAAGCACATAAGGTTTTCTCTTCCAGAAGCCGTCAGCTGTCTCCCAATATAAGAGAACACCTAGCCCTCTTTTTCTATAGTAATAGGACCCTAACTTTTAGTTGGGCACATGTCTGCCTTGAATACAGACCACATTTCCTAATCTCTGTCACAGCTACATGTGACCGTGTTGTTAAGTTATAACCCTGGGATATAAGAAGTGTTCTTAAAGTAATGGGGCATGTCCTTCTTCCTCCCTTTCCTCCTTCCGCTGATTGGAATGCTAATGAAATGGCTGGAGCTGGCACAGTCATCCTGGACCATGAGGGATCCTTGGAACTAGAGGACATACATAGTAGAACAACAAAATAGAAGAATACTGGGTTCCTTATACTGATGAGCTCTACCATCCTTGGACTGCCCAGCTCTAAGTTTTGCAAGTGGAGTGAAATAAACTTCTTTTTAAGCCGTTGTTATTTTGGATTTTCTGTTACTTGTTACTGTACCAAATCCTAATAAATAAATTCCTGGAGCACTCTCTTCTCTTGTCTTCATCGGGATTAATCTTATCTGTGTTCTAGGTATGAACTTAATTCACTCCCTTTGATAGTCCTTTTTGATGTCCCAGTCAAAATTAGTTTCCTTTCTTACATGCTTTCACGGCACCCTGATATTTTTACAGTAATTATCACAAATAAAATGTTTACAGCTACTTATGTGACCTTGGTTCAATAACTGCTTTCCTTACTGGATTACAAACTGCATAACTGCAGAGATTCTGTTGGTTTAGATACCACAAGCCCAGTACTCAGCACATTAAAGTACTTTCCATTGCATATGTGTTGACTGAATAAATGAATGAGTGAATGAATGAATATCAGCTTTCCCTCAAAAATATTTTAATAATGTGAACATTCTCACCAATTCTAGGAGACACCAATTTAACTGTAACCTTGAACTTTGTGTCCTTTACCTTCTGACTCCACTGTATTCACTTGCCCTCATTGTATTCATCCCATATTCAAACTACTGTACAACTCAGCATCTACTTGATTTCATTAAAGAATGCATTTATTACCAACCATTAGTGAGCAATTTAGATTCTACCAAAAACTCTGCAGTGGAGAAGGGGAATAAGCTTTAAATTGCACAACTTAACCTCTCCTCCTCCCCAACAAATATTTGTCTCTTTGTGATGATGGCTGGGTGGAAGGGTGCTTTTATCTCCTTTGGGGTCTATTTCTTCCCACAGAATTTTTTCATCTGCTCTTCAAATTCCTCTACCTTTTATAACACAGAGCAATGTAACTCTAGTATACACCTTATCTCCAAACTTGTACAGCCAATCTCATTATACAGGTGATCTTACTCAAGGGTTATTAATTTCTGTCAATTTGAAAGTCAACAACAAAAAAGCTGTATCAATGATTTTTGTTTGTTTGTTTTGGGCTCACGGGCCTCTCACTGTTGTGGCCTCTCCCGTTGCGTAGCACAGGCTCCGGACGCCCAGGCTCAGCGGCCATGGCTCACAGGCCCAGCCGCTATGCGGCACGTGGGATCCTCCCAGACTGGGGCATGAACCCGCGTCCCCTGCATCAGCAGGCAGACTCTCAACCACTGCGTCACCAGGGAAGCCCTATATCAATGATTTTTTATAATGCTTTTAAAGTTGGGGATCTAAGGGCTTACTGGGACACTGAGAGAGAAGGGAAATTGTAAAATGTTAAGCTGTTTCATTTATACCATAACTAATGATCAAACCAATAAAGGTCAGTGATCACTTCACTCAAAAAGCAGAAGACTCGTTTATCTTAAGTTCAGTCCTGACAAAGAGATCACACGCCACAGTTTCATGTATTACGGATGCTCAGAAAGACTAGTGTCAAATACAATATTTTCATCAGCTTATTAACACTAAACCTCTGCTTAAAATTTTCTGAGGATAACTCCAATGTTACCCTATACTAACTTCTCACCACAGTCATTTGCTCCACGTTAGTGAAATTCACAATAGATGCAATATTTAAGTCTTCTGAAAAACGAAATTTCTCTCAGATTTATTTGCAGTCAGCTATGAATCCTAAGATGCATTTATATCTGCAAGGAAAAGGAAGGAAGAAGAGAAACAAATCTTTATGCCAATAAGTACACTGAGTCCACCTCCTAGCATCCACACACCAAAATAATATTACTGTGCATGGTGATATTTTAAACTTGGGGATTTGCCAGTATTCACATTTATTGAAAGACAGAATTGCTATTAAAGCAAGTATTTTAGTTGCAAGGAATACTGAAGAATAGATTAAGGAGAGCTGTTCTCTTTTTAATAGTACATGAGACATTCATCGTAATTCCTCTAAAATGCTCAGTTCCAACACACTGTGTCCCCACCTGCTACCTCTTTACATAGCCAACATTCTTCGCATAATCATCTGGGAAACTTCAAAGAAGAATGCATTTGGTTTGCTATTCTACTTTAATACAATCAATTTGTATGTTCTTATTATCTTTTAAAACTTGTTCATTTATCTGACTCTGGCTTAATAATACTGTTTATTATTGCAAAATTAGAAAGAAGTCTAAACTGATGTCAGGTTTATGTGCAAGAGGTCAACACTAATTTCAAAAATGTTAAGGCTACTTTAGAAAGTTGACTCAAGCTTATTTTTTCAGCAAGACTTAGTATAAGAGGCAAAGTATGCAACTTTTGGAAAATAAACTGTCCTTCACGACAGTTCATTTTATATAAACAAATACTATTTTTCAAATGGTTTCTTTTTAAAATCAAATTTATTAAGGTATTATTTGCATACATAATATGCACCCATTTTTAATGTACAGTTTGATAACTTTTGATAAAAGCATACACCTGTGCAATCATCACCTTATACTCATTCCCTGTCAGTACTCACCTACCCCCTGGCTCCAGAAATCTTTTTCTGTCACTCTATTATACAAGTCTTTCCTAGAACTTCACAAAAATAGAATCACGATGTATACACTTTAGGTCTGGCTTCTTTCGCTCAGCATAATGTGTTTGAGATACATCTCTATTTTTCATGTATCAGTAGTTTATTCCTTTTTAATACACAGTTGTAGTCCACTGTATAGATATATCAAAACTTATTTATACATTCTTCCTTTGATAGACATTTAGGTTGTTTCCAGTTTGGGGCCATTATGAATAAAGTTGCCATGAACATTCATGTATAATTTGGTATGTGGACATAAGATTTTGTTTCTCTTAGTTAAAAACCTAAAATGTCAGGGACATGGTTAAGTGTATCTTAAACCTTTTAAGAAATTATCAAAATGTTTTCCAAAGTATTTGTATCATTTTACATTCCCATTACAGTTCTAGTACCTCCAAATTCTTGGCAACACTTAATTTAGCCATTCTAACAGATGTGTAGTGCTGCCACACGGTGCTTTTAAATTTCCATTTCTGTGACTGCCAATGTGTTAAGTATCTTCTCCTGTGCTAGGAGGCCATACACGTTTTTTTTGTGTGAAATATCCTTTCAAATCTTTTGTCTATTTTAAATTGGGTTAATTTGACTTCTTACTGTTGAATTGTAATAGGTTTTTTAATTCAACAACGGCTCTGTTCTTTTTAGAGCCATTTAAGGTGCACAGCAAAATTGAGAGGAAGGTACAGATTTCCCATATACCCCATGCCCCTACACATGCAAAATTCCCCTCTTTATAAACATCCCCCACCAGAGTGGTACATTTGCTACAATTGATATTAATGAACCTACACTAATATACTATAATCACACAAAGTCCATAGTTTATATTACAGTTTACTCTTGTACATTCTAAATGTTTAGACAAATTTATAATGACATATATCCATTATTATGATAACATACAGAATATTTTCACTGCCCTAAAGACCTATGTTCCACCTATTCACCCTCTGAACCCAACCACTGTTCCTTTTTACTGTCTCCATAGGTTTGCCCTTTCCAGAACATCATAAAGTTGGAATCATACAAAATGTAGCCTCTTCAGACTGGCTTCTTTCATGCAGTAACATGCATTTAAGGTTCCTCCGTGTCTTTTCATGGCTTTATAGCTCATTTCTTTTTAGTTCTAAATAATATTCCATTGTCTGGATGTACCACAGTTCATCCATTTACCTATTGAAAGACATCCTGGTTTCTTCCAAGTTTTAGCAATTATGAATAAAGCTGCTATAAACATCCTTGTTCAGGTTTTTGTGTGGACATAAGTTTTCAACTACTTTGGGTAAATACCAAGAAGCAAGATTGCTCTGGATCATATGGTAAGAATATGTTTAGTTTTGTAATTACTGTCTTCCAAAGTGGCAGTACCATTTTGTATTCCCATCAGCAATAAATGAGGGTTTCTCTTGCTTCACATTTGAGCTCCACATCTTGTGCCAGCATTTGGTGTTGTCAGGCTTCTGTATTTTAACCATTCTAGCAGTTGTGTAATGATATTTCATTGGGTTTTATTTTTGTTTTGTTTTTTTAAATTAATTAATTTATTTAATGGCTGCGTTGGGTCTTCATTGCTCTGCACGGGCTTTCTCTAGTTGTGGCGAGCAGGGGCTACTCTTCGTTGTGGTACGCGGGCTTCTCATTGCAGTGGCTTCTCTTGTTATGGAGCACAGGCTCTAGGCACATGGGCTTCAGTAGTTGTGGCACGCGGGCTCAGTGGTTGTGGCTCGCAGGCTCTAGAGTGCAGGGTCAGTAATTGTGGCGCACAGGCTTATTTGCTCCGTGGCATGTGGGACCTTCCCAGACAAGGGCTCAAACCCGTGTCCCCTGAGTTGGCAGGCGGATTCTTAACCACTGCACCACCAGGGAAGTCCCTCATTGTGGTTTTAATGTGCATTTCCCTCATAAAATATGATATGGAGCACCTTTGCATATGCTTATTTGCCATCTGTATACCTTCTTAAGTGAGGTGTCTGTTAGGCCCATTTTTTAGTCAGGCTGTTTGTTTTCAAACTGCTAAATTTTAAGAGTTCTTTGTATATTATGGATAACAGTACTTTATCAGATATATGTTTTACAAATATTTTCTCCCAACCCCAGGCTTATCTCTTCTTTCTCTTGACCCTTTCACAGAGGAGAAGTTTTAATTTTAATGAAGTCCACCTATCAATTATTTCTTTCATGGTTCATGCTCTTAGTATCGAATCTAAAAAGTGATAACATAACCAAGGTCATGTAGATTTTCTCCTATGCTATCATCTAGGAAGTTTACAGTTTTGCCTTTTACATCTAGGTCTGTGATCCATTTTGAGTTAAATTTTGTGAAGAGTGTAAGGTCTGTGTCTAGATTCATTTTTTGGCATTTGGATGTCCAGAGTTTTACGAGTTTTTCTTAAAAAAATACTCTATATGCTGGGCATACATCCTTTGTATTATTTATGTAATATCTAAAAAATATACGCCTACTCCAAAGTCACAAAGATAGTCTCCTATATTTTCTGTTTAATATTATTTTTACATTTCTGGTCTTTGAATCACATTGAGTTACTTTTCACAAACAGTATGAGATAAACGTTGAGGCTCATTACATCTCCACAGAATGTATTTTTGTTATTGGTTTTGTGTATCTGTTTTTCTGTGTGTGTATCTGTGTGTTAAATATACTTGGTGAGTTTGTTTTCCAGGGCAGAGAAGTTAAATTGTTTATTAGGTTTTATAGGTTGTAACAAACCCTGATAGCAATTTTCCAGGCCTGTGGTCTTGGTTTATAATTGACTCATGCTCAGGATAAGTTTAGATTTAGGTTACTTTCTAATCCTAAATGCACCTTCATCAATTTTGCCTGTCACAGTGAAAATGACTGTGTGCATACTTGACGGAAGGAGAGTCTGGATGAAAGCTTCAGAAACAAACCTTTGAGGTTAATCCTCTACCTCAAGGCCCAACTTTGACCCAGTGGATTTAAAGTCAAATTAAAATAAATACTACTATCTGAAACATATCCTTTCTCAGGGGTAACAGCTGGTAAAAGGAGAGATCTATATCTAACTTAGATTTACATTCCTAGTATCTAGAGTACTATGTATTGTGTATTATGTGCTCAAGAGCACCAATAAATGCTTTTTTATTGAAACATTTCACTAATTTACACTAGCAAAGGAAACAAAAACAAATCACATTTTCCTAAAAAAAAAAAAAACTACCTTTAATAACCAGCTTAATAATGCTGAGTGTTTTTAAAACCTCTTTATTGAGATAATTTTTTTAAATAAAAAAAGAACCTCCCAAATGCACCAGGACAAGTTCAAAAACATGGCAATATCCTGGAGCCTGAGCAACATTCTTACCATCTGCCAGCATTTAACCAACTCTCCAAGATCCAAGATCAAATATCTGAATTGAAATGCCTGAGCCATATCCTATCTAGCCAAAGCATTAAACTCATACTAGTTGGTCATCTGCCTGGGATCCTAATGTGGCAGGAATCCAGGACAATCAAAGACATCAGCAATTTCTGATTTACCAGATGCTACTGTTGAATCATTCCCCAATGTTCCACCTTGATCATCCTAATGGTGAACTAATTTCATCTAGAAGAAAAAAATTTTTCTGCTCCTCAGCTATGGATTTCCATCATCTGAAAACTCCTTTCAAGTACACACAACTCTGACCAAACAAACTACTCCAAACAGATCTTACCTCATACCATTAAATCTGTCACTTACAGAACCTCAAAGTACCATCCTGTCAAAGCCTCTTCCTGGGGAAGCCTGCATCTAATAACTGGTCATTGAAGTCCAGCCACCTCCTCCACATCTAGAACAACTGTGAAGGGCCACCTAAGTTTCAGATCTCCCTGTGATGTTGGTCAAGCAGTGGGACCATCCAGTGGGCTGCAACTACATCTTCTCCAATGAGGTCTGAATCACAACCTTGTGGAGAGGAGCACTCTTCCAAGTTTGTCCTCCCTTAGGTACTCTTCCTCAGCAATAAATTACACTTATATTTTGTTTCACATCTTTATAATTACTCCCATCATAGCTTATTCACATTTTATGTTAAACTTTGCCTGGGTGAATTACTGTGTGGCATCTGTCTCCTAATGTGACCCATTTAGTAAGGATAGCTCCAAGTATGCACCATGGCTGAAAGCAGAAAGCAATGAAGAGTGCTGGATCCTTAAAAGTTTAATCAGCTACTTAAAAGCAGACTGAAGAACTGGAGATTTTCACACCAAGAGATATATTATTTAAGGTACTTACAAGTACAGCCCTTGGCTGGTGTCTGAGAACTTGGATTTCTGAGGAAGTACCATAACTCTGACAGGAGCGACTCAACATACCTAGACTGTTTGTGAAAACAATGATTTATGTTGACCATCTGATTTCCTATGGAAGTCTCAAATTTTGATACATCCTAGGTAGAGGGTGTCTACATGACTAGCCCCCAATAAATATCTGGGATCTGAGTCTTTAATGAGCTTCCCTGGCTGGCAACATTTCACAATGTTGACACAACTCATTGCTTGCAGAAGTAAGTGCATTCTGTCTGACACCACTGGAAGAGAAGCCTTAGAAGCATGTGCCTGCTTTCCTCCAGACTTCATTCCATGCACTTTTTCCCTCATCTGATTATTCTTTGTAGTCTTTCACTGTAATAAATCATAATTGTGAGTAGAATTACTTCCTAAATCCTGCGAGTACTCCTAGTGAATTATCAAACCTGGAGGTGGTCTTGGGGGACCTTCAACACAGAAACACAGGTAAGGAATGATAAGAAAAGCAAAGGGAAAGGTTGAGGGAAAGACACAAATAAACCTTGAAATAAGAGAAGAATGCATTATAAAATTTAAATTATTTTTGGACGTTTCTAAGAGCCAAACCCATTTTACATAGAATCAAATCAGTGCTTCAATCACCAAATTGGAGAAACTGGACATATCTACAGGAAAAAAAAATTAAAAGGAAGAAAAATTGGTATATCAAAAGAACTGAGAACACTGGTCTAGCCTAAAAACAGGTAAGCCTAGATAATAAGCCCAAGCAGTGGGTTCAGAGGAAACAATCAGAGACAGAATAGAAGAAAACTTTGCAGAATCAAGAAACATCAGGTCTACAGCAAAAGCCTCAAAAAATTAATGGAAAAGATTCATATCTAGACATACTGTGGTAAAATCTCTTAATTCTAAGAAAAAAGAAGTTCTTCAAGCTTTCAGAATGTGCATTCACGTTGCCTACTGCAACAGTCAGAATTCTTACAGGCAAACATCAGAAAATGATTCTGGTTAAGTAAAGCAGAAAATACAGTTACGTAAATATTGGGTAGCTCTCAGAATCAATGACAAAGAAGCCTAAAAAATCAGGCTCTGAGAGGAGCTTCAAGATGGTGGAAAAGTAAGATGTGGAGATCACCTTCCTCCCCACAAATACATCAGAAATACATCTACATGTGGAACAACTCCTACAGGACACCTACTGAACACTGGCAGAAGACCTCAGACCTCCCAAAAGGCAAGAAACTTCCCACATACTTGGGTACGGCAAAAAAAAAAAGAGAGACAAAAGAATAGGGACAGAATCTGCACCAGTGGGAGAAAGCTGTGAAGGAGGAAAGGTTTCCACACACTAGGAAGTCCCTTCGCGGGCGGAGACTGCGGGTGGTAGAGGGCAGAGGCTTTGGAGCCACGGAGGAGAGCGCAGCATCAGGGGTGCAGAGGGCAAAGCGGAGAGATTCCCACACAGAGGATCAGTGCCGACCAGGACCCATCAGCCCAAGAGGCATGTCTGCTCACCTGCTGGGTGAGCTTGGGCTTTGGAGGTTGGATCCCAGGGAGAGGACTGGGGTTGGCTGCGTGAACACAGCCCAAAGGGGGCTAGTACACCACAGAGAGCTGAGAGGGAGTCCGGGAAAAAGTCTGGAGCTGCCAAAGAGGCAAGAGACTTTTTCTTGCCTCTTTGTTTCCTGCTGTGCGAGCAGAGGGGATAAAGAGCGCCACTTAAAGGTGCTCCAGAGACGGGCGTGAGCCGTGGCAATCACCACGGACCCAAGAGACGGATATGAGATGCTAAGCATGCTTCTGCAGCCACCAAGAAGTCTGTGTGCAAGCACAGGTCACTATCCACACCTCCCCTCCCAGGAGCCTGTGCAGCCCGCAACTGCCAGGGTCCCGTGATCCAGGGACAGCTTCCCCGGAAGAACACATGGCGTGCCTCAGGCGGGTGCAACGTTACACCGGCCTCTGCCACTGCAGGCTCGCCCCACACTCAGTACCCCTCCCTCCCCCCAGCCTGAGTGAGCCAGAGCTCCCGAAGCATCTGCTCTTTTAACCTCGTCTTGTCTGAGCGAACAACAGACGCTCTCAGGCAACCTACACACAGAGGCGGGGCCAAATCCAAAGCTGAACCCCAGGAGCGGTACGAACAAAGAAGAGAAAGGGAAATTTCTCCCAGCAGCCTCACGAGGAGCAGACTGGATCTCCACAGTCAACTTGATGTGCCCTACATCTGTGGAATGTGTGAACAGACAACGAATCATCCCAAATTGAGGAGGGGGACTTTGGGAACAATGATATATTTTTTTTTCCCCTCTTTCTCTTTTTGTGAGTGTGTATCTGTATGCTTTTGTATGTGATTTTGTCTGTATAGCTTTGCTTTTACCATTTGTCCTAGGGTCCGTCTGTCTGTTTTTTTTTTTTTTCACTTAAAAAATTTTTTTTCTTACAAATTTTCTTTTTTTATTTTAATAACATTATTTTATTTTATTTTATCTTCCTCTTTCTTTCTTTCTTTTTTTCCTCCCTTTTATTCTGAGCCGTGTAGAGGACAGGCTCTTGGTGCTCCAGCCAGGCGTCAGGGCTATGCCAATGAGGTGGGAGAGCAAAGTTCAGGACACTGGTCCACCAGAGACTTCCCAGCGCCACGTAATATCAAACGGCAAAAATCTCCCAGAGATCTCCATCTCAAAGCCAAGACCCAGCTGCACTCAACGACCAGCAAGCTACAGTGATGGAAACCCTATGCCAAACAACTAGCAAAACAGGAACACAACCCCACCCATTAGCAGAGAGGCTGCCTAAAATCATAATAAGGCCACAGACACCGCAAAACACACCACAAGACGTGGACCTGCCTATCAGAAAGACAAGATCCAGCCTCATCCATCAGAACGAAGGCACTAGTCCCCTCCACCAGGAAGACTACACAACCCACTGAACGAACCTTAGCCACTGGGGTCAGACACCAAAAACAATGGGAACTATGAACCTGCAGCCTGTGAACAGGAGACCCCAAACACAGTAAGTTAAACAAAATGAGAAGACAGAGAAACAGAGAGCAGATGAAGGAGCAAGGTAAAAACCCACCAAACCTAACAAATGAAGAGGAAATAGGCAGTCTACCTGAAAAAGAATTCAGAGTAAAGATACTAAAGATGATCCAAAATCTTGGAAATAGAATGCAGAAAATATAAGAAACGTTTAACAAGGACCTAGAAGAACTAAGGAGCAAACAGTCATGAACAACACAATAAATGAAATTTAAAATTCTCTAGAAGGGATCAATAGCAGAATAACTAAGGCAGTAAAAGGTTTAAGTGACTTGGAAGATAAAATAATGGAAATAACAACTGCAGAGCAGAATAAAGAAAAAAGAATGAAAAGAATTGAGGACAGTCTCAGAGACCTCTGGGACAACACTAAATGCACCAACATTCGAATTACAGGGGTCCTAGAAGAAGAAGGGAAAAAGAAAGGGACAGAGAAAATATTTGAAGAGATTATAGTTGAAAACTTCCCTAATATGGGAAAAGAATAGTTAATCAGGTCCAGGAAGCACAGAGAGTCCCATAAAGGATAAATGCAAGGAGACACACACCAAGACACATACTAAGCACACTATCAAAAATTAAATACAAAGAAGAAATATTATATGCAGCAAGGGAAAAACAAAAAATAACATATAAGGGAATCCCGATAAGCTTAAGAGCTGATCCTTCAGCAGAAACTCTGAAAGCCAGAAGGGAGTGGCAGGACATATTTAAAGTGATGAAGGGGAAAAACCTACAACCATGATTACTATACACAGCAAGGATCTCATTCAGACTTGACAGAGATATTAAAACCTGCACAGACAAGGAAAAGCTAAGAGAATTCAGCACCACCAAACCAGATTTACAACAAATGCTAAAGGAACTTCTCTAGGCAGGAAACACAAGAGAAGGAAAAGATCTACAACAGCAAACCTAAACAATTAGGAAAATGGTAATAGGAACATACATATCGATAATTACCTTACATGTAAATGGATTAAATGCTCCAAACAAAAGACACACACTGGCTGAATGGATACAATAAAAAGACCCGTATATATGCTGTCTACAAGACACCCACTTCAGACCTAGGGACACATACAGACTAAAACTGAGGGGATGGAACAAGATATTCCATGAAAATGAAAATGAAAAGAAAGCTGGAGTAGCAATTCTCATATCAGACAAAGCAGACTTTAAAATACAGAATGTTGCAAGAAACAAGGAAGGACACTACATAATGAAGGGATCAATCCAAGAAGAAGATAGAACAATTATACAAATATATGCACCCAGCATAGGAGCACCTCAATACATAAGGCAAGTACTAACAGCCATAAAATGGGAAATTGACAGTAACACAATCATAGTAGGGGACTTTAACACCCCACTTTCACTAATGGACAGATAATCCAAAATGAAAATAAATGAGGAAACACAAGCTTTAAATGATACATTAGACAAGATGGACTTAATTGATATTTATAGGACATTCCATCCAAAACAACAGAATATACTTTCTTCTCAAGTGCTCATGGAACATTCTCCAAGACAGATCATATCTTGAGTCACAAATCAGGCCTTGGTAAATTTAAGGAAATTGAAATCATATCAAATATCTCTTCCGACCATAATGCTACGAGACTAGATATAAATTACAGGAAAAAACCTGTACAAAATACAAACATATGAAGGCTAAACAATACACTACTTAATAACCAAGAGATCACTAAAGAAATCAAAGAGGAAATCAAAAAATACCTAGAAACAAATGACAATGAAAACACGATGACCCAAAACCTATGGGATGCATCAAAAGCAGTTCTAGGGCATCCCTGGTGGTGCAGTGGTTGAGAGTCCGCCTGCCACAGCAGGGGACACAGGTTCGTGCCCCGGTCCGGGAGGATCCCACATGCTGTGGAGCGGCTGGGCCCGTGAGCCATGGCCGCTGAGTCTGCGTGTCCAGAGCCTGTGCTCCGCAACAGGAGCGGCCACAACAGTGAGAGGCCCGTGTACCACCAAAAAAAAAAAAAGCAGTTCTAAGAGGGAAGTTTACAGTAATACAGTCCTACCTTAAGAAAAAGAAACATCTCAAATAAACAACCTAACCTTACACCTAAAGAAATTAGAGAAAGAAGAACAAAAAAAACCCCAAAGCTAGCAGAAGGAAAGAAATCATACACATCAGATCAGAAATAAAGGAAAAAGAAATAAAGGAAATGATAGCAAAGATCAATAAAACTAACAGATGGTTCTTTGAGAAGATAAACAAAACTGGTAAACCATTAGCCAGCCTCATGAAGAAAAAAAAGGAGAACACTCAAATCAATGAATTAGAAATGAAAAAGGAGAAGTAACAACTGACACTGCAGAAATACAAAGGATCATGAGAGATTACTACAAGCAACTATATGACAATAAAACGGGCAACCTGGGAGAAATGGACAAATTCTTAGAAGTGCACAACCTTCCGAGACTGAACCAGGAAGAAACAGAAAATATGAACAGACCAATCACAAGCACTGAAACTGAAACTGTGATTAAAAATCTTGCAACAGGTCAGGAAACTTACACAAGCCTCTTAGATAGCCTCATCCACCAGAGGGCAGACTGAAGAAGCAAGAACAATCCTGCCGCCTGTGGAACAAAAACCATATTCACAGAAAGACAGACAAGATGAAAAGGCACAGGGCTATGTGCCAGGTGAGGGAACAAGATAAAACCCCAGAAAAACAACTAAATGAAGTGGAGAGAGGCAACCTTCCAGAAAAAGAATTCAAACTAATGAGAGTGAAGACGATCCAGGACCTCAGAAAAAGAATGGAGGCAAAGATCAACAAGACGCAGGAAATGTTTAACCAAGACCTAGAAGAATTAAAGAACAAACAAACAGAGATGAACAATACAATAACTGAAATGAAAACTACACTAGAAGGAATCAATAACAGAATAACTGAGGCAGAAGAACCGATAAGTGACCTGGAAGACAGAATTGTGGAATTCACTGCTGCGTAACAGAATAAAGAAAGAAGAATGAAAAGAAATGAAGACAGCCTAAGAGACCTCTGGGACAACATTAAACGCAACAACATTCGCATTATAGGTGTCCCAGAAGGAGAAGAGAGAGAGAAAGGAACAGAGAAAATATTTGAAGAGATGATAGTTGAAAACTTCACTAACATGGGAAAGGAAATAGCCACCCCAGTCCAGGAAGCACAGAGACTCCAAGGTAGGATAAACCCAAGGAGAAAGACGCCGAGACACATCGTAATCAAATTCGCAAAAATTAAAGACACAGAAAAATTACTGAAAGCAGCAAGGGAAAAAAAACAAATAACATACAAGGGAACACCCATAAGGTTAACAGCCGATTTCTCAGCAGAAACTCTACAATCCAGAAGGAACGGGCATGATATACTTAAAGTGATGAAAGGGAAGAACTTACAACCAATATTACTCTACCCAGCAAGGATCTCATTCAGATTCGATGGAGAAATCAAAACCTTAAGCAAAAGATAAGAGAATTCCACACCACCAAACCAGCTCTACAAAAAATGTTAAAGGAACTAATCTAAGTGGGAAACACAAGAGAAGAAAAGGACCTACAAAAACAAACACGAAACGATTAAGAAAATGGTCAGAGGAACATACATATCGATAATTACCTTAAACGTGAAAGGATTAAATGTTCCAACCAAAAGACACGGGCTTGCTGAATGGATACAAAAACAAGACCCATACATATGCTGTCTACAACAGACCCACTTCAGACCTAGGGACACATACAGACTAAAACTGAGGGGATGGAACAAGATATTCCATGAAAATGAAAATGAAAAGAAAGCTGGAGTAGCAATTCTCATATCAGACAAAGCAGACTTTAAAATACAGAATGTTGCAAGAAACAAGGAAGGACACTACATAATGAAGGGATCAATCCAAGAAGAAGATAGAACAATTATACAAATATATGCACCCAACATAGGAGCACCTCAATACATAAGGCAACTGCTAACAGCCATAAAAGAGGAAATCAACAGTAACACAATAATAGTAGGGGACTTGAACACCTCACTTTCACCAATGGACAGATCATCCAAAATGAAAAAAAATAAGGAAACAGAAGCTTTAAATGACACAATAGAACAGATACATTTAATTGATATTTATAGGACATTCCATCCAGAAACAGCAGATTACCCTTTCTTCTCAAGTGTGCATGGAACATTCTCCAGGATAGGTCACATCTTGGGTCACAAATCAAGGCTTAGTAAATTCAAGAAAATTGAAATCATATCAAGCATCTTTTCTGACCACAACTCTATGAGATTAGAAATGAATTACAGGGAAAAAAATGTAAAAAACACAAACACATGGAGGCTAAACAATACGTTACTAAATAACCAAGAGATCACTGAAGAAATTAAAGAGGAAATCAAAAAATATCTAGAGACAAATTACAATGAAAACACGATGATCCAAAACCTAGGGGGTGCAGCAAAAGCAGTTCTAAGAGGGAAGTTTATAGCTATATAAGCTATATAAGCTATATAAGCTTATAAGCTTATATAGCTATATAAGCTATATAAGCTATATAAGCTATATAAGCTATATAAGTTTATAGCTATATAAGCTATATAAGAATTCATAACTATCAGAGCAGAAATAAATGAAATAGAAACAAAGAAAACAGTACCAAAGATCAATAAAACTAAAACCTGGTTCTTTGAGAAGATAAACAAAATTGATAAACCATTAGCCAGACTCATCAAGAAAAAGAGACAGGACTCAATAAAATTAGAAATGAAAAAGGAGAAGTTACAACGGAAACCGAAAAATTACAAAGCGTCCTAAGAGACTACTACAAGCAACTCTATGCCAAAAAAATGGACGATCTGGAAGAAATGGACAAATTC
The DNA here is from genome assembly GCF_011762595.2 of Tursiops truncatus. NCBI lineage: Eukaryota > Metazoa > Chordata > Mammalia > Artiodactyla > Delphinidae > Tursiops > Tursiops truncatus. The sequence goes on along the minus strand of NC_047044.1, from coordinate 21,630,387 downwards.
TTAGAAAGGTTTAACCTTCCAAGACTGAACCAGGAAGAAACAGAAAATATGAACAGACAAATCACAAGTAATGAAATTGAAACTATGACTAAAAATCTTCCAACAAACACATGTCCAGGACCAGATGGCTTCACAGGTGAATTTTATCAAACATTTAGAGAAGAGCTAACACCCATTCTTCTCAAACTCTTCCAAAAAACTGAAGAGGAAGGAACACTCCCAAACTCATTCTATGAGGCCATTTCCACCCTGATACCAAAACCAGACAAAGATACTACAAAAAAAGAAATTACAGACCAATAATACTGATGAATTTAGACGCAAAAATCCTCAAGAAAATACCAGCAAACAGAATCCAACAGCACATCAAAAGGATCATACACAATGATCAAGTGGGGTTTATTGCAGGAATGCCAGGATTCTTCAATATACGCAAATCAATCAATGTGATATACCATATTAACAAACTGAAGGAGAAAAACCATATGATCATCTCAATAGATGAAAAGAAAGCTTTCGACAGAATTCAACACCCATTTATGACAAAAACCCTCCAGAAAGTAGGCATAGAGGGAACTTACCTCAGTATAATAAACTTCATATATGACAAATCCACAGCCAACATCATTCTCAATGGTGAAAAACTGAAACCATTTCCACTAAGATCAGGAACAAGACAAGGTTGCCAACTCTCACCACTATTATTCAACATAGTTTTGCAAGTTTTAGCCACAGCAATCAGAAAAGAAAAAGAAATAAAAGATATCCAAATCGGAAAAGAAGAAGTAAAGTTGTCACTGTTTGCAGATGACATGATACTATATGTAGAGAATCCTAAAGATGCTACCAGAAAACTACTAGAACTAATCAATGAATATGGTAAAGTTACAGGACACAATGTTAATGCACAGAAATCTCTTGCATTCCTATACACTAATGAAGAAAAATCTGAAAGTGAAATTAAGAAAACACTCCTATTTACCATTGCAACAAAAAGAATAAAAAATCTAGGAATAAACTACCTAAGGAGATAAAAGATCTGTATGCAGGAAACTGTAAGACACTGATGAAAGAAATTAAAGATGACACAAATAGATGGAGAGATATACCGTGTTCTTGGATTGGAAGAATCAACATTGTGAAAATGACTACACCACCCAAAGCAATCTACAGATTCAATGCAATCCCTATCAAACTACCACTGGCATTTTCCACAGAACTAGAACAAAAATGTCACAATTTGTATGGAAACACAAAAGACTCCGAATAGCCAAAGCAATCTTGAGAAAGAAAAACGGAGATGGAGGAATCAGGCTCCTGGACTTCAGACTACACTACAAAGCTAAAGTAATCAAGACAGTATGGTACTGGAACAAAAACAGAAATATAAATCAATGGAACAGGATAGAAAGCCCAGAGATAAACCCACGCACATATGGTCACCTTATCTTTGATAAAGGAGGCAAGAATATACAATGGAGAAAAGACATCCTCTTCCATAACTGGTCCTGGGCAAACAGGACAGCTACATGTGAAAGAATGAAATTAGAACACTCCCTAACACCATACACAAAAATAAACTCAAAATGGATTAAAGACCTAAATGTAAGGCCAGACACTATAAAACTCTTAGAGTAAAACATAGGCAGAACACTCTATGACATAAATCACAGCAAGTTCTTTCTTGACCCACCTCCTAGAGAAATGGAAATAAAAACAAAAATAAACAAAGGGGACCTAATGAAACTTAAAGATTTTGCACGGCAAGGGAAACCATAAACGAGACCAAATGACAACCCTCAGAATGGGAGAAAATATTTGCAAATGAAGCAACTGACAAAGGATTAATCTCCAAAATTTACAAGCAGTTCATGCAGCTCCATATTAAAAAAAACAAACAACCCAATCCAAAAATGGTCAGAAAACCTAAATAGACATTTCTCCAAAGAAGATACACTACACAGATTGCAAAAAAATACATCAAAGAATGCTCAACACCATTAATCATTAGAGAAATACAAATCAAAACTACAATGAGATATCACCTCACAGCATTCAGAATGGCCATCACCAAAAAATCTACAAACAATAAATGCTGGAGAGGGTGTGGAGAAAAGAGAACCCTCTTGCTCTTTTGGTGGGAATATAAATGGATACAGCCACTATGGAGAACCATATGGAGGTTCCTTAAAAAACTAAAAACAGAACTACCATACCACCCAGCAATCCCACTACTAGGCATATACCCTGAGAAAACCATATTTCAAAAAGAGTCATGTACCACGATGTTCACTGCAGCTCTATTTACAATAGCCAGGACATGGAAGCAACTTAAGTGTCCACTGACAGATAAATGGATAAAGAAGATGTGGCACATATATACAATGGAATATTACTCAGCCATAAAAAGAAACGAAATTGAGTTATTCGTAGTGAGGTGGATGGACCTAGAGTCTGTCATACGGAGTAAAGTAAGTCAGAAAGAGAAAAACAAATACCGTATGCTACCACATATATATATGGAATCAAAGAAAAGAAAAAATGGTCATGAAGAACCTAGGGGCAAGATGGGAATAAAGATGCAGACCTACTAGAGAATGGACTTGAGGATATGGAGAGGGGAAGGGTAAGATGGGACAAAGTGAGAGAGTGGCATGGACATATATACACTACCAAATGTAAAATAGATAGCTGGTGGGAAGCAGCTGCATAGCACAGGGAGATTAGCTTGGTGCTTTGTGACCACATAGCGGGTGGGATAGGGAGGGTGGGAGGGAGGGAGACGCAAGAGGGAAGAGATATGGGTATATATGTATAACTGATTCACTTTGTTATAAAGCAGAAACTAACACACCATTGGAAAGCAGTTATACTCCAATAAAGATGTTAAAAAAAAAATCAGGCTCTGATAAGGCACCACTGGAATCTCAACTCTGTTATAACTACAGTAAGTAATTTGGAGATCCTTGCCAATAGGAAAATGTTCAGTTCCTAAGTAGCCAAAAAACAACAAAAAAATTAAAAATCCAAAGTCCACCATATCTACCAAGATGCTAACATCATATTTTGCAACATTTTCAATATTTAAATCATCATATGATAGAAAATGTCAACAGATTATTCAGGGAGCAAAGTTATAACTCAAGAATTTTATACCCAGCAAAGTTATTGCATATGTTTGAAAGCAAGACTTAGGAAATGCAGCTTTCATGAATAATTTTTGAGCCAACAAATTTATTCTATTTGAAGATAAATTATGTCTTTATGGGAAAGAATTTAAGGAATCAAAAAGGTACAACATATAAATGATAATAAATATTTAAAACAATTAAAGATAGAGATCTAGGTATAAAAATGTTTGTTAATATGGTTATAAATTTGAGGGTAAAAGCCAAAAAGGATAAGTTTATAAGATTTAAAAACCTTTTGCATAAAAGGATTGTACTCTCAGATCTAATTAACAACAACTTGGGAAGGCAAATAAAGCAACTTAAATGAAGTTAAATTTCTTATCATAGTCAAATGTAACATTTTGTTCTTAAATTTTTAACTGGAAAATTATTGTGAAGAAAGTATTGGAGAAAATTTTAGCCAGTAAATAGTAAAAAACTAAAATAAGATTTTCTATATTCTAGTTTTCTAGAAAAACAAAGGAAATAAGATATAGTCTATGTAATGAGAGGGAAAAAAACAGCAATACAGCACAGAGAGTATATTAGAAACCAAAAACAAAACTAAAGTTGGAGGATATTAATTATAAATAAAGTAGAAATCATGGTTCAAACAGGGATTTAAATAGAGTAAGACTAATTACTGTATGCTAATAAAAGTTAAAAACTATAAAGAGCAATCCTGAGTATTAGTCTCCAAGAACTACCATTCACTGAATGATTAATATGTATAAGGCATATGCTAAGTTCTTTATGGATGTTATCCTATTTAATCTTCAATTTAACCATACATTGTGTTATTACACTACTATGCTACAAAATACTGTTTCAATGTTTAAAAGACAAGAAAACTAAGACTCAGAGTCACTCAACTCAGTTATTAGTTTAACTGTAAAATCTGTGCTTTTAATCAAATAATACAACATCAAAATATAAAGCAAAACTGTGAAAATATGATGATAATGGGAGATGATTCTACCCTATTATCTGTGAAATTTAAAGCAAATAAAATAAAACATAATGATTGAAGAACAAAATTAATAATGAAAATTAACCACATGTATATAAAGATGTGTAGCTGCAAACTAAGACCAAAGCTGCTTTTTTAAACGTCTATGGAATGTTTACAAATTTTACCTTATACCATAAAAGCTCCATTCCTTAAGAGGATACAATTTATTTCCTCTTATTATAATGTCAAGGATAACAAACAAAAGAAAATCATTAGAAATTCATAATAAAAATCAAACAAACAAACAAACAAAACCCACTAAAAACTAGATTTCAAAACACTTTTTTGAAACGCCTAAATTGTATCTGTTGGGCTAAGAAGGAGGGATAAAACTGACAATGATAAAATACTGTTTAAAAACTGAAAACAAGAAAATGGTTAAATACCCAGAAGTGGAAAAGGTGGACCATATGGGTGAGCATGCTGTAGTGTATACAGAAGTAGAAACATAATGCTGTACACATGAAACTTATATAAAGTTATAAACCAATATTACATCAATAAATAAATAAGGATTAATTTGGTAAAAAAAATAAAGAAAATGGTATGTTTTAAAAAAAACTATAATAAACCTATAATAAGCTAAAGAAAAGCTCAATGATAAATTTATATTTTAAAAAAAAGCACCTTTGTTATTAAACAACAAAGAGTGAAATGACTTTACATCTAAAAATTCTAAATAGGGACTTCCCTGGTGGTGCAATGGTTAAGAATCTGCCTGCCAATGCAGAGGACATGGGTTCGAGCCCTGGTCCAGGAAGATCCCACATGCTGCAGAGCAACTAAGCCTGTGTACCACAGCTACTGAGGCTGCACTCTACAGCCCATGAGCCACAACTACTGAGCCCATGTGCTAAAACTACTGAAGCTGGCATGCCTAAGCCCGTGCTCCACAACAAGAGAAGCTACTGCAGTGAGAAGCCCGTGCACCGCAACAAAGAGTAGCCCCCTCTCACCACAACTAGAGAAAGCCCACGTGCAGAAACGAAGACCCAACACAGCCAAAAATTAATTAATTAATTAAAATCCTAAATAATAGCATGAAAAATCCAACAACATATTTAAATAATACACAATGAAGAACAGAGATTTAAGCTGTGAATGCAATGGGTCAAATAAAATGTAAACTGTCTCAACACAGGTTGAAAAGGTATGTAATGAAACTCAAAAAACCTCTTCATAAAGACTTCTAGTAAACTAGAAATAGAAGGAAACTTAAGAGTCAACAGTACATAATAACATTAAAATTAGTGAGAAAACAACAGTGTCCATAATTATCATTATTATCTAACATCTTGAAAGTTCTACCCAATGCAAAAGTCAAGCAAAATATATCATAAAATTATATCCTGAATGACAGGTGTGTAATTATGAAAACCATCATATTATCATTATTTTCAGGTGAAACAATTACATACTTACAAAACTCAAAAAGATTAGCTGAAAATTATAATTTAAGAGACTAAAACATGGTTAGTAGTTATAAAATAAACATACAAAAATTAACAGTCTTTCTATATACAAGAAAAACTTGCTAGAATACAAAATAGAAAAAGAGTATTACTCAACAATTTCAAAAATCAAAACAGTAATCTTAATGAGAAATGTGGGGGCCATAGGTAAATAAAAATGTATGATTGTAACACATAAAAATACATGTATCAGTATGATTGATAAAGGAAACTGAAGATGATTTAAAGAAATGGAAAGATTTCCCATGCTCTTGGATTAGAAGAATTAATATGTTAAAATGGCCATGCTACCCAAAGCAATCTACAGATTTAATGCAATCCCTATCAAATTACCCAGGACATTTTCCCCAGAACTATAATAAATAATCCTAAAACTTATAGGGAAGCATGAAGACCCAGAATTGCCAAAGCAATCCTGTGGAAAAAGAACAAATGTGGAAGCACAACCTTCCCAGACTTCAGATAATACTACCAAGCTACAGTAATCAAAATAGCATGGTACTGGCACAGAAACAGATATATGGATCAACGGAACAGAACAGAGAGCCCAGAAATAAACCCACACACCTATGGTCAATTAATATTTGACAAAGGAGATAAGAATACACAATGGAGAAAGACAGTCTCTTTGGCAAGTAGTGTTGGGAAAGCTGTACAGCCCCATGTAAATCAATGAAGTTAGGACACATTTAAAGACTTAAATGTAAGACGTGACACCATAAAACTCCTCGAAGATAACACAGGCAAAACATTCTCTGAAATAAATCATACCAATGTTTTCTTAGGTCAGTTCCCACGGCAATAGAAATAAAAGCGAAAATAAACATATGGGACCTAATCAAACTTATAAGCTTTTGCACTGCAAAGGATATCGTAAACAAAATGAAAAGACAACCTACAGATTGGGAGAAAATATTTGTAAACGATGCCACTGACAAGGGCTTAATTTCCAAAATATACAAACAGCTCATACAGCTCAATAACAAAAAAACAAACAACCCAATCAAAAAATGGGCAGAAGACCTAAATAAACATTTCTCCAAAGAAGACATACAGATGGCCAAGAGGCACATGAAAAGATAATCAACATCACTAATTATCAGAGAAATGCAAATCAAAACTACAGTGAGGTATCACCTCACATTGGTCAGAATGGCCATCATTAAAAAGTCTGCAAATAATAAATGCTGGAGAGGGTGTGGAGAAAAAGGAACCCTCCTACACTGTTGGTGGGAATGTAAGTTGGTACAGCCACTATGGAGAACAGTATGGAGGCTCCTTAAAAAACTAAAAATAGAGTTACCATATGATCCAGCAATTCCATTCCTGGGCATATATTTGGAGAAAACTCTAACTCTAAAAGATACATGCACCCCAATGTTTACAGCAGCAATATTTACAATAGCCGAGACATGGAAGCAACCTAAATGTCCATCAACAGATGAACGGATAAAGATGTGGTACATATATACAATGGAATATAACCCAGTCACAAAAAAGAATGAAATAATGCCATTTGCAGCAACATGGATGGGACTAGAGATTATCATACTAAGTGAGGTAAATCAGACAGAGAAAGACAAATATCATATGATATCACTTATGTGTGGAATCTAAAATATGATACAAATGAACCTGTTTACAAGACAGAAACAGACTCTCAGACATAGAAAACTAACTTATGGTTACCAAAGGGAAAAGGGGGTAGGGGAGGGATAAATTAAGAGTTTGGGATTAGCAGATATAAACTACTATATATAAAATAGATAAACAACAAGTTCCTACTGTATAACACAGGGAACTATATTCAATATCCTGTAATAAACCATAATGGAAAAGAATATGAAAAATAATATGTATGTATATGTAAAACTGAATCACTTTGCTGTTCACCAGAAACTAACACATTGTAAATCAACTACACTTCAATTTTAAAAAATAAAAATGTTAAACCATATAAAATGATATCAAGGATATTTATCAGAGTATTATTTATAATAAAATAAATTTGTAAGCAATCTAAATGTTTAGACCATAGGAAATGAAATCATGCTATCTCCATATATTGAAATATTTTTATTACAAATAAATTTTTCAAAAAATAATTATCAGCATATAAAAATTCTCATGATAAATTAAGACATAAAATGCATTCATCTTTATATGAGAAAAAATATTTAATATAAATTTGATATAAAAAGTTACTTATATCAAAATATACCTCAGGTAAATTTTCATATTATTCCTCATACATTTTCTATTTTTCTGAATTGTTCAAAAGAAAAAGGATATTTTTTTTAAAAAATGAGAGAATATTTCCCCTCTGTGATTCCAATAATGAGATACTAAGTGATTTGATTAAATGTCTATCAGAAAGCCAAAGCAATCCTAAGAATTTAAGCAAATTTCATAATTTTCATACCTTATCCTCACAATTTCCATTTTAAAAATAATTTAGGACAATTCCATTATGTTTATTAAGACAAATAAAACAAACTGCATTAATTTGAAGGATTCAGATAAGAGTCTTTTCTAACTTGAGCTTATAAAATGTACTCTTTGGTTCTCATTTCTTTTTAGGCTTTTTGCTTCTAGAAATGTTAAGATAACATGATTACTAAATATACCTCCATTTCAAAGTGCCATACAGCTACGCTGAAGGCAAAATCTGGAAAAGAAACGGGAAAATGTAGTACTTACTATTGGCAAATACCGAAGAGCCTTAAGACTATTATTCTATAAATGTAGAATTATAAAATGACACAATTTCATTTTCAAAATGGAGAGGTGTAGGGAGAAGGAGAATGTGTTATAAGACACAGTAGAACACACAAGAAGAATTTAAGTGTATATCTTTATTCTCATTAACATATATGCCAAATGAATCAAAGCAAATTCAATATCGCATGTGTTCAGATTAATGACACCTATTAAAAAATAATTTTAAGACATTTTTTAAAAAGTTTCCAAAATATTTAGAAAGGCCTATAAAAGTGAATCTTTAGTTTCTAAGGATACATTACTCCAAAAATCTTTTCTCTCCTACATGTTTCATGGCCTATTAGTTTCTGGCCTCATCTTTGTCTCCAGTCCCTGCTAGAAAGAGATGTAGTCAGGAGAGCCATACACTATCATAAAATTGGTATTGAGTAAGGTCTTAAAAGCAGTATCAATTGCCCTTCAGAAATGTTTTTTACCCTTAAGGCTGTTCAACAAAGCAACCAATAATATAGCCTAAATAATACATAATTTAGTGGAGACTGGGGGGTTGAGTATGATTACTGTATTTAAAACTGCACCAGTGGGAAATAATTTCCAAATGTTTTCCATAAAGTATCTTAAATCAGATTCTCTTCTGAAACTGCTAAGACTTTAAAGTAAAATAATCTCCTGCTGAGAACGCTGTTGAATTGCAGTTAACTCCTACTGGGGTTCAAAATTACCCAGTCAAATCCCCAGCAGCTTATGTTACTCTGAATAAACTCTCCATTTTTTAATAGATACACCAAAGAAAAAAGTTTATTTAAAAATTACCCTCTAAAACAACCCTATCTTGGGAAAAATAGAACACTTCAAAAAGGGGATATATTTGGCATGTTCCATTAGTATTCTATGATATACCTATCCAGAGACAACCAAATAAGACAGAACCTAATTTCTGTTGGAGAGTTGAGAAATATGAATCTGGGAAGAAGGCAGCCTGTCCATGGTCTCCATTCCTTCTCCTTCCTAGGTCCCTGGTGGGGCTACTCAACCTCAAAAAGAAGTGAAGTCTACTCTGCAGGCTGGAGAAGAACCTGGAATCACCTGGTATCTCAAGTTCTAAAAAGAAAATACAGTTCTGCCCTGACATTTACTGGCCAGAAGTCAGAGAGGCCAGTAGCCTCTTCTAGACTTCCCTCTCCCCCAAAACTTGGAACAAATGTTACAGATTCATGGATATCTCCAGGTTAGAAGAGAATTTCTTCCTGTTCATTAAGAAAGGCCAAATGTTACTTTTCACTGGAGAGGAACTGCAGTAGTGGGCTAAGTACAATCTGTCCTTGACTGTACCAAAAAATAAAGAGATCTCACTTTGTAAGCTAAATTCAACTAAAAGCAGTCTGAGGGTAAATCTTACCCTTTTGTCACTGTTTTGGTTTTTTTTGGGTTTTTTTTTTGCGGTACGCAGGCCTCTCACTGCTGCGGCCTCTCCCGCCGCGGAGCACAGGCTCCAGACGCGCAGGCCCAGCGGCCATGGCTCACGGGCCCAGCCACTCCGCGGCACGTGGGACCCTCCCAGACCGGGGCACGAACCCGTGTCCCCTGCATCGGCAGGCGGACTCCCAACCACTGTGCCACCAGGAAAGCCCTGTCACTGTTTTTTAATTACCACTTTCTAAGAGACTCCAAAAGGTTGAGCAGTACAGGTGTTGAAGGATCCCATACCCAATAATATGAATAAGCAGAGAAGGATAAACAGGTCATTTCAGGTAACATAGCAAGTTAAAAGGAGGAGACTTAGATAATTAACAAGATAGTAGAATTAAAAATAATGGAGTACACAGGGGGAAAAAATGATAATTAACAAGACAGTAGAATTAAAAATAATGGAGTACACAGGGGAACAAAAATGAAGAAAAGGTATTGTGATTTCCTAGAGATATAAAATTAGAATATGTAAAAAGAGTCTCCAGAACAAACAAGACATCTCCAGAATAAATGGACCTTACACCTTAAAATTCAGTCAAGAATGTGAAAATGAAAAAGTCACTGAAGAAAAGCTATTTAATGTTATAGAAAATCAAGTGGAGACAACACAGTTTTTAAAAGAAAAAGAAACTCAAATAGGCATCAAGTACAAATTCAGCAATTATATATTAGTCAAAGAAATAATAAAAGAAAACCTCCCTGATCTGAAGTTATGTTCAGATAAAAGGAGCTTACTAGTTCCCAAGAAGGATTAATAAAAAATTACACATACTTAAAGATAACCTGACAAAATTTTTACTCTAAAATCAAACAGAAAGTTTTATCACTTTCTAGAGAAAAACAAAAGCAGGTTATTTACAAAGAAAAAAGAATCAGATTAGCATATACTTTAATTCTACATATGTTATAAAGCACATAATACATTGTTATTATCTTTGCTTTAAACAGTCAACTATATTTTAATGAAATTAGAAAACAATGAGACAATTGCCTTTTACATTTACCCACATATTTATCATTCTGGAGCTTTTCATTTTTTGGTGGATCAAAATTTCCATCTGATACCATTTTGCCTTCTGCCTAAAGAACTTCCTTTAATCGTTCCTATGGTTGAGGTATGTTGACAGAGAATTCTCTCTGCATTTGTTCACCTCAACGTTTTTATTTCACCTTCATTTCTGAAAGATATTTCACTGAGAATAGAATTCTCAGTTGACAGCTTTTTCTCTTAATGCTTTAAAGATGTCATTTCATCACTTCTGGCTCACACAGTTTGTGACAAGAATTCTTTCATTCTTATCATTGTACATCTCTGAGTAATGTGACTTTTTTCTCTGGATGCATTTAGGATTTTTCTTTTCATAACTGGTTTTCAGTAATTTTATTTGAATATTGCTTGGTGTGGCTTTCTTTAAGTTTATTCTGCTTATGCTTTATTGAGCTTCTTGGATTTGAAAATTTTTAAACACTATTTTCTCAACTAATTTTTCTTGGACATCAATTACATGTACCTTAGCTGCTTGAAGCTGCCTCACAGCTCAATGATGCTGTGGTCATTTTTTTGTCTTTTTTTTCTCTGTTCTTCATTTTAGTTTCTACTGCTATGTCTTCAAGTTCACTGATCTTCTCTGCTTCAATCCTATTTGATATTAATCTCATCTAGTGCACTTTTTAAAAATTGAGGTATAGTTGATGTACAATATTGTATATGTTTTAGGTATACAACATAGTGAGTCACAATTTTTAAAGGCTACCTCAATTTATATTTATTATAAAATACTGGCTATATTCCCTGTGTTGTAAAATATATCCTTGTAGCTTATTTATTTTATACATAGTAGTTTTTACCTCTTAATCCCCTACCCCTATCTTGCTCCTCTGCTCTTCCCTCTCCCCACTGGTAACCTCTAGTTTGTCCTCAATATCTGTGAGTCTGTTTCTTTTTTGTTATATTCATCAGTTTGTTTTATTTTTTAGATCCCACATATAAGTGATATCAGATGTGAATATGATATCACTATATTAGAATAGTATTTGTCTTTCTCTGTCTGACTTATTTCACTTAGCATAATACCCTCCAAGTCTATCCATGTTGCTGCAAATGGCAAAATTTCATTCTTTTTTATGGCTGCGTAGTACCCCATTGTATATATATACTACATCTTCTTTATCCATTCATCTGTTGATGGACACTTAGGTTGCTTCCATATCTTGACAACTGTAAATAATGCTGCTATGAACATTGGGGTGCATATATCTTTTTAAATTAGTGTTTTCATTTTTTTCAGATATATACCCAGGAGTAGAATTGCTAGGTTTTACAGTAGTTTTTTAAAAATCTACATGTAAAAATATACATAGTATGCTTTTGATTAAGAAAAAAGGGAGGAAATAAATATAGAAAGGATAAGCCAGGAAAAAAATAGGTTCCCTACAGGGAGTTGCTAGAAGACTAGAAGGTATAGAAAAGGGGTAGGATTTCTCTGAAAATACCCATTTACATAGTTTCAACTTCTGGACCATATTAATGTTTTATGTAGTCAAAAAAACAAAATCAAATCAGCAAGAATGGGTTGCAAATCCCTAAATTTTACTACAAATAAAAACATATGAACCTAATTCAAATAGTTACATAACTATGTGAAAGAAAATGAAAACGATTTTGAACACAATGCTGTTTCCACCCTTGTGGAAATACTATTCTAAGGACAAAAGTAACTGCAAATAAATCTTGAATTTTACTTGATAGATTTGGTGGTGTTGGTGGTATTGGTGTAGTAATGCTAAGAGTGTGTGTGTGTGTGTGTGTGTGTGTGTGTGTGTGTGTGTCCCATAAGCACAAGCACACGTTCATGTGTTAGAACTGAGTAAATACGCTGTTATATTGATGTTGTTGGGAACCAGGATTCCCACTGTGAAAGGAAATACAAATATAATTGAGGGATGAAGAAGAAAAACCTTCCAGTATTAGATTTAGAGGTATCAGTATGAACTCATGATTTTTAAAAAAAAAATATGCTTCCTAGCTTTATCACTGAAAGGGCCTAAAAGCAATTAATATCCTATAGCAAGTAATAAGTATACTTAGAGCCCAGGCTTTGGTTTCTAAATATTTTTAAATATTACTTTCATTATTAATGACCTCCCTAGAAAAATTGATGATTTCAGAGCTGAGGTAGCGAAAGTTCAGAGAGACTCTGAAACATTTTACTGTTCCAGAAAGTTCAGAGAGACTCTGAAACATTTTACTGTTCCAGAAAGAAGGTACTCACAACTGATGGAGACATGTCAAAGGACAAATGAGGGACAATTTGAATATCAAAATGGATAATGACAGGAACTGGTTATAATAAACTGATCTAGAAGAGAATTCATTAGTCCAAATAGAGAGAATAGACAGATGAAGAAAAATATAAATAATACTAATAAATAGAAATAAGAATAATGGAAATATAAAATGACAAGTTTACATTGTCATTTATGAAATTTTGCTATTATATAATTGATAAAATTATCATCAGTGAATATCTGATGGTAACGAATGCTAAAACCATTGGAGGGTAGGATATTGGGGGGTAGTATATTCACACAGTTTCTCAGAAATTTGCCCTACAGATTACTTATTGAAAACTAAAATTCCAATGTGATCATGCTTTATAACCGACACTGCCTTCCCAGTGCCTTCAAACTAAGTCTCAATTCTTTATCAGTTTCCCAAGGCCTTCCACAGCCACTACTTCTCTCTCCAATTTCTCACTGCTTCCTCAACCCCAACCCTGCATTAAGCTCCTTCATTATCTATTTAAGCCTCAGTCTCACAAACCTAACATTCTCTCACCTGTTGGTGAGACATGCTGTTCCCTTCTTGAAAAATTCTTTTCCCTCTTTTTTATGTTTGATTCTTAATGTCTCAGCTAAATATGACTACTTCTGGAATACAGGCACACCTTGGAGATACTATGGGTTCAGGTATAGACCACTGCAATACAGTGAATATTGCATTAAAAGTGAGTCACACAAATTTTTTTTTTGGTTCCCCAGTGCATATAAAAATTAACCTTATGTCTAAAAACTGTACATATTTTAATTTAAAAACACTTTAACACTAAAAAAAATGCTAGCTATCATCTGAGCCTTCAACGATCTGTAGTCTTTTTGCTGGTGGAGGGTTTGAAATTTTGTGAGAATTACCAAAATGAGACAGGGAGACACAAAGTGAGCAAGTGTTGTTGGAAAAATGGCACCAATAGACTTGCTCAATGCAGGGTAATCACAAACCTTCAACTTGTAAAAAAAGGCAGTAACTGCAAAGTACAATAAAGTGAAGTGCAATAAAATGAGATATGCCTGTATAATAAATGATCTTCTATTTCTTGCTTTAAGGCCTTAAGATGGTTTCCCACTATTCGATAGATCCCCAGATATGCATTTTCTGCCCGGAAGCATTTTATCAGAATACACTGGGCTACCTTATATAGTTTGGTTTTTCCCTTACTACCTTTGTGTGTTCTTTTGACTGTCTGAAGCAGACTTGTTTATCCTTCAAAGTTTATTCATTCATTCATTTGTTCATTCATTCAAATTTATTCAACAGAGGCAATGTGCTGGTGATTCCTCCAAGTTTCATCCTATACTTGGAAATGCATCAATGTCCCCCCTTCACCATGGACACACATGAGTGCACACACATACACACGCATAACATATATACACAATCTTCAAATTCTGCCCCTTCTCTCTTTAATAGAAGAGAGGTAACCATCCCATATGTTTTTTCTTTCTAAAACCTAAGTACCCAGGAGTCTACCTCTCAAACAACTGATTCTTTTGATAAACATTTTAGTTATTTATTTAATTCATGTATTCATCCAGTTTTGCTCTTCTCTGTTTCTTCAGTGTTGCCTTTCTTAAACTATAAAATCCTGGAGAGTAAAAAATATGCCTTTTCAGGCTCTTAGTCCTTAGCCCAGCAATCAAGAAGCCTTTAAGTAATACGTGACGGTGATAACATTTCAGAATGAAGCACAGTGGTTGAACAATAAATGGTGACTGACGGAATGGAAGTAATAGCCTGATAAACATTGAAGGACGGGTCCCTCTTGTACTGCAGTTTTAAATATCCTATAACTTCTGGTCAAATCCCTTTACTTGTTAAAAGATGCAAAATGTAAATAATTGGTAATACTAGCTAAGGATTTTATGCTTTGGGGGAGAGAATGTATATTCATCAATGCAAGTAACTGAAACATAAAATAGTAAAATGAAAGAATTTTGACAAAATTATTCCATTTTAATTTCAACAAACAGGTGTAGGCGCTGATAAATGTATCCTGAAGATTTAATTCAGTGAAATCTTCTCCTTCAAGCATATTTAAAATAAGCTGTTTGCATTTTCCTGCATATGATTATTCTAACCCTGAAAGCACCTTTTAAATATGGATTATAAATTTAGCTGCCTTAAAATAAAACTTAAAGGTTTTTTCCCCCAATCTTTAGTAAATAAGAAATTGATATAACAGAATTATTTTGAGCTTAGAGGGTTAAGCCTTCTGACTAAGTAATTCGTGCTTAATTTTTTAATGTATTTTGAGTTTACCAAAGCTTGTACAGAAGATATTTTTAAATGTTAAAATACTGTTAGATGTTAGACTTTTTAATGTTGTAATTTTTCTATTGTGTTGTCCCTCCTCCAAGAGGGACATTTCACAAAAGGAGGCACCCCATGATCAGGCAGAGTACCTTCAACAAAGTGCTTAAAATGAACTTAGACGACCCCAAAGTCCTGACATTCCTGGTATTTCTGAGATATTACCATTCTAATTGCCAGGATCCACAACTCCTAATCAGAAACTAACTTCGGAGTATGCTAGAGAATTTATCTTCTGCAGTTCAGTAAAACCTGCCCTTCACAGTCTCAGATCATTGGCTTGAAGCAGTAAGAGCTTCACCTAATGACTACAGAGCAATCTTCTACTCCCTATCTGCTAAACTGGTACTTATCACTTACTTACAATATCTATGAGGAATGCAAGAAGCCTAAAGACTCTACTGTTCTGAGTATTTCCTACAAAATTCAGCTTTGGTTAGTATGTGGTCTCAGTCCTAAGAAACAATCTATTACAGTTGAACTTTGTTACCACATTTCAAGAACTGCTAGTTTCTCAACCTGGGACACAGGCATCCTAACCCGGCTCCTGACCCACTTTGCCTATTCCATATTTCAGGACCTTTCAGTTATACCCCCACTTCCAGACACCAACAGAGGACACTTTGGGGTTGCAAGTGACAGAAATCTAACTCAAACTAGCTTAATCATAAACCAGAACTTATCTCTCAGAATCCAGGGAAGGATTAAGCAACAGGATGCAGATGAGCCTCAGTAACAATGAATTCAACAGAAATGCTGCTGCTGCTTTTTGCAGTTTAGATTCATTCTCTCTTACGGTTCATTGTCTTTCTCCAAAACATAAAAAAACATAACCAACAAAGTTTTAAGTTTTACATCTCAAAGTTTCTTCAGGGATCAGAAAGAAACACGGACTCTCTCTCTCTCTCTCTCTCTCTCTCTCTCAATTCCACTTTTAAACGCTCTGAAAATAATTCTGATTGGCCTGACGTGAATTAGGCCAATCTGAAATTTACCATTGTTGAAGAGGTATAAGGTGACCAAATGTCCTGGTTTATTTGGAGCTAAGGGGTTTCCGGGGACACAGAACTTTCCGTGCTAAAACCTGAACAGTCCAAGGGCAAACCAGGCTGGTTGGTCATCCTAAGTCAGGTATAGAGGTTGATGATTCCAAGGGAGTGGGAGATAAGGTTGTGAGAAGTTCCTATGACTCTACAGACAAAGGCCATAGATGTCCACTAACTTAACAAATTTACTGATGGGCTGTGATAGGTTACAAAAGTGGTCACAGTTCTTTGGAGCTACTGTCATCAACAGGTGGAATCTATTTCTCTACCCCTTGAGTGTGGGTTAGCCTTGGAACATGTTTCGGCCAAAATCTATGCTCAAAGCAATCTTGTGTGAGTCCCAGGTCTCTTGAAGGCTTTAACTCATCCTCACTCTCAAGACCTGAGCCTGCAATATGAGCCATCCCTGGCTAACCTGCTGGAGGGCACAAGACCATATGAGAGTGACCGTAGGCATCCCTACACAACTGAGGCCATCACTAATTTGGCAGCCCCAGCTGATACACCAGTTGGCTACAGTCACATAAACAAGGCCAGCCAAGGTCATCATTCAAGCCAGCCCACACCAGAAAGAACTACCCAGCTGATCCCAGTCTAAGGGACAAACTGCAGATAGTAAGCTTAAAAATGGTTGTTGTTTTAGGCTATGAAGTTTATGGCAGTATATTATATAACAAAAGCTAACAGATGCTTTGACGTGTAAGATTACAGTTGATTATTTGTAATAGTAAATTTAACAGCATGTATAATGTGTTCAAAGTGCTTAGGATTTTTTAAAAAAAAAACTGAATTAACTAACTGGCATCCACTGCTCTTCTCAAAATGTTTGTGTATTTCGACTGGTATCCACTATGTGTTAGGGCATCTCCGTTTATGCTTCAGTATTCCCAAAACATATTATTCTGTTTCATGCCTCATGTCTTTACATGTGCTCTGCCCACCCCTCCCTCCTTGTTCACATGTCAAAATCCTCTTCTTCATTTAAACTCAGCTCAGTCACCATCTTTGTGAAGTCATTCTGAACTCTGCTCTCCTCCCCTGGAAGATTCCCTGTTTGGTACTCTACTTCCAAGACATATTTGTATATTTATCTCACAATCCTGTCTTAAAACGATTCCTTTACAGATGTGTCTCCTCACTACTCTTAAGGTCCATGAGACCACATCTTTGCATCCCCAGTAACTAACAAAGCCTGGCATAGTGTAAACACACCAAAAAAGTTTGATAAATTGAATAGGAAATCTAAAACAGAAATATTTCTAAGCTGGTTTGGGGCATAAGGTATTATGTATTATTATTTCTGTGATCAATCTCTGTATAAGAGCCATTATATTTGGCATATTTATATTAACGTTTAAATTATAAGGGACAGTGATTCAAAAAGAATTATATGATTACTCAAAAAACAGTGATACAATTTGGGCCTTTAGAAGTTCATTTCAAGCTTGACTTTGCTTTAGACCCAAAGTTTATAACTTGTTCCTAAATAGAAGCTAAATAATATCAAAACAGATGTGTAAATAAGAACAGAAAGTAGGAACATAATCAGCCCAATTCTCTGACAGGTGGGTTGGAGGCTGGGATGCATAAAACAGTAAGGAAAGTCCTCTATGGGATAATGTGGGAGAGATCATTTGGCTTCCTCTCTCCACAGGCAGATGGAGGCATTTTTCCCCTGCATAGTTACTGAGAAGGCAGTAAGGAGGGATGATTGGGATGCTCATATGGAACAAGCGCAGTATTTGGCTTAGATTAAAAATAGAATGAGATGAGTTTCCCCAGGGAGAACTAACTTACCCAAGACAAGACACTTCAACATTCCTACACTTGCTTCCCTGTTACTGGGCATACAATAGGTACTAATATATAAATATAAATAAATATATTAAAAAATAAATATTTTAACAGAAACTGTGCCCATTTCTAAATAAAGCAAAATTATATTCCCATTCTGCTTCCTCTCATCAGGAAATGAGGTTCTCCAGCTTAGTACTGGTATTCCTAAGCCAGGCCAAGAAACTGGGAAATAAAAAGCTGTCTGGTAGCTCTCCAGTTAAATCTCTAGAAGGGTACTACATCTCTGATATCCCTTCAAATCAGAGGACATTTCCAAGGACTTGATGGAAAAATGGCAGATTGAAACACACACACACACGCCTACTTTCCTTTCCTCCCAAAATGCCATTCAAATGACAGAAATGTATTTGTAATGGCACAAACACAAAGACAAGCAGAACAAGAGAGGAAACTAGAGTAACAAAATTCTGGAAGCTGTAAAGTGGATACATGATGAATGACTAAACAGACCTGAGAAAACAATTCAAAGCAGGTCAAAGGAAAAATGAAGAATCAACACTATGATACCACAAAAGTCCATGAATTTCATACCAGATATGTCTAGAAGAAGAGGTGAAGAAAAAGGCAAAAACTGAAGTACTATCTGAAAGTATATTTAAACAGCAGTCAGATTTCCATATGCTATCCCTACTCTTTATAGCCCTATGACTCTCTCTCCCTCAATCTTGCAAAAGACTGAAAGTTTATTCTCTGGGGAGAGTAAAATAATTGCCTAAACCAGTCACAGTTTAGGGTAGGATAACAAACCGACAATAGAGTGACAAGAAAACAGAGGCATACTGAATGCTGACATCCCTGAACCCTAAGTGGCCCTAAGAACTTCCCATTAGGAGCTTGAAAGAGCCATCTTCTAGGATTTATGTCTATCTCAAGAGAAAAGAACTAAAGATACTGACATCAAAGTTTCCCCAACAAAACAGCTCAATTGGATCAACCTAAAGGAAAGCTCACAGTGGTATCTAGAAGACAATGTGATAACTGCTTTAAATTTCTCAAGAAAATTTATTTCCAACTCTAGAATTGTATACCAAGTCTAAATATCAATCAGGGGTGAGGACAGATTAAGATATTTTCAGGAAATTATTGGAAATATACTCCATCAAAACAAGAGAAGGCATGAGATATAGAAAGAAGGAATCCAACACAGGAGAGAGGTGAGAGGATTCCCTGGACAGTCAATGGTGAAGACAGCTCTGAGGTTGATACCTATGCAGAAGGAGTAGAAGGTGAACAGTCCAGATTTGAGCAAATAGAAAGGCTTGGGTGACATTCTTCAGAGATATAAGATGTATAAAATACCTGAAAGGTCTACATATGTTGAGAAGATATGAGCTTAGAGTTGTATTGACTATATATACATAGAAAATTAATCACAATGAAAAAAAGACAATTATTTACTAGAGGGAAAACAAAAAATTGGAAAAGGAATCAGATTTTAATATATAGGTCAGTAAACACTATAATGTTTGTCAACAAACATAATCAAGTAAATGGAGAAGACTGATCTTACTCAAATTATGCAATTAACATATTGGAGAGACAGTAATGGGACACATGTGTACATACATATGTGTGCTTGTGTGATGTGTAGGGAGGGAGATGAATCCTCACATTCCATAGCAGTAAGTCAACAGATACTATCCAAAACTGAAAATCTAAGTAGCAAAACAAACAGGTTAGAACAAAAGGATAAATACTAAGATATTCAAATAAAAAAATGAAAGTGGATTGGTTCAAGATGGCAGAGTAGAATGATGTGCGCTCACTCCCTCTTGTGAGAGCACCGGAATCACAATGAACTGCTGAATAATCATTGACAGGAAGACACTGGAACTCACCAAAAAAGATACCCCACAGCCAAAGACAAAGAAGAAGCCACAATGAGATGGTAGGACGGGTGCAATCACAATAAAATCAATTCCCATAACTGCTGGGTGGGTGACTCACAAACTGGAATATAATTACACCACATAAGTCCACCCACTGAAGTGAAGGTTCTGAGCCCCACTTCAGGCTTCCAAATCTGGGGGTCTGGCAACGGGAGGAGGAATTCATAGAGAATCAGACTTTGAAGGCTACAAGGGATTTGATTGCAGGACTTTGACAGGACTGGGGGAAAAAGAGACTCCATTCTTGGAGGGCACACACAAAGTAGTGTGTGCATCAGGACCCAGGGGAAGGAGCAGTGACCCCATAGGAGACTGAACCAGACCTACCTGCTAGTGTTGGAGGGTCTGCTGCAGAGGTGGGGGGTGGCTGTGGCTCACCGTGAGGACAAGGACACTGGTAGCAGAAGTTCTGGGAAGTACTCCTTGGCGTGAGTCCTCCCAGAGTCCACCACGAGCCCCACCAAGGAGCCGGATAGGCTGCAGTGTTGGGTCACCTCAGGCCAAACAACCAACACGGAGGGAACCCAGCCCCACCCATCAGCAGACAAGCAGATTAAAGTATCACTGAGCTCTGCCAACCAGAGTAACACCCAGCTCTACCCACCACCAGTCTCTTCCATCAGGAAACTTGCACAAGCCTCTTAGATAGCCTCATCCACCAGAGGGCAGACAGCAGAAGCAAGAACTACAATCCTACAATCTTCTTGCAGAAGCAAGAAACTACAATCCTGCGGCCTGTGGAACAAAACCCACATTCTCAGAAAGATAGACAAGATGAAAAGGCAGCGGGCTATGTACCAGATGAAGGAACAAGATAAAGCCCCAGAAAAACAACTAACTGAAGTGGAGATAGGTAAACTTCCAGAAAAAGAATTCAGAATAATGAGAGTGAAGACCATCCAGGACCTCGGAAAAAGAATGGAGGCAAAGGTCGAGAAGATGCAAGAAATGTTTAACAAAGACCTACAAGAATTAAAGGATAAACACCTAGAAGAATTCAAGAACAAACAAACAGAGATGAACAATACAATAACTGAAATGAAAACTACACTAGAAGGAATCAATACCAGAATAACTGAGGCAGAAGAACGGATAAGTGCCCAGGAAGACAGAATGGTGGAATTCACTGCCACGGAACAGAATAAAGAAAAAAGAATGAAAAGAAATGAAGACAGCCTAAGGGACTTCTGGGACAACATGAAACACAACAACATTCGCATTGTAGGGGTCACAGAAGGAGAAGAGAGAGAGAAAGGACCCAAGAAAATATCTGAAGAGATTATAGTCAAAAACTTCCCCAACATGGGAAAGGAAATAGCCACCCAAGTCCAGGAAGCGCAGAGATTCCCAGGCAGGAGAAACACACCGAGACACACAGTAATCAAAATGACAAGAATTAAAGACAAAGAAAAATTACTGAAAGCAATAAGGGAAAAAAATAATAATATACAAGAGAACTCCCATAAGGTTAACAGCTGATTTCTCAGCAGAAACTCTACAAGCCAGAAGGAAGTGGCATGATATATTTAAAGTGATGAAAGGGAAGAACCTACAAGCAAGATTACTCTACCCAGCAAGGATCTCATTCAGATTCGACGGAGAAATCAAAAGCTTTACAGACAAGCAAAAGCTAAGAGAATGCAGCACCACGAAACCAGCTCTATAACAAATGCTAAAGGAACTTCTCTAAGTGGGAAACACAAGAGAAGAAAAGGACCTATAAAAACAAACCCATAACAATTAAGAAAATGGTAACAGAAACATACATATTGATAGTTACCTTAAACGTGAATAGATTAAATGCTCCACCCAAAAGACACAGGCAAAAACAAGACCCATATATATGCCTATCTACAAGAGACCCACTTCAGACCTAGGGACACATACAGACTGAAAGTGAGGGAATAGAAAAGGATATTCCAAGCAAACAGAAATCAAAAGAAAGCTGGAAAAGCAATACTCATATCGGAAAAAATAGACTTTAAAATAAGGAATGTTACAAGAGACAAGGAATGACACTACATAATGGTCAAGGGATCAATCCAAGAAGATAGAACAATCATAAATATATAGCACCCAATATAGGACCACCTCAATACATAAGGCAACTGCCAACAGCTATAAAAGAGGAAATCGACAGTAACACAAAAATACTAAGGGACTTTAACATGTCACTTACACCAACTGACAGATGATCAAAACAGAAAATTAATAAGGAAACACAAGCTTTAAATGACACAATAGACCGGAGAGATTTAATTGATATTTATAGGACATTCCATCCAGAAACAGCAGATTACACTTTCTTCTCAAGTGCACATGGAACATTCTCCAGGATAGATCACATCTTGGGTCACAAATCAAGCCTCGGTAACTTTAAGAAAACTGAAATCATATCAAACATCTTTTCTGACCACAACACTGAGATTAGAAATCAATTACAGAGAAAAAAAACATAAAAAACACAAACACATGGAGGCTAAACACTACGCTACTAAATAACCATAAGATCCCTAAAGAAACCAAAGAGGAAATCAAAAGATACCTAGAGACAAATGAAAATGAAAATACGATGATCCAAAACCTATGGGATGCAGCAAAACCAGTTCTAAGAGGGAAGTTTATAGCAATACAAGCTTACCTGAAGAAACAAGAAAACTCCCAAATAAACAATCTAACCTTACACCAAAAGGAGCTAGAGAAAGAAGAACAAACAAAACCCAAAGTTAGTAGAAGGACAGAAATCATAAATATTAGAGCAGAAATAAATGAAATAGAAACAAAGAAAACAACAGCAAAGATCAATAAAACTAAAACCTGGTTCCTTGAGAAGATAAAATTGATAAAGCTTTAGCCAGACTCAACAAGAAAAAGAGGAAGAGGACTCAAATCAATAAAATCAGAAGTGAAAAAGGAAAAGATAAAGCAGACACCACAGAAATACAAACCATCCTAAGAGACTACTACAAGCAACTCTATGCCAATAAAATGGACAACCTGGAAGAAATGAACAAATTCTTACAAAGGTATAACCTTCCAAGACTGAAATAGGAAGAAAAATAAAATATGAACAGACCAAGCACAAGTAATGAAATTGAAACTGTTTAAAATCTTCCAACAAACAAAAGTCCAGGACCAGATGGCTTCACAGGTGAATTTTAACAAACATTTAGAGAATAGCTAACACCCATACTTCTCAAACTCTTCCAAACAATTGCAGAGGAAGGAACACTCCCAAACTCATTCTATGAGGCCTCCATCACCCTGATACCAAAACCAGAAAAAGGCACTACAAGAAAAGAAAATTACAGACCAATAACACTGATGAACATAGATGCAAAAATCCTCAACAAAATACTAGCAAACAGAATCCAACAACACATTAAAAGGATCATACATCAATATCAAATGGGATTTATCCCAGGGACGCAAGGATTCTTCAATATATGCAAATCAATCAATGTGATACACCATATTAACAAATTGAAGAATAAAAACCATATGATCATCTCAATAGATGCAGAGAAAACTTTTGACAAAGTTCAACACCCATTTATGATAAAAACTCTCCAGAAAGATGGCATAGTGGGAAGCTA
Source organism: Tursiops truncatus (assembly GCF_011762595.2). Taxonomy (NCBI): domain Eukaryota; kingdom Metazoa; phylum Chordata; class Mammalia; order Artiodactyla; family Delphinidae; genus Tursiops; species Tursiops truncatus. The sequence goes on along the minus strand of NC_047044.1, from coordinate 21,606,507 downwards.
ACTCAACATAATAAAGGTCATATATGACAAACCCACAGCAAACATCATTCTCAATGGTGAAAACCTGAAAGCATTTCCTCTAAGATCAGGAACAAGACAAGGATGTCCACTTTGCCACTATCAGTCAACATAGTTTTGGAAGTCCTGGCCACGGCAATCAGAGATGAAAAAGAAATAAAAGGAATACGAAATTGGAAAAGAAGAAGTAAACTGTCACTGTTTCCAGATGACATGATACTATACATAGAGAATCCTAAAGATGCTACCAGAAAACTACTAGAGCTAATCAATGAATCTGGTAAAGTTGCAGGATACAAAGTTAATGCACAGAAATCTCTTGCACTCCTATTCACTAATGATGAAAAATCTTAAAGAGAAATTAAGGAAATATTACCATTTACCTTTGCAACAAAAAGAATAAAATACCTAGGAATAAACCTACCTAGGGAGACAAAAGACCTGTATGCAGAAAACTATAAGACACTGATGAAAGAAATTAAAGGTTACAAACAGATGGACAGATATGCCATGTTCTTGGACTGGAAGAATCAATATTGTGAAAATGACTATACTACCCAAAGCAATCTACAGATTCAATGCAACCCCTATCAAATTACCAATGGCATTTTTTACATAACTAGAACAAAAAATCTTAAAATTTGTATGGAGACACAAAAGACCCCGAATAGCCAAAGTAGTCTTGAGGGAAAAAACCAGAGCTGGTGGAATCAGAGTCCCTGACTTCAGACTATAGTACAAAGCAATGGTAATGAAGAGAATATGGTACTGGCACAAAAACAGAAATATAGATCAATGGAACAGGATAGAAAGCCCAGAGATAAACCCATGCACCGATGGTCAACTATGACAAAGGAGGCAAGAATATACAATGGAGAAAAGACAGTCTCTTCAATAAGTGGTGCTGGGAAAACTGGACAGCTACATGTAAAAGAATGAAATTAGAACACTCCCTAACACCATACACAAAAATAAACTCAAAATGGATTAAAGACCTAAATGTAAGACTGGACACTATAAAACTCTTAGAGGAAAACATAGGATAAACAACCTTTGACATAAATCACAGCAAGATCTTTTTTGATCCACCCCCTACAGTAATGGAAATTAAAACAAAAATAAAGAAATGGACCTAATGAAACTTCAAAGCTTTTGCAAAGCAAAGGAAACTTCAAACAAGAGGAAAAGACAACCCTCAAATGGGAGAAAATATTTGCAAACGAATCAATGGACAAAGGATTAATCTCCAAAATATATAAAGAGCTCATGCAGCTCAATATTAAAGAAACAAACAACCCAATCAAAAAACTTGCAGAAGACCTAAATAGACATTTCTCTAAAGAAGAAATACAGATGGCCAAGAAGCACATTAAAAGCTGCTCAACATCACTAATATTAGAGGATTGCAAATCAAAACTACAATGAGTATCACCTCACACCAGTTAGAATGGGCATCAGTAGAACATCTACAAATGACAAATGCTGGAGAGGGTGTGGAGAAAAGGGAAAACCCTCTTGCACTGTTGGTAGGAATGTAAATTGATACAGCCATTATGGAGAACAGAACGGAGGTTCCTTAAAAAACAAAAAATAGAATTACCATATGACCCAGCAATCCCAACACTGGACATATACACAGAGAAAACCATAATTAAAAAAGACACATGCATCCCAATGTTCACTGTACCACTATTTACAATAGCCAGGTCATGGAAACAACCTAAATGCCTATCGACAGAGGAATGCATAAAGAAGATGTGGTACATATATACAATGGAATATTACCCAGCTATAAAAAGGAACGAAATTGGGTCATTTGTAGAGACGTGGATGGACCTAGAGACTGTCATAAAATGTGAAGTCAGAAAGAGAAAACAAATACCATCTATTAACACATATATGTGGAACCTAGAAAAATGGTACAGATGAACTGGTTTGCAGGGCAGAAATGGAGACACAGATGCAGAGAACAAGCGTATGGACACCAAGGCGGGAAAGTAGTGGGGGGGGGGGGCGGGAGTGGTGGCGTGATGAATTGAGAGATTGGGATTGACATATATACACTAATATGTATAAAATGATAACTAAAAAGAACCTGCTGTATAAAAAAATAAAAATCCTAAAATTAAAAAAAAAAGATGAAAGTGGTCGGGGGATGAGAGGAAGATGGGCAGGAGATTGCCGTTTTTAATAACTAAACTTTATAGAAATATTTGACACTTTTTTTAACAACTTTATTGGAGTGTAATTGCTTTACAATGGTGTCTTAGTTTCTGCTTTCTAACAAAGTGAATCAGTTATACATATACATATATCCCCATATCTCCTCCCTCTTTTGTCTCTCTCCCACCCTCCCTATTCCACCCCTGTAGGTGGTCACAGAGCACGGAGTTGATCTCCCTGTGCTACGCAGCTGCTTCTCACTAGCTATCTATTTTACATTTGGTAGTGTATATATAAGTCCATGCCACTCTCTCACTTCGTCCCAGCTTACCCTTCCCCTCCCCGTGTCCTCAAGTCCATTCTCTACGTCTGTGTCTTATTTGACACTTTTAATCATATCCTTTAAAACTTATAATACTGACTAAAACTAAAAGACAGAAGTGTAACTGCTATGGCAGAGAGGGCTTGAGAAATCCAGCCTGGCTGGAGTCCACTAGAATATCATGGCAGCCTCCTCACATTTCCAAATAACCCAGGGGAAAAATGTTGGAAGAAAGGGCACTAAATTTGGATCCTACCTTTAGTAGTAACTAGTATTGTAACCATGATTTTCTACTTCTCTAACATACGAATGCCTGCCTTATCTCCCTCACAGAGCTGTTGACAGGAAGAAGTAAAAGAATGTCAGTGAAAGCTCTTTATGTATAAATGGATTTGCAAATATACCGTAAGTTTTATTCATCAAACATTCATTGCGTCCCCACCACATATCAGGTATGGTTAACATTATTATTCCTTTTCATATGTTGTTATATAACTTGCCTAAATATAGTGTCAATTCTTACTCATGAATACTCTTGGGTAAGTTACAAAATGGAAGTTACAAAATGGAATACTCAGTAATCCCCTATAATTTCCTTCTGTGTTCGGGATCTGTGGCAAACAGACTCTAAGATGACCCCCAACTAACCCTGCCTTGTGGTATTCATGCCCTTGTGTAATCCCATTCCCTTAAGTATAGGCATGACCTATGATTTGCTTCTGACCAACAGAATATGGCAAAGGCGGTAGGATGTCACCTCCCAGGTTATGTTACATAAGACTGTAACTTCTCTTTTGGTAGCAGATTCTCTCTTTTGACAATCTCCCTTTCTGGCTTTGATGAAGTAACCTGTCCTATGAATAGGTCCATGTGGCAAGAAACAGAGAAGCCTCCAAACTGAGCCCCTTAGTCAAGGAACAGAGGGCAGCCAGCAAGGAACTCACACTCTCAGCTGACAAACCACAAGGAGCCAAATCCTGCCAACAAATATGCACACTTTGGAAGTGGATCCTTCCCCATTTGAGTCAGAGATGAGACTCCAGCCCTGGATGACACCTTGATTACAGCCTTGTGAGAGACCCTAATGCAGAGGACCCTAAAGCAGAGGACCCAGGCTTGGATTCCTAAGACACAAAAACTGTAAGATAATAAATTTTTGCTTTAATCCACTAAATCTGTGGTAATATTACCAGATTAATATAAACCTAACCAGAAGAGACCATGACTAGAACCTCATCGACTCTTGAGTGTTGTAAAACAAAGATTGCTCTCTTTTGCTTGTCACAGAGGTAGAAAACCTAATTGTGAAGGCCCAGCCTCTGGCCTTTTTGTGTCATTCAGCCTCATAAGTTGCTACTGCTACACCCAAGGATCAGCATGACAACTGCAGCTGACTGCATTCTGAGCTACATCATCCAGTCATCAGGAATCATAAAATTATCTCCCAAATACTAAAGAATTTAAACAAGTTACTATTTTAGCAGCATCAATCAAATGTCACCCAAAAGGTAAAGTAATATTCACTTCATTGTTTTAGAAGGAAAAGTCATAAAAGGTAACACACTAACAGAAATCTTCTATTTAATAAAACATAACTATAAAAAATAATCAAGTTTTTGACCCTCCAAAAAGTATACACTATAATTCTAACACATAAAATATTTAATAAACTCTGGTTTCTGGGTAAATGAAAAGGAAATTTCCTTTGCTTTTAATCTAGAATAAAAGGTGATGTGTGGGTGGCAAAATGGTGAAGCTTATAGAGCATGCATTATTGTAAAGGAAGGAAGGGCACCAGGGAACTAGAATTATAGGAGCAGAAAAAATTATGTGACAACTAGGTAGGCAGCAGTAGCCATTTGACTCTCCACCTACCAGCTCTCAGACACTTTCTTGCTTTAGAATTATCATAATTACATTGTTAAAGAAAAACTGTAGTTATTTGTTATTTAAATGTCTTATCACACTGACTCAGGGATTCTGTGAATGTGTGGGAAAACTTTCAAAAGAGAACCCACATACAGCTATGATTCATTCACCTGAAGAACTATGAGCTGAATGGGCAATCACTGAGACAGACTGTCACTTATCAAAATTTCCGTGAGTGATGTAAAGGTTAACATGGGGGTCTGAATCTTTCAGCACCCAGTTTCTTGAAGCTGTCAAAATTGGACAAGCTGTCTCTATCATAAAATGATGCTTGCAAGCTAGATTCAATGGAGTGGGACTCATAAGAAAAATTGGAAATTTGACAACAGCAGCATTGCTATCTAGAAGGTCTCATAATAAAGATGGTGAAAAGGGGTTGGAAATGACAGACCACATCAGCATGGAAGCCTCTATTTAATGACCTCAAGTCACGAATAAAGCATAAAGAGCAAATTACTAAACACATATTATTCTTATTTAACATTGTATTGAGGGCTAATACAGGCTTAAATTTTTCTCACCAGGCACCATGTAGATCTTGTACTACTTTACTCTGCTGCTGACAAAAATTACCAAAAATTAGGTAGCTTAAAACAATGTAAATTATCATAAAGATCAGAGCAGAAATAAATGAAATAGAAACAAAGACAATAGCAAAGATCAATAAAACTAAAACCTGGTTCTTTGAGAAGATAAACAAAATTGATAAACCATTATCCAGACTCATCAAGAAAAAGAGGGAGAGGACTCAAATCAATAAAATTAGAAATGAAAAAGGAGAAGTTACAACAGACACCACAGAAATACAAAGCATCCTAAGAGACTACTACAAGCAACTCTATGCCAATAAAATGGACAACCTGGAAGAAATGAACAAATTCTTACAAAGGTATAACTTTACAGGACTGAACCAGGAAGAAATACAAAATATGAACAGACCAAGCACAAGTAATGAAATTGAAACTGTGATTTAAAATCTTCCAACAAACAAAAGTCCAGGACCAGATGGCTTCACAAGTGAATTCTATAAAACATTTACAGAGGAGCTAACACCCATCCTTCTCAAACACTTCCAAACAATTGCAGAGGAATGAACACACACCCAAACTCATTCTATGAGGCCACCATCACCCTGATACCAAAACCAGACAAAGACACTACAAAAAAAAGAAAATTACAGACCAATATCACTGAAGAATATAGATCAAAAACCCTCAACAAAATACTAGCAAACAGAATCCAACAACGCATTAAAAGGATCATACACCAATATCAAGTGGGATTTATCCCAGGGATGCATGGATTCTTCAATATATGCAAATCAAACAGTGTGATACACCATATTAACAAATTAAAGAATAAAAAACATATGATCATTTCAATAGATGCAGAAAAAGCTTTTGACAAAATTCAACACCCATTTATGATAAAAACTCTCCAGAAAGTGGGCATAGTGGGAAGCTACATCAACATAATAAAGGCCATATAAGACAAACCCACAGCAAACATCATTCTCAATGGTGAAAAACTGAAAGCATTTCCTCTAAGATCAGGAACAAGACAAGGATGTCCACTTCACCACTATCATTCAACATAGTTTTGGAAGTCCTGGCCACGGCAATCAGAGACGAAAAAGAAATAAAAGGAATACGAAATTGGAAAAGAAGAAGTAAACTGTCACTGTTTCCAGATGACATGATACTATACATAGAGAATCCTAAAGATGCTACCAGAAAACTACTAGAGCTAATCAATGAATTTGGTAAAGTTGCAGGATACAAAGTTAATGCACAGAAATCTCTTGCACTCCTATACATTAATGATGAAATATCTTAAAGAGAAGCTAAGGAAGCACTCCCATTTACCACTGCAACAAAAAGAATAAAATACTTAGGAATAAACCTGCCTAGGGAGACAAAAGACCTGTATGCAGAAAACTATAAGACACTGATGAAAGAAATTAAAGATGATACAAACAGATGGAGAGATATACCATGTTCTTTGACTGGAAGAATCAATACTGTGAAAATGACTATACTACCCAAAGAAATCTACAGATTCAATGCAATCCCTATCAAATTACCAATGGCATTTTTTACATAGCTGGAACAAAAAATCTTAAAATTTGTATGGAGACACAAAAGACCCCGAATAGCCAAAGCAATCTTGAGAAAGAAAAACGGAGCTAGAGGAATCAGACTCCCTGACTTCAGACTATACTACAAAGCTACAGTAATCAAGACAGTATGGTACTGGCACAAAAACAGAAATATAGATCAACGGAATAGGATAGAAAGCCCAGAGATAAACCCATGCACATATGGTTACCTGATCTTTGATAAAGATCTTTGATCTTTGATAAAGGAGGCAAGAATATACAATGGAGAAAAGACAGCCTCTTCAATAAGTGGTGCTGGGAAAATTGGACAGCTTACATGTAAAAGAATGAAATTAGAACACTCCCTAACACCATACACAAAAATAAATTCAAAATGGATTAAAGACCTAAGTGTAAGGCCAGACACTATAAAACTCTTAGAGGAAAAAATAGGCAGCACACTCTATGACATAAATCACAGAAAGATGCTTTTTGACCTACCTCGTAGAGAAATGTAAATAAAAACAAAAATAAACAAATGGGATCTAATGAAACTTAAAAGCTTTTGCAAAGCAAAGGAAACTACAAACAAGATGAAAAGACAACCGTCAGAATGAGAGAACATAGTTGCAAATGAATCAACGGACAAAGGATTAGTCTCCAAAATATATAAACAGTTCATGCAGCTCAATAATAAGGAAACAAACAACCCAATCAAATAATGGAGGAAGACCTAAATAGACATGTCTCCAAAGAAGACATACAGATGGCCAGGAAGAAGCACATGAAAAGCTGCTCAACATTAGTAATATTAGCGAAATGCAAATCAAAACTACAATGAGGTATCACCTCACACCAGTTAGAATGGGCATCATCAGAAAATCTACAAACGACAAATGCTGAAGAGGGTGTGGAGAAAAGGAAACCCTCTTGCACTGTTGGTGGGAATGTAAATTGATAAAAGCCACTATGGAGAACAGTAAGGAGGTTCCTTAAAAAACATAAAATAGAAATACCATATGACCCAGCAATCCCACTACTGGCATATACCCAGAGAAAACCATAATTCAAAAAGACACATGCACCCCAATGTTCACTGCAGCACTATTTACAATAGCCAGGTCATGGAAGCAACCTAAGTGCCCATCGACAGATGAATGGATAAAGAAGATGCGGTACATATATACAATGGAGTATTAGCCATAAAAAGGAACGAAATTGGGTTATATGTAGAGACGTGGATGGATCTAGAGACTGTCATACAAAGTGAAGAAAGTCAGAAAGAGAAAGACAAATATCATATATTAACGCATATATGTGGAACCTAGAAAAATGGTATAGATGAACCGGTTTGCAGGGCAGAAATAGAGACACAGATGCAGAGAACAAACGTATGGACACCAAGGGGGAAAAGTGGCCGGGGTTGGGGGGTGGTGTGATGAATTGGGAGATTGGGATTGACATGTATACACTAATATATATAAAATGGATAACTAAGGGCTTCCCTGGTGGCGCAGTGGTTGAGAGTCCACCTGCCAATTCAGGGGACACGGGTTTGTGCCCTGGTCTGGGAAGATCCCACATGCCGCGGAGTGGCGGGGCCCGTGGGCCATGGCCGCTGAGCCTGCGCATGCAGAGCCTGTGCTCCGCAACAGGAGAGGCCACAGCAGTGAGAGGCCCGCGTACCACAAAAAAAAAAAAAAAGGATAACTAATAAAAACCTGCTGTATAAAATTTTTTAAAAACATTATTTATATACATACAATAAAAATAAAATAAATGAAATAAAAACAAAAAAACATATTAGAGGTGAACAGTTGAAGGATTCCAATGATACCTATAAACTCTATGCAAGAAATATTTTAATAAAAACTGTAAGTACTGGAAAATACATCAGTAAGCATCAGGCAATTTTAATCCAAAATACTTTGAGCAGATTTTGAAGCAGTTGCTCTGACACCTGAGGGTGTAACTATATTTAAAGGTGTGTGGGATGTATAGAGGAGAAGAAACTAACTTGTATTAAATGGGTACTATGTCTCAGTCACAAAGATACAGGCATTACAAATTTTAATGTTAAGTAAATTGAGGCTCACAACAACAGGTAATGTAGGTATTAAAAGAAGAGGAAAATAATACCCAGAGAGAATTAGGTAACTTTCCCAAGTTTGCCAACTAGCAAGTGGTATAGCTAAAATTCAAACCTACATTTTTTGAACTCTGTAAATCCATAATGCTCCTTTCAGCATAAGAGATACAAAAGAGGTCAAGAGTCAAGATAACAACAATGGTTCTTTCAGAAGAGGTTCTCCTCCCACTCCCACCCCCCCCACCCACCCCCCCCCACCCCCCCCCACCCCCCCCCCCCCCGCCCCCCCCGCCAAAAAAGGATGAGATAAGAGAAATTTAAGTAGTATCATCACACAGCAAACAAGCTGACAACAGCAGTGGCTCACAATGGCTGCATAACTATGTGTCAGACTCCATGTACTGATGACATCACAATACACAACTCTAAACAGTGTTTCCCACTTCTGGGTTCCTGTTTCACTGTTCTGACCCTCCCTCTTACCTAGGCACAGAAAACTCATGGTATCATTTCTCCCTATAAAATGGAGTCTACTACCAAGCCTGAATTCTCACTCCATCTCAGATGTAGTCTTATACCTTTAATTGAACTGAGATTAACGCAATGGATTTTCCATAGTGGGACTGGTGCATTTTTCTCTATTATGGAATTCACTTTCTAAAGCTGATTCAAGTGAGATCTAATATTCCAGCTCAGGCTACTATAGAGACAACTACTATTAACTTCATCCAGTAGGAATTTGAGTCATTACCACAATGGGGGGAGCATTTTATTCATGATGTTGACATTGTACCATAAAGACTGTCATTTCACCAGACTGCCTTGTGACTTTAGGCCAGCATTCTTTGTCAATGATGGGATATTTGCAGTTCACTAACTGGAAGAAAACTGAAGATAAAACGATCAAGAAACAGATAATTCCCTGGTGCAACAAAAGCCTTAGGGTCCATCCCTCCAGGGACAATTAAAGAAAGGACTGTAAGTCTGTATGCCCGGTGCACAGTGAGGCCAAACAATACCAAAATGTCAGAGTTTGGAGAGAAAGGTTTGTTACAGGGCCCCGCAAGGAGACGGGTGGCTCATGTCTTAAAAACCCCAAACTTCCAGAAGCTTTCAGCAAAGCCCTTTTATAGGAAAGGTGGGGGAGGGGCGTGGTTGGTTGTTGTAAACTTCTTGTCAGATCCTTTGTTCTTGAGGTCAGGTCACCATATTCCTGTAAACCTCCACCAAAACAAATGTTATTCTCTTCTGACCAGAAAGGGCAAGGTCCCAAGGCTTGACTTTTGCCCTCCGAGGTCCAGGCCCTGGCTAAGAGGAGGGGCTCCAGGAGCAGGCCGGTTACCCTGCCCAGGAGCACTCGTCCAGTTTGGGTCCTCCTGCCAGTGCCCAGGCCCACTGAAGCGGCAGATCTCAGCTGACAGCCCCCTCAGGGCCAGGTCCCCTGACCCTGCCCAAGCATCAACACTGAGGGAGCAGGTGCCCAGGACCCAGCCGGCCCTCGGGCTTTTCACTTAACCTGGAGAGAACCATTTGTATAGGATTGATAGGAATACATGTTGTAGCAAATACCAGTCAGGTTAGTTCGCTGCTCACAATTGCCCTTTGACAACAGCCCAGACCTCAGAGGTGGACCTGAAGTAATGATGTGCGATGTCCTTGCAACTTAACCCTGACCTCTGGCCACCTCCTAGGGGTACCAAGTTTTGAAACCTTAACAGAGAGACTAAAGCTGGTTGAAGCTGTTACCTTAATGGCAGTGTCCGTATACTCCAGTTGCCGAGGCCTCCATGGACTGGGACCCATGGACGCTGCCACCACCATTAGGTCACAAAGGTCCCCGGGGATGGGAGAGACGTTCGCTGCTGCTTCAAGGGCTGGGCCCGGCCAGTGGGCAGCCGCGCCAAGGGCTCTGGAGCTCTGCAGGACACAGCCCTCAGCCTGTCCCCGGTCCCCCAGCTCACACGCCGACACCGAGGCCGGAAGGTCTGGAGGGCCCCAGGGAAAAGGCCGGTATCCTCCTCCTCTCACCACACACTCAGCGGTGAGAACCACTGCGCGTCTCACTGCTGGCGGAACGGGACCTCTAACCACCACACGCTAAGGGTCACGCACTAACAGTCGTGTGCTGTCTCGCGATAACTGGGCGCGCATGCGCTCGAGCGCTACCGGGCTCGTGCTAACAGCTGCGCGCCCGCCCCGCCCCGCCCCGCCCCGCCCCTAGTACAACTCTGCTTCGCTAAATTTTACTAGACAAAAAAACAGACTAGGTAATAAATCCAAGCCAAGCCTTGCTTGCCTGAGATCTCAAGTCGATGTATCTGTGTATATGCGTATTTTGTTAGGGAATGGGTTAGGTAAGGCATGTCATAAAAAGAAAAACTAAGAGCCAATTTTTCTTTCTTTATAATGCCTCAATAGCAAAAGTCACCTCTCTCACAAAGAGGGGTCCTTTCATACTCTTCACTGTCATAAGAGAGAATAGATCTCTGGTCCTTTCTGTCAACATCTAATAAGATCTGAAAGTACAATGCAAGTAAGAATTGCTTCCCGTAGCTCCTGTTTGTATTTCAGTTTATTTGCATGAGTACCTGTAGAGCCATACAGACCCAAAGCAACCTGAGATAAATGTCACTCATATCTGTATCCCCCAAGCATGCATCCCAATCAATAAAAACCCATATATCTGAACTTAACTGATTAATCACCTTCTTTCCCCTACCTCCTTCAATTATAATTCGGCTTGCTTTATGTTTATTGCTACTTTTATACCCTCCCAACTCCTTTCTCTGTGATGAATGAATGAAATTATCACTACCCAAAACACCCAGGCTGAAAAATCTGGGAATCAACGATCACAGCCCCTCTTTTTCAAGTCTCATAACCAATGACAAGTCCAGCAGAATCTATATCCAACTTCCTTATTCTACTTTCCCAGATCTGGTTGGGTTTATATCTATAATAAAGTCACAAAGGGTCAAATAAAAGAACTAACATCCTTACACTGAAATAACCTTGTAAACTAGAATGCACAGTGCTAATTTTGCTATTTTTATCTTTCCTTGAAAAGTATTTATTGATTTCCTCAATATAAAATACAAGACCTTGGGGATACTGATAAAATGGGAATTCAACCGTACCTCTATTTACTAAAGACTTTTTAAAGAAAAAGCTCTTTTTAAAAGATTATGTTAGAGAACAGGATGATTAAGTGGTATCTGCCATATGATACTTGTGTGGTATGTGAAATTTAGCCATAATATGTATACTTATGTATATTATCTAACTAGACATAAGAGAATGCCAAATCCTCTAGGCTAAAGCTAGTCAATAAATTTACAGATTGTGTTTATTTCTCTATTATTAATAGCTTTACTGAGGCATAAAACTGTACATGTGCAAAGTGTTAAATGTGATAGATTTTGACATATGTATACAAACCATCACTATGATCAACATAATGAACACAGCACTCCTCAAAGTTTCCTCATGCCCTTTTTTAATATCTCCCTCTCTCCCTCCCAACTCCTCTCCTACCTCCCCATCCACAGATAATCACTGATTTGCTGCCACTATAGATTAGTTTTCATTTTCCAGATTTTCATATAAATTGTATTATATAGTATGTACTCTATTTTTCCTGACTTCTTATTTTGAAAACAAAAAACTATTTGAGGTTCATCCATGTTGTTATGTATATCAATAGCTCATTCCTTTTAATTGCTGAGAAGAATATCACAATTTTGTTTTTATCCATTCATCTATTGATAGACATTTGGGTTGTTTCCAGTTTGGGACTTGTGATAAGCTGAATAACAGCCCTCTGAAAATGTCCACATCCTAGTCACCAGAACTTGTTGGTATTTTACCTTACATGGCAAAGGGACCTTTTCAGATATGATTAATTTAAGGATCTTGAGATTATTCTCCAATGTAATGCAATCACAAGGGGAGGCAGGAGGGTAAAGAAGTCAGAGTCAGAGAAGGTGATGAGAAGCAGGCAAGGGCCCCAGTAGTCTCAGCCCATTATAGCATCTACAGCATTAATTCAAGTCTAAAAATCTCATCTAAGGCTCATCAGCTCAAAAGCCCTAAATCTCATCAATGAATTATCTATGCATGTGTCTCTGGATTTAAGCCATCTGGGGCAAAATACCTCTCCCTCTATGGATCCATGAAACTAGAAAACAACTTACCTTCTCTAAAAGTATGATAGTAGCACAGGCATAGAATAACTAATATAGATGTTTCTATTCAGAAAGGAAGAAAATAAAAGGAAACAAAAGGGGTTCACTACTCCCAAGCAATTTTGAAATCTAACAAGGCAAACTCCATTAGGTTTCAAGGCCTAAGAATAATCTTCCGTGGTGGGAGGCTCCACCTTCTGGGCCCATGGCCTTGTTCTACGGGCCCTCAGCTCTGACCTCTGAGTCATCCTTCTTTTTTCATGAAGGGTAGCATGTGTGTGCAACTGAGTAGCTCTACTAGTCTGTTTACTGCCTGTAAAATTTTGAAAGTCCAACAGCATTTTTTCAGTTCTTTCTCTGTTCCTTTCAATTGACACTGGCAGCATTTCTGCTGATATAAAAACCTTATGGGTCTCCAGGGTATATCAGAGCACTCACTCTGATATAAACAAGAGGCCCATACACAAATATATACTAGATATTCCCATCTTTATTCCTGGTTTCTCCTGAGATATGTGAAGTGATCCATTAGTCATATCTCCTCAAACAGCCCTCTGTGTTTACTTTGGTGGGAATGTAAACTGGTGCAGCCACTATGAAGAACAGCATGAAGTTTCCAGGAAAAACTAAAAATAGAGTTGCCATATGATCCAGCAATCCCACTCCTGGGCGTATATCCAGAAAAAACTCTAATACAAAAAGATACATGCACCCCAATGTTCATAGCAGCACTATTCACAATAGCTAAAACATGGAAACAAATGTCCATCAACAGATGAACGGATAAGGAAGATGTGGTATACATATGTGTGTATATATATATATATGTACACAATGGAATACTATTAAGCCATAAAAAAGAATGAAATAGGGCTTCCTTGGTGGCGCAGTGGTTGAGAGTCTGCCTGCCGACGCAGGGGACACAGGTTCGTGCCCTGGTCCGGGAAGATCCCACATGCCGTGGAGTGGCTAGGCCCGTGAGCCATGGCCGCTGAGCCTGCGCGTCCAGAGCCTGTGCTCCGCAACGGGAGAGGCCACAACAGTGAGAGGCCTGCGTACCGCAAAAAAAAAAAAAAAAAAAAAAAAAGAATGAAATAATGCCATGTGCAGCAACACGGATGGATCTAGAGAATATCATACTAAGTGAAGTAAGTCAGAAAGAGAAAGGCAAATACCATATGATATCACTTATATGTGGAATCTAAAATATGACACAATTGAGCTTATTTACAAAACAGAAAGAGACTCAGACATAGAGAACAGACATGGTTGCCAAGGGCAAGGGGGGATGAATTGGGAGTTTGGGATTAGCAGATGCAAACTATTACATACAGAATGGATAAACAACAAGGTCCTACTGTATAGCACAGGGAACTATATTCAATATCCTGTAATAAACCATAATGGAAAAGAAAAAAGATAGTTGACAGAAACATATTTTAGAAATGAAATTTATAATGAAAAAGTTTCATGTATGTAGGAAATCATTTAATTATCAATAAAATATCAAATAAATTGCAACAATTAAAGCACCCCCCCCAAAAAAAAACCCAGCCCTCTGTGTTTAAAACTCTGACCTTTATCTAAAGGCCTTCCAAGGCACTAGCAAAAGACTGCTTTAGCCACACCCTTGGTTTTCTCTTCAGAGCACACTTTCCTGACATTAAGTATTCTAGTTTTAGCAACCTTTGAAAGCTGGATAGACTGAGAATTTCTCAAATCACCAAGTCCTGGTTCCGTTTTGTTTAATAGTTCTTTCTTCAATCTATCTCTTTCCTCTCACATTTTACTATAAGCAGAAAAAAGAAACCAGGCCACATCTTCAACACTTTGCTTGGAAATCTCATCTAAATATCCAAATTCATGGCTTACCAGTTCTGTTTTTACATTAATCATAGGATAAAATTCCACTAAGTTTTCTGCCACCAAATAACAAAGAGCCCCTAACTTCCTTCTGAGCCCTCATGAGCAGTTCCTTTAACATCTATATTTCAATGGTTTGTTTATAATTGTTTAAGTGATCTCTAAGACAATACAGATTTTCTCTACCATGTTCCTCACTTCCTTCTGAGCCCTCACCGGCAGAGTCTTTAATATCTTTATTTCTACTAACAGTCTGTTCAAGGAAATCTATCATCATGCTCTTCAAAATTCTTCCAGCCTCTACTTACTTCCCAATTCTAAAACCACTTCCACATTTTAGGTATTTGTTAGAGAAGCACCTCACTTCCAAATACCAAAATTGATATTAGTTTCCTATTTCTGCTATAATAACTTACCACAAAATTGGCTTAAAATATAAAATTATCTTACTATTCTGGAAGGTAGATATTAAAAATGAATTTTGAAGTATAATGACCTTCATGAGTCTTACAAGGTTAAAATAAGGTGTTAGAAGATATTCATTCCTTCTGGATACTGTAGGAGAAAATCTGTCCCTTGCTTTTTCTAGCTTCAAAAGGGTGACACTGCATGGCTCATGTTTTGTCACTCAAATCTCTGCTCCTGTTATTACATCTCTTTCCTGCCCTCTGCTTCTGCCATCACATTATCTTTTCTGACACCACCCCTCCTGCCTCCTTCTCATAAGAATCCTTGTGATTACATTGGGCCCATCTAGATAATCCCAGATAATCTGCCCATCTCAAAAATCTTAATCATATCGGTGAAGTCCCTTTTGCTGTATAAGGTAACATATTCACTGGTCATTAGTACATAGACATATTTGGGGGGTGAGATATGCAGAAATTCCTCATACTTTTTTATTATAAGTTTTGTTTTGTCTTTATAGTTGAAAACTTTTTCTGAATATAAAACTCTAGATCAATAACTATTTTTTAGCACTTTAAATACTGTCCATTGTCTTCTGGTTTACATAGTTTGTGATGAGAAGTCCACTGTCATTCATATTCATTTTTCTGTAAGTAGTAGTATTTTTCTCTTTCTGCATGTAAGCTCTTCACCATAGCACTAGTTTTCAGTAAATCGAATATGATGTACTTTCGGGTGTTTTTCTTTATTCTTCTTTTTCTTGGGGTTTATTGATTGTCTTGTATTTATGGGTTTATCATTTTCATCAAATTTGGAAAATTCTGGCCATTATTTCTTGCCCCCCATCCCACTACAACATCAATTATATGTATGTTATACCATTTATATACAGATATCTATCCAAACAGATGAAGAATATACATTGTCGAGTGCACATGTAGTATTCACCACTATAGACAGATAGTGATTCAATAAAACAGATCTCAAGTTCAAAAGGATAGGAATCCTATAGAGTATGCTCTCTGACCACAACAAATCAAAATAAAAATATCTGAGAAATCACAAAACACATGGAAATTAAACAACATGGTTTTAAATGACCCACAAGTTAGAGAATTGCAAATGAAATTAGAAATGATTATGTACTGAATGAAAATAAAAACACAGTGTATAAAATTCTGTGAGTTGCAGCTAAGGCAGTGCATCCAGGGAAATTTACATCATTACATGCGTATATCAGAAAAAACATATATTCTAAGCTTCAAACTCAGAAACTAGAAAAAGAAGAGCAAATAAAAACTAAAGCAATTTAAAGAGATAATAAAGAACATGAATCAATAAAATAGAAAACAGAAAAAGCACAGAGAAAATCAGTGAAACCAAAAAACCATTTCTTTGAAAAGATGAAGAAGTTGATAAATGTCAAGTCAGACTGATGAAGAAAAAAGAGAAAACACCAATTTGCAGTATCAAGAATAAAAGAGAGGTCATCAATATACATCTTATTGATATGAATAGGATACCCACAAAACAGAAGCAATTTTATACCAATAAATTCAACAAATCTGATGAAAAGTATAAATTCCTTAAAAACATGAACTTCCTAAGCTCACTCAAGTAGAAAATCCATAAAATGTATAGCCCTGTGTCTATAAAAGTCATTGAACTTGTAGATTAAAATCTTCTCAAAATTTATTCCTATTTTGTTCTTTTTAAACTACCACTAATGAAATTATTTTAATTTCATTTTCCAAATGTTTATTGAAAAAAATGTATTTATGCTACCGTTTTACTTTTTGTCATATGACTCATGCCTTTTTTGTTCCTTTATTCAATCTTTCTGGTTTTCTTTTACATTAAGTGAATATATTCTAATGTGGCATTTTAGTTTCTTTAATGTTTTTTACTGTATTTTTAGAGTATTTCCTTAGTGGCTGCTAGGGCTTACCATATACATCTTAATTTATCAAAATCAACTTCAAATTTATACTAACTTAATTCTAGTGAGATATAAAAATGTTACTCCTATTCCTTTACCCCATTTTTGTGGTACTACTATGAGATTATATATATACATACACACACATATATAGTCCAAAAATATTACAAATCCATCAATAAATTGTTAAAATTATTACTTTATATAATTTTGTGTCTTTTAAAGAAGCTGAGAGAAGAAAGAAGAACAAGTATATATTTATACTTTTATATTTGTTACATTAACCTTCTTATTTCTGGTTCTCTTCATTTGTTCTGGTGGATATCAGTTAATATTTGGAGTAATTACCTTAGACCAATACAGCTTTGCTCCTACCCACCTCTTTTGGTGTTATTGGCAGATATATTACATTTCTATGTCATATGCTCAATAATACATTATATACATATTTTTTTATAGGATTCCTTTTTTTTTTTTTTTTTTTGTGGTACGCAGGCCTCTACTGCTGTGGCCTCTCCCGTTGCAGAGCACAGGCTCCGGACACGCAGGCTCAGCGGCCATGGCTCACGGGCCCAGCCGCTCTGTGGCATGTGGGATCTTCCCAGACCGTGGCACGAACCCGCGTCCCCTGCATCGGCAGGCAGACTGTCAACCACTGCGCCACCAGGGAAGCCCCTATAGGATTCCTTTTTAAATCAGTCATGAGAAGAATGAGAAAAATACATACACTGTGTTATTTATATTATTTTTTATATATGTTAATTATACATGTTATATAATTATATATATAATTACTGTTACTGGTTCTCTGTTTTTTGTGTGGATTTAATTTATAATCTGGGGATCATTTCCATTCAGCCTTAAGAATTTCCTTTAGTATTTCTTGTAAGCCAGGTCTGCTGGTGACAAATTCTTTCACTTATTGTTTATCATGGATTATTTTTATTTTGCCTTAATTTTTAAAGGTAGATTTTTCTGATTGAGGTTTTGCTTTGTTTTGAAGTGTTTTTTTCTGTCACACTTTCAATATGGTTATCCCATTGACTTCTGACCTCTAATGTTTTTGATGAGAAATCAGCCATTAATCTTACTGGGATCCCTTATAAATGACAAATCATTTTTCTCTTGCCACTTCCAAGATGTTCTCCTTGCTTTTGGCTCTCAGCATTTTTACTACAATGTGCCTGTTTATGGATTTCTTTATGTTTCTTACTTGAAGTTGGTTGAGCTTTCTGGATGTACAGATTATTATTTTTCAATACATTTGGGAAGTTTCAGCCATTAAGTCTTCAAATATTTTTCTCCTCTTTTCTGTCTTCTCCTTCTGATATTCCCATTACACATATGTTGCTGTGATTAATGATGTCCTACATTTCTCTGAAGGTCCATTCACATTTCTTCATTCCCCTTTTTCTCTTTGCTCTTCAGACTGCATAATCTCTATCAATCTATCTTCAAGTTCACTAGTTCTTTCTTCTGATAGTTCGAATCTACTATCTAGCCCCCTGAGTAAATTTTTCTAGTAAATTTTTCACTTCAGTTTTTGTGCTTTTCAACTCCAGAATTTCCATTTGGTTGTTTATCATTTCTATCTTTTTATTGATATTTTCTATTTGATATGAAATTGTCATCATACCTTCCTTTACTTCTTTAATAATATTTCCTTTAGTTCTCTGAGCATATTTTACAACAGCTACTTTGAAGTCTTTGTCTGTTACAAAGACATCTAATCTGCCTCACAGGCAGTTTTTTATCTACAGTGTATGGGCCATGTTTTCCTGCTTCTTTGCCTGTCCTGCGATTTTTTGTTGGAAACTGGACATTTTGGGTAAAATATTGTAGAAACTCTAAGTACTCCCCGACCTCTCCACCTTGGGGCTTTTTACTGTTATTTGCTTGTTTAGTGATTGGCTGGATTATTTTAGTTAAGTCTATTTCTCCCCTGTAGTGTTATACTTCTAATGTTCCTCCTCAAGGAGGTGGAACTTTGCATATATTTGCCCACAGTCACTTTGGTATGACAGGGGTTTTGGCAGGACTCTGACTGTCTCTTTCTCTGACCACACCCATTGTTTGCCTTCCCTGGGCCTAAATTGCTCTACAGATTAATACAATCAAATCCCAGCTCCTTCGAAGGAGGAACTGCCATGGTCAGTTTGAGATTTGTTCTAAGCCCTCACAGACTCCTCCAAGACAACCCTGTTTCTCTGCTTTTCCTCCCAGGCAAAATCTCTGAGCCTAGGCTCTGGGGCTGGGGGTGGAGACAGTGGCACACTTATGTCTGAGTTACACCTCCACTTCAGGAGCTGAGTACTCATTAGGAGGGAGGAAGAGGAAAAGATGGACAGTAGCTTTCAATCTTCTTGAGCTGCCTCACCCAGAGTGCAAATATCACCTTACAGGCCAGGGCAAGGGTGATCGGGGCCCCGATATTCTCAGCAGTGCCATACCCAACACAGAGATTTCATCCTATGAGTTGGGGCTGGGCAGAAAAAGGTAGCCCCACTTCTTAGCCACATTTTCTCAAAATTTAGCCTCAGCAACAGGTAGCTGGGAAAGGATGAAAAATACGGATGTCCTGTCCCTGCCGAAGGAGAGCCATCTGACTGGGAGCTGCGGGAAGAGGGAACTCTGTGTTTTTGGTTGCACCAGTCTGGAGCAGAGTTTCCATCTCACTGAGTTGGAATGGGGGAGTGAGGGAACAGGTCTCAGCTTACATACCATAGAGCATTGCTGTTCTTAGCAAAATAAAAATTTTCTTGAATAAACAACATGATCTCAAAGTTTGTTTCAAACTTTGCAAGCATCAAGTGTCAATCAAAACTGAAGATGAAACACTAATGAATGTTGAATTCTCATGCTTTAGGTGTACTCTCTCATTAGAGTTTTTGGTTCTCTGCTATTTTTACCGTACTGTTTCATTTAAATTTCCTACA
The DNA here is from genome assembly GCF_011762595.2 of Tursiops truncatus. Taxonomy (NCBI): domain Eukaryota; kingdom Metazoa; phylum Chordata; class Mammalia; order Artiodactyla; family Delphinidae; genus Tursiops; species Tursiops truncatus. Next base: position 21,586,558 of record NC_047044.1, on the reverse strand, counting down.
TGCTAACTTTGTTTGTGTGATTGAAATATAATTGTAGTATATAAAATATATATATATATATTTTTCTCCATTTACTGTTTATTTTAGGACTATTTCCAGAGATATTAAGTGATTATTTTCACCAGTTTTGCTGAGGGGTGGGTCTGCTGAGCCCCTCATGCAGTCATGCTGGAAGTCCCTCTGGTCAACTGATCAACAAGAATGGCAAGGTAATTCAATGAGGTAACCAGAGTCTTTTTCAAACAATGGTGCTTGACGATGGATATGGAAAAAAATAAATTCAACCCTTCCTTATACCATGTACAAAATAATTTGAAATGAATCATATTCCAAAATGTAAAACTATAAAACTTCTAGAATAAAATACAGGAGAAACTGTTTGTGACTTTGACTTTGAAATATGCAAAGATTTCTTAAGTAGAACACAACAAGCATAAATCATACACCAAAAAAAAATGTTAAATTGGACTTTATCAAAATTTATTAAAGCTTGTCCTTCAAAAGACACTTATAAAAATGGAAAGGCAAGCCACAGACTGTGAGAATAACTTTGCAAACCATAAATCTGATAAGGGACTTATTTCCAATATATATAAATTACTATATCAACTCAATATTAAGAACATAATTTTAAAATGGGCAAAAGTTTGAACAGATAACTTCACCAAAGAAGATATGCAAATGGCAAGTGAACAAATGAAATGATTCTCAATATTATTAGTCTTCAGAGAAATGCAAATTAAAACCACAATGAGATTCCACCATACACTTATTAGAATGGCTAGAATTCAAAAGACTGGGTATGGAGCAACTAGAATATTTATATGTTACTGGTAGGAAGGTAATATGGTACAGCCATTTTGGAAAGCAGTTTGGCAATTTCTTTAAAAGTTAAACATACCCGTAACATACAATGCAAAAATCCCACTCTTACACATTTACCACTCCTACAAGAGAAATAAAAACACAAAGACTTGCATGCAAATAGCTTTATTATTATAGCCAAAACCTGAAAACAACCCAAATGTCCATCAACAGATGAATGGATAAACATATTGTGTTATATCTATATAAAAGAGTACTACTTAGCAATAAAAAGGAATTAATATATAAGTGAAAGAAGTCAGGCACAAAGGATTATAAAAATCTACTTATATGAAATTGTAGAAGAGACAAATTATAATGATAGGAAGCAGACTGGTGGCCATCTAGGGGTGGGACTGTTGGGTGGGAATTGATTGCAAAGAGAAATGAGGGATCTTTGGGGAGATGATGGAAATATTCTATAGCATTATTATAGTTCTGGTTACATTACTATACATTTGTCAAAATCATCTAACCATAACTTTAATGGATGAATGGTGAATTTTATTGTACATAATTTATACCTCAGTGAAGTTTTTTAAAAAGAGCAATAGGAAGAAAATATGAAATAGTTTAACAGTGGAAAAAAATCAGAGGGATTGAGATACTTAGTCCTCATATACTAAATAAGCTAACATACTGGGTATCAAGAGATTCTGAAATTATGTTAGCAGATACCAACTGAAAATTTAGTCAGTCATTTTCATTCAGTTATAAAACCAACATTTCTTTTAAACCAGATTTGAAAATTTTGGTTTAAAAATAATCATATTATTTCAGCTGGATGTTATTTTTCCTTGCTAATTAAAAAAAAAAAAGAGATGTCATGGCTAACAAAGCTGGGGCTTTATTTAGCAGAAATTCACTTACTTCTCCTTCTGGGGACAGAGTATACTTCCCATCCCTATTGCCTTTATGCTTGGCCATGTGACTTGCTTTGGCCAACACAATATAAGCATGCAGGATGTTTGCAGAGTTTTAACGTACTTGCATAGTTTGGCTTCCTCCTGAATCCATACATCAATGTATGAATACAACCAAGGTACCCAGTGCCCTTTTCAACTAGACCTCAAAATGAGGCATGAGGTACAAACCTGAACTTGCCTCAAAGCCAGGAACTTAACCACATCCTAAAGCAGAGCCATTTATGAGAGAAAAAATTAAAAGCCTGCCTTGGTATGACAATGAGTTTGGTGGAGGTTTGTTACATAATATTACTGTGGCAATAGTTGACTAACACAATAGCTAACATTTGTGGAGCATTCACAGTGCTCTAAGCATTGGGCTAGAAACTTCACATGTACTACGCATTTAATCACCACAATGATTCTGTAGGAGCGAATATTTTAATTGTCCTAACACATGATGAAACTGAAGCGCAAAGATGATAACCGTATTATCCAAAGTCTCAAAGCTAGTTGGTAACCAAGCAGGATTTAAACCCAGGATGTCATAACTCTAGTACTCACTCTCTCATTCATTCTGCTGCGTTAGTTAGATGGAACATTTAATCAGTGCCCAAAATGTAATAGCAGAGTGACTGTTTCCAGTAATTTTAAAAGAAAATATTGCTCAAGGTGATATTTTTCCATATTTAAGAAAATACTTATTATCAGACTACAGTGAACACACTGATTATCAAGACCCAATTGGGTTTAAAAATTCTATCCTTCTAGTTAATGGCTAATAACAGTCTAAATAATAGTTAAAGACACTCATCCGATTCCCACATACTCTATCTCCTCCACCTACCCTGCTATCTAAACAACCATCTATTTACTCTACCCCAGTTCCTGGGTTTTCAGTGGCTGGGAAGACGACACTGCCTTGACTCTGTTACAGTACTATTATTCAAAATGCTGATGGGACCCTACATATTGCTTTGCAATATTGTGCTTATCCACATCCATTACATTTTTCATTCCCCACAATAACCATTCCTAACTTTAATCACTAAAATAAGCTGAAACTCCAGTATCATCCTTCACTCTCAGAGGACTTGCCTCCAATTTCACAGAGAAAAAAACATTTTATGAGAGATTAAATGTATCAACTTTTCTCCTCTCCGCCTGAAATCCATCTTCACCTCTCATTACCCCTTACTCTCATGTTTCAGATAACTAATCCCACCCCCAAATTCTTGATTCTCTTTCTTCTACCCTCTACCCTTGTTGTATCCATTTAACATCCTTTTTTCTTTCTACTGGGAAACCTACATACTCATATTTCTTCCACTTCCTAAACTGGCCTTCCCACAAACCTGAATCCCTCCACAAACCACCAACTCAGGTCTCCCCTTGCTTTCACTATTAAACTTCTTGCCAAGCAGTCTGTATCAGTTATCCTCACTTTTTCCCCTCTAATTCATTCCTTAATGAACTACAATTTGGCTTCCCTTTCTCTGAACTTTACCAAAATTATTCTCTCAAAAGACAGTTTCCAAATTACCCAAGTAAATAGTATTTGCTCAGTTATCATCCTAATCAAGCCCATCTGTAGTTTTAAATGACACTGTCAACTACAGACATCAAATCCATCCCTCCAGACCTACCCCACCTTAACTGTTCTTCATTCTATGTTCCCTATTATGATTACTGGTACCACTATCCATTCAGTCACCCAACCTAGAACTGAAGGTCAACCTAGTCTTTTCCTTCTCCCTCACCACATCATAGACTCTTAACATCTCTAATATTCCAACCTCTATTATTACTATCTTACTTCAGCTCTCATAATTTCTCAGCTGGACTATTCAAAAAGTCTTCTGACTTACTTTCTGGAATCAAGTCTAGCACACATTAAAGCCACCTTCCATACTCCTAAAAGTAATCTTTCAGAAATGCAAATTTAATAAAGTAACACCCCTTCTCCTCTCCCTCCCACATCTTTCCTCCCATGCTTAAAAACCTTCAGTGGGCATTAAATGGGTATCCATTGCCTAGAAGTAAGGACAAAATGTATTATTAGGGAATACAAGGTAGTTTTATGGCTACCTCTACAGCATTATTTCCTGATCACCTCCCTGTACCATATCCTTTGCATCCTGCATTCCACTCAGCAAAACTCCTTATAGTTTTTGAGCACAAATCATTATTTAATGCCTTAGTGCCTTTGGTTGTACTGTCCTCTCTATGTGAAATTCTATCCATACTCCTCCTCAACCCTGTTTATATGAGGAAAACCTAACTTCTTTCAGTACTCAAACTAAGCATCAGCCCCCTCTAAAGCAATTTTTGCTCCTTATCTCCTATGTCCTCCACTATGTCTGAACATGTTTCTATGGTAGCATTTGCTTTACATGTCTTTCTCCTCCTATTAGACTTTGAGTAGACTCCTTAGGAACCATATCTTTGTTACTTATGTGTGCCTAGTGCTTAGCAGTATGTCCAACACATAGTCCTTATTATACACTTCTTGAAATTCTCTCCTCCTTGGTTCCTTTAATATGACCCTTTCCTATTTTTCCCCCTACCCATATAATCTCTTTTGGGTTTTTTCTCAAAAATGTTTCTCAGCTTTTCAGGTCTTTTTTTTTTTTTTTTTCTCCTTTAGTTCTACCAACTCAACTATCGTAGACAATCTTGTCCTTCTGACCTACCTCGTTGCCTCCAATTATCAGCTATTGATCAATAATTTTCAGAATCTATAACGCCCAACTTCTACCCTAAGTTACAGTTCCATGGACATTCTTCTACTCTCAATAATTATGACATGATAGCAATTGTACCAGATGTGTACTAGAACACATATCCATTAATATATGTGTTCTCATTCAATCATCACAGCAATTCTATAAAGTAGGATGAGCAGAGACAATGGAATTTACATAATCTGCCCAATGTCATATAGTTAGAAGGTACTGAGGCTGGGATTTAAGCCCAGATCAGTGAAATCCTGTTTCACAACAATATTTACTACTCCTTATCAGATTCCACCTCATCAACGCGTTCAACATTTGTTATTTCCAAACCAAAATCATTCCTACCTCCATTCATGGCATTGCTATTACCAGCAACAATACAGAAGACTTCCAAGTCATATTTAATTCCCCCAACCAATAAAATTTCCCATTTTCATTTGGTCAGTAAACCATATTCTATGTCTGAAAAGTCTCTTGAAGCACTACTGCCTCTTTATTGTAGTATTCCAGTAGCCATCTCACTGTTCTCCAGAGTTCTGCCCCCTCTAACTTAGCTTCCATTTCTTTGAGAGTTTTTTTTTTTTTTTAATGAATCTGACTGACCTCTGGATAAGAGGGCTATCTGAGCAAATATGGGCAATTCCCTTCTCCACTTCCTAAGATTTCAGGTCAAATGATCAGTGAAACTATAAAAACCAGTACTCGAAACCACAAAGAATGCCATATCACATCACAAAATTGAAGAACCTTTGCAAGCTATAGTGCCAACAGGACTTAATTGAAGGAAGGACTGGCCCAAACCAAGACTCAGTAGTTGTTAAGAAGTGATTTATCTGGGAGACAAGTAAAGAGAAACAGCAGAATCCCACAAATATGCTCAGATTTGGAGATATGAGGCTGAAGATGAAAGCAGAGTGTGCAGCAACTGGGTAATTCAATATAGTACCACAGCTGAGAGGTAGACATCAGACAGATACCAACTCTCTATGTCGTCTAAGCTATAAGGGCAGATATCAAGTCCTCTGGGTGGTCTAAGGAAGCCACCTTCCCCTCGACTTCAGGCAAAATTTAGGGACTACTTCCATCAACCAACTTGGAGAAGGTATTCACATACTGCGGTATCCCTTCCTAACATTTCTCTCCCAATGTCCTGGACTTCTTCTACACCTTCTATGTGTTTGGGGGTGTAAATGCTGTCTAATCCATTTCACACTATCTTCTTTATAAACTCAAAATCATTGCAGCCTTCAACCTCTCTTTAAAGTATGGCATCTATTACATTGGATTTTTAAAAGAAACTTCCATTTAATATCTTATTACTTTAATACTCTGTGCAATTCTCTCTCATTCAAGCCAGGCACCTTTTCACCTCAAGACTTTTGCTGTTGCTTTTTCTTCTGCCGGGAATACTCATCCCTCAGGTAATTTTTGGCTGACTGCTCCACGTCCTTCAGGGTTTTGCTCAAACATTACCTTCTCGGTGAGACCTTCTGTGAGCATCCAGTTTAAGCTTAACCCTCATTCTACCTCAACCCCTTTCTCTACTTTATTTTTCTCCATAGCACTTATCTTCTATGAAAAATTTTCGTATTTTTATTGTTTCTTTTTATCTCTCCTCCCAATTAAATATAAGTTCCATAAAGAACACTATCAACAAATATTGGTTACTATTATAATAATAAATATTATTATGCAGCACCTTTGTGAAATATTCCAGGATTCAGATCCAGCAGCAGCACTGTTCCTGGCTTGCACATAGCACACCAGACAAAAAGGAACGTAACACAAGAAAATCACTGGCTAATATGAAAGCATACTGTAATTTACAAGAAAAGGACCAATGTGAGGGTAAGAAAAATATTACCCCATAAAATCAAGTTAATTTAAGAAATAAGAGAAAAATATGAACACATAAGATATGTGCTCTAAGACAGAATAAAGACAAAACTGTTTAGTGAAACAAAGATAAGCAATAACAAATGGGAACAAAGAAAGACTGGATTGTGACAAAAAGATCATCATCGTTTAGAAATCACAGAGAAAGAATGAAAAGCAGGCTTTTGCCAAAGAAAATCAAATAAGTGAAGTAGGATATAGCTTTTACAACTGTAAATTAGCAAAATGATTACATACAGGAAAAGAGAAAATATAGACTACTGTAAGATTTCTAGCTTGCACGATTGTGTACATGGTGATAACCTCACCCGAATTAGAATTAAGTGAAGAAGAGCAGGCCAGGTTGAGTTAGGTTTTAGAAATGTTGAAGTTTGAATGCCTGAAAACATGTCCAGAAGTAAACGTGTAAGTATAAATATGGAACTCAAGAGAAGGCTGTGGCTGATGATATAGAACTGGGGATCTTTGATACATATGTGGTAGTCCAAGCCTCGAGAGTAGACAGATAACCAAGGTATAACATGTAAGTTTAGACGACAGCTCAACAACAAAGTAGTTGGATAAAAAAGAGAAAGGAAGCGAAGCATGGCATCACAGAGAACAAGGAAGGGGAAATTTCCAGAGGAAATTCCTTTCAAAATAAACAATGGCAAACAATAGCCCAATTACATAAGAACTAGAGAGACGTCTTATTGTCCATATTTCCCTATTTTTATTCTTTGCTCTGGTGAAGCCACTCATCATTCTCTAGATACAACCTTTCCTTTTCCTTTGGCCATTCCCTCCAAATAGACCACCCAGGCTCATTTCTCCCAACATTTGCCAGTTATTTGTGTCTATTCTTCAAGACCTCGTTCAAATACTTTCTTCCAATACACCTCATTTCTCAGCTCTACTTTTTTAGGGATAGTATTTGCTCTAAGTAAACAGAAAAGAGTGTCTCAAGGGTGATGTATCCTTAACTCTAAAACCCCAAACTCAATACAGATTCAGGTACCAAGAGAACGGAGTGTAAATGGTAACTAAAGATAAGAAATAGTTTATCTGAATTTTTCTTGAAGTTTAGAGAGTCATAAAAATATTACAGAATATCTAAACATGAGTGGAACAGATATAGTTTGTTAACACATTATAGGATATAGTTGGAGCTATATCAAGGCAGGGCATGGGCAGTTAGTGAGTTAACGTGAGAACATACCAAGGTACGTGAAAGCTGAGCAGCTGAGCATATATTATGTGCCACCAGCACAGTCTTTTTTCCATGCTAATTCAAGTGGTAACTAATGCTGCCTAGATATATCTTCTTTTTTACTTAAACTAATTTTTCTTTGAAAAGGTAATATATGAACTTGATTTTTTTTTAGTGCAGACAATACAAAAATGCATTAAATGTGTTCTCTTGATAGAGACACTACTACTGAAAGTTTTCTTTACAAATATTTACAGAAACAGACAGTGAACCATTAAATACCCCAGTCTCTAATATAGCCTGGTGATCCCCAGAAGACTACAGCTATTTGTAAATAGATTCTTGGAACTAACAAACATAGCCCCATTTATTTATTTGGATATATGTCATTACATGTACTAAGAATTTAAGTTCCTTTGGGAGAATGGCTGTATCTTATATATGTTTGCATTCCCAAAGTATCTAACATGTACTCATATCTTTGCAGAGAAGAATATTTATTTAATGAAGTAATAAAGCCACAAAAATAAGAAATTTCTTAAGTTTTCATTTTAAAATTAGAGAAGCCAGAAATTATATGACAAGTAGAAAAATATATTTTTAAAACCTATCTACTTACTTTTGAACCTATTCCTTTCCTATATTTTTCCAATTGAAGAAGTAATTGATCAAGCTGAAGTATTACTTTAAATATTAAGCAAAGTGAGTATTTTCTAAATAGATATTTGAGCAAATCTAAAAATCGATTGTTTACGGCAGAAAGCCAAGGCTCTACAAACTGTGATGAGAATTTATACGCATTTTACTATAAATTTGATAATTTAGAAGATAAACCATAGAGTTGTATGCTGGTTCAGAGAAAGAGTGTCAAGACAGGCTGAATGCATTAAGAACTAAACTTTGCAATTTTAGAGAACAATATGACAAGGTCTGTTGTACGAAGGGTACATAATTTTAAAACCTAAGTATTTTGCTCTTTACTAAATTGGTAAAAATCAAATCAATAAAATATACATTTAAATGAACTGTGCTTAAGTTCTTGTTTTCTGATTGCTTTTATGCACAACTACAAATATTAGAAATTATTTTTGAGCATATCTTCACATCTTTGTACTTCTCCAGGCAATGGCTATCAATGTCCTTCTTTCTCCAAACTAACCTTGATAACAAATCCTTTTGACTTCATGTTACTATATCAGCTTCCTCTAAGTACTTCTTAATTCATAGCCTAGCTGGCAGAAACTCTGCCTTAATTTTTCAGATAGTGTCTGATTTAAGTAACCTCTTCTAAGTGGATACTTAATTATAGTAAATGATTATATCAGAGTCTCACTACAAAATAGACTTCTATTATTGTAAGCCTACAGATACGGGCAAAGACTTTCGTCTCAAGTACAACAAAATACTTGTTGTATTGGAAAAGCTTCATATATCTTAATAATTTTCCTAGCTTTAATTGTGTGATTCTGAAAGGTATGTCATTAACAATCCTAATGAGAAAAATGGTGATACTGAAAAAATACTAAAATATCTGGAAATAAGAGGCATTGGGAGTGACAAAGGAGAGAGAAAATGAGGGAAAGAGCTTCAAATGAATTAATTTTTACTTAAAATATTCATAGGGTTAATTTCTCCTTTATGAGAGTCTATTAAATAATACCCTCAATGTAACATTTCTCAATATCCACTAAATAGTATTTTGCAGATAAATTCCCTGGACTCAATCAGTAGAAGCTTCTAACTTAAAGCACAACCAGAAGATCATCATTAAAAGTTTCTCTTACAACTATGACCCCAAGAGAGAACTTATAACTTAAATGACCGGTGATTAAAGACAAAAGCTTAAGGAACATTGATGCTGAACTATATCAAACTAATGAGAGCATAAAAACAATAAATGTACAAATTTTTTTCAAGCTCACCTTCACCAGATTTTGGGTTCCATTATGCTGCTCAGAAGTCATTAACAGTATATAAAAATATATCTCTGTGCTTCCCTGGTGGCGCAGTGGTTGAGAGTCTGCCTGCCGATGCAGGGGACACAGGTTCGTGCCCTGGTCCAGAAAGATCCCACATGCCGTGGAGCGGCTGGGACCGTGAGCCATGGCCGCTGAGCCTGCGCGTCTGGAGCCTGTGCTCCGTAACGGGAGAGGCCACAACAGTGAGAGGCCCGCGTACCGCAAAAAAAAAAAAAAAAAAGACAATACTTCATGGTGTTCAAGAAACCACACAGAACCATAATAGGAGCTCATGAGCCATGTATGTTGGGAAAAGTATGTTTAGACAAACATGATTATTTCCATTCTACCAGTTATGAAAATAATGACTCAGAAATATAAGTAATTTGTGAGCAACATTACATAGCTGATAAGTGGCAACACTAGTATTTAAACCAGGGCTGTGAGACTCTAAGCTTATTCTATGAAATCATAATACCAATCAATGAATTTATGAATTTTATTAGCCCAGGTTTCTAAATAAAAAGTTATTTCCATATCCAGTACATGGCTTTATTGAGCCAACATCAAATAATGATACTGATAATTAAATGAATAATTCAGTATAACAAATATTGTCTTTAATCCCTATCCATGTATTTAGTGTTCAAAAATAAAATACTGACTACATTAGCAATCTGGTCATCAACAAATCCAAACTAAAATCTCTTTTTCCAATATCACCAATGACTTCCTAATAACTCCAAATGCCGTTTTTCCATTTTCACTGATTTTGTGCCTCTGCAGTGGGCCATTTTTGCTCATATGTTCTCTTGGTTCCTTTCGTATTATACTACCCTGATTTTTTTTTCTATTTCTTTACTCCTTTGTCTATACACAAACATTGTGGTGAAAAATGTCAAGAGTTAAGTTCAGATTGATAGAAACTTCAGATACAGACACTGCTTGATTAAATTAAATATAAATATTACAGAAAGGTATCAATGCAGCAAAAATGTGAGAGAGTCAGCAACATTATCCAGGATAGACACAGGTGTAAACTTCTAGGTTCCAAAATTCTCACTAAGGAATGCACAGTTGTGGAGGACTCTCCTAGGGACAGTCACATCAGATCAGACCTACAGGAAGCACTGTTGTCCCATCCAGGCTTAACCTTATACACAGAAGCAATCCAGCCTGCTGCCTGAGATTACACACTGAAGACTGAAGGTACATCTCTTTAATCTTCAAGTTGTATGATATATAACATGATTGCAAGAGTACTATACATAATACAACTAAGTATTTTTAAAAATCCTTAATCTTTATCCTCGGACTCTCTAGTCTAGGAAAGCATAGTCAAACTGCAGGTGGAACTGATGTAATGATCTAATGATTCCTAGTTATTTCATTTAACATTTTCTAAAGCAAACATAAAAGCCTAGGAGTTAGAAGAAGGTTGCAGCCATCCTCAGTAATTTGATATAGGAACTATATTTTTCCAAGCTCTCTCTACCAGCAACAGATTCAAACTCAAAGCCAGTTTATATTGACCATGCAGAACACAAGCACATTTTCAAGGATACTGGGTACAGCTCAAAAAAACTCACTGAGATGTAACTGAACACTTATGTTCAAGTAGGGATGACTCCACTGCCCAAGCTCCGATGTGGGCACATGATCCGTGCCTGACTAATCAGTGTATACATCTCTTTGGGCACTGGGATTGGGCCAGGTGTCAAAATGTGACCAAAGTTAGAAATTTTGCTGGAATTTGCGGAAAGAAGACTTTTTCTCTGGCTGGGTTGTTGATCAAAACATTTTTTAAAATATTTGTTTACTTATATTCTTTGCTACCTGCTGGGGAAAGATTGTTTGAGAATGTGTATAGTATAATCTATATGGAATGGAGGAAAACCAAGCTGAGAGATGGAGAGAAACAGATACCAGATTACATTGTCTATTTTCATCCAGCCATACATAAAATCCTGGATTTTTCATTTATGTGAACTAATACATACCTTTTTTGCTTAATTTGAATTGGTTTTGTAGAAATACACAGAAAATTAGAAAATCATACACTACAGAAATTTAGAAAATTTTCTCTTCATATTTTCAACAATGACCTGGTTTAATCTACATATGGGTGTCACCTTGTTAGGAAAGGCAGCCTCATGTGCACAGTCATTTGCTCCCCATTCGGCACATAAGAATGGGCCTTGGGCCTGGAACACTTCCTTACCAAGAGATAAGAAGCTCATGCAGCCTATTCCAGGTTTATGTCCTTGTGTGGGAATATCTTGCCCGGTTTCAGGTTCACTTTGTTCTACTAAGTGGTGCATTAATGATCCTCATTAAACAATGGTTTTCAGCTTTCAGGATTTCAGACTCCACAGGGGAGTCGAGGTCCTTCTGCTGCACAAGATAGGTGCCTGATATGTGTTGGCTGCTGGACATGGGGAACCAAGATACTACTGGAGCTGATCTTCTGCTGTCTCTTCTCTATGTAAGCAAAAGTGTTATTCCATCCAGTGCTTGACAGAGTTGTGTTTTCTTTGGAGACTCCAATATCAAGATGCAATGGGCAGAAGCATTTGACTATTACTCCTAATGGTTGACATAGTGATGATCTCTGCTATCCTCCATGTAGCTGGAGTCCTCCTCTGGCATGGGAACCAGTGCACAGTGTTCTGTTCGACACACCCCTTTGCTGGAAGTAGACAAAGCTCTACTATAAGGTCTAAAGTATGATCACAGGGCCATTTCAAAATAATGAAGTCTAATTCTCCTTGTCAATATAAATAAAATGAGGTCCAAGGCTATATTTCTTTGCCTTTTCCTTTTTTTTTTTTTTTTTTTTTTTTTTTTTTTCGGTACACGGGCCTCTCACTGTTGTGGCCCCTCCCGCTGCAGAGCACAGGCTCCGGACATGCAGGCTCAGCGGCCATGGCTCACGGACCCAGCCGCTCCACGGCATGTGGGATCCTCTCGGACCGGGGCACGAACCCGCGTCCCCTGCATCGGCAGGCGGACTCCCAACCACTGCGCCACCAGGGAAGCCCGGCTATATTTCTGACCATAAGAAGCTAGTGTTGCAGAAACAGTCTCTCGAGATTTAAAGATCATGATGGCAAGATAGATTAAAAATACTACTTTGGGGGAGGAATCAGTATATAGAATAAGGAATTTTAAAGCAAATCAAATGAAAGCAAATATAGTTCATTATAAGTTAAGTAAAGGAGTAAAACCAAAAATAGCATATCCAGGAATGCTGGATATCACATAAACAGGTGTATAATACAACTTTTAACTATGATTTTTAAAAATAATTACTGACTTGTCTACCAGACATCTCGAAAATCATTAACTTCTATTTCATAGTGGAATATCTTAACATCAAAAAGAAACAAGTCAGGGACTTCCCTCCTGGTCCAATGGCTAAGACTTGGCACTCCCAATGCAGGGGGCCTGGGTTCGATCCCTGGTCAAGGAACTACATTCCACGTGCCACAGCCAAGAGTTTGCATGCCTCAACTAAAGATCCCACATGATGCAACTAAAAGATCCCGCGTGCCTCAACAAAGATCAAAGATCCCACGTGCCGCAGCTGAGACCCAGCGCAAACAAATGAATAAATGGATAAGTGAATTTTTTTTATATAAAAGAAAGAAAGGGGGATATCTGTGCTACCCTTTAACAACAACAGCAACAACAAAAAAGAGATCAGTCATTTCCATTTATTTTTTGGAAGACAAGATCTCAGATTCTTTCTCACTGTAGCATATTAAAATAGCTAATTTTGTTTATTTAAATGAGTAAATTAGTGACCGAAGCACTTATTTATAACATGTGAGTAAATGCATCTAAAATTATATGTAAGTGTTCACAATAATCACTCTAAATATAAGCAAAGAACCTACTATCTATATAGCAAGCCAATGCTTAGAGATAACTATAACATTCTTTTGGAAGAAATTAAAACTTGAATTTATCATTCAGAAAACTATAAGACATTGATAAAAGAAATGGAAGACCACACAAACAAATGGAAAGATATATACACCATGTTCATGGATTGAAGAACTAATATCATTAAAATGACCATACTTCCCAAGGCAATCTACAGATTCAATACAATCACTATTAAAATACTAACGACATCTTTCACAGAACTGGAACAAATAATTCTAAAATTTTTATGGAAACACAAAAGACCCCAAATAGCCAAAACAATCTTGAGAAAGAAGAACAAAGCTGGAGGTATCATGCTCCCTGATTTCAAACTATATTGCAAAGCTACAGTAATCAAAGCAGTATGGTACTGGCACAAAAACAGAAACGTAGACCAATGGAATAGAATACAGAATTGAGAAATGAACCCACACTTATAGGAAGACTTAATCTATAACAAACAAGCCAAGAATATACAATAAGGAAAGGCAGCCTCTTCAATAAATGGTGTTGGGAAAATTGGACAGCTACATGCAAAAGAATCAAAGTGGACTACTTTCTCACAGCATATACAAAGATAAACTCAAAATGGATTAAAAACTTAAATGTAAGACCTGAAACCATGAAACTGCTAGAAGAAAACATAGGCAGTATGCACTTTGACATCAGTCTTGTTTTTAGATATGTCTCCTCAAGCAAGGGAAACAAAAATAAATAAACAAATGGGGCTACAGCAAACTAAAAAGCTTTTGCATAGCAAAGGAAGCCATCAACAAAATGAAAATGTCATCTACTGCATGGGAGAAGATATTTGCAAATAACATTTCTGATAAGGAGTTAATAACCAAAACATATAAAGAACTCATACTACGCAACATCAAAAACACAAACAAACAATTAAAAAATAGGCAGAGGGTCTGAATAGACATTTTTCCAAAGAAGACATACAGATGGGCAACAGGCACATGAAAAGATGTTGAACATCACTAATTATTAGGGAAATGCAAATCAAAACCAATGAGATATCACCTCACATCTGTCAGAATGGCTATCATCTAAAAGATAAGAAATAGCAAGTGTTCGCTAGAACGTGGAGAAAAGGGAACTGTCATGCACTATTGGTGGGAATGTAAATTGGTGCATCCACTATGGAAAATAGTATGGAGGTTCCTTACAAAACTAAAAATAGAGCTACCACATGATCCAGCAATTCTCCTCCTGGGGATTTTTCCAAAGAAAACAAAAATAGCAATTCAGAAACATATATGAACCCCTATGTTCACTGCAGCATTATTTACAATAGCCAATATATGGAAGCAACCTAAGTGCCCATCCATAGATAATTGGATAAAGAATATGTGATAAACACACAGACACACACAAACACACACAATGGAATATTACTCAGCCATATAAAAGAATGAAGTCTTGCCATCTGCAAAAACATGGATGGACCTAAAGGGTATTATGCTAAGTGAAGCAAGTCAGAGAGAGACAGATACTGTATGATTTCATTTATATGTGGAATCTAAAGAACAAAATAAATAAATAAAAATAACAGAACAGAAACAGATTCATAGATACAGAGAACAGGTGGTTGCCAGAGGGGAGGAGGTCAGGGGAAGAGAGAAAAAGGTGAGGGAGGTTAAGAAGTACGAACTTCCAGTTATAAAATAAATGAGTCATAGGTATGAAATGTACAGCATGGGGAATGTGGTCAATAATACTGCAATAACTTTGTATGGTGACAGATGGCAACTAGACTTGTGGTGACCATTTGGTAAATGTATAGAAATATCGAATCGAGAGAGTAAGGGAAGATGGCGGAAGAGTAAGACGCGGAGATCACCTTCCTCTCCACAGATACACCAGAAATACATCTACACGTGGAACAACTCCTGCAGAACACCTACTGAAGGCTGGCAGAAGACCTCAGACCTCCCAAAAGGCAAGAAACTCCCCACGTACCTGGGTAGGGCAAAAGGAAAAAAGAATAAACAGAGACAAAAGAATAGGGACGGCACCTGCACCAGTGGGAGGGAGCTGTGAAGGAGGAAAAGTTTCCACACACTAGGAAGCCCCTTCGCGGGCGGAGACGGCGGGAGGCGGAGGGGGGAGCTTCGAAGCCGCGGAGGAGTGCACAGCAACGGGTGCGGAGGGCAAAGCGGGGAGATTCCCGCACAGAGGATCGGTGCCGACCGGCACTCACCAGCCCGAGAGGCTTGTCTGCTCACCCGCCGGGACGGGCGGGGCTGCGAGCTGAGGCTCTGAGGCTAGGGTTTCGGTTTCGGACGGAGCGCAGGGAGAGGACTGGGGTTGGCGGCTTGAACATAGCCTGAAGGGGTTAGTGCACCACAGCTAGCCGGGAGGGAGTCCGGGGAAAAGCCTGCACCTGCCGAAGAGGCAAGAGACTTTTTCTTCCCTCTTTGTTTCCTGGTGCGTGAGGAGAGGGGTTTAAGAACGCTGCTTAAAGGAACTCCAGAGACGGGCGCGAGCCGCGGCTAAAAGCGCGAACCCCAGAGACGGGCGAGAGCCGCGGCTGAAAGCGCGGACCCCAGAGACGGGCGCGAGCCGCGGCTGAAAGCGCGGACCCCAGAGACGGGCGCGAGCCGCGGCTGAAAGCGCGGACCCCAGAGACGGGCGCGAGCCGCGGCTGAGGGCGCGGACCCCAGAGACGGGCGCGAGCCGCGGCTGAGGGCGCTGACTCCAGAGACGGGCGCAAGCCGCGGCTGGAGGCGCGGACCCCAAGGCGGGCGGGAGACGTTGGGGCTGCTGCTGCCGCCACCAAGGGGCCTGTGTGCGAGCGCAGGTCGCTCTCCACTCCCCTCTTCCGCGGAGCCTGTGCAGCCCGCCACTGCCGGGTTCCCGGGATCCGGGGACGACTTCCCCGGGAGAGCGCACGGCGGGCCTCGGGCTGGTGGCCGGACTTTGCCGCCGCAGGCCCGCCCCGCATTCCGTGCCCCTCCCTCCCCGCCGCCGGCCTCCGTACGCCAGAACCCCCGAATCAGCGGCTCCTTTAACCCCGTCCTGTCTGAGCAAAAAACAGACGCCCTCCAGCGACCTACACGCAGAGGAAGGGCCAAATCCAAAGCTGAGCCCCTGTGAGCTGTGAGAACAAAGAAGAGAAAGGGAAATCTCTCCCAGCAGCCTCAGAAGCAGCGGATTAAAGCTCCACAATCAACTTGATGTACCCTGCATCTGTGGAATACATGAATAGACAGCCAATCATCCCAAATTAAGGAGGTGGACTTTGGGAGCAAGATCTATGATTTTTCTCCCTATTCCTCTTTTTGTGAATGTGTATGTGTATGCTTCTGTGTGAGATCTTGTCTGTATAGTCTTGCTTCTACCATTTGTCCTAGGTTCTATCCGTCCATGGTTTTTTCTTAAAATTTTTTTTCTTAATAATCAATTTTAATTTTAAGAACGTTATTATACTTTACCTTCGTCCTTTCTTTCTTTCTTTCTTTCCTTCCTTCCTTCCCTCCTTTAGACAACGAATCATCCCAAATTGAGGAGGTGGTCTCTGACAGCAAGATTTATGATTTTTCCCCCTTTACCTCTTTTTGTGAGGGTGTATGTGTACGCTTCTGTGTAAGACTTTGTCTGTATAGCTTTGCTTCCAACATTTGTCCTAAGGTTCTATCCGTCCCTTTTTTTTTTTTTTTTCTAATTAAGAATTTTTTTAATTCAATAACTTTATTATACTCTATTTT
This sequence comes from Tursiops truncatus, assembly GCF_011762595.2. Taxonomy (NCBI): domain Eukaryota; kingdom Metazoa; phylum Chordata; class Mammalia; order Artiodactyla; family Delphinidae; genus Tursiops; species Tursiops truncatus. The sequence continues at coordinate 21,569,365 of NC_047044.1, read as the reverse complement.
ATTTTTACTGTATCTTCTTTCTGTTTTCCCTTCTTTCCCTCCTTCCTTCCTTCCTCCCTCCCTCCTTTCGTTCCTTCTTGCCTTCTTTCCTTCCTTGCTTCTTTCTTTCTTCCTTCCTTCCTTCCTTCCTTCCCTCCTTCCTTCCCTCCTTTAGACAACGAATCATCCCAAATTGAGGAGGTGGTCTCTGACAGCAAGATTTATGATTTTTCCCCCTTTACCTCTTTTTGTGAGGGTGTATGTGTACGCTTCTGTGTGAGACTTTGTCTGTACAGCTTTGCTTCCAATATTTGTCCTAAGGTTCTATCCGTCCCTTTTTTTTTTTTTTTTCTAATTAAGAATTTTTTTAATTCAATAACTTTATTATACTCTATTTTATTTTTACTGTATCTTCTTTCTGTTTTCCCTTCTTTCCCTCCTTCCTTCCTTCCTCCCTCCCTCCTTTCGTTCCTTCTTGCCTTCTTTCCTTCCTTGCTTCTTTCTTTCTTCCTTCCTTCCTTCCTTCCTTCCTTCCCTCCTTCCTTCCCTCCTTTCCTTCTTTCTTTCCTCATACGTCTACTAATTCCCTCTACTTTTTCTCCCTTTTATTCTGAGCCGTGTGGATGAAAGGCTCTTGGTGCTCCAGCCAGGAGGCAGGGCTCTGCCTCTGAGGTAGGAGAGCCAACTTCAAGACACTGGTTCACAAGAGACCTCCCAGCTCCAGATAATATCAAACGGCGAAAATCTCCCAGAGACCCCCATCTTAACACCAGCACCCAGCTTCACTCAACGACCAGCAAGCCACAGTGCTGGACAACCTGTGCCAAACAACTAGCAAAACAGGAACACAACCCCACCCATTAGCAGAGAGGCTGCCTAAAATCATAATAAGGCCACAGACACCCCAAAACACACCACCAGACGTGAACCTGCCCACTAGAGAGACAAGATCCAGCCTCTTCCACCACAACACAGGCACTAGTCCCCTCCACCAGGAAGCCTACACAACCCACTGAACCAACCTTAGCCACTGGAGACAGACATCAAAAACAGGAGGAACTACGAACCTGCAGCCTGCAAAAAGGAGACCCCAAACACAGTAAGATAAGCAAAATGAGAAAACAGAAAAACACACAGCAGATAAAGGAGCAAGATAAAAATGCACCAGACCTAACAAATGAAGAGGAAATAGGCAGTCTACCTGAAAAAGAATTCAGAATAATGATAGTAAGGTTGATCCGAAATCTTGGAGATAGAATGGACAATAGAATGGTCAAAATGCAAGAATCAGTTAACAAGGACCTAGAAGAACTAAAGATGAAACAAGCAACGATGAACAACACAATAAATGAAATTAAAAATACTCTAGATGGGATCAATAGCAGAATAACTGAGGCAGAAGAACGGATAAGTGACCTGGAAGATAAAATAGTGGAAATAACTACTGCAGAGCAGAATAAAGAAAAAAGAATGAAAAGAACTGAGGACAGTCTCAGAGACCTCTGGGACAACATTAAACGCACCAACATTCGAATTATAGGGGTTCCAGAAGAAGAAGAGAAAAAGAAAGGGACTGAGAAAATATTTGAAGAGATTATAGTTGAAAACTTCCCTAATATGGGAAAGGAAATAGTTAACCAAGTCCAGGAAGCACAGAGAGTCCCATACAGGATAAATACAAGGAGAAATACGCCAAGACACATATTAATCAAACTGTCAAAAATTAAATACAAAGAAAGCATATTAAAAGCAGCAAGGGAAAAACAACAAATAACACATAAGGGAATCCCCATAAGGTTAACAGCTGATCTTTCAGCAGAAACCCTACAAGCCAGAAGGGAGTGGCAGGACATACTGAAAGTGATGAAGGAGAAAAACCTGCAACCAAGACTACTCTACCCAGCAAGGATCTCATTCAGATTTGATGGAGAAATTAAAACCTTTACAGACAAGCAAAAGCTGAGAGAGTTCAGCACCACCAAACCAGCTTTACAACAAATGCTAAAGGATCTTCTCTAGGCAAGAAACACAAGAGAAGGAAAAGACCTATAATAACGAACCCAAAACAATATAGAAAATGGGAATAGGAACATACATATCGATAATTACCTTAAATGTAAATGGACTAAATGCTCCCACCAAAAGACACAGACTAGCTGAATGGATACAAAAACAAGACCCTTACATATGCTGTCTACAAGAGACCCACTTCAGACCTAGAGACACATACAGACTAAAAGTAAGGGGATGGAAAAAGATATTCCATGCAAATGGAAACCAAAAGAAAGCTGGAGTAGCAATTCTCATATCAGACAAAATAGACTTTAAAATAAGGACTATTAAAAGAGACAAAGAAGGACACTACATAATGATCAAGGGATCGATCCAAGAAGAAGATATAACAATTGTAAATATTTATGCACCCAACATAGGAGCACCTCAATACATAAGGCAAATACTAACAGCCATAAAAGGGGAAATTGACAGTAACACATTCATAGTAGGGGACTTAAACACCCCACTTTCACCCATGGACAGATCATCCAAAATGAAAATAAATAAGGAAACACAAGCTTTAAATGATACATTAAACAAGATGGACTTAATTGATATTTATAGGACACTCCATCCAAAAACAACAGAATACACATTTTTCTCAAGTGCTCACGGAACATTCTCCAGGATAGATCATATCTTGGGTCACAAATCAAGCCTTGGCAAATTTAAGAAAATTGAAATTGTATCAAGTATCTTTTCTGACCACAACGCCATGAGACTAGATATCAATTACAGGAAAAGATCTGTAAAAAATACAAACACATGGAGGCTAAACAATACACTACTTAATAATGAAGTGATCACTGAAGAAATCAAAGAGGAAATCAAAAAATACCTAGAAACAAATGACAATGGAGACACAACGACCCAAAACCTGTGGGATGCAGCAAAAGCAGTTCTAAGGGGGAAGTTTATAGCAATACAAGCCCACCTTAAGAAGCAGGAAACATCTAGAATAAACAACCTAACCTTGCACCTCAAGCAATTAGAGAAAGAAGAACAAAAAAACCCCAAAGCTAGCAGAAGGAAAGAAATCATAAAAATCAGATCAGAAATAAATGAAAAAGAAATGAAGGAAACAATAGCAAAGATCAATGAAACTAAAAGCTGGTTCTTTGAGAAGATAAACAAAATAGATAAACCACTAGCCAGACTTATCAAGAAAAAAAGGGAGAAGACTCAAATCAATAGAATTAGAAATGAAAAAGGAGAGGTAACAACTGACACTGCAGAAATAAAAGAGATCATGAGAGATTACTACAAGCAACTCTATGCCAATAAAATGGACAATCTGGAAGAAATGGACAAATTCTTAGAAATGCACAACCTGCCAAGACTGAATCAGGAAGAAATAGAAAATATGAACAGACCAATCACAAGCACTGAAATTGAAACTGTGATTAAAAATCTTCCAACAAAGAAAAGCCCAGGACCAGATGGCTTCACAGGCGAATTCTATCAAACATTTAGAGAAGAGCTAACACCTATCCTTCTCAAACTCTTCCAAAATATAGCAGAGGGAGGAACACTCCCAAACTCATTTTACGAGGCCACCATCACCTTGATACCAAAACCAGGCAAGGATGTCACAAAGAAAGAAAACTACAGACCAATATCACTGATGAACATAGATGCAAAAATCCTCAACAAAATACTAGCAAACAGAATCCAACAGCACATTAAAAGGATCATACACCATGATCAAGTGGGGTTTGTTCCAGGAATGCAAGGATTCTTCAATATACGCAAATCTATCAATGTGATAAACCATATTAACAAACTGAAGGAGAAAAACCATATGATCATCTCAATAGATGCAGAGAAAGCTTTTGACAAAATTCAACACCCATTTATGATAAAAACCCTGCAGAAAGTAGGCATAGAGGGAACTTTCCTCAACATAATAAAGGCCATATACGACAAGCCCACAGCAAACATCATCCTCAATGGTGAAAAACTGAAAGCATTTCCACTAAGATCAGGAACAAGACAAGGGTGCCCACTCTCACCACTCTTATTCAACATAGTTTTGGAAGTTTTAGCCACAGCAATCAGAGAAGAGAAGGAAATAAAAGGAATCCAAATCGGAAAAGAAGAAGTAAAGCTGTCACTGTTTGCAGATGACATGATCCTATACATAGAGAATCCTAAAGATGCTACCAGAAAACTACTAGAGCTAATCAATGAATTTGGTAAAGTAGCAGGATACAAAATTAATGCACAGAAATCTCTGGCATTCCTATATACTAATGATGAAAAATCTGAAAGTGAAATCAAGAAAACACTCCCATTTACCATTGCAACAAAAAGAATAAAATATCTAGGAATAAACCTACCTAAGGAGACAAAAGACCTGTATGCAGAAAACTATAAGACACTGATGAAAGAAATTAAAGATGATACAAATAGATGGAGACATATACCATGTTCTTGGATTGGAAGAATCAACATTGTGAAAATGACTCTACTACCCAAAGCAATCTATAGATTCAATGCAATCCCTATCAAACTACCATTGGCATTTTTCACAGAACTAGAACAAAAAATTTCGCAATTTGTATGGAAACACAAAAGACCCCGAATAGCCAAAGCAATCTTGAGAACAAAAAAAGGAACTGGAGGAATCAGGCTCCCTGACTTCAGACTATACTACAAAGCTACAGTTATCAAGACGGTATGGTACTGGCACAAAAACAGAAAGATAGATCAATGGAACAGGATAGGAAGCCCAGAGATAAACCCATGCACATATGGACACCTTATCTTTGATAAAGGTGGCAGGAATGTACAGTGGAAAAGGACAGCCTCTTCAATAAATGGTGCTGGGAAAACTGGACAGGTACATGTAAAAGAATGAAATTAGAACACTCCCTAACACCATACACAAAAATAAGCTCAAAATGGATTAAAGACCTAAATATAAGGCCAGAAACTATCAAACTATTAGAGGAAAACATAGGCAGAACACTCTATGACATAAATCACAGCAAGATTCTTTCTGACCCACCCCCTAGAGTAATGGAAATAAAAACAAAAATAAACAAATGGGACCTAATGAAACTTCAAAGCTTTTGCACAGCAAAGGAAACCATAAACAAGACCAAAAGACAACCCTCAGAATGGGAGAAAATTTTTGCAAATGAAGCAACTGACAAAGGATTAATCTCCAAAATTTACAAGCAGCTCATGCAGCTCAACAACAAAAAAACAAACAACCCAATCCAAAAATGGGCAGAAGACCTAAATAGACATTTCTCCAAAGAAGATATACAGACTGCCAACAAACACATGAAAGAATGCTCAACATCATTAATCATTAGAGAAATGCAAATCAAAACTACAATGAGATATCATCTCACACCAGTCAGAATGGCCATCATCAATAAATCTAGAAACAATAAATGCTGGAGAGGGTGTGGAGAAAAGGGAACCCTCTTGCACTGCTGGTGGGAATGTGAATTGGTTCAGCCACTATGGAGAACAGTATGGAGGTTCCTTAAAAAACTACAAATAGAACTACCATATGACCCAGCAATCCCACTACTGGGCATATACCCTGAGAAAACCGAAATTCAAAAAGAGTCATGTACCAAAATGTTCATCGCAGCTCTATTTACAATAGCCCGGAGATGGAAACAACCTAAGTGCCCATCATCGGATGAATGGATAAAGAAGATGTGGCACATATATACAATGGAATATTACTCAGCCATAAAAAGAAACGAAATTGAGCTATTTGTAATGAGGTGGATAGACCTAGAGTCTGTCATACACAGTGAAGTAAGTCAGAAAGAAAAAGACAAATACAGTATGCTAACACATATATATGGAATTTAAGAAAAAAAAAAAAATGTCATGAAGAACCTAGGGGTAAGGCAGGAATAGAGACGCAGACCTCCTAGAGAACGGACTTGAGGTTATGGGGAGGGGGAAGGGTGAGCTGTGACGGGGCGAGAGAGAGTCATGGACATATACACACTAACAAACGTAGTAAGGTAGATAGCTAGTGGGAAGCAGCCGCATGGCACAGGGATATTGGCTCGGTGCTCTGTGACAGCCTGGAGGGGTGGGATAGGGAGGGTGGGAGGGAGGGAGACGCAAGAGGGAAGAGATATGGGAACATATGTATATGTATAACTGATTCACTTTGTTATAAAGCAGAAACTAACACACCATTGTAAAGTAATTATACCCCAATAAAGATGTTAAAAAAAAAAAAAAAAAAAAAAAAAAAAAAAAAAGAAATATCGAATCATTATGCTGTGTATCTGGAACTAACATAGTGTTTTAGGTCAATTATACTTTTAAAAAAGCTTGAAATTATCTTTCACAAAGGCCTAAATTTTTGTTATATAAAAGATATTCCATAATTTTAACTAGGAAGATTTTAATTAATAAATGCATGCTTAAATATGGGACTACCTATAACTAGTGGAAAACTTTCTATGAATTAGAACTATAAAAATCAATATGTATATAAGAAAAAATATTTAAATTGTAAAAGATATTATGCAGCCAATTCTGGTTAGGTGATTACCAATCTGTTTTCTCTATTTCTTGGATACGTAGCTAGACTATGTTTCTTATTTTCCCTTGCAGATTGGAATGGTAATGTGACAATATGAACGAGTCCCGGTCAATGGAATATGAGCAGAAGTGATGTTTGCTGTTTCCAAGCCCATCCCCTACAACCCCCTACCTGTATCCTCCATCATGTTTACCCTCTGCCACCTTTTACAGATGAGCCAGATGACCTTGGAAGCTTGTGCTCAAGATGTCAGAGCAACTAGATGGAAGGAATCTGGGTTCCAGAATTCCCCCTTGGAGGAGGGCTACCTGCTGAACAGGAACACTTACTATGGACTTTAAATGAGTGAGAAATAAATGTCCATTATATTTGAGCTATCATATGATTTGTCTTAATTTTTTTAAACAGCTAGCACTACCTTAACTAGTATACCTTATTATATCACTAACATATGCCCACTAGTAGTCATGATTTGTTTTGTTGCTCTAATTTAAAAATTATAATATCCCTAAAACTCAATATAAATACATTAACTTCAAAATGAGAAATATTTTAATGTTCATAGTCTACATTTTAAATAAAATTATTTTTCAAAGATTATTCTTTGTTTAATCCAGCAGACCCTAAACTTTCTTTTAACAGTTAACAATTTTAACCTTATTAATGGCCTTAGTGATCAATTCGATCTTTAACTAGATTTAAATGGCCAAAAGATTTGTCATTTTTTGGAAGTCAGGATAATGTAACCTCTTCTATTAAGACAAAAATAAAAATAAGAACCAGTCTAATCAGTTTTATCACATAAAGTATCTCAAAAGTAACAAAATATTTCAAGAAAACTGCCAGAAAATAAATTTAGAATAACCTTAAGAAGTAAAAATGGTCCCATCAGCATAGCCCTCATTTGGTAAGAATGAATGTGCATTCAGAACAAACAGATAAAAACAAAAGAAAACCACCCTTAGACAAGATTTTGAAGTACAAGTTTTTCTCAGTTTCCAGTTAAGCATTTGTGATCACTTTTCTAACATTTATCTATCCACCCATCCATCCATCTAGTCATTCATTCTTTTGTCCATTGGTTCAATAAATATATATTGGTCTCCTTTTATGTGGCAGGCATAGTGTTAGAATCTGAGAATATGCCCTCGAGCAGTTCATAGTCTATTATTTTCAAAAATAAGAAACCAAAAAATGTATAATTACTTACTATAATTAAGATCACAATAAGTACTCTTAAAGAACATTAGGACTCTGGACTATATGAAGCCTTTGGAGGAGAACCTATTCCAGACCAAGGAGAGGGTTCAAGGATGGGCTAAGATTGGAAGGAGGTCACATTAGAGTCAAGTTCTGATAGATGATGAGAATTAAAAATGGAGGAGATGGAGGAGAGTGTAAGAACTTCGGGCATGTAAAGACAGGTAAAAAAGAGTATGGAAAACCCATAGAGGTACTGGTTAGTGGAGAATGTAATGAGTGATGAGAACACAGGAGTCAATCCATGACATGCCCTTATTTCCTTACTCCATTATGAAGTGGTCATTGTCATTCCATATTTTAACGTCCCTCCCACACTGTATTCAAACAGGACAGAATTACCTTCTCATTTTCACAGCTATTTCTTTCTTTCAACACACTTTTTAAATTGAATAGCTACAATGTATCAGGCAACATACTAGATTCTGGGGATATAAGAATAAATAGTTCCTCTCCCCCATTTTCCAGAACACTTTATACTATCATTTACTGGATTGTTTGGCAAAATATTTTATCACCCTGTATTTCTATTATTTGGTAATATATATGCTTTCTCTGCCAAACTCCAAGCTCCTGAGAACAAAATAAAACAAACAAAAAAACTGCCTTATTCACTTTTTATCCGCCCTAAAACAGTAGCTGGTACATAGTAAAGGTACAATGAATATTTATTGATTGGATGAACTGAAGCAATTCAGAAAAATGGATCAGCTTTAAAACAAAAGGCTATCTTTTTTTAAAGTAGACTTTATTTTTTAGAGCATTTTTTAGGTTCACAGTAAAACTGAGGACAAGGTACAGAGAGTTCCAAAATGCTATCATTTTAGTTTTTTCAGTATAGAATGGGGCTTTTTAAGAATATAAAATATCATATTGTGTCTTTTCTATTTTGTAGAATACTTACATTAATTTATCAGTAAGTAGTAATAGTTTCTTAACGTAGAGCCCTTTCACAATATACCTTTATACATAATTTATAATTTTTTATATTGGAACCTTATTAATGTTACTAAAGATATGACTAGAATTCATTTTTTATCCATACAAAAATATTTATTGAGCACTTACTATTCACAAGGCCAAAAACTATGTGAATTGCTTACCATTTATACTTTATTGTCATGAACTATAATAATGATTATGTAATAAATAAAATATGTCAAATTAACTTCTCTTTGTCCTTAATTATAAGCCCTAGTCAGATCTTGTGGCAAAAGAACAATTTCACTCAACATCCTATTTCATAAGTAATATACTTTAAAATGAAGACTAATTAGTTGTTAAATTGTGTGATTACATAGTATAATAATTATAAATTTATTTGAAGTTCAGCTTTTTTAAATGTAAGATGTACTTTTCAATTCTGGAATTTCCATTTCATTTTTTAATAGTTCCTATTTCTCTTCTGAGATTCTCCATCTATTCAAAGAAAAAAAATTGGTCTGAGCTGGAGTAACTAAGGAGGTTACTATATAGAGAAAGAAAGACTTGAAATACACCTTGTAAGATGAACAGGATTTAAACAAACAGGAACAACAGAAGAATGAAAGGGAATGAGCAAAGACACCAAGAAATAAATGCCTGTGATATGTTTAGGTAAATGACACAAGAACAGGGTATATTGGTGGGAGGAGGGAGAATAGAAAGCAATATCATTGGATAAGGAAGAACAGGAGCAGAATGGGAAGATCTTGACATTCTTGAAGTCCAAGAAGAGGAATTTGGCCACCATATAGAAGTCAAATAAGTCTCTCATCTACTTCTTGACAAAATAAGTCGTGGAATACACACTCCATTTCAGGAAGGCTTGTCTGGAAGTGTTATATAGGTGTGAGTCAGAATTAAGACAGATTGACTACAAAGGAAGGAATAAACTTAGGTTCAGTATCTTCTATGCGTCCAACACATTGTTAAACACTTTTTATACATTCGCACATATTGTCTTCCTGACAACTCGTAAGGTAGGAATTACCATGCTCATTTTATAGAAGAGGAAACTAAAGCTCAGAGAAATTGAACAACTAACCCAGGCACATAGCTAGTAAATAGAAACCTCAGGATATAAACCCTATACTGTACAACTCCAAAATATATACTCTTTCCACTACACAGATGACCAGCTCAGAAACTATATAATCCAAATGTAGAGAGCTGAGGGCCTACAGTAGAGTTAATTTATTTCATTCAATAAATATTTATCATTTATCTGTCATGTGCCAAATATCATTTTAAACACTGGGATGACAGTAGTCAACATCAATAAAAAAAATGATAAACTCTGCCCACAGTGAAGCTTATATTTTAATCAAGGGAGCCAAACAATAAGCAGAATAAATAAGTAAAATGTATGGTATGTTAGATGATGATAAGTGATATGGAGAAAAATTAAGTGGAAATGGGGATAGGAATTGCCAGGGTGGGTAATTTTGAATACGGTGATCAGGCAAAGCTACACAGAGAAATTGATGCTTGATAAAAACCTGAGCGAGTAAACCATAAAAATACCTGGGAAAGAGAGCTCCAGACAGAAAGAACAGCAAATGTAAAGTTTTGAGGCAGGAGGGTGCCTGGTGTTTCACAGGAATGACAATGAACCAAGTATGGCTGAAACAGTGTGAGTGAGGGACAGAGTAGTGGAAAATGAAGCATGAGACGTAAGGATGGGGCAAGTGCAGGTATGCAGGTCATGCAGCACCTGCTGAACCAGTGTAAGGACTTTGTCTTTTCCTCAGGGCAAGATGAGAAACTGCAAGAAGGTTTTGAGTAGAAAAGTGACATGATATAACTTATATTCAAAAGGACTTCTTTGGTAACTCTTTTGTGAATACACTGTATGGGGGTCAGTGGTGGTAAAAGGAACCCAAGTTTGGAAGCCTCTCAAATAATCCAGGCAAAGGATGATAGTGTCTTAGACCAGAATGGCAGTAGTGAAGCTGGTAAAAAAAAAAAAAGTGGTTGTATTCTGGACATATTTTGAAGGAAGAGCTGGTAGGATCTGAAGACCAACTGTTTATGGGGCATAAGAAAAGAATAGTAAAGGGGCACTCCAAAGTTTTTGGAGAGCAGAAGTTGGCTGAACAGAGCTGCTATTTATTGAAATGGGAAAACTAAGGGACCAGCAGGTTTGAGGGGGAAATGCGAAACTTCATTTTTATTCCTGTTAAATACAAGAGTTTGGAGTCCAGAAGGGCATTCAAGCTGTAGCTATAAATGTGGGCTGTTCTGGTCCATAGTAGGTATTTAAAGCTGTGAGAGTGTTCAGCATGCTTAGCCAAGAAATTCTGTACAATAAAGAAGAGAAGTGTCCAGGGACTGAGCCCTAGGAACTTAGTCAGGGATATGAGGAGGAACCAGCAACGGAAACTGAAAAGGAGTAGCCAGTTTAATAGGAAGAAAACCAGGAGAATGTGATGTCTAGGAAGTCAAGCAAAGAAAGTGTGCATATGAAAGAGGAGGGCATGATCAACACTGTCAAATGCTCCTCAAAGATCACGTTAAGAAAAAGATTAAGAAATGTCTACTGGAATTAGCAATTGGAAGTCACTGGACACCTTGACAAGGCAGTTCTGGCACCTGATGAAGAAGAAAGCCTGATAGGACTGGTTTTAATAGAAAATGGAGTAGAGACGTTGGAAACAACAACAAGAGACAATTCTTCCAGAGTTTTTATTATAAAATATAAAATGAATAAAGAAATGAGGCAGTTCCTGGAAGGTGAAGTGAGGTCAAGCAAAGACGATGAGACTAAACAAAGGGGAACTCTCTAATAGACCAGGAGAATGAAAGAAATAGGAAAGAACTAAACATAATACCAAAGCTTTTGTCCTGGAAGAATGAAATAACTGTTCTATTACTGAAAGAAAGATGGAAAACGGGAACAGGTACAGATTTGAGTGGGAAGATAATTAATTTACATTTTGACAGGTTGAGTTTGAAAAGACAGTGGGGGACTTCCCTGGCAGTCCAGTGGTTAAGACTCCACGCTCCCAATGCAGGGGACGCAGGTTCCATCCCTGGTCGGGGAATTAAGATCCCACGTGCTGTGTTGTGCAGCCAGAAAAAAAAACAAAAAGACAGTGGGATGTTTGTAGAAAGAGGTCTTTCTGGCAATTGTAATACAGAACTGGACAGCAGTGAGGAGGTGAGGATAGAATTGTAGATTTGGAAATAAATAACACTGAGTTGCTATCTGAACACAAAGAGCTGTTCCCTCTCCATGGAAGAGAATGCTCAATAAAGAACAGAAAAGGACTTCCCTGGCGGTCCAGTGGTTAGGACTCTGTGCTTTCATGGAGTGGACCTGGGTTCGACCCCTGGTCAGGGAACTAAGACACTGCAAGCCCTGTGGCATGGTGGCAGGGGGAAAGAAAGCCAAGGGACTGTGAGAAGGAGGAGCCAGGAAAGGAAAACACAAACAACAAGGACAGTGGTTGCCTAGTTCAGCGGTCCACAACCTTTTTGGCAACAGGGACCGGTTTCTTGGAAAACAATTTTTCCACGGGGGGTGCGGAGGGCAGAATGGTTCAGGTGGTAATGTGAACACTGCGGGGGGGATGGTTCAGGTGGTAATGCCGGCAATGGGGAACAATGGGGAGCAGCAGATGAAGCTTCGCTTGCTGGCCTGCTGCTCACCTCCTGCTGTGCAGCCCAGTTCCTAACTGTTAAGCATATCATTAAATGTATTATTCTATAATATCATACAGACATCTGATATTAAAAAAAATAGAATTAGCAGTGAATTTACAGGAAGCAGGAACTTTCCAACTTTGCTCCCATGAATGAGATCATATCACTTCCCCGCTTAAAAACTTTTTATTTAAAAAAACAAAATCAGACCACTTTCCATGACCTACAAGGCCCTGTCTTTCCAATCCCATTCCATTCTATTCTCTACATAGTTCAGTATACTCTGCTTCACTCCTTTGCCGTCCTTTCTGGTACTTAAACATATTAAGCTCTTTCCCACCTCAGGAAAGAGTATTTAATTTTATTCCACATTTTCTTTCCTTGGTACTTTATATGACAGGATTCTTCTCTTCCTTCAGATTACAGTTTATACATCACTCCTCAGAGAGGTCTCCTCTAGCCACTGTATATAAACAACCACACCACCCCCTAATTACTCTATCTCATCATTGTGTGTGCATCAGAATATCTTGGCTAAGTAAATATGCCTCCAGCTTTACGAATAATCAAAGTACGTCTTAAGATTAGGTTACAGATAAGAAAAGAATTTTGAAGTATACCTTCTCATATCTGATCTATGAATACAGAATTTAATGCTTTGCACTGTGACATTACTATGTCTAGAAAAGATCAGATTCTTCAGTGTTTATGGCTACATTCTCAAAACCATAAAATGTCACTTGTTCTAAAGGACAGGATAAAATTAGAGAACTCTTAAATCAAAGGGCAGAGATACAAGTCCTTATTGATAATATTATGGTCTCTCTCTTCTCCTCTTCTACTCTCCCTCTTCACAGGCACACACACACACACTTTTCTTGTGTACTATGGTTATGTATTGGAAGAAGGATGACACCAGTAGAAGGACAATTAATAAGTTATTGTGAACATGAAACACATTCAATCTCTGTGAACATCTCTCTTCCTGAGGCCTTATCTGGCACTTTGCATCCCAAGAAGGATGCTTTGGGCCAATACAATCTTTGAAGATTATGCAGGTGAAATGATCTCATCTTAATTTATGTTGCCCAGAACCTTGTGGGTTATAGTTATGAGGAAATGAAATGAGTTCTGATTAGATATAACAGAATGGATGAAAAGGAAGACATTGATAACATCAAATTTTAAAAGAGTAGTTGAATATCCAGAAAAAATTTATTGAGCACTTACTCTCTGCTAGGAATGATAACAAGCACTTGAAATAGGTTTAGTTTCATTCCTACAGAGTTTTACATAAATAAGGAGGGGGGTCAGGGAGAAGCAGGCCAAAGTTGGGTTATAACAGAGAAGATAGAATTTTAAGGACAAGTGAGCAGCAGTGAGTATAGTCTACGAATTTGAAGAACTGAAAATGAAAGGATGATAATATATTCTTTTGAATACCACTTTATACTTTATATGGTACTTTAACACCAGTTTTATTTAATTTCAAGAATAAAGTTAAGTTACATAGAATGAAAGATAAAAATCATACGATCATCTCAATAGATGCAGAAAAAGCTTTTGACAAAATTCAACATCCTTTCATGATAAAAACACTCAACAAATGGGGTATAGAAAGAACATATCTCAACATAATAAAGGCCATATATGACAAGCCCACAGCTAACATCATACTCAATGGTGAAAGGTTGAAAGCTTTTCCTCTAAGACTAAGAACAAGACAAGAGGGTGCCTACTCTCACTGCTCCTATTCGACATAGTACTGTAAGTCCTAGCCAGAGCAATCAGGCAAGAAAAAGAAATAAAAGGCATACAAATCAAAAAGGAAAGAGGAAAACTGTCTTTGCAGACAATATGATGTCATATACGGGAAATCCTAAAGACTCCACCTCCATCTGTGGATCTCAGATTCCAATGGAATCCACCAAAAAACCTAGAACTAATCAATAAATTCAGTTAAGCTGCAGGATACAAAACCAACATACAGAAATCATTTGCATTTCTATACACTAACAACAAAATATCTGAAAAATAAAGAAAACAATCCAATTCACAAGAGTATCAAAAACAATACAATACTTATGTATAAATTTAACCGAGGTGAAAGATCTATTAATCTTTATGATTAATTGAAAACTATAACACTTAAAAGAAAATGAAGACACAAACATATGGAAAGATATTCTGTGTTCATGGATCAGGAGAATCAATATTGCTAAAAGTTCCATATTAGTCCAAAGCCATCTATAGATTCAAAGCAATACCTATCAAAATTCCAATGGCATTTTTCACAGAAACAGGAAAAGCAAACCTTAAACGGTAAGTCATTTTGCCTTGATGACCAATCAAATTTGCATTCATAGGAACAGTAAGAGAAAGTAAAGGCAAATTAGGGTCAGATCATTGGAATCTGAGATCCATAGATACATGTGGGTAAGAAGAAAATGGGTCTGAGTAGTTGACTCAAAGAAATCAACATTTTTAAACTGTTATAGTGCAGTTCACAAACAGCATAAGAATCACCTAGGGAGTTTTATTGTAAGTAATCCAGCTCCAGACATTCTGATTCAGTAGGTCGAGGTGAGAAAGACCTTTTAGAAACACTTTGCTGCAGATGAGAAATCTGAAGATCAGGGTAGTATTTATCTAAGGAGTAGAACTGGGATTCAAACACAAGTCTTTGAGTTTGAGTTCAAAGTTCCTATTTTCAACACTAAAATGTTACTCCAAGTTACAAATACATGTTATTGAAGAAATTAGTATAATTCCTTAAGGTGGGGACTCAGTAAGTTAGTGAAGCTGATGATAATAACTATGACAATAAAGATTCTTTAAATGTTTAGGAAAATGGCACTTTGCTAAGTAAAAGCAAGATTATAGAGCAAAAAGAAAATCTTCTTCAAGGCTAGAATAGATTTATTTCAGCAACATAGAATGGATAATTATAGGAAAAGATGTAACATATGTCAATGTTTGTCTCATTCATTTGGGGGGCAAGCTAGTTCCACTTTTACTAATATACACTTCTCACTGGTTCATTATCTTCATTCATTTTAGGACCTTTCACTCCCCATCAAATTCATTTTCTTGACTACCTCATTCTTTCTCCAAATTAAGACTTTGTTTCTCATTATTAATGATTTGGTAGTATAGACTGGCAGCTATCAACTAAATGGAACTGTTGTGAAACTGCAAGCAACCAAAACATTTAAACTTTAAAAAGCATAGATGGTAGAAATAAAAATTCTGGCAAAGGCAAGTTAAAATAATACCAGACAATTTTAAAATTCTAATCCTGAGATTAAAGCAGGCCACACAGTATCTTTTCCATCTACTGTTACTGACTTTGATTGTATCGTAGAGAAATCTAATTCTTCATCTGTTAGAGGCTGAATTGATTCCAATATTCAGTAGTCATGTCCCAAATGGCCCCATGATAAAATATGTTAGAAGCATGAGCGATTTCAGTAATTTTTTTCTTGGTTACTAGTCCAATATTCCATTAGTATTAATTTGCTCTTCAAGGTGAAAAACATCTCCCTGAACATGAAGATAAGTGATTATCGCCACTGACATGTCTCTTTAAGCTCAGGCTCTAGACTGATTTCCTTCAGCATTAGGAAGCAAAATAGGATTCCTTTATAATGGCAGGCTGTCCAAGGCCTTTACTCCAAAAGAGAATCAAGAACTCTCAAATGCGCACCATGAAACAGAACTACAAATCAGGTGCATTATGGCAAACGAACAAGGTAAATGTGACATGCGGCTAAGAGCTGTCAAAAATTAACTTCATCATTATCTGGAGAGTAAGATTAGAATAAAGTTGAATTATTATCAAATTTTCAACAAAATATTACAATTAACTCCTGAGTATAAAGTATAGATTCTCAGGGAAATCATAATAGCTGAGTTCTTCTGTTAGGAAGATTAAATTCAAGTTAGACATTAGAGAGAGATCAGAGAGAATGAAAATATCAAAACAAAAATTGGCTGATGTTGCATCTACAGAGTAGATAAAATGATCACTTCACAAACTTCATAAAATTCGAATATATAAAAGTTTAATTAGGAAGGGAGTTTGCTGCCTTTGGATACCTTAACAGAATGCTCTTAGTATTAAGATATTTTAGTGTCAAACACATTTTAAAATGTGCACAAAATAATACTATGCATCAGTTGAGCACATCATAATCAGCAATAATCATTAACAATTGGGGGAAAACGTAGGGTGTAGGCTTAAGCCCATTTTCTTTATGATTAACTGAAAAAACTGCTTCAAAAATAGGCCCTCTCAACTTATACAGAAAGAATAACAGTGATGAATTAAAAAAATGTTTATAACAAAATTGAAAATTTAAAAATTTAATAATATAATTGAGATATATGTTCCCATATTCTTATAGTAGATTTCCTTTTTCTATGTTATCAGGAATCGAACATGGTATTTGCAATGTAAGACTTCTTTGTTATCAGTAAAAGAGATGCATTACTACTTAAGAAAGGTATGACTTGACCTAAGATGTTTGTGATTTTATGTTGTGAGGAAGTTTATAATATCGTTTAACTGGGTATTTCACTTCATCTTCAAATCAAATGGTGAGGCATTCATTATTTGAAACATCAACCAACAGAGGAAGTTCTTCTGAGATTAAAAAGACTCCTTGTTAGAGCTCTTCCATAGGTATACACTAAATTCAGTTATTAAACAGACTTTTGATGTCCATTGTGTATCATATCAATTTAACAAATGTTTATTAAGCACATGAGTGAGGAACTATGCTATGGATACACACTCACACACAGAGATCAATATTTCCCTGTCATCAAAGGGCTTCTAAGCAAAGCCAAAAAAGAAGATTTTGCACCAATACTACACAGCAGACTATGAAATCTGCATAATAGGTATATAAATAAAATTAATGATATCTGATCCAAATAATTGGATCTAAATAGGAGGATCAAAAAAGGTTTTGCGAAGGATGGTTTTCAATAAGTAAAAACAATAGGGAAAAGAATTACACATGGATAAACATGTGAGCATAAGCAGAGATAAGGAAAGACACACGCTTGAGAATAATCTATTTGAAAGACACACACTTGAGAATAATCTATTTTACCAGAACATTAAATTTATCTAAGACATTAATGGAAGAAAGCTGGAAATATATGATGAAGCTAGAACATGGAAGGTCTTGAATGTCAGAGTTAAAATTCTGTTCTGTACTGAATTTGTATAGTGAGGACCAGTGCTAGCTTTGAGGAGAATGAAATAATCAGAATTACACTTAAGGCATATTGATTTGGCAAGAGTATCAAGAATAAATTGGGGCAAGTGAAGAGAGAAAACTAGAAGATAGGATAAGAGGCTCCTGCAATAATTCAAGTGAAATTGCAAGACGGTGGGATGATGAAAAGGTAAGGGTAGTCAATGTGGAAGGTACTAATGACAGACAGGCTGACCTAATAGTTAGAATCATGATCTTGTAAGATAGCAAACCTAAGTTCAGATAGCAGCTTCACTTTTTGATAGTTCTATGACCCTGGCCAAGTTATTTTACTCTTAATTTCCACATTGAGAATAATAAAACCTACCTCATCGCACTGTTGTGAGGAATAAAGGAGATAATGACTTTAACATGCTTACCACAATGTCTAGAACTTAGTTAAAACTTAGTACTTAATAAATGCTATTTTCAGAGATCAAAGCTTGGAAACTGTTTATTGATTTTTAGCAGCCACATTTCGCTGTTGGTTCACATTGCAATTTTGGTCACTTAAACACCCAGAACTTTTTGCATGGACTATTCCCCCAAATTAAACCTCTCCCATCTTATATCACTAAATTTTTAGGAATCTAATTGGGGATTTTATATTAAGTCCCATTGAATTCTGTGTTTTTACTTTGAGCCAAGAATCTGTTTATTGAGATAATTTTTCATGTAAGATCAATTATTTGCCATGTTTGCTATTCCTCCCTAACATGTGCAGACCTGACTATAATAGATGATTGGTTTTTTCAAAGAAAAATACTGACTATGACTAATCCAAGAACTGAATATTTATTTAGCATTTCACTAGAGAAATCCCCTCTATGTTGACATTGAGTGATTATTAGAAAGTCTAGACAAAGCTAGACAAAGTCTATGAAACATAAAAATCAAGATGGCATGTTTTTAACAACACAAAAGAAAATAGCTCTTTTTCTGGGACTGACAGAAAACCATATTAAACTTTTCTTTTTTTTTTTTAGTAATGAGTAAACAAAGGCTTGAAAAGATCAAACATCTTCCAAAGGTCACTCTGCTAGTAAGTGGCGGAACAAGAATGCAAACCCAGGTTTATGCTATTAACTGCTAGACTAAGTTACCTCCCTAAAAAATTGAAACTCCATGCTTGATGGAAAAACACTTGTCCTTGTACTCTGAAATTCACCTCCAAATAATTAAACATGTTTTTCGATGATGATGGTTTATTTACAAGAAGATGTGCACTCACATGCAGTGTCTGCCTTCTTATGTATTTATTCATTCAATGAACTTTCACTGAGAGACCACTACATTCAAGGCATTGTGCTAGGCAGGATGTGATTACAGAGGTCAATCAAATACAGATCATGCCATCAAGGAGTCTATAAGAAGTAATATTTAAAAATGCATAAACTTACAAGACAAAATAGAACAGAGATGTGACATGAAAGATAAAAGCAATTGTGTCTGAAATTCAGAAGAGTGTCTCTTTTATCCTAGTAGCCATTTAGCTAAAGGATCTTCTTAGATTCACTAAAGGTACAAATTTTCTTCCTAGGGTAAAAATAGAGACAAAAATCTTACCATTCTGATTCTGGATTTTTCCTTGCGTGTACATTTAGTACATACATATGGTTAATGGTATCAGTTTCAAAATACAAATATAGGTCAACAGAATCTATGCATTCCCTAAATCCTGGAGAATCTGTTAGGACAAACCAAACCTGGGCTTAATACACAGCAGCCTTGAGTCATCACTTCCAAAAAATTTGTTCAACTATGTAAGACATGAATTATTAAAGTTACAAATACCCTTCTGAATATTATATTCCCAATAAAATAATAGTTACCACTGCTTAAGATTTAGCTCCACTATTTAAAAAATTCATATATGCTAAAGAATCACTTACAATCTTGTAAGAAGAACACTCTATATAGAAAATTCATTTCCCGAAGTACTCTGATTCTGACAGGAACTGGATGAGATAGCCACTAAAGTCTCTCACAATTCTGAAATTTCTGCATTCCTGATATTAAGCTCTAGAATTGTGTTAAAATATGTTTGAAAGTTAACTTTGTATCAAAAACACCATTTGAATTTTAGGCAGCCTAATTTGAGTCTATTTTAAGACTTGAAAATTTTGGCACCAAATTAACTATATTTTCCTATAGACAACCCTCCCCACCCTGAGAGTGCTCTCATGCAATTTATAGAAGCTTGGCATAAAAACTGAGAAGTTGAACCTGAAATCTTAAAATGCTAAATATCTCATACTTCAGAAAGCTTAAACATAATTAAGGATTCTACATTGGACCGAAAGTGAAATAACATAAAAGAGATAAGCGAGAAGAGTTAAATAGCTCAAAACCTGCCAACAGGGCTTCCCTGGTGGCGCAGTGGCTGAGAGTCCGCCTGCCAATGCAGGGCACACGAGAGTTCGTGCCCTGGTCCGGGAAGATCCCACATGCCGCAGAGCGGCTGGGCCCGTGAGCCATGGCCGCTGAGCCTGCGCGTCCGGAGCCTGTGCTCTGCAACGGGAGAGGCCACAACAGTGAGAGGCCCGCGTACCGCAAAAAAAAAAAAAAACAGAAAGAAAGAAAAACCTGCCAACACAACCCCTTTCAAACAATAACCTTTAGATGCTGCTTGTGTCTAGGTTTCCCCTCAGAAGAAAAATTACATAATGCATTTCATCCCTGATGCTTCTTATTTATTTCTCAGAAGCACAGGCTGATGAGGCAATAATGCCTTTTTAATTTTATATCTTAAAACAATGTTTTCCTGAAACCTAAATTCTGAAATTTGCTCTAATGATCTTATGTTATCATCAAATTTCTCTAAGGCATCGTGTGTTCACATTTAAGAGTAGTGTACATTGTTTACAGACTTGGAGGGAAAGCTGCAAATATGACTTGGAGAAACAAATGAAGAGAATAGAAAATTTTTTTCAGATAATTTTATATTCTTTCAAAAACCTAAATTTCAGGGGTTGAAAAGAATGTGAAGATATTTATATTTCTTCAAAATTTACATTCTAGATTATATAATGTCTTAATTCAACTTAGAAAATGATTCCATATGCATATTACAAAAGAAATAAAAACAGACTGACTTTTGAATTAAAATTTATGCAAAATAAAATGTAATTTTAACTTGAGATGCCCTTCACATTAAATGTAAAACCTTCCATCAAATAGATACAATCATAAGAAGAATTTAATTTCTAATTCACTTATTTTAGTAAAATTATTCAAACTACCACCTTAAGGCTAATATTTTAATAAAACCCAAACCTCCAATACAAAAATAAAAGTTCTTACATAAGACGGCTGATTTTGTATTTTAAATTACTGAATTAGAGCGCCCTCTATCGGAAGAAAAAAGCAATAAAAGCTAAACTGATGAAGAATAGTTAAAATACCCACAAAATTCAAGCCAAATAATTAATATGAAAAATACATTTATTAATAACATAAATGCTACAAAACATATTTTCCTTACATTTTGATTTCTTTTAAATTTTGGAATTATTTTTCATATTACAATGAAGAAGTTGAATGTTTCATATAATCTAAAATTAAAGTTTAAATGAACCCAAGTGCCCATCCTCAGCCAAAAATGTGAATAATAAACAAACCTGTTTTCCACATTTGATACTGCATTAAAATATAGAAATAATTGTAATTTAGGACTGTGGCTGGACTATACTTTGAATTTTCCTGAATGATAAACTAAAAAGCTCCCTAATTCAAGAGAGCTCTTACACTGGACAGTATGGGAATTAGGCTGGGCACCAGAAGATCTATCAAATTTATTTAGATCTAAAATTCTATAATCCTGTGGTGTTATCAAGACCTCAGTTCAGATGCATCATCTGAGGCCTGAATTACCTCAGTAAGGTCCCAGCAGATTTTTGGTCCTCTAGGCCAATAATGTGCATGTTAGAATAAACTTTTTAAAAGAACAATGCTCAAAGAATCAACACTGTGAAAATGACTATACAACCCAAATCAATCTACAGATTCAATGCAATCCCTATCAAACTGCCAGTGGCATTTTTCACAGAACTAGAACAAAAAATTGCGTAATTTGTATGGAAACACAAAAGACCCCAAATAGCGAAGGCAATCTTGAGAAAGAAAAAGGGAGCTGCGGGAATCAGGCTCCCGGACTTCAGACTATACTACAAAGCTACAGTAATCAAGACAGTATGGTACAGTACTGGCACAAAAACAGAAATATAGATGAATGGAACAGGAGAGAAAGCCCAGAGATAAACCCATGCACATATGGTCACCTTATCTTTGATAAAGGAGGCAAGAGTATACAATGGAGAAAAGACATCCTCTTCAATAAGTAGTGCTGGGAAAACTGGACAGCTACATGTAAAAGAATGAAATTAGAACACTCCCTGGGCTTCCCTGTTGGCACAGTGGTTGAGAGTCCGCCTGCTGACTCACAACAGTGAGAGGCCCATGTACCGCAAAAAAAAAAAAAAAAAAGAACACTCCCTAACACCGTATACAAAAATAAACTCAAAATGGATTAAAGACCTAAATGTAAGGCCAGACACTATCAAACTCTTAGAGGAAAACATAGGTAGAATGGACATATATACACTACCAAACGTAAAATAGATAGCTAGTGGGAAGCAGCCACATAGCACAGGGAGATCAGCTCGGTGCTTTGTGACCACCTAGAGGGGTGGGATAGGGAGGGTGGGAGGGAGGGAGATGCAAGAGGGAAGAGGTATGGGGACATATGCATACGTATAACTGATTCACTTTGTTATAAAGCAGAAACTAACACACCATTGTAAAGCAATTATACTCCAATAAAGATGTTAAAAAAGAAACAAAAAAAAACAAAAAAAACATAGGCAGAACACTCTATGACATAAATTACACAGCAAGATCCTTTTTGACCCACCTCCTAGAGAAATGGAAATAAAAACAAAAATAAACAGATGGGACCTAATGAAACTTAAAAGCTTTTGCACAGCAAAGGAAACCATAAACAAGACCAAAAGACAACCCTCAGAATGGGAGAAAATATTTGCTAATGAAGCAACTGACAAAGGATTAATCTCCAAAATATACGAGCAGCTCATACAGCTCAGTATCAAAAAAACAAACAACCCAATCCAAAAATGGGCAGAAGACCTAAATAGACATTTCTCCAAAGACGATATACAGATTGCCAACAAACACATGAAAGGATGCTCAACATCACTAATCATTAGAGAAATGCAAATCAAAACTACAATGAGGTATCACCTCACACCAGTCAGAATGGCCATCATCAAAAAATCTACAAATAATAAATGCTGGAGAGGGTGTGAAGAAAAGGGAACCCTCTGGCACTATTGGTAGGAATGTAAATTGATACAGCCACTATGGAGAATAGTATGGAGGTTCCTTAAAAAACTAAAAATAGAACTATCATATGACCCAGCAATCCCACTACTGGGCATATACCTTGAAAAAACCATAATTCAGAGTCATGTACCACAATATTCACTGCAGCACTATTTACAATAGCCAGGACATGGAAGCAACCTAAGTGTCCATCAACAGATGAATGGATAAAGATGTGGCACATATATACAATGGAATATTACTCAGCCATAAAAAGAAATGAAATTCAGTTATTTGTAGTGAGGTGGATGGACCTAGAGTCTGTCATACAGAGTGAAGTAAGTCAAAAAGAGAAAAACAAATACTGTATGCTAACACATATATATGGAATCTAAAAAAAAAAAAAAAAAAGGTTCTGAAGAACCTAGGGGTAGGACAGGAATAAAGACACAGATGGGAATGGACTTGAGGACATGGGAAGGGGGAAGGGTAAGCTGGGACGAAGTGAGAGAATGGCATGGACATATATACACTATCAAATGTAAAATAGATAGCTAGTGGGAAGCAGCCGCATAGCACAGGGAGATCAGCTTGGTGCTTTGTGACCACCTAGAGGGGTGGGATAGGGAGGGTGGGAGGGAGACGCAAGAGGGAGGGGATATGGGGATATATGTATACATATAGCTGATTCACTTTGTTATACAGCAGAAACTAACACAACAATGTAAAGCAATTATACTCCAATAAAGATGCTTAAAAAAAAAAAAAAAGAACAATGCTCAGAGTCAGCCAAAACAATTCTGATTTAATTGGTCTGCCATGATACCTGAGGGTGTCAGTATTTTCTGAAGTCTTCCCAGATAAGTCTAATGTATGACCATTGCTGAGAGTCACTGTTTGAATCCCTCCCCAGAACATCTGACATATAGTTACCACTTTTATCTTCTAAAAATGTCACCTTCATGAAAGAACTCCCATACTCAAAAGTTATTCCCCTCAGCATCAATATTAAACTTCTGACTAGCTCCCCAAATCTAATTATTTGTCCCTGTTCTCTAAGTAAATAGTTGAGTGGTAAGGGGTATGGCTCCAAGCCCCAGACTGCCTTTGTTCAGATCCTGGCCCTGGTACTTACCGTGTAAACTTGGGAAAGTCATACAATTTCTCTGTGCCTCCGTTTTCTCATCTGTAAAATGGGAGGAATAATACTACCTATATCATAGGGTTAGTGTGAGGATTAAATTGGTTAATATAAATAAAGTGTTCCATCAGTGTTAAATATTATCGTTACTTATCCAGCTTTACTCCCCATTACATTTCAAAACAAATTCTTATGGTAAATCATCCTTATGTTAAATGCTAGGCCTCACCTTTGTGCTTTTGCACATCCTATTTCTGCAGGCTAGAATCCTCTCCCATTCATTCATTCCAATACAAGTGCAAAGAATGTGTCCCCTTCCTCCATATCCCAGTTTAATTTCTCCCTACCACCATGAAGACTTCAATGAATACCTATAAATCACTAACCTCTCCCTTTAAAAAAACATTCCTTTGGCCACAGGGTAGTTTATTATAAGAAATGTAGCTGGTAAGTAATGACATTGGCTCTGAGTTTGAATCCTAGATCTGCCAATTGCCAGCTGAGTCATTTCCCAAATCTGTAACTCCATTGTTAGGATTACTGTGTGGATGAGGTGGCATAAGTCATATGAAGCATTAGAACAGCAAATAGCAAGCACCTAATAAATGTCAGCTCTTGTAATATATATTTGTTGTTTATATGTTAGTCTTGTCTGCACGCTGCAATTGAAGACTTCTTGGGGTAGAAAGTTTGAACTTCCTGAAGTCAGAAACCGCATCTCATTATTGCTATTATAAATTCTACAGCTCACAACGTGGTAATGACCATCTATATCAGGTGATCTGTAAGTACTCAATTAAATTTTTTGCATAATTTGAGAGTATAATTCATTTTAAAAACTTGGAAAAACACTTTTGATAAATGGAAACAGATATTCAACAAAACAAGAATGACCCAAATAAAACACAGGCTGTAAAGAAGATTCTAAGAAATTGCATTACTTTTAAACATTCAATAACAAGTTTCTACCGGATTCAACTTCTGAAAGGCCACTTCCAATAAAGCCTTTTATGTGTCTAAAATCCTTTAGATTTTTCTCATTTCCTAAAAAATAAATACCAAAATTCTCACCCTGACATTCAAAATCATCCATGGCCTGACCTTGACCTATCTTCTAATCTTATCTCCCATTGTCCCCGTTTATAAACTTTATTATTCCAGATAAATAGAACTGCTTGCTCTTACTCATATGTACCCTATGCTTTTCTGCCTCACGTAACCTTTAATATTTTGTATGACAATATTTTCAAAGAACTCAATATAAAATTTGTCACAGGAACAAACAGTGATTGCTTGTATGGAAGTACAAACTTTAATTTTGAACTTAACTTCAACTTATGAGCATTCATTTCTCCCTTACTACTATCACAATAACAGTCTTTGACTTACAGAAAAACTTGGCCATCATTTCCCCAAATTATGTCACCCTCTAAATGCCAAAAGCCCCTGCCATCCCCACCCAAAAGCTATAAGTTTGAATTACGTTCTCCAAGCAGATCATGTAGAACCCAAAGTGCACAAGATACCAATTGAATAAAAGAAAAAAAATTAGATCTTCTATTTTACACTTATTCTTTATCCTCTTCACTTGAATTTCTCTTGTAGTATATGCCCCATAATTTATAGCATATATTCGTAGAATACGTGTGTGTATATATGTGTACGTATATATATATATATATATATATATATATATATATATAATTATAAATACATTTGGGATGTTTGCTCAAAATTTGTTTACTACTGGTACCTACAACAAGAAAAGTTTAGAAACCACTGGTCTAGAAAATCAGGGCTTTCAGAAAATCTGTGGGTTAAGAAGTAGAGGGTCCGAAGCAGCCACTTAGTGGACCTGAACACCATGTACTGTTTATGTAGGATAAATATGTTTTAATTTCTAACCAACTTTCAAGAAAATGTTGAAATGTAACTGGTTTGTAATTGGAGTTAACATAGACCTGTTTTAGATTTATTTAAAACTAGGAGTTTTGTCCTAACATTAAAATTACTACAGTAAATATTTCATCAATATAAAAATTTCATTTGGTAAAACCTACAAGTATTTACTTCAGTATATATATAATTAATCATAATAATTCAAAAGAGCTTTTATTGGCGCCAATAATGTGATGTTTTCAAAAGACAGGGTGACAAAGGATAAAAAGAAAAAACAGGCCTAGAAGGTAAGACTGGCCATGGACCTAGACAAGCAAATACTACCCTGGGAAACTGTCACTGCTCACATTAAGTAACTAAATGAAGTAAATGTTCTCATAACAGTCACTATACTTAGCAATTTTTTTTTAGCTTTCATAAATAAAATGACATACTTAACACAATCCACTCTATTATGGGCTTTTGAAGAAAGTGTAATATTTCTATAACAAACTAAGTTCTAAAAGTGAGAAAAGGTTTCATATCATAATAATGCATTTCCTTTAATACCAATGCATCCTATAAATCCTTCCTCTATAGGATAAAAGACAGGTACACAAATCTTGACTTTAATCTGATTGATTCTCTACAATTTTTCTTGCTATCGTGTTAACATAAAAATCCAAATAAGCAAGCATCTCTAACACATGATTTAAATTCTGAGCTTATAGGTTGCATGCAAATCCATTTGGATTTGCATAAGATTATAGAAATATGCAGGTCAAACTTTCCACAACGTCTCTCACCTATTATGACTTACGGAGTGGCTGGGGAAGTATATACGCATGGCTCAGCTTTGTCTTTCTTCTTCAAGATGGGGTTAGACTCAGATCATAGAGAGAACAGGGAAAAGAGACAAAAGGAAGGTTTTCTTTTTTCTTTGGAAACCAATATCATTATGCCCAATAAAACTAAAAGAACATAAAGAAACTATGAATTCATGTGTTAAGAGGGTCCAACAGTGAGATCATCACAATCCATAAGCGATTTAGCAAAGCATTTCTTCCCTACACAGGCAGTGAGAATGAAACACCAATGAATATCAGGGCAAGAGCAACAGGAAGCTTGACATTTGACACTGGCTAAATCTGAAGATAGGATAACACATAAATCCTATGCCTCTCAGGTACACAACAAACTGGCAAAGACAGACGCATTGTCTTCTTTCCCCCCTTACTTACTACACTCTGGCTTCCATTTTTCCCAAGTTCTTCCTCTGAAATCTTGCTCAAATTATCTAAGTAGTGGTCTGATATTGTGTGGCACAAATCTTCAAAAGAATAATCCTTTTCTTGACAGAGCTTTATTTCATCCAAGAGTTTTGATAATTCACCAGTCACAGTTTCACCTGTAAGAAAACAGTAAATTTTTCAAAAGTTTCAAGAAAGAATACTGCTAAAACTTGATGTTAAACAATAAAAATATAACTAGTATGGTGCTAGAACTCAAAATATGGCAAACAAGATTAAGTTGTCAGAAAATTTATTTTGCTGAAAGCAAGGTACTAAATCATAATTAGTACAATAATGTTAAAAGACAAAGAGAAATTCCAGTTTTGCCTATTTTTATTCTTTCTCAAAATGGAAATACGTATTGAAGGTTTACATATATGTAGTACATAAAAGCATCTGGAATTACAATTCCTAAGGCTTCATTTACTACAGCATTTAATCTTCAGTAGTCTTTTATGGGCATTATACTTCACTGACAGAATTCATTCAACAATTCATTAACAAATTTGAAATGGTGCTGGGAGCCTACTTCCTAGGTTCAATAAAAAGAAACAGAACATATTTAAACAAATAATTATGTAAGTAATTAATAAATTATGATATAAAGGGACAACAGAAGGAACAGATATATAATCTGCATCAACTGTCAACATGACTATTTTGTAGGCTGCATGCAAATATTCATTTTTTTCTAATTATTCTCAGAAAGGAACTTCATCCCAATAATTCATTCTGAAAAAAACCTAGCAGTTACAATCCATATATAAATATTTTTATTCTACATTAAAAACATACCTTAGGAAAAATAAGTCAACTGTGAAATACCCACTCCATGTAAACTTCATGACAGCAGGGATTGCTGTCCCTTTGATCACCACTGTATCTCAGGACCAAGAATACTGCCTGACAAATAGCAGGAGCTCAATAAATGTTGACTGAATAAATGGATAAAATATAGAGCATAACTTATTAGACCTGACATTTTCACAAGTATGAGCCTTTTTGTACATATAGGACAAACATAACAGTTTAGTACATAGCAGACTAGTATCATTTCAAGGGTTTTACAATTAGCTACTCACTTTTGGTCTTCTGGGAAGGAGACTCAACAGGAGATGAAATATGTGTTTCTTGGGTTGTATCTTCCTGTATGTGTGCTTCAAGGACTGTTGATCTTCCCACGCCGTCTAAATATTCTGTGTATATAAGTTTTTGAAATTACATAGTTGAATTCATTTATTTAAAAAACTTTAACTTTGTTTTACATTTTTTTTTTTTTTTTTTTTTTTGCGGTACGCAGGCCTCTCACTGTTGTGGTCTCTCCTGTTGTGGAGCACAGGCTCTGGACGCGCAGGCTCAGCGGCCATGGCTCATGGGCCCAGCTACTCTGCGGTATGTGCGATCTTCCCGGACCGGGGCACAAACCCGTGTCCCCTGCATCGGCAGACGGACTCTCAACCACTGCGCCACCAGGGAAGCCCTACTTTGTTTTACTTTTGATGGTCATTTTTTCATTTATTTCTTTATATCCTAAGTTTTTAAAGAACTTCAAAAAATCAAACAAACTGAAAGAACTTCATGATGAGCTATTAATTTAAAGCTTTTTAATTAAAACAGAAAAGATATTTTAGAAGAGACTCATGAATACTTTCTCTGAAACTAAATTTTTGTCACAACCTTTCCTTAACATCCTCAGTTTCCGTAAATATATCCTACCTGAAGGTTGAAAGCTCTCTGAATGATGCTTTGAATAGACTTCATCCCTAAACAGGGATATCAAATTCAGATGGATATAATGATCAGTCAGGTAACATACATGCATGAAGTGGGATAAGTTTAATTTATGATGGTGTTGTAATCTTGTAAGATAAGCACAATTGCGTATTGAACTTTAGTTCAACAAAGAAATAATGTTCTTCCCCATTCTTTTTTTATTGACATTTATTTTATTTTTTTAATTTTATTTCATTTCATTTTATTTGGCTGTGCCGCGTGGCATTCAGGCTCCTAGTTCTGTGACCAGGGATCAAACCCAGGCCCTGGCAGTGAGAGTGCAGAGTCCCAACAACTGGACAGCCAGGGAATTCCCTATTATTGACATTTTACCTTTTTTTTTTTTTTTGTCCCACACTCAGCCTGTCTCTCATTTTTCCAATTCTGATGAGGATATAATAATAATAAAACTTAAATATTGCTTACTATGCACCCAGCAGTGTTCTAAGTATTTAATATAAATTAACTCATTTAATCTTCACAAAACTATGACACAGGCACTAGTACTATCTCAGTTTTAAAGGTGACAACTAAAGGGGGAGGATTATTAACTTGGCCACGTTCATTCAGCTAATAAGTGGCAAAGCCAGATAGATACAAGAAGCATCTCACTTTTCTCTTAATCATAAGAAAATAGCATCTGAATGCAGGGATAAATGTCGATTAACATTCAACCTCAATGTAACAAAAAAAAATGGAAAGCCTGCAGAGCCTGGTTAACCAGAGAGCAGATGCCCCATCTAAAGTTCAGCAATGAAGTAAAACGAAAGCCTGCATGTTTTTGAGAAACCCAAACTGGGGAGTTAGCTGAAATCCTAGATTTTTAAATGCTGAAAGCTAATTCAATTTTTACAGAAACATAGTGTGAGCCAAAAGTATGTGATCTAAACAAAACATATCTGCTACCCGCCAAAAGGCATTCAGCCCACAATGGATGGTTTGTTTACAGCCTCTGGCTAAGGGGTTAAATCAATACTCGCACTTCTTTATTCCGAAGGAACCCCTTCTTCTTGAAATTCACTTAAGAAACTTTGTGCTATCATGCCAACCACTTTTGTTTTCATACTATCCAAATAGTTTCTATCTAAGAGCAATTCTACTAGGCAAATTCTAATAGGAAAAGAAAGCAACTTATGGGGTTCTATAATGAAAATTTCTGACTTAGGCAGTAATTTTATCTACTATAAATTGTCTTTACTACAATAACAAACTTTTTCATAAGACTTAAAATGTACCAGTGATTTGGGACTTCCTTGGCGGTGCAGTGGTTAAGAATCTGGCAGCCAATGCAGGGGACACGGGTTTGAGCCCTGGTCCAGGAAGATCTCACATGCTGCGGAGCAACTAAGCCCATGTGCCACAACTACTGAGCCTGCACTCTAGAGCCCACGAGCCACAACTACTGAGCCCACGAGCCGCAACTACTGAAGCCCGAGCACCTAGAGCCCATTCTCCGCAACAAGAGAAGCCACCGCAATGAGAAGCCCACCACACAGCAACGAAGAGTAGCCCCCGCTCCCTGCAACTAGAGAAACCCTGCACACAGCAACGAAAACCCAATGCAGCCATAAATTAATTAGTTAATTAATTTAAAATAAATAATAAACTGTACCAGTGATTTGAAAAGCAGGAATGCAGAGAATATAATGTGTTCACATTCTAAAATTTGACAATAATTTTAAAAATTCAAAGATGTCACAAATACTCCATTACAAATTGGCATACCTAATGAATCTTGACCATTTAAAAGAACAGACATTTACTCCTATATAATAACATTTTCATCTAAGTTGAACCAGTGCAATATGTTAGAAATGTCTGTAATTATGTCATGCCCCCTTTTTAGTGGATGACATTTATTTTGCTTCTCCTGAGAGACATATTACGCACAAGTCTCAGTTTTTTTAAAGTTCAGTTAGAGGCAAAAATCCAATATGAAATACAAAGTGCCTAGAAGGGAAAGACTTCTTTAAATACTGTATATATCACTCTTTTATTTTTCACTTTTCATTCAACTTGACTTTAATTTGAATTAATATGACGAGCCATACTTGTATCCGCCTCTGATTTATCTCTATATGCGCTTGACTTGCAATTAACTTCTTTATTGACAAGAAAATTGTAGGGGTTTGAACTTCCCTGAGAGGTTTCAGAAGTAAAGAAAGAAAAGAACATAATGACCTCCTGTAGTGCATCTATTCTTTTCCCCTCTTTGGGCTTTGTTGACTCCTGTATCTATTATGCATGTCTCCTGCTCAACATGGTTTTAATTCACCTATCTCCTTGCAGGACAAAGCTGCTCTTCAGCTTCTCAAATGATATCCATTGGCACCCATCCCACCTCCCTCTATTACATTCACAGCCAATCTGTAACAACTGTAGGGGATAATCCCCACTGAACAGTGCAGGAGCTAAGTGGAAAGGAAAGAACAAACAACTGGATTTTTAAGGGAACATGTTACATATCAGGCCTAATCACCAAGCAGAAACTGAAAGCACTTAAATTTAAATTTTTCATAAAATTTTTAGATCAAATGGGGAAGTATGTAATCCTGCAAATGAAAAAGTAGTACCTAGGTGGTTGTCAAACCTTCAATAGACCTAGTAATTGCAACTAACTACAAATGTACTTAAAATGACCTTTATCAAAACCAAAGGCTGGCAAGACTGAATTATCTTGTACTACTGGATTTGGTAGGAAATAATCTGTATTCTTTCAACTAAGTACAATTTTGTTGTTGTTAACCCAGCATTTACACACCAGTTCTACCACTTAGAATAGGACATATAAGTCTGAGCAAGTCACTTAGCCTCTTGGAGCTTCAGTTTCCCTCATGTGCAAAAAGAAGAATAACGATATCTGACTTATCTACCTCACAGTTACAGAAAACAGACAAAATAACAGAAAATCCCTGAAAACTCTAAAAGCACTATTCAAGTGTAAGATAATACCTCAGCATCATCACTTTACAGTCCTAATACCTTCAAGTTCATAACTACATATTTATTACATGTGTTTAATTAAAAACGCTTTTTAATATCACATAAGTAAAAAAAAGTTTAGCTTTTAAAAAATTACTGAGCAGTTGAAAAACCGAAATAAAACATTAAAAGATAGTAATTATTATTGAGCTTAAAAGTATACCAGAGAAAAAAGCAAATAATAAGTTCATTCAAAAGTAAATGTTAAAACCCAAGAGAAAACTAGGACAGTTTTAATTTAATCTTAACTGTAACGCAAACTCATCCATCATTCAATACTCTTTACCTTGTAAGAGACTTGCAATCTGGAGAGATTTCTGAGATGGATGTTCTTTCAGAATGTCTAAGACAGTTCTACCTAAGCTATCTTTTATGTTGGCATCAATTCCTGAAAGAAAAAGAAAAACCCACTAGATGTACACAAGTGGGGTATCATTAGAAGATACAGTCAATACATAACTGCTCTAATTTCAAAAGTATACAGACCAAGTACTTAAGGTGATTTTTTTAAATTAAGACACACACACACACACACACACACACACACACACACGATTTTAGTAAGAAAGAAGGTGGGAGACCACTGATGCCAAAGATTAGGAACATTCTTGATAATGAATTAACTCTTAAAGGGCACTGATCCATTCATTAATATTGTTTTTTCAGATTATAGCTAATTGAGGTTATAGCTAGTTAACTAATGGTAGCCTATCAAGCTGAAAAATATTACTGATTTAGAATTTAAATTCCTAAAGTATAATGGTCATTTTATATATTCTGTATAATATGGTAAAAATAAAAATAATGTACCATGTAAGTAGTATAAGAACAGTCTTAGAATACTTTAGTATTCACAAAAGTTGAAAAAGCAGGATTATTTTGAATTATTGTCCAAATACAAAGTCAAATATTTAATATTTATTTATGCAAGATTATATTCAATGTCAGCAACACTCATCAAATACCTGGTGAGCAAACTTCTTAAAGTTTGTAACTGAAATACCTTTGGAATTATTTTAATTCTCAAATGTTTATTGTAAAGAGATTTTATTCTAAAGAGTATAATGTAGCAAACAGCAAAAAGTTTATAAACTTCCCAAATATCTAAGCACAAACAAAGCCAGGTTTCAGGATCTAGCCTCAACAGTTAGTTCATTATAATAAAATTATTAGTATTTGCTTAAATTTTTATGGAAATGTGTTACCTGCACAAATTTAATTGGTTGCCTCATTTATTATATCATTGTGTTACATATCAAAGTTACATATACATGAAATTTTAACTTCACGTAAGAACAATCACAATGCAATAGTCTGCCAATACTTTTCATTTAACATTTTTACTGAGGAAAATAAACACACTAAATATAGTTTAAAACACAAAAGACTCACGTCAGTTGTTTACAAGCATAAATTTGTATCCATGCCTTATTATTTGAATATTATTTTATTTATTTTTGTATACAGCAGGCTCATATTAGTTATCTATTTTATACATATTAATGTATATATGTCAATCCCAATCTCCCAATTCATCACACCACCACCACATCCGCTCCCCACCGCTTCCCCTCCTTGGTGTCCATACGTTTGTTCTCTATATCTGTGTCTCTATTTCTACCGTGCAAACTGGTTTATCTGTACCATTTTTCTAAGTTCCACATATATGCGTTAATATACGATATTTGTTTTTCTCTTTCTGACATACTTCACTCTGCATGGCAGTCTTTAGATTCATCCACGTCTCTACAAATGACCCAATTTCATTCCTTTTTATGGCTGAGTAATATTCCATTGTATATATATGTACCACATGTTTATCCATTTGTCTGTCAATGGGCATTTAGGTTGCTTCCATGACCTGGCTATTGTAAATAGTGCAACAATGAACATTGGGGTTCATGTGTCTATTTTTTTTTTTTACATCTTTATTGGAGTATAATTGCTTTACAATGGTGTGTTAGTTTCTGCTTTATAACAAAGAGAATCAGTTATACGTATACATATGTTCCCATATCTCTTCCCTCTGGCGTCTCCTTCCCGCCTACCCTCCCTATCCCACCCCTCTAGGTGGTCACAAAGCACCAAGCTGATCTCCCTGTGCTATGCGGCTGCTTCCCACTAGCTATCTATTTTACGTTTGGTAGTGTATATATGTCCGTGTCACTCTCTCACTCTGTCACAGCTTACCCTTCCCCCTCCCCATATCCTTAAGTCCATTCTCTAGTGGGTCTGTGTCTTTATTCCTGTCTTACCCTCAGGTTCGTCATGACATTTTTTTTTTTCTCATTTCATATATATGTGTTAGCATACGGTATTTGTCTTTCTCTTTCTGACTTACTTCACTCTGTATGACAGACTCTAGGTCCATCCACCTCACTACAAATAATTCAATTTATTTTCTTTTTATGGCTGAGTAATATTCCATTCTATATATGTGCCACATCTTCTTTATCCAGTCATCTGATGATGGACACTTAGGTTGTTTCCATCTCCTGGCTATTGTAAATAGAGCTGCAATGAACATTTTGGTACATGACTCTTTTTGAAATGGTTTTCTCAGGGTATATGCCCAGTAGTGGGATTGCTTGGTCATATGGTAGTTCTATTTGTAGTTTTTTAAGGAACCTCCATACTGTTCTCCATTGGCTGTACCAACTCACATTCCCACCAGCAGTGCAACAGTGTTCCCTTTTCTCCACACTCTCTCCAGCGTTTATTGTTTCTAGATTTTTTGATGATGGCCATTATGACCGGTGTGAGATGATATCTCATTGTAGTTTTGATTCGCACTTCTCTAATGATTAATGATGTTGAGCATTCTTTCATGTGTTTGTTGGCAGTCTGTGTATCTTCTTTGGAGAAATGTCTATTTAGGTCTTCTGCCCATTTTTGGATTGGGTTGTTTGTTTTTTTGTTATTGAGCTGCAAGAGCTGCTTGTAAATTTTGGAGATTAATCTTTTGTCAGTTGCTTCATTAGCAAATATTTTCTCTCATTCTGAGGGTTGTCTTTTGGTCTTGTTTATGGTTTCCTTTGCTGAGCAAAAGCTTTGAAGTTTCATTAGGCCTCATTTGTTTATTTTTGTTTTCATTTCCATTTCCCTAGGAGGTGGGTCAAAAAGAACCTTGCTGTGATTTATGTCATAGTGTTCTGCCTATATTTTCCTCTAAGAGTTTGATAGTTTCTGGCCTTACATTTAGGTCTTTAATCCATTTTGAGCTTATTTTTGTATATGGTGCTAGGGAGTGTTCTAATCTCATACTTTTACATTTACCTGTCCAGTTTTCCCAGCACCACTTACTGAAGAGGCTGTCCTTTCTACAATGTACATTCCTGCCTCCTTTATCAAAGATAAGGTGACCATATGTGCGTGGGTTTATTTCTGGGCTTTCTATCCTGTTCCATTGATCTGTATTTCTGTTTTTGTGTCAGTACCGTACTGTCTTGATTACTGTAGCTTTGTAGTATAGTCTGAAGACAGGGAGCCTGATACCTCCAG
Organism: Tursiops truncatus; assembly: GCF_011762595.2. NCBI lineage: Eukaryota > Metazoa > Chordata > Mammalia > Artiodactyla > Delphinidae > Tursiops > Tursiops truncatus. Next base: position 21,533,740 of record NC_047044.1, on the reverse strand, counting down.
CTTCGTTTTTTGTTCTCAAGATTGCTTTGGCTATTCGAGGTCTTTTGTGTTTCCATACAAATTGTGAAATTTTTTGTTCTAGTTCTGTGAAAAATACCAGTGGTAGTTTCAGAGGGATTGCATTGAATCTGTAGATTACTTTGGGTAGTAGAGTCATTTTCACAATGTTGATTCTTCCAATCCAAGAACATGGTATATCTCTCCATCTATTTGTATCGTCTTTCTTTCATCAGTGTCTCATAATTTTCTGCATACAGGTCTTTTGTATCCTTAGATAGTTTTATAACTAGACGTTTTATTCTTTTTGTTGCAGTGGTAAATGGGAGTGTTTTCTTGATTTCACTTTCAGATTTTTCATCATTAGTGTATAGGAATGCCAGAGATTTCTGTGCATTAATTTTGTATCCTGTTACTTTACCAAATTCATTGATGAGCTCTAGTAGTTTTCTGGTAGCATCTTTAGGATTCTCTATGTATAGTATCATGTCATCTGCAAACAGTGACAGCTTTACTTCTTCTTTTCCGATTTGGATTCCTTTTATTTCCTTTTCTTCTCAGATTGCTGTGGCTAAAACTTCCAAAACTATGTTGAATAAGAGTGGTGAGAGTGGGCAACCTTGTCTGGTTCCTGTTCTTAGTGGAAATTCTTTCTGTTTTGAAACATTGGGGATGATGTTGGCTGTGGGTTTGTCATATATGGCCCTTATTATGTTGAGGAAAGTTCCCTGTATGCCTACTTTCTCCAGGGTTTTTATCATAAATGGGTGTTGAATTTTGTCAAAAGCTTCCTCTGCATCGATTGAGATGATCATATGGTTTTTCTCCTTCAATTTGTTAATATGCTGTATCACATTGATTGATTTGTGTATATTGAAGAATCCTTGCATTCCTGGAATAAACTCACTTGATCATAGTGTATGATCCTTTTAATGTGCTGTTGGATTCTGTTTGCTAGTATTTTCTTGAGGTTTTTGCATCTATGTTCATCAGTGATATTGGACACTAGTTTTCATTCTTTCTGACATCCTTGTCTGGTTTTGGTATCAGGGTGATGGTGGCCTCATAGAATGAGTTTGGGAGTGTTCCTCCCTCTGCTATATTTTGGAAGAGTTTGAGAAGGATAGGTATTAGCTCTTCTCTAAATGTTTGATAGAATTCGGCTGAAAAGCTATCTGGTCCTGGGCTTTTGTTTTTTGGAAGATTTTTAATCACAGTCTCAATTTCAGTGCTTGTGATTGGTCTGTTCATATTTTCTATTTCTTCCTGATTCAGTCTTGGCAGGTTGCGCATTTCTAAGAATTTGTCCATTTCTTCCAGGTTGTCCATTTTATTGGCATAGAGTTGCTTGTAGTAATCTCTCATGATCTGTTGTATTTCTGCAGTGTTAGTTGTTACTTCTCCTTTTTCACTTCTAATTCTATTGATTTGAGTCTTCTCCCTTTTTTTCCTCATGAGTCTGGCTAATGGTTTATCAATTTTGTTTATCTTCTCAAAGAACCACCTATTAATTTTATTGATCTTTGCTATCATTTCCTTCATTTCTTTTTCATTTATTTCTGGTCTAATCTTATGGTTTCCTCCTTCTGCTAACTTTGGGGGTTTTTTGTTCTTCTTTCTCTAATTGCTTTAGGTGCAAGGTTAGGTTGTTTATTCGAGATGTTCCCTGTATCTTAAGGTAGGATTGTATTGCTATAAACTTCCCTCTTAGAACTGCTTTTGCTGCATCCCATAGGTTTTGGGTCGTCGTGTCTCCATTGTCATTTGTTTCTAGGTACTTTTTGATTTCCTCTTTGATTTCTTCAGTGCACTTCGTTATTAAGTAGTGTATTGTTTAGCCTCCATGTGTTTCTATTTTTTACAGGTCTTTTCCTGTAACTGATATCTAGTCTCATAGTGTTGTGGTCGGAAAAGATACTTGATACAATTTCAATTTTCTTAAATTTACCAAGGCTTGATTTGTGACCCACGATATGATCTATCCTGGAGTATGTTCCATGAGCACTTGAGAAAAATGTGTATTCTGTTGTTTTTGGATGGAATGTCCTATAAATATCAATTAAATCCATCTTGTTTAATGTATCATTTAAAGCTTGTGTTTCCTTATTTATTTTCATTTTGAATGATCTGTCCATTGGTGAAAGTGGAGTGTTAAAGTCCCCTACTATGAATGTGTTACTGTCGATTTCCCCTATTTTGGCTGTTAGTATTTGCCTTATGTATTGAGGTGGTCCTATGCTGGGTGCATAAATATTTACAATTGTTATATCTTCTTGGATCAATCTCTTGATCATTATATAGTGTCCTTCTTAGTCTCTTCTAATAGTCTTGATTTTAAAGTCTATTTTGTGTGATATGAGAATTGCTACTCCAGCTTTATTTTGGTTTCCATTTGCACGGAATATCTTTTTCCATTCCCTCACTTTCAGTCTGTATGTGTCTCTATGTCTGAAGTGGGTCTCTTGTAGACTGCATATATATGGGTCTTGGTTTTGTATCCATTCAGCCAGACTGTGTCTTTTGGTGGGCGCATTTAATCCATTTACATTTAAGGTAATTATCGATATGTATGTTCCTATTCCCATTTTCTTAATTGTTTTGGGTTTGTTATTGTAAGTCTTTTCCTTCTCTTGTGTTTCTTGCCTAGAGAAGATCCTTTAGCATTTGTTGTAAAGCTGGTTTGGTGGTGCTGAACTCGCTCAGCTTTTACTTGTCTGTAAAGGTTTTAATTTCTGCATCAAATCTGAATGAGATCCTTGCTGGGTAGAGTAATCTTGGTTGTAGGTTTTTCTCCTTCATCACTTTAAATATGTCCTGCCAGTCCCTTTTGGCTTGCAGAGTTTCTGCTGAAAGATCAGCTGTTATCCTTATGGGGATTCCCTTGTGTGTTATTTGTTGTTTTTCCCTTGCTGCTTTTAACATGTTTTCTTTGTATTTAATTTTTGACAGTTTGATTAATATGTGTCTTGGCGTGTTTCTCCTTGGATTTATCCTGTATGGGACTCTCTGTGCTTCCTGGGCTTGATTAACTATTTCCTTTCCCATATTAGGGAAGTTTTCAAGTATAATCTCTTCAAATATTTTCTCAGTCCCTTTCTTTTTCTATTCTTCTTCTGGAACCCCTATAATTCGAATGTTGGTGCGTTTAATATTGTCCCAGAGGTCTCTGAGACTGTCCTCAGTTCTTTTCATTCTTTTTTCTTTATTCTGCTCTGCAGTAGTTATTTCCAGTATTTTATCTTCCAGGTCACTTATTCGTTCTTCTGCCTCAGTTATTCTGCTATTGATCCCTTCTAGAGTATTTTTAATTTCATTTATTGTGTTGGTCATCGTTGCTTGCTTCATCTTTAGTTCTTCTAGGTCCTTGTTAAATGTTTCCTGTATTTTCTCTGTTCTATTTCCAAGATTTTGGATCATCTTTACTATCATTATTCTGAATTCTTTTTCAGGTAGACTGCCTATTTCCTCTTCATTTGTTAGGCCTGGTAGGTTTTTATCTTGCTCCTTCATCTTCTGTGTTTTTTTCTATCTTCTCATTTTGCTTATCCTACTCTGCTTGGGGTCTCCTTTTTGCAGGCTGCAGGTTCGTAGTTCCCGTTGTTTTTGGTGTCTGTCCCCAGTGGCTAAAGTTGTTTCAGTGGGTTGTGTAGGCTTCCTGGTGGAGGGGACTAGTGCCTGTGTTCTAGTGGGTGAGGCTGGATCTTGTCTTTCTGGTGGGCAGGTCCACCTCTGGTGGTGTGTTTTGGGGTGTCTGTGCACTTACGATTTTAGGCAGCCTCTCTGCTAATGGGTGGGGTTGTGTTCCTGTCTTGCTAGTTTTTTGGCATAGGGTGTCCAGCACTGTAGCTTGCTGGTTGTCGAGTGAAGCTGGGTGTTGGTGTCGAGATGGAGATCTCTGGGGATTTTCGCCATTTGATACTACGTGGAGCTGGAAGGTCTCTTGTGGACCAGTGTCCTGAAGTTGGCTCTCCCACCTCAGAGGCACAGCACTGACTCCTGGCTGCAGCACCAAGAGCCTTTCAGCCACACGGTTCAGAATAAAAGGGAGAAAAAGTAGAAAGAAAGAAAGAGGATAAAAGAAAATAAAATAAAGTAAGATAAAATAAAATAAAGTTATTAAAATATAAAATGATTATTCAGAAAAAAAATTTTTTTAAGTAAAAAAAAAAACAAGAAAGAGATGGATAGAACCCTAGGACAAATGGTGTCAGCAAAGCTATACAGACAAAATCTCACATAGTAGCATACGCATACACTCTCACAAAAAGAGGAAAAGGGGAAAAAATAATAAATCTTGTGCTCGAAGTCCACCTCCTCAATTTGGGATGATTCATTGTCTGTTCAGGTATTCCACAGATGCAGGGTACATCAACTTGATTGTGGAGATTTAATCTGCTGCTCCTGAGGCTGCTGGGAGAGATTTCCTTTTCTCTTCTTTGTTTGCACAGCTCCTGGGGCTCAGCTTTGGATTTGGCCCTGCCTCTGTGTGTAGGTCACCGGAGCGCATCTGTTCTTTGCTCAGACAGGACGGGGTTAAAGGAGCCGCTGATTCGGGGGCTCTGGCGCACTCAGGCCGGAGGGAGGGAGGGGTACGAAGTGCGGGGCGAGCCTGTGGCAGCAGAGGCCAGCGTGACATTGCACCAGCCTGAGGCGCACCGTGCGTTCTCCTGGGGAAGTTGTCCCTGGATCCCGGGAACCTGGCAGTGGCAGGCTGCACAGGCTCCCGGGAGAGGTGGTGTGGATAGTGACCTGTGCTCGCACACAGGCTTCTTGGTGGTGGCAGCAGCAGCCTTAGCATCTCATGCCCGTCTCTGGGGTCCGTGCTGTTAGCCGCGGCTCGCGCCCATCTCTGAAGCTCCTTTAAGCAGCGCTCTTAATCCCCTCTCCTCACGCACCAGGAAGCAAAGAGGGAAGAAAAATCTCTTGCCTCTTCGGCAGGTCCAGACTTTTCCCCGGACTCCCTCCTGGCTAGCCGTGGTGCACTAACCCCCTGCAGGCTGTGTTCAGGCTGCCAACCCCAGTCCTCTCCCTGCGCTCTGACCGAAGCCCGAGCTTCAGCTGCCAGCCCAGCCCGCCCTGGCGGTTGAGCAGACAAGCCTCTCAGGCTGGTGAGTGCCAGTCAGCACCGATCTTCTGTGAGGGAATCTCTCCGCTTTGCCCTCCGCACCCCTGTTGCTGCGCTCTCCTCCATGGCTCCGAAGCTTCCGCCCTCTGCCACCCGCAGTCTCCTCCCGCGAGCGGCTTCCTAGTGTGTGGAAACCTTTCCTCCTTCACAGCTCCCTCCCACTGGTGCAGGTCCCATCCCTATCCTTTTCTCTCTGTTTATTCTTTTTTCTTTTGCCCTACCCAGTTACGTGGGGAGTTTCTTGCCTTTTGGGAGGTCTGAGGTCTTCTGCCAGCGTTCAGTAGGTGTTCTGTAGGAGTTGTTCCATGTGTAGATGTATTTCTTATGTATCTGTTGGGAGGCAGGTGATCTCCGCGTCTTACTCTTCTGCCATCTTCCCCCTCTCTCGCATGTGTCTTTTTGAATTATGGTTTTCTCTGGGTATATGCCCAGGTGTGGGATTGCTGGGTCACATGGTAATTGTATTTTTAGTTTTTTAAGGAACCTCCATGCTGTTCTCCATAGTGGCTGTATCAATTTACATTCCCCCCAACAGTGCAAAAGGGTTCCCTTTTTTCCACACCCTCTCCATTATCCATGCCTTTTGATCTTAAAAAAATCTGACCTCAGTTCCAATTTTATTTCAGTCATAATATACATATGGAGACAAATAAGCCTACTTTGTTTTTCCTTCAAAGCTTTCCCTCTAAAAGGTTCCCTTTAAATCACTGCAGCTTACAAACAGTAGCTACTCAGTTGATGAAGTAACTAGAAGGAGAATTTACCTGAAGGACAGGGAACTCTAATTTCTGTTTACCATTATTCACAATATAAAAACCTAGGGAAAGTAGTACGTTCTTTAATAAACCAAGCAATTGTCTTAACTTCACGGGGATCAGTTCCACCCTCCTATAGAAGGCAGATATTTCCTTTTCTTTTTGGTAGTTTTTATTTTAATGTGATTTAAGTGTATAAAATTATAATTTCTAAAAGCTTTTTATTAAAGTATCTACTGAGTAAAGGAAGGTACACATTGTTATCAGTTTTTTTCCCTAAACATTGAGGCTCAATTCTACATGGTATGAATATGTACCTGCAATTTAGAGTGAAGGTAAGAAATAAGGGTGATTGTCAAGAAAAAAAAAAAAAGTGTCATTTTCCTATGTCTACTCCTGAAATACAAATAGTTTTTGGCAAGATAAGCCTCATGGAGAATCAAGATAAGTTCCATGGAGAATCATGATAGTTACCTGTTTCTAACAGAACTCGCACAACATCTACCTTTCCAAACAAAGCTGCTTCGTGAAGTGCACTCCCTTTTTCTGTCTGGAAAAAAAAAAAAGAAGAAGGAAAAAGAAGCACAGTTGCATTAGGAATGCTTAGGTTAAAAAATTCTGTCATTTTATGTATTCATACATATTCTCTGTAATCTTAGCACTCTGACAGAAAGGTAGTGTGAAATAAAGAAGAGATTCTAGAAACAAAACCCAAAAGCTTGAATTTGTGAAACACCTCTGCTTCTGTGTAGCCATTTGACCTTGTTATGTTGGTAATCTTCCTCATCATAGCATTTATAGTACTACATTATAATGTTATGTGATTGTCTATTCCCTTTAATAAACTGTAAGTTTAGTGGAAATGTAGATATCTATTTTTTTCATCATGGTATCACCAATGCCTACAAAAAAGTACCTCAAAAATGTAGACATTTAAGAATTATTTTGAGGGTAAAAGGTAGAAGAAGGTAGGAACATAACATAGAAGACAAGAATATGTAAGTATTGCAGGGAGAGATTGGTTTCTGCCTTGAGGAAGATAAAGGAAGATTTCAAAGAGGAAGCTTTTTAGCTATACATTAAAAAAAACTTTTTTCCTCTCAAGAATTTTAAAATGTCTACCAGGTCCTTAGTATGTGCACATGTCTCTGCGTGTTAAACTGAACACTGTCATTATGGCAACTTTGTTCTCTTGTACTAAAAATAATCTCTAGTATGGGTTTTTCATCTCAATACAAAAAAGAAATATCACTATAAAATAATATATAACGTAAAAATGTTTTTAATTAATAAAATATTATTGTATAATTAACCCAGTATAAAATGGTTTATAAATGCATTGTTAAGGAGGCTTGAGGACCACTGAAGATCTATCAATGTGATCTGAATTTATTGCCAAAAAGGTATAACTGAAATGCACTTGATTTATAATTTTCTGGGTATGATATGTATAGACACTAATAAACATGGAAATAAAATAATTTATAAATATATATAGCACTATACAGAAGGAAAATTAAACTGTAGAAACTTATGCAGCTCCTTAAAACAATGTTTCAATGTGTGGCATAAAAAGTTAATTTTTTTCACTCCCTAAAAAATATCCCTTGAAATAATCTAATTCTTCTCACTCTCATTCTATGTCTTTCAACCAACTTTCTTACTACTAATTTGATTTCCTTCAAATTTTCACAGAAGTTTGGACTTAATGTTAGAACAACCCTTCCTGGAATAGCACACCTTAAAATTCTGAAAAACTAAACAATATTTTAAATATAGAGATGAAAAGGAAAATGGAATTCCTCAGAGCCTGGGGAAGGGAATGAGGGACAGAAAGTATGAATCCAGGCATTGAGCACTGGAAGAAGAATTTGTTCAAGGAAATCTACCAATCCCTGATAGATTAGTATCTGGGCTTTAACCAAGGTGGGACTGGGAGGGGAGCAGGAGTCAAAGTCTGAAGCTCAAGCAAGCTGAGAGGATAGATCAAGGACTCCTACAAAAATTAAAACCCCCAAAGAACAACAGCCTCAGTAAAAACAATAAAGTAAAAATTAAAAACTTGTTACAAAAATCTGTTGCAGAGAGGGAAAGTAAGATTTTAGCTCTAAACAGATTAGAATGACAGAAATAAATCCCACTGCTCTAAGAATTCCTAACCACAATTCTGTCCTCACAAGGGTTTGAGGTCAAATTTAACACAATCTCTGTGCCCCTCAGAGCCAAAAATGTAGAATAAAGTGATTTGGGTTCATAGTACCAGAAGCAGACATAAATGCTTAGCAGAAGCAGATATAAATCCTCTCTGAAAAGATACACTTTAAACTCAGGCCTCCAAGAGTTCCAAGAGTTAAAGCTTTAAAAAACACAAATTCAAATTTAGAAACCACTGAACATGAAAGGAAATAAGTCACTATGAGTAAGAAATAGTAGAAACAAAAAAGAAGATAATGGACTTCTCTGGTGATGCAGTGGTTAAGAACCCGCCTGTACAGTACAGTCCAACTATACTTTTGTTTGTACTGTCCAACAGTACAGTCCAACTATACTTTTGGACTGTAAAAATTAGTCAATCTTTCCAAACCCATGGTTGATGTAATTAGCTTCTTTGGTAAGAGAATGTGAGAACTGTCAAAATGGAATGGATTATTCTCATAAACTTAAGGGAAACAGTGGAACTAGGAACTATTTACTGCTATCCCAGTATTATCACAAATAGTATAAAATTTAAATAGGTCAAATTTATAGACTTTTCCTTTTCAAAATATAGGTTAATTCCATAATATTTTGTAATTTATCATCCCCTACCTTGAGTCAGCATCTACTCTTCTCATTCAAATTACTTACTACCATTCTGTTCACCTCAGCACTCTCCCCCAAATCCACAATCCATAATTGGCCAAACCTTGAAAAACCGTGTTCTCATGAAACAATATTTAGTCTAAAACATTCTAAAAGCAAGTGGAATGTATACAAAGAAATAACACTAGGACTTCCCTGGTGGAACAGTGGTTAAGAACCTGCCTGCCAATCAATGCAGGGGACATGGGTTTGATCCCTGGTCTGGGAAGATCCCACATGCCACGGAGCAACTAAATCCGTGTGCCGCAACTACTGAACCTGCACTCTAGAGCCCGCGAGCCACAACTTCTGAGCCCACATGCCACAACTACTGAAGCCCACATGCCCTAGAGCCCACGCACCGCAACTACTGAGCCTGCGTGCTGCAACTGCTGAAGCCCACGCACCTAGAGCCCATGCTCTGCAACAAGAGAAGCCACCGCAAAGAAAAGTCTGCACACCACAAGGAAGAGTAGCCCCCCTCACCGCAACTAGAGAAAGCCTGCACGCAGCAACAAAGACCCAACGCAGCCAAAATAAATAAAGAAAGAAAAAAGAAGGCAGTCTTGGGAGAGAGCTGACACTGGCTGTGGATGCAGGAGCAAATGGGCCCACAGCCCTCAGTGCCCCTAAAAAAAAAAAAAGAAATAACACTAAAATAGGTGAACCCAAATTTGGGGCCTGCTTTTCCAATGGATCAAATTTCTCCATTTCTTTAAAATTAATCATTTAAAACAAACATAGTTTCTGAATAGACAATTATGCAGTTGATAATATAGTAACACTTCAATATTTATACAGTAAACAGATATGAAGCACTCACAACGTCTTAGCACCTTTCAGGGAAAAAAAAACCCTCCAATCACAATTAGTGATGAAAACAGCTTAGTGAGAAGACATGACCTGATATATATCTTAATGCTGAATTGCTGATAAAAGCAAAAGAAATTCTCTCTCCAATTGGAAATGGCTATTAAAGTTAAGTCTCAGTAGCACCAAAACTGAGAAAAACAAATGGTAGGAAAAGGGGAGAGGATATAGAAAAGAATGTTCCTATTTTTAAGCCCTGGGTTTTAGCTTCCTTTTTGGTTTGGCTGTATGTATTTCCCTGATACATGAAAGCTCAATTACGCATTTAAAGAGATCCTTGTTATATTTTATCCAAAACCTCTAGATGTTTCAAAATGGCTTTTTGGGTTGTATTCTAAGAGTGCCAAAACAGCAGACAGAAAGGGGATGTGAAGGTGTCAGTTTGCCTGCACTGGTTCCCCCTTCCAAATTTAACACTCTAACCATAGCCCTTCTGAAGCTTGCAAAAGAGAATGACCAGATAAAGGAAGACCAAATTTTTTATTAAAGGAGAAAATAAATAGAACAAAGATATAAAGTGGGATTGTGATGATGATCAGTAGAGAAAATAGCACAAGTAGCAGGGAAAATAAAAACTATTGAGAAACAAGACCCACTACCAAAAGAAGTAACAACCAGTTAGTAAAGATAAACTTGATACAGAAAAAAGAAGAAAAGCCAATGAGAATGGCATTTAACACAGAAGTAACAACCCCTGATGCCCTGGTTGGTACCAATTAGCCCTGTAGGCATCTCTTGGGATGAAAGGTAAGAACTTAAAAGATAAGAACATCCTAGCCTTTGTAAATGAATAAATGTCTAAACAACTTGAGAAGCAACAGATCCTTTGTACCCTACATTAGCTAGACTATATCCAGAGTACTGTGTTCAAGCGTGGATACTAAACTTTCACAGGAACATCAACAGATTGGAATATGTCCAGAGAAGAGCATCCCAAAACAAGAATCTAGAAAAACATCATGTGAAGAATAGCTGAAAGTTATAAGTAGGTTTAGACTGGGGGTGGAAATGGCATAAGAGAAACAGGATGTGTCTTCAAAAAAACTCAGAAATACCATTTCTCCTATTCTAAAGAAGATCTCTTCCTCTCCTCCTATTTAACTAGGGACTTCTGGCCAATATCTTTACCTTTCCTATCTTCCTTCACTTCTGTCTCAGAGGAAGCATCCATTCCCCTCATTAAAGCTAATCCTCGTGCTCGCTTCGGCAGCACATATACTAAAATTGGAACGATACAGAGATTAGCATGGCCCCTGTGCAAGGATGACATGCAAATTCGTGAAGCGTTCCATATTTTTATTGCATAGCATAGGGAACTCTACTTAATGTACTGTGGTAACCTAAATGGGAGGGAAGTCCAAAAGGGAGGGGATATCTGTATGTGTATGGCTGATTCATTTTGTTGTGCAGTGGAGGCTAACACAACATTGTAAAGCAACCATACTCCAATAAAATTTTTTTTAAAAAAGCTAATCCTCCACTTGTGCTTTTTTTTCTATCATTTTCTGCTTCTTGAATTTTGCTCATGAAGTATCTTCACCATTTTCTTGCATCCTCAATTTCAGTCTCTTCATTGGATCCTTCCACTCTCCATAAAAATACATACCTTTTCACTATCTACCAAAACAAACAACCATAGAAACTTCCTGTGAACCTGCTATGATTTCAAGCTTCTATCCCATATCTCACTTTTCCTTACTCCACACTTTATTAAATATCATCTTCCCTTTTGAAGGCAAAATTTTTGTCTATTCTGTTGGTGCTATATCCTCTGGCACATAGTAGGCAATGCCTGGCACAGAGCAGGCACTCCATAAATACATGGTGAATGGATGAATTGATTATTATAATTGTACTGTCTTAGTTAGTTACCTCTTGTAACTAACTGCTTCTTTACAGACTTCTTTTCCAGAAACTACCTGAATAGTCTTTATTTGGCTTCTTCTCTGTCACTATAGTCTCTTTCTTGTAAACCCATCTGTTTCCATGGCTTCACCTCTCACTTCTCTGAGCTAGCACCATTTAAGTGGCACATCCTAAGAAAGACTTCCCCAACCCTTCATTCTCAAACACAAGAACCTGCTTTTTTCCTTTATACCACTTACTGCAATTTGTAATTTTTGTTTGTTTATATGTTTATTTTCTGTTTTCACACCCAGGCTCTCAACTCCATAAGAGTAGGGAACAAATTTTCTTGTTGATGTAGCATGTGCCTGGTATCCTCTCCTCAGAAGGCTGGAGGGGATATGGTGTCCTGAAAGGGAAACTAGGGGGAAGGAAACAGAGTTGCTAAGGTGGTAAGTGAGACAGATCAGGGAAGGCCTCCCTATTAAGGTGACATTTGAGCAGATACCTGAAGAAAGTAGAGGAGGAAGTCATGCAGGTTAGTAAGGCAAAGGCCTTATGGTAGTAGCACACACAGTGTGTTCCAGCAAGAGCAATGAAGCCACTGTGGCTGAAACTACATGAAAATGGCAAAGAGTAGCAGGAGGTAGCTTCAGGGAGAGTGAGACTAGGTCAGATAAGACACTGTCAGCCACTGTAAGGAGTGTGGCTTTTGTTCCAAGTGAGCTGGAATACCAGTGAAGGCTTCTGAGCAACCTGATTTAGTTTAATGGGATCACTTATAACTGCTTTGTTGAAAATAGACTGAAGGAGTCTGTTATGGACTGAATGCTTGTGCCCCCCCCCCAAATTCATATGTTGAAGCCCTAAACCCCAATGTGACCGTATTTGGTGACAGGGACTTAACAGAAGTAATTAAGGTTAAATGAGGTTGTAAGGGCGGGAACCCAATTCTATGGGATTGGTGTCCTTATAAGAGGAGGGGGAAACATCAGAGAGCTCTCTCCTTCTCTCTCCATTTGTGCACAGAAGAAAGGTCGTTTGAGGACACAGGAGAAGGCAGCCATCTACAAGCTCTCACCAAGAACCAAATTGGCCAGAACCTTGATCTTGGACTTTCCAGCCTCCAGACAGTGATAAAACAAATGTGTGCTGTTTAAGCCCCCCAGTCTATGGTATTTTGTTATAGTAGCCCAAGCAGACTAATACAGAAGCAAAGGAAGAAGCAGGGAAACCAGTTAGGAGGCAAGAGATAATCAAGACTTGGGCTCTGGTGGTAGTAGTGAAGGGAATGAAAAGTACTGAAATTCTGGATATAGTTTGAGCACAAAGCCAATAAAATCTGATGAAGAACTAAATTAAAATGTGAAGAAACCCTAAAGTTTGGGGGCCAAACAACTAGAAGAACAGCACTACCATCTGCTGAAATGAGAAATATTGGAAGATGGACAAATCTGGGGAGAAGGGGTTATGGAGGCTAAATACTCAGTTTTTGGAATGCTGAGTTTGGATGCCCATTAGCATCCAATAGACATGTCCAGCAGACACCTAATTTAGAGTTTACGGTAAGGTCCAGGATGAATAAATAAATTTTTTATTGTTAGATAAAGATGTCATTTGAAGCTGAGAGACTGGATGAGGCCAACTAGGAAGTCAGTAAAGACAGAGAAGAAAAGAGGTTTAAGTACTAAGACCTGGGAGACTCAGATGCTTAGAGACCAGGAAGATGAGAACGGTTAACCACAGAATAGGGACGTCACAGATTACATTATTAGTCCTTCCTATTGCATGCCCTCTGCCATACAACACTGCAGCTCTTTGCAGTTATGTGGGTGGAGTATATATCCCTACCCCTGGATTTGGAGCTTGGTTTGTGACTTGCTTTAGCCAATGGATGATAGCTAACATGATGCAAGCAGAGGCCCAAAGTGTGCTTGCTTGGTTGGGCTTAGGCCATGTCCTGACTAGTCCCAGAAGGAAGATAATAAACACATGGAGCAGAGCTGCCCAGACTAACTTACAACATAAAACAAAGCTTCCCCAGCTGACCTGTAACTTAAGAATGAAAAAAAATGCTACTGCTTATGAATGTCTGAGATTTCTGTGCTTATCCTACAGCAGTATTGTGGCAATAGCTAAGAGAGAGTAACAGAGTTAACAGAGTTCCAATGTAAAGGTTCATTGGGAAGGAATGAAAATAAAGCCTGGCTCAGGGAAAAGGAGTATGAATCTATAAAAGAGGACAGAAAACAGAAAGACTTAATTCTTAAGCAACTAGTGATAACAGGTTCATGAGGCCTTGCAGATTTATCTAGCTGCAACACTGAATGGCAGGCAATCAAATCTTTGGCTCAACCTAATACTGAGAAGGAACAGCCAGTGAACTACATGAAAACCAAGAGAGAGTGGTATCTCAGATGTCAAAAGAAAAAAGTGTTTCAAAGAGGAGGAAGAGATCAACTTTGTCAATGCTGATGATAAATCAAGTAAGATGAGGACTAAGAACTGGCTATGGATCTAACGATACGGCAGTCATTAGTTACCTTCACCAAAGGAAAATAACAAACAATTTTTATAGAGTAATAGAGTTGGAATGGTTTCAACAGAGATGAAGGAAAGAATCTGATATGAGTAAAAACAAGTCTTTCTAAATATTTTGCCATTTTTTTCTAGTCCTGTGGGTATTACTTCCTTTAGAATATGTTCTTTAATTTCACCTGTAGTCAGCAAGATAGATCTTTGCATGGGGCTCTTTTAGAAACGTGACAAGAATGACCAGGTGTGGGATTACCACTACATTCACCAGAATGGTCAGTTACCCATTCTCTAGCTACTGCTAACAAAAAATGCTTGTAAGTCATTTTATTATGTGCATTAAGGCTACAATAAATTTCATTTTATTTAAAAATAAATATGTTGCCATAAAGAGGATCAGAGAAAGAAGAAGACAGCTAGAGGAAAATTCAGGTTCAAAGGAGGGGGGTTTTTAAAGATGGGAAATATTGCAACATCTTTGCGTCCTTCGGAAAATAATGCAGTTAAGAGGGGGAAAACATTGTATTAAAGAGGGAATATTTGCCAGAGCAATGTATCCCAAGTCGATAAGAGGGGATAGGAGCCAATGCACAAGTAGAGAAGTTAGTCTCAGATATAAGCCTAGAAAGTTAATTTAAAGCAAGGAAGGAAAGCAAATATACACATATTGGCAACTGTGGAGGTGAGAATATGTGATTGTTTCTGTTATCTCAGTGAAATAAAAGCAAAGTTGTAATCACAGAGGGATGACAATGAAGGAAGTGTTGAAGTTTTCGGAAAAGAGGAGAAATTTTAAAATAATCATCTCAGGAAGTAGAAGAGTAAGTGCAATCTTCTCATTTTGGGCTTCCCTGGTGGCTCGGTGGTTAAGAATCTGCCTACCAATGCAGGGGACAAGGTTCGAGCCCTGGGCCGGGAAGATCCCACATGCCGCAGAGCAACTAAGTCCATGTGCCACAACTACTGAGCCTGCACTCTAGAGCCCACATGCCACAACTACTGAAGCCCACGTGCCACAACTACTGAAGCCCGTGCACCTAGAGCCCGTGCTCCGCAACAAGAGAAGCCACCGCAATGAGAAGTCTGCGCACCGCAATGAAGACTCAATGCAGCCAAAAATAAATAAATAAATAAATAAATAATTTTTTTACAAAGAGTACATGGTTTATTAAAATGTAATCTATCCATTTAGGCACATATTTCTCCTGCCACTGTAAGCACTTTGAGAGCAAAAGCTATACCTTACTCAGCTTTGCACCTTAACAGCTCCTAGCATGCTAACTTGTACTCTTTACTATTAATTTCCTGTAATTTTACTTTCCTTTCCTTTTACATTCTTATAAAACCCAATTTCTTAATATTATGCTAGTGCTTTAACTCTTTGAGTTTTAATAAGAGAAACACACACAGTTAAAGCACTAGCATAATATGACACTATCACCACCTAGTTATCCAAAATCAGGTTTGAAATCCATAGAAATAATTGCTAATTTCAAAAGAATCATGCCAATTAAACCCTACTTTCTTAATATCTTAATACAATTGATTCTCTTTATTAAGAAATTTTTAATGCTAAAGGATTTATAAGTAAATATATACTATGAAATTCAACCAAATAGGAATTAAATTATTTTGCTCACTAGTTCAAATAGGTGTTATAATTCAAAATTGCTCAGAAAGAAATGAAGCAGAAAACAAAACTTCTACAAAAAGTACAAACATAAATGCTGCATTTAAAAATATTTGTAATTAAAAGAAAAGATCCTCCAAAGCCATCTCTAAATTTTGAAGAATTATTCACAATAACTTGAATGTAATTGAAGTCTAAAAATGTAGTACTGTGATTTACCAAATAGGATTACTTTTAATACTGTTAACTTCCAACTAGTTAACAAATTAATGAATATTAAAGCCACTGAAACAGTTTAAGGTTACTAACTGGTATGGTTCACTCTCAGCCAGTGAGAATATCAACAAATCTCTACTTCAAATTTAATATTAAAAAATGTTATAGTGAATCTGATGGTAAACCTAGGTGACGGTTAATTTGAATAACATAAAAAAATTAAATAATCACAAAAAAGGGTAATGAGATGCCAAAAAATGTTTTATATGAACAAAGCAATAATAATAAAAACAAAAAATCAACTAACGCTAACTATAACTAATGGAAGAGTCAAGTCATTGAGATGTATTGTAGAAATATGTTGTCAGCTCTGCTTCCTGGAACCTTCAAGATGAAATCAGAGTGAGCATCAGTGAAAGAGGTATAGCAACCAAAATGTTGCCCATCCTGCTCGGGTACCTGCCCTGATGCTTCTGATTAAGTGTTCGTATTCTGAACATACTGTGTACCCTTTCATCTGATTTGTGAGTAACAAAACCAAATGCTATCAGTGGCCAAGTAGAAAAATCTAAAGGAATGAATCATAGAGAGAGGCTGAGATCTTAGAAGGCATATACCCCATCGGGAAGTATTTAAAATTCAACATTTTAAAACACTGTTTTAGCCAAATAATGCACATCTGCAAGCTAAATTACACCTAAAATTAAAAGTCCTTTTAGACTTTCAAGGTCTTCTTCAAACATCACTCTTCAGTGTCTTCCCAAGTTCTCCCTCTTTAAATCTATATTTTTCTCACCTATATCTTCATAGCACTTCGTCCTAGCATTTATTTTAATATGTCATGTAACAGAAGTTATTCTTGCAAGTTTTTGTGTTCTCCACCAAATTTTGGGCACAGATCTTTTTTATCTTTAATTCTCCAAAAGCACAAAATACAGTGTTTTGCATAAAAAATATAAATTTATAAAATTGAATCTGAACTCTTACTTTTCTAGTCAGAGTGAATTATTGATCTCAAACAGCCATAGTTAAAGTCCTTGGTTATAATGCAATCTGTGCAATAAAGTTTAGAAATATTCCAAAAGTGTTAATAAAAGCAATAAATCTAGATTAGAGAAATTCAACATTTAGACAATAAACATCTAGCTTATCATTAAATATACTTTAAAAAAGTAACTTTGTTAGTCACCTATAATAAATAGTAAACATGTATCTATCTCATTTCAATACCCCTTTGCAAGCAAAGTTGTTTTTTTCTTAAATATGAGGGCTAAAAAAAATTCTTGTGCTTATTTTCAAGGCTGCCAAAGTAGAATAAGCAATATAGAAAAGATATTACAAATATCTAAACAACTAAATAACACAGGCAAAGGTCTAAGGAAACTTCTGATGCAGGGAGTCAGCCTGACACCTAAGATTAGAAGGCCTAGGATTTTTAAAACTTAAACAACAAACAAAAAACCCGAGAGACACAGTATTCAACCTCAACAACTCCTAGGAAGATAACCTCACAGTTGAGCACTAATTCCACCTTGAATGTGTAGATTTGTTTACAAAACTGTCTGCATTTATTGCCTTTGGGTATTCACAACCCTTTCATAATTCACACCCTCTTCTAATTGAAAGGTAGAGTCTGTTTTCCTACCCCTTGAATTTGGGATGCCTTTGTGACGTATTGCCCAATCAAACATGGCAAAAGACACAATATGTTTGCTCCAAAGCTAGACCTCAAGAGGCCTTGTATAATCCTGTTTCTCTCTCACTCTCTCTCTCTCTCTCTCTCTCTCTCTCTCTGTCTACCATGTGAACAAGCCCAAGGTGGACTGCTTGATTATGAAAGACACACAGCAGTCTCACCCATTACCCCAGGTAACAGCCAGTCACTCCCTGAAGCACAGACACTTAATTGATTTACAACTGACCCAAGACACATGAGAGAGAGCCCAGTCAGGACAGAAGAACTGCCCATATAAGCTAAGACTAAACCATAACCTCAGAATTATAAACTAAATAAATGGTTATTGTGTTAAGCTGTTAAATTTTCGTACAGTTTATTATGCAGCAATAGCTTATCAATATATAGGGGAGAAAAGTCATAATCTGACGGGAACCAAAAGGATCTCTGGAAGGTAAGTAGGTTGCCAGTGACTTGGGGGCTAAAAAAAAACAGTCATAAAAGGAGAAAATGGTAAAAAAAAAAAAAAAAAAAAAAGAAAAAAATAAAAGCTAACCTTGGAATTAGGGCTAATGAGACAGATAACAAAAGCAAGTTGCTTTTCCTTGTGGAGAAACAAAATCTATCCAAATGTTATCTGTCCTTCAAAGTTCAACTCAAATCACACCTCCCAATAAATTTTTTTCTTATTGCCCGTAAGCATAGTGATCCTTCCTTTATTAGTCATGTATAGAGGTACATTATTGTGGAAAAAAGCCTGGACTTTAATCAGTAAGTCTAAATTCACATTCTGGGTTTACGAGCTATGTATCCTTAGGCAAGTTTCCTAGTCTTTGAATCTGATTCCTCATCTCTGTACTGGAATTTAATGGCTCTCAATCCCACAGGATAGCTGTGAGATTTGTATTCTAAATGTGTCAACATATTAAACACAAAGTACAACTCAAAAATGTTAAAGTGAATTTCGTTCCTTTCATTCATTCATTCATTCAACTTCTACTGGACTGAATTACTGGTGTATGTCAGGCTGTGTGCTAGCTACTGGGAGAAAGGAAACAATTACTAAGGAGACCACACACAACTGCCATCTAGTAATAATTTTTCATGTGTATAGCCCTCAAGGTAGAATGAGGTTAGAGATTATGCCTTATATTTCTTCATATTTCCCAGCTGTGTGGTGGGGTATTTTGAATTGAGTAGTTACAAAGATACATGTAGACCGTTTGACCAGTTAAAAAATGGTAAGATTTCTTCCTGTAAGTTTTAACATCTGTATCTCAAAGCAAAACAAAAGCACCATTGCTTTTGAAACATAGCTAAAAGAAGACTCACTTGACAGCTCACATCCATTCCTGCTTCCAGCAGCACCTGAACAACTGCTTTGTGACCATTGCGTGCAGCAAGGTGTAGTGGTGTGTGCTTTCGAGTGTTGCAGCTCATTAAGTTAGGGTGTGCACTGATGATCATTTTGACCACTCTAAGCCGTCCATAGAGGGCTGCCAGGTCCAGAGGAGTTTCCAGCTTGCTGTTCCTGATGGTAGGATCAGTGAGCTCTTCCAGCAGAACAGCAACTACTTCTGAGTGTCCATACTGAGCTGCACAGTGTAGAGCAGTTTCATTTTCATTGTTCTGTTAAGACAAAGACATAAAGTGCAAGTTTTCAGAAATTCAATCCTTTATCAAAACCTATATACAGTCATTTAAAACCTGAGATGTTTTGAAAATGTAAGTTTAAGATTTATCTGTTTTAATAAGTATGCCTAATAGAATTTTATATTTGATACTAGTACCTATCATTTATTACACCAAAAATATCACATTTTATTTTTATTACTTCAAATGAAAAAATCAAACTTTTCCCTACACTATATATTCCAACTTCCAAGAGTGATAAATGATTTAGCCATGTTAGTCAGTAGCCCTGCTGGGCCAAGATGGTCAGTGTTATCTGCACTGTGCATCGTGCCTCCATGACATTTGTTAATGAGAGAGATTAATAAGAATTATAATACACTTTTAACAGACTGGCTTTCCAAAAGATAGTTGAGATAGTACAGTCTTTGATAATGAAAGATTTACAGAAAGGCTTCCCAAGTTAAGTTTCATTTTATCTTTCGTTTAAGTATAAATCAGTGCTTCTTTTGCAAAGAGAATAAAGACATACTGGCCCTAAGGTTAAACCATATCTTTTTGAAATATAATCATGGATTGAGAAGCAGACCATACCCATACCATACAAGTATCACAGTACTACACGTGTAGCTTATAAGTGTTTCAGTTGAAAATCAATGAGATTTCCCCAGGAATTCAGCAGAATAAAAAATGTTAAAATGGAGAAAACTGAACCCATTTGCAAGGGAGATGTACCCTTTCAGATTCTTTGGGCAGATGGTGTAGGTATATGCAGTATGACTATGTCAGGAGGCAGAAGGGTCAATCAGGAGAAATGTGAACAAGAAATTTTAGTAACAAAAATGCAATGTCCTAAATGAGGGTTCTAGGGAGCAAGGGAGGATTTCATCATCAGAGTCATTATCATAGCTATCACTATGTGCCAGGTACAGTTGCATTTCATGTTTACTCATCTAATCCTCACTAGGAGATAAATATTATTATCATTATCCCCATTTTACAGATGAGGAAACTGAGGTAGTAAGTAGCTGAATAATTGCCCTTCAATTATACAGCCATTTAGTATTGGGGCCAGAATTTGAACCTAAATAGCCTAGACCCAAAGTTGGTACTTTTAATACCATCTTCCACAATAGAAACTATTACTACTACCATTTGCTGAGTGTCTAAAAACTTTACATACATTGTCTCCTTTAACTCTTACAAATGATCCTACAAGATTGGTATTAACATCTCCACTTCATGGATGAGGAAACTAAAATACAAAAAAGTTAAATTACATGCCCAAGCAGATTCAGTATCTTTTGGAACCTGTATCCATCAGAATCAAAAACCCGTTTATGCTCTTTCCACTGTACCACACTGCCTGCCATGTGTTTCTTTATTGCCAAAGAAGAAAAACATGGAGCTAGTGATCTGAAAGCAGAATTTCTATAGATTTTTCCCAAAAGAACATCAACTGAGTTGAAATAGGAAGTAACTGCTTAGATAGCTGTTCTAAGGGTACAAACCCAAACAAATCTTATCATTCCAGAAAGTAACTCAGCCTTGCTCTGGATGATAAAACAATGCAGATAAGTAAGTTGAGAGTAGAGAGAAGATTTGAAAACTTAAAAAGAGGAGTGATGGGGAAAAAAAGCACAGAAAAGTCTTCTTACTACTTTACTTTTCCAAAACAAGTATCAGAAGAGGGCATCTGAAGGCCAAACGCAAAGGAAAAGCTACTCCTTGAAGACAGTCAACAAAAAGTTAAGATCTGACAGATGGGGAATCTAGCTGGAGGTATTGTTTTTTCCAGCATTTTGGGTGAGCCATTCCTGTTCTTAGTTTAAATGTGTTATCATAGTCTATTTCCTTACAGACTGACAACACAGAGGCTTGCACTCCCTGATTTTATTATCTGGCCAAGTTTTATAAACCTGATTTAAAAATCAATCTTATTACCTTAAACCATGAAAATATGATATAGAAATATGCCTCCTGACCAAACCAAATTTCCCATTGGTTGAAAAGAGATTCAATCTCATTTTTTAAGATATACTCCCTCTTTGAGGAAAAGAAAAGTAAATTATGAAACAATACCTCAAAGACCTCTCTACCTTTGCAAAGGCCTTAGCCTAGGAAATTATAAGTGCAAAATTGAAATTTTTCTATTAACTCCAGTTATCACTGTTCAGATCTCAAGAAAAAGTTATTTCAATCATTCAAGTCTTACTCAGGAGAAAATGTTCATAGAGTTTATCGGTAATATCAAACACACACTTGGCTTGTCACGTCAGTGAAGACCACAACTGTGCTACCTTTACAAAAAGGCATGGTTGTATACTCATGTCCATACTCACTAGTGGTCTAAAAAAATCCAATTTGAAATAAATAGGCTGTGATAAAGCACCAGTTAATAATTGCTAGTATGACTACATTAAATATTCTTAAACTGTTTTGAATTCCTTCTTTTTTACCAGATGAGTGTTCTCTGAAAAATTAGGTTACTTCCAGACAATGGGTGGCAGTATGAAACTGGCTAACAAAAGTTATTTACCAAAGATCTTACTTCAAAGTCAAACTAATGGAAACTATCTAACACTAGTTGGATTTGAGTTCTGGTGAATGGCAAGGGAATATACTTATGAGATAAGGCTCCTCTGGTTTTTGCTCTAATGTTAAAATACAGAAGAAAAGAGGAAGAGAAGGTGGACGAAAAGGAAAGAGGAAGGAAAGGCAGGAGGGAAACGAATATACAGAGAAATATAAATTGAAAACACACATAACATCAGAAGAAAGGAAATAAACCTGTTGACAAAAGACAGGAAGGATGTGGCAATTATAAAAATCAGGGCAGAGTCCACTTTATTTTCAAAATTATGTCACCCTAAGTTGACCACTAATTCTAAGGCAGTATAAAATGGTGATCCAGGTTGAAGTGCTAACACGTACTTATTAGCAACAATAAATCACTCTATCTCTCTTAACTTATCTTACTGTAAAATTAGAATATTACCTTCCCTATAACCTTAGAATACAGCTTGTAAACCAAAAGAGATAACATATAGGAAAATGCCTTATAAGCTTTAAACATTAAAACATAAGGTAGAATTACTTTTAAAGAAAGTTGTATTAGAAACCAAAGACAGCATTCAGAAATCAGAATGAAACCCTGACAGTTATGCATAATTTTAACATTATAACATAGTGTATTACTGGTTAAAAGCTTGGGCTTTGGATCAGAAAAACCTGAATTCAAATACTGGCTGCATTTTTCAGAAGCTGTGATATCATGGGCAAGTTACTTAATCTCTCTAAGGTACTCTCCCCATATATAAGGTAGGAACAGTAATTAACACCTACCTCATCAGGCTGTGGTAGAGCTTAGAAAGATAATGTAGATGAAGTACTCTGCACAATGCCTGGCATATAGTAAACACTCCATAAGTGATAGGATTTACCACTTAGAATACCAATGTGCTATTGTGGAGGGCTCTAGAATTACAGAGATCTGAATACAAGTCTCAGTTTAAGTCACTCAGTAATGTGTGAACTTAGAAGAGTTACTTAGCTTTACTGAGCCTGATTTCCCATCTATAAAATGGAAGTGATAAAAATCACTTCAGAGGATTGCGAGAACTAAGTAACTAACATATCACAGGTAAAAGTGCTTAGCACAGTGCCTGGTTATCATAGGTCTCAATAAATGTTCATTACCATTTTCATTCCTGCCCTCTATTGCTTAAATACATAAAGGCTTATGATTAATTAGCATATTTCTGTCCCATTCGTGGGGAAAAAAGAAATAAAGCTAAAATCAGAATTTACCTGTGAAAACAAAATTCCGACATCAGAAACTTTTAGAAGAAATGACATTGAATGAGAGAACTATGTCAGCACTAAAAGCGTATATACATAGTAACAAACAAAAAATACTGAAAGCATGGTATTAAAAACCTCAAGAAATTTCAACTTGTTTCCAATAGAAACCACAACATAAAGCAAGAGAAGTGAAAAAGGAATTCTGAAGTCCAATCACCTCAAAAAAACCTTTTTTATATTTAAATTTATTCAACATCACAAAAAATAACTTTCTATTTAAAACACACCATTACAGTTATATGCCATATAAAGTATTCAGCTTTCAAATGTAAATAAATTCTAGGGTTTTTCTTTCTTATTTTTATGTCATTTAAAAAATATTGTTTGAAGAAACTAACATTCCCTTGCTTAATCTTGGTTTGTTTTTCCATCTTATTATTTCAGGTTTGCTTTGGGGCATTCAGACAGTTTTAAGAATAACCACCAGATGGCTCATTCCACAAATGATCTTTTAACTTGGTTTTCTGAGAAACAGTTAGCATTCTCATAAATTTCCTTTTAGCATGATATGCCAATAAAGATAGCCATATCTGTCATTTCTTATAGATTTGAATTAATGAGTGTATTCTCATAAAAATATTCTGTATTTTGTAACCTGTAAACAGACATTTTATTGCAATAAATATTAATGACAGTGTTCCAATTAATAAAACATTTTTCTTGATTAGTTCTTTATACAACTACCTTTTGATGTAAGAAAAAAATATACATTTTTCTTCCCTTTGCTGTTCACAGCTGGCAAGTGTTACTTTTTATTCTTTAATCTGAATTTCAGTCAAAGGTCTGCAAAGTCTGTATCCATTTGAACAATATGCTAATTGTACTTCATTAGATGTGCTTACCCTGGAGTAACCTACTTCCATTGATATTGGGTAACTGCCAACCTGCAGCTTAATGCCATATTTGTAATTCAGTTGTTGGACTACATGCTGGTTTTCAAATATGGTTTTACAAAATGGGAACAGTAGGGGGCATTCAGAGCCCAAGATGTTTGTTATACTGTACTAGAGGACTGTATTTTACTTTCTGGAATCTGTGGTCTTATTTATTTAGAATACCGAGAATGGCATTACTTTTTAAATATATGCATTATATGTAACATGGATACTATGTACTTGTAAATATTTTGACTTTATCTATCAGTAACGTCCTGCTGCTTTTTTTTTACTCAACTTACTCTCGGCGGGTGTGTGTGTGTGTATATATATATATATATGTATGTGTAGATATAGATATAATCTCTACACATACAGGAAATTTTTAATTTAATGTCTGACTAGCAACTGTATACACTGTATTTTGCATTTTAATTCACAAAACTGTACTTAATGTGAAAGTGCTATGTAAATGGTAAAGCATTATGCAAATGATAGTTGTCACCATTTTAGCATTTAAAATTTTATTAAGAAAAACTAATTCACATTACAAATGTGAATTCTGTTATATCTTTAAATATTCAATAAATATAAAATGGATGCTTACGTAAAGCAGGCAAAAATACTACAACTACTTCCTTTATGTGGGATTTTCTTGTTAACAAATATCTTTACAAATGTCCAGCTTAGTGCCAATGTACCATATTTGTACCATTTGTACCATATACAAATGCCAAAGAAGTTTTCAACTTTCTCCTTTAGGAAATTCAGCAGTAGAAAGGTCTTTGGCAGGGTAAAGATAGAAATAATCAATTTTTCAATGTGTCTTTGGCTCCGCAAAACTCTCGAAAAATCATAGCATGAGCAAATATTTGTCAAGTGCACCTGTTCGTTGACTCTGGAATGCGATGGTCCATGATGAATAAGAATCTTCACAATTTCCACATCTCCTTTCCAGGCAGCCAGGTGAATAGGAAAATAACCTTTGTTGTCTGCTACATTTGTTGATGCCTCATATTGAAGCAGTTTGAGAACTATGTCCCTAAGAAGTAGAAAAACCAAAAGAATACAACAGAAAAGAAAATATGCTGAACAATGCAGCATTTATTAAACAGATAATTATAAAAGTATACTAGATACTGGCTGGCAATTTACAGTAATCATTCAAGGTACCGAGACATACAATTGGGTTTAAGAGTTTGCCTCTTCAGCATTTGGCTATTTTACTTACCTGGAACAAGCCACCACCATACACACACAGAGCACTGACTAACCATAAAACTACCTAATAGAATTCATTTCAGCAAAATTTATCTAATTTTATTAACTGAACGAATTTAGTCAAATAACTTAAAAGAATACCTCCTCTCATCTTTTTCAAAAAGGGAGTATTTCCAGATAACCTGTATCTGAGATTTAGTCTGAAGGAAGAGTTGAGGTGCAAGCAAACTCCCTGTTTACAAAAAAGAAGTTATACTACCAAGAGACATTTAGGGAGTTTACACGTCATCCCTACAGAGAACTGGAATAAGGGATTGAAGATACATATAAAAGAGAAAGCAGCACAGTAGGAAAGAGACCCTGCAGTATAAGCCCAAGGTTGAAAAAAAAATTTAATAACTTTTAGCCATGGCACAGGACATACTTTGAATGTGTGTTGTTTATACTTGTGCACTCTTTCACCTTCCTCCTCCAAGGCTAAGAAATGATTTTAAGAGGGAAATTCATTTATGAGACAAATACTATCACTGACGCAGTTTCTAATGATAAGATTTCAGAGAAAATAAAAATAAACCTCATTTTAACATTTCTTTTCTAAAATCAGTATTATTTTATAAGCTTTGAATTTAAATGACTTGAATTTAAAGTCTCAGCTATGCAAACTACCTAATGATATGACCCCTAGAGTATTATTTAGTCTCATTTTTCTTTTTCTTTCCTGTAGAGAATAATATAAATAATAATAATAGTGCCTGTTGCTCAAGACTGGTAAGAACAGTAAACGAGAACATAAAAGAGAAGCCACTCAATAAACAGTAAAACACTATACAAATATTAGTTCTTGCCCCAAATAAAAATAAAATACTTTAAAAGTAAAAATGCTTCCTTCAAATCACCTTTGGCAAAACAGTCTGAAAATCAGAAGAAAACCTGAAGTTTGTCCAGTTTCTATGCTTCTTCTCACCTCTCTGCTACGTAAAAGTTGTTATATAGGGTCATCCATTCTGAGATAAATAACTTACAAAGTGGTAAAAAGAATTCAATACTTATGAATAACAAAAGCAGCTGAGAACCAGAAGATCTGGTTTGAAGTCCCAACTTTCCACTAGTACTTACTAACTTGGCTACCTTGGACAATTCAAATAACCTCTGTCTCTCTTTCAGATATTGTTAAAATAGAATTTAGAGATTACATATTGTTGCCAGTCTCAAAGAGTTTTGGTGTGAATCAAATGAGAAAGGAAAATGACTACAAAACTGTACACAATCAAAAACTATTCTTAAAGCAGTTTACTGCAAGATTGAACAATTCTAGTGATTTTTTTTAACTGAAATATATCAGCATTTAAATAAAAGTTAAAATAATACCAAAGGAAGCACAGTTAAATACCTGGATGTAACAAGTAGGATTTATCCTACAAAAAAACCAGCCTTCTCCAAATTCATATAGTAAGAAAGACAATTACGTGAAGGGTTTTAATTTCATCCCTCAAAGCCTAAGCAAAAAAAAAAAAAAAAAAAAAAAAGTCTGAAATTTCTAAAACCATTTCCTTTCTGGGAGTAAAGAAAAGTTTGATGGGATCATCAATACTATTTTCTTTTACTCTCACTCAAACCATTCAGAATTTCATTTGTTATTTGGCTCAATTTTTGTTGACATTTTCTAATAATGTATGTGATATGCATTCATTCTTTATCTATCAGGAAGATGTATGACATAGTGAAAAAACTGAATAATACTGATCATTTGTATTGTATACTATTACTATCATCTAAATCAGAAAAGAAAAACCTTCATGTTTATGAAATTATCTTTGGTGAACACCAATCTCCTAAATAAATACTATTATTTTTATTTCAGTTTTTTGAAGTTTATTCATTTTATTAAATAAATATCTTATTAAATTTATTTTTAAATTTAAATTTATTTTTAAATTTTTATTTAAGTTGAGACTGTCATCTTGTTCAGAGATACCAGCTAATAAACTGGTTGAGCTCAGATTTCTAACGTGAAAACATATCTGTGAAATATAAAGTTAGATCTTTGCTCAAATAAGTGCCTGTTAGTCTTGCTGAATCTTAAGCAAAATATTAATCAATATAGTGTCATTAATTTCTTATGATTGTATATCCCTTGTATATGACAAGCAATATGTATTATACAGGCCTTTTACATCCAGGCTCATCAAGAGCAAATTAAATTTCAGGTACTTTCTTTAATGTCTAAACAAGAAGAGTAGTTAATACAGGATCCCACCAAATCAAGGTTTTTTTTGTTTTGTTTTTGAGATATAATTGACATATAACAGGACTTTAGTTTCAAGTATACAACATAATGATCTGATATATGTATATACTGCAAACTGATCACCATAATAAGCCTAGTTAACACCTATTTTTAAATTTTTATTTAAGTTGCATCTTATATCTTCCAGAGGTATCCAGAAATGAATATTTTGACCATACTTGGTTACCTGGCATGAAATATTAAGTTATATTAATGAACACTGTCTACAGAATAGCAAGCAAAGAAGTAATCCCTATATCTTAAAGTGGCATTCTTTCTTAACAGCGTTTGATAAATAAGAAATGTTCCAAAACACTAAAATAAATGTAGTTGATGAGATCACAGGAAAAATAATTCCATTTCCCAGGAAAAAAACAAAAATATCAAATTAAGTTTAATAATAATCCAACTTAAATCACTGCAACATTTTGTAGCTTGAGGCTAATATATGTAAGTTCAGGTAAAAACAGGAATTCTAAAAGTATTGACTTTTGCTACTATGTTTAAGTTGTTTCATTTTCTGACAGACATAAATAATACTTCTGATTAACATGAAATGTCTTTTAAGAAGTTCAGTATATGTTCTGAGCAAAATTAAATTAATTGGGAAGATTCAACACTCAAATTTCTTTACCTCAACAGCAAGTTTTCCCTATAATTAACCAAAGACATTTATTTTGTTCCATCCGCCTGTATTTGTTGGTAATGCAAAGAATTTTGAAATAAATGCAAATCATCTTCATATGGATGTAGTATTAACAAACTAATGAAATTCTCAAATTCATGAAGGCCCTCTTGATTTCACACTTTCTTGAAGATTTTACTTCTTCTTAATGAAAATAAAGTTGAAAATGTGTTCAAGATGGTCAAAAGCCTTTAGGACAATACACTCCATTTTCTAACTGGAGCTCCTTTATATACTGAATTCACTCTCACAGATTTCCAGATAGAGTGAATAAAGCCAAAGTTTAACTAGTTAATAGCCTTATCCAAGAAAGAAGCAATCAACCAAAGATATTTGTAGGTGACTCAAAGGGCAATTTCATGGACTAGATTAAACAAATTTTTAGAGGAAGTACCCTTCTTTCATTAGAAAGCCTACTCTGAGCAAATCAAAAGTGCAGCAGATAGCTTACTATGTGGATTCGAGATACAATTTGAGATACAATTTGGATTATAGATAATGGAGTCTAGGATTCAAGCATTAAATATTTAAAGAATGAGAAGTGAGAATAGAAAATATTTTAACCCTGCACATAACAAATAACATACATATTTCAAAGATACAATAACAATTTAGTACTGACATTTTCCAAAACAGTAGCCAAGAATTACAATGTACCCAACATAGTTTAATGAGATGGAACTTTAAAAAAAAAAAGGAGCAAGTTGCTAAGAAAAGAAGGAGAATTGAAATGAAACATGAATATACAGGTTTAGTAAAACCTTACAGGGAGTGATAAGATTATTAGTTAAAAAGACAGGGGGAAAGGAAAGAAGAAAGAAAAGAAGGACAGAGGAAGAGAGGGAAATAAGAAAGGCATGAAGAAGGTAGAAAAGAAAGGAGGGAGTAAGGGAAGGAGTGAGGGAAGGAGGGAGGAAACCTGGCTAATTGCTATTCAGAAGAGAATTAAGTGAATCAAATTTGCAGTAGAAATACATGAGCGAGACAATGAATCCTCCGTATTTTGAAAAAGAGAAAAATCTCTAGCCTATCTATTGAAATAATTTATTTATAATCATCACTAGTTAAATTTGTTCTACTGACCATGTTTTTTATATCATTTGAAGGTAAAAATTTTCTAATCTGTAATTACAAATGACTCAGAAATCACCAGAGTACATTACATTTTCTATTGTGTCCTGATGTGGCTAAGTGGAGATGAATTGTTCATTATAAAATAATGTATTTCAGGTATAAAATGCTGCTCCACTTGTGGATTAACTACCATTGATAAATAATAACTCCCAATAAAACGTACAAAATAAAGAGGATACAGGCTTAATATGTAGTATGAAGGCCATAGTTTTTTTTTTTTAATTTCTGCACTGGGTCTTAGGTGTGGCACATGGGACCTTCGTTGCGGCATGTGGGATCTTCAGTTGCAGCATGTGAGATCTTTTAGTTGTGCCACACAGGATCTTTAGTTGAGGCATGCTAGATCTTAGTTGCAGCATGTGGGATCTAGTTCCCTGACCAGGGATCGAACCCGGGCCCCCTGCATTGGGAGTGCGGAGTCTTAGCCACTGGACCACCAGGGAAGTCACAAGGCCATAGATTATATATTGGAGGGAAGGGGAAAGCGTGTGCCCAAAGCAAAAGAATAAACTATAGGACTCTGTAATATTTCTTCCAGCTCTATAATTCCATGAACTTCAGCCTAGAAATCGTAATGCTTATGAAAACAACCTAGAGCTGATGGATATAAAGCAGCAGGAATAAAGATAGAAATGATGTGGTTCTATGCTGACACAGAAGAATGTCTATGACATAAAAAAATATCTTTTGCTTGGGAAGAATACAACACAATAGTTTATTACCTATGCTAAGTGAGAATAGCAAAGACAAAGAAAAGAAAAACCATTCTCCTCTGGCTCTGAGGTATATTCTATGACACTTTTTTATCTGTCAAATATCTTTTCTTATGCCAATATTTAAACCAGCATTCCATGAGAACACACTACTTGTTGATAACGGGAACAAGAAATACATAATGTGACAGAGAAAAACCAACAAGAATTTAGAAAACTGATGTGCATACAGCCACAGAGGGGATATAATGTGAAGTACTGGTAAAAGCATACACTTGGAACCAGGAACACTTAGACTCTAGAAACAGCCCCACCTTAATAACTAAGTGGCCACTAAGTCATCCAGAATGGTCTTGTTTCTCCATTTATAAAATGAAAGAAGTGAGGAGGGCAGGGTAGAATAAATGATCTCTAATTTTAAAAGTCCTTGGTAACTTAAATCATTTAAAATCAAGAAATCTTATACTCTAGATGAAAATCCAAATTTCAGAATTGTAACATCATAGTACATAACTGAGCCGCAAACAATAATAAAACAGTGTATCATAAAATGTTATAATTGGAAGTAACAACAAAAAATATGCAGCCACTGTATTCAGTACACTGAACTGAGGCCTAAATAGGTTAATGAAATGGCTCAAGGTCACATAACTAGCAGGGAGGGAGAGATGGGATTCGAATTTTCCTGCTTTTTTCCAATACCTACAGAATGACACTAAGCAAAATCTTTCTAGAAAGAGTTTAAAAGAAAAGATAAATGAGACCTTTATATAAAAGCAAAGCAGAGATATACAATTCTCAGAGAACATCTGCAATTAAAGAGATCTTAAAAGATATACAGTCAAAGCCTCATCTCTTTCTGATAATTTTAATGATTGCTATTCAATCACTTAAATTATCCTCACTTTGTATACTGCCAATAAAAACTAAGAATTATGCAAGAGGGCTTCCCTGGCGGCGCAGTGGTTGAGAGTTTGCCTGCCGATGCAGGGGACATGGGTTCGTGCCCCAGTCTGGGAGGATCCCACATACCGCGGAGCAGCTGGGCCCGTGAGCCATGGCCGTTGAGCCTGCGCGTCCGGAGCTTGTGCTCCGCAACGGGAGAGGCCACAACAGTGAGAGGCCCGCGTACCACACAAAAAAAAAAGGATTATGCAAGAGGCCTCAGAGAAATATATCTCAATGGTTAGAACTTCACAGGATGTCATGTATAAACCAGTAACATTTACTAAAAACTTCACTGAAAATCAAGAAGCGATATGTGTATTTGGGGACAATATTATTTTGAGAAATACTTATAATGCCAAGCTGAGATAGAACAAGAAAAGTTGTATAGCTCAAATGGTCAAGCTCAAGATCTTCTGTCCATTACATTTGATAGTTTGTCTTCCCCATTGAAACTAAGAAATATGGTACCACCCTGAATCTACAACTAAGATGGCCAAAGAAGCCAGCTTGGGCTTATTTAATAGATTTCACTCCTGATGACTCAGGTACAAAGAAGAATAAATAGTAATTCCTTTAAAAGATTCAGATGTTAGGGATCTGGACACATTTTCCACTCTACAGAAGGATAGCATATAGCTGAAAAACACTCGGCAAAATAAAAAGTTCTAAGTTAGATGGTATAAGTTGATATAATAAAGAATCAGGAGTGGGTGAAAAGAAATATAATTTGGGAATTCCAATACTAAAAATCTAAGTGATGAAACATTCAGTTCATGGTATTTTATATAGTTTGTATGATTCTTCAAACAGAATGATAATGTTCAATTTATGCAATAAGTTAGATTAAAATGTCATAATGATAAATAATGACAAAAATGATGTTTCTTCCATGAGAGCTTTAAGGCCTTAAAATGTGATCAAGTATAACTAAGTCCCTTGTGTCTCAATTCACAGAATGAAAGAAATGTTAAGTGTGAAAATAAAAGGTAACTAGCACTTTTAAGGCAGTAATTACCACATCTAATAAAACTGAAGTGAAATGAAATGATCCAGATCTGAAAAGACTAACTTGAATCATTAAAGCAAAGGAAAAACACATAGGAGGGGAGACACATGAACAGGGTCACTTTCGTTCTGAAAAACAGGTTAAAGAAGTTTAAAACCTGAAAGACCATCCATGAAGGACAAAGACAAAGCATTTTAGCTTAGTTTGAGGATTTTGAAGTAGTTCATGTAAGTGCCTATGCCTTATAACAGCAAGACTCTATTAAAGAGTTCACTCCTAGTGAATAATCCCATATTTGGTGAAGACACCCAAAAAAGTAGGGAGGTGTCATTAAGTGAGGTATCCCATTCCCTCACCAAAGGTACACACGACTAACATGGTTCTGTCACTTCTTCCATTTTCCCTGTGTGATATTTGACTTGACTTACACTCTGCACATAATCATCTCAGCAACATTCCTACCACTTCCAACTTGTCAGGTATTGAACACCTGGTGCCTCTCCAAATTCACCTAAGCCCAGGGGACTCATGGCAACATGAGACAGGTACCATCAGACATAATTAACTTCATCACATGTAACTAAATACACAAAGATTCCAGTCCAAATAAGTGGCACTTACTTATGTCCATTTAAGGCTGCATGGTGTAAAGCAGTGTAACCCGAACTGTCTGTGCAGTTCACATTGGGGCCTCGCCAGATGCTGCAAATAAAGCACAAGCACAGAGTTAACAGTTAAGCAGAATGGTGCTTTGAAAAACAAAAAGAAGCCTGATAGTCCCACAGTCAGCAGCATGTTGCATATGAAAATTTTACTTATGTAGAAAACAACTGCCACCTTTTGTGCATTCCCCTCAGAACAATATCTTCATTTATTTGATGCAAGGAAATTATCAGGGAATATAGCTACCTTCAGAAATTAGTAAATGCAGGCCCACTGCCATGCATTGAATTTGGACCCAAAAATTCCCTATCACTTTCTGTCATTACTTAAATATTGGATGCAATTAACATTCAACTATTATATTCTTTACCAAGAATAAAGATTTATGACACCTGCTTACTCCTTTTTAACACACTCATTCTGAGATGGCAGTGGTTTATATAAATTATATTTTTGCATAGGTAAAGAATATAAACACTTCTTTCTGTTCCATTGCTACTAAGTGAATATAATACATATTTCATTCTTGAAAATATAATTAAAGATTTGGACTATCACAAACCATAAAAAGATTCTAACAGTTTTGAAGTTATTTTACTATACAATATATTCTGAAGATAACATGTAACTACATGAAAGAATCCATTTTATCCTTGATCACTACAATTACAGAAACTATGTACAGCTTTTGAAAAAATTAGGCATTGAAAGACACTTTTCCAAAAGTAGACCAAAATAAAAAACAAAACAAAAACAGTTATCAAAGCCATCAAAACTAACATCTAATGACAAACTAATTCATGTATTCACAAAATATTTATTGTACACCAATTGTATGTGACATATTAAGCTAGGCACTGAGAGTACAAAATCATAATTCACGGTCCTTCTTTACGAGAACAGAGTCTAATGGAGAAGAGAGACACATAAGCTAACAATTACAGAGTGCTAAGATAATCAAGGTACCAGAGAGCACACAAGCATCTCTGAGAAGAGAATGAATAGCTATTCCAAATGAGAGATCACAACTGACTTTAACTAAGTTGAGACAATGAAAATGAACAGAATGTACTTTTTCAACAGTTATTAAAAGGACAAATCAATAAGATGCAGGGATCAATTGAAGGAAGGAGAAAGTAGTAGCACTTTCTGAATCATTTGAGAATGACTCAAATTTAATGCCTAAATGACCAAAAGGAAAACGACAACATTAACTAAGATGTGAAAAGAGAAACAAATTTCCTTGGGGAAGACAGTGCAGATGGAAAGCAAACAATGACTTCAGGTTTGGAGACACTGAATTTTAATTATCTGACATACTTACATAAAAGGAAGGATTTCCAGAAGATTATAAAAATATCTAGTTAGAAGCATGGCCCTGAAGTTAGACTACCTGAGTTCAAACACCTGACTCCATTACTTGCTGGGGGTAGCCCTGCATGAAGTGTTTAACCTCTCTGAAATTCAATTCCTCGTCTGAAAAATAGAGATGATAATAATAGTACTACCTTATAATGCTGTGAGAATCAAATAAATCAATACCTACAAAGCTCTTATGGCAGTAGTTGAACATAGTACTAGCATCTATTATATTTGTTAGAACATAGTTCAACAAATTGTTAGAACAAATTATTATTAAATAGAAGGTAAAACCAAGGGAGTGCCTGATATCAGACTCTTTAAGAGGGAGGCCATCAGACTCAAATACCTCAGTGGATAATTTGTATATGGGGCCAAGGTGAAACCTTTTCTCAAAGGTTGATATTAATTAAAATCTATCAATCACTGGTTAAAAAAAAAAATCAAACCTGACTTGGGTAGACAGTCCAAAGTTCAAGGCAGCTCAAAATCTGAAAACCTCCCAGCCCTCACTGAAACTGTCAGAGAACTATATGAAAGTACATTGTGAGGAAAAAGAAAGAAAGAAAAATATGGGACAGACAATAGAACCATGGATATTAACAATACTGGAGGGTCCAGCACAGGAAAAAGGTTATATGAAGGACATTGAGAGTTGTCCAAGAGTAAATAAAACCAAGAGAGAGCATTATACAATTTAAAACAGGAAACTGTTAAAAAAAAACAATCAAGTTACATAAGAGTTAAACAATTTATTTGGTAATTAAAAAGGTCTTGAAGAAATTAATGGCCAAATATAATTAGTCAGTTGTAAGGATTTAACATTATTTTGATCTTAACCTTATTTCAATTCAGTGGTTTTTTCTTTAATGGTAGCTTACTTCCTGAGAATAAAAAAAGTGACAGTTAAACAAGTAAAGTTATAAAATGTGCATATGTTTTACAATTTCATTAAGATTGTTAGGTTTTTACCAATCCTTTTCTTTAATCAATCCTTGAAGCATTTTCAATCTCCTATTACATTCTTAAAATTTTTATACTTTGTTCCTCCTGCTAGCTCACCCATCTTGCTCTATTAATTTCCACCGCTGTGCCTTTAATCATGCCCTTCTACTAACCTACAATAGATTCTCTAACCAATCATACCTTACCATTCCTTCAAAGCTGTGATCAAGATTCACCTACTCCAATAACTCTTTCTCTAAGTACTGAATACAACAGCTATTTAATAAATGTGTGCTAAATTATATAAATTTAAAAATCAAATAAAGGATTATTTTTAATGAATAAATAAGCCACAGGTAAAACAGAAGTGTTAAAACAATGGAATGTACTTATTTAAAATAATTTATGAAATCATTAAAAAAAATCCAAAAGAGGCAAAAGAAAAAAAAAGCAGAAAAGAGGAACAAAGAATACGTAAGACAAATACAAAGCAAATTGTTAGATGACAGATTTAACCATATCAATAACCATAACCATATCAATAATTACATTAACTATTAATAGTCTGAGCACCCCAATGAAAAAAGAAAAATCATCAGACTGGATTAAAGAAAGTAAGACCCAACTATATACTTACTAAAGGAAATTCACTTTAAATATAGAGATACAAATAGAAAAAAAAGTAAAGGACAGAAAAATCATACTAACACTAATCAAAATAAGCTGAATAACTATATTAACATTGGACAAACCAGATTTCGAAGCTAAGAATATTACAAGGGATAAAGAAAATCATTTCAGAATGACAAAGATGTCGATTTATCTGAAGAATATGGGAATCCTAAGTGTTTTTTGCCTCTAACAACAGAACTTCAAAATACATGAAGCAAAAAACTGATACAACTGCAAAGAGAGAGAGACCTAGTCACTGACACCTGGAGATTTCAATACGTCTCTCTCAATAATTGATAGGACAAGTAAACAGAAAATCATTAAGGGTATACAAGAATTAAATAACACTACCAACCAATTTGACATAACTGACATTTATAGAACACTTACCCAATAATACCTGAATACATATTCTTTTCAAGTGAACACAAGACATTTACCAATATATCCCATATTGTGGATCATAAATCTCAATAAATCTACAAGATTCAGAAGGGAGACATACAAGATGCCAGAGGACTAAGACTTGGAGATCACCTTCCTCCCCACAAATACATCAGAAATACATCTATGTACGGAACAACCCCTACAGAACACCTACTGAACGCTGGCAGAAAACCTCAGACTTCCCAAAAGGCAAGAAACTCCCCCACGTACCTGGGGAGGGCAAAAGAAAAAACACAGACAAAAGAATTAGGGACGGGACCTGCCCCTCTGGGAGAGAGCTGTGAAGGAGGAAAAGTTTCCACACACTAGGAAGCCCCTTCACTGGTGAAGACGGGGGTTGGGCGACACGGGGAAGCTTCAGAACCACGGAGGAGAGCGCAGCAACAGGGATGCAGAGGAAAACGGAGAGATTCCCGCACAGATGATTGGTACCGACCAGCACTCACCAGCCCGAGAGGCTTGTCTGCCCCCTTCACCCGGGGCGGACGGGAGCTGGGAGGTGAGGCTCGAGCTTCAAGCTTCGGAGGTCAGATTCCAGGGAGAGGACTGGGGTTGGCTGCGTGAACACAGCCTGAAGGGGGCTAGTGCACCACAGCTTAGCCGGGAGGGAGTCTGGGGAAAATCTGGACCTACTAAAGAGGCAAGAGAACACCGTTTCGGGGTGCGCAAGGAGAAGGGATTCAGAGCACCGCCTAAATGAGCTCCAGAAACGGGCACGAGCCACGGCTATCAGCGTGGACACCAGAGACAGGCGTGAGAGGCTAAGGCTGCTGCTGCAGCCACCAAGAACGCTGTGTGCAAGCACAGGTCACTATCCACACCTCCCTTCCCAAAAGTCTGTGCAGGCCGCCACTGCCAGGGTCCTGTGATCCAGGGACAACTTCCCCAGGAGAACGCACGGCGTGCCTAAGGCTGTTGTAACATCACACCGGCCTCTGCCACTGCAGGTTCTCCGCACATTCCGTACCCCTCCCACCCCCCCAAATGAGTGAGCCAGAGCCCCCTAATCAGCTGCTACTTTAACCCCGTCCTGTCTGAGCGAAGAACAGACACCCTCAGGTGACCTACACGCAGAGGCAGGGCCAAATTCTGAACGCCAGGAGCAGTACAAAGAAGAGAAACAGAAATTTCTCCCAGCAGCCTCAGAAGCACCGGATATATCTCCACAATCAACTTGATGTACCCTGCATCTGTAGATTACCTGAATAGACAACTAATCATCCCAAAATTGACGCAGTACACTTTGGGAGCAACTGTAGACTTGAGGTTTGCCTTCTGCATCTAATTTGTTTCTGGTTTTACGTTTATTTTACTTTACTATTTAGACTTTATTATCATTAGATTTGTTTATTGATTTGGTTGTTCGCTTCCTTTTTTTTAATATATATATATTTTTTTCCTTTTTCTCTTTTTGTGAGTGTGTATGTGTATGCTTCTTTGTATGATTTTGTCTATATGGCTTTGCTTTTACCATTTGGCCTAGGGTTCTGTCTGTCCATTGTATTTTTCTTCCTTTTTTTTCTTACTTTTTAATTTTTTAAATTTTCAATAATTTTTTTATTTTAATAACTTTATTTTATTTTTCTTTCTTTTTTTCTCATTTTTCTTCTGAGCCATATGGCTGACAGGGTCTTCGTGCTCTGGCTGGGTGTCAGAGCTGGGCCTCTGATGTGGGAGAGCCGAGTTCAGGACATTGGTCCACCAGAGACCTCCCGGCTCCATGTAATATCAAATGGTGAAAGCTCCCCCAGAGATCTCCATCTCAAGGCTAAGACCCAGCTCCACTCAACGACCAGCAAGCCACAGTGCTGGAAACCCTATGCCAAACGACTAGCAAGACAGGAACACAACCCCATCCATTAGCAGAGAGGCTGCCTAAAATCATAAGGTCATAGACACCCAAAAACACAGAACCAGATGCAGTCCTACCCACCAGAAAGACAAGATCCAGCCTCGTCCACCAGAACACAGGCACTAGTCCCTCCACCAGGAAGCCTACACAACACACTGAAGCAACCTTAGCCACTGGGGGCAACACCAAAAATTACGGGAACTAGGGACCTGCAGCCTGCGAAAAGGAGACCCAAAACACAGTAAGTGAAGCGAAATGAGACGACACAGAAACACACAACAAATGAAACAGTAAGGTAAAAACCCACCAGAACAAACAAATGAAGAGGAAACAGGCAGTCTACCTGGAAAAGAATTCAGAATAATGATAGTAAAGATGATCCAAATTCTTAGAAAAAGAATGGAGAAAATACCAGAACGTTTAACAAGGACCTAGAAGAATTAAAGAGCAAACAAACAATGATGAACAACACAATAAATGAACTTAAAAATTCTGTAGAAGGGATCAATAGCAGAATAACTGAGGCAGAAGAACGGATAAGTGACTTCGAAGATAAAATAGTGGAAATAACTACCGCAGAGCAGAATAAAGAAAAAAGAAGGAAAAGAATGGAGGACACTCTCAGAGACCCATGGGACAACATTAAACACACCAACATTCCAATTATAGGGGTCCCAGCAGAAGAAGAGGAAAAGAAGGGGACTGAGAAAATATTTCAAGATTTTACAGTTGAACACGTCCCTAATATGGGAAACAAAAGACTCAAAAAGTCCAGGTAGCACAGAGAGTCCCATACAGGATAAAACCAAGGAGAAACATGCCAAGACACATATTAATCAGACTATCAAAAATTAAATACAAAGAAAATATATTAAAAGCATCAAGGGAAAAACAACAATTAACATACAAGGGAATCCCCATAAGGTTAACAGGTGATCTTTCAGCAGAAACTCTGCAAGCCAGAAGGGAGAGGCAGTACATACTGAAAGTGATTAAAGGGAAAAAGCTACAACCAAGATTACTCTACACAGCAAGGATCACATTCAACTTCAACAGAGAAATTAAAACCTTTACAGACAAGTAAAAGTTAAGAGAATTCAGCACCACCAAACCAGCGTTACAACAAATGTTAAAGGAACTTCTCTAGGCAGGAAACACAAGAGAAGGAAAAGACCTACAAAAATAAACCCATAACAATTAAGAAAATGGTAATAGGAACATACATAGCGATAATTATCCTAAATGTAAATGGATTAAATGCTCCAACCAAAAGAAACAGACTGGCTGAATGCATACAAAAACAAGACCCATATATATATGCTGTCTACGAGAGACCCACTTCAGCCCTAGGGACACATACAGACTGAAAGTGAGGGGATGAAAAAAGATATTCCATGCAAATGAAAATCACAAGAAAGCTGGAGTAGCAATTCTCATATCAGACAAAATAGACTTTAAAATAAAGACCATTACAAGAGACAAAGAAGGACACTACATAATGATCAAGGGATCAATCCAAGAAGAAGATATAACAATTGTAAATATTTATGCACCCAAAGTAGGAGCACCTCAATACATAAGGCAAATGCTAACAGCCATAAAAGGGGAAATCAACAGTAACACAATCACAGTAGGGGACTTTTAACACCCCACTGTCACCAATGGACAAATCATCCAAAATGAAAATAAATGAGGAAACACAAAATTTAAATGACACATTAAACAAGATGAACTTAATTGATATTTATAGGACATTCCATCCAAAAACAAGAGAATACACTTTCTTCTCAAGTGCTCATGGAACATTCTCCAGGATAGATCATATCTTAGGTCACAAATCAAGCCTTGGTAAATTTAAGAAAATTGAAATTGTATCAAGTATCTTTTCTGACCACAGTGCGATGAGACTAGATATCAATTACAGAAAAAGCTCTGTAAAAAACACAAACACATGGAAGCTAGACAATACACTACTTATAACCAAGAGATCACTGAAGAAATCAAAGAGGAAATCAAAAAATACCTAGAAACAAATGACAATGAAAACAGGATGACCCAAGACCTATGGGATGCAGCAAAAGCACTTCTAAGACGGAAGTTTATAGCAATAGAATCCTCAAGAAACAAGAAACGTCTCAAATAAACAACCTAACCTTACACCTAAAGCAACTAGAGAAGAACAAAAAAAAAAAACCAAAGTTAGCAAAAGGAAAGAAATCACAAAGACCACATTAGACATAAACGAAAAATAAATGAAGAAAACAATAGCAAAGATCAAAAAAAACTAAAAGCTGGTTCTCTGTGAAGATAAGCCATTAGCCAGACTCATCAAGAAAAAAAAGAAGACTCAAATCAGTAGAATTAGAAATGAAAAAGGAGAAGTAACAACTGACACTGCAGAAATACAAAGGCTCATGAGAGATTACTACAAGCAACTATATGCCACTAAAATGGACAACATGGAAGAATTGGACAAATTCTTAGAAAACGACAACCTTCCAAGACTGAACCAGGAATAAACAGAAAATATAAACAGACAAATCACAAGCACAGAAATTCTGACTGTGATTAAAAATTTTCCAACAAACAAAAGCCCAGGACCAGATGGCTTCACAGGTGAATTCTATCAAACATTTACAGACGACCTAACAACTATCCTTCTCAAACACTTCCAAAATACAGCAGAGGGAGGAACACTCCCAAACTCATTCTATGAGGCCACCATCACCCTGATACCAAAACCAGACAAAGATGGCACAAAAAAGAAAACTACAGACCAATATCACGGATGAACATAGATACAAAAATCCTCAACAAATACTAGCAAACAGAATCCAACAGCACATTAAAAGGATCATACACCATGATCAAGTAGGGTTTATCCCAGGAATGCAAGGATTCTTCAATATATGCAAATCAACCAATGTGATAAACCATATTAACAAATTGAAGGAGAAATCCATATGATCATCTCAATAGATGCGGAAAAAGCTTCCGACAAAATTCAACATCCACTTATGATAAAAACCCTCCAGAAGGCAGGCACATAGGGAACATACCTCAGCATAACAAAGGCCACACATGAGAAACACACAGCCAACATCATTCTCAATGGTGAAAAACGGAAACCATTTCCTCTAAGATCAGGAAAAAGACAAGGTTGTCCACTCTCACCACTATTATTCAAAACAGTTTTGGAAGTTTTAGCCACAGCAATCAGAGAACAAAAAGAAATAAAAGGAATCCAAACTGGAAAAGAAGAAGTAAAACTGTCACTGTTTGCAGATGACATGATACTATACATAGAGAATCCTAAAGATGTTACCAGAAAACTACTAGAGCTAATCAATGAATTTGGTAAAGTAACAGGATACAAAATTAATGCACAGACATCTTTTGCATTCCTATCCACTAATGATGAAAAATCTGAAAGAGAAATTAAGAAAACACTCCCATTTACCTTTGCAACAAAAAGAATAAAATACCTAGGAATAAACCTAACTAAGGAGACAAAAGACCTGTATGCAGACAACTATAAGACACTGGTGAAAGAAATTAAAGATGATATCAACAGATGGAGAGATATACCATGTTCTTGGATTGGAAGAATCAACATTGTGAAAATGACTATACTACCCAAAGCAATCTACAGATTCAATGCAATCCCTATCAAACTACCAATGGCATTTTTCACAAAACTAGAACAAAAAATTGCACAATATGTATGGAAACACAAAAGACCACAAATAGCCAAAGCAATCTTGAGAAAGAAAAATGGAGCTGGAGGAATCAGGCTCCTGGACTTCAGAATATACTACAAAGCTACAGTAATCAAGACAGTATGGTACTGGCACATAAACAGAAATATAGATCAATGGAACAGGATAGAAAGCCCAGAGATAAACCCACGCACCTATGGTCACCTTATTTTTGATAAAGAAGGCAAGAATATAAAATGGAGAAAAGACAGTCTCTTCAATAAGTAGTGCGGGGAAAACTGGAAAGCTACATGTAAAAGAAAGAAATTAGAACACTCCCTAACACCATACACAAAAATAAACTCAAAATGGATTAAGACCTAAATGTAAGGCCAGACACTATAAAACTCTTAGAAGAAAACATAGGCAGAACATTCTATGACATAAATCACAGCAAGATTCTTTTTGACCCATCTCCTAAAGAAATAAAAACAAAAATAAACAAATGGGACCTAATGAAATTTAAAAGCTTTTGAAAAGCAAAGGAAACCATAAACAGGACAAAAAGAAAACCCTCAGAATGGGAGAAAATATTTGCTAATGAAGCAACTGACAAAGGATTAATCTCCAAAATATACAAGCAGCTCATGCAGCTCAATATAAACAAAACAACCCAATCCAAAAATGGGCAGAAAACCTAAATAGACATTTCTTCAAAGAAGATATACAGATTGCCAACAAACACATGAAAGGGTGCTCAACATCACTAATCATTAGAGAAATGGAAATCAAAACTACAATGAGGTATCACCTCACACCAGTCAGAATGGCCATCATCAAAAAATCTACAAACAATAAATGCTGGAGAGGGTGTGGAGAAAAGGGAACCCTCTGGCACTGTTGGTGGGAATGGAAATGATACAGCCACTATGGAGAACAGTATGGAGGTTCCTTAAAAAACTAAAAATATAACTACCATAGGACCCAGCAATCTCACTACTGGGCATATACCCTGAGAAAACCATAATTCAAAAAGAGTCATGTACCACAATGTTCACTGCAGCTCTATTTACAATAGCCAGGACATGGAAGCAACCTAATTGTCCATCGACAGATGAATGGATAAAGAAGATGTGGCATATATATATACAGTGGAATATTACTCAGCCATAAAAAGAAACGAAATTGAGTTATTTGTAGTGAGGTGGATGGACCTAGAATCTGTCATACAGAGTGAAGTAAGTCAGAAACAGAAAAACAAATACCGTATGCTAGCACATATATATGGAATCTAAAAAAAAAAAAAAAAAATGGTTCTGAAGAACCTAGGGGCAGGACTGGAATAAAGACATAGAGAATGGACTTGAGGACACTGGGAGGGGGAAGGGTATGCTGGGTGAAATGAGAGAGTGGCATAGACTTATATATACTACCAAATGTAAAAAGATAGCTAGTCAGAAGCCCCCGCATAGCACAGGGAGATCAGCTCTGTGCTTTGTGACCACCTAAAGGGGTGGGATAGGGAGGGTGGGAGGGAGATGCAAGAGGGAGGAGATATTGTGATGTATGTATATGTATATCTGATTCACTTTGTTATAAAGCAGAAACTAACACACCATTGTAAAACAATTATACTCCAATAAAGATGTTTAAAAAATTTTAAAAATAAAATAAAAGATTCAAATCACAAAACTATATTCTGACTCCAATTAAATTAAAAATCGTTCACCAAAAGGTATCTTTAATATCCACAAATATTAGAAACTGAATAATACATAAGTCAAAGAAGATATCAAAAAGATTTTGGAATGTATTTACAACTGAAAGAGAAAGAAAACACAAAATATCAAAACTTCGGGGATGCAACTAAAGTAGTACCTAAAGAAAAATGTATAGTATTAAAATGACACTGATAGATCAGAGAAAGGTCCCACATTGATGACCTCAGCTTCCACTTTAAGAAACAGGAAAAGAAGAGCATATTAACCCCAAAGTAAGCAGAAGAAAGGAAACCAGTGAAAAAGAAAACAGGATAACAATAGAGACAATCAATGAAATCAAAAAGTGATTCTTTAAAATACTCTATAAAATTTAAAAATCTATAGGCAAACTGATAAGGATTAAAATAGAAGATACAAATTACTAACTTAGGAGCAGAGAGGTAATATCACTAAGTATTC
The DNA here is from genome assembly GCF_011762595.2 of Tursiops truncatus. Taxonomy (NCBI): domain Eukaryota; kingdom Metazoa; phylum Chordata; class Mammalia; order Artiodactyla; family Delphinidae; genus Tursiops; species Tursiops truncatus. Next base: position 21,490,070 of record NC_047044.1, on the reverse strand, counting down.
TAAAAATATGAACAGTAAGAAAATATTTTTAATAACTTTATACCAATAAATTAAAAAACTTAGATGAAATGGGCAAGTTTCTTGAAAAACACAAACCACCAAAACTCATTTTTAAAAATAGGATCACCTGAATAGCCCTACATCTATTAAGGAAACTGAACTTGAACTTGTGGTTACAAAACATTCCCCACAAAACAAAATAAAAACGTCCAGGTCCAGGTGGTTTCAATGGGGAATTACGCCAGATATTTAAGGAAGAAATAGTATCAGTTCTACAAAAATCATTCCAAAATATTGAAGAGCCACAAATACTGCCTAATATTCTATGACACCAAAGACATATGACAAGAAAGAACTACAGATCAATATATGACTCGTGAATACAGAAGCAAAAATTCTCAGCAAAATTCTAGCAAGTTGAATCCAACAATATATGAAAAGAACACTACACCATGATGAAATGGAGTTTATTTCAGGAATGCAAATTTGTTTTAACATTCATAAATTACTATATTAACAAACTAAAACAGAAAAATCATTATTATCTCAACAGATATGGAAATAGTACTTGCCAAACTCCAACATCAATTCCTAATAAAAACTGTTACTAAACTGGGAATAGAAGGAAATTTCATCAACCTATAAAATACATCTACAAAAAACTTATAGCTAACATAATCTTAATGATGAAAGACTGAATGTATTCCCCTTAAGATCAAGAACAGGGCAAGTTATGTCTGTTTCCCGAGGCTCTCTGTTTTTCTTCATTCAACAGACAGCTGATTTTCCTGTGCAGTGCCAGCTGCATCGCTAAGACATGATAGTGAAGATTGGAGTAAATGGATTTGTCTGTATCAGATATCTGGTCACCAGGGCTGCTTTTAACTCTGGCAAAGTGAAAACGTTGCCGTCAATGACCCTTCATAGACCCCAACTTCATGGTCTACATGTTTCAATGTGATTCTACCCATGGCAAGTTTGATGGCACAGTCAAGGTTGAAACTGGGAAGCTTGTCATCAATGAAAAGTCCATCTCCATCTTCCAGTAATGAGATCCTGCCAATGTCAAATGGGGTGATGCTGCTGCTGGATATATGGTGAAGTCCACTCATGTCTTCACTACCTTGGAGTAAGCTAAGGTTCGCTTGAAGGGTGGAGCCAAAAGGGTCATCATCTCTGCCCCTTTTGCTGAAACCCCCATGTTTGTGATGGGCATAAACCATGAGAAGTATGTCAACTCCCTCAAGATTGTCAGCAATGCCTCCTGCACCATCAACTGCCTGGCACCCCTGGCCAAGGTAACCATGACAACTTTGGCATCATAGAGGGACTCATGACCACAGTCAATGCCATCACTGCCACCCAGAAGACTGAAAATTGATGGCCCCTCTGGGAAACTATACAGTGACAGCCACAGGGTTTCCCAAAACATCATTTTGGCATCTACTAGCACTGCCAAGATTGTTGGCAAAGTCATCCCTGAGGTGAAGTGGAAGCATACTGGCATGGCCTTCTGTGTCCCCACCAACAGTATGATGATCATAGATCTGACTTGCCATCTGGAGAAAGTTGCAAATATAATGACACCAAAAAGTTGGTGAAGCAGGCATCAGAGGGCCCACTAAAGAGCATCCTGGCCTACACTGAAAATCTTGCTGTCTCCTGCAACTTTACCAGTGACACCCACTCTTTCACCCTTGATACCGTGGTTTGCATTGCCCTCAATAACCACTTTGTCAAGCTCATTTCCTGGTAGGACCATGGATTTGGCTACAGTAATAGGGCAGTGGACTGATGATCCACATGGCCTCCAAGGAGTAAAAGCCCTCTGGGCCACCAGCCACAGCGAGAACATGAGAGGAATAGAGATATGCTCAGCTGCTGGGGAGTCCTTGCCCCAACTCAATCCCCCAACACACTGAGAATCTCCCATTCTCAATACAGTTTCAATCTCAGACCACTTAAAGAATGGGAGGGGCTCAGAGAGCCCTACCTTGTCATATACCACCAATAACTATAATGTATGCAGTCAAAAAACTTTTTTGTACCAGAGATTTTAGCCAATGTAGTGGCTAGAAATGCAGTGAAAAGAAAAGGAAATAAAAGACATCCAGATTGTAAAGAAAGAAGAAAATCTATCTTTACTTGAAGACAACACAGTCATGTATGTAAAAAATCCCATGAAATCTACAAAAAAAGCTACTAAAATTAAAATTGTGTTTAATTAGGGGAAGTTCTGTAAAAAATATAGGGAACTCTGACCTTTCTTCATAATACTTCCATAAATCTAAAATTATTTCAAAATAAAATGTTTAAAAAAAAGGAAAACCTTACTCAAAAAAAAAAAAAAAAACACAACCAAAAAAGTGTGTTTAGCAAGTTTGCAAGAAACAACTCAATAGGTAAAAGTCAACTATATTTCTATATGCTAGCAAAGAACAATTAGAAATCAAAATTTTTTTAAATATCATTTACAATATCAAGAAAAATATTAAATACTTAAGAACAAATTTGACAAAATATGTACAAAGTTGTACACTAAAAACTACAAAATATTGCTGTGAAAAGTTAAAGAGGACCTAAACAAATGGTGAGATAATATCAAGTTCATGAATCAGAAGACTAAATATTTTTATGATGTTAATTTTCCACAGATTTATCTTTAGATTCAATACAATGCAATCAGAATCCCAGCAAGCTTTTATTGTAGAAATTCACTAATTCTAAAATTCATATGGAAATACAAAGGACCTAGGATAGCCAAAGCAACTCTGAAAAAGAAGAACAAAGTTGGATACTTACACTACCTGACTTCAAGACTATGATAAAACTATAGTAAACAAGACATTGTATGGTATTAAAGATAGATTATTTGAAGAGAACAGAGGAATAGAAAGTCCACCTACACATATATGCAAGTGATTTTGACACAGGTGCAACAGCAATTCATTAAAGAACGAACAGTCTTATCAAAAAATTGTGTTGGAACAAATGGATATCCTTAGGCCATACCATATCCAAAACAAAACTGTATATCCTCACCACACCATATACAAAAATTCACTTAAAAATAAATCATAGATCTAAAAGCAAAACCTAAAACCATAAAACTTCTACAAGAAAATGTACAGGGAAATTTTTGTGACCTTGGATTAAGCAAAAAATTTTCTAGATTTTAATACCAAAGCACAACCCACACAAGGAAATTTGACAAATTGGACTTTAACAAAATTATGAGCTTCTGTTCTTCAAAGACACTGTTAAGAGAATGAAAAGGAAATGGGGACTGGGAGAAAAATTTTGCAAATCACATTTTCTTTTCTATTCTTTGATCCATAATAGATAAAAAAAATCAATGACCTTAAAAAAAAATGGGCAAAGAATTTGAACAGATACTTCAGCAAAGAAGATATACACATGGCAAGTAAGAACATGGAAAGGTGCTCAACATCATTTGTCTTGAGAGAAATGCAAATTAAAACCATGAGATACTACTCATATCTATTACAATGGTGCTGATTAAGAATACTTCACATACCAATGTTGACAGGGATGTAAATCAACCACAACTCTCAAACACTGAACTACCATACAATCCAGTCATTCCACTCTAGATATTTAGTCAACAGAAATGACAGCATGTTTCTATACAAAGACTTATACATAAATATACATAGCAGCTTTATTTATACTAGCCCCAAACTGAAATAACCCAAATGTCTATTAACAGGTAAATCAATTTAAAAAATTGTGATATGGGGCTTCCCTGGTGGCGCAGTGGTTGAGAGTCCGCCTGCCAATGCAGGGGACACGGTTTCATGCCCCGGTCCGGGAAGATCCCACATGCCGCGGAGCGGCTGGGCCTGTGAGCCATGGCCGCTGAGCCTGCGAGTCCGGAGGCTGTGCTCTGCAACGGGAGAGGCCACAACAGTGAGAGGCCCGCGTACCGCAAAAAAAAAAAAAAAAAAAAAATTGTGATATGTTCATACAATGGAATGCTACTCAGCAATAAAAAGGAATGAAATATTCAAATATCCAACAACATCCGTTGAAAATCTAAATCAGTCAGGTTCTCAGATTGCTTCTTCTTGAAACAGCAGAATGGGAGATTTATCCCCTGAAATGAATAAAACACATAGTCTCTGGATTAGAGGCAACAGGCCCAGATGAGGGCAGGGGAGCTAAATCGTATGAGGTAAGGAACTGAACTTTTTTTCCCTCTCAATAATTAAAACACTTTTTCAGGATTTTTTATTGAATCATTCTTCCTCTTCCTGCTTCTTTCAAGTGTTAACTTTACCTTAAACTAAATTTTTATACAGGTATACCCCATTTTATTGCACTTCAATTTATTGTTTTGCAGATACTGATTTTTTTTATATCTTTATTGGAGTATAATTGCTTTACAATGTTGTGTGAGTTTCTGCTGTACAACAAAGTGAATCAGCCATATGTATACATATATCCCCATATCCCCTCCCTCTTGAGCCTCTCTCCCACCCTCCCTATCCCACCCTTCTAGGTGGTCACAAAGCATCGAGCTGATCTCCCCGTGCTATGCAGTAGCTTCCCACTAGCTATCTATTTTACATTTGGTAGTGTATATATGTCAATGCTACTCTCTTGCTTTGTCCCAGCTTCCCTTTCCCCCACTGTGTCCTAGTGGCAGGGCAGGCATAAAGACACAGACGTAGAGAATGGACTTGCTTTTCTTTTTAATTGAAGATTTGTTGCAACTCTGTGTTGAACAAGTCTATCTTCACTGTTTTCTAACAGCATTTGCTCAATTCATGTCTCTGCAATTCATTTTAGTAATTCTCACAATATTTCAAATTCTTATTTATTACTATATTTGTTATGATGATCTATGAATTGTTTTGGGGCATCAAGAAATATGTCCACATAGGACAGTGAACTTGATGAATCTTGTACGTGTCCTGACGGCTCCACAGACCGCCATTCTCCACCTCTCTCCCTCTCCTGAGGCCTCCCTCTTCCCCAAGACACAGTATTGAAATGAGGACAATTAATAACCCTACAGTGGCCTCTAAGTGTTCAAGTGAAAGAAAGAATCACACATCTCTCACTTTAAATCAAAAGCTAGAAATGATTAAGCTTAGTGAAGACATGTCAAAAGCCACGATAGGTTAAAATCTAGGCCTGTTGCACTAAACAGTTAGCCACATTGTGAATGCAAGGGAAAAGTTTTTGAAGGAAATTAAAAGTGCAACTCCAATGAACACATAAATGATAAAAAAGTGAAACAGCCTTACCGCTGATAAGAAGAAAGTTTTAGTGGTCTGGATAGATCAAATGAGCCACAACATTCCCTTAAGCAAAAACCTATGCAGAGCAAGACCCTAACTCTCTTCAATTCTATGAAGGCTGAGAGGGAGGTGAAAAAGCTGCAGAAGAAAAGTTTGAAGCCAGCAGAGGTTGGTTCATGAGATTTAAGGAAAGACTCTATCTCCATCACATAAAAGTGCAAGATGAGGGAATTCCCTGGCAGTCCAGCGGTTAGGACTCTGCACTCCCACTACAGGGGGCCTGGGTTTGTTCCCTGGTCAGGGAACTAAGATTCCAGTAAGATAGATAGATAGATAGATAGATAAATACATTTTAAAAACCAACAAACACAAGTGCAAGATGAAGCAGCAAGTGCTAATGTAGAAGCTATAGCAAGCTATCCAGAAGATCTAACTAAAATAACTAATGAAAGTAGCTGTGCTAAACAACAGATTTTCAGTGTAGACAAAACAGTCTTACTTTAGAAGACTATGCCATCTAGGACTTTCATAGCTAAAGAGGAGAAGTCAACATCTGGCTTCAAAGCTTCAAAGGACAGGCTGACTCTCTTGTTAGGAACTAATGCACCTGGTGACTTTAAGCCAACTGTAAATCAACTATACTTCAATTTTTTAAATTAATTAATTAATTAAAAATAAATTGAAGCCAATGCTCATTTACCATTCTGAAAATCCTAGGGCCCTTAAGACTTATGCTAAATCTACTCTGTCTATGTTCTATAAATGGAACAAGAAAGCCTGGATGATAGCACACCTGTTTACAACGTGGTCTACTGAATATTTTAAGCCCACTGTTGAGACCAATTGCTCAGAAAACAAGATTCCTTTCCAAATAGTACTGCTCAATGACAATACACCTGGTCACTCAAGAACTCTGATGGAGATGTACAATAAGATTAATGTTGTTTTCACACCTGCTAACACAACATCCATTCTACAGCCCACATATCAAGAAATAACTTCAACTTTCAAGTCTTATTATTTAAGATACATTTCATAAGACTAAATCTGCCATAGATAATGATTCCTCTGATGGATCTGGGCAAAGTCAATTGAAAACCTTCTGACTTAGACGCAAGAGGGAGGAGATATGGGGATATATGTATATGTATAGCTGATTCACTTTGTTATAAAGAGGAAACTAACACCATTGTAAAGCAATTATACCCCAATAAAGATGTTAAAAAAAAAAAAACCTCTGGAAAGGATTCACCTTCTGAAAGACATTAAGAACATTTGTGATTCATGGGAAGAGGTCAAAATACTAACAGGAATTTGGAAGAAGTTGATTCCAACTCTCATGGCTGACTTTGAGGGGCTCAAGACTTCAGTGGAGGAAATAACTGCAGATGTGGTAGAAGTAGCAAGAGAACTAGAATTAGAAGTAGAAACCAAAGATGTGACCAAACTGCTGCCATCTCATGATATACCTTGAATAGGTGAAGAGGTGCTTCTTATGAATGAGCAACAAAAGTGGTTTCTTGAGACAGAATCTATTCCTGGTGAAGGCACTGTGAAGACTGTTGAAATGACAACAAAGAATTTAGAATACCACATAAACTTAGTTGATAAAGCAGCAACAAGGTTACAATATGGGTAAAATGCTATGAGACAACACCCCCTGCTACAAAGAAATCGTTCATGGAAGGAAGAGTTCATCGATGGGGCAAACTTCATTGCCGTCTTATTTTAAGACATTGCCACAGCCGCCCCAAACTTCAGCAACCACCACCCAGATCAGTCAGCAGCTATCAATACAGAAGTAAGACCCTCCACCAGCAAAAAGATTACAACTTGCTAAAGGCTCAGATGATGGTTATGATTTTTTAGCAATAAAGAAATTTTCAATTAAGGTATGTACATTGCTTTTTTAATATAATGGTATTGTACACTTAACAGACTACAGTATAAACATAACTTCTATATGCACTGGGAAACAAAAACAGTTCATGTGACTTGCTTTATTGCGATATATGCTTTACTGCAGTGGTCTGGAACCGAACTGACAATATCTTGAAGGTAAGCCAGTATGTACTGTTGGTCTGTTTCTAGGGGTTCTCTTGTATTCACCAATTTCTCTATTCTGGCACTAGAATCACTTTTTTTTTTTAGTATTGTCTATAATTGGTGGTATATAGATCCCATAATGACTTAATTTCACAATCTTTTTCCTGCAACTTCCTCTAGATGCCTATGAAATAAAAGTATTAATATGAAGACTACAGGCACAAAAATATTTACTGTATAATTTTAATAGTAAAAAAGAGAAAGCTCATGAATGCCCATCAAAAAGGGAAAAATTAATTAGGATTTATCTACACCATGGAATATTATGCAACTATTAAAACAAGTAAGTTTGATTTATATGTACTGACCTTGAAAACATATTAAATGAAAAAAGCAAGTTGCATAATATTGTGTGAATATGTCAATATCCTAAATGCTTTACATACATTGACTCATTTACATCCACACAACTATAAGACAGAGACTGTTATTAGTCCCATTATACTGATGTTAAACATTTGCATTAACATAGAAAAATGCATGCAAAAATAATTAGTCGCCTCTGAATTGTTTGAATAGTCAAAATTATCAAGTATTTTTCAAGGAAAGTTTTTTTAAAAACAATAGAATATGAAGGAGAAAAGACAGGTTTGCTCCAGATTGTGAAGAGCCTTATAACATGCCAAGAAGCTTAGCCTTTATCCTATAAGCACTGTGGACCTAGAGGGTTATCAGAAAGATACTACGCATGTTTCTGGATCGGGTCAGTGTTTTATTATTGTTTTTATATTTTTTATTTTTTAATTATTTTTTAAAATATTTATTTGGCTGCATGGAGTCTTTTTTTTTAATTTAATGTATTTATTTTTGGCTCTGTTGGGTCTTCATTTCTGTGCGTGGGCTTTCTCTAGTTGCAGCGAGCGGGTGCCACTCTTCATCGCGGTGCACGGGCCTCTCACTGTCACGGCCTCTCTTGTTGCGGAGCACAGGCTCCAGACGCGCAGGCTCAGTAGTTGTGGCTCACGGGCCTAGTTGCTCCGCGGCATGTGATATCTTGCCAGCCCAGGGCTCGAACCCATGTCCGCTGCATTGGCAGGCAGATTCTCAACCACTGCGCCACCAGGGAAGCCCTGCATGGAGTCTTAGTTGCAGCATGTGGGATCTTTCATTGTGGCACACAGGCTCCAGAGTGCGTGGGCTTAGTTGCCCCGTGGCATGTGGGATCTTAGATCCCTGACCAGGGATCGAACATGCATCCCCTGCATTGGAAGGAGGATTCTTAACCACTGGACCACCAGGGAAGTCCCTGGGGTCAGTATTTTATAATGAGAGCTCTTTCTAAAGACAGTTGGAAGGTGAAGAGAGTGAACAAATTGGTTGCAGGGAGTCAGGTTAGTAGTCTGTTTTAACAATCTAGGGAAGAAACAAAGAAATCTGAACTAGTGGATATACAGAGGTAGAGAAGAGGGAGTAAACTCAAGTAGACATGTCTAAAATAAAAACCTATGGGAGATGGTATCCATATGAGTAGGATAAGAACAAAAGAATGACTGAGATTTCTACCATGAGCGAAATGCATGGAAGATGGGATATCTCCATTAGAGAGAACTGCGAGGGCACTGGTGTCTTTCGGGGAAAGCCAAGTTTTAGTTAAAGGTGACTAGCACACTATGTTGCTCAGGAATACCTCTGGCAAAGCATGGAAAAGAAATGAGAAAATACTGTAAATTAACTCAAATTATTTTTAAATTTCCTGCATGTTATTAGACCTTATAAATATTTAGTAGGGGAAGATATGATATTTATAACAAAAGTAAGATTCAAGGTCTATAGATTTCATTTACCTATACCATCTCAGTTCCCCATTATCAAAAAAAAAAAAAGAATTAATTATAATAGGAGCATGAGGAAAAAAATCTCCAATGCATGTCTCCTTTCCTAAACAGAATGAATGTGGATACATCTTTTTTTAAACAAGGAGGTTCAGGATAGAATTTAGCATACATATAAATATATTTGACTACCTTAGGCACATATCCACATATCCATAGAACATCCACACACACTTGAAAGAGTAAAAATAAGCCAGACTCAGACCTTCCAACTAAAAAGTTAATTAAAAATATAATAAACTTTGATGTTTATAAGCTCAAGCTTTGAGCTAATGTTCTACTTCATTCCAACTTTTTGCACTGCACTCCTCTTGTTTCTCAATGATAATCTTTAAATTCAAAAAGAGGGCCTATATTAAAACCTTGATAAACTTAAGGCTGTTTTATAAAATACAAGAATTTCTAAATACCTTTAAGAGATGTCTTGAAAAAGTTTTAAATCTTATTAAATATTTATTCCCAAAAAGGAAATATATAGATCCTTGGTCTTAGTCTAATATATACTCAATTTCATCTCCTATACTAACTTGTCTATATTTTATATTCTGTATGTGAGAATTCATACCGAGAATGAATGCTCTGAGACGATATGAGAGCCCCAATTACCAAAGATTTAATTTCCTTTGTTATGCTATTTGTACTAATATATCAAATTGGATTAGTACATTTTAGAATATAAACAAAATAGGTTTTCCACAGAAATTTCAAATAACCTGGACGTTCATTAATGAGAATACTATGTTCCCTAAGCTCTCACATATTTAAGATTACACCTAAATAAACTGTAAGTCTGAGTTTCTTGGGCCAATACAATCTTGTGTATAGCAAACAAGACTTAAACACAGTTACTCCACAAATTGATCATCATTATACCCTCTACCAACCTATGCGACAAATTCTTCAGGAGCAACATAAAACCTTTCAGCTTTTCTTGATTCTTATCTGACACTTGAGGTCACTCCAAGGCTCCAGATATGAAAATGTACAGAATGTGCATCGAACGCCTCAAGCAGGGTCAGAGTATGTAGAAATGGTCTTCTGACATGTCATATAATTTCAAGCAATGAAAACAAAGCCCTGTTCTTTTCAATCCGTATCTTAACAGTTTGCTTCCATCTTTGGATGAACTGGACACGTGCACACGCAATTGAGTACTGTAAGTTAAGTTCTCATCTCCATAGTGATGATGTAATTTTATTAACATGGGCTAGAAGTATCTCATATGAGTGTAATAAGTCTGGAATAAGGTGGGCCATACATGTAAATTTAAATGTTCTAGTAGCCACATTAAAAAGATTTTAAAAAGAGATGAAATTAGTTTTTTGTATATTTTATTTAACCTAGTATATCCAAACATCATTTCAATATGGAATATAAAAATTATTGAGGTATTTTACATTTTCTGTACTGTTGTCAAAATCAGTGTTTATTTTACATTTATAGCACACTGCAATTAGGACTAGTCATATTTCAAGTGCTTTATAGCCTCACATGGACAGTGGCTACTCTATTGCACTACATAGGGTAGTCCTATATAATTATTTTCAGAAAAAAGAAAAAACAAGATTAACTCTGAAAATTTTAAATGCCTTCTAAAAATAACTGAAAAGACTGGCTTTGTAGTAAATAAATGCCCATGTGATTGAGTCCCAGAAAATATCTTTAACAATTTCTTACCGTTTGAGCAAGATAAAATATGTAATAGACCAAGTATATAGTCACATCAGAGACTGTAAATGCACAATATTACATAAGTAATATTAGGGAGCACCATAGCCAAAATTATACTAACCAAACATTTTCTAATGAATAATGTGCACCTTGATTGCTTGATGTAACTCTCAATAATAACTATTCACACAGCAAATCAGAATCGGTGAACTGTGAGCAGAAATAACTCCTGGAGTTATAATCACACAACTTATCATCTCTCTACTAAACATACAGTATACACCACAAGATAGCATTTTATAATATGAGAAGGAATTTGCAACCATGAAGAGAAACATAGTTAAGAAAACCTAAGAGTAAAACTAGAGCATCTATTTCAACCCAGTTTCAACTTTGTAATTAGTGCTAAGTGTAAAACGTATTCCTTCCAGCCCTCAACTTCTCTTCTTCACCTAGATATAACTCCTGAAAAATGAACTAACAGACAAGGCAGATTAAGCTCTCATTGCTATGCAAGCACTGATTTTGGTGGCAATTGTTCTTATCCTCATGTTCTTTTCTTAGGTAACAATATTTCCAAGGGTACTGTGGTAGGCAGAATAATGGTACCCCAAAGATGTCTATGTCCTAATCACCGGAATCTGAGAATATGTCACGCTGCATGGCAAGGGAGAATTAAAGTTGTAAATGGAATTACACTGCTAATCAGCTGACCTTAGCCTGGATTTTTTTTTCTTAAAACTGCATGGCTAGAACCACTAAAATAATGAGAGTGTAATTCTTATCTTGTTGATGAACTTAATGGCATGCCTGGCAGGGTTTCACCATTTAGTATGATGTCTGCTGTTGGCTTCTCATGGATACATTTTCACCGTATTAAGGAAGTTTTTATTACTTTGTTAATGAACAAGAAGCAGCAGAATAGCATAGTGGCTAAAAAGCACACTCAGGATTCAAACTGCCTAAATTCGAATACTGGTTCCATTTCTAACTGCATGACCTTGGGAAGATTATGTAATCACTCTGTGCCTCAGTTTCCTCATCTATAAAATGAACATACCAGTAATAGCTACTTCATAAGGATGTGAAGATCAGATAGACCCATGAAAAGTGCTAGTACAGTGCCTGACACATAGTAATCATCATGTCTGTAGGAAGAGTAAGGAAGGAATGTTCTTATGATTTGTTAAATTTATTTAGGGTCTTTCAGGATGAGTATATGTTTTCTCCTTTAATACATTAATATTATTATTTTTATTTATTTATGTATTTATTTATGGCTGCGCTGGGTCTTTGCTGCTGCGCGTGGGCTTTCTCTACTTGCGAGAGGAGGCTACTCTTTGTTGTGATGCGCGGTGGTTTCTCTGGTTGCGGTGTGCGGGCTCTAGGCACACAGGCTTCAGTAGTTGTGGCTCGCGGGCTCTAGAGCACAGGCTCAGTAGTTGTGGCACACGGGATTAGTTGCTCCTTGGCATGTGGGATTTTCCTGGGCCAGAGCTCGAATTGAACCCGTGTCCCCTGCATTGGCAGGCGGATTCTCAACCACTGTACCACCAGGGAAGCCAATTCTTTTTTTTTTTAATAAATTTATCTATTTATTTATTTATTTAATTTTTGGCTGTGCTGGGTCTTCACTGCTACTCACGGGGGCTACTTTTTGTTGCAATGTGCGGGGCTTCTCATTGCAGTGGCTTCTCTTGTTGTGCAGCACAGGCTCTAGACATGCGGGCTTCAGTAGTTGTGGCATGCGGGCTCTAGAGCGCAGGCTCAGTAGTTGTGGCACACATGCTTAGTTGCTCTGCAGCATGTGTGATCTTCCCGGACCAGGGCTCGAACCTGCGTCCCCAGCATTGTCAGGCAGATTCTTAACCACTGTGCCACCAGAGAAACCCTAATTAATTCTTGATGAGAACCGTCTTTACACTCCTGAAGGTAAACTTGTCTACGTATGGGGTATATTTTAATGTAATCCTGGATTGCTATTTGTAATTTAGGGTTTTGCATCCATATTCATATGTAAAATCAGTCACCAGTTTTCTGGTCTCTTCAGTTTTGGTATCAGGGTTATGTAAATGAAGAGTTTTCTGCCTTTTTTTAATCTCCAGAATAAATCAACTAACATAGAAAGTGTTTGTTACTTGAATATTTGAAAGAACAAACATGTAAAATCATCTAGGACTAGCACTTTTTCGGAGTAAATCCTTAAAACTTCCAGTGTCTACTATGGTTACTGATCTATCAATACTGTCAACCTCATCTTGGATCAATTTTGTAATTTACATTTTTCCTAGGAAATCAACTATTTCCATTTAGGTTTTCTAATTTATTGAAAAAATTGCACATATTTTTATATTTATTACTATCTTCTGTATTTATAGTTCTGTTACCATTTTCGTTCCTAATGTGCTATATTATTCTTCTTTCCTCGGTTTGCCTAGGTGGGTCTATTTTATTGTCATATTCAAAGATTCAATTAGCTTTATTTTTATCAAACATCTACTGAATGTGTTACTTATTCATGTATTTGTTTGTTTACTTTCTAATTACTTTCTGTTCTTAACTATAAGAATTCAATCATCTATTTATTATATTATATCCTTTTTTTCTAGCTCTTTGAGTTGAATGCTTAACTCATTTAATTTTATTCTTTCTTATTTAAAAGCGGGACTTCCCTGGCAGTCCAGTGGCTAAGACTCCGTGCTTACACCACAGGGGGCTCGGGTCCAATCCCTGGTTGAGGAAGTAAGATATCACATGCTGTGCCACGGCCAAAAAATAAATAAATATATATTTTTTTAAAGAGCATTACAGGTTATGACATTTCTACTGACTGTAGGTTTGTCCACATCACTTAGGTTTTGACAAGTCATATTTTCATATCAATTGCTACATATACAGTCTGTAATTCAGCTGTGATTTCCCTTTTACCCTGAAAGTTGTACTCATTTTAAAATTTGTTAAGTGTTTAGATTCATTTTCTCTTAATGATATATTTCCAGTTTTACTGGGTGGGCCAAAAGGTTCATTCTGTTTTTTCTGTAAGATGGCTCTAGTAATACTTAGTTGTCTTTAACTTCATTCGAAACAATTTTGTTAGATTGTATGTGACAGCTGTCATATCAGCATGCATGTAAAAAAACCCATCAAAATTGGTGAATTTTTGCAGACATTTTAATATTGAAGATGGAAGAAAAAGGCAACATTTTCGGCATATTATGTTTCATTATTTCAAGAAGGGTAAAAACGCAACTGAAACACACAAAAAGATTTGTGCAGTGTAAGAAGGCGCTGTGACAGAACGAACATGTCAAAAGTGATTTGTGAAGTTTTGTGCTGGAGATTTCTTGCTGGACGATGCTCCATGGTCAGGTAGATCAGTTGAAGTTGATAGCGATCAAATCGAAACAATAGTTGAAGACAATCAACGTTATACCACGCGGGAGATAGCTGACATACTCAAAATATACAAAGCAAGTCTTGACAATCATTTGCACCAGCTTGGTTATGTGAATCACCTTGATGTTATGGGTTCCACACAAATTAAGCGAAAAAAACCTTTTTAACCATATTTCCGCATGCAATTCTCTACTTAAACATAATGAAAACGTTCCATTTTTAAAACAAATTGTGACAGGCAACGAAAAGTGGATACTGTACAATAATGTGGAATAGAAGAGAGCATGGAGCAAGCGAAATGTGAACCACCACCAACCACACCAAAGGCCGGTCTTCATCCAAAGAAGGTGATGTTGTGTATATGGTGGGATTGGAAGGGACTCCTCTGTTATGAGCTCCCTCCAGAAAAACAAACTATTAATTCCAACAAGTACTGCTCCCAATCAGACCAACTGAAAGCGACATTAGATGAAAAGCATCCAGAATTAGTCAATAGAAAATTCATAATCTTCCATCAGGATAACATAAGACTGCCTGTTTCTTTGATGACCAGGCAAACACTGTTACAGCTTGGCTGGGAAGTTCTGATTCATCTGCCGTATTCACCAGACATTGCACCTTCAGATTTCCATTTATTTCAGTCTTTACAAAATTCTCTGAATGGAGAAAATTTCAATTCCCTGGAAGACTGTAAAAGGCACCTGGAACAGTCCTTTGCTCAAGAAGATAAAAAATGTTGGGAAGATGGAATTATGAAGTTGCCTGAAAAATGGCAGAAGGTAGTGGAATAAAAGAGTGAATACGTTGTTCAATAAAGTTCTTGGTGAAAATGAAAAATGTGTCTTTTATTTTTACTTAAAAAACCAAAGGCACTTTTTGGCCCACCCAATACCACATTATACTCACAGCATAATTATTCAACTTCAAATAATTTATTTAGATTTTCTTTGAAAACTAGTATGTAGTTTTATGTTACATAAGCAGTAAGTGTATTCTCTGTTTCTAAAGGTGAGATGTATATTTTTCAAGCTTATTAACTGCATAATTCATACCATCTATAAGCCTAGTTTCTCTACTTCATCATCAAATTCTGAGAAGTGTTACCATGCATAGTAAGTATATCTCTGTGATTGAACTGTCATCAAACTTTCTTTGAATTTCTAAATTTGCTTGTTTTGTTATATTCTTCAGTTGAGCAAAAGAATGATACATCTTTATAAATTATGTATTACCAAAAAATTGGTTTAATTCCATATAATGGTCTCTATCTTAAAATATATTTTGTCTGTAATTAATATTGCCAGCTCAGCTTTCTCTTTGTTTATATATAACTGGTATAGTTTTGACTATCCATTTATTTTCTTTCTATTTCTATCATTTTATCTTGGCTATATCTCTTGAAAACAGCATAGCCACGGTTGGCTTTTTTTTGTTTTATAATCTAAGAAGCTTTGTCCTTTAATTTTTTTATGAATTTTATTTATTTTTTTATACAGCAGCTTCTTATTAGTTATCCATTTTATACATATTAGTGTATATATGTCAATCCCAATCTCCCAATTCATCCCACAACCACACCCCCGCCACTTTCCCCCCTTGGTGTCCATATGTTTGTTCTCTACATCTGTGTCTCTATTACATTTGGTATTATTCCTATGACTAAATTTTATTATCCTGTTCTTTTTTCCTCTTTTCTTTTTTCTGTTTTCATGTTCAAGCTTTCTTCATTTCTTTATTTTTCTCTAGTTAGTCTTCCTTATCATTTTATTTCTATTATATTAGTCCTCTACTTCTTTGCAAATACATTAAACTGTAATTTCTTACTGGTGTCAAGAATTAAATTGTAACCATGTCCATCCTTAACAAAGTATAATTTGCATCTTTCTTTTCTCATCTTCACTCCAAAGCCTTGATGAAATAATGCGGAATTTTAATGCTATATTACTATTTCCTCTTTATGACTTTTATTTCAGAAACATTTCCTAATAATTGTGTTATATTTTACAACCATATTATCAACAGTGATTTAGGTTTTACTAGTTTCCTACTCAACGTGGTTTCTTATTTAACAAGATTATATGTAATATGGTTAATATCTTTTGCTGCCTTGAGGTAACCAACAGTCACAAGGACTACAACAAGGATAGCCATGTTCATGAAAGGCATAGGTACTGGCATGAGATTCTTCCACCTCAGATCTGCAAGGAGTCTTTAACTTTAAGAGATAAGAAAGAAGGACTGAGAGTGTAAAACAAAGAATGTTGCTCACCAACCAGTTCTATAAGGAATAAATCATTAGCCACTGTAGTTGCTGACCAACATGCACCCTGAGAGGAATTCGGGATAAAAAACAGGATAAGGCATTCTGTGCTTTGAAAAAACAAGCCCCTTAGAAAGTTGATGTATATCTCAGGAAGAAGTTTAATGAACCCAGATTCTTGCATCTTCCCATACACAGAAGAGCACTAAAATCATTAACTTGAGATATCTATTCTTTGTAACTAGCAGTAATCTTTTACCAAGATGTATGCTTGACTGCACGTAGTCCCTAGCCAAATCATATATATATTCGCTTCTCTCCTATCTCTTTAGAGCAACTTTCTCAGAGCTACTGAGAGGCTGTCTCCTGGACTATAGTCCTCTTCCCTGAATACAACTTAAATTCACAACTGTTGTGTTGTTCATTTTTCTTTAAGTCAACAGGAGTATAACATGGTCACATTTGGGGGAATGTAGTCTTTGTGTAGAGAGGCTGTCTGTTCTCCTCCCCTCCTCCAAGTGAAGGGGAAAAACACTTAACTGATTTCCCTTCCCAAAGCCCAGGGAAGTGGGGGGTACCAAGAAAAAAGTTGGGGAGTGTCTGTAAGAAGGAATAACTGACAAGTTCTATCCAGGATTAAACATTCTCTTTGCTGACCTACCCCAGACCTTCTGGAGTTGAGGTAGAGTGGGAGTAGAGGAAGAAGATGGGGAAACATTGGTCTGGAATGGCAAACAGTTCCTGGTCAGAAAGCATATTTTCTAGAAGTATGGAATACAGATTCTGTTCAGACCCAGGGGAGCCTAAATTGGGGTAGCAATTGGTAGATGCAATTGGGAGCCACAGGCAGACCATCAATCAATGCAGCAGTAGGTAAAAAGGCACTAGAGGAATATAGCCTGAGGCTTCCTGCTAGGTGTGGCAGCATCCACCTGTGGGAAGCTGTGGACAAACCAGTTTAGGAATAATGACAAGGAGAAAAGGGTCAAAAACTTTGCCATGGGCTGTCACATTGTATAAGAAGACATCTTTTGGCCCTTTGCCCTCCTCCTAGAAAAGTGAAGAGGGGATTCAGGGGCAGAGGGAACAGGAAGGTGAGGGAAGAGGTATGAGTGCTGTCTACATATTCCTCTTCACACAATACAAAGGGAGAAAGCTTTGAATGAAACATGAGAATGAAGCTTTCAAACGGACGGGACCGACAAAACTGAAGACCTAAACTACCATATATCAAGACTTAATGTAAAACAGTACAGTTCAGGCAGTGAGGTGTTGACATAAATAGATCAATGGAACAGAACAGAGCCCAGAAATAGACTCCAATCTATATGACCCCTTGACTTATGACAAAGGTGATACAGAAGTACAATGAGGCAATTATGGTCTTCTTATTAAATAATGCTGAGTCAATTTGATATCTATATTAAAAACATGAATCTCAACCTCCACCTTAAGTTATATATAAAAATAAATTCTAGATTAATTATAGATATAAATATGAAAAATAAAGGAATAAAACTACTAGCGAAAATACAATATATCCATGACCTTCAAATAAAAATTTCCATGAAAGAAGCAGACAAAAATCACCATAAAGGAAAATACTTGACCAACTGGACTACATTAAAAAAACTGTTTTTCATCAATGGACACCATTAACACAATAAAAAGACAAAACAACAGAGTGAGAGAAGATAATTGTGTGTATTTGCTATCTATTTTCTGAAATGCCTGTTCAATATTTGTCCACTTTGTATTAGTTTGTGTGCCATTAAAAAATTTTTTTAATTGATTTTTAGGAGTTCTTTATGTGTTTGGTTACAAGACCCTTGTCAGACATACACACACACAGAGAGAACTGCTCAACTTCATTAGTCATCAAGAAAAACACAAATTAATACCGCAACGAGATACCACTACATCCACCAGAATGACTAAAATGAAAACCAAGTGTTAGCAAGGATGTGAAGCAACTAGAATTCTCATATGCTGCTAGCAGAAACACAGCATAACTTTTCAAAGACTGAAAAGTTATTTAACAGTATTCATTTAAAAATTAAATACATAAAAATTATGTATTTAATTAAATAATTAAAAAATTCACATATGCACACCCTATGACTAGCAGTTCAAGAATTCTTACCTACATTTACCAAAAGATATGTACAAGCATATACTATTCATAATAGTAAAAAACTATCCATCAATTGTAGAAAGAATAAACTGTAGTATATTCACAAAGTACAGTAGAATATTACACAGCAATGAAAAGGAATAAATTATTCTCCACAAATGAATGAGTTTTACAAACATAAAACTGAGCAAAAAAAGTCATATATAGAAGAATCATATGGTATGTTCCATCTGAATAAGTTCAAACTGAGGAAAGCTAATCTGCTGTGTTAGAAATCAAGACAATAATTACCCTTAGAGGGTATAGTAAGTAGAACACAACACAACTGGGGTTTCTGGAGTGTTAGTAAAATTTTATTTCTTCATTTTTCAGTCTAAAAGGAGAAAAAGTCAAATTGATATTGGCCTTCTTGCCTGTAACAGTGGATGCTAAAAGACAGTGGAGCAGTGTAGTCAGAGTTCCACAGGAAAAATATTCTGACAGTATTGTATGCATTCAATTTATAGATGTGTAGCTATTTTTTATGGTACTGTGATATCCTCACTTGTAATAAGAAATATATATATTTGGCCTTTGTCCAGTTTCTGGCACAGAGCTCCTAAAACCCTAGGAATTTCCTAAGAGATAAGAGCAATAAAGGTATCTTTTGTCATATTAATGAGGTGACTTTTGGACTGCACCTAAGGATAGGGGTTGGTTGCCAGGAGACCCAACCGAGTGATTAGAGGGTTAGAACTTTGAGTCCCACCTCTGTGACCTCAGAGAAGGGGAGGGGGGCTGGAGGAACCAATCTCTAATGGCCAGTGATTTAATCAATCATGCTCATGTAACAGATGTGACATAATATAATTCATTGTATTTTACAATTATGTATGTACTTCTCTGTGGGTTTATTTAAACAAAATGAGCAAGAGTAAGTCTTAATAGCTGGAATGTGACTATTTTAATAAAAGAAAGTAAAAACGTCTAGAATTAGAGTTAGATGTCATTAAAGAGCATGCTATTCATTCACCAGGCAAGAGAATTTCTACAGAACACAGTGGTAACAGAAACTGAAAAAAAAAAAATTGTTTTGTAAGATTTATACCTCATGACATAAGAATTTTCAATTAGTTCAGTTATATCAATTAATCTTTCCTTTACTTGAGATATTTATTCTGATCCACCTTTACTTGAGGTATTTATTCTGATTCAACTTCATTTGGCCAGAGAACTTCCTTGAGGAATTTTGTCTGAGAAGTCTATCTTGGTACCTTTTTTGGGTTCCTGGACCTAATTCCAATGTGTGTAGGGGCCGGGGTCGGGGAGGGCTCCCACACAATACCAAACAATTCTCAGACACCAGCATGGTGTCTGAGAATTCAACTTAATTCAACTCAGTTCTGACACTATCTACCCAGAGATAGCATCATATTCTGCAGGTAAAGGGCTCTCTGTCCAACAAGACTGCCCTCCACTTCAGATGTCAATCTCAAGCCCAGGTTGTTACTTGTGCTTCTGACCAACCAGCTACAAACTGGAGATTCCAATGACCCCCTCCAACTCAGGAGGCCAATCACAAGTCTAGGTTGTCACCTATACTTCTGAGCAGCTGGTTATAAATCAGAGGTTCCTACAACCCCCTCCTTGGCTTCAATTAATTTGCTAGAACAGTTCACAGAATTCAGAACTCATTGCTAGATTACTGGTTTATTATAAGAGGATATAGCTCAGAAACAGCCAGCTATAGAGATACATAGGGCAAGGTAAGGGAAAAGGGCACAGAACTTCCATGCTCTCTCTAGGTGCACAACTCTCCCCCAATCGCCCATATTCACCAACCTGGAAGCTCTCTAAACCAGCGGTCCCCAACCTTTTTGGCACCAGGGACCGGTTTCATGGAAGGCAATTTTTCCACAGGCGGGGCTGGGGGGATGGTTCAGGCGGTAATGTGAGCAATGGGGAGCAATGGGCGATGGGGAGCGGCAGATGAAGCTTCTCTTGCTAGCTCACTGCTCACCTCCTGCTGTGCGGCCCACGGTCCTCGGCCTGGGGGTTGGGGACCCCTGCTCTAAACCCAGTCTTTTGGGAGTTCTTATGAAGGCTTAATTATATAAGCATGATTGATTAAATCAATGACCATTAGAGATTGGTTCCTCCAGTCCCTCTCCCCTTCTCTGAGGTCACAGAGGTGGGACTCAAAGTTCTAACCCTCTAATCACTCGGTTGGGTCTCCTGGCAACCAACCCCTATCCTTAGGTGCAGTCCAAAAGTCACCTCATTAATATGACAAAAGATACCTTTATTGCTCTTATCTCTTAGGAAATTCCTAGGGTTTTAGGAGCTCTGTGCCAGAAACTGGACAAAGGCCAAATATATATATTTCTTATTACAAGTGAGGATATCACAGTACCATAAAAAATAGCTACACATCTATAAATTGAATGCATACAATACTGTCAGAATATTTTTCCTGTGGAACTCTGACTACACTGCTCCACTGTCTTTTAGCATCCACTGTTACAGACAAGAAGACAAATATCAATTTGATTTTTTCTCCATTTAGACTGAAAAGACAGTACCTGCTTTTTCAGTCTAAAATCTTATAAAGTGTCTCTTTGTGCATAGGATTCAGAAATTCCACTGGGATATATCTAAGTGTAGTTTTTTTCTCTCAATAGTTTTGGTTAACACTGAAAATTTAATAAACAGAAACCTCAATTTAAACAGACAGGAGGCCAGAAGAGGGCGCTCTCATGCTCTATGATGATAGCACAGCCCAAAAGGAAGAAGAAACACTTTCCCTTCTTGCCTGGCAAGAGCTCAGCCAATGAAAAGCCACTATATATCCAAATTTCAATTCCTCCAATAGACTATTTGTTCACTATACCCCTCCCAACTTCCTTTTCCCCTCTTTGAAAGAGTTCTCCTCTCCTAGCTATATAGGACTCTTGCATGTGTAGCTCACCATGGTTGCAAACCCGAAACTGCAATACTTTGTTGATCCCAAATAAACCCATTTTGCTAGAGAAATAACTAGCAGTTTATTAGTTTCAGGTCAACAGCACTTTCTCTGCACTTTCAATGAAAGATTCAAATTTGTCTTCATTTCAGGGAAATGTTACTTTATTTTGTTTTTATTATTGTTTCCTCTATCTATTGATACTTATTTTCCCTTTCTAGAACATCTATGGCTAGAATGTTAGATCCCCAGATATATCACATACATCTTTTTCTCTCTCATTTCTCTTTCTTTGTATTTTTTCCTTGCATCCTGAAATAATTATTTTAATTGTATTTTAAATCACTGGTTTATTTTTCAAAAATGTCCATTCATTGTCTCTGATTTATTTTTATAAACTCTTTCTTGTCTCTAACACATCTTAAATCTCCTAGTAACCTGAAAGTTCTATCCTCTTGCTGTAACCTTTGTTTTACATGTATGACTTCAAAATAAACCAAATTCTCTATCATCTAACTCAAATTTTTAATACAT
The DNA here is from genome assembly GCF_011762595.2 of Tursiops truncatus. NCBI lineage: Eukaryota > Metazoa > Chordata > Mammalia > Artiodactyla > Delphinidae > Tursiops > Tursiops truncatus. The sequence goes on along the minus strand of NC_047044.1, from coordinate 21,467,929 downwards.
AAAACATATCAATAATTCTAGGTTTTTATAAATATATGATTCCTATTTTTGTCTTTCTTTTTTATCCCTACAAAAGAGTTGGAAATATTTTATAATCCAAAGAAGAAATACCCCAATTATGTTAAGTGACTCAAGGGACAGAGTTAATTTTGTATGAATAGATTAAATTTGCTTGATTGCTCTTCTTTAGTGAAGACTATGTTAATGACAAGCTTAAAATTAATAGTTTTATTGCTTTTGACAAAGACACATGGGAAAAACCTTTTCAGAAGCTAATTAAACATACTCTTAATCAGCCACAGATATACACTCTAGTCCAAGTTCCCCACAACTAAAATAAATGAAAAACATCTGATAAAAATTCAAGAATTAGTATAATGAAAATTAAAGAGCACAAGAGTAACTAAATAATATGCTCCTCCTTTCATTCCTTTTTGATTCCAAAACAATCTGCACCAATAGAGTGTTATATTTTCACTCTAAATTTTAGTTCTCCATGACATGACAATGACCAAATATTCGGACTCCGTAGCCATTCTCTACCTCTATATTTTCCAGCTCCAGAAACTATTCTGGTGTGGAACTGAACTGAGTTTTTTTCTACCCTGACCATTTGAAGCCCTGGAAATTATCAAAATATAGAAAACTACTCTGTTGGCTTGGTTTTCTGTGGCAGAAATACAGTACTGAAAATAATTTGAGAAAAGTCCTAGCCATAACATGTTCAGGCCACAGTCAGAGAACCAGACTGCTTCTGATGCTCTACCTGTGTAAGCACCAGAAACAGCTGCCCCTTCCCTGCTCAGACACCACTTCAGCTCTTAGCAACCTCTGTCCCTCACACCTGAGCTCTCCCTTCAGCAAGCAGCAGCCCTCATCCTGGTATGGAGCTGCGTTATGAATGAAGTGGGGTCAGTGCGGTCACTTGGCTCAGGCGGGGGTGCAAGCCAAGGCAGTTAGGGGAAACCAGCCAGCCACCTGTGCAGTTTCAATCCATCCTCTATGCCCTGTATCAGGAGTAAGCAAGCATGTAAGCACTACTCACGAGCAGAGTCCAGGCTTCCCACAGCCCTCCTATTATCCCACCAGGACTATCTTTCTCAAGCTATTCCAAAAAATTGCAGAGGATGAAACACTCCCAAATTCGTTCTATGAGGCCACCATTACCCTTCATACCAAAACCAGACAAAGACACTATAAAAAAAAAAAAATTACAGGCCAGGACTTCACTGGTGGCGCAGTGGTTGGGAGTCCGCCTGCCGGTGCGGGGGACGCGGGTTCGTGCCCCGGTCCGGGAGGGTCCCGCGTGCCGCGGAGCGGCTGGGCCCGTGGGGCGTGGCCGCTGGGCCTGCGCGTCCGGAGCCTGTGCTCCGCAGTGGGAGAGGCCACGGCAGTGACAGGCCCGCGTACCGTAAAAAAAAAAAAAAAAAAAAAAATACAGGCCAATATCTCTGATGAATACAGATGCAAAAAATTCTCAACAAAATATCAGCAAACTGAATTCAACAATATATAAAAAGGACCATACACCATGATCAAGTGAGATTTATTGCAGAGATCCAAGGATGGTTCAATATTCACAAATCAATGTGATACACCATATTAACAAGAGAAACAATAAAAATCACATGATCATCTCAATAGATGCAGAAAAAGCATTTGACAAAATCCAACATCTATTCATGATAAAAAAAACTCTCATCAAAGCTGGTATAGAGGGCTTCCCTGGTGGCGTCCCCGCGTACCGCAAAAAAAAAAAGCTGGTATAGAGAGAACACATCTCAACATAATAAAGGCCATTATGACAAACCCACAGCTAACATCATGCTCAACAGTAAAAAGCTAAAAGCCTTTCCTCTAAATTCAGAAACAAGACAAGGACGCCCACTTTTTTTTTTTTTTTTTGCGGTACGCGGGCTTCTCACTGCTGTGGCCTCTCCCATTGCGGAGCACAGGCTCCGGACGCGCAGGCTCAGTGGCCATGGCTCACGGGCCTAGCCGCTCCGCGGCATGCGGGATCTTCCCGGACCGGGTCAAGAACCCACGTCCCCTGCATCGGCAGGCGGACTCTCAACCACTGCGCCACCAGTGAGGCCCTTTTTTTTTTTTTAATTAATTAATTTCTTATGGCCGCATTGGGTCTTTGTTGCTGCATGCGAGCTTTCTCTAGTTGCAGTGAGCAGGGGCTACTTTTTGTTGCAGTGTGTGGGCTTCTCATTGCGGTGGCTTCTCTTTGTTGTGGAGCATGGGCTCTAGGAGTGCAGCCTTCAGTAGTTGTGGCACGCAGGCTCAGTATTTGTGGCTCGTGGGCTCTAGAGTGCAGGCTCAGTAGTTGTGGTGCACGGCCTTAGCTGCTCCACAGCATGTGGGATCTTCCTGGAGCAGGGCTTGAACCCATGTCCCCTGCATTGGCAGGCAGCTTCTTAACCACTGCACCACCAGGGAAGTCCCCAAGGATGCCCACTCTTGCCACTTCTATTTAACATAGTATTGGAAGTCCTAGCCACAGCAATCAGACAAGAAAAGAAATAAAAGGCATCCAAATTGGAAAGGAAGATGTAAAACTGTCAGTATTTGCAGATAACACGATAGTCTATATAGAAAACCCTAAACTCTCCACAAAAAAACTACTAGAAAAAATAAATGAATTCAGTAAAGTATCAGGATACAAGATTAATATACATAAATCTGTTGCTTTTCTATAAACTAATAACGAACTATCAGAAAGAGAAAGCAAGAAAACAATCCCAGTTAAAATTACATCAAAAAAAAAAAACCCTAGGAATAAACTTAACCAGGGAAGTGAAAGACCTATACTCTGAAAACTATAAAACACTATGAAATAAATTAAAGATTATTCAAAGAAATGGAAAGATATCCCATGCTCTTGGATTGGAAGAATATTATTAAAATACCATCCAAAGCGATCTACAGATTTAATGCAATCCCTGTCAAAATACCCACAACATTTTTCACAGAACTAGAAAAAACAATCCTAAAATGTATATGGAACCACACAACTGATTTTATTTGATTTCAATTAAATCCTAAAATTTATTTGCCAAAGCAATCTTGAGAAAAAACAAAGCTGGAGGTATCACACTCCCAGACTTCAGACTATACCACAAAGCTATAATAATCAAAACAGCATAGTACTGGCACAAAAACAGATACATAGATCAATGGAACAGAACAAAGAGTTCAAAAATAAACCCAGACACCTGTGATCAATTAATCTACAACAAATGAGGCAGGAATACACAATGGAGAAAAAACAGTCTCTTCAATAAGTGGTGCTGGGAAAATGACAGCTACATGTAAAAGAATGAAATTAGAACATTTTCTCACATCATATACAAAAATAAACCCTAAATCAATTAAAGACCTAACTCTAAGACTTGAAACTGTAACACTCCTGGAAGAAAAAGGCAAAACACTCTTTGACATAAATCTTAGCAATATTTTTTGGATCTGTCTAAGGCAAAAGAAACAAAAGCAAAAATAAGCAAATGGGACCTAATTAAACTTCAAAGCTCTTGCACAGCAAAGAAAACCATTGACAAAATGAAGACAGATGGGCGAATATTTTGGATATATTTATAAACAACAGGAATTTATTCTTACAGTTCTGGAGGCTGGGAAGTCCAACAGCAAGGTGCCTGCAGATTTGGTGTCTGATAAGGGGTTATATCCAAAATATATAAACAACTCAAATCCTAACCCTAACCCCAACCTATCAAAAAAAAAAGTTTAAAAACTAGGCAGGACTGTGAGTGTGTACATGTATGAGCACATGGGTATAAATGAGTGTGTGAATATGTGTGTTTTGTGCAGGTCTGTGACTGTGTATGTGTATGAGCGTGAGATTTGCAGGATAAGAATGTGAGTCTGTGTGAGTCTGTGTGTGTCTGTGTGTGAGTGTGCATCTGATCTGTGTATGAGCATGTGTTCTGTAAGATCCACCTTCAACACCATAGTCAGAGACTAAATTCTAACCTGGACAGCAGCCTCCTCTTTATCATGTAGCTGACTGTCCCTCTCCCTACTCTCTAAATTTACTAGTGGATTTAAGTTTCATGAAAGCATTCTGAGAATAAAAAGCCCAGCCTGAGTTGCAGGAAGACCCACGGTGAAAAAGATGGGTCCAAGAGGCACTATCTAACACCCTCTCCCCCTGCTCATGGTTGGGGCCAAGAAGGTGGACATGGCCTGGGACTCAGGTCCAGCTCACCTCCACCAACCACTCTGCCCCTCTGCCTCGCAGTCCTCTCTTCATTGGAATCCCCACTGCTGCCAGTTTTTTTATTTTTTTATTTTTTATAAATTTATTTATTTATTTATTTACTTTTGGCTGCATTGGGTCTTCGTTAGTGTGCATGGGCTTTCTTTAGTTGTGGCGAGTGGGGGCTACTCTTTGTTGAGGTATTCAGTCTTCTCACTGCGGTGGATTCTCTTGTTGCAGAGCACGGATTCCAGGTGCTCAGGCTCAGTAGTTGTGGTGCACAGGCTTAGTTGCTCCACGGCATGTGGGATCTTCCTAGACCAGGGCTCAAACCCATGTCCACTGCTTTGGCAGGCAGATTCTCAACCACTGTACCACCAGGGAAGCCCTGCTGCCAGGTTTAAAGTTCACAAGGGCACCTAGATGAGAGTGGTAACAGGTTCACGGACTGGCATTTCAGGACCATGCTCTTTGACCCTTCTTCCTAAATAAACCCATTCACCAAGTCCCATCAACCCCTCTGCCTTCTGTTCTCTACCTCAATATGCACCTCCCAAGACTTACTGAGTTATTGACCACCAGGGCTGGACACTGGAGAATCCATGCAAACTACCTAAAACAAAATCTAGCATACAGTAGACACTGTATAAGTGCTTGCTATTTGCTACAGACTGAATAAATAATGTGTGTCCCCCCAAATTCATATACTGAAACCTAATCTCCAATGTGAGGGTATTTGGAGGTGGGGCCTTTGGGAGTTGATTAGATCACAAGGGTGGAGCCCTCATGAATGGGATTAGTGCCCCCAGAAAGCTCCCTCACCCTTTCTGTCTGTGTGAGAACACAGGGAGAAAAGGCTGTCAATGGACCAGGAAGGGGTCCTCACCAGACACCAAATATGCAGGCACATTGACCTTGGATTTCCTAGCCTCCAGAACTGTGAGAATAAATTTCTGTTGTTTACAGACTATCCCACACCCCCACCAAAATGGGCAAAAGACCTGAACAAACATTCTTCCCAAGAAGATAAACAGATAGCTAACAGGCACATGAGAAAATTCTCAACATCATTAGTCATCAAAGAAATGCAAATCAAAACCACAATGAGACATCACCTCATACCTGTCAAAGTGGCTATCATCAAAAAGTCTATAAATAACCAATGTTGGCGAGGATGTGGAAAAAAGGGAACCCTAGTACACTGTTAGTGGGACTATAAGTTGGTGCAGCCACTATGGAAAACAGTGTGGAAGTTCCTCAAGAAACTAAAAATAGAACTACCATATGATCCAGCAATTCCACTGCTGGGTATATATCCAAAGAAAATGAAAACACTAATTTGAAAAGATACATGCACCCCAATTGTCACAGCAACATTATTTACAACAGCCAAGATGTAGAAGCAACCCAAGTGTCCAACAGATGAATGGATAAATAAGAGGTGGTATATACATATAATGGAAAATTATTCAACCATAGAAAAGAATGAAATTCTGCCATTTGCAATAACATGGATAGACCTAGAGGGTATTATGTTTAGTGAAATAGAGAAAGACAAACACTCTATGTTATCAATCACATGTGGAATCTAAAAACTAAAACAAATGAATTATATAACAGAACAGAAACAGAGTCATAGATATAGAGAACAAGAACAAACTAGTGGTTACCAGTGAGGAGAAGGAAGTGAGTAGGGGAAAGATAGGGTAAGGGATTAAGAGTTACAAACTACTATGTATAAAATAAATAAGCAACAAGGATATATTGTACAACACAGGGAAATATAGCCATTGTTTTCTAATACTTTAAATGGAGTATAATCTATAAAAATATTGAATCACTATGTTGTACAACTGAAACTAATATAATACTATAAATCAACTATACTTCAATTTAAAAATTTTTTTAAGTGTATGTTCATAGCCCTGTTGGTTGCCAACAGTGAATCACTATTGCAAATAAAATAAATATAAATACATTTATGTGCATAATATACTTTATACAAATCTTATGAATAGTGTTTCAAGGAATAACAGGTTTTGGAAGCAAAATAAGTCCTTACTTTGGCAATGTGACATGTGGTTCTTTGTGGTACTGTTATCTTTCCTAGGAGATCTGAATGTTATATAATTAGAAAAGCCCAGTAACTATTCACTGGTATTTTCTTGTGTTTGAATATTCACTGGAGGTTATGGCTCTTTATAAACACTACTAAACTTAATATTTTTCATATATTAAACAAATTTTTAAGATATTCATAATAATAAATATAGCATATAAAGACTGCTGGAAATATTTTAAGAACAACTTACGATTTCAGAAATTCTCAAGAATTCCTAAGAACTACAATTTCTCATTCCTGAATCCCAAAGATTAATATTCAGGGGGAATCTGGAAACACTACTTGGCTTAAAAAGTTGACTAAGAGAGTTTCCCTTTCTCTTTTAGATTTCAGAACTTAGAAAAGGGACACAAACATAGAAATAAAAAAAAAAAAAGTGTTACAGGTATTATGACAAAATTCTATTTCAGGTTCAGTGAAGACGCAAAGGCAAATGATACAGACCAAATCAGCCTACAAAAGTCTGGAGGAAGCCTCATAATAAAAGAAGATGAGCATTTGAGTTGTGTCATGAAGACAAAAAAAACGATTTTCCAGGTAGAGTAGAGGGAGGTATAAGGTTGGTGACAGATTATACAAACAGAAGGAAGACTTTGTGCAAAGGCCAGGGTCATGAACCATCATGGGATCTTCAGCAAAAATGTAATAAGTTTAGTGAAGAAGGCGGGGAGTTTGATAAGAGATGGTTGGGAGGAACAACAGGGATTTAACTTATGAAGAGTCTCTTAAAGAAAGGGAAAGTCTGTCAAGAATCTTAAGTAGTCAACTGACATGATCAAATTTATATTTTAGAAACATCTCTCTGGAGGACACTTGGAGAATGGTTTAAAAGTGTGTGAGACTAGAGATTAGAGCGATCAGACTACCACAACAGTTAGGCACATTCCCTGAACAATGCAACTCTACCTATTATTAAAGACCCACCCATACATATCTGACCAACGTAAAGTGAAAACCTGTAAAAGGAATTGGAAACGTAAGTTGAGTATTAAGTTATAAACAGTAAAATAATAATAAAATTTTAAAAGAGAGAATGCGGCTATTGATTGTACCAAGAACTGAGGAATATAATAAACTCAACTCTGTGATGAGGCACCCCCCACCCCCAAAAAAAAGATAGTTATATCTTTCCTATTCTTTTCATATAACAACTTAAAATAAAAGAAGAAAAATTCCTTTGGAGAGTAAATCAAATTTTTAAGAAGGGCAATTTCTTTAAAAAAAGGATATCTAGTTACCCTGTCACTGATCCTCCTAAAGAATCTGTAGACACCTTATTCATTTTCTAAAGAGTCTTGTTACTCTCCTGATCCAGGTTAACATACAATTAAACATATAGAATCGATATAATTATTTTTAGTTGTCTATAAGTAGCGAATTGTTTTCATTGCTATTTTTCTCTCAGATTATATAGGGAAAGCTATTTATTAGAGGAACATCTATGAATCATAATCAGGCTAAAAGCTTTTATGTCTCCCTCCCCCATCATCCCATTCTGTTCATAGTATTATACAGATTTTGTAAACAATTAAATCTGTTCACATGCAAACAATTTTAATCATGAACAACAATAAAGCAGTTTACACACTTCTTTTATGTTCTTCATGATCTACCCACGCTCCTTTTAAAAGCATATTAATACATCCTATTACGTATTCTAAAGCTGTTAAACATAAGCGAATGTTCTTTTCAAAATTCTTTTGACATGCTACTGGACCAGCTCCAGAAAAAGAATTAACACTTTTGGGGAATCTTACTGCATCCCTTTCAGTAGCCAAATAAGAAGCTGGTGGGGAGTGGAGCCAAGATGAAAATAAACGCATTATTCACTTTTAACATAGTGGGTTTTCTCTTATTCTTCATTGTAATAGCTCTAGAAGTAATTTTACTGTTAACACTGAATTCTGAAGTAGTGTTGTATAAATCATTTTTACAAAGAAAGAGGTTAAAAAGATTTTCTGCTCACCATCGGGTGCACAAAATGGAACAAGTGACTATCTTCACACACAATATGGTTCCAATGAGCATGCTCTTATGCATAAAAAAGGAAACAAAGCATTTCAGGACCGTATTTGTAAACGGATTATTTTTTAAAAAAAGAAAGCACAGAACAAGTTTCAGAGTGGAAAAACACGAAACGCTCTCCAATAGTCAAAATCAGCACTGAATTTTTTTCTAAGGCAACATTTAAAGCAGAACATCTGTCTTATTTACATGATAACAATAAAGAAAAACACAAAGGTAGACTTAAGACAGCTAAAAAACCCAGCTCCTATGTTTTTAAATCTTTTTATTTTTGTCTCTCTAATAGTCACCTGAACAAAGGTGCTATTATTCTGCCGAGGCAAACATGTCCTAAAAATTGTCTCGTGTTTTCTATGATGCTGACTAGTCCAGCTTGTTCATATGTCTCTTAATGCAACTAGATACTATGAAGGCCGTTCAGTTATCAAAGATATAAAGTACAATTCAAGTGTGGGGAAATGCTAGGATCTTTAATACAGAATAATAAATTATTCTCATGCACTGCTTTCATCTTCCCACTCAACATCCAAATGCTGCAATCCATTCTATTTTTCTCTTACACCATACCACCAAAAATTTGTACTGAATAAATTAAGTGTGAGAATACAGAAACTAGTAGGGTAGAAGGGGAGTGAAAGAAAGACAATGTAAAGGTGGAGAAACTGACAAGGAGAAGGAAAAACAGGATTCATCTCCCTTGAATTTAGTTATCAATTCTTAACAAATGTCTTCAGAGAGCTCACCCAGTATTCCTAGACCAGATGGAAAGAACAGTATGGTACAGAATTCTCCATCCCTAGACCCAGCTGTCACGAGGAATGGAGAAGCAGTCCTTGTTAGGAACTAACAATTAACACCGTATTCCATGTAGGCTGTACCATTATTTCCTTTTGCTGGTTTTCTATGTGGGTGCCTCTCAAATTTCTTTATCAATCCTTGATCTTTCTCCAAAGTCCAATCATGCATTTCCAGGCTCTGCCAATGATCTCCTTTGTACCTCCAACTCAACAACCCTGCAAACTAAACTCATTTTTCCCTAACTTGGGAAAAATGGTTCCACCCCTTGACTTCTTCCCTGTGGTTGGCATGTAGTCATTCTCCCAATCTTTTAAGCTTTAAATTTCAAAGTGATCCTTCTTTCCCTGCCATCATATCAAGGTATTGCTAACTTAAAGTATAATAGCAAAATATTTATCAAAAGTATATCCCCTTTTCCAATTCCACTGTAATCCATCCCAAAGTTTGGATTCTCAAGCCCTCTCTCCTAATTTGTTGCAAACACCTAGCTGGTCTCCTTGCCTTTAATCTCTTAACCCCCAATTCATTCTATCCACTATTACCAAAATTAACATTCCTACAGCACAACTGTGCTCCTGCCACTTCAATGCTCAAAAATCTTCAGGGGCTTCACAATGACTACTGAAAATATCTAAAATCCTTTGACCTAATCATCAAAGGGTTTCATGATCCCACCTCAATCTAACTTTCAAAATGACATCATATAATCTCTTTCACATACTCTATGTTCAAACCACTGGACTACATATTATTATGTGGAATATACCTGAGCTTTCATACTTCGTGCCTTTGTTCACATTGTTTCCTTCACTAATCTTTCCTCCTAGCTTACTCTGTGACAGATACTGAGTCAGACAGTAGGATACAAAAATGAATAACAGATTTTATATAGATTCTAAGCTTCTCTTGGAGAAAGAAAAAGCATGAGCTTTGGAGTTACCGGACTGAGATTTGAATTTAGATTTTTCAATTACTAGCCATTTGACTTTGGGCAAATTTTTAACCTGTGAGACAGCTTCCTGTCCTGTGAAATGAGAATAACATAATCTACCTTGGACAGCTGTCAGGAATAGATAGCTAGTGGGAACCTGCTGTATAGCACAGGGAGCTCAGCTCGGTGCTCTGTGATGACCTAGATGTGGGGGAGGGAGGTCCAAGAGGGAGGGGATATATGTATACATATAGCTGATTTACTTCATTGTACAACAGAAACTAACACAACATTGTAAAGCAACTATGTTCCAATTTTAAATAAATAAATAAATAATATATTTTAAAATCCTGATACAGTGTTTTGCATATAGGATCGTCTCCATGCTTGGATACGATCATTAGCTTCCCAAAGCAGAATGGGCTGAAGACACTACTGTGTTAGTTCTAAACTCCCTAGATCCTGAGCTACTACAGAGAGCAACTGTAGCTTTCCTCTACTTGTTTTCCCCAAATTTAGAATTTGCAGAGACAACTAAGGCAAAGTCCACAGTTAAACCCACAGCTTATGCCTCTTGACCCTCTGCCTAGTGATCTTTCCATTCTCCCACACCATCACACTGTGCTCCCAGACAATTTTAGGCAAGGAGCATCAGTGTTGATGAGCTGTTAGACAGCTTGAGAAACTGACAGAGCCAGATAGGCATATGGGTATCTTAGGCAAATAATTTGGTTTCCCCTTCAAATCTGTATTCTTTGCCACATTATGGAAAACTGAGCTAACTACTGCCATGTTTCTTTTAATTTTTTTTCTTTTTTTGGCCACGTCACGCGGCATATGGGATCTTAGCTCCCCAACCAGGGATCAAACCGACACCCCCTGCAGCAGGAGTGTGGAGTCTTAACAACTGGACCGCCACAGGAGTCCCCTAATGGTGGCTTTTATTTATTTATTTATTTTTGGCCTCACCATGCAGCATGCGGGATCTTAGTTCCCTGAGCAGGGATCGAACAGGCGCCCCCCCTGCAGTGGAAGCACAGAGTCTTAACCACTGGACCGCCAGGGAAGTTGCCACTGCCATGTTTGTAATCTACTCCACTAATATTTTAACATCCTTTATAGTTTGGCCTCATGGACTCATAACAGCCCTTAATACAAGTCTGTTTATGGAAAATGACCTCAAAAAAATTGGGTTATTTATCTGGTATTTAAAGAAGTCTGAGGGGCTTCCCTGGTGGCGCAGTGGTTGAGAGTCCGCCTGCCGATGCAGGGGACATGGGTTCATGCCCTGGTCTGGGAGGATCCCACATGCGGCGGAGCGGCGGGGCCCGTGAGCCATGGCCCCTGAGCCTGCGTGTTCGGAGACTGTTGCTCCACAATGGGAGAGGCCACAGCAGTGAGAGGCCCACGTACCTCAAAAAAAAAAAAAAAAAGATCAGGTGACCATATGTGTGTGGGTTTATCTCTGGGCTTTCTATCCTGTTACATTGATCTATCTTTCTGTTTTTGTGCCAGTACCATACTGTCTTGATTACTGTAGCTTTGTAGTATAGTCTGAAGTCAGGGAGCCTGATTCCTCCAGCTCCATTTTTCTTTCTCAAGATTGCTTTAGCTATTCGGGGTGTTTTGTGTTTCCATACAAATTGTGAAATTTTTTGTTCTAGTTCTGTGAAAAATTCCATTGGTAGTTTGATAGGGATTGCATTAAATCTGTAGATTGCTTTGGGTGGTAGAGTCATTTTCACAATGCTGATTCTTCCAATCCAAGAACATGGTATATATCTCCATCTATTTGTATCATCTTTAATTTCTTTCATCAGTGTCTTATAATTTTCTGCATACAGGTCTTTTGTCTTCTTAGGTAGGTTTATTCCTAGATATTTTATTCTTTTTGTTGCAATGGTAAATGGGAGTGTTTTCTTAATTTCACTTTCAGATTTTTCTTCATTAGTATATAGGAAGGCCAGAGATTTCTGTGCATTAATTTTGTATCCTGCTACTTTACCAAATTCATTGATTAGCTCTAGTAGTTTTCTGGTAGCATCTTTAGGATTCTCTATGCATAGTATCATGTCATCCGCAAACAGTGACAGCTTTACTTCTTCTTTCCAATTTGGATTCCTTTTATTTCTTTTTCTTCTCTGATTGCTGTGGCTAAAACTTCCAAAACTATGTTGAATAAGAGTGGTGAGAGTGGGCAACCTTGTCTTGTTCCTGATCTTAGTGGAAATGGTTTCAGTTTTTCACCATTGAGGACGATGTTGGCTGTGGGTTTGTCATATATGGCCTTTATTATGTTGAGGAAAGTTCCCTCTATGCCTACTTTCTGCAGGGTTTTTATCATAAATGGGTGTTGAATTTTGTCAAAAGCTTTCTCTGCATCGATTGAGATGATCATATGGTTTTTCTCCTTCAACTTGTTAATATGGTGTATCACATTGATTGATTTGCGTATATTGAAGAATCCTTGCATTCCTGGAATAAACCCCACTTGATCATGGTGTATGATCCTTTTAATGTGTTGTTGGATTCTGTTTGCTAGTATTTTGTTGAGGATTTTTGCATCTATGTTCATCAGTGATATTCGCCTATAGTTTTCTTTCTTTGTGACATCTTTGTCTGGTTTTGGTATCGGGGTGATGGTGGCCTTGTAGAATGAGTTTGGGACTGTTCCTCCCTCTGCTATATTTTGGAAGAGTTTGAGAAGGATAGGTGTTAGCTCTTCCTAAATGTTTGATAGAATTCAGGCAGGCGGATTCTTAACCAGAGCGCCACCAGGGAAGTCCCCGTATTTGTTTTTAAAGATAAAACACTACAATGCTGATTATAAGCTTTGTGGGCATGAGGGAAATAATGGATATAAGGGCTTCACTTTGGGATGATTGGGTTGGGAGGTAACCTGTATTGGAGGACTTTCAGATATCAGTATATGGAAACCTTTTCTTTAGAGTCATTCAATTCTTTCAGAGAAGAATCTCCTACCTGGAAAGTAACTGCCTAGGTAATGACACGCAAAGGAATTGCAGAATAGGTTCAATTGTTCTGTATATAAACTTTCTATCTATCCCCCTGTTTTCTGCCTCAAGACTCATCCCTGCCTTCACCTATACCTAATATCTCGAGTCCTTCAAATATTTAAAGATGGCCATTACTTTCTTCCTGAGTCTTCTCTTTTCCAGCTATACATATCCATCTCTTTCAACTGTCTACATATCCGTCATTCATTTTTTATTAATTCATTCATTCAAGAATGATTATTTTTGGGACTTCCCTGGTGGTGCAGTGGTTAAGAATCCGCCTACCAAGGCAGGGGACACGGGTTGGATTCCTGGTTCAGGAAGATCCCACATGCCGCGGAGCAACTAAGCCTGTACACCACAACTACTGAGCCTGCGCTCTAGAGCCCTCGAGCCACAACTACTAAGCCCACGTGCTGCAACTACTGAAGCCCACAGGCCTAGAACCCGTGCTCCACAACAAGAGAAGCCACCAAATGAGAAGCCGGTGCACTGCAATGAAGAGTAGCTCCCATTCGCTGCAATTAGAGAAAGCCTGCACGCAGCAACAAAGACCCAATGCAGCCAAAAAAAGATCATTTTTTATTAATTCAGTCAAGAATGTTCTTTTTTAATTCATTCATTCATTCAAGAATGTTGTTATGGTTAACATGTGTTAACCTAACTAAGCCACAGTACCCAGATATTTGGTCAAAGATTATTCTAGACATTTCTGTGAAAGTATTTTTTACATGATGTTAGTATTTAAATAAGTAGACTTTGAGGAAAGCAGAATACCTTCCATAATGTGGAAGGGCCTCATCCAATCAGTTGAAAGCCTTAATAGAAAAGACTGACCTCCTGGGAAGAAGAGGGAATTTTGTCAGCAGACCAACTTTGGACTCGAATTGCAACTCTTCCCTCATTCTAAAGCATACTCATCTATCCTGAGGATTTTTGTCTAACCAAGCCTCTACAATCACAAATTCGTTAAAATAAATTTCTCTTCCTATATACATACGTATATCTTGTTGGTTCTGTTTCTCTGGAGAACTTTGATTAACACAGTTTTGTTCCAGGAACACAAGTAGGACCTACTACCCATCTCTGTGAATCTCCCAGGCTAAATTTACCTTGTGATGTCCACATAACTCTTTAAACTCTGCCTAAACCATACTGGCTATTTCAGGTGCAATCTGAACAGAATTTAGAATAAAATAAACTGAGATTTTTCACCTCCCTAATTCTAGTTACTATTGTTTCTTTAATGCAGCCAAAGAACAGCTTAATCATATCACTACTTATATTGAGCTTACCAAGATAAAATCCCATCAACATCCCATAAGAACTGTTGCCAAGCGACATCTCACCGATTCTGCATCTGTGCAATTGTTTTTTGGGGGCCTGCACACAATACCTAACATTTGTTCCTACTAAATTTTATCCTTAAAGTTTAGTTTTTCATTGAATGCTGTCAAAATCTTTCGGAATCCTTATTCTCTCACTCAATATATTTACAAACACTCTCAGCTTAATATTAATGAAATATTAGCCATTATAAAACTAAAAATTACATAGCTGAGGTCAAGAGAAATCTCTGACATCATCACCCTTAAAAAAAAGCCTTAATTCAAATAGTATTAGCATAAATATATGCTATTGAAGTTCTCAGAGAGTATCTGACATGCAAGGAAGGCAGGAGGCATGCTGCTCTAGAAAGACCTGGTTTCAAGTCCTCACTCTAAACTTACAAGTTTTATAACTGGACAAATTGCTTATTCTTCAAAGAGTGTCAGTAAAATGGGGGAAATAAAACTAACATCACAAGACTGCTGTGAGAATTTAACTACACATACAGCACTTGACGCAATGCCTAATACACAGCAGGTATTTGATATGTGTCTTCTTTGAAGCACATAGTAAGTACTCAGAAAGAGTTAGATCCATTCCTTCTTCACATTCCCTTGAATCAACCTATAGCCTAACTCACTTAGTCACTCAAGGCACTGAAAGAGGAAGAGAGAAGATGGGAGCGAGGAGATGCAGATAGGTGAATGACTTGAAGGTGCTGCACAAAGTTGAAATAATGACAATGAATATTTTAGAATTTGAACATAGAGCCAGGGAAATAAGAGACTACTGTTAAAGGCTACAAATTGTTTAGAAGATACCTAATAGTTTAGAAAAATACTTTCATTCAGTTTCTTGCCAAATTGCAACTTACAGCAGGAGAGGAATAAATGTAGTGATGTTTGGTATTTGGTTAAACATTTAAGCTGCATTTCAAAATGTCAGATTTGGCAAAATCTAAAATAAATTTTGACAAGTCCTTGACTTTTTACTTGTATGTATTCAAGGGAAAGGCAGCTTGTAGAGTTGAATCATTTAGATTTGACTCATTAAAATGTATAGAGTGTTTTATCAAGCCACAAAAACTCTGCCCCAAATCATTTACAGTTTAACTCAGGAAAAAAAAAAAGGCTTATATAAACCACAACTATCAAACACTAAGATGCTGAGACTTGGAAGAAGAGATTAACTCAGAAAGGCCTCATGAAAGAAAGAAATTTTGAAGAAGTAATTAAACGAGCGAAATAGCACTGAATACATAGAAAATGGAAAACCAAGTATGCAGACAGAAGTGATATTACATAATAGCTAACAAGGACAAATCTCAGTTATTAGATTTTGACTTAAAGGTATTTTTCTAAAATGTCTGGAAGAACAGTGGATCTTCAGAGCACCCATAAAATTAATGTCAGGATATATTTACTAAACAAATGCTTACTCTGTGTCTCTACATGCAAGTCTCTCTAACAAACCCTGGGACCACAAGGAGATATCACCTACTCCCGTCAGCACAGCTATCAGGAAAAAAACAACAAATGACAAGTGCTGGCGAGGATGCGGAAACAAGGGAACCCTCTTGCACTGTTGGTGGGAATGTAAATTGGTGCAGCCACTATGGAAAAGCATATGGAAGTTCCTCAAAAAAGTTAAAAATATAACTATCATACGATCTAGCAATTCCACTTCTGAGTATTTTTCTGAAAACAAAAACACTAATTTGAAAAGATACACGCACCCCTACATTCATTGCAGCATTGTTTACAACAGCCAAGATATGGAAGCAATCTAATTGTCTAGAACTACATGAATGGATACAGAAATGTGGTATATAATATACAATGGAATATTACTCAACCATTAAAAAAATGAAATCTTGGCATTTGCGACAACATGGATGGACCTAGAGGGTATAAGTCTAAGTGAAATAAGTCAGACACAGAAAGACAAGTACCATATGATTTCACCTATATGTGGAATCTAAAAAACAAAACAAATAAACATAACAAAATAGGAACAGACTCATAGATACAGAGAACAAACTGGTGGTTACCAGAGGGGAGGGAGATGGGAGTATGAGTGAAATAGGTGAGGGAGATTAAGAGGTACAAACTTCTAGTTATAAAATAAATAAACCACAGGGATGTAATATACAGCATAGGGAATACAGTCAATAATATTATAATAATTCTGGATGGTGACAGATGATAACTAGACTTTTCATGGTGGTCATTTTGCAATGTATAAAAAAATCGAATCATGATATTGTACACCTGAAACTAATATACTAAGTCAATTATATTTCAATTGGAAAAAAAACACTAGGAAACAATGGTGGACAGGACAGACATGTCTTCTGAAAGCTTACAGTCTATAGAGAAAACAGATTTTTTTTTAAGTGAAAATACAAAATAATTACAAATTTCAATAAGAGCTAGAAAGGATAAAGATGTAGGAAGTAATCTTATTATACATAGAATTTTAATTGCAATTTTAGGGCAATTAATAAAAAAGAATAACAGATTTTCAAATTCATAGAGACCTTGAAGCTCATCACATCCGGTTTTTCCAAGAGGAACCTAAGACACCAATAATTAAAATGCTTTTATTAAGGCAAGGGGCAAAGGCAAAAGCTAGACCTGAACACAGGTTTCCTATCTATATCCTACACCCACTCTTCATTCAACTTTCACTGAGCACCTGCTATGATTAGGTGCTATGCTAAGTACTGCAGAGGAGGCAAAAATTAAAAACACCACTCCCCAACTCTCAAGCTGCTGACAGTCTCAGAAGGGAGATAAGCATGCAAACAAATAACAGCCAAAAGATAAATGATACAAAAGAAGTTTGCACAAAAATCTGTAGCACCAAGAAGGGAGACCCTAACTCTGTTCAGGAAGATCATGGATGGCTTCACTTCAGCCAAATCATATGGAATGAGTAAGATTTGTCCAGGAAGACAAAAGGAAAAACAGCATTTCAGAAAGAGTAAAGCAAATGTGCAAAGAAATGAAAGTGTGAAAGAACACTGTTCAGGAAAGTCTAAGTATAAAAAGTGTCAGATTTCCTCTATTTCTGAGATTTCTTTTTCTTATTATTTTTATCTAAGTAATACATGCACTTAGTCAAGTAGTGCTAAAAGACTTCAAATACAGCCATCCTGTAGCATACTCTCTCCTGGTCACCCCATCAAGGCTCTCCTGTTCCCATATATAACCACATTACACTCATTCAGCTTCTGCTTCTTATATTTAACTCCATACTTCTAAATCATGTGTATATACTGATATTTTGGTATCCTACATGGTATGAGAATTTATACCTACTTCAACTTCTCCATCCCAGATGGCTGAAACATAATTTGGGGCTATTACCATAATTGTTTTCATAATGACTAAGTAAATATTGCTTTCTGATTAAAGCATTATACTATGATTATATTTCCTTTCTGTAATAACTTTTCTTTTTTCTAAAGTTGATTTCCATGGACTTTATTGTTCTTTTTCAATCTCTGGTTAAATGTTCCCCCACATTCCAAGAGCTCTAAAGACATTCTAGGGCTTCCCTGGTGGCGCAGTGGTCGAGAGTCCACCTGCCGATTCAGGGGACACGGGTTCGTGCCCCGGTCGGGAAGATCCCACATGCCGCAGAGTGGCTGGGCCCGTAAGCCACGGCCACTGAGCCTGCGCATCTGGAGCCTGTGCTCCGCAACGGGAGAGGCCACAACAGTGAGAGGCCCGCGTACAGCAACAACAACAACAACAAAAAAGAGAAGACATTTTAAATTCAATTTTTCTTAAAGTCAACCCTGTAAGATAATTTGTTTCTTCCTGTGGTTATGCCCCATAGAAATCTTGTTCCCCTGCTCTAACCTCCACAGACCCTCTGGGCTATCCTAGGAATTCCTTTGCCTCCCTTTTCTATTACAGCTCATGTTTACTAGATCCTATACCTTCCTAATTCTTGGTTTATGTCCTCACTTTGGTAGAGCCCACCTTCCACTAACTTCCTGAGAAAGACTGCATGAGAGCAAATATTTAAAACAAATATCTCAGAGACCTTCAAGATGGCAGAGGAGTAAGATGTGGAGATCACCTTCCTCCCTACAAATTAATCATAAATACATCTACATGTGGAACAACTCCTATAGAACACCTACAGAACGCTGGCAGAAGACCTCAGACTTCCCAAAAGGCAAGAAACTCCCCACATACCTGGGGAGGGCAAAAGAAAAAAGAAAAAACAGAGACAAAAGAATAGGGACAGGACCTGCACCTCTGGGAGGGAGCTGGGAAGGAGGAAAAGTTTCCACACACTAGGAAGCCCCTTCAAGGGCGGAGATGGGGGTTGGGCGGCGTGGGGAAGCTTCAGAGCCATGGAGGAGAGAGTGCAGCAACAGGGGTGCAGAGGGCAAAGCGGAGAGATTCCCGCACAGAGGATCGGTGTCGACCAGCACTCACCAGCCCGAGAGGCTTGTCTGCTCACCCGCCGGTGCAGGCAGGAGCTGGGAGCTGAGGCTCGGGCTTCGGAGGGCAGACCCCAGGGAGAGGACTGGGGTTGGCTGCGTGAACACAGCCTGAAGGGGGCCAGTGTGCCACAGCTAGCCAGGAGGGAGTCCGGGAAAAAGTCTAGACCTGCCTAAGAGGAAAAAGACCATTGTTTCGGGGTGCGCGAGGAGAGGGGCTTCAGAGCACCACCCAAAAGAGCTCCAGAGATGGGCGCAAGCCACGGTTATCAGTGCGGACACCAGAGATGGGCATGAAATGCTAACACTGCTGATGCAGCCATCAAGAAGCCTGTGTGCAAGCACAGGTCACTATCCACACCTCCCTTCTCAGGAGCCTGTGCAGCCCGCCACTGCCAGGGTCCCGTAATCAAGGGACAACTTCCCCGGAAGAACACAAGGCATGCCTCACGCTGTTGCAAGGTCACACCAGGCTCTGCCACCACAGGCTTGCCCCGCGTTCCGTACCCCTCCCTTCCCCGGGTTTGAGTGAGCCAGAGCCCCAGAATCAGCTGCTACTTTAACCCCGTCCTGTCTCAGTGAAGAACTAATGCCCTCAGGCGACCTACAAGCAGAGGCAGGGACAAATCCAAAGCTGAACCCCAAGAGCTGCGAGAACAAAGAAGAGAAAGGGAAATATTTCACAGCAGCCTCTGGAGCAGTGGATTATATATCCACAATCAATTTGATGTACCCTGCATCTGTGGAATACCTGAATAGACAACGAATCATCCCAAAATTGAGGCAGTGGACTTTGGGAGCAACTGTAGACTTAGAGTTTGTTTTCTGCATCTAATTTGTTCCTGGTTTTATGTTTATCTTAGTTTAGTATTTACAATTTATTATCATTGGTAGACTTGTTTATTGATTTGGTTGCTCTCTTCCTTCTTTTTTATTCTTTTCTTATATATATATTTTTTTTTTCCTTTTTCTCTTTTTATGAGTCTGTATGTGTATGCTTCTTTGTGTGATTTTGTCTGTATAGCTTTATTTTAACCATTTGCCCTAGGGTTCTGTCTGTCTGTTTCTTATTTTTTATATTTTTTAGTATAGGCTTTAGCACTTATTATCACTGGTGGATTTGTTGTTTTGTTTGGTTGCTCTCTTCTCTCTTTTTTTTAAAATTATTTTTCTATTTTATAATTTTTAATAACAATTTTTTATTTTAATAACTTTATTTTATTATTCTTTTTTCTTTCTTTCTTTCTTTCTCCCTTTTCTTCTGAGGTGTGTGGCTCACAGGGTCTTGGTGCTCTGGCCGGGGGTCAGGACTGTGCCTCTGAGGTGGGAAATCCAAGGTAAGGACATTGGTCCACCAGAGACCTCCTGGCTCCACGTAATATCAAATGGTGAAAGCTCTCTCAGAGCTCTCCATCTCAACGCAAAGACCCAGCTCCACTCAACGACCAGCAAGCTACACCGCTGGAAACCCTATGCCAAAAAACTAGCAAGACAGGAACACAACACCACCAATAACCAGACAGGCTGCCTAAAATCATGATAAGGCCACAGACACCACAAAACACACCACCAGACGCGGCCCTGCCCATGAGAAAGACAAGATCCAGCCTCACCCACCAGAACACAGGGACTAGTCCCCTCCACCAGGAAGCCTACACAACCCACTGAACCAACTTTAGCCACTGGGAGCCGACACCAAAAACAACGGGAACTACAAACCTGCAGCTGCAAAAAGGAGACCCCATACACAGTAAGTTAAGCGAAATGAAAAGAAACAGAAACACACAGCAGATGAAGGAGCAAGGTAAAAACCCACCAGACCAAACAAATGAAGAGGGAATAGGCAGGTTACCTGAAAAAGAATCCAGAATAATGATAGTAAAACTGATCCAAAATGATGGAAACAGAATGGAAAAATACAAGAAATGTTTAACAGGGAACTAGAAGAACTAAAGAGCAAACAAAAAATGATGAACAACACAATACATGAAATTAAAAATTCTCTGGAAGGAAATAAACAACAGAATAACTGAGGCAGAAGAACGGATAAGTGACCTAGAAGATAAAATAGTGGAAATAACTACCACAGACCAAAATAAAGAAAAAAGAATGAAAAGAATTGAGGACAATCTCAGAGACCTCTGGGACAACATTAAACACACCAACATTCGAATTATAGGGGTCTCAGAAGAAGAAAAAGAAAGGGATTGAGAAAATATTTGAAGAGATTATAATTGAAAACTTTCCTAATATGGGAAAGGAAATAGTTAATCAAGTCCAGGAAGCACAGAGAGTCCCATACAGAGTCCCATAGCGCAGAGAGTCCCATAACTCTAAGGAGAAACTTGCCAAGACACATATTAATCAAACTATCAAAAATTAATTACAAAGAAAAAATATTAAAAGCAGCAAGGGTAAAGCAACAATTAAAATACATGGGAATCCCCATAAGGTTAACAGCTGATATTTTAGCAGAAACTCTGCAAGCCAGAAGGGAGTGGTAGGCCATATTTAAGGTGATAAAAGGGAAAAACTACAACCAAGATTACTATAACTAGCAAGGATCTCATTCAGATTCGACGGAGAAATTAAAACCTTTAAACACAAGCAAAAGCTAAGAGAATTCAGCACCACCAAACCAGCTTTACAACAAATGCTAAAGGAACTTCTCTAGGCAGGAAACACAAGAGAAGGAAAAGACCTACAATAACAAACCCAAATCAATTAAGAAAACAGTAATAGGAACATACATATCAATAATTACCTTAAATGTAAATGGATTAAATGCTCCAACAAAAAGACACATACTGGCTGAATGGATACAAAAACAAGACCCATATATATGCTGTCTACAAGAGACCCACTTCAGACCTAGGGACACGTACAGACTGAAAATGAGGGGATGGAAAAAGATATTCCATGCAAATGGAAATCAAAAGAAAGCTGGAGTAGCAATTCTCATATCAGACAAAATAGACTTTAAAACAAAGACTATAACAAGAGACAAAGAAGGATATTACATAATGACCAAGGGATCAATCCAAGAAGATATAACAACTGTAAATATTTATGTACTCAACACAGGAGCACCTCAATACATAAGGCAAATGTTAACAGCCATAAAAGGGAAAATCAACAGTAACACAATCATAGTAGGGGACTGTAACATCTCACTTTCACCAATGGACAGATCATCCAAAATGAAAATAAATAAGGAAACACAAGCTTTAAATGATACATTAAAGATGATGGACTTAGTGGACATTTATAGGGCATTCCATCCAAAAACAACAGAATACACTTTCTTCTCAAGTGCTCATGGAACATTCTCCAGGAGAGATCATATCTTGGGTCACAACTCAAGCCATGGTAAATTTAAGAAAACTGAAATTGTATCAAGCATCTTTTGAAACCACAGTGCTATGAGACTAGATATCAATTACAGGAAAAAATCTGTAAAAAATACAAACACATGGAGGCTAAACAATACACTACTTAATAACCACGAGATCACTGAAGAAATCAAAGAGGAAATCAAAACATACCTAGAAACAAATGACAGTGAAAACTCTACAACTCAAAACCTATGGGATGCAGCAAAGGCAGTTCTAAGAGGGAAGATTATATCAATACAACCTACCTCAAGAAACAAGAAACATCTCAAATAAAAAACCTAACTTTATACATAAAGCAATTACAGAAAGAAGAACAAAAAATCCCCAAAGTTAGCAGAAGGAAGGAAATCATAAGCATCAGATCAGAAATAAATGAAAAAGAAATGAAGGAAACAATAGCAAACATCAACAAAACTAAAAGCTAGTTCTTTGAGAAGATAAACAAAATGGATAAACCATTAGCCAGACTCATAAAGAAGAAAAGGGAGAAGACTCAAATCAGTACAATTAGAAATTGAAAAGGGAGAAGTAACAACTGACACTGCAGAAATACAAAGGATCATGAGAGATTACTAAAAGCAACTCTATGCCAATAAAATGGACAACCTGGAAGAAATGGACAAATTCTAAGAAAAGCTCAACCTTCCGAGACTCAACTGGGAAGAAATATACAAATATAAACAGACCAATCACAAGCATAGAAATTGAGACTGTTATTAAAAATCTTCCAACAGGGCTTCCCTGGTGGTGCAGTGGTTGAGAGTCCGCCTGCCGATGCAGGGGACATGGGTTCCTTCCCCAGTCTGGGAAGATCCCACATGCTGCGGAGCAGCTGGGCCCGGGAGTCATGGTCGCTGAGCCTGCATGTCTGAAGCCTGTGCTCCGCAACGGGAGAGGCCACAACAGTGAGAGGCCCGCGTACTGCAAAAAAGAAAAAAAAAAATCTTCCAACAAACTAAAGTCCAGGACCAGATGGCTTCACAGGCGAATTCTATCAAACATTTAGAGAAGACCTAACACCTATCCTTCTCAAATTCTTCCAAAATATAGCAGAGGGAGGAACACTCACAAACTCATTCTACAAGGCCACCATCACTCTGATACCAAAACCAGACAAAGGTGTCACAAAGAAAGAAAACTACAGGCGAATATCACTGATGAACATAGATGCAAAAAACCTCAACAAAATACTAGCAAACAGAATCCAACAACACATTAAAAAGATCATACACCATGATCAAGTGGGGTTTAGCCCAGGAATGCAAGGATTCTTCAGTATACACACATCAATCCATGTGATAAACCATATTAACCAACTGTAGGAGATAAACCATATGATCATCTCAATAGATGGAGAAAAGCTTTTGACAAAATTCAACACCCATTTATGATAAAAACCCTGCAGAAAGTAGGCATAGAGGAAACTTACCTGAACATAATAAAGGCCATATCTGACAAAACCAGAGCCAGCATCATTCTCAATGGAAACCATTTGCACTAATATCAGGAAAAAGACAAGGCTGTCCACTGTCCACTCTCACTACTATTATTCAACATAGTTTTGGAAGATTTAGCAACAGCAATCAGAGAAGAAAAAGAAATAAAAGGAATCTCTATCAGAAAAGAAGAACTAAAGCTGTCACTGTTTGCAGATGACATGATACTATACATAGAGAATCCTGAAGAGGCTACCAGAAAACTACTAGAGCTAATCAATGAATTTGGTAAAGTAGCAGGATACAAAATTAATGCACAGAAATCTCTGGCATTCCTATACACTAATGATGAAAAATCTGAAAAAGAAATTAAGGAAACACTCTCATTTACCACTGCAACAAAAAGAATAAAATACCTAGGAATAAACCTACCTAAGGAGACAAAAGACCTGTATGCAGAAAACTATAAGACACTGATGAAAGAAATTAAAGATGATACAAACAGATGGAGAGATATACCAGGTTGTTGGATTGGAAGAATCAACACTGTGAAAATGACTGTATTACCCAAAGCAATCTACAGATTCAATGCAATCCCTATCAAACTATCAATGGCATTTTTCACAGAACTAGAACATAAAATTTCACAATCTGTATGGAAACACAAAAGACCCCGAATAGCCAAAGCAACCATGAGAAAGCAAAACGGAGCTGGAAGAATCAGGCTCCCGGACTACCAACTATACTACGAAGCTACAGTAATCAAGGCAGTATGGGGCTTCCCTGCTGGCGCAGTGGTTGAGAGTCCGCCTGCCGATGCAGGGGACACAGGTTCGTGCCCTGGTTCGGGAGTATCCCACATGCCATGGAGCGGCTGGGCCCACGAGCCATGGCCACTAAGCCTGTGCATCCGTAGCCTGTGCTCCGCAATGGGAGAGGCCACAACAGTGAAAGGCCCATGTACCGCAAAATAAAAAAAAACAGTATGGTACTGGCACAAAATCAGAAATATAGATAAATGGAACAGAATAGAAAGCCCAGAGATAAACCCACACACCTGTGGTCACCTTATTTTTGATAAAGGTGGCAAGAATATATAATGGAGAAAAGACAGCCTCTTCAATAAGTGGTGCAGGGAAAACTGGAAAGCTACATGTAAAAGAATGAAATTAGAACATTCCCTAACACCATTAACAAAAATAAACTCAAAATGGATTAAGACCTAAATGTAAGGCCAGACACTATAAAACTCTTAGAGTAAAACATAGGAGGAACACTCTGTGACATAAATCACAGCAAGATCCTTTTTGACCCACCTCCTAGAGAAATGGAAACAAACATAAACAAATGGGACCTAACGAAACTTAAAAGCTTTTGCACAGCAAAGGAAAGCATAAACAAGACGAAAAGACTACTCTCAGAATGGGAGAAAATATTTGCAAATGAAGCAACTGACAAAGTATTAACCTCCAAAATATACAAGCAGCTCATGCAACTCAATATCAAAAAACAAACAACCCAATCCAAAAATGGGCAGAAGACCTAAATAGACATTTCTCCAAAGAAGATATACAGATTGCCAACAAACACATGAAAGAATGCTCAACATCACTAATCATTAGAGAAATGCAAATCAAAGCTACAATGAGGTTCACCTCACACCAGTCAGAATGGCCATCATCAAAAAGCTACAAAGAATAAATGCTGGAGAGGGTGTGGAGAAACGGGAACCCTCTTGCACTGTTGGTGGGAATGTAAACTGATACAGCCACTATGGAGAACAGTAAGGAGGTTCCTTAGAAAACTAAAAATAGAACTACCGTACCATCTGGCAATCCCACTACTGGGCATATACCCTGAGAAAACCATAATTCAAAAAGGGTCATGTACCACAATGTTCATTGCAGCTCTATTTACAATAGTCAGGACATGGAAGCAACCTAAGTGTCCATCGACAGATGAATGGATAAAGAAGATGTGGCACATATATACAATGGAACATTACTCAGCCATAAAAAGAAACAAAATTGAATTATTTGTAGTGAGGTGGATGGACCTAGAGTCTGTCATACAGAGTGAAGTCAGAAAAAGAAAAACAAAAACCATATGCTAACACATATATATGGAATCAAAAAAAATAAAAATGGTTCTGAAGAACCTAGAGGCAGGACAGGAAAAAAAAAAGCAAACGTAGAGAATGGACTTGAGGACATGGGGAGGGGGAAGGGTAAGCTGGGACGAAGTAAGAGAGTGGCATGGACTTATAAATACTACCAAACGTAAAATAGATAGCTAGTGGGAAGCAGCCACATAGCACATGCTACCAGACCACCTAGAGGGGTGGGATAGGGAGGGTGGGAGGGAGGGAGATGCAAGAGGGAGGAGATATGGGGATATATGTATATGTACAGCTGATTCACTTTGTTATAAAGCAGAAACCAACACACTATTGTAAAGCAATTATACTGCAATAAAGATGTAAAAAAAAAATAAAAATTTAAAAATTTTAAAAATAAAAACAATTATCTCTGTCTGTCAGTCACATTTGACTAATATTTTGGCCAACTATAAAATTCAAGATTGAAAATTAATTTCTTTCAGAATTATTCAGTCATTGCTCTATAATCTTCTAGCTTCTAATGTTGCTATTGAGAAATCTGATGCTATTATATGTGACCATATAAATCTGACCTTCATATGTGATTTTTTTGGCCCCCTGGAAGTATATGAGTTAGGACTGTGTTTAGTTGCAGGTAAAAGAAAATCCAACATATAGATAGCGTAACCAAATAGGGAATTTCCCCATCCCCCAATGTCACAAGGAATCCAGAGATGGGTAGTTGCTGACACCATCGAATCAGCAGTTCAAGCATATCAGAGCTGAGACATCATGGGCAAAAAATGACTACCGTAGCTTCAGCCATCTTGCTCACATTCCACACAGGGAACGGTAGAAGGGGAAATAGGAGAAAGAAGTATAGCCTATATCAGAAAACAAAAGTTTTCTAAGAAATTCTTCAGCAGACTTCTACTTACAATTTAAAGACTAGCACTTTATCACACTTGGCCATACCTAGCTACAAAGGAGCTTAGAAAAGCAAGTTTTTAATCTTTCCAGTCTCTTAAATAAAGAAAAGCAAGGGTAAAAAGAGATTACAGTGAGCTGGGGGAGTCAAACTAGAGTATGAAATTACATTAAGATGTGTCTTGCTGTGGGTCTTTCTTTTAATCCCTCGTGCTGGGCACTCTGTGAGTCCTTTCAAATTTGAAACACATGTTTTCAGTCCTGGCAATTTTCCTTTTATTTGATAATTTCCTCCCTTTGGTTTTCTCTTTTACTTCCTAAAAGTCAGATGTTGGACCTCTGCTACTGATTATCTTTTTCTGCTATTTTCCATCTCATTATCTTTTAATTCTATTTTCTGGGAGATTTCCTCATCTACAGTTAACACTTCTATTGAATATTTTATTTCTTAGTGTGTTATTCTCTTATTCTTCCTTATTCATACCATTACATTATTTTATGGATGCAAAATCAACTCATCTCTCTGAGGATATTGATTATATTTTCTGAAAAGTTTCTTCTTTTTCCTGACAGTCTCTCTTTCTTATTCACTTTTTCTGTTTATTTCTTTGTTTTGGTCTCTCTTCCTGCTGGACGCTGTCCTCAATTGGCTGTTTGTAACTGGTTCTATGTTCATATCTAAGAATGAGATACTAAAAAGAAGGGATTGGAAGCTGTGTGCGTGCAGTAAACTAGACAATCAGGAGGCCAATTGTTTTTTTCTTTTCATCAGGAAAGCCCACAAGTCAGTTACCTACAGAGATTTTCTCTGGAGTGTGTAATTTCTTCAGACAAGGATCTTCCAATCTCCTGACTGAGGAGATGAGTATAGAAAGGTGGTTGTAAGCCTTGTTGCTAATATTGTAGAGCTAAGCATAGGAAGGGAGCTAGAAGTATCACTAATATGCAGACTTCCACTTAGTTCTCTTCACACCTACCCTCCTCCTTGCAGTCTCTCAGGTTTACTTCTCATAGATTATACCTTCCATATGTTTCAGAGTTGGGGAACTGGTAGTTGTTAGTATCCAAATATAGTTAATTTCAAACAATCCTCCTTTCGCATCCCACCTCAACCCTCCCCCACAATCTCACCCCACCTTCTATAATGCGTAGCGCCTCTGATTCTTGAGGTTTTCTCAGATTCTGCTGGATGAATCAGTTGGCTTATCACTGGTATGTCCTTCTACAGATGGTTAGATTTGACATTCACACTGCTAAGACAATTAATTCTTCCATCTGTTTTCCATCCTCCTATCCTGTAGATGATAGTTAGAGACACCTCCTAGTATTACTTAAAAGGGAATGTGTATATCTATTGTTTTTTGTTTCTTTGTTGTTTTAAGTGATTTCTTGTAAGAGACAGAAGTATTTTTCTGCCATTTTGAAACAGGTAAGTCTCTAATTATGAATTTAAAACTTAAAAACATCAGTAGATATGAACAAAATATGCTCCACAGAACAACTCTACCCACTAATATCAGTTACTATTGGTGATCATACACCATCAGTTTAGAACGGCTATTATATTGTTGATTATCCATTTCTAGTAATATGATGTGGTAATTAAAAGCATAAATTCTGAGGTCACACTGCCCAGCTTGGAATTCTGTTTCTAGCACTTTCCTAGCCATATGGCCTTGAACAAATTCTGTTGACATAACATCAATATCTTAAATTGAAAAATGTAGAGTGGTAGTGAGAATTTTAAAAGTACCTGGCACATAAATAATAAATAAATACCAGTTACTATGATTAACTCCAACACATCTGATTTTGCAAAGTAGTGAAAGTGTCAAGCACTGTTCTAAGTACTTTACAGGTGTTAACTTATTGAATCTTGAAAACAACACTATAAGGTAGGTACTATTACCAGACCAATTTTACAGAAGATGAAATTGATGTACAAATAGGTTAAATAACTTGCCCAAGGTCACAGCCAAAGGTAGATAGATAAGTAGGACTCAATTCTAAGTAATTGGGTTCTAGAGTCTCTGATCTTAACATCCTATATAGGCATGCAGCCCATGGACAGCCTCATTCAAATTTGAGTCTCCACGTTCTCTTCAGTTCTCTTGTGGAATGCAATTAAGTTATATGTGGTTCCATCAACAGACAAACTTATAGAAACATTCCAAAATGATACTCTGAAATCTGAACCAAATGATTTCTCTTTTAACAGCCTTCTATGCAAAGGCAGTGGTACAAAATGGTTGTGTACATGTGATACTCATTTCCATAATGAGTAAAGAACACAAAACATAAAAATATCATAAAGTTTTTAAGCCTACTGCTCCCAGATCATTCCTTTATCACATGGAAATGTGCTTTCTAAGTCTATCTTCTTTGTGCAAATTGAAAGATATGTAAAAGTGAAAACTCACCTTCCTCTGCCAAGAGCCCCATCAAGACAGAAGTTCTTAATTAACTAAGCAATTAGTCATGACAAGTGAAGCACACATACATAATTTTGTGATTGTTCTTCTTTCACTAAAACCATTAGCCAGAATTTAACAATATGTGTCCTTTGAGTTCTGGTTCTGGGTAAGATGGATCAATCATATTCCATTCTGTCTCTCCCACTGAATGCAGCTATAAAACCTGGACATACTGCACACAGCAAATATTTGAGACCTCCAAGGAGTAAATAATAGCAGGTGGATTGGAGAAGACCAGAATTCAAATTACCAACAGTGAGTTTCTTGTTTTTCCTTCAGTATCCCCAGCCTGGACTCAAAGCATACCAAAACCAAGAGTAGACACTAAGACGTGAACAGCGAGAGTTCCATGGAGAGAAGCCCACTAATTCTGGCTCAACAAGTAGGAAAGGGGATTCCTAACACTCAGAGGGAGTGGGAGAAATCTCAATTTTTCTTTATTATTATTTTTTATTTTCTCTTCTCTCAAGCCTCAGTCCCCAGGCAATCCTGTGGCAGTGGCAGCAGCAACAGTGATAGCAGGGAGGAACCTAGAGGTGCCTGAAACTTGGAGGAAGGAGAAAATTCCTTTCCTGTTGGAGGAGCTGTGGTCCAAAAGGGAAAGGTAAACCCCTGTGCTTTTTCTCTCTGTCTGCCTACCTCCTGGCTCTGAACCTAGATGCAGCCCTGGGACATGTATGGCACAACAGGATAACTAAAGCCCCAGTTTTCTGGCCAAGGGACTAAAAGTATTGGGGATATTTTAGACAGGGGGAGGCTTGGGATAAGAGCTCCCTCTGAGCTGCACATGCATGCATATGATCCTAAACACCACAACAAAGATTTGAGAACTAAGCTAAATTACAGACCGCCAACTACATCTCGGACTGGCCACTTGGTTGCAAACACATGGAACAGATCAAAGTAGCAACGCAAAGGCTTTGAAAATGGAATTGACACTGAAACCACAAACCACCAGAAGGGCTGGTCAGAACTTGCAACCTGAACTCTCTAGATTGATTACCTGCTAAAATAAAAATATCAACATTTTACATATAATGTAAATAAGACCCAGAGTCTTATAATACGATATTCAAACTGTCTAGAATACAATACAAAGTACTCAGCATTACAAAGAACCACTCGAATCCCAACTTACATGGGAGAAGAAAATTCACAGACATCAATGCCAAGATGACACATGTTAGAATTACCCCACAAAGATGTTAAAGTAGGTATTAAAAACACTCTTGAAATGAATGGACAGATAGAAGTTTCGGCAAGGAAAGAGAAGATATAAAAAGAAACAAATGTAAAATTTAGAACTGAAGAAATACAATAACCAAAATTTTAAAATTCACTGAATGGGCTCTATTGAATAATAAAGATGATAAAGTGTCAATAAACTTGAAGATACATCAATACAAATTATTCAATTTCAACTACAGAAAAAAATATTTTAAAAATAAACCAAGGGCTTCCCTGGTGGCGCAGTGGTTGAGAGTCCACCTGCCGATGCAGGGGACATGGGTTCGTGCCCCGGTCCAGGAAGATCCCACATGCAGCAGAGCGGCTGGGCCCATGAGCTATGGCCGCTGAGCCTGCGCGTCTGGAGCCTGTGCTCCGCAACGGGAGAGGCCACAACAGTGGGAGGCCCGCGTACCGCAAAAATAAATAAATAAATAAATAAATAAACCAAAATATCTAGTATTCACATCATTCCAGTTCCAGAAGGAGAAAAGAAAGAGCGTAGTGCAGAAAAAAATATTTGAAAAAATAATGGCTAAAAATTTTCCAAATTTGGAAAAAGACATAAACCCAGAGATTCAAAAAGCTCAGTGAACCCAAAAAAGACTAAATCCAAAATACCCATGCCTAAACATAAGATAATCAAACTTCTGAAAACCACAGAGAAAAAATATTGTAAAGAGTCAAAGAAAAATGATACATTACTTATAGGTAATCAATGATTTCAAAGACTGAGGCTCTTTCGTAAGAAATCATGGAGGCCAGATGGAAATGGCACACATTTTTAAAGCACTGAAAGAAAAGAATGTTCAAACCAGAATTATAAATTCAGCGAAGGTATCCCTGAGGAATGAAGATGAAACAGACATTCTTAGATGAAGAATAACTAAGAGAATCCATTAACAACTGATTTCTCTAAAAGAACTGCTAAAAGGAAGTTCTTCATACAGAGAAGATGATACCAGAAGAAAACTTGAAACATGAGAAATAAAGGAAGAACAACAAAAATATAATAGATTATTCTTCTATCTTGAGTTCTTTAAAATACACTTGACAGTTAAAAGCAAAGGGTATAGTATTGTCTGATGGAGTTTTCAATGTACAAATAGAGTCCAAAAATACACCCACATAAGTATGATCAATTGATTTTTGACAAAGGTGCAAAGGCAATTCAGCAGAGAAATGACAGTCTTTTCCATAAAAGATGCTGAAACAAATGGACATTTTTAAGCATAAAAAAAACCTCAAACC
The DNA here is from genome assembly GCF_011762595.2 of Tursiops truncatus. Classification (NCBI taxonomy): domain Eukaryota; kingdom Metazoa; phylum Chordata; class Mammalia; order Artiodactyla; family Delphinidae; genus Tursiops; species Tursiops truncatus. Next base: position 21,436,215 of record NC_047044.1, on the reverse strand, counting down.
ATGCTTCATACTTTATACAAAACACAATTCAAAATGTATCATAGACCTGAACACAAAACATTAAACTATTAAATATAGTTTTTAGAAAAACACTGGAAAAAATCTTTGTAACACTGATTTAAGCAAAAATATAATACCAAAAGCGTGATCCATAAACTTTTTTTTATAAATTGGACTTCTTCAAAATGAAAAAATTTTGATCTGCCAAGACACTATTAAAACAATAAAAAGATAATCCATAGACTGGGAAAAAATGATCTGCAAATTACATATTAGACAAAGCACTTGTATCCAGAATATATAAAGAACTCTCAAACTTGAAATCAAAAAACTCATTTTTAAAAAATGAACAAAAGATTTGAAGAGACAATTTCACCAAAGAAGATACACATATGGTAACTGAGCACATGAAAAGATGCTCAACATTGGTAGTCATTAGATAAATGCAAATGCAAATGAATCCATGATGAGTTGCCATTACACACCTATTAGAATGAGAAAAAAATTGACAGTTCCAAGTACTAGAAAGATGCAGAGAAACTGAAACTCTCAAACATTGCTGGTGGGAATGCAAACTGGTACAGCCACTTTGAAAAAGTTTGGAAGTATCTAATAAAGTTAAACATACTATAAAGTTACACTTATCATATGATCCAGCAATTCCACTCTCAGGTATTTACCCGAGAAATAAATATTTATTTTGACACAAGTTTCTATATGATAAATATATAGTAGCTTTATTCATAAATACCAAAAACAGAAGAAAGAAAACAATGTCCTTAAACTCGTAAATGGATTAAAAAATTGTGGTATTCATACAAAAGAATTTTATTTACCAATAAAAATGAATGAACTATTGATACACACAAGAGGATGGATGAATCACAAATGCCTTATGTGAAGTCAAAGATGCCAGACTCAAAACACTACATACTGTGCAGTTCCATTTATATGATATTCTGGAAAAAGCAAAAGTACAGGGACAGAGAAAAAGATCAATGGTTACAAGAGGTTAGGGTTGGGGAGAGGAGTTGTCTACAAAAGAGCAGAATGAGGGTATTTTGGAGGGCGATGGAACTCTTCTGTATTTTGACTGTGGTGGTAGTTACATGATTATGCATTTGTCTAAACTCATAAAGCTGTACACCAAAAACAGTAAATTTTTTTCTACGTTAATTTTTTTTTAATTTAAAGCAAATGTACCTCTTCAAAAAAACAAAGACAACTTAGGATCCTATATCATCTCCACCACTTAATTTGTGATCTTAGGCAAATGACTTAATATTACAGAGCTTCAGTTCTCCAACTTTTAAAATGAAAAATATATTACTTATATCTCACTGGTGCTTTGTTTTGTTTTGTTTTGTTAGTTCTTTAAAGGTTCTGAGCTCCTGCATTTTCATACCCTTCTCTTCATCATATTCATCTCTTCACTACTTGGCTTGGCTAATTCCCATTTATCCTATAGGTATCACCTTAAATACTGTTTCCTCATAAAAGCCTTCACTGCTTTTATTTCATAACACTTCTCACATCTGTATTTAAATAATTATATTTAATGTCTATCTCTTTCATAAAATGGTAAGCTTCATGAGGAAAAGAACTGTTTGAACTGTTTTATCAGAATCCAAGCAATCAGAGTACCTACAACACTGGTGTGAGCTCCATAAATACTTTTAAACAAATGTTCAAAGACCAATACAAATAGCATTTCCTATTGTGTTATTAATTCTCTCTTAATATTTTTATCTTTCTCATTATATATATACAGACACATACATATCTAGTTTTTATCTTTCTCACTCTCTGTGGATACATACATGTGTGTCTACATGTATGTACCTGTATATATATATATATATTTATATGTGCACAATAATACAATGATATATAATATACGTGCCAGCAACAAAGTTCCTTGGTAAATCAAAAGATAGCAAATATTAGATTATGCCTAGGTTGACATTTCTGTTTAATAACTTTTCCTCATTTGCAAGCAACAGCATTAATGGAAACTGACAAAAATAACAGTGATAGACCTATTCATAATCATAAGCTAAATTAAAAAATTAGTTCATACTTGAAGAGTCTGATATATATATATATATATATATATAAAATTATTGGGCACACACACTAATTTACAGATCATTGTTGAGCACAAATCCAAACATACACACAGAAAAGCACTCAGGCACCAAATCTTTTTCTTTCTTATAAAAGCTGTCAAAAAATGTTAAAGATGTGACTTCCAAGAAACTCAAAGTATGATTTACAGATTACCTTACATGTAGTGACAAAATCACTCTACAGCAGCTAGCTGCATTAATAGTTAGCTGGAACTTAATTATGAGTGCTCCTCAGAGTAAATCTCCAGAGAGCCATGTTGGATCTTTGAACCTGGCCCTGTATAAATTATCTAATGCACCACCCTACAGTCCAGGTATATACGATATTAATATCCCCCACTTAATGGATCAGTAACTGATACTCTGAAAAGCTCAATGCAGACTACAACACTAATAAATGGTTAGATGGGCATTCATACTCTACTGCTATTCTGTCCAGTATGGTAGCCACTAGCCACATGTGGCCATTGAGCACTTAAAATGTGGCTAATCCAAATCAAAAGGTGCTGTAGGTATAACATACACACTGATATGCAATGCTTGGTACAAGATGAAGAATGTATAATACCTCATTAGTAATTGCTTATACTGATTACACGTTGAAATGATGTTTTAGATAGAGTAAATAAAATAAAAATTAATTTTATTTGTTTCTCTTTATTTCTTTAATGTGGTTACTTGAAATTTTTAAATTACCTGTGTGGATTGCATTTTATTTCTACTGGCATCAATAAAGCACTCCTGGAGCAATACAGTTTAACAATATGAGATACTTGGTGGCGAAGAGAATTGGGTTTACATCCCAGAATCCACCTGTACTTACAGACTGACTTTGCAGAAGACTATTTAACATCACCAAGATGAACTTTTCTCACATTTAAAATTAGAATATTAAACCTATGATATAGTACTATTAAGAAGTTAAATGATATATAAAAGATCTAACAATGTGTCCTATAATTAATAGCCACCCAATGTTATTTCTCATTTCCTTTTCTTTTCCTCTTTTCCAGCCCATTTCCTTATTAAGTTAAGCTGGAGTTAAACTTCTGTAGTGGACATATTTAGTACCAGTGCCTACCATCCCCAATGTCTTGGTCTGTGTTAATATAAACCTCGAGACCAGAAAAGCAGATATAGGCAGAGGGTCAGTGAACAGCCCAAGGTGGACACTTGATTCAAGTAAGACCCCTCTATGGTCTGGCCAATGCGTAGTGTTATACAATAGGCTCAAATAGTAGATCAATGATAATTTATTAAATCAGTCATATTTCCTCCCTGTGGAATTCATCCTAGAAATAGACACAGACCAGTTATTAACAAAAGGATAATGAAGCAGACAGAGAGAAACAGAGGTAACAAGAGAAAAACCATTCATTCATTCCACAAATATGAATGATCATCTATTATGTGCTATATGATCCAAGAGACAGGTATTAAGAGGGAAATGAATTCTCAGAGCTTTAAGAGATCCAGACACCTTCCAGTTCCAGTCCACATGTCTCTACAATAAATCCCTTTCTTTTTCCTCTTTAGATGGATGGGTGAAGGCTCTGTTCTTTGAAACCAAAATGATCTAACACAGTTTCACAAGGGAAGGCACAGAAAGGTGCCTTTCTGTTAGGTATTTTAAAAAAGACAAAATGTCTTGCCCTAGGTAATAACTCAGGTGAAAAAAGGTTTCTCCTCAAAGTATATAGCACCTTTCCTAAAACTGGTTAACAGACAGAACAAAATATGACAGGTGGGAATAGGAAGAGGGACTGACCCTAAATTTTCCTTTATAAAACCACTACCACCAGAAATATGCTTTTAAGTGTCTTACCTCCATTGCATAGAAATATGTAAGCAAAAGGAAAAAAGGTCTGCCAACTACAACTACAGACTATAAGTACTTATGAAAGACTTCTTCACTAACACAAATGCAATTCACTGTATCAGAGTCTCCTGACCATTTTGTACAGGGGAGTCTATGGGCCTCACTAAAATTATTTGGGATTCGAAGCAAAGGAGGTAGGCATTTCCTCACTCTAATGCATTATTAGACAGGCTTGAAGTCCAGGCCAGAAGTGTATTATGTAATGGACAAAACAACTAGTTGTTTTAGATTGCACTTAATTTGATAAAGTTTGATAAAATAGCTCAGTGATTTCAGCAGGAGTACAAGATCTGGTCTCTTAGTTCTAAAGTTCCAGCCCTTGAGAAATGGTTCCCCTTGGCAAAAAACACTAGAGACTGATTTGTAAAGCAAAATTTATTTACTTATTAAAAAGTAATTTGCATTACAATTATGTGCAAGAATCACCATGCTAAGAAGAACTCAATGCTGGTTTTAATCACTGCAAGTGGACATTCCCATTGGCCATATCTTCTTGCTTACAAAAGCATTACTAAGCACTTACTCTGTATCAAGCATTTTTATATAGGTTATTATCTTCATTCTTATGAGAAAGCATATAAGGTAGGTTGTATAACCCTACTTTAAAATAAGTAAACTGACCATTGGAAAGGTAAATAATTTGTCTAAGATCCCCAAGAATGTAAATGTCAAAGTATGAAATTTGACCTAGGGCAGCCTTGCTCTTGTCCATGTTGGCCCAGAGCACTACCTTTCCAGGACCACTAATGTCTTTAAGAAGTAAGGTTTAGAAAAATGTGTCTTTCCTGTACATGTCTCACTGACTTTGGGTATTTCTTATTTCAAGAAAGACCTTTTTGGGAATTCCTTGGCGGTCCACTGATTAAGACTTTGCCTTCCAATGTGGGCGCTGCAGGTTCGATCCCTGGTCAGGGAGCTAAGATCCCACATGCCTCGCGGCCAAAAAACCAAAACATAAAAAGAAAAAAAGCAATATTGTAACAAATTCAATAAAGACTTTAAAAATGGTCCACGTCAAAAAAATGTTTAAAAAATGAAAGAAAGACCTTTTTGCTTAAAGATCCCAAATCAACTAACAGTCATTTTTCTAACACTATAAATTCTAAATGCAATTGTCTGCCAACTAAGGAAGACCTAAGAACATTTTAAACAGTCATTTCCCCCAAATCCATGTGATGACTCTGGTTGCTGAGAAAGTCTGCACTAAAGGCAGAGGACTTACCAAAATACTAACAATATTTCCTTTCAGAAATAATCCAAGACAATATAAGATTGTGTTCACTTTTTCATACTGTCATGATATATTAAAAGAGGAAACTCCACTGATAAAATCAATTACTAATAGAATCTACAACAAACCAAAGGTCAGTCTTTTTACAGTATTTTAGTAGCTTGCCAAACATATTAAAACTAGAACCCAAATATCAGAACGGAATTGTGGCATGTCTTTAACTCTTCCAGAATCTTACTCTGGGTGGGGCTGAGACTGCGTTTTTAACAAGCTTCCAGGTGATGCTTGAGTAGCAACAGGACTAGGCTGTTTCTAAGCTTAATCCAATCCTGTTCACAGCCTAATCCAATTAGAATCACCTGGGTCTCAACAGGCATATGATACAGCCCACTCTCCTATCATTTTAAAACCTCCCCACATGATTCCAGTGTCCACTCTGGGCTAAGAACTGCCATGCTTGAGAACCACTAGCCTAGCTCAATCAGAGCTTTATTTCTGCTGAATGTCCTCCCTTTGAGCTCTTCTCCTCAAGTGCTATCAAAAGCCTGGTCCTGATTAACTCAGAGTTGAGTAAAGAAAATTAAACTTGGAGAGAGAATAATAATAGACACTGTGATAGTTAATTTTAGTTAATTTTGTATGTCAACCTGGCTAGGCTACGGTACCCAGTTATTTGGTCAAACACTAGTCTATGTTGCTGGGAAGGTATTTTTAAATGTTATTAACATTTTTTAAACATCTTTATTAGAGTATAATTGCTTTACAATGGTGTGTCAGTTTCTGCTTTATAACAAGGTGAATCAGTTATACATATACATATGTCCCCATATCTCTTCCTTCTTGCTTAACATTTAAATTTAAATGTTAGTAAATTTAACTAACATGGGAGACTTTTAGTAAAGCAGCTCACCCTCCATAATCTGGGTGGGCCTCATTCAATCAGTTGAAGACCTTAAGAGAAAAAAATTGACATTTCCAGGAGAAGAAGGAATACAGCCCCTAGACTATAACACAGAAACTCTGCCTAAATTTTCATCCTGCCTGTCCTACAGATTTCACACTTGAAGGCCCCCACAATTACATGAACCAATTCCGTAAAATCCCAATCTCTCTCCCTCTCTCCCTCTGTGTGTATATATCCTATTGATTCTGATACTCAACACAGATACCATTTATTTAAATGCAGACTATGTGCTAGAGATCAAGCTGAATTATTCACATACATTTTCTGATTTAACCCTTACAACAACCATATTAAATAGTTGAGTTAGCAAGCCATAAGGAGACAACATTGTGACCAGAGATAGAGAAGCTTCATTTAGTGACTTCGGAGAGGAAGCAGTATAGGAGATATTAGCATTAGGTGAGTCAAAAAAAAAAAAAAAAGCCAAGGATAAAAAGGTAAGTGTTCACTGAAAAATAAAAGGCAAAAGGAAAAGGAGGAAACCTATAGATTAAAAATGACTGTGCCCACAACAAGAAATCATTCATCTGTTTTCTGCATCTACAGACTTGCCTTTTACGAACAATTACATTTAAAAAGAACATGTAGTCTTTTGCATCTGGCTCCTTTCAATGAACATAACGTTTTTGAAGTTTATTCATGTTGTAGCATGTATCAGTAGTTCCTTCCTTTTTATTGCTTAATAAAATTCCAATGTAGAGATATACTTCATTTTGTTTGTCCATTCACCATATGACAGATATCTGTATTGTTTCCAGGGCTGAGCTACTATGAATAATGCTAATATGAACATTCATGAATATTTGTTTTCTTTCACTTGGGTAGATACCTAGTATTGGTAAATTTATGTCTAACATTTTAAGTAACTGTGAAAGCTATTTTCCAAAGTGGTTGTATCATTTTATACTTTTACTAACAATAAAGGCACCAGGTGTTCTCATATCTTAGCCAACATTTGTTATTATCTGTCTTTTAAATTATAGCCATTCAATTGAATATGTGTGTATACAACAACACAGTGTGTGTTTTATAGTAAATGTGTGGTTGTATCTCTTTGTGGTTTTAATTTGCATTTCTCTAATGACTACATGTTGAGCATCTTTTCATGAGCTTATTAGCCATCTTTAGATCTTCTCTGGTGAAATTATCAAAATCTTCACCTCTTCTTTAAAAAGACTGGACATAATTTTGATAAAGATTTGAATAAACCAACTGTAAAAAATTTTAATGATAAAATTGGTAGAAAGTTGAACATTCAGCTGATATTTGATATTAAGGAATTACTCGGTTTATTTGAGATTTGATAATACTTTTGCTTTTTGAAGAAATAATCTTTATCTTTTACAGTGATACACTAAATAATTTATAGATGCAATGATGTGAGGTCTGTGATTTGCTATAAAATAGTCCAGAAGTGATGAATGAATATAAATAAAAGATTGGCCATATGTTGACAACTGATCACTCTTGAAGCTTGAGAAAAAGATTTCATGGGGACTCATAATACTATTTTCTCGACTTCTGAATATGTTTAAAAATTTCCATAGTAAGTTTTAAAAAACGAAAAGGTGACACATTGAATGCATGTATTAACTTATAAGTGCTCTTAAAATCTATTAAAGTGACCATAAAGGAACATTTAAAGTATAACCAACAAGAAAGAAAACAGGAGACATACACACATACATACATACAGCACACGCATACACACACACACACACACACACACACATGCACAATGAGTTGCCCAAGTCTACTCCTGGTGGCTCATGCCTTATCCTTTCCCCAGCTCCCAACAATGACATCCGGAACATTATACAGTATTATATTTCAGGCTTTTGTGATCTAGCCTGAAATTCAAGGGAAATATGCCTTAAGATCCAAGCAAGATATTTTTAAGCAAACTTTTGGAATATACTCTCTTCATAAATAGGAGCTCTCTGTGCCTTTGGAATAGAAGCAACTTCATTTTTTAATGGTCTCTAAGATGCTGGTAATTAACACAAACCAGTCTGTAACCTAACAATTGCCTGAAGTTTCAGGAAATAGTTCATATATTTACTAATCATTCTTCAGTATTTATAGCAGTTGTCTTGCACAAAATCTATCTCCCAGAGATGCTTGAAATCGCTCAGTTGGTCACTTACCACTCTGGTAAATATTGTTTACTTCTCTTTTTAAATATACAAGAGGACTACATGAATTTTGAAAGTGGATGAGAGGGCACAAAAAAGGAGATATGAGAACTAATAAACTTGAGCACTGTTGCAGGTTTTCATTTAAAAATGACTAAAGCCATCCTCAATGGCTACCTATTCATCCTAATTATTCTGGAAATACTATCAAACTATTACAAGCCATATAAAAGTTCTATGCAAATTATTCTAGATTTAAATAAAATGCATCATTTTTACTTTTTCCATTCTCAGTTGTTGAAGAACAACTTTACACTCAGCAGCTACTAGAACAGAATGTTACATACAGTGTGCCCAAATAAAAAAGTAGCACTGGGTTTATTGAGCAAAAACATGTTCTGCCATACTAGTGTTTATATCAAGGAAGGGGAGCCACTTTAGCTACAATGATTAGACAGCTTCAAGATAGAGATCTGCAGTAAGCCTTGAAAGATGGGTAGGGATAACAGAAAGAGGGGAGAAGAGGGGTTATGAACAAGGACATGACTTTTGAACAGTAAAAGATATATTCAAAAAAGGTTAAAAATCATCATCCAGCAAAGAGTTTGCCAAAATGCAGAATTCTTAGAATTACTGGAAATGAGATTAAGGATGTAAATGTTATGCAGAGACAAACAGAAATATTTAGGTAGAAGTACAATGGGGGAAGGTATATTTTTTAAATGTACATGTGCCTATTAAATAGCAATACATATAAGGCTCTTAGCACTGTACCTGGCATATAGTAAGGCTGAATAAATATTCACTATTATTGTCACTTCCTCCTCTTCTTCCTGTTTTGGTCTTGGCTGCAGGGACCCTGTTTTTTGCAATTTGCTATACAAAATGGATAAATATGAAGAATGATGAAGAAACCAAAGATGAGGAGTTTGCCACACAAACTGCTCTGTGCTTTAGTCACAGCTTTGCGATAAGAAGACAAAAGAGCTAAGGATTAATCTCACAGATTTTTGGGTTTTTTCATAACATTTCAGAGCTCAAAAAACCCTAAGATGATGATACTTCACATTATGTAGGCTTTTACAGGGTACTCTCAAACATATTATCTCATTAATAATAATAATAGGGATATGGAGATCAACTAATTTAGTCCTTTCATTTTATAAATGAGAGAACCTAATGAAGCTAGCAAGATCAAATGACTTGGCTAAGGTTACTAATTAGTGGCTTTGGTGGTGATGATGATGGTGGTGGTGGTGGTGGTGGTACTGATACTAATAAACTGCTTAATATTTTGTGTGTATTTTCTCATTTAGCCCTTACAACAACTCTAAGAGGTAAGTATTATAATTATCTTTTTTTTAAGTTAAAGAAACTAAGGTTTAAAAGGTTAAAAATCTTGTCCAAGGTCACACAGAAAAAGTAGCAAAAGCAGGATTCAAAAAACAGACTGACTCAAAAACCTATCCATTTAATCACTAAACTATACTTATTGTAGTTAAAATTAGAACTCAGTTCTTCTGAATCCTATCCTAGTCTAATGTTCTTTCCTTCATAGCCTATCTCATAAATTTAATGAGGTATGTGTTCAAATAGAAATCTAAATACATATTGCATTTATTTTCTAATATATTAAATTATCTGGTATGCCTAGAGAAGTCCAATGTTGCAGACTATAGATCTCTAACTGTAAAGTATATATCATAATATATTATTACATATAATAAAGTATAATATTTATTTATAAATAAATATCATTAATTTTTAATATTTTTATAAATTATATGCATATATTTCAATTCTAGAGAAAAAAGGTTATTTCACTTTGTTATATTCTCACGGAAGTTTTCCCTGTCCTAAAATCAGGATTATTTATACAGAATATAAAAAGGCCAAACTAGCTTCTCTTAAAACTTCCACTTCAGGAAATATATAAGAATGTACAGGAAGTAAATAATAATAATGCCCTTGCTTTTATAATCTAGCTTCAGGGGATTTCAAGCACTTTACCATAACAAAGTCTTAAAATGATTCCAGGGAGACGTCCAGTTTCTGGTTCTACACGTAAGGAGGCTGGACTCAAATGCTGGCCTCAAAGAATGAACGGGGAAGTATTCCCTCTGCTAATATTCTGAAACAGATTGGAGAGAACTGGTATAACTTCTCCCTTAAGTGTTTGGTAGAATTCACCAGTGAACCCATCTGGGCTTGTTGCTTTCTGTTTTAGAAAGTTACTAGTTACTGATTCAATTTCTTTAATACACATAGGCTCATTCAGATCACCTGCAATCAATGTAATCTATCACAACAACAGACTAAAAAACAAAAATCCCATGATCATACTGGTAGATGCAGAAAAAATATCTGACAAAATCTAACATCCTTTCATGATAAAAATGCTCAGTAAACTAGGAATAGAGCGGAACTTTCCCCAACTTCATAAAGAATACCTACAAAGCACCTACAGCTAACATCATACTTAATGGTAACTTGAAGCTTTCCCACTAAGATCAGGTACAAGGAAAGAATATCCCCTGTTACCACTCCTTTTCAACCTTGTGCTAGAAGTCATTGCTGACACAAGAAGGCAAGAAAAGGAAATAAAAGATATACAGATTGGGAAGGAAGAAACAAAACTGTCTTTGTTAGCAGATGACAATCATCTATGTAGAAAATCCAAAAGAATAAACAAAAATATTCCTGAAACTAATAAATGATTATAGCAAGATTGCAGGATACAAGATTAATATACAAAAGTAAAATTCTTTCCTCTATATACCAGAAATGAACATGTGGAATTTGAAATTAGAAACATAATACCTTTGTATTATGAAATATTTAGATATAAATCTAACAAAATGAAATATTTAGATATAAATCTAACAAAATATGTACAAAATCTATATGAGGAAAACTATAAAACTCTTATGAACAAAATAAAAGAACTAAATATTGTGTTGGTCAAAAAGTTCCTTCGGTTTTTAAGTAAACATAAAAGACACATTTTTCATTTTCACCAAGAACTTTATTGAACAACGTAGTCACCCTTTTGTTCCACTACCTTCTGCCATTTTTCAGGCAATTTCATAATTCCATCCTCCCAAAACTTTTTATCTTTTTGAGCAAAGAACTGTTCCAGGTTCCTTTTACAGTCTTCCAGAGAATTGAAATTTTTTCCATTAAGAGAATTTTGTAAAGACCGAAATAAATGGAAATCCAAAGGTGCAATGTCTGGTGAATACAGCAGATGAATCAGAACTTCCCAGCCAAGACGTAACAGTGTTTGCCTGGTCATCAAAAAAACAGGTGGTCTTGTGTTATCCTGATGGAAGATTATGTGTTTTCTGTTGACTAATTCTGGATGCTTTTCGTTGAGTGCCGCTTTCAGTTGGTCTAACTGGGAGCAGTACTTGTTGGAATTAATCGCTTGGTTTTCTGAAAGGAGCTCATAACAGAGGAGTCCCTTCCAATCCCACCATATACACAACTTCACCTTCTTTGGATGAAGACCGGCCTTTGGTGTAGTTGGTGGTGGTTCATTTCACTTGCCCCATATTCTCTTCCATTCCACATTATTGTACAGTATCCACTTTTCATCGCCCATCACAATTTGTTCTAAAAATGTAACGTTTTCATTATGTTTAATAAGAGAATTGCATGCAGAAATACATTCAAGAAGGTTTTCTCACTTAATTTATGTGGAACCCAAACATCAAGGAGAGTAACATAACCAAGCTGGTGCAAATTATTTTCAACACTTGATTTGGATATTTTGAGTATGTTGGTTATCTCCCATGTGGTATAATGTTAATTGTCCTCAATTAATGTCTTGATTTGATCACTATCAACTTCAACTGGTCTACCCGACCGTGGAGCATCGTCCAGCGAGAAATCTCCAGCACAAAACTTTGCAAACCACTTTTGACATGTTCAATCAGTCACAGCACCTTCTCCATACACTGCACAAATTTTTCTTTGCGTTTCAGTTGTGTTTTTACCTTTCTTGAAATAATAAACCATAATATGCTGAAAATGTTGCTTTTTTTCTTCCATCTTCAATATTAAAATGGCTACACAAAAATTCACCAATTTCGGTAAGTTTTTTTTAAATGCACGCTGATATGACAGCTGTCAATACAATCTAACAAAACTGCTTCAAATGACGTTAAAGACAACTAAGCGCTACTAGAGCAATCTTTTTCTTTTATTATTTTTGTCTGCGTTGGGTCTTTGTTGCTGCATGTGGGCTTTCTCTAGTTGCGGCGAGCGGGGGCTACTCTTCATTGCAGTGCACGTGCTTCTCATTGTGGTGGCTTGGAGGACTAATGCTACCTTACTTCAAGACTTACTATAAAGCTACAGTAATCAAGGTAGTGTGGTATTGGCAAGAGACCAGACAAATAGATCAATGGAAAAGAATAAAATTCCAGAAATAAACACCCATAGATACAGTCAACTGATCTTTGACAAAGGAGCAAAGGCAATACAATGGAGCAAAAAAAAGTCTCTTCAACAGATGGTCCTAGAACAACCAGATATACACATGCAAAAAAATTAATCTAGACACAATCCTTACACCCTTCAAGAAAACTAACTCAAAATGGATCAGAGACCTAAATGTAAAATGTGAAACTGTAAAACTCCTAGATGATAACATCGGAGAAAACCTAGCTGACCTTTGGTATGGTGATGCCTTTTTAGATACACCACCAAAGACATGATCCATGAAAGAAATAATTGATAAGATGGACTTCATTAAAATTATAAACTTCTGCTCTGCAAAAGGCAATGTCAAGAGAATAAGAAGACAAGCCCAGACAGGGAGAAAATATTTGCAAAAGACACATCCAACCAAGGACTGTTGCCCAAAATATACAAAGAAATCTTAAAACTCAACAATAAGAAAACAAACAACCCAATTAAAAAGCGGCCAAAGATTTTAACAGACACTTCACCAAAGAAGACATACAGATTGCAAATAAGCACATGAAAAGATGCTCCACATCATATGTCGTCAGGAAAATGCAAACTAAAACAACAATGAGATCCTACTACACATCTATTAGAATGGCTAAAATGCAGAACACTGACAACACCAAATGCTGACAAGTTTGTGGAGCAACAGGAACTCTCATGCATCGCTGGTGGGAATGTAAAATGGTACAACCACTTCTGGAAGATAGTTTGTCAGTTTCTTACAAGACTAAACATACTCTTACCATAAGATCCAGCAACCACACTTCTTGGTATTTACCCAAAGGAATTGAAAACTTATGTCCACAAAACAACCTGTACACAGATGTTTATACCAGCTTTGTTCATAATTGCCAAAACTTTGGAAGTAACCAAGATCTCCTTCAGTAGGTGAATGAATAAACTGTGGTACATTCAGACAATGGAATATTATTCAACAGTAAAAAGAAATGGGCTATCAAGCATTAAAAGACATAGAGTAACCTTAAATGCACGTTACTAAGTGAAAAACGCCAATCTGAAAGGCTACATACTGTATGAATCCAATTGTATGACATTCTGGAAAAGGTAAAACTATGGGAATAATAAAAAGATCAGTGGTTGCTGGGAGCCTAAGGGGAGGGGAGCACAGGGGTGATGAATACACAAAGTACAGAGGATTTTCAGGGCAATGAAAATACTCTGTATGACATTATAATGATGGATATATGTCACACATTTGCCTATATCCTTAGACTGTACTATACGAAGAGTGAACCCTAAGGTAAACTATGGACTTTGTGTGATTATGATGTGTCATTGTAGGTTCATCCTTGGTAAAAAATCTCCCATTCTGGTGAATGTTATGATAATAGGGAAGGCTATGCATGTGTGGGGGAAGGGGGCATATGGGAAATATCTGTACCTCCCTCTCAATTTTGTTGTAAATCAAAAACTGCCCTATAAAAGAGTCTTACTAAAAAAATGATTCTAGGAAATGGATTGGTAAACCAAGGTATAGTAGAAAGAATGGTGATTTTTAAAAATCTTCTATATGAAGCAGTTCCATGCACATAATAATAAGAAAAATAGTTCATATTTATTTGGAGAGCTATAATTTGCAGAACTCTTTCAACCTCTACTATAATCCTGAAAGACAAGCAGGGCAGATTATATTATCCCCATCTTAAAGTCAAGAAGGAACCATGACTCAGAGTTACCAAGAGGCACAGCCAGGATTAGAACCTTGGTCTTTTGACTCCTGGGTCCTATATACCTTCTACTCTATTTGAGTCTTATTTCTCATAAAAAAGAAATGTTCAGTTAATGTTTGACAAATGAATGTACGCAATGCATGAGTAAATCAGATCTCATCAGAAGAAATGCTGACTCTTTAAATTCCAGCCCCATATTTCACCATTACTTATAACTTTTCCCCTCCAACTATACTTTTCATTTCTGAATAATGAGGCTTTCCCCACTAAAGTATAATTATCCTCTTGAAAAGTAAATTATCTTTGAGCTAATAAGCTTATAGGCACCTGATGGACAAAATCACTAATTTTTTTTCTAGATAAAAATCAGAAGTTAAAAAATAGATGTATGTTCTTAGAAATACCTTATACCAGGAAAACCAAATCATATAAACTTGAACCCTACTTTATAATATAGCTAGAGAACAATTACTATATATACTAGACACACTTTTGGAATGAATGGAGAGTGTCATTTACACTAAGAAGGGAGAAAAGAATCCCAACATCCAGTCCTTCCATGATTTTGCATCTATTAAAGTAGAAAATATCATATTCTCACAACGGTCAGTCTGTGCTGTCAGATTTAACATTTAATAATTATCTTGATGCCAGCTGTCCCCACAATTTCATTCCAAATTTAATATTCCTTAGAAAATGTTACATTTCAAAACTTTAAGTGATTTGCAAAAGATAGTGACAAAAGAGATGGCCTTTGTGGGAAAGGTATATGTAGCCTCTCAGTGCACTGTGGGAATGTACTAGAATCCTGTGGTGGACATCTGTTATTTGCCCTCACTCCTCCCCAGGATTATTCCAGTTCTTCTGGTACAGCCCCCAGTTATTGTTTGGATAACATCCCTCCTCCACTCTGTCATGTGGACTGGTAGGGTCTTCTCATTCCTGTCAACAGAGCCAGAAAAGAACACAAAACTTCTGATACTAAGTCCAGTGCTTTCTGCTACATTGTGCTATTAGAAAGGCATTTATTGCTTTGTCTGCCCACTACATTCCCTTCTTATGGCTTGGCGATTAGTGGTGGAGACTCTGCAATCAAGCTGCCTGGGTTTGAAACCTGTTTCCATCCCTTCATACTAAATAACTTGAGTCACTTATCTACCATCTCTAAGCCTCCGCTCCCTCATCTACAAAATAAAGATTCATTCACATATTCAACAACTCTTTATTGAACACTTACTATGTTACCAGACATTACATAGGTCCTGGGGTTGGAATAGTGAACAAGATAGAAAAGGTCGATATGATAATGGAGTTTACACACTGTAGGAAAGGAGTCAGATAATAAACAAACAAGAAAAGTGTAAATTATGATAAGTGCTATAAAAGAAACATGTGACGAGATAGTGAAAGACTAACCGTAGATCCACTTTCTATAGGATGTTCAGGATAAAGCCTCTCTGAGGAGGTGATTTTTTTTTTTTTTTTGCGGTATGCGGGCCTCTCACTGTTGTGGCCTCTCCCGTTGCGGAGCACAGTCTCCGGACACGCAGGCTCAGCGGCCATGGCTCAAGGGCCCAGCCGTTCCGTGGCATGTGGGATCTTCCCGGACCGGGGCACGGACCCGTGTTCCCTGCATCGGCAGGCGGACTCTCAACCACTGCGCCACCAGGGAAGCCCAGGAGGTGATATTTAAACAGAGATACAAAGGATAAGAAAGAGCTAGCTACTCAGAGAAAATCATTCCAGGAAGAGGGAAGGCCAGAGATAGAAAAGAGCTTGGCATTAAAGGAGACATATGTAACTGAAGCACAGTGAGTGAGGAGAGGTATAGCTCAAGATAAAGTTGGAAAACTAAACAGCAGCCAGACCATGCTGGGCCTTACAGGTTGTGGGAGGAGTTTAGGTTTCATTTATTGAAGTGATTTATTTAAGATTTATATTTTTAAAATATTATGTGTGAGGATAACGAAAAGAAGAAGAGTTGAGACACTAGTAATATTTTTAATCACACATTCAACTCTGAAAACTGATTCAGCAAACATTAGCACATGGACCATCACTTATCCTCCTACTTGAGCGCCAACTTCCACTTCACATGCACTACAGTCAAGATCCACCAGACCACTATATTTCAGCCTTGGTGAGCATGAGAAACCATAAGAGAGCTTTTGTAAACACAGAATCAAAGGCCCTATGCATGAAAACGCTGAATCAGTTGATCTGAGGTAGAAACTGGGACTCTAGTTTTAAAATGCTCTCTTAGTAATTTTCAGAATCTCCCAGATTCAGAACGACTAAGTTGGTTCCAATCAAAATAGTCATTTTGCCCCATACTTATCTTTTATTCTATTGATGCATTTATTTCCTCTGTTGTATATATTGAAGTGCATGCTCCTCCTTTAGGACAGAAACCATGCTCTATTCACTTTTGTATACTTAATTTCTAACATAGTAATGGGTGTATTTTAGGTACACAGTAAATATTTGTTGAATTAGAATAAAAACTTAAAGTGGGCTTTTAATATGACAACTGTCAATTTGGCTTGCAAAATAGCCCATAGAGGTCATGGGTAAGAGAGTTAGGTTAGGTAACGGCCTGTTTCCCCTTCTTTTTGTTCTCGCTAATTCCAGTGAACACACTACTAGTTTAAATTGGGAAAAAAAAAAAAACTGCTGGAATGGCTTTGACTACAGTCACATGAAAAAAAGAAAAAAGGTCCTGTAACTACATTAATTGCCATGTGGTACCTGAATTTCATCTATAGTCAGACAATTTTAATTTGACTTCATTCACATCCAGGGCCCATACAAACAAGCAGAAGTTTGTCCAGTTAAGAAGTAAGCATTAAGAATGCCACCTGAGGGACTTACCTGGTGGTCCAGTGGTAAAGAATCTGCCTTCCAATGCAGGGGACATGGGTTCGATCCCTGGTCTGGGAAGATCCCACATGCCATTGAGCAACTAAGCCTGTGTGCCACAACTGCTCAGCCTGTGCTCTAGGTTACGACTTCAACATAATTTGGGAGGGGACAAAATTCAGCCCATAATAAGTACTGTCTAGGTATCCATCTTCTGATGGATGTTAGAAGAATCCAGGAATAGCTGAATCTTGAAGAAGTGGTATAGAGTTATTTGATCTCAGGGATATATTAAACAGGAAAGATCCAAACCAGGGTTTCAAATTATGGGGCATGTTAAAAATTGTGGGTGTTCTGGTCACACTCAGAAATTCTTAAGAGTAGTCCAGGCATCTATACTTTTTTATCAAGCATTTTAGGATTATGGCATATACCCAAGTTCGAGGACCACTGACTAAAACTTGGAAGGAACAGGTCCAAAAAGATGTTTACAGACTGGGATAAAGCAAGTCTGGTTCTCAATCCTGAAGGGCATGTCAACCCAGGAAGTTAGAAATGAGGCAGAACAGGATTGACAAAGAAGGGGAAAGGAATTCAAGTGAATAATCTAGTTATGAGAATCACTATGTTCTCTTCATCATTAAACCTTTCTGTTACTAAAAATTCACTCTAATACCACATTACCATCTTTGTGACTTTTGTCCAAACAAAATATTTCCAGAGAAGTAATGCACAATGAGTAGAAATTTGTGCTTAAGATATTTTTCAGGGGTGAGCTAGCTAGAATCACAAATGATAATCATTTGCTTCATACCTAATATAACATTATCTGCTGGATGGATTTTTTTGCCAGTGGATTCAAAGAACTGGGATACATTCATCTCATCTTTTTTTCCTCTACTTCAGGCTGCCTCTGGGACAGGCTGGCATACATTTTAACAACTCTGCAGTCGTACTGTTAATTAATAATACCTGTAGAATTATATTTCTTTATGTTGTTAAACAGTATTGGATTCAAAGTAAAATCCAATGAAAAAATATGGTACAATTATTTTTAAAACAACACATTTTGTTTTTGTACTTTCTCCTTCATCCACTTCACTATTCTATCTCTGCCTTCCATCCAATGTTTATTGTAGGACACAAACAGTGCCAAGAGTGTAAAATATAACCAGGAATAAAACATAGTCCAGGTCCTTCAGGAAAGTAAAGCCTAGGGGGAAAAAAGATATGTAAACAATAACCATAAGGAAATATGCCACATTGTAACAAGATATCCACAAGGTGCTATGGGAAGGAAGGTAATATTGCCTGAAGTCAGAGCTTACAGATACAGACTGAAGGGTGCAGTCAAGTATACAGACAAGGATACAGCATAAGAACAGGCATAAAAGCAAGACAATGCAAGTTATGTTCAGGGAACAGAAAATGTGATGATGACTACAACAAAAGGTTTATACAAGTGGCAATTATGGTGGGTCTTCTATGCTAAGCTAAATAATGAGCACTTGAACCTATCAGAGGAAGTCACTGATGGCTTTTTTTAAGCACCATCAGTTCTGTATTTAATTTCCCTTAGGCATAAAATTTTCCCTAGGTTTGTTGCTGCTGCTCCCACCTCCCCAGGCTGCTATTACCCTCCCCAAACCCCCTATTCCCACCTCAGGGCCCCATGCTCCCTGTTCAGCAGCAATCAAAAGTTCTTGCTGTTCTCTACATATGCCATGCTTATTCTCAGTAGCTGCTAATGTCAAAAGCTTGAATTGAGGAACATCTAAAGGTATGATAAGACCAGCAATGGCAGCCCTATGGTAGAATTTTTCAACAATTAAGAGAAGCAATACTGGACCATTTGTGTTCTCTAAATGTTGTCATTTGCTGTTCCAGTTGCTTCACAGAGAAATGTAACATGTTCTTCGTAAGTAACATTTGGTACACCCTCATAACCATCAGCAGGAAAAGACACTTTTCTCTTCCCAAGTCAAGTTGAATGGAAAGTGACAGCATTTAAAATGGTGTTCTTTTGCTTTTTCTCTGTTTAGTTTTGATTCTCTTCTTTTAAAATCAGACTTTATTTTTAACAAGGGGGTAGGGAGATTACTTTTTGCTTTTGGTGCCACTTGGCAATATTAATTCTTTAAGAATATTAATATAAATTCTTTAAATAAACATTAAAAACCTGACTGTTCTGATATAAACTTTATTTAGTTAATAAGACTATTAGTGTTACAGCATACCCAAAAGAGTAACAAGTAACAACATGGTAGCAAATCATAGAATTTTAGACCTGAAAGGACTATAAGAGGGAAGGCAGTTGTGTGTTTAAAAACTTATAGTTCCTTTAAAGTTCTGACTAACAAGGGCTTCCTGATACTGATCACCTACCATCCACAGTAATAGGATACTACGGTAATGTTGGGGTAATGTTAGGTGCATGTTCATAGTGACTGCTTTACCTGGTAGGTGATTCAGGCTACAATTCTACTCTCTGAGAAAAGTGCAGAATTCTCCCATACACCTAGAATAGAGCTGAATTTAGTCATCTTCCATCCCAAACACAGATATATAGGAAAGTGTTAAGTATTCTATAACTCGTAAAAAAAGAAATTCATACAATAGAATATTATTTGGCAATAAAAAGGAATGAAGTACTGCTACATGCAACAACATGGATGAGCTCGGAAAATATGTCCTAAGTGAAACAGGACAGTCATAAAAAACCACATATTGTATGATTCCATTTACATGAAATGTCCAGAACAGGCAAATCCATAGAGATAGAAAGTAGATTAATGGTTGCCTAAGGCTGGAGTGATAGGAGGAATGAGAAGTTCACTACTAACAAGAACACGAGTTTCTTTTTACGGTGATAAAAAGATTCTAAAATGAGACTGTGATGATGGTTTCACAACTACAAATATATTTTTAAAAACACTGAATTGTATACTTTAAATGGGTGAACTTTAAGGTATGAAAATTGTACCTCAAAAAAGCTGTTTTAAAAAGGAGTATCTAACGTGGCAGCCTGCACATATACACACATAAAATATATGCATATATATACATATATGCATATATACTGATTTATAGTTTCTTAATTATCAGCCTGCATTTTATCCATTGAAATTTTAAAATTAAAACTTCCAGGACCTTCAAGATGGCGGAGGAGTAAGACGTGGACATCACCTTCCTACCCACAAAGATATGAAAAATACATCTACATGTGGAACAACTCCTACAGAACACCTACTTAACACTGGCAGAAGAACTCAGACTTCCCAAAAGACAAGAAACGCCCCACGTACCTGGGTAGGGCAAAAGAAAAAAGAATAGGGACGGGACCTGCACTTCTGGGAGGGAGCTGAGAAGGAGGAAAAGTTTCCACACACTAGGAAGCCCCTTCACTGGTGGAGACGGAGGGTGGAGGGGGGGAGGCGGGAAGGGGGGAAGCTTTGGAGCCACAGAGGAGAGTGCAGCAATAGGGGTGCAGAGGGCAAAGTGGAGAGATTCCCGCACAGAAGATAGGTGCCGACCAGCACTCACCAGCCCAAGACGCTTGTCTGCTCACCCGCCGGGGCGGGCGGGGGCTGGGAGCTGAGGCTTGGGCTTCAGAGGTCAGAACCCAGGGAGAGGACTGGGGTTGGCTGCGTGAACACACCCTGAAGGGGGCTAGTGCGCCATGGCTAGCCAGGAGGGACTCCGGGAAAAAGTTGTAACTGCTTAAGAGTCAAGAGAACATTGTTTCGGGGCGCACGAGGAGAGGAGATTCAGAGCACCGCCTAAACAAGCTCCAGAGACGGGTACGAGACACAGCTATCAGCACGGACACCAGAGATGTGCATAAAATGCTAAGGCTGCTGCTGGAGCCACAAGAAGCCTGTGTACAAGCACAGGTCACTATCCACACATCCCCACCTGGAGCCTGTGCAGCCCACCATTGCCAGGGTCCCATGATCCAGGGACAGCTTCCCCGGAGAACACACAGTGCACCTCAGGCTGTTGCAACGTCACACCGGTTTCTGCTGCTACAGGCATGACCAACGGTACCCCTCCCTCCCCCTGGCCTGAGGGAGCCAGAGCCCCCTAATCAGCTGCTACTTTAACCTGTCTGGGCAGGGAATAGATGCCCTCAGGCAACCTACATGCAGAGGCGGGGCCAAACCCAAACCTGAACCCCAGAAGCTGGGCAAACAAAGAAGAGAAACGGAAATCTCTCCCAGCAGCCTCAGGAGCACCGGATTAACTCTCCAGAATCAACTTGATGTACCCTGCATCTGTGGAATACCTGCATAGACAATGAATCATCCCAAATTGAGGAGGTGGACTTTGGGAGCAACTGTAGACTTGGGATTTGCTATATGTGACTGACTAGTTTCTGATTTATATATTTATCTTAGTTTAGTTTTTAGCACTTCTTATCATTGGTGGATTTGTTTACTGTTTTGGTTGCTCTCTTTTTTCTAATTACATTTTTATTTTAATATTTTATTAATATTTCATTTTAATAACTTTATTTTATTTATTTATTTCTCTTTCTCCCTTTTCTCCTCAGCCGTGTGGCTGACATGGTCTTGCTGTTCTGGCGAGGTGTCAGGCCTGAGCTTCTGACGTGGGAGAGGTGAGTTCAGGACACTGGACCACCAGAGACCTCCCGGTCCCAGGTAATATCAATCAGCGAGAGCTCTCCCATAGATTTCCATCTCAACGCTAAGACCCAACTCCACTCAACGACCAGCAACCTCCAATGCTGGCTACCCCATGCCAAACAACTAATAGGACAGGAACACAACCCCATCCATTAGCAGAGAGGCTGCCTAAAATCATAATAAGATCACAGACACCCCAAAACACACCACTGGACTCGGTCCTGCCCACCAAAAAGACAAGTTCCAGCCTCATCCACCAGAACACAGGCACAAGTACCCTCCACCACGAAGCCTACACAACACACTGAAACAACCTTACCCACTGGGGGCAGACACCAAAAACAATGAGAACTATGAACCTGCAGCCTGTGAAAAGAAGAACCCAAACACAGTAGGTTAAGCAAAATGAAAAGACAGAGACATACACAGCAGATGAAGAAGCAAGGTAAAAACCCACCAGACCAAACAAATGAAGAGGAAATAGGCAGTCTACACGAAAAAGAATCCAGAGTAATGATAGTAAAGATGACCCAAAATCTTCAAAATAGAATGCAGAAAATACAGGAAACATTTAACAAGGACCTAGAAGTACTAAAGTGCAAACAAACCATGATGAACAACACAATAAATGAAATTACAAATTCTCTAGAAGGAATCAATAGCAGAATAACTGAGGCAGAAGAATGGATAAGGGACCTGGAAGATAAAATAGTGGAAATAACTACTGCAGAGCAGAATAAAGAAAAAAGAATGAAAAGAATTGAGGACAGTCTCAGAGATATCAGGGACAACATTAAAAGCACCAACATTCAAATTATAGGGGTCCCAAAAGAAGAAGAGAAAAAGATAGGGACTGAGAAAATATTTGAAGAGATTAGAGTTGAAAACTTCCCTAATATGGGAAAGGAAATAGTTAATCAACTCTAGGAGGTGCAGAGAGTCCCATACAGTATAAATCCAAGGAGAAACATGCCAAAACACATATTAATCGAACTATCAAAAATTAAATACAAAGAAAATATATTAAAAGCAGCAAGGGCAAAACAACAAATAACATACAAGGGAATCCACATAAGGTTAACAGCTGATCTTTCAGCAGAAACTCTGCAAACCAGAAGGGAGTGGTAGGACATATTTAAAGTGATGAAAGGGAAAAACTACAACCAAGATTACTATAACTAGCAAGGATCTCATTCAGATTTAACAGAGAAATTAAAACCTTTACAGACAAGCAACAACTAAGAGAATTCAACACCACCAAACCAGCTTTACAACAAATGCTAAAGGAACTTCTCTAGGCAGGAAACACAAGAGAAGGAAAAAACCTACAATAACAAATGCAAAACAATTAAGAAAACAGTAATAGGAACATACATATCAATAATTACCTTAAATGTAAATGGATTAAATGCTCCCACCAAAAGACACAGGTTTGCTGAATGGATACAACAACAAGACCCGTATATATGCTATCTACAAGAGACCCACTTCAGACCTAGGGGCACACACAGACTGAAAGTGAGGGAATGGAAAAAGATATTCCATGTAAATGGAAATCAAAACAAGGCTGGAGTAGCAATTCTCATATGAGACAAAATAAACTTTAAAATAAAGACGATTACAAGAGACAAAGAAGGACACCATATAATGATCAAGGGATCAATGCAAGAAGAAGATATAATAATTGTAAATATTTATGCACCCAACATAGGAGCACCTCAATACATAAGGCAAAGGCTAACAGGCATAAAAAGGGAAATCGACAGTAACACAATCATGGTAGGGACTTTAACACTCCACTTTCACCAATGGACAGATCATCCAAAATGAAAATAAATAAGGAAACACAAGTTTTAAATGATACATTAAACAAGATGGACTTAATTGATATTTATAGGACATTCCATCCGAAAACAACAGAATACACTTTCTTCTCAAGTGCTCATGGAACATTCTCCAAGACAGATCATATCTTGGGTAACAAATCAAGCCTTGGTAAATTTAAGAAAACTGAAATCGTATCAAGTATCGTTTCTGACCACAATACTATGAGACTAGATATCAATTACAGGAAAAAATCTGTAAAAAATACAAACACATGGAGGCTAAACAATGCACTACCTAATAACCAAGAAATCACTAAAGAAATCAAAGACAAAATCAAAAAGTACAAACAACTGACGATGAAAACACGACGACCCAAAACCTATGGGATGCAGCAAAAGCAGTTCTAAGAGGGAAGTTTATACCAATACAATCCTACCTCAAGAAACAGGAAGCATCTCAAATAAACAACCAAACCTTACACCTAAAGCAATTAGAGAAAGAATAACAAAAAATCCCAAAGTTAGCAGAAGGAAAGAAATCATAAAGTTCAGATCAGAAATAAATGAAAAACAAGTGAAGGAAACGATACCAAAGATCAATAAAACTAAAAGCTGGTTCTTTGAGAAGATAAACAAAATTGATAAACCATTAGCCAGACTCATCAAGAAAAAAAGGGAAAAGACTCAAATCAACAGAATTAGAAATGAAAAAGGAGAAGTAACAACTGACAAGAAAAAAAGGGAAAAGACTCAAATCAACAGAATTAGAAATGAAAAAGGAGAAGTAACAACTGACACTGCAGAAATACAAAAGATAATGAGAGATTACTACACGCAACTATATGCCAATAAAATGGACAACTTGGAAGAAATGGAGAAATTCTTAGAAAAGCACAACCTCTAAGACTGAACCAGGAAGAAACAGAAAATATGCACAGACCACTCACAAGCACTGAAATTGAAATTGTGATTAAAAATCTTCCAACAAACAAAAGCCCAGGACCAGATGGATTCACAGCCAAATTCTATCAAACATTTAGAGAAGAACTAACACCTATCCTTCTCAAATTCTTCCAAATACAGCAGAGGGAGGAACACTCCCAAAGTCATTCTATGAGGCCACCAACACCCTGATACCAAAACCAGACAAAGATGTCACAAAAAAAGAAAACTACAGGCCAATATCACTTATGAACATAGATGTGAAAATCCTCAGTAAGATACTAGCAAACAGAATCCAACAGCACATTAAAAGGATCATACACCATCTTCAAGTGGGGTTTAACCCAGGAATGCAAGGATTCTTCAAAATATGCAAATCACTGAATGTGATACACCATATTAACAAACTTAAGGATAAAACCATATGATCATCTCAATAGATGCAGAAAAGCTTTTGACAAAATTCAACACGCATTTATGATAAAAACCCTCAAGAAAGTAGGCATAGAGGGAACTTACCTCAACATAATAGAGGCCATATATGACAAACCCACAGCCAACATCATTCTAAATGGTGAAAAACGGAAACCATTTCCACTAATATCAGGAACGAGACAAGGTTGCCCACTCTCGCCACTATTATTCAACATAGTTTTGGAAGTTTTAGCCACAGCAATCAGAGAAGAAATAAAAGGAGCTCAAATCAGAAAGAAGAAGTAAAACTGTCACTGTTTGCAGATGACATGATACTATGCATAGAGAATCCTAAAGATGCTACCAGAAAACTACTAGAGATAATCAATGAATTTGGTAAAGTAACAGGATACAAAATTAATGCACAGACATTTCTTGCATTCCTATCCACTAATGATGAAAAATCTGAAAGAGAAATTAAGGAAACACTCCCATTTACCACTGCAACAAAAAGAATACAATATCTAGGAATAAACCTCCCTAAGGAGACAAAAGACCTGTATGCAGAAAACTATAAGACACTGATGAAAGAAATTAAAGATGATACAAACAGATGGAGACATATACCATGTTCTTAGATTGGAAGAATCAACATTGTGAAAATGAACTACACTACTCAAAGCAATGTACAGATTCAGTGCAATCCCTATCAAACTACCACTGGCATTTTTCACAGAACTAGAACAGAAAATTTCACAATTTGTATGGAAACACAAAAGATCCCGAATAGCCAAAGCAATCTTTAGAAAGAAAAACGGAGCTGGAGGAGTCAGGCTCCCTGACTTCAGACTATACTACAAAGCTACAGTAATCAAGACAATATGGTACTGGCACACAAACAGAAATATACATCAATGGAACAGGATAGACAGCCCAAAGATAAACCCACCTATGGTCACCTTATTTTTGATAAAGGAGGCAAAAATATACAATGGAGAAAAGACAGCGCCTTCAATAAGTGGTGCTGGGAAAACTGGACAGCTACATGTAAAAGAATGAAATTAGAACACTCCCTAACACCATACACAAAAATAAACTCAAAATGGATTAAAGACCTAAATATAAGGCCGGGCACTATAAAAACTCTTAGAGGAAAATATAGGAAGAACACTCTATGACATAAATTACAGCAAGATCCTTTTTGAAACACCTCCTAGAGAAATGGAAATAAAAACAAAAATAAACAAATGGGATCTAAAGAGACTTAAAAGCTTTTGCACAGCAAAGGAAATCATAAACAAGACAAAAAGACAACCCTCAGAATGGGACAAAATATTTGCCAACGAAGCAACTGACAAAGGATTAATCTCCAAAATATACAAGCAACTCATGCAGCTCAATATCAAAAAAACAAACAACCCAATCCAAAAGTGGGCAGAAAACCAGATAGACATTTCTCCAAAGGAGATATACAGACTGCCAACAAACACATGAAAGATTGCTCAACATCACTAATCATTAGAGAAATGGAAATCAAAACTACAGTGAGGTATCACCTCACACCAGTCAGAATGGCCATCATCAAAAAATCTACAAACAATAAATGCTGGAGAGGGTGTGGAGAAAAGGGAACCCTCTGGCACTGTTGGTGGGAATGTAAATTGATACAGCCACTATGGAGATCAGTATGGAGGTTCCTTAAAAAACTAAAACTAGAACTACCATAGACCCAGAAATCCCACTACTGGGCATA
Organism: Tursiops truncatus; assembly: GCF_011762595.2. NCBI lineage: Eukaryota > Metazoa > Chordata > Mammalia > Artiodactyla > Delphinidae > Tursiops > Tursiops truncatus. Next base: position 21,409,270 of record NC_047044.1, on the reverse strand, counting down.
TACCCTGAGAAAACCATAATTCAGAAAGACTTATTTACCACAATGTTCATTGCAGCACTATTTACAGTAGCCAGGACATAGAAACAACCTAATTGTCCACAGATGAATGGCTAAAGATGTGGCACATATATACAATGGAATATTACTCAGCCATAAAAAGAAACAAAATTGAGTTATTTGTAGTGAGATGGATGGACCTAGAGTCTGTCATGCAGAATGAAGTAAGTCAGAAAGGGAAAAACAAATACTCACACATACGTATGGAATCTAAAGAACAAACCAAAAAAATGGTTCTTAAAAACCTAGGGGCAGGACAGGAATAAAGACGCAGACGTAGAGAATGGACTTGAGGACACGAGGAGGGGGAAGGGTAAGCTGGGAAGAAGTGAGAGAGTGGTATTGACATATATACAGTATCAAATGTAAAACAGATAGCTAGTGCGAAGCCGCTGCACAGCACAGGGAGATCATCTCAGTGCTTTCTGACCACCTAGAGGGGTGGGGTAGGGAGTGTGGGAGGGAGACGCAAGAGCCAGGGGATATGAGGATAATGTATATGTGTAGCTGATTCACTTTGTTATACAGCAGAAACTAACACTACAATGTAATCAATAAAGATGTCAAAAAATTAAAAAAATAAATTCCTCACTGCCTTGATAGTATGAAAATGGTAATAATAATAATGACAAGATAACAATATTAAGTATTCATTGAGTAAATACTATGTGCCAGCTATTTCCTAAAAATACATAATCTCATGTAATCCATACAAAGTGTCTAGGAAATAGATTCGATTCCTATCCATTTTAACATACATTATTTATTTTAATCCTTAAAACAGGAACTATTGTTTTTCCCCATTCACTGAGACAGAGTGGTGAAATAAAGCATTCTAGGTTTCACAGCTAGCAGGTGGCAGAACTATGATTTGAACTTTGATCATTGTGCTCTGCTGCCACTTCAGCTACCCATTACATCCCACCCCACCCCACCCCCTGCTCTGTACAGGTAATTGAGTCTCAGTGAGCTAAAAGAATCTTACTTTACTTTTGTAGATAGCATCTTATGGAGTGGGAAAAATCCCAGAATCAAAAGCTGAGACCCAAACTGCAATATGAGTCATGATACAAATAACAAGGTCAGCCAAATTCGAATCCTATCATCTGCAAATGTAGAAAATGGAATAGAAATTTTTCAAGGTCCTGTTGGCTTAAAAATCCATTTAGTTCACAAAACACTTACTTAAAATTCTGAATGTTCTGCCCACAAACTTGCCAAAAGAAATGGTTTCTTTATTTTCTGCCCCATGCCTTCGTGACTATTATTGTTATTAGGTTGTAAAAATATTAATTATAACTGGAAAAAGAAAGCATAATTAACATCCATTTATGAAGTTCAGTACTACCCCTGAGCAATATACCACAGGATTTATTAACTTTTTATTATGAAAAATGTTAAACATACTCAAAAGTAGACAGAATAGTATAACAAACCCCCATGTACCCATCACCCATCTTCAAAAATCACCAACGCATGGTCAAGTTTGTTTTATCTATATACCCTCCTCACTTTGAAGGAAATTCCTGGTGTCATAATATTTCTGTAAACATGTCAGTACATGTCTAAAAATATTAACAATAATATCTTAATATAATGACAAACTGGGGAAATGAATTTTAATATGTAAATGACAATAATAATGTGAGTATTTTAATTCACCAAACTTTACTTTTAATGTTAATTAAACCTATCTGTATATTCAAATTTTCTATAACTATTATATTTTAGTCTGTTATTTCTACATATGATCTGCTATTTCTATAATTAAACTTTCTCTACTTTATTCATGAAATGTCATATGGTACCATATCTAATGTATCCATAAAAAAGAATATTAAACATTCTATATACTCTAAGCTCATTCCATTTTGTTTACTCATTAAGCTTGCCTGGATATCAAAAAGAAATTATTTGGCATGATTTGTTTGTAAAAGAATGTAAAATTTACCTTTGCTGCCTTCCACAGTTCAATTTCTTGTCCTCCTGGTGACACCAAATTATTACTTTATTAATTGTTCCAGTAATTTGCCAGCTATTATTATTCTCCAACTATATATATTATCCAACTGAAATGTTGATATAAACTTTTTTATTCTGTGACCCTTATTTTTTGTATAACTCTTTTAAGTATTTTGCTTCTATCAAGCTCACTCTTTTGTATTCCTTCTCTAACTTGCCTTTCCCTCCAAAAAATGTCAACTATTAAATTATTGATTGATATTTTGCCTTACATGGTTTTTCTTGAAATATTCCTTTGGAAAATTAATTTTTAAAAATGAAAAATTAATTTCATTTCCTTAATGCAGCTGATGATCAAATAATGATGAAATCAAACAGAAGTAGGAAAAAATAATTTAAAAATATGAAACATCAAATTTTGTGTTCTAAATTTAATATCAGCTTCACAAGTGCAACAGACATTTCCTCTGAGAAAGAATGATAATTACCATTTGAACCTTAAGTAAGGATTTTCCTGAGGCCCCAGAGAACCATAAATAACATAGTTTTTTTTTTTGAAATAGAGAAAAATAGAAATTTTCCTTTTCTTTCATCATGTTAATAAGAAGCAAAACAGATTACAAAAGCTGGGGCGAAGCAATTAGCTTCAAAATAACTGCATGGCAAGATCTAAATGCTGGATTTAGGTTATCAAGACTAAATAAAGGCCAGTCATCATTTCACTGTTATGGTAGTTCAATCATAAGTCAGGGCTTATGGGAGTACCTCACTTATCAAAATAAATATATTTTGGAAAGTTGGAAAAGTTAGTAAATTTTCACAAATCAAGTCACATTGCAAATTCATTAGTTCACTAATTAAAGGTAACCTGAAATGAATCCTTTCATACTGCAAAATCAAACAAAATGAATAAAAACTATTTGTTTTGTGATTAACCACCAATAAAAATAATAGCTAAATTTATTAGGTGCTTAATTCTGTGTGCTAGTTTCTGTGCTCTTGCTTTACATCTGTACTCTTCATAGAGACCCTGTTAATGCCCACACCATATGTCCTTGACTCATCTGTGAGTTCTCTTGCCAATGATGTGTAGATGCTGATAGCTTCCCACTTAAAGAACCCACAGTTTTTTTTTTTGAACCCACAGTTTTTACCCCACTTCCTCCCTAGGCTTCCTGGGATCACATTGAAAATACACTTCCTGCACCTAAATCCTTATCCTCAGGGTCTGCTTTTGGAGGAAACACTAATTAGGACTTCTGGTAACAGAAGTGGTACTAGAAAACAGATCCTCAGAATGGGATTCTGGAATTGTATCACTTACTGGTCAGGGGGCATCAAGGATCCAATTTCTAATGATATATGAGCGGTGATAACCCATTAGATGCCACAGCAGTACAATGACTAAAATTCTTACCTGAGGTGGACTGAAATGTGGTAGAGGAGGAAGGAGAATGTACAAGCTTATACAACAGCTCTAATACTTGAAAGACATGAGGGCAATCATAACTAAGATTTTGGAATTCATATTTGTTAACTTGGGTAAAACACCTATCAAAATGCAGGGCACGGGACTTCCCTGGTAGTCCAATGGATAGGACTCTGCACTCCCAATGCAGGGAGCCCGGGTTCGATCCCTGGTCGGGGAACTAGATCCTGCATGCATGCCGCAACTAAAGATCCTGTATACCCCAACTAAGACACGGCACAGCCAAAATAAATATTAAAAAACAAAAATACACTTATAGGGCTTCCCTGGTGGCGCAGTGGTTGAAGGTCCACCTGCCGATGCGGGGGACGCGGGTTCGTGCCCCAGTCCGGGAGGATCCCACATGCTGCAGAGTGGCTGGGCCCGTGGGCCATGGCCACTGAGCCTGCGCGTCCGGAGCTTGTGCTCTGCAACGGGAGAGGCCACAGCAGTAAGAGGCCCGCGTACCGCCAAAAAAAAAAAAAAAAAAAAACTTATAAAAAAATTCGGGGCACGCTGTAAAAAACTGCATGCTATAAAAAATCAGCATTTAAAGTAAACTTTATCTCCTGTACCCAGAGAGCAGACTGTACTGAAAATCAGGTCTAAGATTTGACTGAGTAGCTGAGCTACAAAGACTAAACATATAGCCCCAGCAGGTCTCCCCTGCTGTAATCAGGGCTCTGATAGGAAGAGAGTAAGAGTGAAACATGGAATGCTGATATTGGGTTCATTAAGAACATGAATGCTCATATTCCGCTGAACCCTCTGGGCTGAAATGACCCACTCCATTCCCCTTCATAAAGGAAAGCAGCCTCTAATTGCTTGGAGACTTGTGAAGGCCATACTTCAGGAAGATGTCCTCCTCAAGATCCGCACTATCTCCCCTCATTACCTCTAGACCAATAAGTAGGGTCAGATCTTACTCATAATCACTCCAATTGGGTAGTACAGTCTCTACTATGGGAAGAAATAATCTATTTATTTCTCAGGCTGCTGAGCCTGTCTGGCATGTGTCATCGAGAATTGGGGCACATATATGGAAGTGTACCTTGAGGGTGGTAAGCTGAGGCAGAGGCAAGAATACTAGAGAAAGGAAAGTGTATTAACATGGAGGCATGCTCCTGTGACTCAGAATATAACTTCTAGCAAGAAAACCTTAAGAAGGTTCTAAAACACTGATGGGATGTCAATGGGAGTAATAGGATTCCAAAATAGCAGGCACCGAAGGTAGCACTTAACCATTAGAAACAAGATTAATGTATTTGCCATGAAAGACCGTAAAATCAGAGCAGCAACCAGAGAACCTTGACCTGCAAGATCTGTGACTACGGCTAATAAATCATTAGCCATTTTTTTTGTAGAGGCAAAAGAAATGGGTAGTATATTCATTTGCTAGGGCTTCTGTAACAAAGCACCACAAACTGAGTGACTGAACAACAGAAATTTATTGTCTCACAGTTCTGGAGGCTAGAGTCTAAGATCTAGATGTCAGCAGGGATGGTTCCTCCTGAGGGCTGTTAGGACCTGTTCCATGCCTCTCTCCTATCTTCAGGTGGTTTGCTGGCAATCTTTAGCATTCATTGGCTTGTAGAAGCACCACTCTGATCTCTGTCTTCATCTTCACACAGCATTCTCCTGTACGTGTTTTCCATGTCCAAATTTCTCCTTTTTATAAGAACCAACCATGTTGGATTAGGGGCCCAACCTACTCCAGTATGGCTTCATCTTAAATAATTGTGTCTTCCATGACCTTATTTTCAAATAACGTCACATTCTGAAGTACTGGGGTTTACTACTTCAGCATATTAATTTTTTTTTTTTTCGGTACGCGGGCCTCTCACTGTTGTGGCCTCTCCCGTTGCGGAGCACAGGCTCCAGACGCGCAGGCTCAGCGGCCAAGGCTCACGGGCCCAGCCGCTCCGCGGCATGTGGGATCCTCCCGGACCGGAGCACAAACCCGTGTCCCCTGCATCGGCAGGCGGACTCTCAACCACTGCGCCACCAGGGAAGTCCCCACCATATTAATTTTTAAGGGACACAATTCAACCCATAACAAGTAGCTAATAACACTATTTCTTGAATTTTATGGCCAAAAAAGACCAAGCAGAAGATTTATGTGCAGTTTCCAGATCTAAGCCAGTTCAGATACCTAAAGCCCATCAATGTAAGGGGAGGCTGAGTCCTCTTGAGCAAAAAAAAAAAAAAAAGTCAGTGTTCCTCCAATCATTCTCCAAAGGGATGTGCTGCCATTTACCAGAGTAGCTCAACACTGGTAAAAGAGTAATTAATACCCAACCCATCCAGGGACTGTTGGATATGGTTTCTAAGCTGACACTGAAACCAGGGTACCCAAAATACCTTTATGGCTACCCAGTTAGAGTGGAAACATAGAGTCCAGATAATAAATGGAGTCCTGGCCCAAGTCCATCTCACAGTTGGCCCAATGGGTCTACAGACCCACCATCTGGTTATGTACCTGGTCCCTGAGTACACAATTGGGATGGAAATATTTAGCAGCAGCCAAAAACCAAACATTGGTTCTCTGACCTGTGAAATAAGAGCCATTACAATAGAAAGGGACAAAGGAACCCCTGATATCACTTCCCCCTTGCCTTCTTTAAGGTAGTAAATCAGAAGGAACAATGTAGCCATGTGAAATAACAAAGATTTGCACAACTCTCAAAGAGTGGCTCCTGCAAAAAACACACAGCTCATGGATGGATCAGTTTGATATGTTGGTGCAAGATAAAAATTGCTATCACACTATAGCCCCATGCAGAAGGGAACTACTGCAGTGTTACTTAAAATATGGTCCACAGACTAAAGCTAGCTCACAAACTGTTTCTTATCATTCCATAACAACATATATACACAAGTATACAGAGTGAGAGTACACATTTGAAAACATTTATAACAATTTTACATTACCTCAATAACTAAATGTGTGGTTTTATATTTTACAAAAGGATCAATCATGATGACTGAAAACGAAACAAAACAAAAAGTCCTTCACATGGTCAGTTTGAGTAGCACTATTCTAAAGAGCAGTTGTGAAAGGAAATTTTCACCATCAGGCAGAGCTTCATCATCTTTGCATGAGAGAAGTGGTTTGAGGTAAGGATATATATGAATTATTGGACAGTGGCTAACAGCTCTGCTAACTGATCAGGAGCCTGGAAGGAGCAATAATAAATGATCAGACACAAAAAGGTCTATAAAAGAGGCTTGTAGATGACCCTATAGAAGTAAACACAAAGTGTAAATAACTAAATAAGCATCTATAGCAGAGGAAGAACTGAACAACCAGGTGGAAAAGATGACTCATCCAACGAATGTCAGACAGCCTCTGTCCTTGGTCACTTCGATGCTTACACAGTGAACATGGTGGCAAGGATGGAAGCTATGTGCACGAGCACAAAAGTACAGCCTCTTTCTCACTAAGGCTGATCTAGACATTTTACAAATATTAACTGCCGGTAAGCATTAGGCACCAAAGATTCATACATGTAAACCATAGCCCTTGGGAAGGCAAGGTCTGTTCTGAGTGCTAATGTATGGACAGAATTTAGCTGTGAGAAGAAAAGAAACAAGAGCTTTCCAAGAAGAGGAAATGGCAACATGCAAGGCCATTTGGAGAACCATACAGAGTTGCGTTTTTTTTAACATCTTTATTGGAGTATAATTGCTTTACAATGGTGTGTTAGTTTCTGCTGTATAACAAAGTGAATCAGCTATACATATACCTATGTCCCCATATCTCCTCCCTCTTGTGTTTCCCTCCCATCCTCCCTATCCCACCCCTCTAGGTGGACACAAAGCATCAAGCTGATCTCCCTGTGCTATGCGGCTGCTGCCCACTACCTATTTTACATTTGGTATTGTATATATGTCCATGCCACTCTCTCACTTCGTCCCAGCTTACCCTTCCCCCAGAGAAATGGAAATAAAAACAAAAATAAACACATGGGACCTAATGAAACTTAAAAGCTTTTGCACAGCAAAGGAAACCATAAGCACGACGAAAAGACAACCCACAGAATGGGAGAAAATATTTGCCAATGAAGCAACTGACAAAGGATTAATCTCCAAAATATACAAGCAGCTCATGCAGCTCAATATAAAAAAACATCAACTCAATCCAAAAATGGGCAGAAGACCTAAATAGACATTTCTCCAAAGAAGATATATAGATTGCCAACATACAGATTTTGATAAGTCTGAATCCATGGAGAATGCCAAGATAAAGGCAGAGCTGAGATCATTAATGCTTTGGATGCCAGGCTTTTATAATGAAGGTGACTGATAATTATTAAAGGATTTTAACTAGGAGAGAGTCATGATAAGATCTGTGTTTTAACAAAGGCTTTCCGGCAGTAGGCCAGTTAGGAGTAATCCAGGAGAGAAAAGAGCTAAGGATATAGCATTAATGATGGGTTTAGAGAAAAGGAAAGAATATATTCAAGAGGGATTTGGAAAGGAGACCAAAATTTGGTAAAACTAAGGAAGAAAGAGAAGTCTAGGATGACCCAGGTTCTTTCCTAATCCTTACATCCTCTTTGCAAAAATGTCTTCTTTGAACCTCTATTTTATTTCTACCTTAGTGGACTTTTATTTTTGGACTTACTTATTCACATGTTTCTCTCCCCCTACTGGTAAATTCATTATGCGCAGACACTATGGCTTATTCCCCTTACATGGTCAGCAGAGCCAGAGTTAAGGTGAGGAAAGTGAGGCACCCACTTTTGGGTTTATGCCAGGGCAAGACTGAACCCCTTCTTTATTTAAAAGTTTGATATTTCATTCATCATGGATTTTTTTTTGCATACATTGATTTTTTAAAATATTGCATTAAAATAGTATTTATCATGATTACTGAGGTTTTTTTGGCATTCTCTTAAATTTTACACCCAAGGCAAGTACCTCACTTACCTCACCTAGTTCCTGCTCTGATTCTCAGTGCCTAACACAAGCAGGTATTTAAATGCATGGCAAATGAGGGAAAAGCAAACTAATGGCATAAACAACAAGATGGATGGTGGTACACCATTAACAGACAGTGAATACAGGAGGAGCAACAGACTCTGGAAAACAATGATGAGTTTATAATGCATGTCAAAAGCACTGCCTGGTGTATCATCTTACAAATTCGTTTATTATTCAATACTGGCAGCATTTATAATACGAAATATTGAAGCCTGACAGTACTCAAGGAATTGTCTTCAGGATATTTCCCCATTATCTTTTTAAAACTTACATTAATATTTGAGTTATTACAGCAATATCCAATTACTTAGCTCAGCTTATGAGTTAACATTGCTTAGGACACCAAGATGAACTGCTCATTATACAAATGTATAATTAACACTTACAGACTTTGACATCACACTACCAATACTGTATCAGCAAGGCCTAACCTGACCTATGTAAAACAGCACCCTCATTACTTTATTTCTTTACCCTACCTCACTTTTCTTCATAACATTTATCATCACCTAATATAGTAATTTTATCTATTTTTCTTTCCCCTTTAAAAAGATGAGCTCCATGAGAACATAGTATTTGTTTTGTTGTATCCTCAACAGCTAGAATAAATGTCATTGAAGGTCATGACAAAGGGTGGGAGGGTGGTTGGAGGAAGGCTGACACTAGCACGAAATAAGACAAAGAAAATAAATACAACCCTGTATGGATAGAAAACTGGAGCTAGGAGCTCAAAAGAATGTAAATGAAATCACTAGGGGCCAAAAAAAAAAAAAAAAAAAAGATGAAATTGCTAACCAGAGCAATAAACTCGGGAGCTTACCTGCAATTGCCTTGGGGAGGTTTTCCAGTTAGGTAACCAGTGGTTTGGGTTTTTACAGCATTTGACCAGATGAGATCCAAATCTCTGTAGAAAGTTAGTACCTTCAAACGGCTACCTGATTGGGTATCACTAGCATACAAGAAAATGAAAAGAAACTTGCCTCAGCCTGGGCTCTGGGAAGAATGAAAAAAATCTTCCTGAGAATTCTTAACTATGACCTACTCTCAACTCTTTCAGCTTTAAATTTATACTATCTACATGGTCCAAGAATCCTAAGTGCCAAAATCAAAATAAGCATTGGTTCTGGGGTGTGCTAGTTATCAATTTATTGTGTCTTAGCTTCAAATCCACCCTTCTTTGTCCTGCTTTGTAATGCTGGGTCTAGACTCTATAAACATTTCTCCTGTACCTCATGGCACAATGTTAAGCTTTGTCAAAAGAGTGTCCTGAGGGGCAAGCCTAATCAGCCCATTAAGAAAAAGGTAAATGATTCCAAACAAACTGATTTGACCTGTTGAATAAAAGAAAACAGACAAGATTTTTGTGAAAACCTAATACAAACTTAATACACAGAATTCTCACCTAACAGGCACTCTTTTCTCCCAATGGTAAAGCTGACTTTAATTTTTCAGATACTGAAATACTCCCCAATGATATCTAACATTCAAATAAATTTTCAGCTACATCGTTAACTCAACAGATGTATTTTTGAAGATTTATAACTTCATATCTACATGGATGGCTTTTAAGCGGCTTTTTAGGTCAGTACACTCCAGTTTCATTTATCATAAGGTTGGTTGTTTATATACGCCATTTCACATTCCAAATATCTTCCCATTTTACAGAATGATAAAGTGTTATGTGTGTTTTGGCTACAATAAGAATGAAAAACATTCAGAAAAACCAGGCTTGCCAATTTATATATTTAATGCTTATCAGTATAATTTTAATTTGCTCTTTATTAGAACTGTTTAGTACAAAACACACCCCACCCCATATTCTAGCATGTAGCACCTTGTGATGTCTCATCTTATATGTCAACTTCACTGTCCCATGGGGTGCCCAGAGATTTGGTCAAACATTATTCTGGGTGTTTCTGGGAGGATGCTTTTGAAAGAGATTAACATGTAAATCAGTAGACTGCGGCGTAAAGCAGATTGCTCTCCTTAATGTGGGTGGGCCTCACCCAATCAGTTGAAGGCCTGAATAAAACAAAAGGGCTTACCCTCCCCCAGGTAACAGAGAATTCCACCTGCTTGCCTGCCTTCAAACAGAAACATCAGTTTTTTTCCTGCTTTTGACTCAAACAGAAACACTGACTCTTCCTGGGTCAACCCTGCTGGTCTTCACACTGGAACTACACCATCAGCTCTCCTGGGTCTCCAGCTTGCTGACTCACCTTTCAGATTTGGGGACTTGTCAGCCTCCATGATCATGTAAGCCAATTCCTTATACTTAAATTTATTATATATATATATGTGTGTGTGCATGTATATATATAATCATGCTACTGATTCTGCTTCTCTGGAGAGCCCTGACTAATACATAACCCAAATGACCTCCTAGTGACTCCTGCTAAAGCATCCCTCCTAAACAGCTCCACACACTCCAGACCTTTCCCTTTCTTCCCTATCTCAAAAGGTATTGTGTTTATTGTCCCCTTTCCTCATCTCCCCCAACCCCCCATCCCACCACCTACTGGAAATATTCCTATCCCATCTCTGTAATTATGTAGTTAGAATATGAACTGGCATCTTCTTGAAAATCCTTCCTACTCTCTAGGCCACTGCTGCTTGGCTAATGGGGAGGGAGGGACATGTGATCCAAGCTGGGCCTATAAAAAGCTACACCTATATATGAGATTTTTTTTTTTTTTTAGTTTAGAAACTGAAAGAGAGTTGACTAAAGTCCCTTTCTACCAGCAGCCATGTGCAGTAATCAGGCCTAAGACAACAAAGTAGACACACTGATGCAGAAGCAAGAGCTGAAAAAAGAGCCCTGCTGATGATACCCAACTCCCTTGTCCCAATCTTTCCTTAAGCTTAGCCTCACCTTGCCTCTCTCTGTCTCAGTCACATCAGTAAATAAAGTCCCTTTTGGCCTAAACTGATTATGAATTAGGTTTCAGTCAGTTGGAACCAAAGAAGACACAATAAATCCCTACTGTGTGCAAATCATCATGGAAATTTATGTAACTGAACTAACAATCAAACTAACTTCAAGTGGTTTCTATAATCACTTGATAAATTTCCATAAATTGATATTATTCAAAATAGGGACTTCCCTGGTGGTGCAATGGTTAAGAATCCACCTGCCAATGCAGGAGACACGGGTATGATCCCTAGTCTGGGAGGATCCCACATGCCGCAGAGCAACTAAGCCCGTGTGCCACAACTACTGAGCCTGCGCTCTAGAGTCTGCAAGCCACAACTACTGAGCCCACGTGCCACAACTACTGAAGGCCACACGCCTAGAGCCCGTGCTCTGCAACAAGAGAAGCCACCACAATGAGAAGCCTGCACACCGTAACGAAGAGTAGCCCCCACTCACCGCAACTAGAGAAAGCCTGCGTGCAGTAATGAAGACCCAACTCAGCCAAGAATAAATAAATTTTTAAAATATATATATGTAATACTATAATCAAAAATTCTATAAAGTACTATACTCAATGAAGCTTCAAGAAAACCATATATATTTACAAAATGAGGTCATCAATAAATATCTTCTTGGTATCTAAAGTTTTAAGTTTAGTATTTTCTTAAACTCAGTTGGATGAGGGCTGAAATTTATTATTTTCTTACAAACCACGGAATCCCTGTTACAGAGAACACATTTAATTATGAAGTAGCTATTAATACACAAGTCATATGAAAAATAAACTAGTCCCAAATTTCCTCTTCAACAAAATCAGTGTTATCCTATGAAATAGGAAAGATGAGGGCTTCCATAACGAAATTCAGAGATAAACACACAATCTTCAGTACTCAAATTCAGTCTCTAACCATCCACTAACTTATAAATCTGCTAACAATGGTTTTAATAGCTGTTATCTAATATCATTATCCCTATATATTTTCCTGAATGATGTGCTAAGCAGCACAACTGTGAATAAAGAGAGCATGAAAGAGAAGAAGGAAACACACACATGCACTTTAAAAACAAACTTGATAAGAACTTAGTCATGAGGGGTTTTTAATCCCATCAGGATCATAGTTCCGGGTAACTTTTCTTTTGCACTCATTCTAATTTCACCAATTAGGAAAGGGAATCAGATACTCTGCGAATGGCTAAGAGAGGAAAAGGAAGCGTGGAAGTAGTTAATACTTTTAATAAGGTAATTAAAACAACTAGATGCTAAGAATTAAATAAGTTAGTAAAAGCTTTAACAAAATATAAGTCTCCAGAATCATGTTCATCAATTAGAAAAGTTAGGTTTTCTACAGTTTTAATTTTTTAGAATTGCAGAAAATGTTATTAGCTTCATTTATCCAACAGCATCATGAGAACAGATACTTAATATTCAGTTCAAAGAACATTTTCACAAATTCTTATGTAAACTGAAAACCCCTTATCCTTTGCAATGTTCCCAATTCCATCCCCCATAAGGCCCCTCACACAATAACCACTCTGTCAAGAGAGTAGCAGAGGGATTACCAGAGAAGATAGAAAGGGTGTCTGCTAATAATAACATCGTATTCAGAAATATTTATCCATGTGGTTCTTCTAATCCAGTAAACATGTCTTAAAGTTACGAGTCTCTGGCATTTTGGCACCCTAACAGTGAAATGTTCAGAAAGGTTTTGAGTCCGTATTAAGGAAAGCATTTTAATCAAAGTGTCTGTCAAAATGAGTTTTGAGTTAATATAAGTAACAGCAAATGAAAGGTTTGGTGGGAAAGATTAGAATCAGTAGGTCTTAAATACTTAGGTACCTCAGGAGATTAATATAAGAAGGAAAAAGACATGGATTCTTCACACATTTCACAATGAAGAAGAGAGGATAAATTGAGAGAATAAATACTATGTTAGTTTTGTATACATAGGAAGGAGGACACATATACATATATACTTGCCTATGTATAGAAACTCTACAGAAGGATACATGGAAAAACTGAGAAGAAAGGTTGCCTCTGGACCAGAGGACCAGGGGACTGGTGAACTGGGCTAAAAACACTTACTTTTCATTATACATTCTTTCAAAAGAATATTTTGAAATATTCTTTCCAAATATTTGGAATATTTGAATATATGTATTTCTTATTCAAATCAATAAACAAATTTAAAACAAAAAGCATAAACCATGAATACAAATAACTCTAACGCAAGTAAAATACGTAAGTTACATGACAAAGACACAAAGTACACTGCAGATTTAGGGGACAGAGAGATGACATTCATCTCTGGAAATACAGAAATGTCAACAAGGCAATGGCACATGAGATGAGCCATAAATGATGGCTAGAACAGATATATAAAAGAAATCATTCCAGGGAAGAGAATACCTGAGTATAGATACAAAGTCGGGAAGAGATGGAGCATGTTTAGGAAAGTGTTAATGTAGATACTCAGGCCATATATAAGGTACCATATTATTTTTCTATGGCTGCATAACAAATTACTACCTAGTCAACACAAATTTATCATTTCACAGTTTCAGTGGTCAGGAATCTGGGTTAACTAGGTCCTCTGCTCAGGATCTCACTAGGCTGAAATCAGTGTCTGTCAGGGCTATGGTTTCATCTAGAGTGTGAGATCCTCTTCCAAGATCACTGGTTGTTGGCAGAATTCAGTTCCTTGCAATTGTAAGACTGACCCCCACTCTCTTGCTGACTGTCAGCCAGGAGCCACACTCAGCTCCTAGATGCCACCCACAATTCCTTGCCATGTGGTCCCCTCAATAGGCCCTCTAATGCTTCCAAGGTTTGAACTCTTTAACTGCAGGAAAAACCCAATCCCTTTTAAAGGCTCAAGTGATTGCATCAGGCCGGCTTTTGATTAAAGTTGACTGATTTGTAACCTAATCACAGGTGTGATGACTCATATTCAAAAGTTCTGCCCAAACAAAAATGAAAAGGATTATACAGGAGGCACTCAAAAGAAGAGGATTATTCCAGACATGTATGGCAGAGGATAAGAATCTTGGAGGACATCTTAGATTCTGCCTACCATACATGGTAATAGAAGATAAAAATAAAATTCTCCAGAGCTTTACCAAAATGCAACTAAATAGTTTTCCCTCCTCTTTTTCTGTTCCCGAAGACAGACACTGCTTCTTGTAAAATGTATATGCATAATTACAGTTGCAGCTGAAGACCTCCCCACATTTGGTAACTGTACATTCTTTGATTATTCATGGTAGTCATTTATTATAGCCATGTTTAATAACTGGGAATATCTGCCTCTCTCTCACATTCAATATGAACCATTCCTACCTCTGACTATGTTATTCCTGCCTGGTTTGTCTGCTACAATAATATTGACTTATTAAGGTCCTCCCTCATTCCACAAAGACCTAAAGTCTTTGCTGTATATTTTTCCCTCTATTGTTGGCCCTTATTTTTCTGGCCTTGTGTTAGTTCATGCTACAAAATCATTTTTTGGTATTCTATAGTTATCTAGCCTCCACCTTTTCTATCCAAGGAAAAAGAACTGCAAACAGCATGGCTTTGCAAAATGTCTGCCTAGGACCATAAGGATAATTAAGTATACACATAATTAATATGTCTACAGTGCTGAATATGATTCTTTAGGAGCACAAGTCTCAGAGTTAGAAATACTCACTTCTCCTTTGATCTGGCAGATTATATTTTTCTCATAGACAAAAATAAAAAGCACTTGCTAGTTTTACCTGCTGATTTGGAAAGCAAATGTTATGTTGATAGACAAAGAAACAAAACACTATGAAAAGAAGGCCACCTTATATAGCTGTTAATCTCTCATAACAATGTTTTGGAAGATTTCAGATCTTCAACTACTATCACTGCTATATTGATTTAACAAGGTAATCTGTATTCTCCAGCTTTAAATAGAGCACTAGTATAGCTTCTTCTGAGAAAAGGGGAATTTATTAAAAATTACTGTTTGATGGTAGAGATGATAAAACAGACATTTCTAGCAATAATTAAAATTTTAATAGTCTTAGTTCATAAACAACGGCTTTCAACTTGCAGAGTCAAGACTGTCAAGCCAAGTACAGGAGATTCCACTTTCTTTGATAGTAGTTTTATAGCATAATAGTTAATTAAGCCTACAAATACCCACTGAGTCTCTACTAAATATAAGACACTATCTAGTAGGTGGGTGATGGTGAAGACCAAAAGATTCAGGATGAGTCAAACATGAACCCTGCCTTCAAGTTAGTTATAATAGGTGAAAAGAAAATCCTGAGTGCAAGATCAACCCAATTTCCTTTTCCCTTCTGTAGCAGACACTCTTAAGATGACCCATGATCCTCAACTCTTAGTAATCCTGCCCTTGAATGTGGGCAGGGACTTGTTTCCAACCCAAAGAATTTGGTAAAGGTGACAGGATGTAAGTGATGGACCTGTATGTGATTATGTTATGTAAGATTGTAGCACCCATCTTTTTTTTTTTTTTTTTACCATTTCTTTAATTAAAGTATAGTTACTTTACAATGTTGTATTAACTTCAGGTGTAGAGCAAAGTGATTCATTTTTATATATATTCTTTTTCAGAGTCTCTTCCATTATAGGTTATTACAAGATATTGAATATAGTTCCCTGGGCTATACAGTAGGTCCCTGTCATTTACCTATTTTATATATAGTAATGTGTATATGTTAATCCCAAACTCCTAATTTATCTCTCCCCACCCCCTGCTATCCCCTCTGGTAAACATAAGTTTGTTTTCTATGTCTGTGAGTCTATTTGTTTTGTAAATAAGTTCATTTATATCATTTTTTTTAGATTCCACATATAAGTGATATATGATATTTGTCTTTGTCTGACATACTTCACTTAATATGATAATCTCTAGGTCCATACATGTTGCTGCAAATGGCATTATTTCATTCTTTTTTATGACTAAGTAGTATTCCATTGTGTAATATATACCAACATCTTCTTTATCCATTCATCTGTCGATGGACACTTCGGTTGCATCCGTGTCTTGGCTATTATAAATACTGCTGCTATGAATAGTGGGGTGCATGTATCTTTTCAAATTATAGTTTTCTCCAGATATATACCCAGGAGTGGGATTGCTGGATAATATGGTAACTCTATTTTTAGTTTTTTAAGGAACCTCCACACTGTTCTCCATAGTGGCTGTATCAATTTACATTCCCATCAACAGTGTAGGTGGGTTCCTTTTTCTCCACACCCTCTCCAGCATTTACTATTTGTAGTCTTTTTAACGATGGCCATTCTGATAAGTGTGAGTTGATAACTCACTGTAGTTTTGATTTACATTTCTCTAACAATTAGCGATGTTGAACATCTTTTCATGTGCCTGTTGGCCATCTATATGTCTTCTTTGGAGAAATATCTATTTAGATCTTCTGCCCATTTTCTGATTGGGTTGTTTGGTTTTTTTTATATTAAGCTGTATGAGTTGTCTTTATGGTTTGGAAATTAATCCCTTGTCAGTAACATCATTTGTAAACATTTTCTCCCAGTCTGTATGTTGTCTTTTCATTTTGTTTATGGTTTCCTTTGCTGTGTAGCCCCCATCTTGAAGGAGACTCTCTCCTTTGCTGGTTTTGAGGAAGTTAGTGGCCATGGTGGTATGCCATGTGACCTAGGAATTGCAGGAGGCTTCTAGGACTTGAAGCTGACCCCTGGCTGACAGCCAGCATGAAACTGAAACCCTGAGTCCTACAACCAGAAGGAACCAACAACCTCAGTAAGCTTGGAAACAGTGCCTTTCCGAGTCAGGCTTCAGTTGAGAACTATGTCCTGGCAAACACCTCAAGTGAAGCTTTTTGAGACCTTCAGCAGAGGACTCTGGTAAGCCATACCTAGACTCCTGGCCCACAGAAACTGTGAGACATGCATGTTGTCTTAAAGCACTAAATTTAATTGTTAGTGAGCAATAGCTAACACTACACCTTCATTCTTACATTATTCAAGTTGTCTACATATCATAAGAGGTAAATAAATGCAAGCATTCTAAACATCAGATCACCACTGGCAATATGAAACCCCCAGTCTACACATAAGAATCAGTCACACACTCATACGCTTTGTAAGATTCAAGCTCCAATTTGTTGCCAATATTGCCAAAACGGCTGGTTACCTGATTCAACAGATCAAAAACTAAAGATGAGCTGCATATTCTTACCTTATACATCCTCAGAAAGCAAGCAGTTTCCATTTCCTGAGTAAATTATCAAAATGAGCCACCAGGCCCATTACGTATCTGAAAATCTGAAGGATCAAGGGGCACCACAGAAGTTGGTAGAGAAGACAAGTTTCAGGTGTAGAAGAAAACTGTCACTCCCACTTAGTCAAAGAAAGTAAAAATACATATCTCCTAGTAAAATACAGCTATTTTCTTTCGTATCTAAAAGCCATCTTGGGGAGGTTCAAGATGGCGGAAGAGTAAGACGCGGAGATCACCTTCCTCCCCACAAATACATCAGAAATACATCTACATGTGGAAGAACTCCTACAGAACACCTACTGAACGCTGGCAGAAGAATTCAGACCTCCCAAAAGGCAAGAAACTCCCCACGTACCAGGGTAGGGCCAAAAAGAAAAAAGAAAAAACAGAGACAAAAGAATAGGGACAGAACCTGCACCTCTGGGAGGGATCTGTGAAGGAGGAACGGTTTTCACACACTAGGAAGCCCCTTCGCAGGTGGAGACTGCGGGGGGCGGAGGGGGGAAGCTTCGGAGCCGCGGAGGAGAGCACAGCAACAGGGGTGCGGAAGGCAAAGCGGAGAGATTCCCGCACAGAGGATCGGTGCCGACAGGCACTCACGAGCCCAAGAGGCTTTTCTTCTCACCTGCCGGGACGGGCGGGGGCTGGGAGCTGAGGCTCGGGCTTCGGTCGGAGCGCAGGGAGAGGACTGGGGTTGGTGGCGTGAACACAGCCTGAAGGGGGCTAGTGTGCCACGGCTAGCCAGGAGGGAGTCCAGGAAAAAGTCTGGAGCTGCCGAAGAGGCAAGAGACTTTTTCTTGCCTCTTTGTTTCCTGGTGCGCGAGGAGAGAGGATTAAGAGTGATGCTTAAACGATCTCCAGAGACAGGCACTAGCCACGGCTATCAGCGTGGACCCCAGACACGGGAATGAGATGCTAAGGCTGCTGCTGCCGCCACCAAGAAGCCTGTGTGCAAGCACAGGTCACTCTCCACACCTCCTCTCCCGGGAGCCTGTGCAGCCCTCCATGGCCAGGGTCCCGTGATCCAGGGACAACTTCCCCAGGAGAACACACAGCGCGCCTCAGGCTGGTGCATCGTCACGCCGGCTTTTGCCGCCGCCGCAGGCTGGCCCCGCACTCCGTACCCCTCCCTCCCCCCGCCCTGAGTGAGCCACAGAGCCCCTGAAGCAGCTGCTACTTTAACCCGGTCCTGTCTGAGTGGGGGAACAGACGCCCTCAGGCAACCTACACGCAGAGGCGGGGCCAAATCCAAAGCTGAACGCCAGGAGCTGTGTGAACAAAGAAGAGAAAGGGAAATTTCTCCCAGCAGCCTCAGGAGCAGCGGATTAAATCTCCACAATCAACTTGATGTACCCTGCATCTGTGGAATACCTGAATAGACAATGAGTCATCCCAAATTGAGAAGGTGGACACTGGGAGCAACGATATATATACATTTTTTTTCCCTTTCTCTCTTTTTGTGAGTGTGTATGCATATGCTTCTGTGTGTGATTTTTGTCTGTATAGCTTTGCTTTTACCATTTGTCCTAGGGTTCTGTCTGTCCATTTGTTTTTTGTTTTTTTGTGTGTCTGTAGTTTTTAGAGCTTCTTATCATTGCTGATTTTGTTTTTTGGTTTGGTTGCTTTCTTCTTTCTTTCTTTCTACTTTTTAAATTGTTTTTAATAGCTATCTTTTTTTATTTGAATAACTTTATTTTATCTTTTATTTCATTTCATTTCATTTTATCTTCTTTCTTTCTTTCTTTCTTTTCTTCTCCCTTTTATTCTCAGCCGTGTGGATGACAGGCTCTTGGTACTCCAGCCAGGCATCAGGGCTGTGCCTCTGAGGTGGGAGAGCCAAGTTCAGGACATTGGTCCACCAGAGCCCTCCCAGCTCCATGTAATATCAAACAGTGAAAATCTCTCAGAGATCTCCATCAATGCCAAGACCCAGCTCCATTCAACACCCAGCAAGCTACAGTGATGGACACCTTATGCCAAACAACTAGCAAGACAGGAACACAGCCCCACCCATTAGCAGAGAGGCTGCCTAAAATCATAATAAGGTGACAGACACCCCAAAACACACCACCAAAGGTGGACCTGCCCACCAGAAAGACAAGATCCAGCCTCATCCACCAGAACACAGGCACTAGTCCCCTCCACCAGGAAGCCTACACAACCCACTGAACGAACCTTAGCCACTGGGGGCCAACACCAAAAACAATGGGAAGGAGAGATGGGGACGACGACGCTGCTTGCGGGGAGTAACCGTGCCGACTCCGACCCAATCGCTGGACTGTCGCCACTCCGCTCCGTGCAAAGGCTCCGATGGTGGCGCCTGCGCTGACGGACTCACCTCAGGGCAGTGTAACCTTTGAGGATGTGGCCATGTACTTCTCCTGGGAGGAATGCTGTCTTCTTGATGAGGTTCAGATACACCTGTACCTTGATGTCATGCTGAAGAACTTTGCAGTTGTATGCATGCTGGGAGACATGGGTTCCAGCCCTGGTCTGGGAAGATCCCACATGCTGCAGAGCAACTAAGCCCATGCGCCACAACTACTGAGCCTGCACTCTAGAACCCACGAGCCACAACTACTGAGCCCGCGTGCCACAACTACTGAGTCCCGTGCGCCTAGACCCTGTTCTCCACAACAAGAGAAGCCACTGCAATGAGAAGCCCGAGCACCACAATGAAGAGTAGCTGCCACTCGCCACAACTAGAGAAAGCCTGTGTGCAGCAATGAAGACCCAATGCAGAGAAAAATAAATAATAAATAAAAAATAAATAAATTTAAAACAAATTGAGGTCCAGAGCTCTCAAGTGGCTGAACTCGGAAGGAGTAGATCCCAAAATTTCCCTTAAAAAAAAAAATTAATTGATTCACTGCAGAAATAAGAAGACATAAATGTTTAACAATATTAGGAAAATAATTTTTTTGGAGCAGAAATCATAAAAGAACCTAGAGACACCAGTGTCACTGCTGATGAGCACAAAGGGACTGAAAGCTGGGAAATCTGGAGCTAGTAGCACAAATGTTTCCATCAGCTACTGGCCTGGATTTACAATTACAGTAAGATGGAAGAGAGACAGTAAAAAGAGATGAAGAAACTCACCAGGATAAGGATGGTGCATGTGGCTCTGGCCACGTGGGGAGGTCTGGGGTAAAGTCTGTTGCTGTGGATGTATTGGGCTCGCTGCTTGTATCTGTGCAGGACAAATATCATGCACCCACTAGTCCAGATCTTGAAACCCAAACAACATCCAGGGGATAAAATATGAATGCATGTAATAAGCTGAGATTTCTGTCTGACGTGGCTGAAAAACAGTATGTAAAAATGTTTTTCACACATTTGTGCTGTTTCCAGGACCAATCACATTCATAGGAATATAGACATTTACCAACAGCTGAAGGAACCAGAAAAGGGAAGTAAAGAAGCCAATGTGTTTGGGGGGATTGAATTCTGAAGTCCATCCACCAAGAGATTCTGGGGCAAAACTTAATAGCCAGGAAGCCACTCAGAAGGCAGGCAGTGCTGAGAGAAAGCCCTGTGGCCACTCTTTGTAAATACAAGACAAATGTACACCCAACATTATAGAGGGAGTGTTTCAATCCAAAAGCTGTCATTGTCTGTGGGATCTCTCTGGAGGAAAGAGCCAAGTCGTTGTTGAGGAGGCTAATAAAATAGTCTTGTCCAGGCTTCAGAGACAACAATAGGCTTTTGACTAAACAAAGACTCTGAAAGAGCTACACATCGAGCTGCTAGACTACATGCAGGTCACCAGAAACGGTGCTAGTCAGTCTTGGGAGCCAACAGAAAAAGAAGGGAGTAAGTCACAAAGCTTCCTGGGACTTGGGAATCTGGCCAGTTCCCGGAATTCAGCGAACATTCTGAGACTTACAACTAAAGTATCAAAACATTTGCGATAATAGCCAGAGCTGCATACTTGCACGCAAGCTGATGACTATCAGCTTGTGGCTTGGTGTTAAAAACATGACTCCTTTGGGCAGCACTCTGAAGCCCCAGAAGTCTGTGGGGTGGACTCACCACACAGGACCTTCCCAAATGGGACTCCAGATTGCTGTTCAAGGGAATTCGTAGCTGCCACTTGGATCTGGAAGTAGGTGTCGGCCCAATTCGGCAATGTATGCTCTGTTTTATACTCTGTTAATATTATTCCTCTCCCTCTAATGATTGTATATTGAAATTTATATACTCTGTTAATATTCTTATTCCTTTCCCTCTAATGACTGTATACTGAAGTTAAGTTAAATCACTTTCTATTAAAGATTTGGTTGAAGCTGTTAAAAAAGAAACAAAACAAAACAATGGGAACTACAAACCTGCAGCCTGCAAAAAGGAGACCCCAAACACAGTAAGTTAAGCAAAATGAGAAGACAGAGAAACACACAGCAGATAAAGGAGCAAGGTAAAAACCCACCAGATGTAACAAATGAAGAGGAAATAAGCAGGCTACCTGAAAAAGAATTCAGAATAATGATAGTAAAGATGATCCAAAATCTTGGAAATAGAATGGAGAAAATACAATAAATGCTTAACAAGGACCTAGAAGAACTAAAGAGCAAAAAAACAGTGATGAACAACACAATAAATGAAATTTAAAATTCTCTAGAAGGGATCAATAGCAGAATAACTAAGGCAGAAGAATGGATAAGTGACCTGGAAGATAAAATAGTGGAAATAACTACTGCAGAGCAGAAAAAAGAAAAAAGAATGAAAAGAATTGAGGACAGTCTCAGAGACCTCAGGGAAAACATTAAACACACCAGCATTCGAATTATAGGGGTCCCAGAAGAAGAAGAGAAAAAGAAAGGAACTGAGAAAATAGTTGAAGAGATTATAGTTGAAAACTTCCCTAATATGGGAAAGAAAATAGTAATCAAGTCCAGGAAGCACAGGGAGTCCCACACAGGATAAAACCAAGGAGAAACACGCCAAGACACATATTACTCAAACTATCAAAAATTAAATACACAGAAAAATATTAAAAGCAGCAAGGGCAAAACAACAAATAACATACAAGGGAATCCCCATAAGGTTAACAGCTGATCTTTCAGCAGAAACTCTGCAAGCCAGAAGGGAGTGGCAGGACATATTTAAAGTGATGAAAGGGAGAAACCTACAACCAAGATTACCCAGCAAGGATCTTATTCAGATATGACGGAGACATTAAAACCTTTACAGACAAGCAAAACCAAAGAGAATTAAGCACCACCAAACCAGATTTACAACAAATGCTAAAGGAACTTCTCTAGGCAGGAAACACAAGAGAAGGAAAAGACCTACAATAACAAACCCAAAACAATTAAGAAAATGGTAACAGGGACATACATATCGACATTTACCTTAAATGTAAATGGATTAAATGCTCCAACTAAAAGACACAGACAAGCTGAATGTATACAGAAACAAGATCCATATATATGCTGTCTACAAGAGACTCACTTCAGACATAGGGACACATGAAGACTGAAAGTGAGGGGATGGAAAAAGATATTCCATGCAAATGGAAATCAAAAGAAAGCTGGAGTAGCAATTCTCATATCAGACAAAATAGACTGTAAAACAAAGACTGTTACAAGAGACAACGAAAGACACCACATAATGATCAAGGGATCAATCCAAGAAGTATAATAATTGTAAATATTTATGCACCCAACATAGAAGCACCTCAATACATAAGGCAAATGCTAACAGCCATAAAAGGGGAAATCAACAGTAACACAATCATAGTAGGGGACTTTTAACACCCCACTTTCACCAATGGACAGATCATCCAAAATGAAAATAAGGAAACACAAGCTTTAAATGACACATTAAACAAGATGGACTTAATTGATATTTATAGGACATTCCATCCGAAAACAACAGAATACACTATCTTCTCAAGTGCTCATGGAACATTCTCCAGGAGAGATCATATCTTGGGACACAAATCAAGCCTTGGTAAATTTGAGGAAATTGAAATCGTATCAAGTATCTTTTCCGACCACAGTGCTATGAGACTAGATATCAATTACAGGAAAAAATATGTAAAAACTACAAACACATGGAGGCTAAACAATACACTACTTAATAACTAAGAGATCACTGAAGAAATCAAAACATACCTAGAAACAAATGACAATGAAAACACAACAACCCAAAACCTATGGGATGCAGCAAAGGCAGTTCTAAGAGGGAAGTTTATATCAATACAATCCTAGCTCAAGAAACAAGAAACATCTCAAATAAACAACCTAACTTTATACCTAAAGCAAGTAGAGAAAGAAGAACAAAAAATCCCCAAAGTTAACAGAAGGAAAGGAATCGTAAAGATCAGATCAGAAATAAATGAAAAAGAAATGAAGGAAACAATAGCAAACGTCAATAAAACTAAAAGCTGGTTCTTTGAGAAGATAAACAAGATGGAAAAACCATTAGCCAGACTCATCAAGAAAAAAACAGAAGACTCAAATCAGCAGAATTAGAAATGAAAAAGGAGAAGCAACAACTGACACTGCAGAAATACTGAGGATCATGAGAGATTACTACAAGCAACTATATGCCAATAAAATGGACAACCTGGAAGAAATGGACAAATTCTAAGAAAAGCTCAACCTTCCAAGACTCAACCGGGAAGAAATATAAAATATAAACAGACCAATCACAAGCACAGAAATTGAGACTGTTATAAAAAATCTTTCAACAAACAAAAACCCAAGACCAGATGGCTTCACAGGCGAATTCTATCAAACATTTAGAGAACAGCTAACACGTATCTTTCTCAAACTCTTCCAAAATATACCAGAGGGAGGAACACTCCCAAGCTCATTCTATGAGGCCACCATCACCCTGATAACAAAACCAGACAAAGATGTCACAAAGAAAGAAAACTATAGGCGATATCACTGATGAACATAGATGCAAAAATCCTCAACAAAATACTAGCAAACAGAATCCAACAGCACATTAAAAGGATCATACACAATGATCAAGTGGGGTTTATCCCAGGAATGCAAGGATTCTTCAATATACGCAAATCAATCAATGTGATACACCATATTAACAAATTGAAGGAGAAAAAGCACATGATCATTTCAATAGATGCAGAGAAACCTTTTGACAGAATTCAACACCAATTTATGATAAAAACCCTCCAGAAACTGGGCATAGAGGGAACTTAACTCAACATAATAAAGGCCATATCTGACAAACCCAGAGCAAACATCATTCTCAATGGAAACCATTTCCACTAAGATCAGGAAAAAGATAAGGCTGTCCACTCTCACCACTATTATTCAACATAATTTTGGAAGATTTAGCGACAGCAATCAGAGAAGAAAAAGAAATAAAAGGAATCCAAATCGGAAAAGAAGAAGTAAAGCTGTCACTGTTTGCAGATGACATGATAATATACATAAAGAATCCTAAAGATGCTACCAGAAAACTAGTAGAGCTAATCAATGAATTTGGTAAAGTAGCAGGATACAAAATTAAGGCACAGAATTCTCTTGCATTCCTACACACTAATGATGAAAAATTTGAAAGTGAAATTAAGAAAACACTTCCAATTAACACTGCAACAAAAAGAATAAAATACCTAGGAATAAACCTACCTAAGGGGACCAAAGACCTGTATTCAGAAAATTATAGGGCACTGATGAAAGAAATTAAAGATACAAATAGATGGAGAGATATACCATGTTGTTGGATTGGAAGAATCAACATTGTGAAAATGACTATACCACCCAAAGGAATCTACAGATTCAATGCAATCCCTATCAAATTACCAATGGCATTTTTCACAGAACTAGAACAAAAAATTTCACAATTTTTCTGGAAACACAAAAGATCCCGAATAGCCAAATCAATCTCGAGAATGAAAAACGGAGCTGGAGGAATCTGGCTCCCTGACTTCAGACTATACTACAAAGCTACAGTAATCAAGACAGTATGGTACTGGCACAGAAACAGAAATATAGATCAATGGAACAGGATAGAAAGCCCAGAGATAAACCCATGCACATATGGTCACCTTATCTTTGATAAAGGAGGCAAGAATATACAATGGAGAAAAGACAGCCCCTTCAATAAGTGGTGCTGGGGAAACTGGACAGCTACAGGTAAAAGAATGAAATTAGAACACTCCCTAACACCATACAGAAAAATAAACTGAAAATGGATTAAAGACCTAAATTTAAGGCCAGACACCATCAAACTCTTAGAGGAAAACATAGGCAGAACACTGTATGATATAAATCACAGCAAGAGCCTTTTTGACGCACCTCCTAGAGAAATGGAAATAAAAACAAAAATAAATGGGACCTAATGAAACTGCAAAGCTTTTGCATAGCAAAGGAAACCATAAACAAGACCAAAAGAAAATCCTCAGAATGGGAGAAAATATTTGCAAATGAAGGAACAGACAAAGGATTAATCTCCAAAATTTACAAGTAGCTCATGCAGCTCAATATCAAAAAAACAAACAACCCAATCCAAAATTGGTCTGAAAACCTAAACAGACATTTCTCCAAAGAAGATATACAGATTGCCAACAAACACATGAAAGAATGCTCAACATCATTAATCATTAGAGAAACGCAAATCAAAACCACAATGAGATATCATCTCACACCAGTCATAATGGCCATCATCAAAAAATCTAGAAACAATAAATGCTGGAGAGGGTGTGGAGAAAAGGGAACGCTCTTGCACTGTTGGTGGGAATGTAAACTGATACAGCCACTATGGAGAACAGTATGGAGGTTCCTTAAAAAACTAAAAATAGAGCTACCATATGCCCCAGCAATCCCACTACTGGGCATATACCCTGAGAAAACCATAATTCAAAAGAGTCATGTACCACAATGTTCACTGCAGCTCTATTTACAATAGCCAGGATATGGAAGCAACCTAAGTGTCCATCGACAGATGAATGGGTAAAGAAGATGTGGCACATATATACAATGGAATATTACTCAATCATAAAAAGAAAGAAACTGAATTATTTATAGTGAGGTGGATGGACCTAGAGTCTGTCATACAGAGTGAAGTAAGTCAGAAAGAGAAAAACAAAGACGGTATGGTAACACATATATATGGAATGTAAAAAAAAAAAAAAATGGTCATGAAGATCCTAAGGGTAAGACGGGAATAAAAATGCAGACCTACGAGAGAATGGACCTGAGGACACAGGGAGGGAGAATGGTAAGCTGGGACAAAGTGAGAGAGTGGCATGGACATATATACACTACCAAATGTAAAATAGATAGCTAGTGGGAAGCAGCTGCATAGCACAGGGAGATCTGCTCAGTGCTTTCTGACCACCTAGAGGGGTAGGATATGGAGGGTGGGAGGGAGAGAGACGCAAGAGGGAAGATATATGGGGATATATGTATAACTGATTTACTTTGTTATAAAGCAGAAACTAACACACCATTGTAAAGCAATTATACTCCAATAAAGATGTTAAAAAATAAAATAAAAGCCATCTTTTTTCAGCTTTACTGAGGTATAACTGACAAATAAAATTATAATTTTTAAAGTGTACAGCGTGATGATTTGATACACTTATACGTTGTAAAATTATTCCCACAATCAAGTTTAATTAACACATCTGTCACCTCACATATATACCTTTTTTTTAACCATCTTCTTTTAAATGACAATTAGCCCCTGCTTTGAGACACGCATTCATTATAAACAAACTAAAGTAAGCCTACATACCATCCGAAGGTTCTTACCATCACTCTTTCAGAAGTATCATGATCACAGGCTCATTGTAGCACAAATATTTCCATAAGAAACAGAAGTGATATATTTGCACAATTTTCTTAGGATCATAAATGTAACTAAAAAGAAACAATTAAAAAGATTTATTTTTTTAATTATTCGACAGTTAGTAAGATAAAAAGTACTCGGCTGTCACTGTATTTATTTAATGCTCACTTTTTCAAGAATAAGTTCATTTATTTACTTGTAAAACACAAAATGTGGGACAAATACATGCTTAGAGTAACGTAGTTTTCTCCGTTGTAAAAGAAGATACACTACGTTATTTCATTTAATTTTTCTATGCATAGGAAAAGTGCATCAATAACCTATTTCCAAATGGGCAGCTAATTAAATTAACTTTTATTGCATATTTAAGAGAGTTATTTTAATTTCCTTTAATTATACACAGTAAAAAAAAAAAGGCTTTTTGCAAGTCACTAACAGTTGAAAAGTACTTTCATTGACAATTTAGGTAGATAAACTATTCACAGCTCTCTGAGAAAATCATTCCTGTAATATTAGTAAATGCATAATCACATTTCCAAAACTAAGGAAATAAAAGCAAAATCATTGGAAATAATATATATTTACTCTAAATAAATTTTGAGAACATGCCTAGAGATAAGTGTGCAAAGCATAACTCAACTATGCTCCAACAGTACCTGGAGGTATCTCTTTCTGGATGCCATTTGTGAACATCTGGGTCAGTCCTATGGCTAAAACAACAGTGTCCTAAATAGGGCGTAAGAATAAATGAAATGCACAATAATGTAAACTAACATATCTCCTGGATACAAAGAGACACTAAATGTTACAATGTTTAAAACCAACATACAGGGGCCCAAAACAAAACAAAAATATTATAAGGCTTTTGGCAAAAATGGAAAAAAATGCCGAGTAAATTAAGGATAACCTACAGATCTCTATTCTTGCCTCAGTCAGGGACAAGAGTCACATACTGGTCTCTCACCTACTACTTCTAGTTATGAGTAATACCTGATGAACCAAATTCATGAACATCTATCTCACAATACAAAACAAACAGAGTGGCTTCATCCTAAAATGGTTATTCTATCCTATTTGCTGGAATTCCTTTAAGAGGCCTCTGGATCTCTGCACCAATAATTGACTTAGTCATTGATCTCTGCTACTACGACATACAATAATATGTGTGGCCAGTATGCCCCAAGACTGCACCCTGACCTGCACTAAGCATCTCACATATGCAACAGAATGACCTATATATGCCCTGTATTACATAGAACAGAGTTTTACAAACTTTTTCTGTGAAGTGCCATATAGTAAATATTTTAGGTTTTGCAGGCCATATAGTCTCTGCGAGAGCTATCCAATATCATAGCATAAAAGCAGCCATAGACAATACTTAAATGAATGGGTAGGGCTACATTCAACTAAAATGTTATTTACAAAAACCAAACTACAGGCTGGATTTGGACCACAGCCCATAGTTTGCCAACCCCTGACAGGAAATCTCAGAGGACCCCACACCTCAAATCTTTCTCAAGTCTAACAAGCAGCTGAAAAACGTACCTTTGGTAGAGAAGAGAAGAAAGCCCAGTAATTTTTATTCTGCCTTTAAAATACCAAGAGCATATACTAGGTCAGACCTAAGGACTTGTGTGACTCTCTGAATGAATAAACTAAAACATTACGGTAGATGACAAGTGATGAAGAGTGAAGATGGTGAATAAATTAAACCAACAACAAATAGTTATTGAAAATCATTAGAACCACAGAAATTCTTTCTGGCCTAAAAATGTTACATTTTTTTCCTGCCAATATTTATTAATACATACCCTTCCCTCTCCTACTTTTTCACTCCTTCTATTGCTTACCTTGTGTGAAGACAGATAAAACAAGCAGCTGATGGTAGTAATAGCTTCCAACTAGTCTCCCTGCTTCCAAGAATGAACTATCTAAAACACAATTCTGTTTCACTTATAATAAATTGCCAGCTTAGCTATGGTTAAGTCTATGGACTCTTGGATCAGAGAGAACTGCATGTGAGTCTAGACTCTATCATTTACTAGCTGTGTGACCATGGTCAAGTTATTTAACCTCTCCAAGTTTCCCTTCCTTATCTACAGAATGGTTATAAAATAGTAAAAAACAATTCATAAAGTTGTGGTAGGGAGTAAATAATGTAATTCACATAAAGTGTTTATCAAAATACCTGATACATTAAAATCATTCAATAAGTGTGTGCTATGATTATGGTAACTGTGGAAGGTTTAAATCAGTCTGCAAATTCTTTGACACTCCTCCCATTGAGAGGTAGGATCTATGTACCCTCCCCTTGAATCAGTCAGCCTTGGTAAGTTGCTTGTAACTATGAGAATGCAACAGAGCTGATATTTTGTAATTGCTGAGGCTAGGTCAGAAAAGGCCATACAGCTTTACCTGGTTCTCTTGAAACACTCACTTTGAGGTCACATAAGAAATCCAAGTACCTTGACATTGCCATGTTGGAGAGACCACATGTAAGCACTCCAATCAACAGTTCAGCTTAGCACCCACATGACAACATCTGCTGCCAGTGTGTGAGTAAGCCATCTTGTCAATCAACCCAGTTGAGCCTTCAGATGTCCACAGTCACAGCCAAGATCTGACTACAACCATCTAACCCACAAAATTGTGATCAAAGCAAAATGTTATTTTAAACAATTAAGTTGGGGTAATTTGGAAGGCAGTAGTAGCAACAAAAACAGAATTTTAGTACTAGAAATGCTCTAACAAAAATCTAAAACATGTAGCATTGGCCAGGTCCCTCAGTAGCCTTACAAGGAACCTCAAGATAAAGATGGACCAGGCTTGCAGAGGTTTATGGTTGTGATTTTGTCTAAAGGAGCAAACAACATCCACAGAAAGAGCACAAAACTTCTAAGGGAACTGTATTAACAAAAGTATTCCCAGCTTAAAACTGGACAGCTACATGTAAAAGAATGAAATTAGAACATTCTCTAACACCATATTCAAAATGAACTCAAAATGGATTAGAGACCTAAATGTAAGACTGGATACTATAAAACTCCTAGAGGAAAACATAGAACACTATTTGACATAAATCAAAGCAATATTTTTTTGGATCCCTCTCCTAAAGTAAAGGAAATAAAAACAAAAATAAACAAATGGGACCTAATTAAACTTAAAAGCTTTTGCACAGCAAAGGAAATTATCAACAAAATGAAAAGACAACCTACTGAATGGAAGAAAATATTTGCAAATGATGTGACTGATAAGAAATTAATATCCCATAAATAGACAGCTCATACAAATCAACATGACAAAAACAAACCACCTGATTAAAAAATGGGCAGAAGAACTGAATTGACATTTTTCCAAAGAGGAAATGTAGATGGCCAACAGGCACATGAAAAGATGCTCAACATCGCTAATCAGGGAAATGCCAATCAAAACCATAATGAGGTATCACCTCACACCTGTCACAATGACTATCATCAAAAAGAACACAGATAATAGAGTCACAGATGTAGAAAACAAACTTACGGTTACCGTGGGGGAGAGGGGTGGGAGAGATAAATTGGGATATTGGGATTAACATATACACACTACTATATATAAAATAGATAACTAATAAGGATCTACTGTATAGCACAGGGAACTCTACTCAATATGCTCTGTAATGGCCTATATAGGAAAAGAATCTATAGAAGAGTGGATATACGTATAACTGATTCACTTTGCTATACAGCAGAAACACAACATTGCAAATCAACTGTACTCCAATAAAAATTTAAAAAAAAAGAACACAGATAATAAATGTTGGCGAGGATGTGGAGAAAAGGGAATCCTTGTACACTTGGTGGGGATGTAAACTGGTAGAGCCACTGTGGAAAAGAGTATGGAGGTTTCTCAAAAAACTAAAAATAGAACTACCATATGACCCCGAAATTCCACTCCTGGGTATATATCTGAAAAAAAACAAAACACTAATTTAAATGTTCACAGCAGCATTATTTATAATTGCCAAGACATGGAAACAACCTAAGTGTCCACCAACATATGAATGGATAAAGAAGATGAGATACACACACACACAAAGGAATACTACTGAGCCATAAAAGAATGAAATTTTGCCATTTGCAGCAACATGGATGGACTTGGAGGGCATTATGCTAAGTGAAATAAGTCAGACAGAGAAAGATAAATACTGTATGATATCACTTATATGTGCAATCTAAAAAATACAACAAACTAGTGAATATAACATACAAGAAGCAGACTCATAGATATAGAGAACAAACTTTGGTGGTTACCAGTGGTAGTGGAGAGGAGAAATATATGGGTGAGGGAGTAGCAGGTACAAACTATTGGGTATAAGATAGGTTCAAGGATGTATTATACAACACAGGGAATACAACCAATATTTTGTAATAACCGTAAGTGGAAAGTAACCTTTTAAAATTGTATAAAAGTGGGGACTTCCCTGGCAGTCCAGTGGTTAAGACTGCGCTTCCACTGCAGGGCGCACAGGTTCAATCCCTGGTCGGGGAACTAGGATCCCGCATGCCACGCAGCACGGCCAAAAAAAAAAAAAATGTATAAAATTGAAATTTTAAAAAATAGTATTCCAAGCTTAAACTGAAATGTATGGAAAAAGTACAAAATGTAAAGAGGGCTTTGGACACCCAACCTTCTATGAGTAAGAGGTAAGCTGAGAAATCGATCCAACTGTAAAAACCATTTCTTAAGGAAAAGAAAGAATGATTCAGAAGGCAGAATCAAGAACCCAAAGAGCAGAACCAAGAGCAACAGGGAATGCTTTCTAATGAGCAGTACTGACCCCTAATCAAGAAAATGGCAACACATGCCCAGCTGGATTTCAAAACTGCTACATACCATTCATTTCTCCCCTTTTAGAATGGGAGTGTCTATCATGGTTATCCTATTCCCTGCATCATTACTGTATAGTGGCTATGTGGGGAGGGAGAACTTACCTTTTTGGTTCACAGGAATCATACCTGAGGAACTGCATTAGGAACCTCATGTGCACATGGAGTTGATTTAGATGATTAGATCCTGAGCTCCTACCAGAACA
The DNA here is from genome assembly GCF_011762595.2 of Tursiops truncatus. Classification (NCBI taxonomy): domain Eukaryota; kingdom Metazoa; phylum Chordata; class Mammalia; order Artiodactyla; family Delphinidae; genus Tursiops; species Tursiops truncatus. Next base: position 21,376,793 of record NC_047044.1, on the reverse strand, counting down.
TATAAGCCTTTGGAGTGGAGGAGGACTTGGGAGGGAATGAATTTTGCATTTGCGAGGATTATAAATAATTTTGTGGCCAGAGGAAAGACTGTGGTGGTTTTAAAACATGTCTGCAAATTTTTTGACACTTCTCCCATCAAGAGGTAAGGTCTATGCCCCCAACCTTTGAATCCAGGCCAACTTTAGTGACTAGCTTGTAACAATAAAAGGCAGCAGCAGTGACACTATTATAACTTCCAAGGCTTGGTCAGGAAAGGCCATGAAGTATATGTTTGATTCTCTTCAGATACTTGCTCTAAGCAAAGCCTGCCTCCATGTAAAAACACCATGCTGGAGAGGACACATGTAGTTGCTCTGACGAGTAGCAAAGCTGAGTGCCCACCAACAGCCAGCATCAACACCAGCCATGTGAGTGAGCCACATCAGATATCAAGCCCACTTGAACCTTCATACTGCTTTAGCCCCAGGGACATCAATTACAACTGAGAGACCCCAAACAAGGACTGTCCACTGGACAGATAACTGCCCAGCAAAAACTTACTGACCCATTAAAAATATGAGTAATATAAAATAGTTGTTTTGATTTATAAATTTAATATAATTTGTTAGACAACAACAGTAAGGAAAGCAATAATGATGTGTCACTCTCCTTCAGTGACTTTTCCTTATTCTTAGAATAAAGTCAAATTCTTTTGATATAATTTATATGGTCCCACACGATCTGGTCCACCTACCTTGTTGCTTAGCCAGTAGTCTTAGCTTAGAAGTCACTTCTTCCAAAAAGTCTTCCTTTTAACATTCAAGTATGGGGTAGGGACCCTTTCTAAGCGTTCCTACAGTATTCTCTACTTTTTCTATCATAGCACTTGCTATGCTACATATTTACTTACATTATCTCTCAGTAAATTCCACATCCACTACAGGCTGGAATCACTCTATTGCCCAACATCATGCCAATACTCAGTGCACATGGTAATCATTCATACAGCTGTGTTAATTATTGAATGAATAACAATCTCATAGGCTAGAAAAAATAGAAATAAGTCTAATAACAAACAAGACAGACGAGAATATGATAGTAATGTAGATATAAACAATATACCATTTAAGAAAGGGGATGGGAAGACCTCTCTGAAGGGAGAATTTCATTGAGATAACTGGCCCAGAATCAAGATAGGAAAGTTTATTTTTAAAGGATTAAACTTTAAAATTTAAAGGATACCTAAAATTTTAAAAATAGCTAATGCTCAGCTCCCACAAGCACAATAATTTGTTTATAAGTCTAGTTTTATACCAGCTCAAAGCAATTTGAAAATGTCTCGGATTAAAATTTGTTTTGAGATCTACTATTTAAACTAGGTCTGCCTCCCAGAATGTTATAATCAACTCAAAAACCTGTTCCAAACATACTGATTTTCATTAAAGGTCATGAAACTGTTTTTAAAATCCATGTTTTATAAGTACCTGACTTCCTGATTAATACCCGACAACAGTTTGCTAAATGAATAAATGAATGTAAGAGAGAGTAAATGGCTTTGTCATAGATAATATTCCCTTCCTTGCCCTAGAAGCACTATTACTTTAAATGAATTACTAAAGCTCTGGCAAAACCAGACACAAAAGTACTACCATAAAAGAAAAACCTAGCAAATTAGAGTTCATTAAAATTATAACTTCTATACATCAAAAGACACCACTAAAAAGCAGAAAACCAACTACAAATAGGTAGAAGACATTCACAATACATATATTAAAGAGCTCCTATAAATCCGTAAGACAACCCAATAAAAATTAGGCAAAAGACTTTGTGGGAAGTTGTAAAATATAGCTACAAATGCTTCCTATTCTGGCAAGTAGACCCCTTTGCAACATGACATAGCTGTTCCTCCAATGAAGAAGTGAGGTCTATTCCCCCATACCATGAATCTGGGCTGGTCATAATTTACATTCATAAAATAATGTAGGGGAAGTATGTTACATAACTTCCAAGGCTTGGTCTTAAGAGATCTTGCAGCTTCCACTTTTCCTTCTTGGAACAATGCCCTGAGACTGTCATGTAAAGAAGCTGTACTTGCTTAGTGGAGAATGAGAGGTCACTGGGAAGAAACCCAAGGTGTCCTAGCCACAGACAATACCAATTGACAGACAAGTAAGTGAGGCCATCTTGGGCCTTCCAGCCCAAGAGTCTCCCCCCCCACCCCCCCAGTTGTATGCAGTTGCAGGAATGAGCCCAAACAAAACCAGGAGAGGAACTTCCCAGTCAACCCATATAATTGTGAAAAATAATAAACTGTTGTTGGTTTAAGCAGCAATAAATAACTGAAACAGACATGATAGGTACTTCATAAAAGAGGATATCCAAATGACCAATAAGTATATGTAAAGGTGTTCAACATTATCACTTATCAGGGAAATGCAAAGTAAAATACAATGAGATACCACAGCATACCCACCAGAATAACTAAAATTCAAAAGGTTGACAATATCAAGTGTTGTCAAGGATGTGGAGTACTGACACTTCATATATTGCTTTGGAGAACATAAATTTGTACAAACTTTATGAAAAGCTAATTGGCAATATTTAGTAAAACTAATATTATGCCTACTCTGTAACCCAGAAATTCCACTTCTATGATTATAACTAACAGAAATGCATATATATGTGTACACATACATACACCAAAACACATGTGTAAGAATATTCATAGGTGCACTCTTCATAATAGCCAAAAACTAGAAACAACCCAATTGTTTGGCAACAGTGAAATGGATAATTAACTGTGGTACATTTATACACTAAAACTATACAACAATTAAAAAGAACTACTACTATTTGCAACAACATGCACAGACCTCAAAAATAAAATGAGTAAAACAAGCTAAACAAAAAAGACAATGTCTTCTCCAAACCATGAACATCTGCATTAATAGATTCCCAAATCTATTTGATAGGCCTGTTATGGAGATGAAATGAGATAATATAGTAAACAAAAGAAACTTAGAAAAATTATTCATTTAAAATTCAGTAATTACCCTAAAGTATGATATGATTACTGGCAAACTTAATTGGAATCTACTAACTACTAGATTTGTCTCAAATAAGATCAATAATTCAAAAAAAAAGGTGATACTTAGGGTAAAATCTTGAGAAGACTGATCCATACTACAACTTACTTAATGCATCCAATCTGCTATGAGAAATACACTGAGATATTCAAGATTGACTTGAAAGTGGTTCAAATTCCGTAATAAGCATCTAAATATCTTGTGAGAAAGAATACTCAAGCATAATAAAACAAAGCAAAAAGTGATGTAAGTCATCAGAAGATACAGATAAGGTGGAACCAGAGTTGGAGAATGACTTCCTGTTGAGATAAGGAAAGGTGTCATCAAGGAAAGATCATCTGAGTCAGGATTTAAAAGACAGCATTAGAGTATGTAGCATTATGGTAGGCTGCATTTCAAGAAAAAGAAAAGGCAATAGCATAAGCCTTCATAACTCCAATGAGAGAATTATATGTGTAATTATTCATTTAACATCTCTCTCCCCAACTAGACTTCAAGTTCTGAGAGGGCTAAGACTATCACTTTTTCAATTGTTTCTCCAGTACCTAGCAGAGTATCTGGTACATAGTGGACATTCAGTAAATATTTGTTAAATAAATGAATAACAAACAGAGGCAGGAAAGTAACAATTTACCTAAAAAATAAAGAAGAAAGGAACATGAATACTAAATAATTATTTAGGGTCAAATCATGGAAGAACTTGAAAATCAAACCAGGGAATTTTTACTTTATTAGGTTTGGTAATAAAGAGTAACTGAAGTTTTTAAGGAGTGCAGTGATATAACTAGGTCTGTACTTTAGAAAGTATTTCTAAAATAATACACACAGTAGATTACAAAAAAAGAGACAAGGCAATTAGGAGGTCATTACAGGAGTCCAAATCAAAGATGGCAAAGACCTGAACTAGAATAAAAGCAGTGGTAATTAGAAGTTAAAAAAAAATAACCACAGGGGTATTACACAGATGAAATCAATAAGAAAATCAGTCATCCATTAGATCAACATCTTTTGAGCACCTACTATGTATCTACGAGACACTGTGCTAGGAGCCGGAGATAGGAAAAATAAACACGCCATAGTGTGTTACCTTACAGAGTTGACAGTCTCTCTAAGCAGTTCCAGCAGGGAAAATTGAAGCTATGGTGAGTAAAGAAAGGGAGAAGTCACAGACTCTGCTTAAGCTTTGAATCTATATGACTAAGAGAATGGTATAGAACAGAGCAGAAGAAGGCCGACAGGGAAGCATCTATGGACAGTTTTTGACATGTTGGCTTTGTATAGAATACCCAAGTGAAAACAGTCAGCTGGCAGGTGCAAATTCGTGACTTGAAAACAGAACAGAGGTAAGGGCTTATGATTTGGGAAACATCTAGCATAAATATGAGAGTTGAGGTTGAGAGCTGGGAAAGATAAGAAAGGATAATATAAGTAGAACCTTGGAGACTATCTGCATTTAAAGAGATCAGAGAAGGTAAAGGAGAGTTCAGTAAACTAAACAGAACAAAACAAGACATAACAGAGCAATCAGAGAAGCAGAAGTATCATCTCAAAAGAGAAGTGTTTCCAAAGGCATGGACCATCAATAGCGTTAGATGGAGGAAAGAAATCACGGAAAAATAGTACTAAGAAAAAGGCCACCTGATTTGGGAACAAAAGAAATGTACTAGGGACATTTGAGAGAGTGGCTGAGTGATAAGGGAAAATTCAGTTTGCAAGGAGTTAAAGTATCAGTGAGTGATGAAGCAGTGAAGATATCTAGAGCACACTACTCTCTTGAAGTCCGATGGTGAAGAAAAAGAAATAATGGGGCAGTAATTTGAGGAGAATGGTGAAACAGAATGATTTTTTAGATAAGAAAGACTACATGAGTTACATGTTATAGCTGGGTGGAAAGGATTAAGTGGACAAAAATTAAAAGCAAATTTTTTTAAAGCAGGAAAGAACCAGAGAGGAGGAGGAAGAGGAGCTAGTAAAGAGACAAAGATGCATAAAATATTCATTCACTAAATATTTACTGAGTGCCCAACATGAACTCGAAACTGGAGAATATACACTGGACAACAAATTAAACAGATACAGTCTTGAGCTCATGGAGCTTCGTTAAGTCTACTAAGCTTCCAGAGAAAAGAGAATAATACAATAGACATGACAAGAGTGCCTCCCCAACATCCATTCCGCTCCTCCCCTGTTGCATAGCAGTCCTGTAGTTCGGGCAGAATTAATTCCGCTACTATACAAGCAAAAGGGATTGACCCTGAGCAGCCTCAAAAATCAGCATAATCATTATCTGCCTTATCAGGATGTTTGATTCAGGAACGGGTACAGAACCCAAGTTGGTCCTATCAGAATGAAACCTGGGACTTCGATTTAATGAGAAAAAGGGACATTTCTGAATGACAAGATGTGCTGAGGTAAGGTCTGGAACTTGCTGCAGCAATTTCATTACCAAAAAGAAGCCAGCTTGTGATGAAGGCAACATCGAGCAGGACAGAGTTGAGAAAATCATGGAGAAAAATAATGCCTCTCTGACCAAACTACATCTGAAACTGATCCTTTCTTTGGACTTTTCAGTTACATGATCCAATAAATCCCCTTCTTTAAAGCCATTTAGGTAAAGCTTTTTAATAATTGCAAGGGAAAGCATCCTAATTACAAATTAGATGTCACTGTAGACACAAGTGATATGGTTACAAAAACAGCATAAAATAGGACATGCCCAGGGCAGATACTGGACTGAATCCTTTCCATGCTCTTCTGGCTTTGGCTGTCCATGTTTCTAATCTTTCAATCTATAAATGCCCCTTCTCAGATAATCCTTTCTGGACTTTTCCCCACTCCACCTCGCAAGCTGATTTTCTCTTCATTAATCCCTAAACCTGCAGAAGCTTTAGCAGCCTGGGGGCAGCAGGGCACTCCTCCTCTCAAGAAACATCAGACTTCACCTCATCTCCACGCCCCAGAATCAAGTGAGAGGTGCCTGTGACTTCGACCACAGTTCCAATAAGGGAATTCTTGTACCTGGACACAGGGAATATCCTTTCTGAAAGTTTGTTCCTGCAGTTGTCTCAATGCAGAATTTTCATCTTTTCTTACCAACCTGCCTGATTTCTTTTCCCTTGAGACCAGACTCACAAAGCACCTCCTCTGGGAAGTCACTGCAGGCCCCCTTCCCACTGGTCCTTAGCCCTCAAATGCTGCCTCCTCAGGGTTCTCACGACACCCAGTACATGCCTCTAAGACACCCAAACACATAAGGAAAAAACTAGATACAAAGTGATGTTGTTCCTATTGGGACAGAGACACTTTAATTTATTTGTAAAAAACCAACAACCAACATGTAGAATGAAAATGAGGGGCTTCCCTGGTGGCGCAGTGGTTGAGAGTCCACCTGCCGATGCAGGGGACGCGGGTTCGTGCCCCGGTCCGGGAAGATCCCACATGCCGCGGAGCGACTGGGCCTGTGAGCCATGGCTGCTGAGCCTGCGCGTCCGGAGCCTGTGCTCCACAATGGGAGAGGCCACAACAGTGAGAGGCCTGCGTACCGCAAAAAAAAAAAAAAAGAAAAAGAAAATGAATGTCACTTGTGATGTAGAGGAATGGATGCTGGACTCAAGGCAAGACACGTGGTTTCTAGGCATGATGGGATTTCTCACAAGCTGCAGGACCTTTCCGAGCTGCTTCATCTGAGGACTTTACCACTGGGTTGCTGTGAGATTAAGCACTATGGATCAAAAAATACTGTAGTCCTTTGAGAATGATGCCTGTAAACATTTTCTGTTGGATACTATGGGTATTGAGAGGAGGTAAGGGATGCCTTCTTGCTAAGGAAGAACTGAAGACATGGATAAGTGAAAATTTCATTAAGTGGCCTTTAAGCTGATCTTGGCAAACATGTAGGATTTAGACACGCTTAAATGGAGATAGGGTGGGAGAGGTGTCAGGGTAAAGGAAGTAATGAGACCAAGTGCTAAGAAGTCAGGCATCAGTTTAGCAGCAAATTTTATTGAGGGATTATTATGTGCCAACCACTGTTCTAAGTGCTAGAGATACAGCAATGAAGAAGACAGACAAGGTCCCTAACCTCAGAGGGCCTACATTCTAATTGGGAAGGACAGACAATAAACATAAACAAATAAACATACAAAATGACTTCTGATAGCAATAAATGACATGAAGGTGTTATGCTGTGGTGACTACAGAGGGGTATTCTAGATAAGGCAGTATAAAGACAGTGACTGAGAAGAGAGTAACAAGACAGAGCCAGGCTGAGGAAGTGCATGCCAAAAGAAATAGCAAATGTAAAGGCCCTGAGCAGGAATAAGCCTGGCGTGTCTGAGGAACCAAAAAAATGACCAGTATGTCTAGAGAAGAGCGGACAAGGATTAAAAAAATATGAGATTAAGGCCGAGGCCATATCTAAAGAACAGTAACGTGTCCATTTGGACTGCAGTTGAAATAGTAGATGATCCTAGAAAACTAATTTTGGGAGCTAGATTTAGAAGATGTCAGACACCATGTTAAGGTGGGTATACTTTCTTTTACAGAAACAACTGTCTCATGATAGCATGAGCCAGGTCTGCGAGGCAGGTCCTCTAGGATGCCCCACAGATATTTCTCATGAAGAAGGGTGACTCTAGGGAGGTCACAAGCACTTGACCCACAGCACCAAGGCAGCAAGGCAGTGACTGCTGGCAATGTTTTGTTACAGAATGTCTGAACGGAAAGTCATTTAACTCACCTTCCCCGCTAAAGGAGGAAATGAAGCCCCAGAAAGGAAACTGAAGTATGGGAGGGGTGAGAGTATTAGTGGTAGCTAATGTTCACCAATACATGCTTCCTCTCTACTTCTGGGTACATAGGAATGATAACGTGTCACTTAGGGGCCAAAGAATTTAATTGCTGCTGTTCAGCCCTCCAGTCCCGCCATGGCAATCACTTGTTAACATGGAGGTGCCACAGACAGATGCAGGGTGGTATGCTGAACCAACACCTGGAAGGAAGCTACCATGAAGAACCCAGATCCACAGTAAGTTTGCAAAAGAGAGAAATAAACTCTGATTGTATTAAGCCACTGAAATGGTTAGGGTTTGTTTGTTATGGCATGATAACCTAACCTGTAATAACTAATATATTGGTATAATACAGGTAGAATAATAAAAAAAAGAAGAGTTATAAAGAGTAGATACACTTACTGGTTAATAAAATGAGGAAGAGGCGAGAATGCGAGATACTACACAATGCCCGTAAGAGATTCCATTTTTTTGCCCCAATTCTCCTTCTTTCCCAATATCAATGACCTTTACCAGATATGTAACTTTGCAATTCCTCCTCCTAATGGGATGGGAGTATATATTAGTCAGTTTGGGCTACCATAACAAAATACCTCAGACTGGGTGGCTTAAACAACAGAAATTTATTTTCTCAGTTCAGGAGGCAAGGAATCCAAGATCAGGGTACCAGCATGGTTGGGTCCTGGTGAAAGCTCTCTTCCTGGACTGCAGATAGCTACCTTCTCACTGTGTATTTACATGGCAGAGACAGAGAGCAAGAGAGAGAGAGGAAGTCCTCTGGTGCCTCTTCTTATAAGGGAATTAATCCCATCATAAGAGTCCCAACTTCATGACCTCATCTAAACCTAATTACCTCCCATCTCCAAAAACCATCACACTGGGGCTTCAAAATATGAATCTGGGAAATACAATTAAATCCACAGTGGTATGTATTCTCCTACCCCTTGGTCTGTGGTTTGGCCATGTGACTTGATTTGGTAATAAAATGAGGTGGAGGTGACAATGTGTGCCAGTTCCAAGACCAGGCCTTAAAAAGTCCTGACATGCTTCTACTTGCCCTCTTGTGCTTCTGTCATGGGCATGAGAAGAGCAAGCCATGGCTAGACCATTCCTCCAAGGATGACACAAATACATGGAGTACTGCCAGCAGAGCCAACCCATATTGAACAACCTGCCACAAGAAGCAGACCCACCTAACCACCAAGCCTAAACCACCCTGCTGAGCCCAGCAGTTGCATGAATAATAATAAATGACTGCTTTTAAGCCACTGAGTTTGGGGCAGTTTGTTAGGATGCATTATTGTGGTAGGTAACTGTTGCAATAGCTATACAATATCTACAGGTAAATGGCCAAGGAGCACATCTAGCTCTTTAGGAAGAGCCTTACGCTAACAAAGGTGTCTAGGAAAATTAAGTTGGACTGCCCCAACTGTTTTCTTCATATCTCTGTTTCTTTATTCACCTCTGCTGTTCCCCTGCAATACCTCCTAAATTCAATTCCAATACTGGTGAGCAAGATTTGTGAAGAAACCAGAGGAGACAGAGGAAAGAAAGGAGGGAGAAAAAAATCAGAATCATATAGTATTACAAAAAAGAGGCAGGAAGGAAGGGAGGGAGGATTTCAAGAGATAAAACCAAGTATGTATAATACAAGACACCAAAGAAAATGAGAATGGAGAAGAGTTCCTTAGGTTTGGTAAGGAAGAGGTCGCTAGTTCATCAGAAAGTCATTTGGGGGGGCAAGACACAGAGGCAGAGGAATTCAAAAAAGAGTAAGTTGCGTATAAATTGAGATGGTGAGTTTAGACAATTTTGTTTAGAAATTTAACAATGAAAAGAAGAAAAACAGGGCAACAATTAATGAGGCAGGAAATGGAACTCACTTCTTAATAGGGAAGACCTGCACTGTATTAGTTTTCTATTGCTACATAACAAATTACCACAAACTTATTATTCCCATTCTGTAGGTCAGAAGTCCATGTGGGCTTAGCTGAGTTCTCTATTTAGAGTTCCACAAGAACAAAATCCAGATGTCATCTGGGCTGGGCTCTTAGCTAGAGACTCTGGGGAAGGGTCCACTTCCTTGCTAACTCAGGCTGTTGGCAGAATTCAGTTCCATGCAGCTATAGGACTAAGGTTCCATTTCCTTGCTGGTTATTGGCTGGAGGTTGCTGTCAACAAAGAGGCTGCTCTCTAGCCTTTAAACGTATTCCCCTGCATCTTTAAGCTAGCAACAGTAAAATGGATCCTTCTTGTGGTTTGCATCTCTGGCTTCCCTTTCTACTACCAGCTTGAGAAAACTCTGCTTTGAAAGGGTCATGTGACTATATGAGGTCTATCTAGGCCATCTCCCTATCTTAAGGTCAACTGATTAATAACCTTATCTCAAAATCCCTTTTGCTATGGAACCTAACATAATCAAGGTAGTAACAGCCATCATATTCACAGTTCTACAGATGATGGCAAGAAATATTAGTGGGGGCATCTTAGGATTCTGCCTATCACATATACATATTTAAAGTTAGAAAAGGAGGATGTCCCTGGTGGTGCAGTGGTTAAGAATTCGCCTGCCAATGCAGGGGACATGGGTTTGATCCCTGGTCCAGGAAGATCCCACATGATGCAGAGCAACTAAGCCCATGAGCCACAACTACTGAGCCTGTGCTCTAGAGCCCACGAGCCACAACTACTGAGCCCGCACACCACAACTACTGAAGCCTGCACACCTAGAGCCCGTGCTCCGCAACAAGAGAAACCACTGCTCACCGCAACTAGAGAAAAGCCTGTGTGAAGCAACGAAGACCCAACACAGACAAAAATAAATAAATAAGTTTTTAAAAAATAAAATAAAGTTAGAAAAGGATACAAAAGTTAAAAGATTTTAAACATCAGAATCTTGCGTTACACAAATTACCAGTAATTAGGAAGGAAAGATACTGAAGAAAAAGTACACCAAGCTGGCCATAGCAAAAAAGAAGGATGCCTTTTCTTGGAGACTGAAAGAAAAAATGATAAAAAGGGAGGAGGGGGAGGCAAAAGACAGCATTTATGCCAGCTATTTACTTTGCCAAAATTAGTACCATTTTAATTTAGATACAAAGAGACATATTCTCATATTCTGGCTCTTTAAAAAAATTCTTCCAGATGGTCACACCTCCCTAAAGTGACAGCACCCAGTGTAGCCTTACACATATTGGGAATTCAATTAAACACCGCTGACCATCTGATTGAGAATTCAGAGTCTAGAGTAGCTGACTCAATACAAACATATGGCTTAGTCCCCATCAAAGGAAAAATCAAGTCACTGTATTCCCTTCTCCAACGCTCAATCTCCTTTGCAATGTGGGAGAAAACAGAAGTGAATTAATAAAAATAGACCATGTAACGAAGATTAGGGAGCAGGCAAACTGTAGAATACAAAATTTCTCTAATTTTATCATAAAATCAGAGTTCTTCAGCTAAAGATCAACAGTGAGATATTTCTTAATTCAATTCAATTAAATCAATGCTTACTGAGCAGTACTTCAGGATATTTAAAACGAGGAAGACGCAATTTGAGCTCACACTGCTAAAGGCTGGGGGATAAGAGAAGCACACAAATGACTATGTGAGGTTGAGGGATGTTAAGCGTTAAAAGTGAAAATAAGGGGGGCTTCCCCGGTGGCGCAGTGGTTGAGAGTCCGCCTGCCGATGCAGGGGACACAGGTTCGTGCCCCGGTCCGGGGGGATCCCACATGCCGTGGAGCGGCTGGGCCCGTGAGCCATGGCTGCTGAGCCTGTGCATTTGGAGCCTGTGCTCTGCAACACGAGAGGCCACAGCAGTGAGAGGCCCGCGTACCGCAAAAAAAAAAAAAAGTAAAAATAAGGGAAGAAGGCAATATTAAACCACCTTTAACCCTGTAAAGAACTATATGAAGTATTTATAGATAAGCAAAACAAAGGTTCAGACAAGGTAAAAACATTTTTTCAAGGTCATATAGCAAGTATATAGTAGGGTATAGATTCAAATTCAGGACTAACTGACCCCAAAACTCAATCTCTCCCAAAGGACAGATAAATCATCTCTGGTTGGTTAGTTGGATGGAGGTTTGGAGGCTTGTAGAGAGAAACCAGGAACAGTTTCTTAGGGAGGCAGTTATTTCAGGTAGCACTTGGAAAAATATATACAATTTTGAAAAGCTAAGATGTTAAGGAAGGAGAACAATTCCAGGGGAAACAGCATAAGGCACAGAAATAGGGTCAATATTTGGAGAGTGTACTTACTTAGTTCAGATAATCTACAGCACAAACTCTTTACAAATAAACATTAAATTGGACACACGTTTTGGGGGCCAAATATTGAGGTTAAGTGATTAGTGCATTAATCCAGGCTAGAGTCTAAACTAGGATTTCAGCAGTTAAAAAGGAGAAAAGGGACTGATGTGAGGGATAATATGGGAAATTACTCTATATTTACTCTACATTTAAGGGGGGAAAAGGCAGGGAAGTCCAATAAATGAGTTTGAATTAGGAAGGGAAAATTATCCCTGTCCCACCCTCTTTTGCCCTATAGAAGTCAAGACTGTTGGCAAACTATGGCCCACAGGCAAAATCCATCCCACCCTCTGTTTTTGTAAAGTTCTATTGGAACACAGCCATGTCCAGTCATTCCTGAATCATCAATGCCTGCTTTCACCTTGCAACAGCAAAAACCATATGGTCAATAAAACCTAAAACATTTACTTTCTAGCTCTTAACAGAAAAAATCTGCTGACATTTGCTCTAGTCCCACACCTTATAAGCTCTTTCAGTATTTTGTTCTGGTCTAAATATGAAGCTTATGTGGCTATTTCTTGATTGATCAATTTCCAAGATTATCATTTTAATTCCTATCATAGTAATTGAGAATTTGGCTCTCTTACACCATCAGCCTTCTTCCCACTCCCCCCCAGCAACACACACACACACAATTTTCTCCCAATAGAAATACACATCTAAATCAGTAGTCAGTGTTTAAAACATCACTATGATACTCTTCATTATTGAGCCAGATAAGTAATGTGACTGTTTCCATACTTACAAAGATGTCTTTCTGAAGTTAATAATTATCATTTGCATCACTTACCTATCACTATTTTATTCCAATTCCAACACGTTTGTCAACTGTCAATTTTTTTCAAATGTTCAAACATACCAAATCCTTCACTGCTTCTATTTGTTCCTCTCAAAACCCTCCACGGTCCTCCATCCCTTTTCTCCAGTCTGGACTGGTTGCTCTCTAAGCCTAATAAACAGCTATTTCCACAGAAACTCTTTTCTCTGCCCTCCTATATTGAATCCTTTGTTTCCTTCATCCTATGTCTTTCTCTTTATTGATTTTCTCCTCTTTTTTATGCAAGTTCATCCTCCAGAAGCTTTCTATGAAAGGACACATAAGACATAAATGTTTTAATCCTTCTATGTCTCAGCACTTCTTTACTCTATCCTCATACCTAATCAATAGTTTGGCTGAATAAAGAAATAATGCTGAAAATGATTTTCCCTCATAATTTTTTTAATATTTTATTTATTTGGTTGCACCAGGTCTTAGTTGTGGCAGGCATGCTCCTTAGCTGCAGCTCACCGGCTCCTTAGTTGACGCACGTGTGCTGCTTAGTTATGGCTCACTGGCTCTTTAGTTGCAGCATGTGAACTCTTAGTTGTGGCATGCATGTGGGACCTAGTTTCCTGACCAGGGATCGAACCTAGGCCCCCCGCATTGAAAGCGCAGTCTTAACCACTGCACCACCAGGGAAGTTCCCCTCATAATTTTGAAATCTTTGCACCACTGTCTTCTACAATCCACTGTTGCTATTAAAAGTTTGATGTCATTCTAATTTCTATTCATCTCTATGTGACTTCTATGTTTTCTTTTTCTTTTGCTTTACATAACCTCCACAAAGCTTTCAGGATTTTACTTTAATTTTACTTTTACTTTAACGATGTTCTTAAATTTCAGCATTATGTGGTTTCAGTCATTTCTCATTAATAATGCTAGATACTTGGGGAGCCTTTTCAGACTACAAACTTTTATCCTCCTGTACTAGGAAATTTTCTTGCAATATTTCTTTGATAATTTCCTTTGGGCCTTTTTCTTGTTCTCTATTTGTATCAGTTATCTATTGCCACAATAATGATGCCTAACAAAAGCATCCTAAAATGCAGTGGCTTAAAACAATAATCATTTATAATTGTTCTGGATTCTACCAGTCAGCTAGGCAGTTCCACTGATCTTGGCTGGGTATGTTTAGGCAGTTCTTTCTGGTCTTGGCTGGGCAAGAAATTCTGTGGTGGGCTGGCCATTAGCTGAATTAAAATGGCATTGCTAAGATAAGGCCCTGTTCCATGAGTTTCATCCTCTAGCAGGATAGCTCAAGCACGTTCTCATGATAATCACATAGGTTTCAGACAGGAAGCAGAAATGTATTTTAAGCTTCTGTATCAAATTTTCTACTCCTCACTGGCCAAATTAAGTCTCAGAGTCAAGTCCAAAGCAAGTGTCAGAGGTCACCACGAAAGGGCTTAGATATCCACATTCACATGTGGAACCCCTATTAGTCAGATCTCAAGTATGCTGGATTGTTCCTCTAATTTTCTTTTCTATCCTCATGCCCTCCAGTGCCTAGCACCGAACTTCAGTAAATATTTTGATGACTGAAAGAACTCAGAACTCAGTCAATCTAAATGTACGTTCTCTGTAACTCAAGCTATAGGTTATTGGTTCATGTTTTTTTCAGTGACAATGTAATGAGCTCTTAAAACCTGTAAATGGCTGTTCTAGAAATAGGCAACAGCCTCTAAGGTAACTACAGAAAGAAGAGATTAAATGCCAGGACTCCAGAGTTAGACAGGAGAAGCCCTTTCAAAGGCTACTCTGGGGCTCCCCTGGTGGCGCAGTGGTTGGGAGTCCACCTGCCGATGCAGGGGATGCGGGTTCGTGCCCCGGTCCGGGAAGATCCCACATGCCGTGGAGCGGCTGAGCCCGTGAGCCATGGCCGCTGAGCCTGTGCATCTGGAGCCTGTGCTCTGCAACAGGAAAGGCCACAACAGTGAGAGGCCCACGTACCGCAAAAAAAAAAAAAAAAGGCTACTCTGATGTGCAGTGTCAAACCATACTGTCCCCCTGGGGCACAGGGAGCAACAGGTGATTAAGACTGGTCAGGTTGGGTTGGAGACCATACTGTGTAGAGATCCAAGTCCAGAAAACAAGGGATTAAAGTCTCCCCATTTTCCATGGTGAGAAACAAGCCAGGAAGTTTTGGAACCAAATGGGGGCAACAGTGTCTGAGGTATCAAAAGTCAGGAAGGAGCTAAGGACCTGAGGACCAGTGTATCATAGCACTGCTGAGAAAAAGGCAAAGTCTCAATAGTGAAGGCAAACAAAGGGCCTGGGAACATAGTAGGTCAGAGAGCAGAAGAGAGCAGTGAGTTTGAGCCTAAGGCAGGTTTCACTTGATTGTTGAGCTATTTGCCCTAGGGCTTAGAATATGAGTGAAGTGCTTTCCATCTGAATTTCTCAACCTTGGCATTATTGACATTTGGGGCCAGATAATTCTTTGTTGGGGGTGGGGCACAGCTGCCCTCTGCACTGTAGGACTGTTGCAGCCTTAGCCTATGCCCACTAGATGCCAAAAAATGTCTTCAGACATTGCTGAGTGTCCCCTGGGAGGCAAAATCACCCCTGGTTGAGGACCAATGTTTTACCAGTGTTTGAATGAAGTGGCCGCTGTTGACTAAAGGGTGAGGGGGAACAGTGATTATATGTGACTCTGTAAATGTTACATCTTTTCATATGAATTCCAAAAGGAATCGGGACCAAAGGGAACCTAATCATGAACACAGGTTGGCAGAGATGAAATAAATACCAAGAAGAAGCTTTTGTATTTGCAAATGCATGAAATGTGAACTATTTTAGATTATAGTGAAGAAACAGTGTTTGGAGTAAGGAGATTGGAGGTGACATAATCAATAGCTTACAACTTAATATATAAGACAGATATGTAAATAAATTATTCATATTTAGACTGATTACAATCAGATTATCCCTATGTTATAGCTTTATAAAAAAGAACTCCTTCCTCAGAATTGACAAAAATAACAGCCTCAAAATAAAAGTATACAGAATGAATGAGTGAGCAAATGAACAAGCAGATGGATAAATGAGAAATCAAACACCAAACTAGTAAAGCTTTTTTTGGGTCTTAGGCAAGGTGTGGTACATCATATAAATGAAAGCTTCATTATTCTACTACATCTCCTTTCATTTTCCTTAAATGTCATTCTCACTATAAATGCTAATTGGTTTAGAATTTTTCTATAGAAATAATTTAGAATAATTTAGAATAATTCTATAACACAATCCATGCTGGAAAATCTTTGCTTCTCAGCTTTACAGATAATGAAGCTTCTAAATAGATCTAGGCCACTAGTCTGTGCACAGACCAGACTGATACTGGGCTAGAGTGCACCATACAGCCTCTCCAGATATACAGCCAGTGTCCATCTGATTGGTCAGTGCTTGTGCCTTATCAGTTGTTAAACAGTTTTAATATCGTGTATGATTGGTACAGTTTCTCAATTTTAGAGCAACAGGATCGGTTCCCAAGAAAAGGGATCATAACTATATCACATTCTTTCTCCCTCTAAAAGTATAAAAATACTAGTTACCAACTGAGCTAGCACAACAGATCCACCGAGTTGGACTGATTCTGCCTTTAACACCTTGTTAATTCATGATGACAATTTATTCATATTTTAGTTGCTTTGAAATATCTGATGCTACCACTGAGATAATCTCCATTCCTCATGAGACGGAGTCATATAAAACTGGGTTTGAACCTGAGCACCAATCAGGGTCTATCTGACCCTGCGCAATGCGATGTTTAACTTCTTTTAAGGTTGAAGTGTATACAGGACTTTAATCACATGCAAATGAGGAAAATAATACCTCATAGGTTTACTGTGAGAATCAATAAGGAGATGATAAATCTATGATTAGCATATACTAGGTGCTCAAAGAATACAAGCATTTCCTTTAATATAAATTTACTGAGCAAACTTATCTTACAACCCTTCCTCTTTGCTTAACCTTCTTTAGATTCTTCTACTTTATCAACTTGTCATTCATTCTTTCATTTATTCGAAGTTACAAAGAGCATAAACTTATCACTGCCTCTCCTAAAACATCTCCCAGATATCTCTGGAATCCATAGTGAAAAGTAGAAATTATGGTTCCAAATTGGCCTTCACCCTGAAAAAAACAGCTTGCCTTTGTTTTTAAGTGTCCCTCCACCATCTCTGACAAGTTTCCAGCATTGAGGAAAGAACATTATTGGCTTTTAAGTCAGGCAGTCCTGGATTCCAAATCCAACTGTGTTTCTTACTTAGTCAAGTTACTTGGTCCAGTTACTAAATTTCTGAGTCTCAATGTCCTGTAAACTAACACATATATGCCAATGAGCACAGTGCCTACAAAATAATAGCTACTCTAGCAAATGATTTAATTTTTCTCAGCACTGAGGTTGCTAACCAAACCTATGTTCTCAGTCAACAATTTCTCTCAGATACAATCCAAAAAGATATAGTCCAAACCATATGCCATTACCATGCCCTGTTCCACAATTATTCACTCGTTTAGTTATTCAACAAATAATTTTCTGAATGCCTTATATGTTCTAGGAATAAAATAATAACATTTGTACAGCACTTTAAACGATAACTAAGCCAAAGTTTCAGGACTGAAGGAGCTCAGGGTCTAGTGGGAAGGCAAATATGCAAACCAACAATTACAATGCAGTATTCTAAGTGCTAAAAATAGAGATGTGGGGCTTCCCTGGTGATGCAGTGGTTAAGAATCCGCCTGCCAATGCAGGGGACACGGGTTCGAGCCCTGGTCCAGGAAGATCCCACATGATGCGGAGCAACTAAGCCCGCAAGCCACAACTACTGAACCCAAGTGCCACAACTACTGAAGCCCACGTGCCTAGAGCCCATGCTCCACAAGAGGAGCCGCCGCAATGAAAAGCCCGCACACCACAACGAAGAGTAGCCCCCCTCTCTGCAACTAGAGAAAAGCCCGTGTGCAGCAGTGAAGACCAAACGCAACCAAAAAAATAAAATAAAATAGAGATGTGTACAAGGTGCAGGGATGCACAGAAGACAGGGATCAGGCAAAGTTTCCCAGAAGAGATGATTATGCTGGAACTGAGTTTTGGAGGATGAACAGGGCTTTGCTGAGCACACAAGGGAAAGATGGGTATTCTAGGGGGAATAACAATAGAAAGCGCATGATGCCTGCTGACAATGCCAAGTACAGGAATCAGGTATGGCTGGAGGATGCTGTTGCAGAGGACTGGTGGAAAATGAGGCAGGTTGGAAGAAGCCAAATCACAAAAGGCCTCAAATGATACTCCAAAGAGTTTGGACTTTATTCTTTAAGCACTGGAGAGTCACTGATTTCTAAGTCAGAGAATAACATATTTTAAAACAATTCCTCTAATGTCAGAGGAACGAAAGGGGAGGAAGGGCTGACATTGGAAGTGGTGATAATGAATTGATGCAAGTGGTGATAATGAATGGATGCAAGCGGGAAGAGAAAGGGTCAAGGATGGCGCTGGGGTTTCTAGCTTAGACGAATGGTGCACAGTGGTTCCACTAACACAAAGGAGCCATACAAGTGGCAGAGCAGAACTGTGGGTAAAGATAATGAACTTTTTGGAGTTTCACACCTCCACTGAGAGGGAGATGTTCCAAACACCATTGGGAACAACATGTCTGAAGTACAATAGAGAGGACTAAAGTTGAGATATAGATTTATGATAGATATTTGGGAGTAATACTTTTTTAAAAGCAAGGAACATGCTTTTTAAAAGAAATGTAATTTGTTTAGACTTCTCTCTCGACTTCAAATGAAAAGATTACAAATTTAAAACCTTAAATTAGTCTAATGCACGTATATTAAACTTTAACATAAAAAACATGAAAAGACGTCAACATATTAATGAAAACAGTAAACCCCTACCAAAAATAAGTATTTTGTATTCATTTACTTATCACTTTGTTAAAGCAGTCTACTACCTAGTAAAGACATTCATTCTCCTTACCTATAAAATTAATATATTTCCAAAATAATGTTCACGTGGCAAAAAAAAAAAAAATACATCATGCTTCATCTTCTGAATAAACAAGTGTGTTTAATTTCCTGAGTAAACATTACTTGCACTTGACACTGAACAGAGTTCAAATTCACTGAAGGAGTTAAGAAATTTCTAAAATCCCAGGAGCAATAAGCCTCACCCAGAGAATCTAGTCAAGAGATTATTGTAAAGAACTAAAAGTCAATGTCATACCAAAATTTTAAATAACATCATGCAACCCTCTATTTAATAAATTATTTCAAAATCAGGTCACAATTGACAGACACACTATCTTGGGCAGACGGGAGAGAGTAGATAAGCAGAGAAAATTTCCTTTTCTCTACTGAAGCATGTCCACCAACTGTCATATCTGGAAAACAGCCAAAATGAGCACTTTATTTGCAAAAAGAACATAAGACTCTTGAAATACTGGCAAAATGTGTGGTGTATAAAATATGGAATGTAGAGAATTCTTTTAAGATTAATTTTATGGATATTTGGAAATGTTTCTAAGACATAGATTAAAAGTATAAGTCCATCCATGTAACAAGCTCTAAAAGCCAAAGGTAGATAGAGCCCTTGAATCCCTGGGGATAATCTTTACCCTTTTCTTCTAGATGGTGACTGTCTACCCAGGGTTAAGGTCCCCTTATGCACTTCCAAGGCAGATGTCTGGCCTCACAGATATTTACCTGAATTAGTCACATGAGTTACCTTGAGAAAACCATGGTAAAACTATGTCTCTTTCTCTTAACCTTCTTTTCCTTATGTTTCTTAACCTTTCAATTCTTCTTTTGTCATAGAGCATTTTCTAGTTTCCTGGCTACATGGCTTACCAGCGAAAGCTGACACATAAGTTGCTGAGAAAAATAGCTGAACTATTAAGAAGGAAGAGAGAAAAGAGGAAGGGAACCTAGAAATGTTAACAATGAGAGTAAAACCCTGGACTTGTCCGCATCTGTATAAACTTATAACTCTAGATTAGTGTTCTCAATTCAGCTCAGGGGCCATGGGCAACTAAGAGTCACCAAGGGTTTTCTAAATGGACTTCTCACTGAACTAAAATAAATACATACTAAAAATGTAATAGTAGGAGTCAGGATAACGTTCACAGCCAGCAACCAGGGAAAAGAGAAGTGTAAGCAATCATTTTGAGTACCTTTACTATTAGAAGCTCCCTGGCAGTTATAACATTGCTACTAACAGCATTGTCATCTTGGATAAGGTGCCCAATTGTATCACAACGTATTCTGGCTCTTTAAATAAGTGAGGGAAGCATAACAGAGGGGAAATGGGAAAGGTAAGGTGAAGAAAGACTTCTGGGGACTTCCCTGGTGACACAGTGGTTAAGAATCAGGGGACACGGGTTCGATCCCTGGTCCAGGAGGATCCCACATGCCGCAGAGCAACTAAGCCCATGCACCGCAACTACTGGCCCTGTGCTCTAGAGCCCATGAGCCACAACTACTCAGCCTGAGTGCCACAACTACTGAAACTCACGCACCTAGAGCCCGTGCTCTGCGACAAGAGAAGCCACCGCAATGAGAAGCCCACACACTGCCATGAAGAGTAGCCCCTGCTCACCGCAACTAGAGAAAGCCCGTATGCAACAACAAAAGCCCAACACAGCCAAAAATTAATTAAGTATAAAAATTCTTTAAATTAAAAAAAATTTTTTAATTAAAAAAAAAGAAAGACTTCTGGTTTTGGTGTATTCTCTCAAGAAGTTCACAAAATAGTCAAGGTAATAAATTTTTATCCACATGATCTTTTTCTGAAATTGTGTCCCCTTTCCCCCCCCAACCATGAGGCTGAGCCCAAAGAGATCCAGCAGCCCCTAGTATATGCTATCTGCTCCTGTCCCTCTGATCCTGCTGCCTTGATTCCTGGTCTTTCCAACTCCTGGCAGTTCAACTTTTACTTGATTCTACAAGATCCATAGTATAAATTCCTATTTCAGTGTAGAAGAGCAAGCAAGCAAGATTTCTGAGGAAGGTTACATTAGATATGGATCTTATACTCTTTTCCTCAGCTACTTTCCATCAGAGAAACAATATATGGATTACTTTACTGAGAAAATAATACCTGTCGATCCCAGATTCAAGAATTTGGGAAGGATTTCAAAGGGAATAGGGTATAGACAGGATAGATACTCTGTGTAGTCCCATGTTCTGCTAACAAATGTCACAAACTACAAAGTTCAAGAACCATTTCTATGGAAGCCCAAAGATTCCATAAAAATAGAAAGCCAAGATACAAAAAGGAATACTATGAAAAGGTCATATGTTATTACAGGTATATTGATGATAAGAAAAGATAAGAAAGTAAGAAAAGAGTAGGAATCATGATCTCTTCAGATCCCTATTATCTTACACATTAAGTATGTTGTTTAAATCCAGGCCTGTTTGGTTCCATTACTAGGTAGTAAAACCAAAATTTTAATCATCCTTCCATTGAAGTTGTCTTCCTAGACCTAGAAAAGGAGAGTAGCAATTGATAATACTGCCTGCTGCTTATTTTTTCTTGGATTTGGCAGGAAAAGCTGAATGGTCTTTTAAAGTACATAATATAACTGCAATGAATTATTTCTGAAATGCTCCCAACTATTTTCTTCCCACTTTTTGCAAATAAAGAGGGTATTTTTCAGCTGTAGCAAATGCTTATTAAAGAGCTTCCTGAAAGTTTCTTTGCTTATATTTGTTTCAAGGAATTACAGAATCCTGATAATAATTTAAAGTCTGAGAGATCCCCAGTATAAATTACCTACTCTCTTGGTTCATTTGCAGCAATAATCATTTTTATAAGACCTGTGAAGATTTACCATATGTTAAAATATACTTGGTCAATTTCCTAACATAATGTTTTTGTGACATCTTGAAAATCATAGTGGGAATATCATATAACAAGAAAAACCTACTTCACAGGGAACTCTACCTAATGCACTGTGGTAACCTAAATGGGACGGAAATCCAGAAGGGAGAGGATATCTGTAAGTGTATGGCTGATTCCTTTTGTTGTGCAGTGGAGGCTAACACAACATTGTAAAGCATCCATACTTCAATAAAAATTAACAAAAAGAAAAAATAGAAAAACCTACTTGCTAAAATCCTTATCTCTATCAAATTCTGCAAACTCAACTCCCTCAGAGAATGACAGTTTCTATCTCAGTGCTTTTATAACTTTTTTTTCTGCATTATCATCATCTTACTGAAATCCTTGAGAATGCACTTCGCTGACAATTATGAAAAAGAGTTTCAGCTAAACAGAGCAAAAAATACATAACGATTTTCTGTCTCTCAGTCAATCTGGACGCCTACTACATATCCACAACAATATAAATGAAAGAAAAGCTCATAAAAAATGCAAAGTGCTGACCAGCCTAACAAATTATCATCATCTGTCCTCCAAAATGCAAGGAGAAATAGTGTACAAAGAACTGCCACACAGTACTCAAGCTTTGGTCATAATCCCCATGTTACCTAGAATTCTTAAATGCCAATAGCCTGATTTTCTTCCAAAACAAGACTACATGCACTGCTGACTTGGAGAGATTAGTAATAGTAGTAGTAGTAGTAATAATAGTGTCATCATCACTGATTTTTTAAAAAAAGAGCATTATGTTACTCTCCTCTTCCATTTCCTCTTCCACTCTCCTCTTTTTCTTCCTCATCATTTCCCTTCTCTTCCTGAACAATTCAGTCCTTAGAGCCATTAAGTAGGGCAGAGAAAAGGAGGCATCCACATCAGAAGAAAGAGGGAAGCCACAATGGCCTACAGTGAAGCGATAGAGCCCAAGCCAGGGGAGAAGGATGATGGGATTGGGGACAGCTGACCCATACTGGGGTGTCAGAGCTTAAGCAAGCTGGAGGAGGCATCTTCATACAGGAGTGGATGATGTGAGAGGGTCAGAGCCCAAATAGGGTGAAAAGGGTGTCCATGTAGTAGTGGCAGAGGGGAACATCCTGACGTGGGGTGTCAGAGTCCAAACAGGGTGAAGACTGTATTCACATACCAGGGTCACACCCAGTGCAGGCGGATTAGGCCCTAAGAAAAATTTAAAAGGTATCCCTCTGTAGATGCCAACTGGCATAAGGAGTCAGAGCCTGAAAAGGGCAAGAGGGTTTCTGTGTAGGAGACAGCCTAAAATGGTGGCAGAGCCTGAGTGGGGCAAGGAAGACAACGCAGAGAGGGTAGGCAGTAGAGAGAAGGATTGGTTACATACAGGGGAATTTATCAAATAAGTATATGTACTAAAGCGAAGTGAAGCTAAGTTTTCCACTACTGAAAATGTAAGTTACAAATATAGGAAGGGAGAAACTAAAATGAATCCTGCCTGTGGAGTTGGAATAGAATTAGACATATCATTGTAAACTCATGGGTTACAAAAAATGTAGATACAGATGTTAATATGTGTATCTTTGTATGTGAATATTTTTTTTCACTTCCTTGTGGAGATAATCTGAGATAGGTGATATGCCAAAAGCAATGAGCATACCTAGCACCCAAAAATCTTAGCTTCTAATTACCGTTTTCCAATAAAAGGAACCATAGCTTCTTGGAGAAATGGTTGGTTCAGTACTGAGGCAGAGAAAGATGAGTCTTCTAACATTTTATGATGCCAAAAGCAAGGAAATGATGAAAAGAAGTCAGCCTGAAAGGACTTGTACTGGCTAAGTTTGGGACAATATAAGTATCAAAATTAATAATGTCAATAATACATTATAACCCATGCGATAAAATAATAAACCATGAGTCCTTACGTATTTACAGGCATACCTCGTTCTATTGTACTTCACTTTATAGCACTTAACAGATACTCGATTTTTCACAAATAGAAGATTTGCGGCAACCCTGTTTCAAGCAAGTCTACCGGTGCCATTTTTCCAACAGCATTTGCTCAATTCATCTCTCTGTGCCACATTTTTGTTAATTCTTGCAATATTTCAAGCTTTTTCATTGTTATTATATTTGTTATGATGATCTATGATCAGTGATCTTTGATGCTACTATAGTATCAATAATTGTTTCGAGGGAGGGAGACATTCAAAATGGCAGAGGAGTAAGACGTGGAGATCACCTTACTCTCCACATATACATCAGAAATACATCTACATGTGGAACAACTCCTACAGAACACCTACTGAACACTGGCAGAAGACCTCAGACCCCCCAAAAGGCAAGAAACTCCCCACGTACCTGGGTAGGGCAAAAAAAAAAGAAAAAACAGAGACAAAAGAATAGGGACAGGACCTGCACCACTAGGAGGGAGCTGTGAGGCGGAGACAGCGAGTGGGGGGGAGGGGAAGGGAGCTTCGGAGCCACAGAGGAGAGCGCAGCAACAGGGGTGCGGAGTGCAAAGCAGAGAGATTCCCGCACAAAAGATCGGTGCTGACCGGCACTCACCAGCCTGAGAGGCTTGTCTGTTCACCCGCCGGGACGGGCAGGGGCTGGGAGCTGAGGCTCTGGCTTCTGTCGGATCCCAGGGAGAGAACTGGGTTTGGCTGCGTGAACACAGCCTGAAGGGGCTAGTGCGCCCCGGCTAGCCGGGAGGGAGTCCGGGAAAAAGTCTGGACCTGCCGAAGAGGCAAGAGACTTTTTCGTCCCTCTTTATTTCCTGGTGCGCAAGGAGAGGGGATTAAGAGCGCCGCTTAAATGAGCTCCAGAGACAGGCACGAGCCGCGGCTATCAGCGCGAACCCCACAGACGGGCATGAGACGGTAAGGCTGCTGCGGCAGCCACCAAGCAGCCTACGTGCAAGCACAGGTCACTCTCCACACCTCCCCTCCCAGGAGCCTGTGCAGCCCGCCACTGCCAGGAACCCGTAATCCAGGGACAACTTCCCAGGAGAACACACGCGCACCTCAGGCTGGTGCAAGGTCACGCCGGCCTCTGCCGCCTCCGCCGAAGGCTCGCCCCGCATCCGTACCCCTCCCTCCCCCCAGCCTGAGTGAGCCAGAGCCCCTGAATCAGCTGCTCCTTTAACCCCATCCTGTATGAGCGAAGAACAGACGCCCTCAGGCGACCTACAGGCAGAGGCGGGTCCAAATCCAAAGCTGAACCCCAGGAGCTGTGCGAACAAAGAAGAGAAAGGGAAATCTCTCCCAGGAGCCTCAGGAGCTGTGGATTAAATCTCCACAATCAACTTGACGTACCCTGCATCTGTGGAATACTTGAAGAGACAACGAACCATCCCAAAATTGAGGAAGTGGACTGTGGGAGCAACAAGATACATTATTTTTTCCTTTTTCTCTTTTTGTGAGTGTTAATGTGCATGCTTCCTTGTGTGATTTTGTCTGTACAGCTTTGCTTTCAACTGTGTCCTAGGGTTCGCTCTGTCCATTTTTTTTTTTTTTTAAAGTATAGTTTTTAGTGCTTGTTCTCATTGGTGGATTTGGTTTGGATGCCCGCTTCATTTCTTTCTATTTTTTTCTTTTTTTATAACTTTAATTTTTTTTAATAATTATTTTTTCTTTTAATAACTTTATTCTTTTTTTCTCTCTTTCTTTCTTTTTTTCTGCATTGTTTTCTGAGCCATGTGGCTGACAGGTTCTTGGTGCTCCAGCCAGGAATCAGGCCTGTGCCTCTGAGGTGGGAGAGCCGAGTTCAGGACATTGGTCCACCAGAGACCTACCAGCTCCACATGATATCAAACAGCGAAAGCTCTCGCAAAGATCTCCATCTCAACAGTAAGGCCCAGCTCCACTCAATGACCAGCAAGCTCCAGTGGTGGACACCCTATGCCAAACAACTGGCAAGACAGGAACACAACCCCACCCATTAACACAGAGGCTGCCTAAAATCATAATAAGGTCACAGACACCACACACCACCGGACACAGACCTGCCCACAAGAAAGACAAGATCCAGCCTCATCCACCAGAACACAGGCACTAGTCCCCTCCACCAGGAAGCCTACACAACCCACTGAACCAACCTTAGCCACTGGGGGCCAACACCAAAAACAATGGGAACTAAAAACCCTCAGCCTGTGAAAAGGAGACCCCAAACACAGTAAGTGAAGCAAAATGAGAAGACAAAGAAACACACAGAAGATGAAGGCGCAAGGTAAAAATCCAGCAGATCAAACAAATGAAGAGGAAATAGGCAGACTACCTGGAAAAGAATTCAGAGTAAAGATACTAAAGATGATCCAAAATCTTGGAAAAAGAATGGAGAAAATACAAGAAACATTTAACAAGGACCTAGAAGAACTAAAGAACAAACAAACAATGATGAACAACACAATAAATGAAATTTAAAATTCTCTATAAGAAATCAATAGCAGAAAAACTGAGGCAGAAGAACGGATAAGTGACCTGGAAGATAAAATAGTGGAAATAACTATTGCAGAGCAGAATAAAGAAAAAGGAATGAAAAGAATTAAGGACAGTCTCAGAGACCTCTAAGACAACATTAAACTCACCAACATTCGAATTATAGGGGTACCAGAAAAAGGAGAGAAAAAGAAAGGGACTGAGAAAATATTTGAAGAGATTATAGTTGAAAACTTCCCTAATATGGGAAAGGAAATAGTTAATCAAGTCTAGGAAGTGCAGAGAGTCCCATACAGGATAAATCCAAAGTGAAACATGCCAAGACACATAGTAATCAAACTATCAAAAATTAAATACAAAGAAAATATATTAAAAGCAGCAAGGGCAAAACAACAAATAACATACAAGAGAATCCCCATAAGGTTAATATCTGATCTTTCAGCAGAAGCTCTGCAAGCCAGAAGGGAGTGGCAGGACATATTTAAAGTGATGAAAGGGAAAAACCTACAACCAAGATTACTCTACACAGCAAGGATCGCATTCAGATTTGACAGAGACATTAAAACCTTTACAGAGAAGCAAAAGCTGAGAGAATTCAGCACCACCAACCAGATTTACAACAAATGCTAAGAGAACTTCTCTAAGCAGGAAACACAAGAGAAGGAAAAGACCTACAATAACAAACCCAAATCAATTAAGAAAATGGTAACAGGAACACACATATCGACAATTACCTTAAATGTAAATGGATTAAATGCTCCAACCAAAAGACACAGACTGGCTGAATGGATACAAAAACAAGACCCATATACGTTGTCTACAAGAGACCCACTTCCAACCGAGGGACACATACTGAAACTGAGGGGATGGAAAAAGATATTCCATGCAAATGGAAATCAAAAGAAAGCTGGAGTAGAAAGCTGGATATTTTCTCATATTAGACAAAACAGATTGTAAAATGAAGACAGTTACAAGAGACAAAGAAAGAAACTACATAATAATCAAGAGATCAATCCAAGAAGAAGATATGACAATTGTAAATATTTATGCACCCAACGTAGGAGCACCTCAATACATAAGGCAAATGCTAACAGCCATAAAAGGGGAAATCAACAGTAACACAATCATAGTAGGGGACTTTAACGCCCTACTTTCACCAATGGACAGATCATCCAAAATGAAAATAAATAAGGAAACACAAGCTTTAAATGATTCATTAAACAAGATAGACCTAATTGATATTTATAGGACATTCCATCCAAAAACAACAGAATACACTTTCTTCTCAAGTGCTCATGGAACATTCTCCAAGATAGATCATATCTTGGGTAACAAATCAAGCCTTGGTAAATTTAAGAAAATTGAATTTGTATCAAGTACCTTTTCTGACCACAACGCTATGAGACTAGATATCAATTACAGGGAAAATTCTGTAAAAAATAGAAACACATGGAGGCTAAACAATACACTACTTAATAAACAAGAGATCACTAAAGAAATCAAAGAGGAAATCAAAACATACCTAGAAACAAATGACAATGAAAACACAATGACCCAAAACCTATGGGATACAGTAAAAGCAGTTCTAAGAGGGAAGTTTATAGGAATACAATCCTACCTTAAGAAACAAGAAACATCTCAAATAAACAACCGAACCTTACACCTAAAGCAATTAGAGAAAGAAGAATAAAAAAAACCCAAAGTTAGCAGAAGGAGAGAAATCATAAAGATCAGCTCAGAAATAAATGAAAAAGAAATGAAAGAAACAATAGCAAACATCAATAAAACTAAAAGCTGGTTCTTTGAGAAGATAAACAAAATTGATAAACCATTAACCAGACTCATCAAGAAAAAATCAGAAGACTCAAATCAGTAGAATTAGAAATGAAAAAGGAGAAGTAACCACTGACACTGCAGAAATACAAAGGATCATGAGAGATTACTACAAGCAACTCTATGCCAATAAAATGGACAACCTGGAAGAAATGGAGAAATTCTTAGAAAAGCACAACCTTCCAAGACTGAACCAGAAGGAAATAGAAAATATAAACAGACCAATCATAGGCACTGAAATTGAGACTGTGATTAAAAATCTTCCAACAAACAGAAGCCTAGGACCAGATGGCTTCACAGGTGAATTCTATCAAACATTAAGAGAAGAGCTAACACCTATCCTTCTCAAACTCTTTCAAAACATAGCAGAGGAACACTCTCAAACTCACTCTACAAGGCCACCATCACCCTGATACCAAAACCAGACAAGGATGTCGCAAAGAAAGAAAACTACAGGCCAATATCACTTGATGAACATAGATGCAAAAATCCTCAACAATATACTAGCAAACAGAATCCAACAGCACATAAAAAGGATCATACACCACGATCAAGTGGGGTTTATCCCAGGAATGCAAGGATTCTTCAATATATGCAAATCAATCAACATGACACACCATATTAACAAATTGAAGAATAAAAACCATATGATCGTCTCAATAGATGCGGACAAAGCTTTCGACAAAATTCAACACCATTTATGATAAAAACCCTCCAGAAAGTAGGCATAGAGAAAAATTACCTCAACATAATAAAGGCCATATATGACAAACTCACAGCTGACATCGTTCTCACTGGTTAAAAACTGAAACCATTTCCTCTAAGATCAGAAACAAGACAAGGTTGTCCACTCTCACCACTATTATTCAAGATAGATTTGGAAGTTTTAGCCACAGCAATCAGAGAAGAAAAAGAAATAAAAGGAATCTAAATCAGAAAAGAAGAAGTAAAGCTGTCACTGTTTGCAGATGACATGATACTATACATAGAGAATCCTAAAGATGCTACCAGAAGACTAGTAGAGCTAATCAATGAATTTGGTAAACTACCAGGATACAAACTAATGCAGAAAAATCTCTTGCATTCCTATACACTAATGATGAAAAATCTGAAAGAGAAATTAGGGAAACACTCCATTTACCATTGCAACAAAAAAAATAAAATACCTAGTAATGAACCTACCTAAGGAAATAAAAGACCTGTATGCAGAAAACTGTAAGACACTGATGAAAGTAATTAAAGATGATAAAAAACAGATGGAGAGATATATCATGTGCTGGATTGGAAGAATCAACATTGTGAAAATGACTATACTACCCACAGCAATCTGCAGATTCAATGCAAGCCCTATCAAACTACCAATGACATTTTTCACAGAACTAGAACAAAAATTTTCACAATTTGTATGGAAACACAAAAGACCCCGAATAACCAAAGCAATCTTTAGAAAGAAAAACGGAGCTGGAGGAATCAGGCTCCTGGACTTCAGACTATACTACAGAGCTACAGAAATCAAGACAGTATGGTACTGGCACATAAACAGAAATATAGATCAATGGAACAGGATAGAAAGCCCAGAGATAAACCCACACACCTATGGTCACCTTATTTTTGATAAAGGAGGCAAGAATATACAAAGAAGAAAAGACAGCCCTTCAATAAGTGGTGCTGGGAAAACTGGACAGCTACATGTAAAAGAATGAAGTTATAACACTCCCTAACACCATACACAAAAATAAACTCAAAATGGATTAAAGACCTAAATGTAAGGCCAGACACTATAAAACTCTTAGAGGAAAACATAAGCAGAACACTCTATGACATAAATCACAGCAAGATCCTTTTTGACCCACCTTCTAGAGAAAGGGAAATAAAAACAAAATCAAGTGGGACCTAATGAAACGCAAAGCTTTCGCACAGCAAAGTAAACCATAAACAAGACGAAAAGACAATCCTCAGAATGGGAGAAAATATTTGCAAATGAAGCAATTGACAAAGGATTAATTGCTGAAATTTACAAGCGGCTCATGCAGCTCAATAGCAAAAAAAACAAACAACCCAATCCAAAAATGGCCAGAAGACCTAAATAGACATTTCTCCAAACAAGATATACAGATTTCCAACAGACACATGAAAGGATGCTCAACATCATTAATCATTAGAGAAATGCAAATCAAAACTACAATGAGGGGCTTCCCTGGTGGCGCAGTGCTTGAGAGTCCACCTGCCAATGCAGGGGACACGGGTTCATGCCCTGGTCCGGGAAGATCCCACATGCCGCGGAGCAGCTGGGCCTGTGACCCATGGCTGCTGGGCCTGCACGTCCAGAGCCTGTGCTCCGCAACAGGAGAGGCCGCAACAGTGAGAGGCCCGCGTACCGCCAAAAAAAAAAAAAAAAATACAATGAGGTATCACCTCACAGCAGTTAGAATGGCCATCATCAAAAAATCTACAAACAATAAATGCTGGAGAGGGTGTGGGGAAAAGTGGACTCTCTTGCACTGTTGGTGGGAATGTAAACTGATACAGCCACTATGGAGAACAGTATGGAGGTTCCTTAGCAAACTAAAAATAGAACTGCCATAGGACCCAGCAATCCCACTACTGGGCATATACCCTGAGAAAACCATAATTGAAGAAGAGTCATGTACCACAATGTTCACTGCAGCTCTATTTACAATAGCCAGGATATGGAAGCAACCTAAGTATCCATCAACAGATGAATGGATAAAGAAGATGTGGCACATATATACAATGGAATATTACTCAGCCATAAAAAGAAACGAAATTAAGTTATTTGTAGTGAGGTGGATGGACCTAGAGACAGTCATACAGAGTGAAGTAAGTCTGAAAGAGAAAAATAACATATGCTAACACATATATATGGAATCTAAAAAAAAAATGGTTCTGAAGAACCTAAGGGCAGGACAGGAATAAAGACACAGACGTAGAGAATGGACTTGAGGACATGGGGAGGGGAAGGGTAAGCTGGGACGAAGTGACAGAGTGGCATGGACACATATACACTACCAAATGTAAAACAGCTTGTGGGAAGTAGCCGCATAGCACAGGGAGATCAGCTTGGTGCTTTGTGACCACCTAGAGGGGTGGGATAGGGAGGAGGGAGACGCAATAGGGAGGAGATATGGGGGATATATGTAAATGTATAGCTGATTCACTATGTCATAAAGCAGAAGCTAACACACCATTGTAAAGCAATTATACTCCAACAAACATGTTAAAAAAAAAATTGTTTCGAGGTGCCATGAACCATGCCCATATAAGATAGCAAACTTAACAGGTAAATGTTGTGTGTGTCCTGACTGCTTCACTGACTGGCCATTCCTGTCTCTCTCCCTCTCCTCGGGGTTCCCTATTCTGATACACAGCAATACTGAAATTAGGCCAATGAATAACCCTACAATGGCCTCTAAGTGTTCAAGTGAAAGGAAGACTCAGTCATCTCTTACTTTAAATCAAAAGCTAGAAATGATTAAGCTTAGTGAAGAAGATACATCAAAAGCTGAGACAGGGGCTCCCTGGTGGCGCAGTGGGTGGGAGTCAGCCTGCCAATGCAGGGGACGCGGGTTCGTGTCCCGGTCCGGGAGGATCCCGCGTGCCACGGAGCGGCTGGGCCCGTGGGCCGTGGCCGCTGGGCCTGCGCGTCCGGAGCCTGTGTTCTGCGACGGGAGAGGCCACAGCAGTGAGAGGCCCGCGTACCGCAAAAAAAATAAATAAATAATTAAAGCTGAGACAGGATGAAAGCTAGGCATCTTGCACCAAACAGCTAGCCAAGTTGTGAATGCAAAAAAAAATTCTTGAAGGAAATTTAAAGTTCCACTCCAATGAACACACAAATGATAAGAAAGCAAAACAGCCTTATCACTGATAAGAAAGTTTTAGGGGTCTGGATAGAAGATCAAATGAGCCACAACATTCCCTTAAGCCAAAACCAAATCCAGAGCAAATGAAGTCTGAGAAAGATGTGAGAAAGTTGCAGAAGAAAAGTCTGAAGCCAGCAGAGGATGGTTCATGAAGTTTAAGGAAAGAGGCCATCTCCATCACATAAAAGTGCAAGATGAAGCAGAAAGTGCTAATGTAGAAGCTGTAGCCAGTTATCCAGAAGATCTAACTAAAATAACTAATGAAAGTGGCTACACTAAACAACAGATTCTTAAATGTAGACAGAACAGCCTTCCATTAGAAGACAATTCCCTCTAAGACTTTCACAGCTGGAGAGGAGAAGTCAACATCTGGCTTCAAAGCTTCAAAGGACAGCCTGACTCTCCTGTCAGCCTGTTAGGAGCTAAGGTAGCTGGTGACTTTAAATTTAAGCCAATTGTAAATCAACCATACTTCAATTTTTAAAATTAATTAAATAAAAATAAATTGAAGCCAATGCTCATTTACCATTCCAAAAAATCCTAGGGCCCTTAAGATTTATGCTATATCTACTCTGTCAATGCTCTATAAATGCAACAAGACTGGATGACAGCATATCTGTTTACAACATGGTTTACTGAATATTTTAAGCCCACTATTGCTCAGGAAAAGAATATTCCTCTCCAAATATTACTACTCAATGACAATGCACCTGGTCACCTAAGAACTATGATGGAGATGTACAATGAGAGTAATATTATTTTCACACCTGCTAACACAATGCCCATTCTTCAGTCCACAGATCAAGGAGTAATTTCAACTTTCAAGTCATTATTTAAAAAACATATTTCATAAGGCTATAGCTGCCACAGATAATGATTCCTCTGATGAATCTGGACAAAGTCAATTGAAAACCTTCTGGAAAGGATTCACCCTTCTGGATGCCATTAAGAACATTCGTGATTCATGGGAAAAAGTTAAAAGATCAACAGGAACAGGAATTTGGAAGAAGTTGATTCCAACCCTTATGGATTACTGAAGGGTTCAAGACTTTAGTAGGGAATTAACTGCAGATGTGGTGGAAATGGCAAGAGAACTAAAGATGGAAGTAGAAACTGAAGATGTGACTGAATTGCTGCAATCTCATGATAGACCTTGAACAGATGAGAAATTGCTTCTTATGGAATGGCAAAGAAAGGAGTTGCTTGAGATGGAAGCAACAAAGGATTTAGAATATTACACAAACTTAGTTGCTAAAGCAGCAACAGGTTTTGAGAGGATTAACTCTAGTTCTGAAAGAAGCTCTTTTGTGGGTAAAATACAAAATAGCATTACATGGTACAGAAATCATTCGTGAAAGGAAGAGTCAATTGAGATGGCAAACTTCATTTTCTTATTTTAAGAAGTTGCCATAGCCATCCCAACCTTCAGCAACCACCACCCTGATCAGTCAGCAGTCATGAACATCGAAGGAAGACCCTCCACCAGCAAAAAATATTACAACTCACTGAAGGCTCAGATGTTGTTTAGCATTTTTAACAATAAAGTATTTTTTTATTAAGGTATGTACCTTGTTTTTTAGACACAATGCTATTGCATATTTAATAGACTATAGTATAGTATAGTGTAAACATAACTTTTATATGCATTGGGAAACCAAAAAATTCATGTGACTTGCTTTATTGTAGTGATCTGGAACTGAACCCACAGTACCTCTGAGGTATGCCTATAAATAAATAAATGAAGGGCTTCCCTCGTGGCACAGTGGTTGGGAGTCCGCCTGCCGATGCGGGGGACACGGGTTCGTGCCCTGGTCCGGGAGGGTCCCGTGTGCTGCGGAGCGGCTGGGCCCGTGAGCCATGGCCGCTGAGCCTGCGCGTCCGGAGACTGCGCTCCGCGGCGGGAGAGGCCGCAGCAGTGAGAGGCCCGCGTACCGCAAATAAATAAATAAGCGAAAGTTTGATGAGGAATGGGATACTCACATAGTTTAAATGTACTTCCCCACAAAATAGTTTTTACAAATGGAAAAAGAGTAATTGTATATAGGGAAGTCTGACAGACACTAGTAAAAGCAAGTGATTAAAGAGAACATCATCAGAAATAGGACAAAATCAAAATCACATGCCATCTGATAGGATGCAATGAATAGAACACAGCATCCCTTCTGTGATATTCCTACCAAAATGCATGAGAAAACATCAGGAAAGCCCAAATGAGGGGCATTTTACAAAATAACTGGCCTATAGTCTTTGAAAAGTGTCAAGGTCATAAAAGTCAAGGCAAGCCTGAGAACCTGTAGCATACCAAAGAAGTTTAAAGAGGTATGACAACTAAATGTAATGGGTGATTCGGAACTGGATCCCAATGATGCACACCACTGGCACACCTGTCAAAACCTGAGTGGGGTCTGGTGGTTATTTCCTGATTTTAGTGGATGTACTGTAGTTATATTGGGAAATATCCTTGTCTTTAGGAAATAACTAAATACAAACTAAGGTATTCTGGGGTGCTAGCACATTAGGTTGGCAACTTACTCTCAAATGGTCCAGGAAAAGAAACAGTTATTTGCCTTGTACTTCCAGGTTTTCCTCTAGTATGTGATTATTTTTTTAATTTTTTAAAGAAAAATATTTGAGAGTATATAGTTCTATCTTCAGCTGTTAAAGAATTACTTAAACCTGATTTATGATCAGATTCAGATCATATACTGGTATGCAGTGGAAGATGAGAGCCAAATGTTGACACTGGACTAAGCCAAAGAAAAAGTTGAATTTATGAGCTCTCAGACTCTAGTAAAATTAGACACTACTATATAGTTAGCTATCATCCTATGTGTGCAGTTTTTGTAAGGGCCTAAAGAGAAGTCTATTTTCTATCCTCCAAAGCACCATCATCATGGTAAATACACAGTACACACCCTCAAAATATTTGTCAATTAATAATGCTTTAGAAAGAAAAATAAGGAAAATATTAATGATAGGCTTATTAGGAACCCATTAACCACATGGATTATAGCAGAGCAGATACAACTCCAACAGAACACAATTTCTTTCTGTTCAAATTAGCTTTGTGAGGAATGTAGAAGATAAGAATAAAGGCTAAATCTCTGGTGACCAGAACCACTCCTAAAAGTAGGCATGAAAAAGTAATCCCTATCTCTGCAGTCACTAAGACTGGACAAATCATCATCCCCAATGGCCTGTCTTGGTGCCTATACCATTAACGATTTAGGCTAAGACAATGTCCTTAAAGAAGTTACCTATTAAAATGCAAATATCCCAGAGTTCCCATTGAAATAAAGATACTCTGAATCTATACAATTATTCCTTGCACAGCCATTAATGTCCTAGTAATAATAATAATCATAACAGAAGCATGCATTTGAGTCCTCCTATGTGACAGGCACTGTGCTAGGTACTTTATATAAATTATCTCTACTTCTTACAACTCTACAAGACAGGTATTATCATTTCTACTTTATAAATAAGGAGATTGAAGCCCAAAGAAGTGGAATAACTTGCCAAGGGCCAAAAATCCATTCAATGGCAGTTTTCATTCAACCCCAAGATTCAGACTTTTTCCATTACATCTTGCTGCTTCTTTCTACTATGCCATTTGCTGTTTTTGAAAATGGAGATCTAAGGCATGAAGGAATAAAATGTAATATAGGAAACTTTTTTTGGTACAGGGTAAAACTGAATGAGAGTTCTGAGTTCCAGATAAAAGAAGCCAAAGAATGCCTCATAACCACGACAGAAAGAAAGGCTCTGAAAAGGGACAGAGGTGCACAGAAAGAGGTGAAGGTCCTAACTGCCTTGGTTCCTTGGTTTTTCTACACAGCCTAACACTAGATTTGATAAGGTCCCTGAGTTGTTAATGAGCTCAGTTAAGAACTATGAGCTCAGATTTATCAGCTTGAAAGAGATAAACTATAAAGTTTATTAAGTGAGGACTATGGTGAACACTTTATTTTCCTCCTTTTGTAAGAGGGAAGAAATAAGGAGATATAAATCACACCCATCTGAATCACACCCATCTAACAAGTTATTAGACCACCTTTGAAGACAACAGAAGTTATATAACATCAAGTGCCTAGGAAATTTTGGATAAAACAATTCCACCCTGTTTAAGGTGAAAATGATGACTGACAAAGAAATATTTTAAAACATCTTTAACTAGCTTAACATTGAATTCAGTTTACTGTTTATGTGCCATCAAGAAACGAATGTAGGACTTCCCTGGAGGTCCAGTGGTTAAGACTCCGCACTTCCACTGCAGGGGTCGCGGGTTCAATCCCTGGTGGGGGAACTAAGATCCCGCATGCCACACAGCACAGCCAAAAAAATAAAAATAAATTTTTAAAAATTTAAAAACTTGGTAAATAAAAAAAAGAAACAAATGTAAAGCAAAATACTGCCTATAATGTGAAACTGTATGATGAGCAAAAGCAAAAATAATGAGAACTATGCAAGATCTGAAATACATTACTATATAATTTTGTAGAAAATGTACTTTCTATTTATATAGTGGAATCATATTGGCATTTTCATATTTTAACCAAGGACATACATTGGTCCCTATGGAACAAGGAAGCAACATGGCACAATAAAAAGATCTCTGGGATCAGAAAGACCTGAATTTAAATCTTGGATCTGTCACTTACTAGCTTTGTAACTTTGGGCAAGTTATTCAATTTTTCTGCTCTTTTACCCCATATATAAATATGGAGTTAATAATAAATACCTTTCAGAATAGTAATTCCACTTCTAGAAATGTATATTAAGAATATAATTTTATGGAAAAGATGATTTGTATAACAATGTTCATCAAAATATTACTTATAATAATAACAAGTAAGTTAAAATATCCAAGTATCGAGTATTAAGGGAATGTTTAAGTAATGGTATATATATCACCAGATCAGTGGTTCTCACACTTCACAGAGTACACAGCAATTAAACTAGGGAAGCTCGTAAAATGCATATTCCCAGACCTTATACCCCAAAATTCTGACCTAGTAAGTCTGAGATGGGAATAGGAAATGCATATTTTTAACAAACAACCAGGAGTGATTCTGATGGAAGAGGTCTATGAAAATTCTGCATTAAATGGAATACTATGGTGTGATTAAAAATATGATTATGAAGACTTTGGAATAACACTGAAGAAGTTTGATATATTACTAAGCAAAAAATTCAGGATTCAAACTGTATGCTCTATCTAACAGCAACTACATTAAACATAGGAAAAAGTTATTTTAGCAATAGGATTGGAATGATTTTTACTCTTCTACTCAATTTTCTGAAACACAGTCATGCTATTATCATAAATGAATAAGTAACATATCAAAATTTGAAACAAAAAGTCAATGGATCTCCATGGCCTTCAGATTAAAATTCAAACTCCTAAGGGCAGCACACAAGTACTTCAATCTCCAGACTTACCTCATATCCATGCTCTATAACAAACTACTTCTAATACCCCGTATTATATATATTCTACATTTTCACACACAATTATTAAATA
Source organism: Tursiops truncatus (assembly GCF_011762595.2). Taxonomy (NCBI): domain Eukaryota; kingdom Metazoa; phylum Chordata; class Mammalia; order Artiodactyla; family Delphinidae; genus Tursiops; species Tursiops truncatus. Next base: position 21,339,269 of record NC_047044.1, on the reverse strand, counting down.
TACTGTTCCTTTTCCCTAAAACACCCTTCCTGCAAATTGTCAACCTGACAAACTCCTACTCATTCAACAAGATTCAAGAATCACCTCCTCTCTGAAGTTTCCCCTGACTACTCCTCCAAACAGACTAAAGGTATCTCCTCCTTGCTGCTGGCATTCCTGTAGCATTGTTTGAGACTTCCATTACAGCACATATCACACTGTATTAACTCTTTGTTAAATATTCTCCCATTATTCTACAGGTACTTGTTTGTAATTCTTCACCTTCTCCATTATGTCTCCAAAGTTTCTATGAAATTCAGAGTAACAGACCACTGTGGTCACTGGCCAAAGCAAGCCAACAGGAAGCAACTCTGTTGCTACTCCACCATCATGTAGTTTACCATGCCAAAGAACATCTCTGCATAATTCCTGCAGCTCCCCACAAACTCCCACTCACTCCCATGCCTCCATACTAGAAGTAAAATATCTATACAAAACAGGGATAATTCTCTAAGTAAATACAGCAGTTTTTTAGTATATTCAAAACATAAGATACTAAATTTAGCATATTTATATGCTACATGAAACATTTCAAATGCAGATTAGTAACTAGAGGTATCAAACAAGGATTCAAAGTGGCTAAATACTTATTTGCGGGGGGGAGAAAAAAAGAAAAGAAAACTTTAGTGTGGAAGAATGCTAATTGGGATCCAGGGGACAGAACTTCAAACACCTCCCCAGTAGTGAAACATGGGTTTATCAAAAAACCTACATATTGAGTAAACTTACAACATGAATTTTTTTAATAACAAGAAAATGGATGTGGAAGAATTTGAATCTAAAACCACATTAGATATTAAAGCTCTTATACAATTCTATATCTTTGTAATAATAAATAAAAACATCTTAGGAATAATTTCTGGAAATAGGCAAAATATATACCATATGCTGATACCTAAGATCAGTATATAACAGATATCCAATAAAAAGTTCTAGGGACTAATTAAGTAGCAAAAAAAAAAAAAAAAAAGGATTTTCCAGCACCAGCCCTATGCTATCCTATTTCTCTTGTCTCCAATCAAATCCCTTTCCCCTTCTACAGCACCAGCCTTGTAAGAAGAAAGGATAAATGACCACCTTTATCCAACCCACTCTTGCAAATCTGAATAATCCACTCCATCAACTCTGCCATTAGAGTTCCAAAGCTTTAGTATTTTGGCCTAAATGTTGTTTCCTCTTTAAATGAAAATACTAAAAGAGCTTCCTCTTCCTAAAAACCTTTACCAGTCAATCATACTTCAGTATGAATTGTCAGCACCCACAAATAATTGTTGGTGGTGGGGTAAGGTTAGGAAAGGCACAAGGGCACTGAGTCCATGACATGTGAGGAGAAATTAACATTGAGAGATGCAGGAAACTAGAGATGATGAAAGCAAACTCTGTAAACTCCACAATTTTTGTTCTTCTTAATCTACTTGTCACTATACACAGCCCACCCCAACTCTACTCCTCACACAAAATCTGCTACTCTTGAGAGGGACAGTTGGCACAAGAACTAGAGGCAGGTTGAACCTGTACTAATTAGAATGGAGAAGAGACTTTCTTTCTAGAAAAAGAAATTTGAGCAGGAAGGATTAGAGGAAATGCGGTACAGGGAACAGAAATATCAAGCAGGCAGCAAAAAATGAGGTTGGCTGTTTATGCCCACAACCATCAGTCAAGAGATGATGCAATTTAAGGGCAACAAGTTTAGGCCAATTGTTTCAGCTCACTTAACTAGAAGTAATACCACTTTAAATAAAGCTGCTCTCACAACACAATAGAACCCAAATAATTCTACAGCACAACTGAATCAAAATTCATTTTATAGACAGATTCATAAAGATATGCTGTTAAATAATAAAGCACTATATATAAGAAACATTCTCAGAGGTGAACTTTGGAGATTACAGTAGAAGGAAATGAGGAAAACAAAATTTATCCTTTGAACATATATTTTGATTCACCCTCAAAAAACCACACACTTGCAAGCCTCACCCAGGTTTAACACAAATGTAGAATTCACCCGCTGTCCTACTGACACAAAAGAAGAAAATCGGACTCTAAGAAGAGTTCTTAGATCTGTGTTACACAAAAAAATGCAATGGGCTGTCAACTGGCATTGTGCCTCTGGCTGCCATATGGTTTACATGACCATGTCATCACAAACTAGAGAAAGAACTGGCACACAGATGAGTCTTCTGTGTAAATTCCTGCTTTTTCAAATGTAAGATAATCTCTCATATCAACATATAATGAATAACCAAAACTCATCATATTTTAATTAATTAAAACCATGCTGCAATATGTTCAAAATGGAAACCAAAGACACACTGAAATGCATTAAATGTTAAATAGCTTCAGGTTCTGTAGGTTGAAATTAATCTTTTCTAACCCATGATTTGAATTAGAGTCAGCTTCCATTTCTAGTTAAATACTCAGGAAAATGTTCTAAAATAGGCTCTTTGAAAGAATTTTCCAAAATTACCTCAAATGCATAATTAAGTAAATTATTTCAGTATACAACTGAACTAATCAAATTGTGTTTACTGTCACCCGAGAGTTTAAATTGGTAAGGTCAGTAGGCACACTACTGAATACTGTAAGTTTCTGCATTCATGTCAGTGAAGACATACTTCACTCATCTGCAGCTGTAAGAAACCACTGAGATGCACTAGGAATTGGGCAATGTAAAAACGGACAGGTTGAGTAGTCACCAACTGGTTGTCCTAATTCCCTGCTATACATCAGCCTCACAGTTTTGAAGAGGGAGCTGAAAACCCTTTAGTTGAGAAAGAGGTCAACACCAAAATTCTCTCCTCACTCCCCATCATGCAGCTGGCACTGTTCACTCTGGCAGACACAGCTCCCTGAACATAATGGTGCAATCACCACTTCAAACACCATTACTATCTAAAATAGATAACCCACTTGCAACTTGACTATTTTTATAGATATAACATTTCCATGCAGTTTAACTGCTCTATTTGTGATTTATTGCATTTAACTAATACACAGTTTCCCTGGAAATGAGTACCTTATATCAGAGTCCCAATAACCACAATTGCCCAAGTAGTTGTGAAAATTGCAGTACTTCCAAGTTGCCTCTTATCTCCTTGTATCCATCACCAAAAACTTCATGAACTGAATCCTGAATCTGAAAAATTTATAAGCTCTCTGGTTTATATACCTTTGATAACAAGAAGATTATTTTTTCCTCAGTTCTTACTGATATACTTCTTCACATGGGAGTCTTTTGAACTGGATTCGTTATGTTCAACAAGAATTTACTAAATACACTTTACATAGTATTCGACTCTTTGAGGCATTAAGAAAATCAAGTAAATTTGAGGTATTAACAAACTTTTTACTGCTTTATCAAAGTACAAATAATTCTTAATCTAGACTGAAAAAGAAATAATTTAACACAGTTTAAATGGGAATTATTCTTGTTTAGATTAAAAGGTAGTTATGCCAAAGAGAGATTTTAAAAAGCTCTGCAGCTGTCTCATGAAAGATATGTTAAATAAAATGAAATTTCACATATAATATGAAGGAAGAAAAGGAGGGAAGCAACTCAATTTGAGTACTCTAATGAGCTCTGATGAGCTCAGATTTTTTTAAGGATGAAAGAGGGTGGCGAGAGGTCAAACTGAAAACAAACACAAAAGTGAACTTGTACACTTGCCCTAGAAAAAGGCTAATGTCCTTTCCAGCTAAGTTTGGAAAAAAGGAGGGAAGTAATAGAAGTTCACTGCTATGACAGCTAATGTAACTTCAATCCCTCACAAAGTAAAACTGTGGATTGTTTTAGACCACAAGAGAATTTCCTAAGACATCTAACAACACCAAGAATCTGATTCTTCCCAACTTCTACTTTGCTCTTATCCCTAGTGAGAATCATTTTCAAACCAGAAAGGATAAACAAATAATGCTAGGAGATTACTGAAGCTCCAAAAAGACAGAGATCACAAGAGACACTGATGCTTTAAATGAATCTAAGTATCCAGACCCAAAAGAATTAGAAGCAAGGGGGTAGAAGGAATTTGCACAATACTAGGCATCATCAATGGTTCGCCATCAGAAACAAGCTATAACAAAGTAGCCTAATTTTCCTGGAATTTATAGACTTACTACTACAGGGGTAGATCAAAGGAATGACAAACAGAACATAATGTGAATATAGAAAGGCAATGGATAAAATACCTCATAATATTCAAACAGATATATTGGAGAGAAACAGCTGGCTAATAGTTCTGTTAAGTGGCTTCGATGTTAGTAGGAAGACCAAGCATAAAGATTGCCATTTTTAAATTTATACCAACCTGAAGAGAGGTTCTTTAGAGGTTTTCATTACACAATACATGTTCGCTGTAGAATATTGGAAAATGCAGATAAGCCTAAATAAGTAAAGATCACCCACAATTCCACCATTCAACAAAGAATACTATTTACATTTTGGTGTTTATCATTCCAGACTTCTTAAGGTACAGTATAAATGTTCACACACACTTATTCTTTGTTAAAGAAAAGGATCATACTACAAATGCTGTTTTTTTTAATTCAAATATCCCAGTATATTCTACACTGGTCAAATGACACCTAGTGCATTTTGTTCATTTCTGGTCACCACATTTGAAGAGAGTCATTGAAAAATTTGAGAATATGAAAGAAGAAAAAGAGGGTAGTGAAAAGTATAAAAATGTAAGTTCTTACCACCTATGCTCTATTGTCACATGACAACAGGCTGTTAAAATCTTGGGGAAAAAAAAAGATTTATAAGAAAACAATATAGCTAAATATTAGCTAAAGAACTGCCCTGGCTACTTTGTATTGACTCATAAAGCCAAACTAGTACCAACTGCTGGAAATTACAGGGAGGTGAATTTCAGCTCAATAAAAGATGAATTTTTTTAATTATTAGAGCTGTCAAAAATGGAATGGATGGATCTAGCCATTGCAGGGTTTAACAGAACTGGAATAACTGGTAAAGGATGCTAGAGGTAAATTCTCTAAGTAAGAAGTTGGATGAAAAGGCCCCTTTCTATTTTAAGGTTCTGTGATTCTAATGGAAAACTTACTACAGAAATTTACTCCTAGTATAATGTAATGCCAAACCCTTAGTAATTAAGGCCTTAAGACAGACAGTCAACAAAATGGTAAGGAAATGGAGATATTTAGTCTTGATAATGAAAGTAGGAAGAGGTGGCAATAAAGACCTTAAAATTGTTGAAGCATTGTTACATAGAAGTTGAGATTAAATTTATTCTGGAAAGCTCCAAAATTTAAAACTAAAAACAAAATGCAGCAGTTCAAGAAAGGAAGATTTCAGCTCAGTGGAAGGGAAGGGAAGGTTTACTAATAAATTAGAGCTTTCTAAAATGAAAAAGAAGAAGAAATAAAGTCAAGTGCTTTAAAGCTGTGTGAGAAATAACGGCACAATGATGAATACCAATGTGCATTAATTTCTTTATACCTCATTTAATCCTTACAACAGCCCTATATGATAGGTATTATTACTATTTCCACTTCATAGAAGAGCACAGTGAGGCTTAGAAACATATTTATATTTATTCAAGGTCATTTTTACTACTGCTAAAACCCACAGTGTCACCCAAACATACCTGACTCCCCATCATACAGTTACTGCTCACTTAGTAGGTAATATGTGATCAAAAGCATCTTCAGAAAAGTCTTTATCTACTGATCCCTCAAAGGGCAGTTACAAGTTGTTTTGGGGGTTTTTTTAAGCAAAAAAAAAAAAAAATTAAGGATTTTTAAATTAAATTATTATTCATAGCAAAAAAGTGTTCAGATTAGACTATCTAACTGGCCATGTACCTTAAACTTTTGCAAATAAAACAGATTCAGTGAGTAAGACTTAAGACGCAGTAAGGCAAATCTGAATCACAGAACTTAAAATCTTTGCCATTACTAATTATGTGACCTTAGGCAAGTTCTTAATCTTCCTATCTCTTTAGTCCTTCATCTAAGAAATGAGGACCAACATCTTAAGTTTGATACAAGAATTGAATGAGATGACACACGCATTTAGCACAGGTTCCGACCCTATTACTACCCAACACAAGTAATAAAGTAGGACAGGGGAGTACCAAACCTATTCCACAATTCATTCCAAAATAGTTTAAAATTTTGAAGTGCCATTATGTTTGAAGGAAAAGGGATAATTACCTATTATCCTGTAAATAAACTTTTGATGACAATCATTTGTGAAATAAAGTGACAACTAAATAAAATGTGCCTTCTTAGGAATTTCATTTTATGCAAAGGATCACCAAAAGAATATAATTTCAATTCTCATTTTCTTCAAAGGCACTGTTTTAGTTATTTATTCAGTATGAGATAGATAAATGCAAGTTTAAAGGTTATTGGTTTTGATTTTGATGTTTTACAGCTTGGTTCAAACTACTCTAATGAACACACTTTTTTTAGGTTTTTTGTTTTGTTTTGTTTTGTTTTCTATGTGCGTTCTCATTGTAGAGCTACTATTGCTACCTCTGACAAAACCAGCAAAAGAGAAAACCTCTCATTCAAGAAGTACATTGGGGTCAAAATTTTGGTGTTTTATTTATGTTTACCAACATTAAATAGTTGCTATTCTATTCCTAAAATCTGACATCTATTCTTTTTTTAAATGGCACAACTGAGAAGGTATTTAAAAGATGTTTACCTTTAAGTTCTAACACAAAGATAAGCTTTTTAAAACACCATTTAGCTCAATGAAAGTAACCAAAATTCTCACTGTTCTCAAAGAATTCTTTAGTGTTTTTCCAAAGAAATTGATTATTTTTAGAAACCTCTTTTAGGATACAGGTTTCTAGCCATAATTATTTTTATCTCTGATATGGCCCACTGGCGAACATACTTATTTTACCTGCAATTTAAAACTATAGCCAAATAAACTGCTTCTGTATACACTACCTGTGACTAAGGGCAATTACTAGAGCTATAATCTGAAATATTACACATTGTCTAATTGTGATTTTTTGTTATGACTTCTAAGCTCTTTACGTGCCACAGTTGAAAACCAGAAGTACTTAACTTTCTTTTGACCCTTATTTGTATCATCAGTAAAATTAGAAATGATAAATGATACTCTATTCTTTGTCCAAAGTATAGAGCCAAATGAGAAATATACAAAGAAATTTGAAGTACATGTTTTAAAAACATATTTCAATTTGATACTTGTAAAAAATTTTTTGGAGGATGTGATTTAGCTCTTTGGCCAGTCTTTGTAGAAGACATACATACTCACAACAGCAATGACATCCAAACTCAGTCCTTCACCCTACATCTCCTTTCCCTCATATCTCCTAAAGAGAGCAATCTGGAAGGGCTGGCATTATTAGATTCAAAATCCCTGATGGAGTTACAGAGAGCTGAGCTATTTTGAAAAATTAAAACAGTGACATGGCAACAGTCCAGATAATAAAATGAGTCAAGGTTCTACAGGATGTAGAAAAAATGAAAAGTGCCATCTACTTCTGATTGAAAGTGAAAATTACTCAACAAGGGAGTACACACAAGAGTCATCACTTCTAAGACTTAATGAAAAAAATGTCCCATAAATATTCATTGTTCTGAAGTGAACTGTCATTCCAATAAAATGTCACTGTCAACAAGTATAGATGATCACTTGGAGTTTTCTAAAATCCTATCAACTATTTTCCAACTAAAGTCATTACACTGTAATAGAAATATTCTCATTTACTCTATTGGCCAGGACTGTAAATAACTGCTTTATCTGACCACCACAACATATGAAAACTTGTGTAAAGAACACAATGTCATCACCCAAAAGTTTGTATTAAGCACCTGTCAAGAGTAGCAAGAAACAGTTTTTAAAAACCAAGAAAATCACTTGAGCTTATAAAATTTTTTAAAGTACAGCTGAGCTGTCTAAGAGATGTTTTAGGGTAAAGATATGAATGATGATTGATGCCTCCAAAAATATCCAGGGTAAACTGAATAGCCATGATTTTAAAAACTAAATAGCTTTCCTTGAATTTTATCTAGTGAATATTCTGCAGGCTTCCTGCCTCACAACTGATTTCATTTGCCCATCAATTCAACTTTTAAGTTAATTGTTTTTTCAAACATGCAAATCAACACTGCTATTTCCAAGGTACTGCCTGCTGAATAAAGACCTTGACATTTTTTTAAATGTCATCTTAGAAAGATTCTCCAAGCAATATTAGTCTCACCTGGAACACCTTCCCATTAAAAGGCCTCTACTATATTCCATATACACTTTCCCAATCCCGACCTGGCATCCTTCATCCTGAGATATAATAACCAAGTTTCACTCAGCCATGTCCAGGTGGCTGAAAGTACTGCTGGGGCTGCCTAACCTGCCTCATCAAGTTTTACACACACCCTGTACTGATGACATCTCATCAGAAGGTTCACTTTCTTCATTTTGTGGGATCATATCCCACAGAACAGCAAATGCCTTCTGCAAGGGAAGGGTAGCAGCAACCAAAGGCTGTGGCTTTTGCAGGATAATTGCACGCACGCAATACTTCTTTGCCAATTTCATTTAAGTAGACAAAAAAAAAAAAAAAAAAAAAAAAAAAAGGCCGGGTTCGAAGCAGAAAATATATAATAAACACTGATGTAAAGAGGGTGAAACGCAGAAATTCTTCCAGCAACACTAGTACATGTGTAAGTTCTGCACCACAGCTCAGAGAAAAGTAGCTACCGACGCATTGATGGAAGGCTATCTTAAAATTACTCAAAGAATCTAAGGCATCAATCTGACTGGGAGGTTCATGCCTCCTCTCCATACACACATTCTGTTTTCCTACCTAATTTAAGAATGAATCGCTGGCAGCCACCAGGTGCAATAACCATGAGGCGCAGGACGTAACCATCACGATGCACAACGAGGTGTGCAGACCCGGAGCCGGCTCCAGTCCTTACCTTAGCAGATTAGACAGGGGCAGGGGTCCGGATCCACCGCCCAGGATCCCTCCTTTCCTGCCAGACAGGAGTTTCTCCACCAGAGCCACATTTCCAGTGCGAGCAGCTTCCAACAGCTCCTGGTCCTTCCCCATAGTCTCTCACCGACTCCCTCACAGAGTCCTTTCCCCTTCGGGTCTTCCTCCCCGCCCACCCCCACTGGCCCCAAATCCAGGGCCCTCCCCGCCCCACACTAAGATAATGCCAGAGCTTCAGCACCGGGAGATGCGTGCAGCCCCCAGCCGGGGACACCACTCTCCGCTCCTCTTCGGGGCGCAGCTTTCACAATGAGAATCAGACCATGTCTTGGAAGAGGGTCTGGCCGAGCTGGGAGCCGCGACGCGCCCTCACAGCCACTCCCCTGAATTCCCGAGGCCTGGTTCCCGCGGGTGGGGCGTGAGGGGGTGGGGACCGGGGGTGCTTTTGAGGAGCGGGAGGAGGATGGTGAGGAGTGAGGAGGTCGGAGGAGGAGACGGAGACCGTCCTCGCCTGAGCCCGAGCACCGCGAACGCCCGCGGCGGCGGCGGCGGCCCGCGCGCCCTCGCGCCCCGGCCCGGGTTCTCCTCAGCTTTCGCGCCCGGCCCGCTCGGCGGTTAAGGCGGCGGCGTCCGCGGCCCGCGGCGGAGAGGAGCGCGGCGGCTGTGGCTGTAGCGGCCGCGGCCCGCGCCGAGGCCGGGCGGTGAGGACGAGCCGCGGCGGGCGCTGGCCGAGGGCGGCGATGGCGGAGGTGGCTCGGGGATGGGATAGGGAGGGCGAACGCCCAGGTCCGTCGGCTGCGGCGGCGGCAGCTCTGAGGCCTGGCGCCCAGGGCGTGCGGGGGGCGTGTGCGCGCGGGCAGGTGCGGCCAGTGAGTCCGTCCAGAGTTGGCGGGGGGGAGGAGATGGGGGGGGAGGAGATGGGGGGGAGGAGATGGGGGCGGGGCGCCGGGACGAGATTCTCCTGGTTTTCGTGGGCGGGGGCGGGGACCCTCCCTCTTCCAGTCTCCTTGGGAGAGATTTAACCGTGTGAGGACTGGAGTTCTCCGGGCCGCTGCGACTCCTCAGCCGGGCGGGCGCCGGCGCCACGCCTCGGGTCAGTCACGACGCTGAGGAAAATCCTCCATGTCCGGGATGGGAGGCTGGTGATGCTGGGAAGGAGCCCTCTGCCACCGCTTATGTCGGTGTCCGGGTGACTGGACCGGTTTTCGTCCTTCCGTTTACCTCCAGAGACGACTGAGACCTGCCCTTGCTTAGAAAGAAGAGGTTTGTTTTATTCTAGTTTCTGTGACACTGGCCACTGGAATGGTTTGTGACTGTTCCAGTTTTTCTAAGGTCTTTCATCAGTCCTCTATTTCAGTTGGGTTTTGAGGATATGCTGACTTGTGAAAATACCAGGAAAAAGGCTCTCATTGAAAATTCTAACACATTCACACTGGGAAAAAATATAAATGAGCATGGATTAGACACCCACTTTAATTTGCATATTCATCAGCAATTCATTGTGCATGGTTGGCTTGATTTTGTTAGCTGCTCTCCTTGCCCGCGATGGAGAACACGCATTTATTTTCTTTTGAAACTTCCTGTGACACCCTGTGCGTTGCCTTGCCCTTGGAATAGACTTCATAAATGTTAACTTGTTGGTAAGCAGTTGGGAGGAAAGGGACATAATGGGCACTTTCCTCACAACAGTTCAGTGAACTGGATATTACTACCATATATCCATTTTGGTAATGAGGAAATAGTGGGTCAAAGGGTTAATTAAATTTCTCAAGATGCTGCACATAGTAAGTGGCTGACAGAACTGGACCACAAAACTGACTCACTGCTAGCCCATGCTCTTCCCCATATACCTTACTGCCCCCATGAAAAAATAAAATGAACAGACAATAATCATCACAGACATTTGATGAGCGGTTACTAGGTACCAGGTACTATGCTAAGTTTTCTTCATGTTATCTCAGCCTTCATAACAATCCCATGAGATGGGTACCATTTTTATCCTTATTTTACAGATGACGACGCTGATTAGCCCAAAATCATGGAGCTAGAAAGTGAGCCAAGACTCAAATCCATGACTGCCTGCTATAGGCGGAAATTTTAAGTAAATAACTGGAGAAAACTTAAAAGACATTCAGAGATAAGTAACAACAAATGTATATGTTAAAATTTTTTAATGAAATTTAGTATTCTGAGATTTTATTTGAATGGTTCAACGTGTTAGGTATATTATGGTTGCTTATGGGAGGTTTCCTGAAGGAAGTAGATTTTGAGCTAGTGGGTTTTTGTTTTGTTTTTGTTTTTGAATGTTTTAATAATAAGATGATATTATATATGATAATAATATGATCCCTGATATTCTGGGACTAGCAGACCAGTTAAAGAAACAAGAGGTAAGGAGCCATTAATTTCATTTTGAAAATGGCACACAGAAATCCTTCTTCCACTTTCCTAATGTTGCCACCTAAGCAAAACACATGTATCCCAGAATATACTATAAGTATTCAGTTGGTCAGAGCTAAAAAGAACCCACAATTTTGAGAAGCAACGTTTCATCATGGCTGAGTTAGTGATCAGAAGGGTCAACCCCCAATGGGAAACCATTAGTAATGATTTATTCCAAGAATCAGTTCCACAGTTCCAGGTACTCTAGTGGTATATGATACTCCAAGCCAGTTTTCAACTTCAAACTCTTTGTTTGTAGTTACATCATAGTTTCTTGTTGAAGAGGACAAAGGCTTGACTGCATGGGAACTAACATGCAAATTAAAAGTGAAAACATTTTTCCAAAAATCTGGAGAGGCCAAAAAAAAAAATTCAGATTTTTTTAAACATCCAGATTTCATCAAGGTATTTTGCATCTGTGTGTAGTGGAAAGAGCCAGAAAATCTTGGGAACCAATTGCACAGGCTACATCTCAGTTGGTACGTATGTAAAATGAAGTTATGTCTGATGCTTTCCACTGGCCTTATATTGTATGCCTATGATGAAATATAGTCTTAGTCCATTAAGTTATATGCATAATTGAAGCTAGAAATCAAGTATGGGGATAAATTTGAGATCAATTTCTATTCTGTTTTAATAACAAAAATAAAAATATATTTATTCTCCACATTTTTCTAATTGAACCTTTTTTATTCATCAAAATCTATTTTTGCTATTCTCAATGGACAGTATTAATTATAGTAAATGTATATATGTACCAGGAACAATACTAGAGTATTTTTTATTTATTTTTATATATAACATATTGTGTATATATACACATGTTGTATATACTGTGTATATATATATATATCATTATGCATGTTTATTACATATTGTTAGATATTATTGTATATATGTTTTATACACACATACAAACCAGTCAGGCTTAAATGAGACAAAGTAAAGAATCTAGTATTGTTCCTGGTACATAATAGCATAATATTATCTATATATATACTAGATATTATAATTCCTGCAGAAGCTCCGAATCCCTTACTCTAAAGTCTGATATACACAGATGTAATTCTGTATACTTTTAAGCAAGTTGAGAATTATTGCAAGTCACTCCTCTTGGGGTTGACTAATAAAAGAAGGGACTAGGGTTGAGACTAGAAAAGGGAGATAAAGCAAAAGACAAAGCAAGTATAAGAAGCCTTTGGAAACATAAAGTAAAGGAACATGAATCAAGTTCGGTCTTAGAACTGCATACCAAGGTCTGTTTGCAGTGAGGAAGAGGAGAAGATGATGTCTTATAGCATCAAGTTATCAGCTGAGCTAAGATAGGATAACTCTGTGATTTAGGGAGTGGATTTGGAAAATATCTACTTTCTCCATCTTGAGCTCTACAGTTACTCTGCATAACTGGGACTGTGATAGGCTGTGGGACAGAAGTTAGCAGCTCCAGGTTACCGAATACTATGAAGATATTAGACATCTGAATAGAACACCAAGTTCTTGCTTTCTGCATTCCATTTAAGTTTGTCTCCTCATGCCTACATGGCACAAACTTTGCCCTTCATCATCTTCCTGAGGAAACCCAGACACCAAGCATATCATCATGTTTGCAGTCTTTCTGAATTTATGGTCATGAATGTTGAAGGCCATGGAATGTCAATCACCCATCTTCTTCAGGTTCTAACCGACTGCGAATAGACACAAGGAACCAAATGAGCATCTCATTAGAGTGTCATCTTTATTACCTGGATGAGGTAAGTATCTAATATCCCACAAAGTGCAGGGATCCATACTAAAACTAGACTGAAAATGAGACTAGGAACTTCCTCTCTGTAAATGTGCATCCTGAGACCTGTCTGTGGAAAATTCATATAGCCAGCCCAGCCTAAAGCATGTCTCACAAATGGAATCAGAAGATCAGAGAGAATGATAGGTTTCTAGGGCTGCCTTTGGAAAGCATCCTGAGACAGGTACTGATGCCCAAGTATGCCCACCATCTTGTTAGGTAGCAGAAGAAAGCCCACTGCAAGAGAGAAAGCAAGCCAGCATTGAACCTGTATCTTGTTTTAAAGGAAAGTTTTCACACCCACTGGTAAAGTGATTCCAATGGAAGCAAGTAGGGAAAGAAAGCAAAAGTGTTTGCTATAGTACAATTCCCTCTTGGAAAAAGGAGCAGAAGTTTCTTCCCCCCTAGGGAAATTTGATGTGGAAAAATAAGGGTTTCCCCCAAGACCATCACATCACACTGCACAACATTCCACCACCATCCTGCTGATTCTATCATTAACTTCCTCCTCTCTCAGAGCCCCCCTGCCTATGTGCTACTACCTTTGAAAACCTGTGTGCCCCACAGGTGACCCAGTACACAGCCCACTGAAAAATGTAGTCTTGTCTCCAAACTATTTCTCACAGAGAGAAACCCCTGAAATGCCAAAAAATAAATAATTTTTACCATCTCTATTTATTTTCCATTGAGGAAAAGAGCTAGCATCCTGATAAACCTATTACACAATATCTAGAGGGGTGACTAAGAAGACACAAAGAATGTAATATGCACTTTTGGAATCTCATCTATGTTTCTCAAGGGCTAATACCTCCTTCTTACGCCCCATCCTCTACTTCTGTCTTTCTCCTACACCTGGGTCACACACTTTTTCATTAAAGGGCCAGAGAGTAAATATCTTCAGCTTTGTGGGCCACACAGTCTCTATCACACTACTCAACTCGCCATTGTGGCATGAAAGTAGCCATAGGCAATATTCAAAACAGAGTGTGGCTGTGAACCAATAAAACTTTATTTATGTATACTTAAATTTGAATTTTGTATAATTTCCACGTGTCACAAAATATTCTTCTTTTGACTTTTTTTAAGCCATTTAAAGATGCAGGGACTTCCCTGGTGGCACAGTGGTTAAGAATTCTCCTGCCAATGCAGCAGGCACGGGTTCAATCCCTGGTGTGGGATCCCACATGCCGCGGAGCAGCTAAGCCCATGCAGCAAACTACTGAGCCCACACGCTGCAACTACTGGAGCCTGCGTGCCTACAGCCCATGCTCTGCAACAAGAGAGAAGCCACTGCAGTGAGAAGCCCACGCACTGCAACGAAGGGTATCCCCTGCTCGCCACAACCAGAGAAAGCCCGTGCAGCAAGGAAAACCCAACGCAGCCAAAATAAATAAAAGAAAAAATAAAGAAAAGAAAAAAATAAAAATGAAAAAAAAGATTCTTAGTTTACTGGCCATATAGGCCATGGGTAGGTTTTGGTCCATGAGCCATAAGCCTACAGATTTAGGAGTGACTTATTCTAAAGCCCTTTTGGCGGATACTACTTCTTTGCTTGGCCTGATTGTTTAGAGGGGAGAGGAGGGCAGGAGCCTGGAATCAAATTATCCCCTCAGGCAGCCAAATATGCCCAGCCTGGGCAGAAAGGAATGCTTCCCATCAGCAAATCATCTCTAACTCTCTCATATCTCAAGAAAGATCCTTTCTTTAGATGAGCAGAAGACTTGTCTCCAGAGGAGATGCTTAAACTGAGACTTGAGAGATATATGGCAAAGGGAAGCAGGAGGTGGAAAAAGAGTGTTGCATGAAGAACACTGTTTGGAAATCTGTACACTTTGCTCTTTAGAAGGCAGTTGGGAATTATACTCTCAGAACTAAATCCCTATGTTACCTCCTGCCATCTTTTCTTTTACCTCTGCTCCTATCTTGTAATAATTCACTCACACCTCCTAATCATGTTTGTATTGTTTATGGAATTTAAGTGTATTATTGTTATTGAATGTTCTTAATTTCAAAATTATATAAAGTATTATACAAATGCTTTTTCTAAAAATGAAGTTGTTTTTTCACTTGCATATATTCTCTGATTCTTTTTTTTTTAATAGGAGTTCTTTTCCCATTTTTTTTTAAAGTCTTTATTGAATTTGTTACAATATTGCTTCTGGGTTTTTTTATGCTTTGGTTTTTAGGCTGTGAGGCATGTGGGATCTTAGCTCCCCCACCAGGGATTGAACCTACACCACCTGCATTGGAAGGCGAAGTCTTAACCACTGAACCGTCAGGGAAGTTCTTCTGATTCCTTTTTTAATTGATGATATTTGCCCACTTCAAAGGAGCTTCCCTCTTTCTTCATATGAAAAAAAAAAACAAAATAAATAAACCATGGCTTGTATGTTTTTTAATGTCTATGTATACTTTATGGATCAATGAATAAGAATGGGAGTTAGCTGCATGAAACAACTTGAAAATAAAGCTAAGCTGAATGAGAAAAAATGAACAGTTAATTCTAACTATAATCGTCCAGCATACATATGCTTTTTAATTCTATTACACTAACAAAGAAACATGTGCAACTAATTCTCTATTTATTTACCACAATCCAAAGTCCTCCCACCTTCCATATTCATGGACCATCTTCTTCCTATTACCCAGCTGAGGTCCAAGCCTGCCAACTGGGGGACCAAGCTGGGCTGGATTTTCAGCCAAGAACAGAAGGGGAATAATTGTGAGATTTTCCTGGACTCTGTAGCTAACATTATCTGACTAAATGTGTCTTCTTCTACGTTGGTACCTAAATGCTTTCCAAAGCACTTTTTCTGTTATACCACAAATTACGGTTTTGTAATTTAAACATACACACATACCTAGAACTGTGGTCAGAAGATCTGGGTTTCAATCCTGGTGTGACCTCTTCTTAGCTTAGAAAACTTCTAGAGCCATCAGTCCATAGACAAGTGTAATACATACCTTTACAAGTTCATCAGTTTGCTATGGCTGCCATAACAAAGTACCACAGACTGGGTGGCTTAAACAACAGAAATTTATTTCTTCACAATTCTGGAGACTAGTGTCTTCAAGTTGAAGGCAGGGTTGGTTTCTTTTGAGGCATCTTTCTTTGGCTTATAGATGGCCACCTTCTCCCTATGCTTCACATAGTCTTCCCTCTATGTGCATATGTCCTAATCTCTTCTTATAAAGACACCAGTCTTATTGGATTAAGGCCCATTCTAATAACCTCATTTTAACTTAACTACTTCTTTAAAGACCATATCTCCAAATACAATCACATTCTGAGGTACTGGGGGTTAGGACCTCAATGTATGAATGTAGAGGGGACACAATACAGTCCATAAGAGGGTTGATGGATGTTTTGTGGATCAGATTAAATGAGATTTAAAAAGTGAAGGCATTTGACTCTTAGTAGATATGCAATAAATGCCAGTTAAATCTAAACAAGTAATTTTTTAAATATCCATTTTATATTATTATTTAGTACAATTTTTATAGTATCCATATCTAATGTAATGTTATCCAGAAACATTTGATGTTGAAGGTAAATTTTAAATAAGAAATCTACTAGGGATACACAACTACAATTCTGTAATAAAGTAATCCAAGATGTTTGAGTTAATTCCTTCACCGCCTTTGAGAGTCAATAGTAATCAGGGAGAAATTACTTCCCTTCAGTATCCATGTGATCATATTGTTTATGAGGATCATAAAAATTTTCTCTTTGGGGGAGTTCTGAGTATTTTAAACATCCTAGTAATTGGAATTAATTTTACTCAAGGCTTTGTTTCTAAACTAGAGTCAAACTTTTAAGTTTCATAGCTTGACGTAGAAATCCAAAATGTGTATAAACATGTATGTGTATGCATGTGTTTCCTACGCATGTAGAAAAACAGTAAAATTAGAAAAATACTGTGGTAGTATTAATAAATACATCAATAATCAATACTACATCAATAAATGCATTATTACTATAATTCATACATAAAAGTATATGAAACTCTTAGTACTTTTGCAGGGACCTAGTCTAAACAGGAAAGAGGAAAGATAAGGACCCCCCCCCCCAATACTCTCTCAATCATGGAATTGCTTTTCTTAAAAACTATCAGCCCATTTTTTTTGTTTTTTTTCTTGTGAAACATAAGCATTTAAAATATGTTATAATTTTGTGACTATGGTACAATATTTCTTCATTTTCAACACTTTGAGAGCTTCAAACCAAAAGCCAAATACAGATGGCTTAGCCTTCTCTTTTCTCTGAAAGACCATGACAAGTGGCAATTTCTATGTGTTCAGAAACTTAGAAGGAGCCTGAGAAGTCTGTGGCAACCCAGTTTTACGATGATTTTCAGTAGCTATGAAGTGTCCATTTAATAAACAGGATCACATGCACTAATAGAAAAGTACAGATATTTACTTGACTCAAATAAGTTTGCTCTAAGAATATGAATGAAGGAGAACAAAGAATTAAACCATTTACAGAATATGCGAACTGAAAGAAGTATTTCACTTGTATGTTTCCTGGTTGGAATATGTTGTTTTAGGTGAAAGAACCTATAAGCAAAGATGATTACTGAAGCCCAGCTTGATAAGAAAAATATTGTAAACACCTAGAGTCTAGAAAACAATGAAATTATTTTCTAGTATCTATAATTAAAGAAGCAGCATAGAGAAAATTCCAGAGAGTCCAGGGAATTTGGGAAGGATGGGGAAAGAAAATACTGAGACATTCAAACTGCTAGGGTAGGTAGGGACTCAGTGAACTACTTCTCTTAAAACACTATGAACTGGGCTTCTGTGGTGGCACAGTGGTTAAGAATCCACCTGCCAATGCAGGGGACATGGGTTTGAGCCCTGGTCCGGGAAGATCCCACATGCCACAGAGCAACAAAGCCTGTGCACCACAACTACTGAGCCCATGCTCTAGAGCCTGTGAGCCACAACTATGGAAGCCCACATGCCACAACTACTGAAGCCCGCATGCCTAGAGCTTGTGCTCCTCATTGAGAAGCCTGCGCACTGCAACGAAGCCCCAAAGCAGCCAAAAATTAATTAATTAATTTTAAAAATAATTATTAAAATAATTAATTTTAAAAATAATTAATTTTAAAATTTATTTTAGTAATTATTTATTTTTAAAATAATAATTATTAAAATAGTTAATTTTTTAAAACACTATGAAAGAGATCAACACATTAAAAACACCCCCCACATAAAACATTTAAAACTCACTCCACTGTATAACCTTCTTCTCTAGATATACATCACTTTATACTTGTAAGAATGTGGTAAGATAAAACAAACAAACAAAAAAATCCTCCTCTCCCATTCCCTTTTCCCTTTGTTCCTCACCTTCAGCAACCCATCTCCCATGATAAATAAATAAATAAATAAATAACGTATCCCATTTCTCAAAGGAGGTACCTGGTAAATAACCTCAAGTTCTCTTCCTGGCTTTTGGCTTCCAAAATCTTAGGCCCTTAAGAGAAGGATGAGGCATTTCAAATATGAAGAGAGGGGGAATTAAGGATAACAGGGTTCCTCACCTCACCCCCATCCTGGGATAGAAAATTGAGACCACCCACACCCATACAGCTTAAATACTGGTACTGATAACTGAGGTCACCTGTGTCAACATGACTTTTAAATTTACTCCAGGAAATTCTTTCCCAGGAAGACAATTCTATGAACCAATAAATAATTTCACTGTTTCCTTCAGGAACTTCCTTAAAATGAATTTATCTGAACAAAATCTTTGCTCATCTGGGTAAATAGCCCCTTCTTAGGATTGCAGAGGGGGAAATGTGCTTTAATGGAGAACTTTGCACTGTTTAGAGCACACTCTTCTGGGTTATGTGATTCCGATTATGTGGAGGTTCTGTGCCTTTTGTTGCCTGTAAGCTATTTCAGAACTCTGTGAGTTCTAGATAACTGATAGCAATGCAGAATAATTCTTGCCTATATACCTGCAAGTAAATTGTCCAATGAATGTCCACTACTGTT
Organism: Tursiops truncatus; assembly: GCF_011762595.2. Classification (NCBI taxonomy): domain Eukaryota; kingdom Metazoa; phylum Chordata; class Mammalia; order Artiodactyla; family Delphinidae; genus Tursiops; species Tursiops truncatus. The sequence goes on along the minus strand of NC_047044.1, from coordinate 21,320,057 downwards.
TTGGAGTAGAGATCTAGCAGAGGTGCCATCTTATAGGACTAAAGAGGTGTAGTATTTCATCTTCCCATTTTCCTATATTCCTCCTAATTCTTTTTTTAAATAATTTTTATTGGAGAATAGTTGCTTTACAATGTTGTGTTAGTTTCTACTGTACAGCAAAATGAATCAGCTATACATATACATATATCCTCTCTTTTTTGGATTTCCTTCCCATTTAGGTCACCACAGTGCATTAAGAAGGGCTCCCTGTTATTATACAGTATGTTCTCATTAGTTATCTATTTTATACATAGTATCAACAGTGTATATGTGTTAATCCCAATTTCCCAATTCCTCCCAATCCCCCATTCCCCCCTTGGTATCCATACATTTGTTCTCTATGTCTGTATCTCTATTTCTGCTTTGCGAATAAGATCATCTATACCATTTTTCTAGATTCCACGTGTAATAAATGCTGGAGAGGGTGGGGAGAAAAGGGAACCCTCATGTACTATTGGTGGGAATGTAAATTGATACAGCCACTATGGAAAACAGTATGGAGGTTCCCTAAAAAACTAAAACTAGAACTACCATATAACCCAGCAATCCCACTACTGAGCATATACCGAGAGAAAACCATAATTCCAAAAGACACATGCACCGCAGTGTTCATAGCAGCACTATTTACAATAGCCAGGACATGGAAGCAACATAATGTCCATCAATAGAGGAATGAATAAAGAAGATGTGTACATACATACAATGGAATATTACTCAGCCATAAAAAGGAACGAAATTGGGTCATTTGTTGAGACATGGAAGGACATAGAGAAGTTTTGGTCCAGAACAAGAAGTAAATTAAAAAATGTATTCTTCTAATAGTAGATGAAGCTAGGTAGAGGAGCCAAAGATGATGAAAGTAATAAATAGCTATAGATTTATTCATTTATACATTTTTATTCCATGTGTAAATTATTCTATTAATTTTGGCAAATAATGTACTATATTTTTCGGGTGATTTAACCAACATTTCCCTTAAAAATATATCTGTAATTTTAAAGTATAGACATTGTGATCTCAAAATTAGCTGTACAAATACATTTTTGATTACTTACACATTCCTGAATTTGTTATAGACATATAAGATAAAGAGACAACTAAACTCCAAATAAATGACTTTTACTGGAAACTTTACTATTATATTAAATTCATAATCCCACAATTCATTGTCTGTTACTCAATTCATGATAGGTATCAAATTATTTACAATACGATTAAGATTTTTATTAAAACTGTACTGCACAGAGATAATTATGTTTTGTAGAATATGTATTGTGAGGCTTTTTTTTTAAATTTTTTTTGCGGTACATGGGCCTCTCACTGTTGTGGCCTCTCCCGCTGCCGAGCACAGGCTCCGGACGCGCAGGCCCAGCCGCTCCTCGGCATGTGAGATCCTCCCGGACCGGGGCACGAACCCGCATCCCCTGCATCGGCAGGCGGACTCCCAACCACTGCGCCACCAGGGAAGCCTTGTTAGGCATTTTTAATTGATGCTTATCAGCAACAAGTTATTTGCTGCATAGCAATCCTTTTTTTTAAGAGAACCCCCCTTAAGGTTTAATGTATACACGTTTAAGATCATTTTGAAGCATATTTATATAACATAAAATTCACCCATTTTAAGTGTAAAGTACTATGGTTATAATGAGTGTATAGAGTTGTGCAACCACAACCAGAAATAAGTTTTAGAACACTTTAATCAACCCTCCAAATTCCCTTATGCCCTTTTGTGGTCAAGCTGTGCCTCACCCCCAGCCACAAGGCAAGCACTGATCTGCTTTCTGCTGTTACGTTTTTGCTTTTTCCAGAACTTCATGTTCATATTTCATATGTGTTTTGTGTCATTCATTTTTTTACTTATCATTATGTTTTTGAGATACTTCTACATTGTTCTGTATATCAGTAGTTTATTCTGCTTTCCTTGCAGTTGTATTCTGTTGAATGTATATGCCACATTTTGTTTATACATGGACCAGCTGCTAGATATTTGAGTTGTTTCTATTGTTTGGTTATTATGAATAATGATGGTATGAACATTTGGGTACAAATCTTTGTATGGACATATATTTTCACTTCATTTAGGTAAACCCGTAGGAGTAGAATTGCTGGGTCATGTAGTAGGTGTACATTTCAATTTTTAAGACACTGACAAACTGTTTTCCAGTACCTGCACCACTTTGCAATTCCACTAGCAATGTATGAGAGTTCCAGTTGTACCATATCTTCGCCAACACTTGATGTTTCAGTCTTTTTAAATTAAGAAATTCTAACATGTGTATAGGAGTATCTTACTGTGGTTATAATTTGCATTTCCCTAATGACCAATCAAGTTGAGCATCTTTTTTTGTTAAGTACCTATACAGATCTTTTTCCTGTTTCTTAAAACTGAGTTATTTATATCATTATTGAGTTGTAAAAATTCTTAATTAGATGTGGACACAAGTCTTTTGTCAGACATATGCTTTACAAATATTTTTTCCCAAGCTGTAGTTTGTCTTTTCATTTTCTTAATGATTTTAACAAGCAAAAGATTTTAATTTTTTTGAAGTCTACTTAACATTTTTTAAATTTATGGTTCATGCTATTTGTGTGTTGTCCCAAGGTCATGAAGGGTTTTCTCCTATGCTTTGTTCTGTAGGATGTATGTGTTTTTGCCCTTACATTTAGGTCTGTGATCTATTTTGAATTAATATTGGTGTATGGTTTGAAGAAAGATCAAAGTTCATTTCTTTTCCATGTGGATATACAGTTATTCCAAAAACATTTCTTGAAAAGCCTATTCTTTTCCAATTGACTTTCTTTGATACCTTTACTGAAAATCAATTGACCACATAAGTGTGAGTCCATATCTGGATTCTCAGTTCTGTTTCATTGATCTATATGTCTATCCTTATGAATTCTTTCATTTTTAATCTTGAAGAATGGGATAATGTTTAGAGAAAAATAATCATGTTTGATAACTTCCATTGAAACATACAATTTATCTAAATTTAAATACAATAATAGGCAAAAAAGGATGATTAATCTTTCTTTAAAATGTATTCTTTACTACAGTTTAAAACAAAGATGATAATTAGATCATTTTGGATATTTTTACTGGATGTGGAAAAAATAGATGGAAAAGTCTGTTGTCTGAGGCAGTAAACTATTATTAACTACTGTGCTGCTTATATTCATTAAGAAAAATTTTCAAATTTAAGAGGGATAAATAAACATGATTATGAGACAATTGAAGCATAGTAAGAATACACATATTTCCTTTAAACTGGTTAAAGTCTTCAGCCATGGATGAATTACATCCATGGGTATAAAACATAGTACTAGGTGATGTAATGACAGAATCATTGTCAGTAATTTTGAGAAATGGAGAAGAACACAAGACTTGCCAGAAGACTGAAGATGTACAGATGTTTCCATTTTCAAAACACAAAAAAATAGATTGCAGAAGCTAAAGGCTAATAAGCATGATACTGAAAGCTGGTAAAATTATAGAAGAGATAAAGCATATATTTTATCAACATCTTTTCAAATGATCACTAGAAGAAAAAATAATTTTTTTCACCAAAATTATTAAATTACACACCTGAAAATGGCTAACATAGATCCTGAATGACTGTGACTAGTAAATATCTTTTTTAAAGTAAAGCAACCTCAAACCTTTCTCTGAGAAATCATACAATAGGAAGAAAGAAAATAAATTAAGTAAAAACTAATGGCATCCAAACAAAATTATTTTTAAAATATCACATGTAATTCTACACTTAAAAAATAGAAAATCTTGATGAAAGGTACTAATCTCAAATTATCAAAATTGACGTCTCCTTCTCTGTGCATGGTAAGCCTAGTGACGCCAAGGATAGACTAAGAAATACCCAGAAGTTGAATATATGAGTTTGGAGTCCAGGGAAGAGTTAAGGCTAGTTATATGAATCTGGGACTAGTCAGTGCATTTGTGGTATTTAAATCCATGAGACTGGAAGAGATCACCTAGGAAGTGAGTATGGACAGAGAAGACCAACAACTGTAGAAATTCTCTTTTATTTCCATCTTCACAGTGAAATAATAATCAAAGCCATGGGCTTGAGTGGAAGGAGAGGAGAAGGAGTGTTGGAGGTTTGTGGAAAGAGGAGGGAAGCATAAAATAGTTGAAGAGTAGACCTGTGAATACAGAGGGATTAGAAGGCAGCCCTGACGGCTTAGGAGTGTTCGGTGGCCATAAATTTAAAGCAAAATCAGCAGAAGGATCAGGAAAAGAAGCAAGAATTATTGAAATAACTGAAGAAAACTTTCAGTGTTAGAATTGAATCTGCCAAGTTAAAATGCCAAGGGCCAAGAAAAATAGAGACCAACGTCTATACATGCTGTCGGGACATTTTAAAATTTTAGATATTTTTTAAAATATTGCTAGCAGGACTTCCCTGGTGGTGCAGTGAATAGGACTACTCCGCCCTCCCAATGCAGGGGGCCCGGGTTTGATCCCTGGTCAGGGAACTAGATCCCACATGCAGGCTGCAACTAAGAGTTCACATGCCACAACTAAGGAGGCGGCAAGCTGCAACAAAGACCTGGCACAACCAAATAAATAAATATTTTTAAAAAGTATTTCTAGTAATCAGTCAACAAAACAAGTTATATTTCAAGGAACAAGAATCATGCTGACCTCATATTTCCCTGAAGAAGCAATGGAATAACATATAGAGTTAAAGTTATGTACCAGGAAATTTTTAGTTCCAAGAAATAGAAAACGCAACACAACTAATATAAACAATAAAGCAGATTTATTATCTCACATAAGAATTTCTAAACTGGCTCTGAGATTGGTTATTTTAGTAGTTTAAGGATCTAAGTTCTTTCCATCATTCTTTGCCAAGCTCAGGGGATCAGTCTTGCCCTGAGTTAATCATCCTCTTGTTCATAAGGTGGTCCTGAAGTTCCAGGCATTACATGTAGACATGACAACATCAAGCAGAAGAAGAATCTCACTGGTTAGTGTTGTGTCACATACCCTTTCCTAAGCCAATCACTTATAAGGGCAATGCAGTTGGCTTAGTTAGTATAGTGCGTGACGGGGTGGAGAACGATAGATTACCCAAACAAAACCAGAGTTCTCTTAATAAGGAAGAAGGGGAAATGGCTATTGGGTAGGCAACGAACAGTGCCTCTTTCATGAGAGGGAGAAAATATTGTAACCCCAAAATAAAAGCCCACTAAAAGGCACTAAAAGGCTTCCCTGGTGGCACAGTGGTTAAGAATCCACCTATCAATGCAGCAGACATGGGTTCAAGCCCTGGTCCTGGAAGATCCCACATGCCACGGAGCAACTAAGCCACAACTACTGAGCCTGCGCTCTAGAGCCCGTGAGCCACAACTACTGAAGCCTGCATGCCTAGAGCCCGTGCTCCGCAACAAGAGAAGCCACCGCAATGAGAAGCCCACGCACTGCAACAAAGAGTAGTTCCCACTCACCACAACTAGAGAAAGCCCATGTACAGCAACAAAGACCCAACGCAGCCAAAAATAAATAAAAATTTAAAAAAACCCAACCCACTAAACTATGAGTTTTTATGAGGACATATTCTCAGACATAAAAATACTTCGAAAAACTATACTACCCATATACCTGTCCTGAAATTTTTTCTTGAAAATATTGCAGATGACTGAGAGAAGAATCAAAGCAACTCAAAAAGGGGAAATCATGTTATGAAAGAGCTGGTAATCAAGTGAAACAAAGTTAAGTCTAATTACTTGTTTTTGATAAGTATCTCTGCAAATTATATTAAAAACCAAAGGCTTAAATGACATTTCAGCTGCTACCTGAAAACAATGTTTAGACAGGTGAAGAATTGGGAGAAGAGCATTACAGACAGAAGGAACAACATGGGAACATTTCTTTAAGGCTGGAGATAAACACAAGTTAGATGAGGCAGGAGTCAGATTGTGCTGACTCTCATGAGCCATGTTAGGGATTTGGAGTTTTATTTTAAGTATATTGAAAATCGGTGATATATTTTAAGTAGAGGAATGACATATCTGCATTCTATTTTAAGAAGATCATTCTGGTTGCTCTTTAAAACAGCAGATGGGAGGCAGGGCAAGGATGGAAACTGAGAGGCTATTGAAGGTAAGAAATCATATTGTTTGGACTGGGAAGAAGTGTAAATAAAAATGGCAAGCAATTGATAAATTGGAAATATGTGTAGAGAGACTCAATAGGACAAGCTGATGGATTGCACGTATATGAGGATAAGTTGAGGGAGACTGGAGAAACAAAGATCCAAACTTTTGGCTGAGTGGGTGGTAGTGCCATTTACTAAAATGAGAGACACCAAAAGATTATCATGTTGCATTTTAACGTGGGGAGAAGAGAAAGGGAAAGAGGGACCAAGAGCTCTATTTTGAACATTGTGTGAGATGCCTATGAAACATCCAAGTGAAGATGTTAAGAAGTTCAGAATAGTGGTCTGAGCAGGAGATATATTTTTGGAAGTCTTGGCATATAGAAGATATTTAAAACTACACTAAATGAATGGCATTACCTAAGAAAAGAAAAATGAAATTCCAGCACACAAAGGTTGGATAGAGAAGAAAATAAAGGAGATATAAAAGAAACAAGCAATGAATTAAGAGGAAAACCAGGAGAGTGTTGGAATCATGGAAGCCAAGAGCAAGAAGGGAGTATTCAGTTGTGTCCAAAATTGCAAAAAGTCTCATAAGTTGAAGACATGCACATTTTCATTAGATATAGCAACATAGAGGCCAATGATAACAAAAACAGTTTCAGTTGACTAGTGTTGGTGGGGGTGGAACTTCAGGTTGCAGTGGAATTGAGAATAAAGAGAATGTGAGGAAGTGGAGACAGCTTGTTTTAGGTAACTCTTCTGAGAAGTCTGGCCATGAAGAAGATTGGAACAATATCTTGGAGATAGACTGGAGAGACACAAAGGCTCAAGTGAAGTTTTTTGTTTTTTAATTTAAGGATGGGAAATACAAGTATATATTTTTTAAAAGATGTATTATTTATTTATTTATTTATTTTTGGCTGCATTGGGTCTCAGTTGCTGGCATGTGGGATCTTCATGGAGGCATGTGGGCAGGATCTTTCGTTGTGGCCCACAGGCTCTTCGTTGCTACGTGCGGGCTTCTATCTAGTTGTGGCATGTGGGTTTTCTCTTCTCTAGTTGTGGCTTGCGGGTTTTCTCTTCTCTAGTTGTGGTGCGCAGGCTCTAGGGCACATGGGGCTCAGTAGTTGTGGTATGCAGGCTTAGTTGCCCCAAAACATGTGGGATCTTAGTCCCCTGACCAGGGATTGAACCCTTGTCCCCTGCATTGTAAGGAGGATTTTTTTTACCACTGGACCACCAGGGAAGTCCCCACAAGTCTATGTTTGAATGCTGATAAATGATCTGATAGTAAGAGTTTGAAGATGTGAGGGAGATGGGGTTTAATTGAAGGAGTGTCTTCAGAAGGCTTTAAACCCATCATTAGATTGAGAGAATGGAATTTTGATATTTTCACCAGTCAACATATTTATTGAGTGCTATGTGCCAAGCTCGGTTCTAAGCACGAGTGCTGTGAGAATGAAGAAGACAGCCAATAAACCTGCCCTCAAAGATTGTAATTTCTAGTGTGGAAGAATGAAAACATGTAAACAAGCAAATGAATATATAAGATTATTTTGAATATTGATAATTGCTATAAAGCAGTCAAGAGAGAGTCCATGTGTTAGAGCCAGAGCATGCTCTGCAAGCCTCCGTGTATTATCCATCAGCCAAAATCAAATGGGAGCTTCCAAATCTTATGGGATCCAGGCAAGACTACACTTCTCTTTCCTTTAAGACTCATAGCCTCACCACTGCCTTTATCTCTGGGACCCAAAGAACAAACATCCTTATACCCTTGATCCCTATTTATGTCATTCATCACAAGCCATGCTCTCCTTACACATCCCTCACTCTCCAGCCATTAATCCCTATACTGATCTGTACATCACCTTTCCTGATTCAATCTTCCATCTCTCTCCAGCACCCAAAACCTTTCCCCCGTGAGTCCTTCTGGAACTCAATTATCAGCAAAATCACATTTCCTTAATGTCTTCTTTAAATATTCCTTTTACTGACTTTATCTTACTGAAATCCGTCTCTCTCCTAAGGCCCCTGCGTCAAGTAGTGGCAGTTTTTCCTTCCACAGTCTTCATATCACAGAGCCTAGAGGTGGGGTAGGTGTTCTGTAATTTATTAATGCCTCCAGAACATTTTCCCTCCCTCCTCTTTTGAAAAAGTCACCTTTGAATCTTGTACCATCAGACCACAGCATCCATTACCCACTCTTGTTGCTGTTACCTTCCAACCCCACAGTTTACTCCTCCTTGATCCTTGAACATTTTAGCTCCTGGATCACTTCACTCTAAGACTCCTCCTGTCGTTAATCTTGGGGATTTTAAGATTCTCACTGATGAACCATCCAACGCCCTGACCTCTCAGTTCTCTGGTCTCCCCTCTTCCAATGATATTGCCTTTCACTCTTTGTTAGCTACTCATTCCTAAAATCATTTTATTAATAGATCTTTCATTACCATTAATTAACCTCTACATAATCTCAATTTCAAACATTCCATCCTCCAACCTCTACGTTATTTCTAGAATCCCAACTCCAAACACCCTTCAGTACTACTGGGATCTACAATCCATTGATCCTACCACTATTTTATCATCTCTTACCCCCTCATGTCCTTACTTCTCTCTCTTTACTCAGATATTATAGGTTGAATTGTGTCCTTTCTAAAGATATGTTGAAGTCCTAGTACTCCCCAGTACCTGTGAATGAGATCTTATTTTAATATAGGGGCTTTGCAGATGTAATCAAGTTAAGATGAGGTCATTAGGGTGGGCCTTAATCCAATATGACTGTTGTACTTATAAAAAGAGGAAAATCTGAACACTGACACACAAGGGGAAGACAACCATGCAACAACAGAGGTAGAGATTTGAATTATGCTACCGCAAGCCAAGGAACGCCTGGAGCTACCAGAAGGTAGAACAGGTGCATGGCCCTGCCAACACCTTGACTGCACATTTCTAACCTCCAGAACTGTGAGACAACACATTTCTGTTACTTTAAAGCACTGTTTGTGGTATTTTGTTACAGAAGCCCTATGAAACCAATATCCCGGGTTAAACTATTGATATATATGGTCAGATGATGACATCATGATAAAAGTTATTAAATGGCCTAATGATGAAATAATTCCCATGCATACACTCTGAGTTCCCTTCCCTTTCTCTTACTTTATTGCACTTGGCTAAACAATAAACCCTGATTAAATCCCATTTTCAGCTTTCTTCATGACCAGAGTTGCACAGTAAAACGTGGATTAAGAAAAACACACAACCATGTTGATCGATCTTACTTAAAACACATGGTGATTAAATGCAACTGGACCTGAATGGTGCTTGCAATCATATTGTGTTTGTCTACTCCATTCATTCTTTCTCCTACGAAACTTTTTCAGGGATTTCCCTGGTGGTCCAGTGGTTAAGAATCTGCCTTCCAATGCAGGGGACGTGGGTTCGATCCCTGGTTGGGGAAATAAGATCCCACATGCCGCAGGGCAACTAAACTTGTGGGCCACAACTAGAGAGCCTGCGTGCAGCAACTACTGAGCCCACGCACCACAACTAGAGAGAAGCCCGAAAGCCGCAACAAAGACCCGACACAGCCAAATAAATAAGTAAATAAATAAATCCTTTAAAAACAAAAACATAAACAAAAAAACAAAACCATTTCATATCTCTCTCTCAAAATCTCCAATAACTTCTCCCTAATCCTCATTCTTAGTAAATGTCCTCACTATTACAATAACCTTCATAAGAAAATTTCCACAAGCTCCCATGACATTATCTCATCTACGTGAGTTTGTCCCCATGTTCTTTGCCTTCTATCCATGCTCCTGGCTAAAACCAGCCTTTCCCTTTACACAATATACTATCCCCTCTTCCCTAATCAAAGAAGTTGCTCTAAATATGTCCTTTCCCTCCTCTATCATAAAACTTTCCCTCCCTACCGGATCATTTCTATTAGCTATTATTTCTCCCTTCTTAAAAAAACTAATCAACCACCACTTTTTCTTCCACTTCTCTTCCAGCCATAGCCCTCTGTCTCTCCTTTTCTCCACAAAATAACATTTATTTCAGTTTGCCATGACAGTTGCAGTTTACACTTAATTATTTAATTAAATCTTTGTTTAATTATTAATAGTACCCTTTTCAAATGTGTTCGTTTGGATTGTAAATTACGTAGCTAGCTTACCTTTTGATGTAAAACTCCTTGAAAGTGTTGTCTGTGCTCATTCTATCCAATGTTTCACCTTTCATTCTCTCTTGTGCCCCATTTCAAAAAGGTCTTGTCCACACTACTCCATTGAAGCTGTTTTCAAGGTCACCAAACATGTCCTTATCCTTAAATCTGATTGTCAGTTTTCACTCCTCACCTTTTTGAGCTTTGACCAGCATTTAACATAGCCAAGCATTCCTTCCTTCTTAAACAATTTCTTCATTTGGCATTTAGGGCACCACTTTCCGGTTTTCCTTCTGTCACTGCTTCTTGGTCTCCTGTCCTGGTTCTTCCTCACCTCTCTGAACTCTGAACAGTGGATCGGCAAACAGCTCAGTCTTTAAACTTCTTCTGCTTTTTATCTATAATCATTCCCTCCTTACTCTTCTCCTAATCTACGTAGCGAAGGAACTAAAACCCATCACACCTCCCCCACAACACACACTCACAGTAAAGAGATGATAAAGCCACAGTAGATGGTTCTTAACTTTGTGTAAGGAAGAGAGTTATCTTCAGGGATTGCATTTTGCTGAATATGGGTGTGCAGCACAGCTGAATGGTTCAGGTGCAGAGATGCTGAACACTCCACTAGACATTTTGTTGTTGTTGTTGTTATTTGTGGGCGACAGTTATTTTATTATAGAAGAAACAGATGTAATAAAACAATAAGTTATTATACAATGACAACATCACCGTTTTAAAATCTCTAATGAAGTAATGGATATAGGCAGGGACAACCAATCACTACTAAAGCCATTAGGTGAAAAGTCGATGAGAAAGTATAAATTTGAAAGATTAGGTTATGAGAATTTGAATCCACTAAGGAAAGTAAGTATTACTAAAAGTGGGGTAAACAGGCTTTATGTGCATTTGCTGTGATATAATATGAAGTATACAGAGCCACCTATAAAACATTCTTGCCAAAAAAGAAAAGAAAAAAATAAAAACAAGGACCCGAATTCAACCAAGACTCTAGCTCTGACTTCCAGTTTTTTTTTTTTTTTAATCCTTATTGGACTATAATTGCTTCACAATGGTGTGTTAGTTTCTGCTCTATAACAAAGTGAGTCAGCTATACATACACATATATTCCCATATCTCCTCCCTCTTGTGTCTCCCTCCCACCCTCCCTATCCCACCCCTCTGGGTGGTCACAAAGCACCAAGCTGATTTCCCTGTGCTATGTGGCCACCTCCCAACAGCTATCCATTCCACACTTGGTAGTGTACATATGTCCATGCCACACTCTCACTTTGTCCCAGCCTACACTTCCCCCTCCCCGTGTCCTCAAGTCCATTCTCTACGTCTGTGTTTTTATTCCTGTCCAGACCCAAGGTTCTTCAGAACCAATTTTTTTAGATTCCATATATACGTGTTAGCATATGGTATTTGTTTTTCTCTTTCTGACTTACTTCACTCTGTATGACAGACTCTAGATCCATCCACCTCACTACAAATAACTCAATTTCGTTTCTTTTTATGGCTGAGTAATATTACATCGTATATATGTGCCACATCTTCTTTATCCATTCATCTGTCGATGGATGCTGAGGTTGCTTCCATATCCTGGTTATTGTAAACAGAGCTGCAATGAACATTGTGGTACATGACTCTTTTTGAATTACAGTTTTCTCAGGGTATATGCCCAGTAGTGGGATTGTTGGGTTGTATGGTAGTTCTATCTTTAGTTTTTTAAGGAATCTCCATAATGTTCTCCATAGTGGCTGTATCAATTTACATTCCCACCAACAGTGCAAGAGGGTTCCCTTTTCTCCATACCCTCTCCAGCATTTATTCTTTGTAGATTTTTGGATGATAGCCATTCTGACTGCTGTGAGGTGATACCTCATTGTAGTTTTGATTTGCATTTCTCTAATGATTAGTGATGTTGAGCATCCTTTCATGTGTTTGTTGGCAATCTGTATATCTTCTTTGGAGAAATGTCTGTTTAGCTCCTCTGCCCATTTTTCAGTTGGGTTGTTTCTTTTTTTGGTATTGAGCTGCATGAGACACTTGTAAATTTTGGAGATTAATCCTTTGTCTGTTGCTTCATTTGCAAATATTTTCTCCCATTCTGAGGGTTGTCTTTTCATCTTGCTTATGGTTTCCTATGCTGTGCAAAAGCTTTTAAGTTTCATTAGGTCCAATTTGTTTTTTTGTTTTTATTTCCATTTCTCTAGGAGGTGGGTCAAAAAGGATCTTGCTGTGATTTATGTCATAGAGTGTTCTATGTTTTCCTCTAAGAGTTTTATACTGTTTGACCTTACATATAGATCTTTAATCCATTTTGAGTTTATTTTTGTGTATGGTGTTAGGGAGTGCTGTAACTTCATTCTCTTACATGTAGCTGTCAAGTTGTCCCAGCACCACTTAGTGAACAGGCTGTCTTTTCTCCTTTGAATATTCTTGCCTCCTTTTTCAAAATTAAGATGACCATATGTGTGTGGGTTTATCTCTGGGCTTTCTATCCTGTTCCATTGATCTATATTTCTGATTTTGTGCCAGTACCATACTGTCTTGATTACTGTAGCTTTGTAGTATAGTCTGAAGTTCGGGAGCCTGATTCCTCCAGCTCCGTTTTTCTTTCTCAAGATTGCTTTGGCTATTCGGGGTCTTTTGTGTTTCCATACAAATTGTGACATTTTTGTTCTAGTTCTGTGAAAAATGTCATTGGTAGTTTGATAGGGGTTGAATTGAATCTGCAGATTGCTGTGGGTAGTATAGTCATTTTCACAATGTTGATTCTTCCAGTCCAGAACATGATATATCTCTCCATTTGTTTGTATCATCTTTAATTACTTTCATCAGTGTCTTACAGTTTTCTGCATACAAGTCTTCTGTCTCCTTAGGTAGCTTTATTCCTAGGTATTTTATTCTTTTTGTTGCAATGGAAAAAGGAGTGTTTCCTTAATTTCTCTTTCAGGTTTTTCATCATTCGTGTATAGGAATGCAAGAGATTTCTCTGCATTAATTTGTACCTTGGTACATTACCAAATTCATTGATTAGTAGTTTTCTGGTAACACCTTTAGGATTCTCTATGTAAAGTATCGTGTCATCTGCAAACAGTGACAGTTTTACTTCTTCTTTTCCAATTTGGATTCCTTTTACTTCTTTTTCTTCTCTGATTACTGTGACTAAAACTTGCAAAACTATGTTGAATAGTAGTGGTGAGAGTGGACAACCTTGTCTTGTTCCTGATCTTAGAGGAAATGGTTTCAGTTTTTCACCATTGAGAACAATGTCGGCTGTGGGTTTCTCATATATGGCCTTTATTATGTTGAGGTAAGTTCCCTCTATGCCTACTTTCTGGAGGGTTTTTACCATAAATGGGTGTTGAATTTTGTTGACAGCTTTTTCTGCGTCTATTGAGACGATCCTATGGTTTTTCTCCTTCAATTTGTTAATATGGTGTATCACATTGACTGATTTGCATATATTGAAGAATCCTTGCATTCCTGGGATAAACCCCACTTGATCATGGTGTATGATCCTTTTAATGTGCTGTTGGATTCTGTTTGCTAATATTTTGTTGAGGATTTCTGCATCTATGTTCATCAGTGATATTGGCCTGTAGTTTTCTTTTTTTGTGACACCTTTGTCTGGTTTTGGTATCAGGGTGATGTTGGCCTTGGAGAATGAGTTTGGGAGTTTTCCTCCCTCTGCTATATTTTGGAAGAGTTTGAGAAGGACAGGTGTTAGCTCTTCTCTATATGTTGTAAAGAATTCGCCTGTGAAGCCATCTGGTCCTGTGCTTCTGTTTTTTGGAAGATTTTTAATCATAGTTTCCATTTCAGTGCTTGTGATTGGTCAGTTTATATTTTCTATTTCTTTCAGTCTCAGAAGGTTGTGCTTTTCTAAGAATCTGTCCATTTCTTCCAGGTTGTCCATTTTACTGGCATATAGTTTCTTGTGGTAATCTCTCATGATCCTTTGTATTTCTGCAGTGTCAGTTGTTGCTTCTCCTTTTTCATTTCTAAGTCTATTGATTTGAGTTTTCTCCTTTTTCTTGATGAGTCTGGCTAATGGTTTATCAATTTTTTTTTATCTTCTCCAAGAAAGAGCTTTTAGTTTTATTGATCTTTGCTATCATTTCCTTCATTTGTTTTTCATTTATTTCTGATCTGGTCTTTATGATTTCTTTCCTTCTGCTAACTTCGGGAGCTTTTTGTTGTTCTTTAATTGCTCTAGGTATAAGGTTAGGTTATTTGAGATGTTTCTTATTTCTTAAGGTAGGATTGTATTGCTGTAAAGTTCCCTCTTAGAACTGCTTTTGCTGCAACCCATAGGTTTTGGTTCATGTTTTCATAGTCAATTGTTTCCAGGGATTTTTTGATTTACTCTTTGATTTCTTTGGTGGTATCTTGGTTATTAAGTAGTGTATTGTTTAGCCTCCATGTATTTGTATTTTTTACAGACTTTTTCCTGTAATTGATATCTATTCTCATAGTGTTGGGGTCGGAAAACATACTTGATATGATTTCAATTTTCTTAAATTTACCAAGGCTTGATTTGTGACCCAAGATATGATCTCTCCTGGAGAATGTTCCATGCGCACTTGAGAAGAAAGTGTATTCTGTTGTTTCTGGATGGAATATCCTATAAATATCAATTAAGTCCATCTTGTTTAATGTAGCATTTAAAGCTTGTGTTTCCTTATTTATTTTCATTTTGGTTAATCTGTCCATTGGTGAAAGTGGGGTGTTAAAGTCCCCTACTACGGTTGTTTTAACTGTCGATTTTCCCTTTTATGACTGTTAGCATTTCCCTTATGTTTGAGGTGCTCCTTAAATATTTATAATCGTTATATCTTCTTCTTGCATTGATCCCTTGATCATTACCTAGTGTTCTTCTTTGCCTCTTGTAATAATCTTTATTTTAAAGTCTATTTTGTCTGATATGAGAATTGCTACTCCAGCTTTCTTCTGATTTCCATTTGCATGGAATATCTTTTTCCATCCCCTCACTTTCAGTCTCTATGGTCCCTAAGTCTGAAGTGGGTCTCTTGTAGACAGAATATATATGGGTCTTGTTTTTGCATCCATTTAATCAGTCTATGTCTTTTGGTTGGAGCATTTAATCCATCTACATTTAAGGTAACTATCGATAAGTATGTTCCTATTACCATTTTCTTAATTGTTTGGGGTTTGTTATTGTAGGTCTTTTCCTTCACTTGTGTTTCCTGCCTAGAGAAGTTCCTTTAGCATTAGTTGTAAGGCTCATTTGGTGGTGCTGAATTGTCTTAGCTTTTGCTTGTCTGTAAAGGTTTTAATTTCTCCATCAATTCTGAATGAGATCCTTGCTGTGTAGTCATCTTGGCTGTAGGTTTTTCGCTTTCATCACTTTCAGTATGCCCTGCAACTCCGTTCTGGCTTGCAGAGTTTCTGCTGAAAGATCAGCTGTTAACCTTATGGGGATTCCCTGTATGTTAGTTATTGTTTTTCCCTTGTTGCTTTTAATATTTTTACTTTGTATTTAATTTTTGATTGTTTAATATGTGTCTTGGATTTATCCTGTATGGCACCCTTTGTGCTTCCTGGACTTGATCGACTATTTCCTTTCCCTTATTAGGTAAGTTTTCACCTATAATCTCTTCAAATATTTTTTCAGCCCCTTTTCTCTTCTTCTTCTGGGACTCCTATAATTCAAATGTTGGTCTGCTTAATATTGTGCCAGAGGTCTCTGAGACTGTTCTCAATTCTTTTCTTTTTTCTTTATTCTGCTCTGCAGTAGTTATTTCCACTATTTTATCTTGCAGGTCACTTATCTGTTCTTCTGTCTCAGTTATTCTATTGATTCCTTCTGGAGAATTTTTAATTTCATTTATTGTGTTGTTCCTCATTGTTTGTTTGCTCTTTAGTTCTTCTAGGTCCTTGTTAAACGTTTCTTGTATCTTCTCCATTCTATTTCCAAGATTTTGGATCTTAATTATCATTACTCTGAATTCTTTTTCAGGCAGACTATTTCCTCTTCATTTGTTTGGTCTGCTGGATTTTTACCTTGCTCCTTCATCTGCTGTGTTTCTGTGTCTTCTCATTTTGCTTCACTTACTGTGTTTGGGGTCTCCTTTTCTCAGGCTGCAGGTTCATATTTCCCATTGTTTTTGGCGTCTGTCCCCAGTGGCTAAGGTTGGTTCATTGGGTTGTGTACGCTTCCTGGTGGAGGGGACTGGTGCCTGTGCTCTGGTGGACGAGGCTGTATCTTGTCTTTCTGGTGGGCAGGTCTGAGTCCAGTAGTGTGTTTTTGGGTGTCTGTGACCTTGTTTTAGGCAGCCTCTCTGCTAATGGGTGGGTTTGTGTTCTTGTCTTACTAGTTGTTTGGCATAGGGTGTCCACAACTGGAGCTTGCTGGTGGTTGAGTGGAGCTGGGTCTTAGCGTTAAGGTGGAGATCTCTGTGAGAGCTTCCACCATTTGACATCACATGGAGCCGGGAGGTCTCTAGTAGACCAATGTCCTGAGCTCGGCTCTCCCACCTCAGAGGCACAGGCCTGACACCCGGCTGAAGCAGCAAGTCCCTGTCAGCCACATGGCTCAGAAAAAAAGGGAGAAAAATAGAAAGAAAGAAAACTACAAAATAAAATAAAATAATTAAAATAAAAAAATATTAAAAATTAATAAAAATATAGAAAAAAAAGAAAGAAAGAAGGAAGACAGCAGCCAAACCAAACAACAACAAATCCACCAATGAAAGCAAGCACTGAAAACTATACTAAAAAAAAAACCCAAAAAACGAACAGACAGAACCCTAGGAGAAATGGTAAAAGCAAAGTTATATAGACAAAATCCCACAAAGAAGCATATACATACACACTCAGAAAAAGAGAAGAAGGAAAAAAAAAATATATATATATATATATATAAAGGAAGAGAGCAACCAAATCAATAAACTAACCTACCAATGATAATAAACTCTAAATACTAAGATAAACATAAAACCAGAAACACATTAGATGCAGAAAGCAAACCGCAAGTCTACAGTTGCTCCCAAGCTGGGAGAAATTTCCTTCTCTTCTTTGTTCGCCCACCTCCTGGGGTTCAGCTCTGGATTTGGCCCCGCCTCTGCACGTAGGTCACCTGAAGGCATCTGTTCTTCGCTCAGACAAGATGGGGTTAAAGGAGCAGCTGCTTTGGGGGCTCTGGCTCACTCAGGCCGGGGGGAAGAAGGGGTACGGAATGCAGGGCAAGCCTGCAGCAGCAGAGGCAAACATGACATTGCAACAGCCTGGGGTGCGCTGTGTGTTCTGCCAGGGAAGTTGTTCCTGGATCATGGGAACCTGGCAGTGGTGGGCTGCACAGCTCCTGGAAGCGGAGTTGTGGATAGTAACCAGTGCTTGCACACAGGCTTTTTGGTGGCTGCAGCAGCAGCCTTAGCATTTCATGCCCATCTCTGTCATCCACATTGATAGCCACAGCTCGAACCCATCTCTGGAGCTCATTTAGGCGGTGCTTTGAATCCCCTCCCCTCCCACACCCTGAAACAGTGGTCTCTTGGGCAGATCCAGACTTTTTCCCGGACTCCCTCCTGGCTACCTGTGGTGCACTAGCCCCCTTAAGGCTGTGTTCATGCAGCCAACCCAACTCCTTCCCTTGGGATCTGACCTCTGAAGCCCGAGCCTCAGCTCCCAGCCCCCACCCGCCCTGGTGGGTGAGCACACAAGCCTCTCAGGCTGGTGAGTGCTGGTCAGCAGCAGTCCTCTGTGCGGGAATCTCTCCACTTTGCCCTCTGCACCCCTATTGCTGTGCTCTCCTCCGTGGCTCCGAAGCTTCCCCCCTGCCACCCCCCATCTCCGCCAGTGAAGGGGCTTCCTAGCGTGTGGAAACTTTTCCTTCTTCGCAGTTCCCTCCCAGAGGTGCAGGTCCCATCCCTATTCTCTTGTCTCTGTTTTCTCTTTTTTCTTTTGCCCTACCCAGGTACGTGGGGAGCTTCTTGCCTTTTAGGAAGTGTGAGGTCTTCTGCCAGCATTCCATAGATGTTCTGTATGAGTTTTTCCAAATGTAGATGTATTTCTGATGTATTTGTGGGGAGGAAGGTGATCTCCATGTCTTACTCCTCTGCCATCTTGAAGGTCTCTCTTTTATTTTTAAAATTCTCAGTCTTGATGATTGTAATTCAGTATTTGAGTTTTTTGTTACATCAATAAAACAATTCTCCTAAGTGGTTGCAAGAAGAGGGTTAATCACCTCACTGTACTCTCTTAAACTCCATAATGCTCAGGTATATTTCTTCACCTAAACAATCAAATATGTCTTCACATAAAAGTGAAGAATTAAAGTCAAGAATGAGAAATTTTACTTACCATTCAATCAGCTTAATATAAGTTATTGGAAAGAATGAATTGACTTTTGATTGGTGACACAAGCAAAGTGAAAATAAAACCTAATGTATAAATTATTTACTATTGCCTTTTAATCTAAATGGTTTCAAAATCTTTTAAAACCCTGATTACTCCTCTTGGTGATGTAGTGATACATTTTTTTTTTCTAAGACTAGAAAAAACTATCATACTATACAAATAGAAAAAAAAGACATTTAGTTGATTTCATATGTCTTAAAATTTTTCTCGTAAGAGTTTCAAATCCTCAGACCTACCAGCCCAGTAGTGTGGGCAGCACTTATATTGAACTTCAATACTGTAACATTAACATGAATTTCCCTCCAGTGTACAATGATCTATTAGTTAATATCTAATGGTTTATAAAAATCATCATGCTTACGTTTTTGCTTCACGTTACCTTAATTTTTGTACTTCTCAAAAAAGCAGCAAAAATTTTTTTAAATGTCAGGTATTATAATTTAATGAAGAAATCAGTGTTTAAAAACATTACTTCTTTAATGTTTCTATATATATCCTGCATAATTCCATCTTTGGGTATTTTATTCTAAAAGGAAATTGAAACATAGCTCAAAATTTATTCTCTTTAGCATCCCTGGGTGCAAGGTAAAATGAGACTGTTAACACCTTAAGGAATTAGGCACAACTGATCCTGTGTATCAATTTCTCAAAATTGAAAACTATTTCAGCCACTACTTTTTTGGCCTTATTTCCATTCTGTTTAGCTGACAGGACTGGCAGATCTCAACAGCCGCAACACCATATGTTACAATCAAAGCCAGATGACATTCTGGCACTGCAGTGCCTGTATGAATCGATGTGCTAATTTTCTCTTTTGTGATGATTTGTGATAAATCATCTAGAATTTCAGGTATTTAAAATTCAGAAGGACATAATATGGCAAATTTATCCATTCTCCATCTTTTTCTTTCCCTATGGACTCAAGTAGTCTGCCACTTTTAATAACTACCACCTCCAACTTTTATGCCTATGTTCCATTTCCCCTCAATCCAACTGAGGGGAAGAACTCAATACCTGAAAAACATCTTTGATACCTCATCCATTCATTTTATTCTTTCAACAAATTTATTGAGAACCTACTATGTGCCAGGCACTGTATGAGGCACAAGGAATACAAAGTTGAACAGTGGCAACAAAAACACACACAATTCCTGTCCTCATGGAGTTTACAATGTAGAGGGTCTACATTAATCAAAAACATATAAAATTACAAAGGTGTTCAGTGCTAAGTAGTGGTATGTGTTCACGTGATAATGTATAACAGTGGGTCTTATTCTGGTGAAAGAAATTAGGGAATGCTTCCCTGAGGAAGTGATGAATGAGCTGAGATCCAAAAGACAAACAGGAATTAACTAAGCGACGAAAGTACTTCAAGCCAAAGGAATAGAATGAACAAAGGTTCCTATGGTGGAAGAGGCACTTTGATTCTCACTTATTCCAGATAGTTAAAGTGCAATGAGGGTAGAAGACAAAGAAAGTAAAACATGGTGCAAAATGAAACTAAGAAGTAATAATAATAACTAACCTCTATTAAATGCTTTTCAAGGTGATGTGCCAGTCATTGTTTTAATGTTTTGAGACATTAACTTTTTCAATGTTCATAATTATAATATAAATAGTGGCCCTAATACATAATCTCATAGGCAACATATTTTTGTTTTAATCATAAGAGCAATGAAATGCCATTAATGTGTTTTAAGCTAGAGGTGAAACTGGGGTAGGTGGGTTGCCTTGGTTAAAACTGCACTTCAAAAAAGAGAATTCTCCCTGCCTATAAAAATGAATCAGGAAGGCCAGAGTAGCTTAGGAAGACCAGTTACGAGTCGACTGCAGTAATGCAGGTAAAAAGTGCTGATGGTAGCTTAGATTAGGAAGGTGGTAAGTGAAGAGAAGTACACAAATTTACGAGGTAAAATGAGAGGATGCAGTAGTGAACTAATTTGGGGGTGGGGGGTTGCAGTTAGGGAGAGGAAGGTGTCTAAGAGGAGTTCTAGGTTACCAGCTTGGAAACCAGGGTGATGGTGGTACCTTAGATTGGATACGTTAATAAAAACATAAAGAGGAAGTTTTAACCCCTGTACTGACAAGTACTGAATAACAATAACTACAATAAAAATCCAAAAGGAGTTTCTGGTTAATTTTTTCACATATATTTGCCTGCAATCCTATATAGCCATTCTTACATGGCTTAAATAAAAATAATGTTTCATTACAACTAGTGTCACATGGTGATCTTTTGAATTCTAGGATAAAATGAGAAAAGAAAAAAAATACAAGATGCCAAGAAAATGTTTTTCACATATGTAAAATTAAAAAGGAAAACACAAGTATCATTTTCTTCCCCTGATTAACATCTCTGCTAGGGATTTAGCAAAGACATGGCAACTTTATATCTAATTTGTGGTCATTTAAAAACTCTGGTAGGTTGATTCCTGTATTTCTCACACAGCTAAAAAGGTTGGGGTTAACTTAAAAAAAATTCTCCCCGTATCTTTTAAATAGTTTGAGTAATACACACATCATACACACACACACACTTTAAAAGTATTATTATTTATGTTTAAAAGAAAAACAGATAAAAGACCAACAAGTGATTCCTTTCCCCACATCAGGAAAAAATCTGTGAAATAAGGAATAAGATAAAATAAAAGCATATAATTGGGATGTAAGTAAAAAGAGCAGGTTATTGTGATTTCCGTCAAGTCACTTGTTCTTTCTGAGCCTTAAGGTTTCTATTTCACTTTTAAAATGTTAATAATACCTACCTCCCAGGTTTGCTGTGGGAATTACATAATGGTTTTGGAAGTGTTTTATTAATTTTAAATCTCTATAAAAATAGTAATCACTATAAATTTTAAAAAATCTAACAAAGCATACAGAATGTTCAGATCCACATTAATTACCATCTCTACTGTTTACATGATTTTCTTGAGAAAGCCAAATAAATTGAAAATAAGAAAAACATTCAGCATCTATAACACTAAATAATTATAATATATCATAAATTTAAAATTCATATAGAGCAAATAGCTCAAGTCTGAGAAACACTGCAAGCTCTGAAGAAGTTAATGTCCCATCAATCCAGGTTTTCTATAATAGAGACTGCTTTTGTTGACTATATACCTACAGATCAAAAGTACTCTACTAAGGATATAAGCTATACATTTAAAATATTTAATTAGACCTTTGCTTTTAATCTAAAACTATATAATAGTCTTAGATTAAAATGGTTTATCAGGATTTTTAAAACACTCTGAGGTAAAATAATAACAATTTAACTTGTTCTTTGCTGTATCCTTAGCTCCCAAAACAGGGCCTGTATTTTAAATAATGTTAGTTAAAATGGACATTATAGGAAAAAAAAAAAAAGCCAGTACCATTTTCAATAAAATCTAAAATCACTCCAACACTTAATGTAAAATGAAAGATGTATTTCCTTCCAAGTACTTAGATAGAGGGATGGCTATATAAGTCATACCAAACAAGCAAAGCACCATAAAGTGTCCGAACGTGGTTGAAAAATTTCAAGTATCTTAAAGAAAGAGCAGTCCAGCTAGTTCATGTTCTATCTTGGATATATTTATGTTTAAGAATGTGAATTTTAAAATAGACCCCACTTAGTTTAATTCTATCAGAAATATATTTCAAATTGTTAAAAGCCTCTGTTTCTTAAATACTCATAAACTTTTATTTCATAATGCATGATTGAGATTCTCTCTCATGTTGCTTTCAAACTTAACAATCCCTAGAAAATAGAATTCAAAATTTACCAGTTTTTCTTATTATAGAAGATAATATATAAGTCATACAGAACTTTAATCAAAACTAGCATTATAAATTTGACATGTGCAAACATCCACCTGTTGTGATACTACAGGAATGGTATGAAATTGTTTTATGTATGTGAAAAGAAAATTCTCTGAAAACATTCCCTTCCTTAAATAAAGGAAAGATGAAGGTAAAGAACTAATATAAATAGTATTAGTTAAAATTCTTACAGTTACAAATGCTAAATTTAGTAGGATAGTTAAATTACTCTTTTACTTCTAACAATAAATGTTTAAAGGAATGTACAAATAATGCTTTTTAAATCAGTTGGCCATATACTCTAATGTCTTGCTTTTTTACAGTTTTACAGTTTACTTTTTTACAGTTTACAGCTTTTTATTTTAACATTTGTGCCATCTTCTTTGTTGAAAATTATAGCTTCAACTTACACAGTTTACCCATCACTTAAAATGATTCTTTTTCACATTTTCAAGTTACTTCATAAGTGCAGTAGGGTGATGATTTTCTAGAATTTTCAAACCGAGCCATTAGATATTTATTAATTTGATTGGACTTTTTTTTACAGTAATTAAATATAGATTTAAGTACATAATTATAATAACATTTAAAATGTAAGCCTCCTTTTATTTTACATTAGCCCTAAAAGCATCTGAATCTTTGTAAATAATAGTAAATTATTAACAAATAGTGATAAATAGTGGGAACACATAGATTTTAACTTTTCTTTTTAAAAAATGCCTATAATGTAATATCAAAATTAGGAAATGACATCTTCTATTCATTAGGCAGGTAATTATTTTACAGTATGCATTGACTTCCTTATATCACACCAGTTTAAAAGAGGGTTTAAACCCCAAAACACAAAACAACCAAAAGATTGTAATGCCCGTACCTAGTATTTTCTAAACTGGCTTTGGAATAGTCACCACTTCATCACATTCTATTTCATTTTATTGTCTTTTCATGAAAAGGAAAGTCTTCCACTAACTGGAAACATCACATTATAAATATAACCACCATACTCCAGAGCTATAATTTGAGTTTCTGACTGCCACTCCTGCTATTCAACTGTCATCTTCTTTATATGATGGAGAAGAGCATCTTTTTCCAAGTGAGCTTCTGCAAGAGCTGTTTTAGCTTTAGCCAATTCCTGTTTAAGAGATTCATTCTCTTCCATGAGCTGAAATGATAAATTTGGAAAATAAGAAAACTTAACCATTTTCAGAAAACACAAACTATTTATACAGTATCAAAGGTGTGACACATGAGTCAGTAAAATTACCCAGTGCTGGTGAGGATGCACTTAAGCCGAAAACTGCTTTGAGAAGTTATTTGGAAACACATACCAAGCACTTAAAAATGTCCGTAAGTTTTGACCCAGCAATTCAAAACACTAATTAACTTCTAATTTCCAAATCTA
The DNA here is from genome assembly GCF_011762595.2 of Tursiops truncatus. Classification (NCBI taxonomy): domain Eukaryota; kingdom Metazoa; phylum Chordata; class Mammalia; order Artiodactyla; family Delphinidae; genus Tursiops; species Tursiops truncatus. The sequence goes on along the minus strand of NC_047044.1, from coordinate 21,296,128 downwards.
ATAGTGATTTTGTTTAATTTCAATTTCTCTTAAGATGCTGCTGCCTCACCACTCCTTGCTAAGCCTCTCTCCTCTTTTGCCTTTTATGCTACAGTTCTTTCTTGTTTACCCCTCTCTACCTATGGACTTTTCATCTCTTCCTCAGCTGTTTAATAACCCTTAAATTTTTCATATTCTATTAAATTCCATAATTGGTCACCTTCTCTTATCACTGGAGCCACTCTCTTAGATGATCTCATCTACTCCTGTGGCTCCAATAACTGTAGATAGCCTGATGCAGCACAAGCCTCTCTCTGGAGCACCAGACCCACATTCTGAATATCTCATTAGACATTTTCATCTAGATGTCAATAGGTCTCCCCTCATTAAGACTCGGTTCAAGCATTTTATCCTCTTAGAACCATTCCCTAACCCCTAACCAGGAAGATGTGATAAAACTTTCTCCACAGGAAAACACATTTACACAGATATATTAAAATAAATTCGTTCAATTTCAAAGAGTCCTCAGACCTTTTAGTACCAGCTTAAGAATGCCTGCCTTACAGACCAAGTTGGGTATTTCACTATACTTCCCAAACTCTAGTACATATAACACATGAAACACTATGTTCTGACTACCGTTTACATGCTTCTGTCTTTCCCACTAAACTTTGAGTTCCTTAATAGACAGGGAGTGGTATACTGTTACAATTCTATATCCTTAGCTTAGAGTTGACATCCAACAAATCCTGTTAAACAGATGAATGAACTCATTCTGTGGTTCTATCATAGAGAATTAAAATTCTGCTGGACAGAATTTGATAACAGCAAAAAATAAAAAGCAACTCAAATATTAACAAATGTTAAGAGGAACCTTTAGAAATGACAATACGTCCACACCCATATTAATCTGCCACTAACAATAAATATGAAGCATCGACTATACTTGAATTAAAAAAACAAATAAAATACATATATGAAGCATATGTAGTAATATGGAAGATATCTGTTAAACAATGTTATGTAAAATAATACAGTTATATACACTAGAATAGTAATTGTTTAGAAAAATTACTAAAGAGCCTGGGAGGAAAAATTTAAAAATACTGACAGCACTGTAGGAGGTTACAATATGTTAGAGTTGTTTTAAAATATTTTTCCAAAGTTCTGAAACGTAACAATACTTTTGCAACTTAAAAATAAGACATCAAAATGAATATATCTTCCAAGAAGCCTTCGTGGATTCCAGAAACTGGCACTGTCTCACACTTACTCCTTTATCTTCCATCAGACTACAAACTCTGTGAAGGCTGGGGATGTCCATACCTTGCTCAACACTGTATCAACAGCATCTAACACAGTGCCTGGCATATAACAAGCACTCAAAAAATGTTAAATAAGTAAATAATGTCTTAACTATTTAATATTTAATTGCTGAAACTGAATGAGAATGAACTAGTTTTTCCATTACCTGTTCCCTAGTAAAGTCAAAGGAGCACTCAGGAAAGTTGACTGACTGAGAAGGCCAAGGAACCTCTGGGCTCGTCTGAGTGGCTTGAGTGACACTGTGTTGTTTTTTCAGATCACACTTTCCACTGGTAAGCAGCACTGAATCACTTTCGACATCTTCTTTCAAATCATTTCTAGTGTTAAGCATCTGAGAATCTAATACAACAAATAAATACTCAGATAACATTTCTAAATACTTGATAAATCTTAAGTTCTCTTGTGAAAAACTAATTTAAAAATGAGTATCTCTATTAGTAGGAAGACATTATGAAACAGAAAAACAATAAAGTCAATAAAACAAAAAAGCTCATTCATTGAAAAGATGAACAAAATCAAAACCAAAAGCTCATCTGTTGAAAAGATGAATAAAATTGATAAAACCTTAGTTAGATGGACCAAAAAATTAAAAAGGAAACAAATTACTAGAATCAGAAATGGAAGAGGGGACGTTACTATCAACCTAACAGAAATAAAAATAATTGTAAAGGAATACTGTGAAGAACTGTATACTAATAAATTAGACAGCTTAGACGAAACAGAAAAATTCCTACAAAGACACAAGCTACCAAAATAGACACAAATACAACAGGTAAAGAGATTAAATCAGTAATCAAAAACAAGTGATGGTGCTTCAGGTATAGCCAGATACTGAAATTCATACGATGTCCTCAGGAGTGTCAATTTAGGAACCTGACTCTCTCTACTTCTCAGGTCCACTTTTCTTCTCTTCTGGATTAGTTCAGTCATATCATGGCAAAGGTAGACTCTGGTGACCCCAAACAAGTAAGTTTTACAGCCTGTGACCCCTTCTCTCTCAGTGTCCTTTTCAATTCACAAAAAAAGACTCAGAGTGCTTGGGTCACAGTCCATTCATGTATCACTCAGTGTCCCAAGGGCTGAAATCTTTTGACTGGCCCTGCTGGGTCCCATCTCCATTTTTGTGATAGGGTTATATGATTGCTAAGTCCACCAAAATCACATGCAACAGTCATGATAGAAAGGCAGTTCACCATATCAAATTACACTGAGCAGACAAAAGAGTAATACTGCTCAAAATAATTTTTCCCCTTAAAAAGATTTCCAGGGCTTCCCTGGTGGCGCAGTGGTTGAGAGTCCGCCTGCCGATGCAGGGGACACGGTTCGTGCCCCGGTCCAGGAGGATCCCACATGCCGCAGAGCGGCTGGGCCCGTGAGCCGTGGCCACTGAGCCTGCACGTCCGGAGCCTGTGCTCCGCAACGGGAGAGGCCACAACAGTGAGAGGCCCGCGTACCGCAAAAAAAAAAAAAAAAAGATTTCCAGAAGGGGTTAGCTAAGTCAAAGAACAAAAATATTTTTTAAAGCTTTTGTTCATATTGCCAAATTACCCTCCATAATGGTTCCATCAATTTTACCCCTATTCTGTATATATAAAAATGGAATAGTTCCATCAACATGGATAAATGAAATCAAGTTGAGTTTTGGTTTCTTCTTGGGTTCATTATATTACAGTGGTCTCAAATCAGAAACTACTTTTTATAATATTGTCCTGTACTGATTATGTTTTAGTACTACTAAAAAATGTAGGAAAAAAACTACAAAAACTGTTGTACTGGTTCAGACTAGCATACAATTCAGCTTGGCAGTGACTGTAAGAGAAATTCTAAAGTACTATGCCATGGAAAAGCCAACTTCTCCACTCTTTCAACCTCAAAAAATTAATAACACCGCTAAAATTCTACTTGATTACAAATTTATAACATACTTTTGTTTTTCAAACTTGTAGAGGAGCAAAACTCTTCTTTTAAATGAAATCTGACATAGAATGCTAATATGAACTAAAAAAAAAAAAAAAAGCTGAGTTACATAGGCTGTAGTGAGAAAAATAGAGGGCCCAAGACCCATTTTATTTAGCCTATATCTCACTACTCATGGGATCCTAAGAATAAAGAAAAAACCACTGACCAAACAATTCTGAAACCCATTTTATTTCGATCACTAGCAGGTGGAATGAGGAGAGAAAAGGGAAGGAGAGGGAAAGAAGAGAAGAGGAAGAAATATGGGAAGAGAAAAAGAAGGAATGAAATAGAGGAGGAGGGAGGAGAGAGAGCTAGAGAGTGGAGGAGACAGAGGAGTGAGGATGGGAAAAGAGGAAGAGGGATGTAGCTGTAACTGGAGATAAAGACGGAGAGTTAACTGTGAGTCTGCTTTGCATATACACTCATTTGTAGTACCTAAATTTTAGATTCCACATATAAGTGAAATCATTAGTATTTCTTTTTCTCTGTCTGACTTATTTCGCTAAGCTTAATATTCTCTAGGTACACTCATGTTGCTGTAAATGGCAGAATTCATTCTTTTTTATGGTTGAGTAATATTCCACAGTGTGTGTGTTTATATATATATATATATATATATATATATATATCATATCTTCTTTATCCATTTGGGTTGCTTCCATATCTTGGCTACTGTAAAGAGTGCTGCTCTGAACAGAAACAGACTCACAGATACAGAAAACAAACCAGTGGTTACCAAAAGGGAGAAGAAAGCAGGGAGGGGCAAATGAGGAATATGAGACCAAGAGATACAAACTACTAGGTATAAAATAGATTAAAATAGATAAACAACAAGGATATATTGTATAGCACAGAGAAGTATAGGCATTATCTTGTAATAACTTTTAATGGAGTATAATCTATAAAAATATTGAATCACTGTACTGTACACCTGAAACTAATATAATATTGTGAATCAACAATACTTCAATTAGGAAAAAAAAAGAGGGAAAGATAAGTAGGGAGAAGCAGGTAGGAAGGGAAAAGGAAGAGATAAGAAGGGGAGGAATGAGGAGGAAGAGGCAGGAAGAAGCAAGTGTAAAGATGGGAGGGACTGGAAAGGGATAGGAAAGGAGAGAACCTGTAACTGACAAGGGTAATTGGAGTCTATTACTATAGAAAGACATATTTCCTTTTATTTACTTTAAAAGAGCTTCTTTCTAGCTCTTTCTAGAGCTTTCAAGCTTCTTTCTTGTTTTTTTTTTTTTTGCGGTACGCGGGCCTCTCACTGTTGTGGCCTCTCCCGTTGCGGAGCACAGGCTCTGGACGCGCAGGCTCAGCGGCCATGGCTCACGGGCCTAGCCGCTTCGCGGCATGTGGGATCCTCCCGGACCGGGGCACGAATCCGTGTCCCCTGCATCGGCAGGCGGACTCTCAACCACTGCGCCACCAGGGAAGCCCTTCTTTCTAGTTTTTAAGACAAATTTTGATGAACAAATCCATGCCCCTCATGGATGAAATGTGCACCTTACGACAATGTACACTTTTCCCCTCGCATAGGCTCTGCTAGTTACTTTCTAGATCTTGTACCTTGGACAAGCCATTCAACTTATCTAAACTTTAATTTCTTCATTTGCAAAAAGGAGATGATAAGAATACTTGCCTTAATTATCTCAAAGGGTTATGGTAAGAATTAAGTGAGTCAATATTTAATGTAAAAGAACTTAACAAACTGGAAAGCATTATTCAAATATTAACTGCTGTTAGTACCACAGCAGGTGTTCAATAAATACTTGACTCTAAATCGAGGTTTTAACAGTTCTCTGTTTATTCAGACAGAAGATGTCTATTCATTTGTCTTCTCTGAGTGTCATACAGGCACTCTTCCGAGTTTAGGTTTTACACTACTCCTTAGGTTTAGTAATTTAAAAATTCTTCCCTCATTCCCAGTGAGGAAGTATTATGGCAATGATTCTAAGGCTGTATATGGCAAAGAGTTGTTCATCACGGACCGTTAAATATACAATGCCCCATCCTACCCCCAACATTCCAATATAATCTATTGGGAGGTACTCCCTCACAACACTTTTGCTGGGAGTCAATGCCACAATGGGCACTCTCTCAGATGGGAGTATGCCAGGTCCTAGGTGTGTTGGGTGCAAGACATGTTGAGAGACAGGACACTACTATTAAAATTAATTAACAGCACATGGCATAGGATATACACACATACTATATATATATATACACACATATATACACACACACACACACACACACACCCCCAAACACATACACAACAAACATTTTCTATCTTTTTCTCTTATAATAGTGTTATTAAGTTACTCAATTAGTCATATTTCACTGGAGCAACAAGAAATTGTAGTATACCTTTGTAATTTTCTGAAAAATTATTTTAACTTTCTCTTTACTGAAAAACTAGTCTTTCCCAAGAAGTGTGGAGTACTATGATAAGTGGCAATAAATAAATAAAAACAAAAAAACACCTATTCCTTCATGATGAACTTTATTTAATCACATCCAGAGCAGCTGCAAGTATACCTCATAGTACACTAAAAGAACAGGAAGGAGTAAAGAAAAATATTAGGTAAGCTGCTATTATCACAGCAACAAACACCTAAAACTAATTTTTGAAACACCTACTAGTCAGATTATTCTGAATTCTCCTGTTGGCTAAATAAATTTGTTTTAAGGGAGAAAAAATCAGCATACCTCAAAATTTCTTTCCTTATTTTTCTTTTTTGGCTGTGCCACGTGGCTTGCAGGATCTCAGTTCCCCAACCAGGGATTGAACCTGGGCCACGCAGTGAAAGCACCGAATCCTAATCAATAGACCACCAGGGAATGCCCATACTTGAAAATTTCTTAAAGAGCTACTTGAGAAAGTAGGGCCATTCAAATTATTTACCCAAAGTGCTTCAAAATTCTAAGAAGCAAATAAAACTGTTAAATACTTGTTTATCATGGCTAATATATTAATTTGAGTAGTATTTATGATACATTATCATACAAGCTTTATGTGCGATACATTAGACTATGTGTTACATTACGTACATCATACACCAAAGACCCTCATGCAATTCATTTCCACATGATAAGAAAAATAACATAATGTAATCTGCTTCATGATATTGCGCTTAGGAATACACTGAAATAAAACATGAGACACTCTGTATAAAACAAAGCATACTTGCTTATGCTTAAAACATGTTGTTCTTTCCAGAGACAATGGAAAACTACTTTAAAATAAATTGTCTTAAATTTTGTACAATTGCTAATATCCTGAATAACACAACAAACTTTTCCATCGTCTCAATGAGCTTTTGAAAGGTACATCAACAATTTACAGGACTTCCCTGGTGGCACAGTGGTTAAGAATCTGCCTGCCAATGCAGGGGACACGGGTTCAAGCTCTGGTCCAGGAAAATCCCACATGCCGCAGAGCAACTAGGCCCGTGCGCCACAACTACTGAGCCTGTGCTCTAGAGCCTGCGAGCCACAACTACTGAGCCTGCGTGTCACAGCTACTGAAGGCTGTACACCTAGAGCCCACGGTCTGCAACAAGAGAAGCCACTGCAATGAGATGCCTGTGCACAGCAACAAAGAGTAGCCCCCACTGGCCACAACTAGAGAAAGCCTGTGCGCAGCAACGAAGACCCAACACAGCCAAAAATAAATAAATATTTTTTTTTAAAAAGTAATGCTTAAAAAAAAATTTTATATACATGAGTACTGCTGCTAAATTTAAATAATACCCTGAGTTTTGATGCCCACTTAAAGAAAATCTAGGATATGCTTTTCTCTAACATTTCATCACTACCTAAATGGCTTTGCTGAAAAGATCCAAGTGTCACTGTAAAAACATGAAATAAGAAAAATTATATTCCTAAAATGTAAAACATTTGATAAGGAGCAAGAGTTTTCAAAAATGTAAGAAATGAAGTGTATAAATATGTGACATATTCTGAAAAGATAAATATGTGATTTTTTTTTTTGGCCACACCACGGGGCATGTGGGATCTTAGTTCCCCGACCAGGGATCGAACCTGCGCCCCCTACAATGGAAGCGCAGAGTCTTAACCAATGGACCGCCAGGGAAGTGCCTCATATGTGATTTTTTTTTTTTAACCCATACAACTTTAAAGACAAATCCAAATGGAGTTTCCATACTGAAATGATCTTGCAAATATATGCCCTTGCTGTATCAGTTATTCACTTTTGCCTTAGCTACTACATTAAAATACAGTTCACAATTGGTAAAATATGTATTGATATTTCACTAATTGTAAAATATAGATAAGAAATATAGGGGAAAATACAGAGAAAATTTTTTCAAAGCACCTTGATTTTAAATTAGTTTTTACTCATTAAATTGATGTTTATTTAATTCTTTATTTCTCCATTATGTGTATGCAAGTGGATATTTTTCTTTAGATATTATAAACCTCTCATTTAAAACAAATATTTGTTTTTGTTTTCTTTAGCAAATAGTAATTAATCTCACTCAGTTGCCAATAAATCCCCAACAGTTAGAGCAAGGATTGTTTTAAATTTTGTCAAGTATAGATATTTTATTTGGGACTTCTCTGGTGGCGCAGTGGTTAAGAATCCACCTGCCAATGAAGGGGACACAGGTTAGAGCCCTGGTCTGGGAAGATCCCACATACTGCAGAGCAACTAAGCCCGTGCGCCACAACTACTGAGCCTGTGTGTCACAACTACTGAAGCCCGTGTGCTTAGAGCCCGTGCTCTGCAACGAGAAGCTCACGCACTGCAACGAAGAGTAGCCCCCACACCGCAACAAAGACCCAACGCAGCCAAAAATAAAATTAATTAATTAATTTAAAAATATTTTATTTTCTGGTACATTTTTATGTCAATGACAAACTTTATTGCACTGATATCAGAGAAATGGTCTGCATGAACTTTATGTTTTGGAATCTGTTGATATTTTCTTTGAGACTGAATTAATAGAGAAGTTTTATGGGTATTTGAAATTACCCATTTGTTGAATTCAAATATATATATATATATATACATACACATACACACACACACATATTTATATTTATGTATCTATACTTGTACTCTGAGAGGCATGTAAAAGTTTCTCTATGATTGTAGCATCTCAATATGATATGATTCCATTTCTCTTTACTTCAAATAGGTTTGCTTTATATTTTTCAGTTATGTTGTTAGATGGATAAAGGTTTATGACTGAGGTATGTTTTGGGGGATCTTTTATCAATATGAAATCTCTCTCTGAGGCCAATGACTTTAAGAGGCACCTCACAAAAGAAGATATATAGATGGCAAATCAGCATACGAAAAGATGTGTACATCGTATGTCATCAGGGAAATGCAAATTAAAACAACAGCATACCACTACACACCTACTTAGAATGGCCAAAATCCAGAACACTGACAACACCAAATGTTAGTGAGAACATAGACCAACAAGAAATCTCATCCACAGCTGGTAAGAATGTAAAATAGTACAGCCATTTTCTTACAAAACTAAATGTACTCTTAACCATAAGATCCAGCAATCACACTCCTTGGTATTTACCCAAAGGAGCTGAAAACTTATGTCTACACAAACACCTGCATGTGAATGTGTACAGCAGTTTTATTCATAACTGCCAAAATATGGAAGCAACCAAGATGCCCTTCAGTAGGTGAAATAAACTGTGGAACATTCAGACAATGGAATATTATTTGGCTCTAAAAGGAAATGAGCTATTAAGCCTTGAAAAGACATGGAGAAACCTTAAATCATATAACTAAGTGAAAGAAGCCAATCTGAGGGCTTCCCTGGTGGCGCAGTGGTTGAGAGTCCGCCTGCCGATGCAGGGGACACGGGTTCGTGCCCCGGTCCGGGAAGATCCCACATGCCGCGGAGTGGCTGGGCCCGTGAGCCATGGCCACTGAGCCTGCGCATCCGGAGCCTGTGCTCTGCAACAGGAGAGGCCACAACAGTGAGAGGCCCGCATACCTCAAAAAGAAAAAGAAGCCAATCTGAGACAGCTACATACTGTATGATTCAGGTCTGACTCTGGATATCTCTTGAAGGTAGAGCTGATAGATTTTAGGTGACCTACTATTTTTTACTTCAAAGATCAGGCTTTTAATTTTCAAGGATTTCTAACTGGTTATTTTCCATAAAAGCTTGTTCTTGTTTTGAGTTCAAAATCCTATCATCTGTCTGAGGATATTAATTATAATTCTTTAAAAGTCTCAACTTTTCTTCAGCACTCTGAAGCACTGGAACACTCTGTTCTGGTTTTGTGTAAGACAGACCTGCAGTTTTGGGATATAAAGCATCTGGGAGCAAGAGCCATATAACAAACCTAACTTCTCACACCTGAGCTATCTTCACCTGAGCTTTTATCAGTAATGAAGATGACATTTTTTTTTAATTAATTTATTTTTATTTTTGGCTGTGTTGGGTCTTCGTTTCTGTGCGAGGGCTTTCTCTAGTGTGGCAAGCGGGGGCCAGTCTTCATCGCGGTGCGCAGGCCTCTCACTGTCATGGCCTCTCTTGTTGCGGAGCACAGGCTCCAGACGCGCAGGCTCAGCAGTTGTGGCTCACGGGCCTAGTTGCTCCGCGGCATGTGGGATCCTCCCAGACCAGGGCTCGAACCCGTGTCCCCTGCATTAGCAGGCGGATTCTCAACCACTGTGCCACCAGGGAACCCCAAAGATGACATTTGATCTTCGTTGGCCTGACTTCTATGTTTGCTGTAGCTGTTCCCCAGCTCCAGAGAGGAAGGACTCTTCAGTCAAGAGTGCCCCACAAACTGCTTCTACCTCAGCAATAGTCTTCTCTTTCATGGTTTCTGGCTACAGATTTTTCTGGTTTGTCTCTTATCAGTCCCTTACATTTCACCCTCAAGTAGCTACTAACAAAGTGAGGACTAGAATACCTAGGTCTACCAACTCAAGCTCTTTCCACGACTCCACACTACCTTAGAAGACACAGTCCTTACATTAGAGACCTTAGAAATCTTGCTAGAATGGAGATACAAGCACTGAAACAGAACTAAATACATAGCAATATACTATAAGTAACTAAGGTATGGAGAATAAGTACTCAAGAATTTTAAGAAGTCACATCAAGTTATAGAGAAGGGTTCATTGAAAAGGAGAAGATTGAGATAACCCTGGAAGGACTTCATTCAAAACACCTTTGTAGAACAGATACTAAATCAATTATAGATGAGTTATTCCTGAGCTAGAGGTTCATACATGGATGATATTTTATCACAATGTACTCACAGTGTCCCTAAATCATCTACTACTACATATGCATACACATATAAAATAGTATATAAAAAGTATGAGTGAAAAAAAAACAATCAGCATACTAATAATGACATATTTCAGTTAAATGTTCACTTAAACTGTTTTCATATGTACCTCTGATATGAAAAGAGCCATCATCATTTCTCTCTACCACAAGATGATCAATATGAACAGTTACAGGAGCTGGTTCAAAGGATACTGTATTACTACGAGGACTGTCATCCTACAGGAAAGATAAATAGTATTGGCATGTTGTTATTAAAGTAGAAGATAAAATTAATCATCTTCAATTAATCATTTTCTTAAACATTACTTCAGCCAATAATATTCTTAATGAGTTTGAAATATATCTTTAACATGCTTTAGTTCATACAGTGAGAAAACTGCTCATTTTATTTTGATATTTTCTAATTTCTATGAAAAATCTCTACACCATCACCACAAAGACCAACCAGTTCATATTTCTAGACATGAATCAAAGTCCAGGTAGGCAAAGTGAACATTTATAACATGAAAATATAAAAATATTTGTTAACATACTTTTAAATTTATTTTTGTGTTAGAAACTTGTATCTTCATTGGCATCACTGTTGCAACAGTTTCATCTTCCAAAAAATGTTGAATATTCATAAGAGAAGATATAAGAAACTCAGTGCTAAAGTTTTCTATATGGCACTGCAGAAAGCCATTCTTTTCTGCAAGCAAAGAGTGTATTACAGCACCAGGCCCACTTTCAAATCTCAGAGTAATCTCAGGAGAGGATTTAGAATGAATTACAGCTTTATGATCTGAACCTATGAAAAAAGAACAAATAAAAATTATAACTTTGTAGCACTACTCAGACATGTCACTCTCAATTACCGGTCATTATTGTCACTTTGTACAATGTTAAAGCAATAATAAACTTTTAATATTTACTCTTAAAATAAGATATTTACAGTACATGTACCTCACCTTAATTTTCCCAATTTTCATTTTTATAGACAATCTTCTACTGCAATAACGCTGTCTTGTCTATACTTTTCTAAAATATTTATTTATTTATTTATGCCTGCGTTGGGTCTTTGTTGGTGTGCGTGGGTTTTCTCTAGCTGCGGCGAGCAGGGAGCAGGGGCTACTCTTCGTTATGCTGCGCGGGCTTCTCACTGCAATGGCTTCTCTTGTTGCGGAGCACAGGCTCTAGGCATGCGGGCTTCAGTACTTGCGGCACACAGGCTTAGGTGCTCCACGGCATGTGGGATCTTCCTGGAGCAGGGCTCAAACCCGTGTCCCCTGCATTGGCAGGCAGATTCTTAACCACTGTGCCACCAGGAAAGCCCTGTCTTGTCTATACTTTTATATATATTTTTTGGTAACATGGAAAAACATGCCGTGATATAAATCTGATGATGTATAACTCAGATATTTGGAGTGTGTCTGAGTGTGTACATAGCTATACATTTATTATATAATGGACAACTGTGATGAAGAAACAGTCATGGCATTTAAAGTGACTCAAGCCATTTCTCAAGTAGTGACAAAAGCCTGAAGTTTTGTACATTCTTCATTAAAATTAGGCCCTTAAATAACTGGAAAGGTAAATAGAGAAGACCCCATTAACACGTTACTACTAGAAGACAATTTTGAAACTAAAATTATAGCAAAGGAAATATATTTATGTTTATATTTATATTTACATTTATTTATGCCTTGGTTTTGCTCCAAAAAAGAATTTGAGGTGGCTTACAGAGCTATAAATACTCAAGTTCAAAACAAATTTCTTTAATTTCAATAAACACCCATAAAATATCTTTAAAAATAAAAGTTCCTAGTGGAACTACTTAAGTGAATTGGCGCTCATGGTAACTATTTTGTTTATTTTACATTACCTAGCTCTAAAAAGAATAGGAGAAAACATGCACGTGGTATAATCAGATTAAAAAAATAAGTAGGGGAGAGAGAGGGAAGATGGCGGAAGAGTAAGACGCGGAGATCACCTTCCTCCCCACAGATACATCAGAAAAACATCTACACGTGGAACAACTCCTACAGAACACCTACTGAATGCTGGTAGAAGACCTCAAACCTCCCAAAAGACAAGAAACTCCCTACGTACCTGGTTAGGGCAAAAGAAAAAAGAATAAACAGAGACAAAAGAACAGGGACACGACCTGCACCAGTGGGAGGGAGATGTGAAGGAGGAAAGGTTTCCACACACCAGGAAGCCCCTTCGCGGGTGGAGACTGTGGGTGGCGGAGGGGGAAAGCTTCGGTGCCGCGGCGGAGAGCACAGCAACAGGAGTGCGGAGGGAAAAGCGGAGAGATTCCCACACAGAGGATCGGTGCCGACCGGCACTCACCAGCCCGAGAGGCTTGTTTGCTCACCCGCCGGGACGGGCGGGTATGGGAGCTGAGTCTCGGGCTGCGGTCGGAGCGCCGGAGAGGAATGGCACTGGCAGCGTGAACACGGCCTGCAGGGGGTTAGTGCACCATGGCTAGCCGGGAGGGAGTCCGGGGAAAAGTCTGGACCTGCCGAAGAGGCAAGAGACTTTTTCTTCCCTCTTTGTTTCCTGGTATGCGAGGAGAGAGGATTAAGAGCGCTGCTTAAAGGAGCTCCAGAGACAGGCGCAAGCCGCGGCTTACAGCGCGGACCCCAGAGTCGGGCATGAGACGCTAAGGCTGCTGCGGCCACCACCAAGAAGACTGTGTGTGAGCACAGGCCACTCTCCACACCCCCTCTTCCGGGGAGCCTGTGCAGCCCGCCACCGCCAGGGTCCCAGGATCCAGGGACAACTTCCCCGGGAGAACACACAGCGCGCCTCAGGCTGATGCAACGTCACGCTGGACTCTGCAGCCGCAGGTTCACCCCGCACTCCATACCCCTCCCTGCCCCCGGCCTGAGTGAGCCAGAGCCCCCGAATCAGCAGCTCCTTTAACCCCGTCCTGTCTGAGCGAAGAACAGACACCCTCAGGTGACGTACACGCAGAGGCGGGACCAAATCCAAAGCTGAACCCCGGGAGCTGTGCGAACAAAGAAGACAAAGGGAAATCTCTCCCAGCAGCCTCAGGAGCATCGGATTAAAGCTCCACAATCAACTTGACGTACCCTGCATCTGTGGAATACCTGAAAAGACAACGAATCATCCCAAATTCAGGAGGTGGACTTTGAGAGCAAGATTTATGATTTTTTCCCCTTTTCCTCTTTTTGTGAGTGTGTATGTGTATGCTTCTGTCTGAGATTTTGTCTGTATAGCTTTGCTTTCACCATTTGTCCTAGGGTTCTATCCGTCCATTTTTTTTTTACTTAAAAAATTTTTTTTCTAAATAATTTTTTTTATTTTAATAACTTTATTTTATTTTACCTTACTTTATTTTCCTTTATCCTCTTTCTTTCTTTCTTTCCCTTCTCTTTCCTTCTTTCCCTTCTCTTTCTTTCTTTCCTTTCTCTTTCTTTCCTTTCTCTTTCTTTTTTCTTTCTTTCCTTTCTTTCTCTTTTTTCTTTCCTTTCTCTTTCTTTCTTTCTTTTTTTCCTCTCTCTTTCTTTCTTTCCCCTTCCTTCCTTCCTCCCTCCCTCCCTCCCTCCCTTCCTTCTTTTTCTCCCTTTTATTCTGAGCCGTGTAGATGAAAGGCTCTTGGTGCTGCAGTTAGCAGTCATTGCTGTGCCTCTGAGGTGGGAGAGCCAACTGCAGGACACTGGTCCACAAGAGACCTCCCAGCTCCACCTAATACCAAATGGTGAAAATCTCCCAGAGATCTCCATCTCAACACCAACACATAGCTTCACTCAATGACCAGCAAGCTACAGTGCTGGACACTCTAGGCCAAACAACTAGCAAGACAGGAACACAACCCCACCCATTAGCAGAGAGGCTACCTAAAATCATAATAAGTCCACAGACACCCCAAAACACACCACCAGACGTAGACCTGCCCACCAGAAAGACAAGATCCAGCCTCATCCACCAGAACACAGGCATTAGTCCCCTCCACCATGAAACCTACACAACCCACTGAACCAACTTTAGCCACTGGGGACAGAGACCAAAAATGGGAACTACGAACCTGCAGCCTGCAAAAAGGAGACCCCAAACACAGTAAGATAAGCAAAATGAGAAGACCGAAAAACACACAGCAGATGAAGGAGCAAGATAAAAACCCACCAGACCTAACAAATGAAGAGGAAATAGGCAGTCTACCTGAAAAAGAATTCAGAATAATGATAGTAAAGATGATCCAAAATCTTGGAAATAGAATAAAGAAAATGCAAGAAACATTAAAAAGGACCTAGAAGAACTAAAGATGAAACAAGCAACGATGAACAACACAATAAATGAAATTAAAAATACTCTACAAGGGATCAATAGCAGAATAACTGAGACAGAAGAACGGATAAGTGACCGGGAAGATAAAACAGTGGAAATAACTACTGCAGAGCAGGATAAAGAAAAAAGAATGAAAAGAACTGAGGACAGTCTCAGAGACCTCTGGGACAACATTAAATGCACCAACATTCAAATTATTGGGGTTCCAGAAGAAGAAGAGAAAAAGAAAGGGACTGAGAAAATATTTGAAGAGATTATAGTTGAAAACTTCCCTAATATGGAAAAGGAAATACTTAATCAAGCCCAGGAAGCACAGAGACTCCCATACAGGATAAATCCAAGGAGAAACACGCCAAGACACATATTAATCAAACTGTCAAAAATTAAATACAAAGAAAACATATTAAAAACAGCAAGGGAAAAACAACAAATAACACACAGGGGAATCCCCATAAGGTTAACAACTGATCTTTCAGCAGAAACTCTGCAAGCCAGAAGTGACTAGCAGGACATATTTAAAGTAATGAAGGAGAAAAACATACAACTAAGATTACTCTACCCAGCAGGGATCTCATTCAGATTTGATGCAGAAATTAAAACCTTTACAGACAAGCAAAAGCTGAGAGACTTCAGCACCACCAAACCAGCTTTACAACAAATGCTAAAGGATCCTATCTAGGCAAGAAACACAAAAGAAGGAAAAGACCTATAATAACAAACCCAAAACAATTAAGAAAATCAGAATAGGAACATACATATTGATAATTACCTTAAGTGTAAATGGATTAAATGCTCCCACCAAAAGACACAGACTGGCTGAATGGATACAAAAACAAGACCCTTATATATGCTGTCTACAAGAGACCCACTTCAGACCTAGACACACATACAGACTGAAAGTAAGGGGATGGAAAAAGATATTCCATGCAAATGGAAACCAAAATAAAGCTGGGGTAGCAATTCTTGTATCAGACAAAATAGACTTTAAAACAAAGATTATTACAAGAGACAAAGAAGGACACTACATAAAGCTCAAGGGATCGATCCAAGAAGAAGATATGACAATTGTAAATATTTATGCACCCAACATAGCAGCACCTCAATACATAAGGCAAATACTAACAGTCATAAAAGGAGAAATCGACAGTAACACATTCATAGTAGGGGACATTAACACCCCACTTTCACCAATGGACAGTTCATCCAAAATGAAAATAAATAAGGAAACACAAGCTTTAAATGATACATTAAACAAGATGGACTTAATTGATATTTATAGGACTTTCCATCCAAAAACAACAGAATACACATTTTTCTCAAGTGCTCATAGAACATTCTCCAGGATAGACCATATCCTGGGTCACAAGTCAAGCCTTGGTAAATTTAAGAAAATTGAAATTGTATCAGGTATCTTTTCCGACCACAACGCTATGAGACTAGATATCAATCACAGGAAAAGATCTGTAAAAAATACAAACACATGGAGGCTAAACAATACACTACTCAATAATGAAGTGATCACTGAAGAAATCAAAGAGGAAATCAAAACATACCTAGAAACAAATGACAATGGAGACACGACGACCCAAAACTATGGGATGCAGCAAAAGCATTTCTAAGAGGGAAGTTTATAGCAATACAATCCTACCTTAAGAAACAGGAAACATCTCGAATAAACAACCTAACCTTGCACCTAAAGCAATAAGAGAAAGAACAAAAAACCCTCAAAGTTAGCAGAAGGAAAGAAACCATAAATATCAGATCAGAAATAAATGAAAAAGAAATGAAGGAAACGATAGCGAAGATCAATAAAACTAAAAGCTCGTTATTTGAGAAGATAAACAAAATTGATAAACCACCAGCCAGACTCATCAAGAAAAAAAGGGAGAAGACTCAAACCAATAGAATTAGAAATGAAAAAGGAGAAGTAACAACTAACACTGCAGAAATACAACAGATCATGAGAGATTACTACAAGCAACTCTATGACAATAAAATGGAAAACCTGGAAGACATGGACGAATTCTTAGAAATGCGCAACCTGCCAAGACTGAACCAGGAAGAAACAGAAAATATGAACAGACCAATCACAAGCACTGAAAATGAGACTGTGATTAAAAATCTTCCAAGAAACAAAAGCCCAGGACCAGATGGCTTCACAGGCGAATTCTATCAAACATTTAGAGAAGAGCTAACACCTATCCTTCTCAAACTCTTCCAAAATATAGCAGAGGGAGGAACACTCCCAAACTCATTCTACGAGGCCACCATCACCCTGATACCAAAACCAGACAAGGATGTCACAAAGAATGAAAACTACAGGCCAATATCACTGATGAACATAGATGCAGAAATCCTCAACAAAATATTAGCAAACAGAATCCAACAGCACATTAAAAGGATCATACATCATGATCAAGTGGGGTTTATTCCAGGAATGTAAGTATTCTTCAATATACGCAAAGCAATCAATGTGATAACACCATATTAACAAATGGAAGGAGAAAAACCATATGGTCATCTCAATAGATGCAGAGAAAGCTTTCGACAAAATTCAACACCCGTTTATGATAAAAACCCTCCAGAATGTAGGCATAGAGGGAACTTTCCTCAACATAATAAAGGCCATATATGACAAACCCACAGCCAACATCATCCTCAATGGTTCAAAACTGAAAGAATTTTCACTAAGATCAGGAACAAGACAAGGTTGCCCACTCTCACCACTCTTATTCAATATAGTTTTGGAAGTTTTAGCCACAGCAATCAGAGAAGAAAAGGAAAGAAAAGGAACCCAAATCGGAAAAGAAGCAGTAAAGCTGTCACTGTTTGCAGATGACATGATACTATACATAGAGCATCCTAAAGATGCCACCAGAAAACTACTAGAGCTAATCAATGAATTTGGTAAAGTAGCAGGATACAAAATTAATGCACAGAAATCTCTTGCATTACTATACACTACTGATGAATAATCTGAAAGTGAAATCAAGAATACATTCCCATTTACCACTGCAACAAAAAGAATACAATATCTAGGAATAAACCTACCTAAGGAGACAAAAGACCTGTATGCAGAAAATTATAAGACACTGATGAAAGAAATTACGGATGATACAAATAGATGGAGAGATATACCATGTTCTTGGATTGGAAAAATTAACATTGTGAAAATGACTCTACTACCCAAAGCAATCTACAGATTCAACGCAATCCCTATCAAACTATCACTGGCAGTTTTCAAAGAACTAGAACAAAAAATTTCACAATTTGTATGGAAACACAAAAGATCCCGAATAGCCAAAGCAATCTTGAGAACGAAAAACGGAGCTGGAGGTATCAGGCTCCCTGACTTCAGACTATACTACAAAGCTACAGTAATCAAGACAATATGGTACTTGTACAAAAACAGAAATACAGATCAATAGAACAGGATAGAAAGCCCATAGATAAACCCACACACATATAGTCACCTTATCTTTGATAAAGGAGGCAGGAATGTACCGTGGAGAAAGGACAGCCTCTTCAATAAGTGGTGCTGGGAAAACTGGACAGGTACATTTAGAAGTATGAGATTAGATCACTCCCTAACACCATACACAAAAATGAGCTCAAAATGGATTAAAGACCTAAATGTAAGGCCAGAAACTATCAAACTTCTGGAGGAAAACATAGGCAGAACACTCTATGACATAAATCACAGCAAGATCCTTTTTGACCCACCTCATAGAGAAATGGAAATAAAAAGAAAAATAAACAAATGGGACCTAATGAAACTGCAAAGCTTTGTACAGCAAGGGAAACCATAAACAAGACCAAAATACAATCCTCAGAATGGAGAAAATATTTGCAAATGAAGCAATTGACAAAGAATTAATCTCCAAAATTTACAAGAAGCAGCTCATGCAGCTCAATAACAAAAAAACAAACAACCGAATCCAAAAATGGGCTGAAGACCTAAATAGACATTTCTTCTCCAAAGAAGATATACAGACTGCCAACAAACACATGAAAGAATGCTCAACATCATTAATCATTAGAGAAATGCAAATCAAAACTACAATGAGATATGATCTTACACCAGTAAGAATGGCCATCATCAAAAAATCTAGAAACAATAAATGCTGGAGAGGGTGTGGAGAAAAGGGAACACTCTTGCACTGCTGGTGGCAATGTGAATTGGTACAGCCACTATGGAGAACAGTATGGAGGTTCCTTAAAAAACTACAAATAGAAGTACCATATGACCCAGCAATCCCACTATTGGGCATATACCCTGAGAAAACCATAATTCAAAAAGAGTCATGTACCAAAATGTTCATTGTAGCTCTATGAACAATAGCCAGGAGATGGAAACGACCTATGTGTCCATCATCAGATGAACGGATAAAGAAGATGTGGCGCATATATACAATAGAATATTACTGAGCCATAAAAAGAAATGAAATTGAGTTATTTGTAATGAGGTGGATGGACCTAGAGTCTGTCATACAGAGTGAAGTAAGTCAGAAAGAGAAAGACAAATACCGTATGCTAACACATATATATGGAATTTAAGAAAAAATAAATGTCATGAAGAACCTAGGGGTAAGACAGGAATAAAGGCACAGACGTAGTGGAGAATTGAAGACACGGGGAGGGGGAAGGGTAAGCGGTGACAAAGTGAGAGAGTGGCATGGACATATATACACTACCAAACGTAAAATATATAGCTAGAGGGAAGCAGCCACATAGTACAGGGAGATCAGCTCGGTGCTTTGTGAGGACCTAGAGGGGTGGGATAGGGAAGGTGGGAGGGAGGGAGAGGAAGAGGGAAGAGATATGGGAACATATGTATATGTATAACTAATTCACTTTGTTATAAGGCAGAAACTAACACACCATTGTAAAGCAATTATACTCCAATAAAGATGTAAAAAATAAAGAAAAAAAATAAGTAGGGAATGGAAAAGTAAAGACAAGTGGTAAGATTATTAACTTAAAATACATTATTTAAATTTCTGTGCCAAAGGTAGACCAAAAATAACTTCCTCGCAGCAAAAAGAAAAATACGATCAGTTTCACACACAATTCATAGAATCCGTGAGTTAAAAACAAACTGTTCTGGAAAGGTGAAGCTGCTTCAGTTATTGAGGGTCCAAGTTATCTGTCCCATGGGCCCTCATAAGAAGACTTCATTTATCAAATTCATGATAGAAAGATGTTTAATTTTCCTCAGTATGCGTGTGAATACTCTAGTCTTACAGAAGTGAAATGTATATATATTTATGAAGGGGAGAAAGGTGCAAGAAATTAAAGATACTTATATTTATGCAGCACGGATAGATCTCTACATGCAACATAAAGTGGAGAGTTGTTTTTAAAACTTTTATTTCAGGTAAAAATTGATATTTAATTAATGTTAGCACTATTTATTAACAATTCAAAATAAATAAATGGTATAGATACTAGAAAATATTAAAAATACTCCTAGGGAATTCCCTGGTGGTCCACGTGGGACTTAGCTGCCAAAAAAAAAAAAAAAAGACACCCAAAGAATTCTTTTAACAATTAAGAACTCGATATTCTAATTTTTTTAAATAGAAGGTAAAAGAAATGGTCACAAACTGATCATGGTTAGTGTTTTTTTCCTGTACCAAGAAAAATAAGAGTTAACTAACTTGTCTACTTAATACTAAGAGCAACTGAAAACAAACAACTTGGTAAATGTGATTTTATTTTGCCTTTTATCTATCTGTATATCTATATAAGTCTATCTACACACAAGCATACACACACACACACATACACACTACTCACTCCAGGGAGCTGAGAGCTATAAATAATTTCAAACGAAAAAGAGTATTTAGAACAGAGGTAAAACAAAACAAAATTCTCGTTAGTCAAAAATCACTCCTGCTTATTATCTTTTAGGCCATGAAACTTACATTAAGGTCTTCCTATTAAAGGAATCCAAAGTCCATCCATTACAGAAAAACAAACAAAAGCAAAAACAACTTTGCAATTTTTTTTCTTTTTTTTGTGGTACGCGGGCCTCTACTGCTGTGGCCTCTCCCGTTGCGGAACACAGGCTCCGGACGCGCAGGCCCAGCGGCCATGGCTCACGGGCCCAGCCGCTCCGCGGCATGTGGGATCCTCCCAGACCGGGGCACAAACCCGCGTCCCCTGCATCGGCAGGCGGACTCTCCACCACTGCGCCACCAGGGAAGCCCCAACTTTGCAATTTTAACTGTTCATGTCAGAGTGACAGTGTATATAAACTGTAGATCAAATACAATCTTTGTTCATATGGCTTACTAATGTTTTAAATGTTCAAGCTATTTTTTTCTCCTTTTCCCTTTATTCCCTTTCCCTTTCCTTTCCTTTCTTTCTTGTTATTTTGTTTATTTTTAAACAACCAAGACAGCTGTGAAAAAATAAGGTATTAGACAGCACTGACTGTATACCCCATACATATAAGGCATTTCAAAATGATTTCTGCAGTCAGGAACAACATGAAACAAAGTAATAAGTGGGCCATGGTAATAGTGGGCTATAAGAAGGAGTAAAAAACTGTGCAAAAAAGTGTTTGTGTTGGGTATAGAATAGGGTCTAGCTTTGGAAATTTTATGTTCAATCTTTTTTTGTTGATTTTTCATTGACTACAAAACCTTTCCAACTATATACTTATCTTCCTCCATTTTGTATGCTATTGGGATTTACACTTGCTAATATGAAATTCTTGAATTTTTTTTTTTAGGAGATACATTGTAAACTGCAAGGCCTACACACAGAAAAAAGCCAGGAGCCAATTTTTTTCTATGATGCTAGTTTATAGACAAATTACTTGCAATTCCCAGGATGTGAGGTGATAGCATACTTATTTGATATCATGCAGGACTATATGTATTTCAACATGTTATATATCAGATATAGCATTCTGTGTATATAGCAAAGAAAAATATTCCAGCTCAGTGACTTTTTAATAGAACATTGTCATTTAAATTTCTTAGTATAACTATTTTAATAAATTCATTTCTTTAAATAACTGAAAACCGTGAGTGATAATTCCACGTAAAGTTTGAGAAAGGGCTGGTTTAATGTGGTATTCCTCGTCATACACTGTATATTTTGTTGCTTATATCCCTCTATGTCTAAGTGAATGTGTTGATCTTAGAATGAAAAACCACAAGAACAGGATACGTGATTTTACCAAATATCAAGTAACATGCCAGACTCAGAAAATGTTTGCTTATAAGCAAGATAATAGAATACAAAAATTGACACTCATTCTAGTGTGGAACTAACTTTGACCTTTTAGGATTACTTTATCACTCTTTTTTTTTTTTTTTTTGCGGTATGTGGGCCTCTCACTGTTGTGGCCTCTCCTGTTGCGGAGCACAGGCTCCGGACGCGCAGGCTCAGCAGCCATGGCTCACGGGCCCAGGCACTCCACGGCATGTGGGATCTTCCCAGACCGGGGCACGAACCCGTGTCCCCTGCGTCGGCAGGCGGAATTCCAACCACGTCGCCGCCAGGGAAGCCCCTATCACTCTTTTAATATAGAAAAGATATTAGTTTTCTCAGACCTATCATCTCAAAGAATGGGACAACTGAAAAAGTAAAAGATGGAACTTAACAGCAAAAACAAAGATAAATGAGGAAGTACCTCTTCAACAGGTTATGTTTCTAATAACTTAAAGTACTTTATTGAAATATGGTAATCTAAAAGAACAAATCTCTTGCATTATTATAAATAAATGTCATTTTCTGTGAATGCATTTATATCAAAGACAGAATTGCTGATAAATCATATGGGTAAAAACAAAACAAGTTTAGGCTTTCTTGGTGGCACAGTGGTTAGGAATCTACCTGCCAATGCAGGGGACACGGGTTCAAGCCCTGGTCCAGGAAGATCCCACATGTCACGGAGCAACTAAGTCCGTGCTCCACTACTGAGCCTACAAGCCACAACGACTGAAGCCCGCATACCTAGAGCCCGTGCTCCACAACAAGAAGCCACCGCAACGAGAAGCCCGCGCACCGCAACAAAGAGCAGCCCCCTCTCGCCACATCTAGAGAAAGCCCCCACGCAGCAACAAAGACTCAACTCAGCCAAAAATTAATTAATTTTTAAAAATTAAATTAAAAAAAGTTTAAATCACGTTAAAGTCTTACCTACTGGACGATTACAAAGGTAATGCCGTAGACTGATATTGCCTAACTGATCTGGTGTCACTTGGTCTACTTGAAGACAGATTTCCATATCTTCCCCTCGGATGTCAATTTCTCCATTAACACCAATAATTTTAAACACCACAACTGACATCTAAGAAGGATTGCATAAATAATATTAGTATACCAAATAATTTAGAACAAAATTTAGGAAATAACAAAGGAAACTACTATAACCTCTAAAAATACAACTGTGACTTAATAAACCAAAAATATATTTGTGATCAACAGAAAGCAGTTATTGCACTACAGTGATAAACTTCCACTTCCTTTCTTCCTACTTAGTCAAGAGAATATTTTTAGGTCACAAAGATTAATTATATGACATTTCTGAGTGAAATTATTTTCACTCAATGCTGAACTTATTTTCTAAGTCATCCATAAGAATATTTCACTGGGCGAAGATGGCTTAAAATAAACCAGTAACATTTCTTTTGTAGACAGCCCCTCATAAGGACTGACCACCATCTTTACTATCAAACTTTCTCAAAGTGTATTTAAATTGAACTAAGATCAAAATATAAAGAACTGAAAAAAGAAACATAGAACCTTCCCTCCTCAATACAAAAAAAAAAAAATTAGAAAAGTGAAATTCAGAAAAAAATGATTCAGTAAGAGCAAAGGAAAAATTTCAAGAGTAGAAAGAGCAAAGTAAATCACCCACAATCTAAGTCAATTCATTTTACATATTAATGTCTTTAAATGTGTACATATTGGATATGAGATAAAGTTGGTGGCATTTCTCTTCATAGAATGTCTCAATAGATTACCAGGTCGTCATGATTTTCTTGAGCACCCTCTGAATTTGTACTGATGGCATCTGGAGAGGTTTCACCATAATTCTGTAGGTTTTCACTGGCATTTGCCCGATCTGCTGGGCTCTGGTAATTTGTAGTTGAGTTCTTTTTAATACCTGAAATAATACAGAAATAATTAAATTAAATTAAAATCAGTTTACACATGGTCCAACAATGTTACATTTATCTAACCAAAACAGATTATTTCTTCAACACTTTCTCAAGCACAACCATGTTTAAAAGACAATAAGCAAAGAAAAATTAAACTGTGGTTAGTTAGCAAATAATAAGAAATAACTTTCCACAATAAAACGTTAGAGATACTAAACCCTAAACTTAGACAGTATGAAAAGAAATCTACCACAGCCGACCACAATCTGTGTTCTTCCCATTGCAGGTGTGGTGCTGGCATTACTAGCAGGTTCCTGGTCAGCCAGCTTTGCCTCCTCTATTCTACCCAACATTCAGTGGTCCCAGTCTGACCACTTCATTTCCCTTTTCATTCCCCTTCATCTACATGAAGTTAATGCTACTATTGTCAATGTGATTGTTCTCCATCCTTATCGACCTGCCTTAATTTCTCAACATGCTATATTTCAATATTTCTCAAACTGTCTGTGGTAAAAGGCAATTTAAAAAAAATTTTGTGTCCATAACACATCAATACTTTAAAAAAATACTATAAAAATAACTATTGAAAATGAATCTAGAAAAATCAGAAGAACCAAAGACACAAAACAAAGCCTCAATTTTTTTTCACTTCAATCTTGCATGGATTCTGACTTTATATTTAAAAAAAGGCTAATAATTCTGAAAATGATTTCAAGGATTAATTCACTGAAGGATACAAGCAATCAAGTTACTCTTTCACTAAATCCTTTTGCTTAAGCGATAGTATTTTACAAAGCTTTACTTTGTTGCTGTTGTTGTTGTTAGAAACATCTTTGTTATGTCTTCATAACACTTCAGTGCATGCATTATAAAATGAGTATCACTTCCATTCACTGAAAGAACACTCTGCTGAATGCAGATTCCAAGTAGCTGGTTAAAAATTTCTTTCTTTTCAGATGTACATTATAATTTGATATCTGTATACATTACAAAGTGATCACCACCAAAAGTCTAGTTTACCATCCATAACCATACAATTGATCCCCTTCATCCATTCTGACCATTCTCCTACTCCCTTACCCTCTGGTAACCACCAATCTGTTTTCTGTATCTATAAGCCTGGTTTTGTTCTGTTTTCATTTGGGATTTTAAAAAATATATCTCACATATGAGTGACATCATATAGTATTTGTCTTTCTTTGTAATAATTTTTTATTATTATATTTACTACTATATAATTAGGTTCTAACCCAGTGCCTGACAAAACAGTAGGTGCTCAATAAATTATTTATTGAATGGATGAATAAAATGATTTTTAGGGCCAGGGAAAATGCATAAATACAATTGTGGTATGAGGAGATAATAAACTCCCATTTCACAGGGAATTCCTAACATTGCCAGAGGTTAAGATTTCACAGATAAAATAATATTTAAGCTAAAGTAAACAGAAAGAAAAAAGAACACTCTAGGCACAGGTACAAAGGCTAAAGAAGTTTGTCATAGTGAAGAGATTGACAGAAAGACTGAAATATACTATAGTATAATTAAAGTGTAGTAAGCACGTGGGAAAACAGCAGAAAAGGTAAGCTGGGGCCATATCACATGGAGCAACTGTCAGTAATGTTAAGTTTTTTAAACTCAATAGCCTTATAGTTGTTAGAAGTTATCAGGACTAAAATGGAAATTGACATGATAGTATATACATTTTTAAAAGAATATTCTGCCTGTGGAATGAAGTATGAACAAGAAATTGACAAGAAGAGAATTGGGGAGACTAGTTAGAAGCCTGTGGTGGAGTGGTACTCCAGCTACACATTTGTTCGTTTATAAATATGCATGTATATTCAAAAATATGTACTCACAATATACCTATGTATGTATATGTGTATGTGTATATGTATGTGTGCATTAGTGTGCATATGTATAAACATGAATGTATATAAAAACACACAGAAAAAGGTCTGGAATTATGTCAATATATACCAAAAGTCAATGGTAGTTACTTCCGGAATGGGGAATGGTATCAGGGCAGAGTAAGGGTGGTATTAAAGTGATATTCTAGATATCCCCATGACATCTGATTTTTTTTTAAAGAGAAAGTATTCATATAGTTCTTGTAAAATTAAAACAAAACAAAAGAGAACTCAGAAAAAACAAGTCTTTTCCCAATGAAAATCAATTCCTTTGACAGAAAATTATTACAGTTCAGGAGAATAACGAATGTACAGTCACATACCGTCTAAGTGTTACACATAAAATTAATGCCCTTGTATTTTTCAAGATCCTAAAATCAGCCTACTGCTGGAATCTATTCTAAGACAGTTATTAGAAATGAAGACAAAAATTTATGAACAATGATATAATTATAGCATTTTATAGCTGTGAAAAAACTATAAACAATCTAAACATCCAGTATCAGGGAAACAATTAAAAGGTGAGGGTACATTCTTATGACAAGTTAATATAGACAAGTGATAAAAAGCAGGTTGAAAAACCATATATGTGATGTAATACCAAATATACATATATGTGAATACATACATACATATATATATATATATATACATTTATAAGATAAATTATAATCGATAGCTCTAGATTGTGGGACTTTTGGGTTATTTTATTTTCCAAACTGTAGTTGTTTATATTTTCCAAGTTCTCCACATTGAGTGGTAGTCACTTTTATTAATTATTTAATTTTCAGAAATAAGAAGAAAATCACTGATGCTTTTTACGAGTAAGTAGAGATATTTTCTAGAGGAACTGTTTTTGAAGCATCATTTGATCACAAAACAGAAATCCTCTATTAAAGTAGAATTTTAAGCCATAAGGGGGCAAGGGAACTAGGCAATAGAGCTATCTGTGAATCTAGAATAGATTTTTTGACCCATACCAGTAACTTGTCTACATTTAACTGGTAAAGTATGCTGGAAAGGGGTTTGCTATGAATTGCCTATAAAAGTGTTGGGTTAAGGCTTTTAGTTTACATATAGTAATCATTTCCCAAGTCTGGGGTACTAGCATAGCATACTGGTTGGTTAAAAACTGAGGTTCCTGAGTCAGACTAGCTGAGTTCCAAATCTGCCTCTATTACTTCCTGACTGTATATTCATTTCTCTAAGCTTCAGTTTCTAAAGTTATGAGCCTTTCCTTACCTAAGCTGTTTTCAACTACATCAATAGGTTTATTACTCTTCATATACAAAGTAATTCACATTTGCCTCTGGTCTCTTATGCTTTAGGGTCTGTGGCAACTATTCTCTGGCTATGGTCCATGGTTTTATTCCTGTTCACAAAGTCCCCAATGCCTTAGTGATGGGGATGCATCTAATACTAAGTCATTCCTAGTGGTATGTACTAGGGCATTAGTTGCTTCTGAATAAAATAGGGGAACCATGTAGTTCCATCATACACTATCATGTATGAAAGAGAATTCTGGTTATGGGAATCAACAGATCCAGTCTGGAAAAATTCCAGTCATAGGACCACATAGTTGAGAATTCATCATGCAAATTAAGCCTACCTAATCAAAATTCCAGATATAGGAGTCCCTGTGATAGAGGCTAGTAGAATTAATGTTGTCTGCTTTACGATCTAAATGACTGTATATAAATAATTGCTGGATGTCGTCCATAAAAAGGAAGGAGTATCTGGTCAAAAGAAGCAATGAAACAACCATTAGAAAGTTAGGTACAATGCTGTTTGTATTGTGCATGTATGTGTGTATAAATAAATAAGTCTTTTTGGGCTGTGATTGATTATTGAATATAAATTAAAAAACTTAAATACCACTTCTAAGATTTGTGTATATATAATATGAATTCTTAAACTATATTGCTTTACCTTTTTCCAAAAATATATGACTATCACTTCCATCACTTTCTAACAACTGTTCTTCCAATATCATGCTGTCAAGTGAAATGGTGTCCAGTGAGGTTTGTGAGGGGCTTCTTCTCATGTTCTTGTAAGAAACAGAGAGTGGAGCCATGTTGGGTGGGCAACGTTCCTTAGGCTTTCTACTGTTAACAAACAAAATTATCAGAAAATCATCACATAAAAGGAAAAGAATTCTTTCTAAAGAATACTTCAAACAAAATAAATATATATTTATATAGTATACACAATTTTTAAAATTATATAAGCTTAAAGTATTTTCATATTTTGAAAACCCTACTCTTCCATGTGTTAACTCTACCAATACCACATTTATCATGGTTTTCTGTCCAAAGCCAAAATATACTCATAAGTACATGCACATGCGTGTGTGCACGCGCACACACACACACACACACACACACACACAAATAAAACAAACCCCCCACCCCAAATTCTAACAGTCAGTTGTTACCTTAAAGATGACTGTGATGTAAGTGTTCTGACTGTGGGTGCTTCTTCTTTACTGATTTCCATGTTCTCAGAGAGTGAAACTGTTTCTGGAAGCAAATCTTCAGCTTTAAAGATTGACTCTATGGTTTCATTTCCTTTACTAGTTAAACTATTTGAAAGCATGTTCTGATTACCACCATTATCAACTGACAGGATACTTGAGTCTTCTCTGTAGTTTAAGACACTATTTGAATCTGTATAAGACGAATCCTTTTTGCCACTTGTTTCTGATCCAATTTCTCCTGAGCCACTTTTGCAAACAATTCCACTACTTTCATCTTCGCTTATTTTCCCTAAATTTTTATCTGATAAATAATCCACAAAAGAAATACCTTTCTGCAGATTTGTATCACTAGCTGATTTAAAAAGCAAAGAATCCTTCAAAGGGACATGGCTAAGGTCAATACTCATAGATCTGTTGTCTGACATATGATTAACAGTTACACTTCTAATTTGTTTTATACCACTATTAACTTGTTTTCTTTTTGAAGACAAAAATTCTCCACTTTCTGTAGGCAAATAATCAGGAACCACTGGACTCACACTTTCAGAAACAGGAGACTTAAGACTATTTGCTTTATCTACTGGATGAAGCAAAAGAGCCACTTCCGCACTTTTAAGTAAAATTCCAATGCAAATGGATGTCTGACTAGCTGGATTGCCAGTCACAGCTTCTACATCTTTCCTTAAATTCTCTGAAAGCAAAATAAGTGACTCATGGAGGAAAAGCAGGAGCAGATACTGGTAGTGATTGATCTGCATACTGACATGTTTATGAATGTGAACCAGGACATGAATATCTGCATCTGATGATGAAGAGGAAAATCTTAAAAATGTATCTGAAGGTTTCTGACTACCATTTGTCAAGGGATCAGACTCTGTACTATAATACTCCTTCAAGAGCTTTTTCCGCTTCCATCGGCCAGTCAGATCACTAGACTCACTTTGTGAGGTATTTAGAGATATTTGATTACAAGTCTGCAGCAATTTTTGTGACAATGCATACCTTTTTGGTTGACAAATCCAGATGGAAAGAGGGAAAGAATCTACAAAATTTATTGGTCGTCCTTTTCCACTTTTCATCCCTTCATAATCTATCCAAAATTGAGAAAAGTACACAGCCCAAACATCCGTGGCAGCAGAAGTTTTAAGAGTGTATTTATTCAACTTAGGAGTAACATTTCCTTTATAAACTTCATGCAGTTTGGTATCTTGTTCATGAGCATGTCTCTGGAAGATTGGATGCAGAAGATTAAAACTGTCACCAGATTTGGGGAAACTGGTATATGTTTTACTGAAAAAATCACAATCTTTGAAGTCTTGAAACAAAGCTTCTAAATCAGAATGTCGACAGTTTGAACAGTATCTTGTATTTGTAGCAATCATTTCTGAACTCTGAATAGAAATTGCATGTGGTTGATCTTGATGACATTCAGATTTCATTTCAGAAGGAATGACAAACTAGAAGAGAAAAAACATTAATCTAGTCTGACTTACAAATCCATATATCTTGAAGATAAAATAATTAAGAGCATGACTTGGTTCAGGAATTCTTTTTGACATTTTGCCCCAAAACACTAATTTTCTATCTCGACATAAAATACTCTCCCTCCCAAAGCTTATTAAACCAAATGAAAAAGGCTTAAATGATTAACAACTAAGAAAACAACCAAAGGAAAAAGCCCAATAAATAATGAATAAAGTACATAACACACATATACATATTTGTAGACAATATATCACAAAATAAAAGGAACAAAACTGAATTAAATGCTTACTATGCCCTGAGTATATATACACCCTGAGTAAATAAGAAAGCACAAAGTTTGGAAGAGATAATTTTTTGATATGATATTTTAAATCCAAGCAATTTGGAGGATGACTAGATAAGTAAATGGAATGACTGGACAACTGTCATTAGAATCACTTTTCTGGGATAAAACTATTAATAAAATAAACTTAGGAGTATAGGTCAAACGATTTAGTAAAATTATTTTCTACAGATAATTAAGCCCAGTCCTCAAAATATTCACAACAAAGAGTTCAAACTGACTGGTTTTAAAACTCAAACTGCCCATATTCACAAAATGTAAAGATCATTATGTAATTGTTTTAAATTATAATTATAAATGTTATAAAGTGTGTCTTTATATTGAATATTTTAAGGTCTTTGAAACGATCTTTAAAACATTTCTGCAATGCAACCGTTGAGTATTATTAATCTCATTTTACAGAGAAGAAATTAAGGGTATGTAAATTTAGGCTACCAGCAACAGAGCTAGAAAATGAAATATTCATCCATGCCCAAATCTTACTCTATTTACTACACTATACTGTTTTTTTTTTTTTTAGCTTCCTTCCTTTAAAGTTTAAATATCCATGGAATTCTGATTATCAACTACTTGGCTATAATAAAACACAACTTTCTTTTATCTTTGGCATTACACAACTTTCTTTTATCTTTGGATATTAATAACAGAATAAATGTAACAAATAAAACCCAGATATAACTTAAAAGTGTCACTGTATTATTTACCCTTCTTAAAAAAATTTTATCAGATCCAGCAAGAAGTAGAAAAAAAAAGATATTTAAATTTATTTCTACTGCTTACCTCCAAATGGATGAGCTCCAGTAAGAAGTAGAAAAAAAAAGACATTTAAATTTATTTCTACTGCTTACCTCTAAATGGATGAGCAGGGGGAAGAAAAGGAAGAAAAGTAGAGAAAGGGGTGGAGAAGGGTGGGGAAGCAGTCTCTTAAAGCTTCCATAATTGAAAACTGATATTAAAATTCAAATTTCAAAATCAAAATTAATATTGCAATGAAGTTGACTTATATTTGAGCACCCATCTTAAATCCTGGAAATAACTTTTCTTCTGTAAAAATGGTTTTGTTCTCACAGCCACTTGTTTATATGGTACCTTTAGCATTAAGCCATCAACTCGAATATCAACATGCTCATCAGATTTTGAATTGTCATTCAACTTGTACACAGCCATAAACTGATTAAGACTCTGTTTCAAATCCAACAGAAACTGATTTAACCATAGAATACTTCTTTCATCCACAGTAAACTGTAGTGCATTCAGCTGGCTATAAAGGTTGGGAGATGGAACTGTGGAGAAAAAAAATTTTTAAAGATTTTTAATAAACTGATAGTTTTAAATCTTCCCTGAGAAAAGAAAATACATTTTAACCAAGTTTTATTCTTCTTAAATTAAGATTAAAAGATTTTGCAATGTTATTTACAAAATTAAAGTGATACTACATGTAGATGATAGCAAACACATTTGGAGAGACAGAAAACATCTTTCATTGCTTCACTAATGGAAAAATATGCAGTTTAAATGCAAATCAATTAAGAAAATGGTAACAGGTACATATAGATAACTACCTTAAATGTAAATAAATTAAATGCTCCAGACAAAAGACATAGACTGGCTGATTGGATACAAAAACAAGACCCGTATATATGCTGTCTACAAGAGACCCACTTCAGACTTATGGACACATACTGACTGAAAGTGAGGGGATGGAAAAAGATATTCCATGCAAATGGAAATCAAAAAAAAGCTGGAGTAGGAATTCTCATATCAGACAAAACAGACTTTAAAATAAAGATTACAAGAGACAAAGAAGGACACTACATAATGATCAAGGGATCAATCCAAGAAGAAGATATAACAATTATAAATATTTATGCACCCAACATAGGAGCACCTCAAAACATAAGGCAAATGCTAACAGCCATAAAAGGGGAAATCAACAGTAACACAATCATAGTAGGGGACTGTAACAACCCACTTTCACCAATGGACAGATCATCCAAAATGAAAATAAATAAGGAAACACAAGCTTTAAATGATACATTAAACAAGATGGACTTAATTGATATTTATAGGACATTCCATCCAAAACCAACAGAATTCACTTTCTTCTCAAGCACTCGTGGAACATTCTCCAGGAGAGATCGTATCTTGGGTCACAAATCAAGCCTTCGTAAATTTAAGAAAATTGAAATCGTATCAAGTATCTTTCCTGATCACAACGCTATGAGACTAGATATTAATTACAGAAAAAATCTGCAAAAATACAAACACATGGAGGTTAAACAACACGCTACTAAATAGCCAAGAGATCACTGAAGACATCAAAGACAAAATCAAAAAATACCTTGAAACAAATGACAATGAAAACACGACAACCCAAAACCTATGAGATACAGCAAAAGCAGTTCTAAGAGGGAAGTTTATAGCAATACAATCTTACCTTAAGAAACAAGAAACATCTCAAATAAACAACCTAACCTTACACCTAAAGCAATTAGAGAAAGAAGAATAAAAAAACCCCAAAGTTAGCAGAAGGAAAGAAATGATAAAGATCAGATCAGAAATAAATGAAAAAGAAATGAAGGAAACAATAGCAAACAACAATAAAACTAAAAGCTGGTTCTTTGAGAAGATAAATAAAATTGATAAACCATTAGCCAGACTCATCAAGAAAAAAAGGAAGAAGACTCAAATCAGTAGAATTAGAAATGAAAAAGGAGAAGTAACAACTGACACTGCAGAAATACAAAGGATCAGGAGAGATTACTACAAGCAACTATACACCAATAAAATGGACAACCTGGAAGAAATGGACAAATTCTTAGAAAAGCACAAACTTCTGAGACTGAACCAGGAAGAAATAGAAAATATAAACAGACCAATCACAAGCACTGAAATTGAAACTGTGATTAAAAATCTTCCAAGAAACAAAAGGACTAGATGGCTTCACAGGCGAATTCTATCAAACATTTAGAGAAGAGCTAACACCTATCCTTCTCGAACTCTTCCAAAGTATAGCAGAGGGAGGAATACTCCCAAACTCATTCTACAAGGCCACCATCACCCTGATACCAAAACCAGACAAAGACGTCACAAAGAAAGAAAACTACAGGCCAACATCACTGATGAACATAGATGCAAAAATCCTCAACAAAATACTAGCAAACAGAATCCAATGCACATTAAAAGGATCACACACCAGGATCAAGTGGGGTTTATCCCAGTAATGCAAGAATTCTTCAATATATGCAAATCAATCAATGTAATACACCGTATTAACAAACTGAAGGAGAAAAACCATATGGTCATCTCAATAGAGGTAGAAAAAAGCTGTCAACAAAATTCAACACCAATTTATGATAAAAACTCTCCAGAAAGTAGGCATAGAGGGAACTTTCCTCAACATAATAAAGGCCATATATGACAAACCCACAGCCAACATCGTTCTCAATGGTGAAAAACTGAAACCATTTCCACTAATATCAGGAACAAGACAAGGTTGCCCACTCTCACCACTCTTGTTCAATATAGTTTTGGAAGTTTTAGCCACAGCAATCAGAGAATAAAAGAAACAAAAGGAATCCAAATCAGAAAGAAGAAGTAAAGCTATCACTGTCTGCAGATGACATGATACTGTACATAGAGAATCCTAAAGATGCTACCAGAAAACTACTAGAGCTAATCAATGAATTTGGTAAAGTAGCAGGATACAAAATTAATGCACAGAAATCTCCTGCATTCCTACACACTAATGATGAAAAATCTGAAAGAGAAATTAAGGAAACACTCCCATTTACCACTGCAACAAAAAGAATAAAATACCTAGGAATAAAGCTACCTAAGGCGACAAAAGACCTGTATGCAGAAAATTATAAGACACTGATGAAAGAAATTGAAGATGACACAAACAGATGGAGATATATACCATGTTCTAGGATTGGAAGAATCAACACTGTGAAAATGACTCTACTACCCAAAGCAATCTACAGATTCAATGCAATCCCTATCAAACTACCAAGGGCATTTTTCACAGAACTAGAACAAAAAAAGTCACAGTTTATATGGAAACACAAAAGACCCCGAATAGCCAAAGCAATCTTGAGAAAGAAAAATGGAGCTGGAGGAATCAGGCTCCCTGACTTCAGACTATACTACAAAGCTACAATAATCAAGACAGTATGGTACTGGCACAAAAACAAAAATACAGATCAATGGAACAGGATAGGAAGCCCAGAGATAAACCCACACACCTATAGTCACCTTATTTTTGATAAAGGAGGCAAGAGTATACAATGGAGAAAAGACAACCTCTTCACTAAGTGGTGCTGGGACAACTGGACAGCTACATGTAAAAGAATGAAATTAGAACACTCCCTAACACCATACACAAAAATAAACTCAAAATGGATTAAAGAGCTAAATGTAAGGCCAGACTCTATAAAACTCTTAGAGGAAAACATAGGCAGAACACCCTATGACATAAATCACAGCAAGATCCTTTTTGACGCACCTCCCAGAGGAATGGAAATAAAAACAAAAATAAACAAATGGGAACTAATGAAACTTAAAAGGTTTTGTAGAGCAAAGGAAAACATAAACAAGACAAAAAGACAACCCTCAGAATGGGAGAGAAAATTGTAAATGAAGCAACAGACAAAGGATTAATCTCCAAAATTTACAAGCAGCTCATGCAGCTCAATATCAAAAAAACAAACAGCCCAATTCAAAAATGCGCAGAAGGCCTAAACAGACATTTCTCCAAAGAAGATATACAGATTGCAAACAAACACATGAAAGGATGTTCAACATCACTAATCATTAGAGAAATGCAAATCAAAACTACAATGAGGTATCACCTCACACCAGTCAGAATGGCCATCATCAAAAAATCTACAAATAATAAATGCTGGAGAGGGTGTGGAGAAAAGGGAACCCTCTGGCACTGCTCGTGGGAATGTAAATTGATACAGCCACTTTGGAGAACAGTATGGAGATTCCTTAAAAAACTAGAACTACCATATGCACCAGCAATCCCACTACTGGGCATATACCCTGAGAAAACCATAATTCAAAAAGGGTCATGTATCACAATGTTCATCACAGCACTATTTACAATAGCCAGGACATGGAAGCAGCCTAAGTGACCATCGACAGATGAATGGATAAAGAAGATGTGGCACATATATACAATGGAATATTACTCAGCCATAAAAAGAAATGAAATTGAGTTATCTGTAGTGAGGTGGATGGACCTAGAGTCTGTCATGCAGAGTGAAATAAGTCAGAAAGAGAAAAAGAAATACCATATGCTTACACATATATATGGAATCTAAAGAAAAAAAAGATTCTGAAGAACCTAGGGGCAGAACAGGAATAAAGATGCAGATGTAGAGAATGGACTTGAGGACACAGGGAGGGGGAAGGGTAAGCTGGGATGAAGTGAGAGAGTGGCATGGACATATATACACTACCAAATGTAAAACAGACGGCTAGTGGGAAGCAGCCGCATAGCACAGGGAGATCAGCTCAGTGCTCTGTGACCACCTAGAGGGGTGCGATAGAAAGGGTGGGAGGGAGACGCAAGAGGGAGGAGATATAGGGATATATGTATATGTATAGCTGATTCACTTTGTTATGCAGTAGAAAGTAACACACCATTGTAAGGCAATTGTACTCCAATAAAGATGTTAAAGAAAAAGTATGCAGGGCTTCTATGGTGGCGCAGTGGTTGAGAGTCCGCCTGCCGATGCAGGGGACATGGGTCCGTGCCCCGGTCCGGGAAGATCCCACATGTCGTGGAGCGGCTGGGCCCGTGAGCCATGGCTGCTGAGCCTGCGTGTCCGGAGCCTGTGCTCCGCAACGGGAGAGGCCACAACAGTGAGAGGCCCACATACCGGAAAAAAAAAAATGTATACAGTTTAATCTAAAACTAACTGTATAAATAAGAGGTATTGTTTTGATTTCTTTTCCTATTATTACAGTCAGCAAGAAGCAACCTTCAAAAACTTTCCCTTCTTGGGACTTCCCTGGTGGCGCACTGGTTAAGAATCTGACTGCCAATGCAGGGGACCCAGGTTCAATACCTGGTCTGGGAAGATCCCATGTGCCATGGAGCAACTAAGCCCGTGCACCACAACTACTGAGCCTGTGGTCTAGAGTCTGCGAGCCACAACTACTGAGCCCATGTGCCGCAACTACTGAAGCCCACGCACCTAGATCCCGTGCTCTGCGACAAGAGAAGCCAACGCAATAAGAAGCCCTCACACTTCAACGAAGAGTAACCCCTGCTCGCCGCAACTAAAGAAAGCCCACGCACAGCAATGAAGACCCAATGCAGCCAAAAATAAATAAATAAATTTAAATGTATATATTTATATATATAAACAGAAACATCTTATTGGGATGTGGAGGTGCTTATCTCTGAGGATAGTAAGGAAGTGGGTTGCTGAAGCGATCATGTCAAGGGAAGAAAGTGGAGGGAATCTCAAATATAGATTGAGTGATGATGGCAGCCACAGAGAGAACTAGAGAGCAAATGTAGTCCAGGATAGAAGAACCCTGACTGCATATCCTGGGATGGAGGAAGAAACCTGCTACACTAAGCAGTAGAGAGATCTACCTGCAGTTTCTTACAGGGGTCTACTTATGAAATAGATTATTACATAGCTATTAAAGATATTTAAAATGAACTTGTAGAAACTAGGATCATTAAGGGAAAAGGACAGGATGTAAATCAAACATGTTAAAGAAACGCATACATTAAAAACAGGACTAACAACACTATACTTATTGTTATGGTCTGAAATGCATCCCCTCAAAATTGATATGCTGAAGTTCTAACCCCTAATACCTCAGAATGAGCTGTATTTGGAGATAGGGCTTTTAAAGAGGCAATTATGGTAAAAATGAGTTCATATGGGTGGGCTCTAGTCCAATATGACAGGTGCCATAAGAAGAGCTTAAAAAATGGATACACACAGAGGAAAGACCATGTGAGAAGACAGCCATCTACAAGCCAACGAAAGAGGTCTCTGAGGAAACAACCCTGTCAACACTCTGACCTAGAACTTCTAGCCTCCAAAACTGTGAGGAAATAAATTTGTTGTTTAAACCACCTAGTCTGTGGTATTTTATTATGGCAGCCTTAGCAAACTGATACACTTATGTTAGTAGAAGTTGTCTCTAAGTTGTAGGCTCACAGGCATTTTTTAAATTTTTGGCATTTTCTCTTTTTTTTTTTAATATAATGAATGTATGTTACATTTACAATTATAAAAAAAGGTTATATATTTTTAAAGTTGGATCGCTTAACAGAAAGACGAAATGTGAGGACTGAAAATGGATCCCTATACACAGGGATTCAGTATACTATGTTCTTTACTTTTATATCTCTTTGAAATTTTCCATAATAAAAAGTTGAAAACAGTTAAACGTAAGCAACCGATTTCACTCCTAGGTGGCTAAGATTTACATTGCTGGGAAGGAGTTTTATATTTTTATCAGAAAAAATCATATAGATTATAGAATGGGATTATAATTCCCTTGGTGCATGTTAACAAAACTGATAGAAATAAACCTAGATTAGAAGTCTGAAATCCTGGAAACTATAGGCTTTAGTCTGAAGAAAAGTTACTAGTTCAATGAATGAGACATTATTTAAGGAAAACAATTTGGGGGGTGGGTGTTGGAAACAATGGGATTATCCAATTACAGGTAAATAGTTGTAAATAACCTGGGGAGGCAGTGAAATATAGTTGGGGGGAAAGGGTAAGAAGAATTTTGATTTAGAAGACCTATACTTGAGTTTCAGCTGTGCCATTTTATTCTTCATAAAGGTGCTGAGCAAATGCCTTAACCTATGTTAATTTTCTCACTGTTCCAGTCAAGGAGGTAGAAGAGAAAACAAATTTGAAATACACAAAAGAATACTGAAAAGCATGAAGATGGTGAGGAGATTAGATACTAAAAGGTCATTACAAATGAGGATTAAAATGATAAAATAGTTTGACATCTCTTTCTCCAAAGTAATTTCTTTCTCCAAAGGATATCTTTTTTTTAATTTAACAACAAAGGCATGAGCATCAGAAATTCCCTTTGAAACTAAAAACCTATATTAAGTGAATGTTAAACAAATGAGCTAAGTAGGTCAAAGAATCTGGAGTTCTACTTAAAAAATTTTTTTTTCCTCAAATAATATAACCTATTTCATTTAAACACTTTTTCTCAACTATAATTTTCAACCAAAATAATGAAAAAGGTACCACATAAACAAAGGTAAATTTTAGTTTGAAGAATTAGATGAACTGAGACAATAACAAAGAATACAAATGTATAATCATAAAGTAGCTTACAAATAAAAATTCATGTAATTCAATGTTTCTAACAAAAGACAGTGCCAAAAGTTGTCCAAGGTATACATTTGGGTATCAAAACCTAGCCTCCCAAATTCTCTATAACTAAAAGGCTGACTTCACTATTCATTTTTTAATGAAATAGAGTTTTATGTAGCTGAAATATAAATGAAGTTTTACTAAAAAAAAAAAATGACCTTATTCTACAATAACCTAACTTTCATTCATTCTTTCATTTAACAACAACGACTAAGAACAAAAATGAGTCAAACCTCAGGGATAAAATGAAGCATGAATACTACATGGTTCCTGATAACAAGGATGCTACAAGCTAGTAAGGGAAAAGAACATATGAACAAATAATAAGTAAGTAAAAATGCTATACTAGAGTTATATACTAAACACAATGATTACAAGGGCAAAGAACAATGGACTTTTTTCTTTTTTCACATTTATAATACTTGAAAACTTAGCAAGAAAAAATCAACTTCCCAAGTAATGGACAAACAATACCAAAAAGGGAAACTCTTACTTGGAAAATCCTTTCCATCTGGATAGTAATATTCTGTGAATTCTATATAGACAGCTGACATTTCTTGTGGAAGATACAGGGATTTTTTATTGCAAGAAATCATACTTTTGGGGGAAGAACGACATTGTTCTGCTGTAGAGACCTGAAAAAATAATTAATTTTATTGAAGTAACACTAAACAAAGCCCTTTCCAAAGAATTTATGCAACATGGACAGTACTTCAAACTCTTAAAACTACTTCCAATAATTAATTAGTTAATTGCCAATGTAATCTTTATCATATATTTAATTTCATATTAAATTATTTTAAAATAATACCAATTAACTTATTCATAAAACTATAACCTCTTTGGATTCTTATTACAAAGTCAACTCTGTACAATTTTCTTTGCAAACTTACTACTTTGAGCCTTACAATAACAGACAGAATATTTCTGTAAGACAATACAAATAAGTGGCAGAGTCAGGACACAGATACAAGTCCTCAAGACTAGACTGCTTCCCAACTATGTACTTTATAATAGTTCTTTACCATAATTCATTATTATGAAAAATAATTATATACAGAATGTTAGTTTAGAATAACAGAAAAATTACAGAGACAGACAGTGGTGATGGTTGTACAACAATGTGAATATACTTAATGCCAATGAACTGTACACTTAAAAATGGTTAAAATGATAAATGTTATGTCATGTATATTTTACCACAATAAAAATTAATTTAAAATTAACAGTATACTATAAATGCTCCTGTCAAATAGTTTAAGCTCTTAAATTATTTTTCCAAAAAGACTATTAGTTTTAAGATTCATGTTACACATTTTTCACTCTCTGCCCAAAACAGCTAATTTATAATCACATCAAAAACTTGTATACGAATTTCTCCAAAGTTCAACCAATAGCATTTTATCAGTTTCACTTATTTATGCTTGTTTAGCAGACCCAGGGATATATCTCAATGTTATTTTTTTTCATTCATTCAACAAACATGTATACTTCTCATGTGAAGTGGAATGACTCTTCAATGTTTTACTTGTTTCCCCTTGTATAAATTGTTAATCAAACCTTTGATTATTTGTACAGTCTTCATAAATTTAAGTCAGTTCCTTACATTGTCTAATAAGAAGCTTTTCTCTGCATGCATGGAAACAAATTCTTTTCAACTCCAGAGTGTCAAGTTATTTTATACAGTAGACAATAGCTTTTTTCCTTTTTCTTTTAATAGTTAAAAAGTTATTCAAATTGGGATGAACATACTATCTTATTTTCTTCCAGTTACTTTTGTTTGTTTTGTTCTGATGTATTCGTGTATGTCGGATTTCTTTATTGTATTTCATTCTCAATCATATGGGATTATGGGTGATTCCCCTTCCCCATTTCCATATGAATTTATTCAAATATAATGCATTATATAGAGAACATAAAGAAAGAAGCAATTGCACAATAAGAAAGTAACTCTTAAATCAGGGTATCTCAGAATTGGCACTATTGATATTTGGGGCCAGATAACTTTGTTATGGGGGCTGTCCAGTGCACTGTAGAATGTTCAGCAGCAACACTGATCTCTACCCACTAGACATCAGCAGCAACCCCCTCCAGCTGTGACAACAAAAATTGTCCTCAGACATTGCCAAATGTCCTCTGGAGGGCACAACTGGTCCCAGTTGAAAACTACTGAGTAAAATGAAACCTTTCCAGATAAAACTAAGTCTCAAAGACACAGACTTATCAAAATATACACACAATTCACAAATGATAATACATACTTGAAATTCTTTATTTAAAAAAAAAAAAAGGGTCATATTTTTACCGTGTTGGTCTCAAGGATTGTGATGTTAGACCATGTTGTACCGATTATAGCCTGAATAAGAATGTTAGTATAAATAGGACAGAGTTCTTAGCTATAAAATTATGTTCACAGTGTAGTCAATACTTAGTAGTTAATTAAGCAAATATCGTGTTCTAGTTTATTCCACTAAGACCTTTGTGAAATAAGGAATCTGGCCTACAAAGAGAGGTCTGGCCTTTGTCCCTACTCTTGGGAGGTAATTCTTTTTTTTTTTTCATGTTTTCTTCTTAAATTTTTTTTTGGCCGCATTGCATGGCAAGTGGGATCTTAGTTCCCCGACCAGGGATCGAACCCACGCTCCCTGAAATGGAAGGCAGAAACTAAACCACTGGACCCCTGGGAAAGTCCTGGGAGGTAATTCTAAAGTCTTGGAATTTCCTATTCATGGTAGACCCCTGAGACCACAACTGATAGTTTATGCTCACAAGATGACTCAGAATGGGACTGACCACACTTGATAGTCTTAGTAGTGTTTAAGACCACCTGTAGAGACTGAGTTCAACTACGTGGGCAATATTTCATACATATTGTTACATGTTCATTCTGGGAGGCTAATGTGTCCTAGGGACAAGGAAATTCTGAATTTGGAGCCCTTTGAAACTCCACTCTGTGCTCTCTTCCTATGGCTGGTTTTAATTCGTATTCCTGCCTTGTAATAAATGTGCCTCTGAGTATAACTGATTACAGCGAGTTCTTTGAGTTTTTCTAGTAAATTCTCGAATCTGAGGGTAGTTTAGGGAAACCCCAGAAACTACAGTGGTGTCAGAAGTCTTGTGCAGACTTGGCAGTCTGGCAAACTGTGCCCTTAACCTCACAGTTTGCCTAATTCTGGGTAACCATATAAGTGAAAATTAATGAACTGTATTTTCTATTCTGTCTAATTTAGTCATTTCACAATACTGGTCAAGATGTTTTTAAATAAAATGGTGGCACTGGTTTGTAAGAGTTGTTTGCAGGAGATACTAAAGGTGTTTATCAGAAGATTTAAGAAATAAAACATACCTGGTATATATTGAAATCTGCAAGTCTAACCACAACAGAACTAGACATTAACTTAACTTTGGATTGTTGAGGTAACACTGTAGGCGTTTTGGAAGTCCCTTTCAGAGTTGAGTCTTTCTCTGTGGGAAACAAAAATTCCTTTTAATTTATAGTAAAATTATTTTTACCAGTCACTCTTTTATTACTAAGACAGCTACTAGAAATATAGATGAACCCTAATTTCTCAAACAAGGTAACATATGTGGAAATACTTT
The DNA here is from genome assembly GCF_011762595.2 of Tursiops truncatus. Lineage (NCBI taxonomy): Eukaryota > Metazoa > Chordata > Mammalia > Artiodactyla > Delphinidae > Tursiops > Tursiops truncatus. The sequence continues at coordinate 21,253,932 of NC_047044.1, read as the reverse complement.
ATATATAAACTGATATAAGAACATAAGTTATTATGATGATTACTCGTTTATTTTGTGATAATTATTCTTTAAATGGGAATCATATCACATTGAAGAAACTCTCATACAATAACATTTGGGTGGAATTCTTGTTAAAAAGAGAAATCTACCTGTCATTTAAGAGTTTGAAATATTCTACATGGGTATTACTTTTATTAGTCATATTAATTTATAAAGTGCTTTGATCTATAAGCCTATGATCCGAATGAGGTACAGGCTTTTTAGACATTAATTAAACACCATATTTATTTACAGAAAATACCATATGGTGAACATACACACACACTCACACACATACACACACCCAATTAATATCAGGGGAATGACATAATGTTGTTAGAGGTAAAATACCTGTTTGTGTGTGCTGGGGAGAGGCATGTGTTGGGGATTTAGGAGGTGAACCTACATCATGATCCTTTACAGCCTGTTTAAGCATTTCAACGTTGCACTCAAATTCATGTAACAACTCGTTGGCCCAACCATTTTTTATTTTCGTTGCATCACTAAAATACATCCAATGATTACAACTATCTCCTGTAAAATGAATAACAAGTATTTCACTGAAAAATGTACACTTTTCATTTATTCAATTATAGCAGAGTTTCTAATGATAAATATTCATTTTCTCAAGGGACTCTTTAACCTGCTAATAAATTTGAAGCTTTCACCTACTACAGACATTAATCTTCCTAGAAAATATGAGTAAAACATTTAGAATGGAGGGAAAGAGTGTCAAAAGCAAATAACCTGGGAGGGTTTCTGTCTAGAACCCATCTTAGGTAGAACATCACTCAAAGTTTCAATAAGAAGCAGCAATGCTGGTCAACCTTCACTGAATGCTCAACCCCTGGCATGCCTCCATTGAATAGATCCCAGTAAATACCATACAGGAAAAAGTCTCTTCATCAGAGATTTGTTGCAAAGTGAGTAAATGCAGCCATATATATATATACATATATATATATATATATATATATATACACACACACACACACACACACACACACATATATATATGTATGTATATGTGTATATATATATCACATATAGGATTTTTGGAGGAAAAATTTTAAATCAGGATTATTAGGTTTATCTGTAGCAATTAAGAAAAGTAGTATCTACATAAAAGGGTTAAGAAAATAAAACCTACTTTATGACTAAAAGTTTTACCTTCTAAATAGGAATGATTTCTATGGTAAAAATTATTTTCAGTATATGTAAGTCACTTATGAATCAGGAGGTCAAACTGTAAGACAAAGCCCTTCAAACAAAACTCTAAACAAATAGTACAACCTTTAAATTCTACCAGGTACTGACACAGAAATGACAAACACTGAGAAATTGAAATTTGTGAAGAGAAAAATTTTATCATATTTTAAAAGTTCTAGAAAACTCATTATAGTTATTTGTTTTTTTCTTATTTGTATGAATTAAAAAATAAAAAGCCACATATCACCAAAATGCAGAGATGGGCATAAGGTCAAATTACTTAATTTGGCCATAAACATACATATTTTTGTTTTTATTATTTGGGGGGAAAGTGCCTATCAATATGTGATTATTAAAGAACCTATTAACTCTTATCTATTGATGAAATTTAGAAAATACAAAAAAGTTTTTAAAAAAAGGTTCCTGGGGCTTCCCTGGTGGCGCAGTGGTTGAGAGTCCGCCTGCCGATGCAGGGGACACGGGTTCGTGCCCTGGTCCGGGAAGATCCCACATGCCGTGAAGCGGCTGGGCCGGTGAGCCATGGCTGCTGAGCCTGGGCATCCGGAGCCTGTGCTGCGCAATGGGAGAGGCCACAACAGTGAGAGGCCCGCGTACCGCAAAAACAAACCAAAAAAAAAAAAAAAAAAAAGGTTCCTGGAATCCTACAATTTAACTAAAATCACTGTTATCCTTTTGCTTTATTTTCTTTTTTTATTTTTGAATATATATAATTAAAAAATTCAAAACATTAATAACTTGCTTTTGTCATAATTAACAAAATAGCACAAATATATGTCTTCTATCTTCTAATTTTTTAAAGTTTTAAATCAGTTTACAATATTTTCAATTTCTAACAATTATATTTACTAATAATCTACATAAACCTCAATATAAGATTCATGAATATTTTCCATGGCAATTACATTTTCTTGGTAAGATACTGCCAGGGTGGGGAGGGAAATAATAAATGCCTTGATCTCTTTTCTCCTTAAAAAATTAAAACAAAATAATAAAATAACAACAAAACAAAATAAATTGGCTATATAATTTAAAAGCAAGATTTACATCTTTTAAATAAACTGTTATACAAACCTGCTTTGTGATAAGGATAATAATCTATAGTTAGCTGTGTAAAAGACAGTTGCATAGCCCCTCCAGTAATACGTCTGTTTGACTCTGGGAAAAGAAAAAGATGAAATTGAAAGAGAGACAGAGAAAGAAGTATTAAGCAAATATAAGAAACATTTCATTTACCATACCTGCAGTCCAAGCAGTGATAACTGTCTCTCTGTTACCAAGGTTAATACAACAAGGATTTTAAGAAATGCAATTCAGGGATTTCCCTGGTGGTCCAGTGGTTAAGAATCTGCCTTGCAATGCAGGGGACACCAGTTCGATCCCTGGTCCGGGAACTAGGTTCCCACATGTCGCAGGGCAACTATAAGCCCTCATGCCACAACTAGAGAGCCTGAGTGCCACAACTACAGAGCCCATGCGCTCTGGAGCGTGCGTGCCACAACTAGAGAGAAGCCTGTGCACCCCAACTAGAGAGAAGCCTATGCACCCCAACTAGAGAGAAGCCTGTGTACCACAACGAAAGATCCTACGTGCCACACTAAGTCCCAATGCAGACAATAAATAAATAAATAAATAAATATTTTTTTGAAAAAGAAAGAAATGCAATTCAACCTAGTAAGTATTTATTGAGCCCCTATCCCCTGCAAGGTACTAAGCTAAAAGGTGAGGATACAAGAATAGCAGAACTTTTATATTTACAGACCTAACCATATGCCAAACATTGTTTTAAATTTTTTAAGTGTACTTATTCATTTGCTCTTCATGGCAACCCTATGAAATAGATACCATTAATATTATGCCTATTTTCTAGATAAGAAAATTAAGTAAATAGGCCAAGGTCATACAATCAGTTAGTATAGGGCTGGTTTTGAAACCAGGAAATCCTAACCACTACCTTATATCATCCTGCCTCTTGTTGAAGAAGCAATTGAATCTACTAGGTTAGGTAAGTTTTCTAAAGTCACACAGCTATGTTAAGATTGGAAGTATCCAAAAAAAAAAATTTTTTTTTCCATTTCAAATGTTCTAATTCTGTAAATATTTATTGATATAATCCACGTAAAAAAAGCTCTTGAGGTTCTTAATAGTTTTTGAGAGTGTAAAGTGGTCCTGAGACTAAAAAGCTTGAGAATTACTAAGCCAGGCTTATCAGAAAAACTTAAGATTGCTAGTTTTTTACTGCCATTTAATTATGGGTATATTATAATAGAGCAAAAGCATGGATCCTCACTCTTAGAATAAGCTTCTATCATCTAGTTGGGCAGAAGCTTAGATAATTTCTTAGATATGGTATGTGGAATAGAATCTATGCTTTTAGAATCTAAAAATAAATCTATGCTTTTAGAATCAAAAAATAAAACAACCTCCCCAAAACACCCTTAAGTAAATGTAGTTGGTCTTATTTAAATGCCACTGAATAGAATGTGGCATTAATGTTTGCCCCTTTGTTTAAAATGTGATTCTTCAAAATAAAATTTAGAGATCAAGTCTTCTCACATTTTTGAAATAAATGCTATTTGGCAGGGCTTCCATTTGTCCTAGTCTTTCTATTGCTTTTTGGGATGTCAAAACACCCTTAAACAGCTCTTTAGGGTTAGAAGTTCTCTTTTTTTGGCACTTTGCCTTCCCTTCTAATGCTACTAAAGGTTGGATCATTAGAAAGCTGACCGATAGATATATTCCACCCAAGGTTATCACCTCAAGATGAGGTTATGAAACTCCTTATATGGATAGCCATATTCCTTCTACCTGAAAATAGAGCTGTAGAAAAATAAAACTTTAGGGCTCTGTACAACAAGGTTTGTACCACTTATTATATTCCAAGTAATTTTCTAGATGCTTTACAAATGTTGACCCATTTAAATCTTGTAACAATCTTATGAAGGGCCAATGAAATTGAAGAACATAGAGGTTAAGTTACTTATTCAAGGTCACACAGCTGTTGCATGGTAGAGAGTCCAGACAATCTGACTTCAGACATGTGTCATTAACCAGGATAGTATGCTGAAATAGTGCTTTAATTGGGGATAATTTTAAAAATAATATTTCAAATGAAGAGTTGCTTTATTTTGGTGGACATAATCTTAATTAAATTTACTTGTGCTTTGGACAAATACGCTTACGCTTATAAAACTTCTGAGAAGAGATTCAGGAGCAACTGAAGGCACAGGGGATAGAAGTTGCAATGATTTGGAGTTGCCAGAAATCTAGTTATGCTGCTCAAACTCTGCCAGTAAAATACCCAAGAATGGCAGTATGAGAACCTGGTTCTCTGGTACTAGTGACAAATGTCTTTGAAATTTCATGCTTTCTTTTGTAAATGTTCTTGAATTCTGCAAACTATAATACTATATTTTAATACAAAAATCATGTTTTAAATGACTCCTCATTGAAAATAAATGATGCTCCAAGAAAAAAAAAAAAAAAAAGATTGGAAGTATCTAAAACTGTTTCTGTTTTGTTATGTCTGTTCATTTATTTTGTTTTTTAGATTCCACATATAAGTGAAATCATACAGTATTTGTCAATAGGTGATTGCCAGAGGGCAGGGGGATAGGGGAAGAAGAAAAATAGGTGAGGGAGATTAAGTGGTACAAACTTCCAGTTGTGAAATAAATGAGTCATGGGTATGAAATGTACAGTGTGGGGAATATAGTAAATAATTACATAGTATCTTTGTACGGGGACAGATCATAACTAGACTTATCACGGTGATCATTTTGAAATGTATAGAAATAATGAATCACTATGTTGTGTAATAGGAACTAACATAGTGCTGTAGGTCAACTAAACTTCAAAAGCAAACAAACTCATAGAAAAAGAGATCAGATTTGTGGTTACAAGAGGCAAGGGGTGGGGGAAGGGAGAATATGATGAAGGCAGTCAAAAGGTACAAACTTTCAGTTATAAGATAAATAAGTACTAGGAATATAATGTACAACATGATAAATGTAATCAACACTGCCGTATGTTGTACATGAAAGTTAAGAGAATAAATCCTAAGAGTTCTCATCACAAGGAAAATTTAATTTCTTTAATTTTGTATCTATATGAGATGATGATGGTCACTAAACTTACTGTGATAATCATTTCATGATGTATGTAAGTCAAATCATTATGCTGTATGCCTTAAACTTATACAGTGCTGTATATCAATTATACCTCAATAAAACTAGAAGAAAAAATAAAAATAAAAAAAGGTAAAAAAGAAATCCGAAGTAGATGAAAAGTCAGTGTAACTCCAACATAGAACTCAAACACTAAAACAGCATACACAAATCAAATACAAATTAGTATAGAGCTATGTACACACTCTCTGTATTAATTTGTTAACTGCAATTTATCTCAACCGGCAGAATTTCTAGTACAGATCTACAACCCCTTATTTAAAACCCTTGGAGCCAAATGTTTCAGAATTCAGAACTGTTTTAGATCTTATTAAAGTAATGTACGTATATCTGTGTATACATACATATATATGTATGTATATAAACACAACACTGCCAGCAGGTTCTGAAGCAGCACTAAGTAACAAAAGATAGTAATTCTGCAGCAAAACTCAAGTTTTTACACTAAGTGGGTTTAAGAAAGATGATAAATAGCAACGTGCTCATTTAGATGAAGTTTTGCCAGCAAATGAATTCTTTACAAACTTATGAAAAAGCATTTCAGACCCTTCTGGATTTTAGAATAGCAGAGAACTGATTATAGATCTTTAAGATGAGGAAGCTATTTTGGTGGAGGGGTTTTCTCCTTAAATAACATCATTTAGCTTATTCTATGAGGGAATATAGAGGGAGGAATGTAAAAGAGCTGAGAAAACACTTTTCTGGTTTTTTGCTGATCACTTAACCTTGACCCCTCATATTGTTATTTTGGTTTGTTTTAACTTTTTTGATTTTCCTTTCAAATCACTAAAGCAGAAGATGCCAACTACAAGCCAAATGACACAAAGGTAAACAAACAAAAGACAGCAAATCTCTCTCCAAACTCCAAATCTTCCTTACCTTTGCTGCTCCACCCTTTTATCTGGTAGCTGATATCTGGCTGCCCTTTCTGAGAAGGCAAGGTAACTTCCATTGCTAAGTATAGGAGCAACAGAAGTTACAGGGGTTGGTCTCAATATTCACTCTCTCAGCTTTAAAAATTCAGAGCAACAACTCTCATAGACATAGATTCTGATTCAGGTCTGAGGCCCCAGGTTGGATGTCTCCATTTAAAAAAGATTCTCAGCTTGATTCTCATGCTCACCAAGGTGTGAGAAACACTGTCCTAGAGGCAGGACTACCTGACGAGTCCTTCCAACACTTATGGGCCAGAGACACTCTCTGGAGGAGAAACAGAAATGCCCAGCACCTAGAGTATGGAACCACAGATTTTCAAAGTCACCAAGAGCAGCTCCCTGTTAACCACATTACCTGTGTTTACTAAATAGGGAAAAATAAGAGAAGCAAAAGCTAAAAGGAAAGAAAAAACCTTCCTAACTGGGATTTAGCTTCCTGACCAAATTTAGGGAGGATCTGGAGTAAGGAGACACAAGAAATGTTAAACAGCCACATAGTTCTGTTTATATGCACATAGGGTCAGAAAAATGTAGATAAACCATCATGCTGAAAATGCATGTGCATCGCTTTTCGGCCTTTTGGCTAAGATCAAGTGAAAATACATGTGCAAATAATTATGAATTGAGTGTGCACTAAAATTTAATTTACAATTTCAAAATTATGAAAAAGTTAATTCAAAGGCTAGTCTAATTTTTCATCAACCTCTAAGGATGTCAGTCGTGAAAAAAAAAAACAACGAATTTTACCATTAGCATTGACAGCTAACAATTAATTATGTTGAGGTACTATTAAAGCAAAATAAAATTTTATACCAATACAATGCTTAAAATTATACCTTTCATCTACATACCTCAATGAATGATAAAATTATGACTAGTTATCTTGAGTACAGACTATATATTGCATATGATAAACAATCCAGATGTGTAGTAAGTTCTAGAAAAACCAAAAATAGTTTCAAATAGCAGCTTTTATTATTTATTACCTTTTTCTTTAGCATGAATATCATCACATATGTGTAGATCTAGATGAGAAATCACTAAATGATGGGAGGTTTCTTTAACATCAAAGTCATTGAATAGTTTCACACTTGCATCATTTAGATCAGGAGCATTTGAAGTCTGTGGTGTCTTCACTTGCTGGGTAGATGGGGCTACTGTAGAGCTCTAAAAGATTCAAAACTGCCTTAGCACTGCAAGTTAAATATTTGACATTCCTCACTCAAAAAAACTGAAATATTTTTAGTAATAAAGTCATAAAAAACAAGCAAATACATTTTCTTTTGTATCAGTAACTCAGTTTCCTAAAATATTTTCTGAATTATGTAGGAATAAAACTAAAGCCTAAAAACTGGAGAACTGTAAATAATTTGAATATGAACCCAATACGTTTTAGTAAATATCTGAATAGCTATATTTATAGCCCTTCCTGTTTTAGAAAATATATTTTTAACTATTAAAGGCAGCTTATTTAAATATTATTAGTTTTATATATTGAAAAAGAAAACAAATGTGAGCCCTGTATACATCAGCTATATACACTATTGTATGTCCTGTAGAAATAAATCATTACTTTGTAAAAGCACTTGTGATATTATTTAGTACTATACGTGCTCTCATGCCTCTTAAGAGGTGTGGTATGTCCTCTGAACTTGGATATCTGAAGAAGCCAGAAAGCAGAAGAGATTTATAACGGATTGTGAGTTCACATTCTTTTCTCCCCAAAGAGAAAAAACAGAATACTGTTGAAGTATAAAGATATCTGTGAACCTCCAACAGCCTAAAATAACTCTGCATACATAAGAATACTGTGAGATGATATGTACATGTTAGCCATAGAACTATACATGAAACTCTGGTAACAATTAACAAAATGAAGACCAGATTTTTAATTAAAAATATTTAAAATTTTTCTAATTAAGAACAGTTCATTAAAAGTATAGTTATTTACAGAAAATTAAAGTACTATATACATATAGCTTGTATACAGTATACATATTCTTAATAGTAAGAACTATGGTCATACTGTAAAAGAATTTCAAAGTGTACTCGGTAAATGAGAATCTCTCAATGAAAATGATTGGGGCCCACAGTATTTAAAGAAAAGCAAAGATGAATATAGTTGTGAAGGCTTAAATTCTAGGGGCTCAAGTAAGCTTTTTTACTAATTAACTGTTAAACTGATTTCCATCAGAAAAATCACTTTTTCTTATGTTTTCCCCCATCTACTTTCAAAGCCTTACAGACTATTATTTATGTCTATGATGGTACTGTTTTGAAAGAAAACACTCTCCTGTATTTCTTTAATCATGTATCCTCTTTTTCATCAAGACAAATGCTGATACAAATAAAAACATAAGCATTAATCTCCCTACAAACACTTTTCTTCATACTGAGGTAGATTTAGGTTTTTGGATGACAATTGTGGGGGGAAAAGTGGGTCACTATAAATTCTTTTGCCTCATGAATAATCTTAAAAAACTTAATTTTCAAGTTTGTAAAGCTCTCAAGTTATAAAGTTGAGCAAAGGAAAACTGTCACCTATTTCACTCTCTAATGCACTCTCTTGGTACCTCAAGTGATCAGGACATTCTGTATGATAACTAAAGTAGTGACGTGACAACTACTACCCAAGAAAGAAACTCCACAGTAATGTGAATGGTTAAGTACATCTACTATAAAATATTATGGTGTGACATAAAATACTAATTACAAATACTAATGACATGGAAGAAAACTATAGCCATTTGCTACTACATCCTTACTAAAACTAGGAAAAAATGCAGATGCTTAGGCAAAAAATCTGTAAGGAAATACCTCAAAATGATAACACTGGTTTTGTTATGGTGGTAGGATTATAGAATTTTGTCCTTGTTTCTAGTTTCCTAATCTGTATCTTTATCTAGCTTCCTAATCTACATTCTATTTTATATAATCATATCCACATATTGCACAAGTAAGAACTACAGTAACATCAACACTTTGTCTATTGGTCTTTAATTTCAATTACCATCTCTGTTAATGACTTCCTAAGCTACATAAATCCTTATTGCAAGCCTTAACAGACTAGTGTTTATGTCTATGATGGTAATATTGTAAAATATTATCTCCTGTACTTCTTTAATTATTTTTCCCACTCCAAAATGGAACTCATTATTACCTTTTCTCAGCCTTACCTCCCCTAATCAAACCTGCTTCCTTCTGCATTTATTCTATTGGCCAATGGAATTACCAATTATTTGAAAAGTTTCAACTCTTCTCTCTTCTTTATCCTCAACTGGTGAAAGACTCAGATGTCTTTCCCCAATTTGGCTTGTTTTTTCTTCTTTCAAACCATTACCAGAGGTCCAAGTCCACTCCTCCCCTAGAATAGCAATCTTCCTACGCTTCAGTCTACCCTCTATAATACTACCATGTCATACTTGACTTTTGTTTCCTATTTAAAAACTTCCATTGGCTTCTGCATGCCTATAGGAAAAGTAAACATATAATGCTCATCATGTCTAGTTGCCACTTACTTCTGCTTAAACTCAGGCTACCTGCCTAGGAAAACTCTATTCTACGCTATGGTCCAGTACTCTGTTCATCAAACTTTTAAAATTAGGTTCCCTTGAAGAATTATGAAGACATCTTATTGGATAAATATTAATTATTGGTAGAATGATACAGGGTTCACCATCAATTCTCTGTTTGTTTTTATCGTTTAAAGCTCTGGGAAACTTTGTTATCATAAATAAGTAGATTAGAATGAAATGAATTTTGTTTTAGCAATGTGACACGATTCTTTGAACTCTTTCAAGTTACATGCCAGGATTCACAAAGTGATCTATTGTAAAAAATTATTTTTAATAGTCTAGCAGCTGACATTTATTAAGCTTCCTTCAAATGTGTTGAAAGCAAAGAAGTGGGAATCACCTAATTTGTTAGTCTGTCATGGGTCATTCACTTCCAACATGGACAGCAATATTTCAAATTGCCTGTCTTATTTTCCAGAGGTTTGAGTCAAAACCCTCCCTTCCCAACCCCCCACCCCAACAAATCCATCAGAGTAAGAATGAGGATGAGTAAGAAGAATGCCTTTCATTTGTAAAGTAGGATACTAGGATACGAGAAATTATGGAAAGGGAGAACCAGTCTGACATCTTAACAGAAGAACATTCTCACGTAGCCCAAATATAAGAAAGAGTACACATCAAAATGGAAGATGTGAAACAATTTCTTTAAAGCTTAGAAAGTTGTCATATATTCACAAGGCATGTGTACCTCACTCTCAAAAATAATGCTCTAGGAACACCAAACCCCTTATTTTTATCAGAAAATACCATGCTCCTTAACACCATCATACTTTTGCAGATTCTATTTCCTCATCCAAAATACCCTTTCCCTCACCTGGAAGCTTCTACTCATTTTTAAGACTTAACTTCATTATCCTCTTTGTGAAACCTTTCCAAACTCCACAAGCAGTTGATTAAAACTTCTCTGTGCTTCTATAATCTCCTCATTCCCATTTTTAATTCTGCACTCTCGCATATACATTGAACTGCAATGATTTGTTTTATATTTGATCCCCCATTACACTGAGATCCTTGAGGGCAGGATCAGACAATATTTATTTTTACATCCACAGCATGTAGCCCTGCACCTTATGACAAAGCAGACAGGCAGTAAACAATGCCAATCTGATAGTCACAGGAAAGCCCATGCACCAGCCAGATCACCAACAAGCTATATATCTAAGATGTAATTACTCTGTTTCTAATGAAATAATTCATAGAAGTATGATTTCACAATATCCTTTAAGTCTTTATTGGATAGATATAAAAAGTCAATCGGACTTATAAAATTATCAGAAGACACTACACATTGGGATCTTCAATGTCCCTTCTACAAAAATCTTCATGTCAAATTCTCAGAATTTACTACTAGGAAAGATTAGAATACCTCTTTCTTTTAAGAAAAAACTAGTAATGCATCTGATTTTAAGAAAGTGATCAATAAATAGCTTCCCCCCATTTTCGTCCCAGCCATCAGACAATTCTAACAGTTTTGTGTTCAACTTCAGCAATTCCCTAGGGCTTTAGTTTCCTATTTTAATATTAATCCTTACATTCTTTCCCTTGACTATAATTACCCAGGTTTTTACCTTTTGCACTTACTTTAGTAATTTTTAAATTGTATTTTTTAACTTCCTGAAAGGAAGTATTTATAACATCAAAATACTTTTATGTTATCAGTAACTCTGATGCCAAGCACAGACCTCCAAACAAGATAAGTACTATATAGACAGAAATACATTTAATATATGCTTTCATATAGATACCATGTAGGTAAAATTAATATAGTAAGATATATAAGAAGATTCTTGGACTCAAAGTATTATAATCTATTTTGCATAGAGAAAACAATCAACCATTCTGATTTTTAAACCATTTACATGTAAACTGAAGTGTTTTTCCTATTAACATATAATAGCATACCTGTGTAGGTTCAGGAGCCATACTCTTCCTTTGGTCTGTTGATTTTTCTATTGCTTCACTAAGAGATTTTGCATATTGTACCATAGCCTTCAACTGGGAATCCGTTAAAACCCATAATAAGTCATCCAGCATTAGAACTAACTTTGTTGCAATGACATTGCAATCCTTTAACTGTCAGGAAAAAATGATTCATAAAATTAAGCCAAGAAATAAAACTTATAATGCACTTGTATCTTTTAAAAGTTTTAAATTTTTCAATGGTTTAAATATGGATCCTTCCTTATTCACCAAATATTTATTGAGTTCCTATAATATGGAAGGAATATCTCCTAGTATTGGAGACACAGTGGTAAAAAAGACTGATAGATTCCTGTACTTTAACAGGAACAAGTTATATAGGTACAAGTATTTATATAATTTAATTTTTCATTTATAGCTAATAAATCATAAAATTACCTATGTTAATTCAACCCCAGTTGACCCTTGAACAATGTGGGGTTAATGCATATAACTTATAGTCGGCCCTCTGTATCCAAATTTCCTCCATATCCAAGGTTCCTCCACATCCACAGATTCAACCAGCCTCAGACCATGTAGTACTGTAGTATTTACTATTGAAAAATATCCACATATAAGTGGACCCATGCAGTTCAAAACTGTGTTGTTCAAGGGTCAACTGTAATTCTAGTAGAAAAAGGGGCATTAAAATTAATTAAAGGGACTTCCCTGGTGGTCCAGTGGTAAAGAACCTGACTTACAATGCAGGGGACGCTGGTTCGATCCCTGGGCGGGGAACTAAGATCCTACATGCGTGGGGCAACTAAGCCCATGCACCACAACTACCGGGCTCGCACGCGTCAACTAGAGCCCACGTGCCGCAAACTACAGAGCCCATGTGCTCTGGAACCCACAGGCCACAAATACAGAGCCCACGCACCCTGGAGCCTGCGCGCCACAACTAGAGAAGAGAAAACCCGCAAGTCATAACTAGAGAGAAGCCCGTGCGCCACACAAAAGATCCCACATGCCTCAACTAAGACCCGATGCAGCCAAAAATAAATAAATCTTTTAAAAAAAATTTAATAAAAAACTGAAATGCTATTTTAACCATATTTCACATTTTAGAATATCTGTATTGTCATACTCTGAAAAATTCAATTTAATTTAGTACAGTGATTTGTGTCTAGTACTAGAAAACATATCGTTGAGATTTTAATTGAGCCAAGTTTTTTAAAAAGTCGTTACTCCCCCTCATTAAATTTCATGACAATCCACAGTGGACTCTCAAATACTGACATCCTTAAGTAACTATCGTCCCTATTTATCTAAATTACCAGTCATATCTTAACCTTCTAAAACTAGTCGTTTTGGTTACTAATAGTGAAGACTTTACCGTTTACCCACTCCTGAGCAAGATTCAATAAGGAGAAGTAAAATTATAAAACAGTTAATGTTCAATAAATATTTGATAACTGAGAAATCTATTCAATTTATCAAAAATAAAAATCTGTGGGCTTCCCTGGTGGCACAGTGGTTAAGAAACTGCCTGCCAATGCAGGGGACATGGGTTCGAGCCCTGGTCTGGGAAGATCCCACATGCCACAGAGCAACTAAGCCCATGCACCACAACTATTGAGCCTGTGCTCTAGAGCCCATGCTCCGCAACAAGAGAAGCCACCGCAATAAGGAAGCCTGTGCACCGCAACGAAGAGTAGCCCCCACTCGCGGCAACTGGAGAAAGCCCACGCACAGCAACGAAGACCCAACACAGCCAAAAATAAATAAATTAAATAAATAATTTTTTTAAAAAGACCCTATTTCCGAATAAAGTCACATTAAAAAAAAATCTAAATATTAAACTTAGAAACCTGAAAAATGTTACCATTACATTAGATTTCTTCAAATATTGCTTGAGGCACTATATTTCCTTTTATTTTACACTGTTTTAATATGCCAATATTTCAGCTAAAAAATAATTTAAAATTTCCCATCAATTCTAATAGCTATCGCATAAATCATAAGGGTAACCCTGTTGACTTACTCTTCTTTTAAGTGTGACTCTGATTTTTGATTGGTTGGTTATTAATCGAACAGGAGCACACATAATTTCAAGATGTGAGCTTTGGGTAGCATCTGCCTCTATTCGAATCATCTGCCAATTTATTTCCTTAAAGGTCAAAACCTAAAGAGAATATAGAGATTAGCTTCACTTACACAAAATAGAATAAGAAAAATGTAAATTTGTAAAAACAAAATTATTATAAAAATGTATTTCTTCACTAATTTTCATATGACATTCTAGATCTATTCACTATGCTTTGATTTTTTTTAATTGTAGAATTCCAAATTCAGTAACACATCTTCATAATTATATTCATCATCTGTAAAGCTGTTAACAGTTTTATTCTAAGTAATTTCATTTTAATATAAAGCACAAAGAACATTTGAATTATGTAACCAAGAAGAATTTTAAAAACATATTTTAGTTATGTATATTTAAAATTCAATTCTGAGAAGCTAAGAAGTTAAAATAGGACTCATTAACTCTGTAAGTTGAAATATTACAGTAAAAACATTAAAATATGCACATTATATAATTAAATGATTAAAAGTAGTACAGAGAAAAGTATAGTTAAAGGGCAAAAGTAAATCTAGTAGTATGTGAATATAAGCAACCATAAAAAGTAATTATTTTAAATATACTTTTTTAAAATTTATTTATTAAAAAAAATTTTTTTTAACATCTTTATTGGAGAGAGTGGTATGGACTTATATATACTACCCAATGTAAAATAGATAGCTAGTGGGAAGCAGCCGCATAGCACAGGGAGATCAGCTCGGTGCTTTGTGACCACCTAGAGGGGTGGGATAGGGAGGGTGGGAGGGAGACCCAAGAGGGAGGAGATATGGGGATATATGTATATGTATAGCTGATTTACTTTGTTGTAAAGCAGAAACTAACACACCACTGTAAATGTACTTTTATATTAATCAACGACTAAAACATTTTTTAAACAAAGAAAGAAAAGGAAAAAATCTTTACCTCTCCTCTCTGTGGATCCTGAATACGAGCACATCTTAAATCTCCATGTTCCCAGTTCGCATTTACACTATAGATCCGTAGCTGGGAAAGTTCAAAGGATGCATTGAAGGCTTTTGCTCCAATGCGGATGACAATGGAATTTACAGAAACAGTAATTCCCTCAACTACTTTTTCAGCAAAGCCGTATTCACTGGGAAAACAAAGCAGAACAAAATATAATGCACTAAAACCAAAATAAAATCATTGAAGTGAAAAAGTTTTGTTAATATTCTCACACAAGTACACAAACTGCCATAATAGTATTCATTTTTGTTTAACAAAACACATTTTTGTTAAAACGATAATCTAGTCTGGTTACATGTAAGTTACAAAAAAAATGTTCTTCTCAAAATGACAAAAGGTTTTTAAAATTGGAAGTTACTCTCTAAATTATTAAAATCACCTTCCAAAGTTGCCTAGTCTCAAAAAGCATTAGTGCAGACAACTGGCATCAATGTTAGTAAGTAAGAGGGCTAAATTCTTGACACAAAGAAGGTTGTGGAGGCCAAGTGGAATATAATCTCATAATTTAGAAATAAAGTCAGAAAAAGTTCACATTCTCTAATTCAATTCAGCAAGTATTGAGCATCTACGATGGGGACGATGCTAGGACATAAAGAAAAACAAAGTAGAGTTGTGGCGTTACAGGGTTTGCAAGTTACTTGGGAAGGAAAAAAAAACACATATCCTAGCAACTGAAACGTAAGGCAGTCTGTAATTAAGTGTTTTCAAAAAGGAATCATCAGTACACTTGGTAGAGGAAGAAACTGTTTATAGTTAATGAGAAATATATCCAGGAAAGAAAGATGAACTTTCCTCAAGGAGGGATGAAAAGGAAGGGAAATCTTAGAATAGGGAAAAGCATGAGCAAAGACATGGAGAAAAATAAAGTAAAGGTCACATTTCAAGAATGGTAAGTACAGTATGACTTGAATATAGACTATTAGTATATTTTGGCAGGGGGGTGGTGAAAGTTTGCCAAATTGGCACCTTACTTCAATTATGACCATTATTCCTAAATCTATATCACTATCCAGATCTCTTGTTGTAACTTCAGACTGCAAAATTCAAATGTCCACCAGACAGTTCTACCTGGCTGCCTCTCACACATTTCAAAGCCAACACACATAAAAGTGAGGCCATCATTTTTAATGATCATGCACACTGCTCCTCTATACCTGCTGCTATGCTTCTTGATTTACTATCTTAATGAATAAATAAAATTACTCTTTTCTAAAATTTAGATGACATCTTTTAAATCAGGATACACTTTGTAGGTTATGTGTAGATTGCATGAAATAATGCATATGAACCACATAGCCCATCTCTGGACTCAAAATACTGAAAAAGATATAACTGTTATTTATAGTATTATAAATAGTAGTATATTATTATTAATACTACTGAAAGTCTCTGAGTCTCAGTTTCATCATTTGTAAAATGAGAATCATACCTATTTCAAAAGGTTGCTGTGGTCCTTAAGTGAAATGGTGTATGTGTAGTAATTTATACGGTCCTTGGCTTGACTGAGGTAATTTTGTTATAAAAAAAAAGGTGGTTGTCTACCTGGGGTTTAGAAAATTGAGAACTGAAGAGGAAGAACTCATCAGCATCCTAGGGAGGAGTTGCTGTGATCCTAAGGACAAATACTGGTCACTTAGACAGAAATATTCCTGGATTTGGAAGAATATTTCTATAATAATTATCTGGGAATACCCTTTGGAATATCCAAATCCATCTAATCTAATCTATGCACATTAAAAAGTGCTACAATTGTACTGGACAATTTACCATCAGAAGGGTGAAGGCAGACTCAATGACTAATGTCTACATGTTTCTGGTTTATGTCATCCATTATAAACGAAATTTCAGTTTACAAATAAGTCTCTTCTGAGTTTGGTTAATCTTCACGTAGATGTTTATCTCCTTCATGTGAAGTGATAAAATCAAATTTCTGAATTTACAAAGTTTCGTAGACCATCAATCTGTGGGAGCATTGTTAGCCCACAGGTTCTGCACAGAAGGAAGGGTCACCCCATTAATCGTTAATTTCCCTCTATTTTAATCTCTTAGCTAGAAATAAAATCAAATAGATCAGTGTTTCCTTAAATTGCATGACTATAAAGAATTGTTGAAAATACATATTCATATTCTTGATAACCATTCTAGACCTAATGAATCCTAATTTTAAAGGAGGAGCCTAAAAAACTCTGTGAATTTCATAAGCACCCTAAATGATTGCTACAATTAGGCAAGTCTGGAAAACATAGAAATAAAGATACTACCATACAATATAAGGATTACCATCATATGATTACAAAGCCAAAATTATAAAGCTTGTTGACACTACAAAAACATGAATTGGGAAGAACAGTATCAACTACACTTAGCATACAATAAGAAAATACCTAATTTCTGCCACACCTAATTAAAATAAATCATTTGTTTATAGCAACTTTCCTGATCTTCTTTTGCCCTTTTAATAGTCTTATAAACATCTCAACTTTTTCTCCAATTTTCTGAGTCTAGCCAATTTTAAGATCAACTGCTCCAACCTACTCTATCTAACCTGAAATCATAATCTAAACTTTAAAATCTCAAATTGCTGGAAAATACGTAAACTACAAAGAAGTTAATGTGAAAGCTCTTTTCCCCATCACTATTACATATAGTCCAAACATAAACTGTATATCTGAAAAATCTGGCCTTCAGTCAACTCTCAGCAGTGGATGGATCACCATTTGATTCCCACACGAAAAGCCACTGATCAGACTGCAGGTATTCTCACAGAATGCATTAATAATGGTGGCTCAACCTTGGTGAAAGAGGAGGAAAATATGAGAGTGCAAGAAACAGAGTATGTGTGTGTATCTGTATGTGTATGTTCATTCTCAAGAAGAGTTTATCACTGGTTTTATACAGCACCCAGAATACTGTAAATGTTCAGGGCTGCCATGTTGTACAACTTGAGGAGGCACTAATCACATTAAAATCAATGTAAACTTTTTACGTGAATAGCTGCACCATCCAAAAATAGTACAGAAAACCTGTTTTGAGGAAATGATATACAAGATCCAAATTTACTGAATGCAAAGATGAATAGGCAAGTTTTTGAAGATCTATTTTTTAAGAACTATTCTAACTTCTCAAGGCAGCTTTGTGAAACGCTCCCCATGCTCCTACTTTATTAACATCTGATTTTTATCTATCAAAATTCAATCTGTGTAAAGTGTGAGCATTCTATATTTAATGAATTTTAGAGTAATCCGAAAGGTCTATAATTTTTTAAGGCATCAACTTAACTCTTAAGAGTCATAAAAATTCCACTGATGCATAGAACAAATGTTATACAGAGAAACCAAGTAAGAGACTATCTGATTTAGAATGCCTAAGCTCTTCTTTTATTTTCTGCTGCTGCTCTGCATTGACTGATCATTAGTATTTAATATCAAGGAAAACAAGATGAATAAAAGAGGCTAAAAATCAATTCTGCTACTTTTGCAATGTATTTACTAAAACTGTAAAATGTTTGATGGGAGAAGTAACTAAAATAGAAACTGAACTTAGGAAATTTTACTTTATGTCCCATTACTGCAGATAACAGAAAAAAAAATTCCCTTTGCCAGTCATACAGATTAATGGAAAATAGCTTACCTTTGTCCTGAAGCAGTTGCAATTGGTGATGGGCCATTTGGGGTTCGTGGTTCTTCACATGTACTCATTTCCATTATTACTTTATCCAAGGACTAATAAAAATATATTAAAAATGTAAACATTAGATATTTTATTTTATGTATATTACGTAGATATTATTTAAGACTATTTTCTCTTTCATTTCTTTAGGAGCAAAGAAAACAGTAAGTAAGCAGAGTTATTTTAAATGTTTCTCTAGAGGTCTAAAAAGAGAAATACTAAAAAAAAAGTGCTTAGTCCTTTCTCAAGGCACTTATTATCTGGTGGAAAAGCTTATTACAGGAGTACAGGAGAAAAAAACTATAAGAAGTAACCATATACTGATGACATCATCAAGTTTTACAGACATATAATCGCTAATCCCAGAGTGTACTACATTATTAATTGATAAATTAGATTATTTATTAATAAATAGGATTAAACCACCTCTAAAAGCTTAAACCTGAGCTTTAATTAAAACCTGGGCTAATTAAAATAAATAGAACCAATCTAAAACCTGAGATTTAAGATGTGTAACTAAGAAAAATGCAAGAAATATGAAAAAGTAAATACTCTCATAGTAAAAAAGTTTCTTTCTCAGTCCAAGTTTTTTCTTGAAGGAAGATCAAATGTCCTTAGTAGTCATCACTAACACATCTCCAGTCATTCTTCATTCTCTATTTAATATTGTACTTATTATCTGAAACTGTCTTGTTTTGTTTACTTGTTCGTTGTCAGTCACCTTGTAAAAATATGCTCCCTCAGGGCAGAGGGGAGGTGCTCAGTAAATATTTGTGGTATGAATGAATCAATAAATGACCAACTGATCAGTTTTCCTTAAAAAGTAAAGTATATTAAAGAACGTATTATATTAGATCAGTAAAAGCAGAAACACAGAAAGTCTGGACCAAACTTTATTAAAAGAAGAATCTCATAAATAAAGTATAATATATCAATAAAAAGTTAAAAAATGCAATAAAATATACCAACTTACAATATAATATTCTAGACCTGAAAAACTTTAAAGACCCTCTCATTTTAAAGTTCAAACTTCTCATTTAAGAACTGATAAAACTAAGAACCATCAAAATAGAATGAAAGATAACTAGCAGAGAAGCCATGAGATTATGTTTCTATGAAACAAAATATTAATATTTTGTTTAATATTAGATTTGTTAGATTATATGCATACATAAGAGTTTATTTCTGAAGCAATTCAGAACTTACCAAACAGATGGGATGTGTTTTCAGTTTTGTCCATGGTATCTACAAAAGAAAATTTTTCTTTCTTTAAAATGAATCATTAAAAAAATAATATAAAACAGTAATCAACACAGATACTCTCTTAACATAGTGAAAGACATACCAAATTATATCAGATGACTTTTTTCTTAAATTGAAAAATAATAAACTGAGCAATTCATTCATACTCTTGAAATCAGCTGCACCTATTTTATATTAAAAAAGACTACTAGCCTTATTTTCTTGGTCATCTTTTTAAATAAAAATTTCAGGTTCTCTTAATATCTTTTTTCCCCAGTTCTGAAAACACATTTTAATTTTGTAGCTGAAGAATTCCTAGCAAAGCATAATCAGTGTTTTGTTTATTTAACAATTTTTTAAATTCTAGAATTCCAACCAATCTCCTTGTAGGTATTCAAGACAAATACAAAAGTGAGACCATTAATGTTAAATACAAGTAACATCAAATAAATAATGTTCAAATATATCCTGCACTAAAAATGTCATGTTTTTAGACATTTGGGCTTATGGAGGATGGAACAAAAATTAAAGGTTACCATCAAAGGATACAGCAACTTTTCTACAATCTTTTCTTTGGAGCCCAATTTTAATTTTATGAAAAGTTAGCGTGCAGTATTTCTACTGAGTAGGCTCCCAAACTAAGCCTAATCTTTAAGAGAAGGAAATGATATGATGTATGATTAGAGCCAAAGATAATAAGAAAGCTTAAGTTTTAATAAGCAGAACTAGTATTAAAAGAAAACTTTAAAAACCTCAAAATAAAAAACAAATGAGGAAAAGAGACAGAATTTCAAATAAAAGTATAATGTCCAGAATAAGATAACTTATCAGTCGTTATGTCTTCATTTGAAGTAGTGTTTACTAACTACAAATTTAAATTGTCCCTTTTGACAATAAATCGTGTGAAAAAAATTTTAAATATGTACCAAATTATTTTATTAATAAAGCATCAACAATTTTATTTAAATATTAATATTAAATTTTAATAAAACTTAAAACCTATAAATTAATAAACATATATTAGCATTCAATTAAATTCAAAAGGCACACATTCATGCAATTATTTACAAGGTATCTGTCTTTTAAAATTATGTTAATAAAAATGCTTCTTTTCAGAATTACCGAAAACAAAATATTTATTTTAAAAGACAGGGATGAAATAAACAAAATGAAAACAGAAAATGCCTTGCACAGATATCAAAGTCTCACCCTAATAGATGCTTTATTACAAAAAACTTTGTTGATAGCAAGCCATGTTGGCAAATCCAACATATTCTGGAGCACCTCTTCATCCAACTCCAAATTCTTCAGTTCACCTTCTCCTTTAAGGGTACTTAGATTTATCTTGTCAGGAGATAAATTTTTGGTAAATCTGAAAGAGAATATATATTGACATTTATTTTAGTGTTAGTTACTGTACCCCTGACTTGTTCTTGCAAATAATGCAAATACAGAGCATTAAGAATGTAATAGCAGCACTAAGAAACACAAAACCACAATGATAGGCTCTACTCTAATCCGTGTTTTTCAATGTGGTTTTGTTATTATTGTTTTGATCTCCCTTGTCCATAGCTCTCTTACACAAAGTCTACAGTATTTTTGGTATACATTTAAATATCTTATAACCAGACACAATCAAGCTCTAGTTCTTACTGTCTTTCAAATTTATGAATACTTAGTATCCACTATTTTTCAGGAACTATGCAAGGCTTTGAGCCATCCCCTACAACATTTTGTTCACTTCACTACAGACAATATCACAGAAGTGGATATTCCTATTTCACTAACCAATATACAAGTAAGGTAAATGAGGTGGACCTTTAGAAATAGTAGCAGCAGCAGCTGCCACCACTGCCATTCATCATGCCAAGAGCTTAATGAAAGTGCCAAAAGTCACATAGGAGACTGGACCCTGAATTCTAATTAAAGAATTCAAATTCTCTATAATGATTTAGAAAGGAAAGTTCTTAAACTCAAAAGAAAAGATTGAAAATAATAATAGTTAAAATAACAGTGACCATTTTCCAAGGGTTTACTGGATACCAAGCTCTTCTCTTTGAGTGCATGCGTTACTAATTTTCATGATAACCCATTAGGGTCAATACTATTTTCTTTCCCACTTTTTTTTTTCCATATTTATTTATTTGGCTGCACTGGGTCTTAGTTATGGCAAGCGGGATCTTCGTTGCTGCGTGCGGGATCTTTAGTTCCATCGTGCGGGATCTTTTAGTTGCAGTATGCGGGCTCTTAGTTGCAGCATGTGGGATCTAGTTCCCTGACCAGGGATCGAATCTGGGCCCCCTGCGTTGGGAGTGTGGAGTCTTAACTGCCGGACCGCCAGGGAAGTCCTTATTCCAACTTTTTACAAGAGTAAATATAAAGAGAAACTAATTTATTTGCCCAATGTCACAACTAATAATGATGATAATAGTAATAATAACAATAAATTACACATGCACTTTAAAGAACTTTCGTATATGTTAATTCTTAACACAATCCTACAAAATAAAAAATTGCTAACTTTACCCAGCCTTACTTTTTCAAAAGTGAAACTATTGAAAAAGTTAACTACTGGCTAACAAAGGAGTTATTAGCCAGTCTTCTACCATTTTTTGATATTAAATATTAAAGTAACAAAATGTACTGGGTTATTTACATGCCCTACACATCAACAAGAATCAATATGCACATGCTTCTGCACTGACCCTAAACCAGAATTTCTTGAGCCAGATCTTATCTGGATTCCTATCTTCTCACAAAATGTCAACACACTGACTTTCTCAACGTAAAGCTCGTATTTAACCCATATTTGACCAAAGATGCTGAGCTGTTTCTCACTTACTACCAATCATGTTTCATTTAAGAATATGAAGTTTCCTGAGAGGCTGCCATTTCTAATCATATAGGAATGACCTGCCACTGCCTCAAGGCAGAATATTAATGCAGAAGGGAACATTCAATAGGTACTTACTGAGGATTCACTATTCCGACACATACACTGGCAAGCAGTATACTCAAGGTTTTTGCCTTTCTGAAATATTCAGTTTAGTTGGTGAAGAGTGAATACAGGGGTTCTTAATCCAGATCTTCTTTGAAATAGGGACTTTTGAGCTGATATCTAAAGGATGAGTAATAGAAGTTAACTAGGCAAGGAAAAGAAGGGGTCAGGAAATAAAGCGTATTCCAAGTAGAGGAAATAAAACATATAAAGGTTCTGAGGCAGGAGGGAGCATGGTATAAAGTGGAAGTGAAAAAGATCAGCATCTGGCATGTAGCAAGAGAGCCAGGGGAGCAGAAGATAACTCTGGAAGGACAAAGAGAGGACTGATTACACAAGGCCTTGACCATTTTATTCATTCATTCATTCAATAAATTTTAACTGATTACCTATAATTTAAAAGGCACTAGGCAGGGCGGGCTTTCCTGGTGGCACAGTGGTTAAGAATCCACCTGCCAGTGCAGGGGACAGGGGTTCGAACTCTGGTCCGGGAAGATCCCACATGCCGCAGAGCAACTAAGCCCGTGCGCCACAATTACTGAGCCTGCACTCTACAGCCCACGAGCCACAGCTACTGAGCCCACGTGCCTAGAGCCCGTGTTCCGCAACAAGAGAAGCCACCACAAAGAGAAGCCGGTGCACCGCAACGAAGAGTAGCCCCCGCTCACCACAACTAGAGAAAGCCTGCGTGCAGCAATAAAGACCCAATGGAGCCAAAAATAAATAAATATTTTTAAAATAAATAAATAAATAAAAGGCACTGGGGATTTGAGAGTAAACAAAATAGATAAAAATCTCTTCCTTCATGGAGCTTAACTGGGGGGTAGAACACAGAGAATTAAGAAATAAGTTAAATATATAATAAGTCAGATTCAAAGTGAAGAGGTACTCCTTATAGTTGAAATAAGAAATACAAATTTAAGTATATTGTTTAACCTCACAAACGTAAGCAATGGAAAAGCTAACAATAGTGATATAATTTATTAGGTATTGTAGGTCGGTAAAATTTGGAGTGGTTAATTTAGTAAAATCCTTACCTATCTTAGCAGTAAGTGAGTATGCAAGATCTAACACTGATACATCTAGAATGAACAGCATAGATATATAATTTAGAGCTAGTAGGGTAACAGTGAGGTAAATGCGACTACCACTGGGGAACAAGATTGGAGGGATCAGGAAAGGATGGGTTGGAGGCTTGTTGCTTTTTGTGTTCAGCCCACTTGAATTCATTCATTCATTTATATAACAAATATTTGTTGTGTGCTAAAAATGTGCCAGACACATAAATGAAACAGATGAGTGGGGGAGACAGGGTATTTTCTACCACAACAATGCCAAAATTTGAAACTGAATATTAGGCAGCCTTGTTCTTAAAATTTTTTATTAGGCAATTGATGCCAACATTTTGCTCCCCTCTTCTCTTACCCCTCCTCTTACACTGTCATTCTGTAACACAAACTTTTCAGTCATCTGGTGCCCACACCCAGTCTTGTTTTTTGGTGTTGTGGGGAACTTATGAATGGGGCGGTAAAGGAGAACTCTTACCTGTCCTACCTTTCCCCTCCAATGGCATGGCTAGGAGAGGTCCCAGGATTTCTGTGGAGGGGATTTGTGGTTGTTGAGTTCCAGGGAGTTATGAGACACTGCAGTGAGCTGAGGCAGCAAGGATGATAAGCATACTGAGCAGACTACTTTGGAGCCGGAATGAGAAAAGCTGTCTCTTTTTCTATATATTCAGGTACCAGAGCAGTGCATATAGAACCACCCGGGAGTGCTTAAAAAACTCAATGCCCAGGCACAACCCCCTCCCTTCCCACCCTCACCACTACCAATTAAATTAAAAAGTCTCTGGCAAAGGGACCTCAGGCACATGATTCAAATCATTAACATACAGTTCACAAGCGATTTCTGCACAGTTGATTGAGTTAAAAAATTAGAGCTTCAAACCACCTTTCATCCTGATATTCATAATATAAAGTCCAAGAAAGAACAACACTGACTTCCTTGACTTTATAATACATAGTTATAGTGTAAATAGAAAATTTATAGCTTTTATTTCATGAATAAGGTTAATTCTGTGACCAAAAGCCCCCCCACACACCAACAAACATACTAGTTTACAGTTCTAATCTCACCTCTTACCCTCAGCGTCCCCATGCTGTTCTCCAAACATACCAGGCAAGCTCTCCTCCTTAGAATTTTTCACTGGCTGCTCCTACTGCCTGCAACACTACTTCCACCATATCCATAAGGCTAAGTCCCTTACCACCTTAGAGTCTACTCAAATATTACCTCCTCAATGAGGCTGCTGATGAAACAAAATTATTTTAAGGCAGGAAAAGAAATGTAACGTGAAATTTTCTCTGCTGTTTGAGCCACTATACCTTCTCCTTAGTGTGCATTGTGCATCTGCATTATACATTAACTAGATTCCCTAAGAAGACACAGGAACGTCTACACACACACACACACACACACACACACACACACACACACACACACACATTTCCTGCTGGCACCAGCAAGGAAACTCCTTAGGAGATAGCATTCCCTCCGTTATCATGTAAGGGGTTATGATGACCCACTACTCACTTTGTTGAACTATGTAAACTGTCAATGCCACCTTGATGTTTAACCCTTTGATGTATAACCCTTTGTCTCAAAAACTTATATAACTGTGCTTAGACCTCTAATGGGCAGAACAGTCCTCAGAGCTTTCTGAAAGACTATCTCCCTAGTTATAATTTTCAGATTGGCTTGAATAAAATTTCCCATTTCTTTCTTGAAAAAAAAAAGTCAGATTCTGATAACTGTGGAAAAAACAAAGCGAAAGTAAGATAGGAGGTGCAAGCAGAGGACCTTTTAATTTTTAAAAGAGTAGACAGGGGGCTTCCCTGGTGGCGTAGTGGTTGAGAGTCCGCCTGCTGATGCAGGGGACACGGGTTCGTGCCCCGGTCCGGGAAGATCCCACATGCCGCGGAGCGGCTGGGCCCGTGAGCCATGGCCGCTGAGCCTGTGCGTCTGGAGCCTGTGCTCCAAAATGGGAAGGGCCACAGCAGTGAGAGGCCCGCATACCGAAAAAACAAAACAAAACAAAACAAAACAAAAAAGAGTAGACAGGAAAAGCCTCATTAAAAAGATGACATTTGGGCAAAGATCTGAAGAAAGCCAAGGAGCTAGCTATGCAAATATCTGGAGGAAGAATGCTCTAGGCAGAGGAAAAGCTAAGGGCAAAAACTGAGGTAGGAACATGCTTGGCAGGTCTGAGGAATAGCAAGAAGGCCAATGTGAGTGGAGGAAATGAACAAGGGCAAAAATGAAAGGAGATGAGGTTAGAGAAATAACAAGGGCCAGATCATGTGAGGCCTTTTAAGCCACTCTAAGGACTCTCTGGCTTTTACTCTGAGTAAAAATGAGAGTGACTGGAGATGGTTTTTGACAAGAACAGGGAGTTTTAAAGGATGGCTCTATTGAGAATAGATAAAAGAAGGACATGGACAGAAGCAGGGAGCCCAGACAGAAGGTTATTGCAATAAGACAGGTAAGAGAAGATGTTGCCTTGGACCAAGATGGAAGAGTAGGAAGTGGTGAGAAGGGAACAATTCTAGACATATTCTGAAGGTAAAGCCAACGGGATTTGATAGTACAGATTGAAGTCAAGGATGGCTCCAAGGTTTTTGATCTAAGCAAACAGAAGGATAGAGCCACCATTTATTGGGGTAAAGAGACAGAGGGAGAAATAAGCTTGGGATTAAGGATCAGAATTTAGGCTTGGAATAGTTTAATTAAGAGATGCTTATTAGATATCCAAGAGGAGATACCAATTAGGTAGCTGGATATTCAAATCTTATTCAGTAGTTGCAGATACAAATTTAATAATCACCAATGTTATATATGGTATTTACAATTGCAAGATGGAGACAAAAAATGAAATGGCTCAAGGACTGTGGTCAAGGACCAATAAGAGGCCAAGTAACCAATAAAGGCGATTAAGAAGGAAGGGCCAGTGAGGTAGGAGAGAAATCGTTTTTGTTAGGTGAGAGAAAATTCAGCAGGCTTGTATGTTGATGACCATGATGCAGAGAAAAGAAAACTACTGATGGACAGACAATGGATGGAATAAAATCCTTGATTAGAAGACAGCACATAGAGTACACAAGAAGAGGGACTGGCTTTGAACAGTTTTGATTTTGGAAAGCATATTAATACTCTGTATATGCAAAAAATAAAATAAGAAAGAATGTGAAGAGGGGAAATGCCTAAAACTGAAAGCGACCTGAAACAAATGAACCTAATTGTATTAAAAAATACTGTAACCATATTCAAGGGGAAGATAGGAAGAAAGGACAGAGGGATAGATGGACAAAAACGAATCTGATTAACTCATGAATACAACATTTGACTATATATCCTTAGTGTTGGGCAAGGAGGGGTGATTAGTGGAGAAATCAGGCAACATCTTAATGGTCTATGGTACAAGAATGTTCATCTCAATGATATTTACAAAAGGAAAAAAGTGAAAGCACTCCATAATAATCCCTTTAATTATGATACATTATGCCTACATATATATCAAGCAATACGTGTTGAGAATTATATAAAGAAATGGTTATACTATAGCGCCTGGTGAAAATTCAAGGTTCAAAATTATATACTGTGATTTCAATATGCAAAAGTGGAAGATGGAAAGATTAAAATGTTATTCACAAGAAATTCTATCTTCAATTTAGTTCATACCAAAGGGACAACATGTGCAAGGAGCATGGACCTTATTTAAAGTCAGACAAACAAATGTGAATTCTAGTTTAGCCACCTACTGTGACACCCCTCTGCCTCAATTTCCTCATCTGTAAAATGGAGAAAAAACTCAAAAAATGTGCAACTCAAAAAATTTTAGTGAGGATTAAAGATAATATGTAAAGTATTAAAGATAATATGTAAAGTATCTGATACAAAACAGATATCCAATTAAGAGTTTTCTTTCTCCTGACCTGCTTTTTATTGAGTTTAAATTATGAAGGCATTGATTATAGTTTTAACAGGAGCAATATCAAAAGGTCAAGCTTGGGGGGACTTCCCTGGTGGCGCTGTGGATAAGACTCCGTGCTCCCAGTGCAGGGGGCCCAGGTTCGATCTCTGGTCAGGGAAATAGATCCCACATGCATGCCGCAACTAAAAATTTGCATGCCACAACTAAGGAGCCCACGTGCAAGGAACCAGCAAGCCGCAATTAAGGAGCCCTGGAGCCACTACTAAGAAGCCTGCCTGCTGCAACTAAGACCCAGTGCAACCAAATAGATAAATATTAAAAAAAAAAAAAAAAAGTTCATGCTTCGGAATTCCCTTGTAGTCCAAAATCTGCACTTTCACCACCGAGGGTGCGGGATCAATCCCTGCTCAGGGAACTAAGATCCCGCAAGGGGTGCAGCCAAAAAAAACCCAAAAAAGTTCAAGCTTATCCAAACAGGACTTTAAAATGGCAGAGCGGTGGAGCTAATCTTGAAACATATTAATACTGCTCATCTATTAAAATATTTTAAAGAGGAAGCTGAAGATGTATTGGTAACTGTCACATCCACAGCTATTAGAGAGTTGGTTTCTTATACTGGGTAGGCCGTGGACATATCAAATTATTTATCTTCTATTATTCATACATGAGGCTTTCATTTAACATATATTTCAGTTTTGCACAAATATTTCCCAATCATTTATTAATATAATTATGTTCCTTCCAAAAACAGAGAGAGGAGGATGGTTTTTCAGTCACATTTGTTAACTTAATTGATAGAGGAAAAGCACACTTTCAATAAGTAAACAAAGGGACTAAAACCCACAAAATAACATTAAGGCATGGACTAGCTATGTGTCTACCTATGCTTTGTCCAAGTGTTGCTATAGGCTCTTTGGACTAAATTGCCATGTGAAATTTCCAGATAATTGTATTATTCTACTAAATATTCTACTAATATTAGAAGGGTTATAATACTGGGCCTGATCCTAAAGAGAATAAATTATTATCCAAAGTAAACCTCTTCAGTTCACTAAAGACTCATTTAAAGTTCTAAAAGTTATATAAACATTTTAAAACAAACTTTTTAAAAAATGGTAGAAATCTAGGTCAATGAATTAAACTTCCAAATAATTAATTATTTGGTGGAGATAAGAGTGGAGTGGGAGAATGGAAGCATGAAATCTATATAAAACCGAAGTAGACATGTTAAAGACTCAAAATGAGGATAAAAAAGAAAGCTGATTGACTTGAATATGTCAAAGTCATAACAACTGTACAGAAGAAAGTCATAACACATAATAAAGATAAACCTGGCACAATTCTTACTGAATTTTTTATTTTTAACATTCAGAACACACAATAATGTTCCATTACTATGTACATTATGGCATGTAAAGAGGTTTATTTTAAAGTAAACATGTGTTCTTTATTTTAACGTTAGTATTATATGAAATAAATTTTAAATGTGGATGTACATATTTTATTGGTTAACTATATTTTTAACAATGTAACAATTTTAAAGCTAACTTAAAACATGCAAACAGGCTTCCATTTTTCCAAAATCTTCTTTAATTACATGTAATACATGAAAATAAATTTACTAGGTTTTTCATTAGTAACAACAAAATAGCTAAGTAGAGGAATAAAATTTCCAGGCAAATGGAAAGGAAAGGTTTGATTTAGATTACACATTTTGCAGTTAATACATAATTAGAGTCTAAATTATGTGTAGAGCACTGTACACGGTAAAATTTAGGGCAAAACAAGTAAGTCAGTCCATATAATCAAGATTTATAATTTGCTTAAGGGAACACAGCACAAATGCACGAAAAGTCAAGAATCGCTCTGCAAGAAGAAAAATGCCACTTAACACTTAACCTCTCGTGGATGACCTAGAGTCTGTCATACAGAGTGAAGTAAGTCAGAAAGAGAAAAACAAGTACTGTAGGCTAACACATATATATGGAATCTAAAAAAAATAAATTAAAAAAAATGTTTCTGTAGAACCTAGGGGCAGGACAGGAATAAATACGCAGACGTAGAGAATGGACTTGAAGACACGGGGAGGGGGAAGGGTAAACTGGGACAAAGTGAGAGAGTGGCATGGACATATATACACTACCAAATGTAAAATAGATAGCTAGTGGGAAGCAGCCGCATATCACAGCGAGATTAGCTTGATGCTTTGTGACCACCTAGAGGGGTGGGATAGGGAGGGTGGGAGGGAGGGAGACGCAAGAGGGAAGAGATATGGGAACATATGCATACGTATAGCTGATTCACTTTGTTATATAGCAGAAACTAACACAATAATGTAAAGCAATTATACACCAATAAAGATGTTAAAAAAAAATTGCATCCCCCTTCAAAAAAAATACTTAACCTCTCAGACTTCCCTGGTCGCACAGCGGTTAAGAATCTGCCTGCCAATGCAGGGGACACAGGTTTGATCCCTGGTCCAGGAAGATCCCACATGCCGCAGAGTAACTAAGCCCATTGCACCACAACTTCTGAGCCTGCGCTCTAGAGCCCGCAATCCACAACTACTGAGCCCGCGTGCCACAACTACTGAAGCCCACGCGCCTAAAGCCTAGAGCCTGCAACAAGAGAAGCCACCTCAATGAGAAGCCCATGCACCGCAACGAAGAGCAGCCCCCACTTGCCGCATCTAGAGAAAGCCTGCGTGCAGCAACGAAAACCCAATGGCAGCCAAACATAAAATAAATAAAATTAATTTTTATTTATTTATTTATGGCTGCATTGGGTCTTGTTGCTGCATGTGGGCTCTACCCAGTTGAGGCAAGCAGGGGCTGCTCCTCGCCACAGTGCACGGGCTTCTCACTACAGTGATCTCTCCCACTGCGGAGCACGGGTCCCAGGCGCACAGGCTTCAGTAGTTTTGGCACCCGGGCTCAGTAGTTGTGGCTTGCGGGCTCTAGAGCTCAGGCTCAGTAGTTGAGGCGCCCAGGCCCAGCTGCTCTGCGGCATGTGGGATCCTCCTGGACCAGGGCTCAAACCCGCGTTCCCAGCACTGGCAGGCAGATTCTCAACCACTGCACCACCAGGGAAGGCCAAAATAAATTTTTATTTAAAAAAATAAATAGGGTTTCCCTGGTTGCGCAGTGGTTGGGGGTCCGCCTGCCAATGCAGGGGGCGTGGGGTCGTGCCCCGGTCTGGGAGGGTCCCGTATGCCACGGGGCGGCTGGGCCCGTGAGCCATGGCTGCTGGGCCTGCGTGTCCGGAGCCTGTGCTCCGCAACGGGAGAGGCCACAGCGGTGAGAGGCCCGCGTACCACAAAAATAAATAAATAATAAATTAATAAATAAATAACCTCTCTATGGCTCAGTTTCCTCATCTGTAAAATTGTGATAATAATATTACCTGCCTCATGGGATTGTTTTGAGGATTAACTGAGTTAGAACATGGAAAATGCCAGGAATTGTCTCTAACACAGAAAATTCACTGATGTTTATAAATAAAACAAAACAAACACCCCCCTCCCAAAACCAGCCTTTCTAATAAACAGACTTGTTTAAAAAAAAAAAAACAGAAAAGAAAATTCAGTGAGTGTTACCTATACTATTAATATGAAGATGCAGGTTAAATAGGAATATGAACAACACAGAGACATTACATAACCAGTGATCAAAATTTCTAAAAAAAGATCTCTGGCTTGATAAATCACTAAGTATACAGTAGATCATAAATCAGAAAGGTATAAATTATATATCTGATGTTACTGTAAATTTTAGTTATGATTTATTTGAAGTTTCATCAGATCCATTTTATAGCTGTATCATAAAAACAAAGATCATAAAGTTGTTTTATTTGCTAAAGCAAACTGCAACAGATCTGTGAAATGAACCATCTCTAGATTAAATATAGTATTTGGGGGTAGAATCATAAAATCTTAGTGCTAAAAACAATCTTAGAACATAGCTTATAAACCCTTTTCTGACCTACTTACCTTCTTCCACAATTCTTTGTATTCAGATAACAGCCCCTCCCTGGGACATTGCTTTAAAACTTCATCAGCGAATATGCATTTCTTGAATTATTCACCTTGTCCTGAAAGTATTTATGGTTCCTATTATTGTACAGGTTGTTAGAGATTCACATCAATGCCTACTATTCTTCTAAACTTAAGAAGTGGCAAAAAAAAAAAAAAGAAGAAGAAAGAAAGAAAAAGTAGCTATGCTACTTGATAACATTTTTCTCAAATAACAGTTGTAATTAGAAGTAATCATTCTGGGCTTCCCTGGTGGCGCAGTGGTTTAGAGTCCGCCTGCCGATGCAGGGGACACGGGCTCGTACCCCAATCCGGGAGGATCCCACATGCCACAGAGTGGCTAGGCCCGTGAGCCATGGCTGTTGAGCCTGCGCGTCCGGAGCCTGTGCTCCACAACGGGAGAGGCCACAACAGTGAGAGGCCTGCGTACTGCAAAAAAAAAAAAAAAAAAAAAAAAGAAAAAAAAAGAAATAATCATTCTCATTCTGATATTTCATGCTATAGCATGAAAAACTAGACTTTACAGGGAATTTTAAAATGCACGTTAAATTGTTTAATTTAAAAGTTTAAAGTAGGCATACTTAATCTGAAGTTCTTGGATGGGCTTCAAGCGGTCCAAGATACTTCATAATATTTTCAAAGGGGGTTTTTGGACACCGAAAAGGCTCAGAACCATTGCCTTAACGTAAATAGCATTAATTGTAACCATCCAGAAAATAAATTACTTCAATACTGTAATTCGAATATTAATATCATTGTTGTTTGATTTAATTAACTTATTATAAACAAACACCTCTCAGGGTGCCTACCCAGTTACCACTGATTCTGTCTTCCCAGAGAAAGGCTATAAACATAGGGGAAAGGTGCATACCTAACACATGTTATATACTTCCTTGGTTACAGCTGATTTGATCTAGAGAATGACAAGGCATTTAGACTCTTCAATCAGATTTCTTCCTTCAGAAATTTAAAACTGGAACACTACCTTAGGATCAAACTGACAAACAATAAAGGAGCAGAACTGAGAAACACAAATCCAACATTTAAGAACTTAAAGATACCATAAAGATTCTTAACCCATCATTGTTCCATTCTCTCCAGTTGGGCCTAACTAAAACCGTTGAAATGAACTAGTAATTGAAATCACTAGCTAGTATCTCAAGACTGTGCACCCCTACAAGGATTGTGTTCTCACTGCATATGAAAAGATATAAAAAGAACCAAAATCTTTATGTAAGCAAATCTAACAACAGCTTCAACTTGACTTTATTAAAAACACTATTTCTAGAAGAGAAAATACCTAAAGACCACATGGTAAAGCTGTACGAGAGAACATGTTACTGGAGCACGTTCCGAAAATCTGATAGTCTGCCAAGTCCTTTGGCTAAAAACATTAAGTTATTAATCTGCACCTAATTACACCCTTTCACAGACCATGGGCTTCATCATGCAGCCATAAAGATTCCTCCACTTAAAACTAAGAAACAGGGCTTCCCTGGTGGCGCAGTGGTTTAGAGTCCGCCTGCCGATGCAGGGGACACGGGTTCGTGCCCTGGTCTGGGAAGATCCCACATGCCACGGAGCGGCTAGGCCCGTGAGCCATGGCCGCTGAGCCTGTGCGTCCAGAGCCTGTGCTCCGCAGCGGGAGAGGCCACAGCAGTGAGAGGCCCGTGTACCGCAATAAAAAAAAAAAACAACTAAGAAACAAATGAGGTGTTTCTAAAGAAACCCCTATTTCCTTTCTGCCTTACCCAACACCCCAGTTGCACCTCCTTTAACCTGGCAACCTCCTCTTAAGTCTAGTTGCCTTCTTGCCCCACTCTATGCCTCATTGTCTTCAGGTTCAAGAAGTGAATTAGTTATTTTCAAAATTTTGGATATGAGATCAAGAAATAGACTTTACAATCCAGTACACACATACAAAACAAAAATTTCTCAAAGTGATAGTTTAATACAGTCTGATATTTTCCATTCTATTTCCTCCTTTCAAAATGGTGATTGACTATACTATTTTCACAAGGCAAGCTATGACCCACAGTTTAAGAAACAATACATAAGAAGTACATACATCATGACCAAGTATTTATTCCAGTAATGAAGGTTGGTTTAACATTCAAAAATCAACTAATATAATTCACCACATGAAAAGTAAAATCACATCGTGATCTCAATAGAGGCATAAAAAAGCACTGGACAAAAGTTAACACCATGCATGGAAAAATAATTCTCAATAAACTAGGAACAGAAGAGAACTTCCCCAAAACTACAGGGACTTGTACAAAAACCCTACAGTTGCGATCATACTTAATGATGAAAGACTAAAATGCTTTTCCCCTAAGACAGAGACAAGGCAAGGATGTCTGCTCTCACCACTTCTATTCAACATTGTACTGGAGGTTCTACCTGACACAGTAAGGCAAAAAAAAATGAAATAAAATAATAAAAATAAAAGGCATCCAGTTTAGAAACGAAATAAAACTGTGTTATTTCCCAGATGACATTATCATCTATGTAGAAAATCCTACAAATCTTAAAAAAAACCAAACAAACTACCAGAACTAATAAATGAGTTTAGCGAGGTTACAAGATATAAGACCAACATAAAAAAGAAAATTAATTAAAGACACAAGAGCCATATGAAAGAGCTCCCAATAGCCAAAGCTGGAAAAACCTGGGCAACAAAATAAATTAAATATTATTGGATTATAACTCAAAGTATAAAATAAATATACATCAGTCTACACAGATAAAAAAACATGACTGAATAAGTAAATAACTGGGAGAAAACAGATTAATCTCCCACACAGAAAATTTTTAAATAACTTAATAAGATATTCAAACCTTAGGGAACTGCAGAATTCCTCACTCATTTTGTGCATGCTGCACATAGTATTTCCTTCCTTCCAAAATGTACAGTATGAAAGTGGGGAAGAGAGTAATTTTATAGTGGATAACCTGACAAACACTACATCAGCCAGGTGATCAAGGTCAATGTCAACAATAAGAGATCTAAAGACACATACAGACTGAAAGTGAGAGGATTAAAGAAGGTATTCCACGCACATGGAAATCAAAAGAAAGCCAGAGTTGGGCTTCCCTGGTGGTGCAGTGGTTGAGAGTCTGCCTGCCGATGCAGGGGACATGGGTTCGTGCCCCAGTCCGGGAAGATCCCACATGCCGCAGAGCGGCTGGGCCCGTGAGCCATGGCTGCTGAGCCTGCACGTCCGGAGCCTGTGCTCCACAACAGGGGAGGCCACAACAGTGAGAGGCCCGTGTACCGCAAAAAAAAAAAAAAGAAAGCCAGAGTAGCAATAACTATAACAGAAAAAATAGACTTTAAAACAAAGACTGTAACAAGAGACAAAGAAGGACATTACATAGTGATCAAGGGATCAATCCAAGTAGAAGACATAACAACTATAAAGATATATATGCACCCAACATAGGAAAACCTAAATATATAAGCAAATATTAACAGACATAGAGGAAGAAATTTACAGTCACACAATAATAGTAGGGGACTTTAACACCCCACTTACATCAATGGACAGACTATCCAGACTGAAAATCAATAAGGAAACACTGTTGTTAAATGACACATTAGACCAAGTGAACTTGATTGATATTTAGAGAGCATTCCAACTGAAAGCAGCAGAATGCATATTCTTTTCAAGTGCACATGGAACATTCTTCAGGACAGATCACATGATAGACTACAAAACAAGTTCATTAAATTTGAGAAGACTGAAAACATATCAAGCATTATTTCCAACCACAATGCTATGAGACTAGACATCAACTACAAGAAAAAAAAAAGCACAAACATGGAGGGTAAACAATATGTTCTAAACACCAATGAATCACTGAAGAAGTCAAAAAGGAAACTGAAAAAAAAAACCTGGAGACAAATGAAAACAAAATGATCCAAAATCTATGGGACTCAGCAAAAGCAGTAATAAGAGGGAAGTTTACAGCTATACAAGCTTACCTCAGGAAACAGGAAAATCACAAATAAACAACCTAAAGAAACTAGAAAAAGAAGAACAAATAAAACCCAAAGTTAGTAGAGGAAAGAAATTATAAAGATCAGAGCAGAAATAAATGAAATAGAGACAAAAAAACAGAAAAGATAAATGAAACAAAGAGCTGGTTATTTGAAAATTTAAACAAAATTGATAAACCTTTAGCCAGACTCTTCAAGGAAAAAAAGAGGGCCCAAATCAATAAAATCAGAAATAAAAAAGAAATTACAACTGACACCACAGAAATACAAAAGATCATAACAGATTACTACAAACAATTGTACATCAATAAAATGGACAACCTAGAAGAAATGGACAAATCCCTAGAAATGTACAATCTCCCAAGACTGAATCAGGAAGAAATAGAAAATATGAACAGACCAATTACCAATAGTGAAACTGAGTAAGTAATTTCAAAAACTCCCAACAAACAGAAGTCCAGAACCAGAGGGCTTCAAAGGTGAATTCTACCAAACAGTTAGAGAAGAGTTAACACCTATCCCTCCAAATTATTCCAAAAAATTGCAGAGGAAGAAATACTTTCAAACTCATTCTACAAGGCCAGCATCACCCTGATACAAAACCCAGACAAAGATACCACAAAAAAAAAAGAAAAAAGAAAATTCCAGGCCAATATCACTGATGAACATAGATGCAAAAATCCTCAAGAAAATATTAGCAGACCAAGTTCAACAATACATTAAATGTATCACACATCATGATTGAGTGGGACCTGTCCCAGGGATGCAAGAATGGCTCAAAAATCCACAAATCAATCAATGTGATAAACCATATTAACAAACCAAAGAATAAAATCATAAGATCATCTCAACAGATAAAGGAAAAGCTTTTGATAAAATTCAACATGTGTTTATGATAAAAACTCTCAACGAAGTGGGTATAGATGGAACAGACCTCAACATGATAAAGGCCAAATATGACAAACCCACAGCTAACATCATACTCAATGGTGAAAAGCTGAAAGTATTTCCTCTAAGATCAGGAACAACACAAGGATGCCCACTCTCCCCACTTTTATTCAACACAGTATTGGAAGTCCTAGCCACAGCAATCAGACAAGAGAAAAAAAATAAAAGGAATAAAATTGGAGAGGAGGAAGTAAAACTGTCAGTTTGCAAATGACATGATACTATACATAAAAAAATCCTAACGACACCAAGAAAAAAATACTAGAACTCATTGATGGATTCAGTAAAGTTGCAGGATACAAAATAATATACAGAAATTTACTGCATTTCTATACACATATATCAGAAAGAGAAATTAAGGAAACAATCCCATTTACCATCACATAAAAAAGAATAAAATACTTAGAAATAAACCTACCTAAGAAGGCAAAGGATTTGTCCTCCAAAAACTAGAAGACAATGCTGAAAGAAACTGAAGACAACACAAACAGATGGAAAGATATACTGTGTTCTTGGATTGGAAGAATCAATATTGTTGAAATGACCATACTACCCAAGGTAATCTACAGATTCAATGCAATCCCTATCAAATTACCAATGGCATTTTTCACAGAACTAGAACAAATAATTTTAAAATCTGTAAGAAAACACAAAAGGCTCCAAAGAGCCAAAACAATCTTAAGAAAGAAGAACGAAGTTGGAGGTATCACACTCCCTGATTTCAAACTATACTACAAAGCTACAGTAATCAAAACAGTACAGTATTGGCACAAACACAGACACATAGATCAATGGAACAGAGTCCAGGAATGAACCCACACTTACATGGGCAATTCATCTACAACAAAGGAGACAAGAATATACAATGGGGAAAAGACAGCCTCTTCAATAAATGATGTTGGTAAAACTGGACAGCTGCATGCAAAAGAATCAAACTGTACTAATTTCTCACACCATGCACAAAAATAAATTTAAAATGGATTAATAAAGACTTAAATGTAAGAACGGAAACCATAAATAAAACTTCTATAAGAAAACATAGGCAGTATGCTCTTTGACATTGGTCTTAGTAATATTTTTTGGATATGTCTCCTCAGGCAAGGGAAACTAAAGCAAAAATAAACAATGAGACTACATCAAACTAAAAAGCTTTTACAAAGTGAAGGGAACTATCAACAAAATGAAAAGGCCACCTACTGAACAAGAGAAGGTACCTGTAAATGATATATCCAACAAAGGGTTAAAACAGAAAACAAAGAACTCATACAACTCAACATCAAAAAACAAAAACCAATTAAAAACCGGTCAGAAGAGCTGAATAGATATTCTCCCAAAGAAGGCAGACAGATGGCCAGAAGGCACCTGAAAAGATGCTCAGCATCACTAATTATGAGGGAAGTGCAAATCAAAACCACAATGAGATATCACCTAATACCTGTAAGAATGGCTATTATCAGAAAGACCACAAATAACAAGTATTAGAAAGGATGTGTAGAAAAGGGAACCCCCATGCACTGCTGGTGGGAATGTAAATGGGTGCAGCTGCAATGGAAAACAGTAGGGAGGCTCCTCAAAAAAATTAAAAACAGAACTACCATACAATCCAGCAATTCCACTCCTGGGTATTTACCCAAAGAAAACTGAAACACTAATTATAAAAGATACATGCACCCCTATGTTCATTGCAGAGTTATTTACAATAGCCAAGATATGGAAGCAACCTACCTGCTCATCAATGGAAAATTACTCAGCCGTAAGACAGATACTGAGAATAAACAGGTGGTTGCCAGAGGGGAGAGGGGTAAGGAAGAAGAAAAATAGGTGAGGGAGATTAAGCGGTACAAACTTCCATTTGCAAAATAAATGAGTCATGGGTATGAAATATACAGTGTGGGGAAT
This sequence comes from Tursiops truncatus, assembly GCF_011762595.2. NCBI lineage: Eukaryota > Metazoa > Chordata > Mammalia > Artiodactyla > Delphinidae > Tursiops > Tursiops truncatus. The sequence continues at coordinate 21,215,182 of NC_047044.1, read as the reverse complement.
ATAGTCAATAATTATGTAATATTGCATGGGGACAGATGGTTAACTAGACTTATTGTGGTGATCATTTTGAAATATATAAAAATATTGAATCATTATGTTGTGTAACAGGAACTAACATAGTGCTGTAGGTCAATTATACTTCAAAAACAAACAAACTCACAGAAAAGAGACCAGATTTGTGGTTACCAGAGGGTGGAGGGAGGGGGAATTGGATGAACGCAGTCAAAAGGTACAAACCTCCATTTATAAGATAAATAACACTATGAATGCAATTTACAACATGATAAATATAATTAACACTGTTGTATGTTATATATGAAAGGTGATAAGAGAGTAAATCCTAAGAGTTCTCATCACAAAGAAAAAATATTTTTTTCATTTCTTTCATTTTATATGCATATAATATAATGGATGTCCACTATTACCACTATTGTGGTAACCATTTCATGATGTATGTAAGTCAAATTATTATTCTATACACCTTAAACTTATACAGTGCTTATACAGCACAATTATATCTCAATAAAACTGGAATAAAAATAATAATGATAAAATATGCTGATAATATGTACCCTTGATATGACAATAAAAATGCCACTTTACCTTTGGGGTCTTCTTGCCAAAAACCCATAACCTATTCAAATTAAGAGAAAAAGATTATACAAATCCTGTTTGAGAGACACTGAACAAAATATCTGACCAATACTACTCAAAACTCTCAAGGTCATCAAACACAAGGAAAGTCTGAGAAACTGTCACAGCTAGGAGGAGCCTAAAAAGAAATGATGACTATATATAATGTGGTATTCACAATGGGTTCCTGGAACAGAAAAAGGACATTAGGTAAAAAGCTAAGGAAATTTGAATAAAATATGTGCTATAGTAAATAATAATTTATAAATATTGATTCACTAATTGCAATAAATGTACCATACTAATGTAAGATGTTAATAATACAGGAGATGGAATATGGGATGTATGAAAACTCTCTGTACTATCTTTACAACTTTTCTACAAATCTAAAAGTATTCTAAAATAAAAATCTTATTTAAAAATCATTGAGCTGCATATGGAAGGTTTACCTCAATAAAAAGTTACTGCAATAAAAGTGCTGATTGTGTTTCTATATACTAGCAACAAACAATCGGAAATTGAAAATTTTCAAGTACTGTTTACATTAGTATAACAAGTTTGAAATTTTTAGGGATAAATCTGACAAAGGGTGTATAAGACATACTGAAAACTACAAAATATTGCTGAGAGAAATTAAACAAGACAAAATAAAATGGAGAAATAAAACATGTAATAGACAGAAGACAGTATTGTTAAGATGTCAATTCTCCCCAAACAGATTTATAGTTCCCAAGCAAATATCTAGCAGGCTTTTTGGTAGGAACGACAGGCTGATTCTAAAATTTATATGAAAATGCAAAAGACCTGGAATGTCAAAATAACTCTGACAAAGATTAATCGAGTTGGAGGCCTGTACCACCAATTTCAAGACTTACTTAAAAGCTACAGTAATCAACAGTCTGATATTGGTGTAAAGATAGGCAAATAATCAATGGAACAAAAGAGAGTCCTGAAATAGACCCAAGTTTATAGTTAGCTGATTTTCAACAAAGGTGCAAAATCAATTCAATGAGAAAAAGATGATATTTTCAATAAATTGTGTTACAGCAATTGTATAGCCATATGCAAAGAGAAAAAAAAAAGAACCTTGACACTTACCTCACATCACAAATAACAAATTAACTCTAAATGGATCACAGACTAAAACCTAAGAACAGAAACTACAAAACTTCAGTAAGAAAATACAGGAGAAAATCTTGGTGACTTTGAGCTTGGCAAAGATTTCTATAGCACAACAAAAAATTCACAAATCAAAACAGAAAAAAATCAATGTTATACTTTATCAAAATTAAAAACTCTGTGCATCAAAAGACAGTTTCTGGGACTTCCCTGGTGGTCCAGTGGTTAACAATCTGCCTTCCAGTGCAGGGGACACAGATTCAATCCCTGGTAGGGGAAGTAATATCCCACATGCCATGGGGCAACTAAGCCTGCGCGCCACAACCACAGAGCCTGCACACCATGACTACTGAGCCCATGAACCACAACTAGAGAGAGGCCCGTGCGCTGCAATGAAGAGCCCACATGCCACAACAAAATCTCCTGCATGCTTCAACTAAGACCCGTCACAGACATAAATAAATAAATAAATAAATAAATATTAAAAAAAATTTTAAAAGACACTTTCTAAAGAACAAGCCACAGACTGGCAGAAAATATTTACAAAACATATGTCTGGAAAAGGACTTGTATCTACAATATATAAAGAACTCTTACAACTCAAAAATAAGACATCCCATTAATAAAATACGCAAAAAATTTAAACAGACCCTCAAACCAAAGAGGGCATACGGGTGGTGGATAAGCACACTGAAAGATTCACAACATCACCAGTCAATAGGAAACTGCAAATTAAAAACCACAGTCAGCGGCTTCCCTGGTGGCGCAGTGGTTGGGGGTCCGCCTGCCGATGCAGGGGGCATGGGTTCGTGCCCCAGTCCGGGAGGGTCCCGTGTGCCGCGGAGCAGCTGGGCCCGTGAGCCATGGCCGCTGAGCCTGTGCGTCCGGAGCCTGTGCTCTGCAACGGGAGAGGCCGCAGCAGCGGGAGGCCCGCATACCGCAAAAAGAAAAATAAAAAAACACAGTCAGATACCACTACTTACCCACTAAAACAGGTAAAATTAAAAAGACTGACTATACTGAGCGTTGGTGAAGATACGGAGCAAGTGGAACTCTCATATGCTTGCTGGTGAGAATATGAAACATACACCCTAGAACCACTTTGGAAAGCTGTAAAGCAGCTTCTTAAAAAAGTTATATATGTTGCAGAGAATTCCCTGGAAGTCCAGTGGTTAGGACTCCATGCTCTCACTGCTGAGGGCTGGGTTTCAATCCCTGGTCTGGGAACTAAGATCCCACAAGCCACGAGGTGTGGCCAAAAAAATTTTTTTAATTTATACATGTCAGGAATTCTCTGGCAGTCCAGTGGACTTGGCACTTTCACTGCCAGGGCACGGGTTCAATCCTGGGTCAGGGAACTAAGATCCTGCAAGCTGAGTGGTGCAGCCAAAAAAAAAAAATAGAAAAAAAGTTATATATGCACCCACATATAACTCAACCATTCTACTCCTACATATTTATTGAAGAGAAATGAAAAGCATGTGTCCTCACAAAGACTTATACATGAATGTTCATAGCAGCTTTATTTGTAACAGCCCCAAACTAGAAACAACCCAAATGACCATCAACAGTTAAATGGATAAAGAAGTTGTGGAACATACACAATGGAATATACTTAGCAATAAGAGAGAATGCATAGCACTCCCTCGTGTGAAAGCACTGGAATCATAACTGACTGCCGAACAATCATCGACAGGAAGACACTGGAACTCACCAAAAAAGATACCCCACATTCAAAAACAAAGGAGAAGCCGCAACGGTAGGAGGGGCACAATCACAATAAAATCAAATCCCATAATTGCTGAGTGGGTGACTCACAAACTGGAGAACACTTATGCCACAGAAGTCCACCCACTGGACTGAAGGTTCTGAGCCCCATGTCAGACTTCCCAACCTGGGGGTCCACCAACAGGGGCAGGAATACCTAGAGATCAGACTTTGAAGGCTAGCAGGATTTGATTGCAGGACTTTGACAGGACTGGGGGAAACAGAGACTCCAAAGAGCCAGGAAGGCTCCAGTGCTGGGTCACCTCACGCCAACCAACCAACAGGGAGGGAACCAACCCCACCCATCAGCAGACAACCGGATTAAAGTTTTACTGAGCTCTGCCCACCAGAGCAACACCCAGCTCTGCCCACCACGGGTCCCTACCATCAGGAAGCTTGCACAAGTCACTTAGGTAGCCTCATCCACCAGAGGGCAGACAGCAGAAGGAAGAACTACAATTCTGCAGCCTGTGGAAGTAAAACCACATTCACAGAAAGACAGAAAATGAAAAGGGAGAGAACTTGGTACCAGATGAAGGAACAAGATAAAACCCCAGAAAAACAACTAAATGAAGTGGAGATAGGCAAACTTCCAGAAAAACATTTCAGAATAACGAGAGTGAAGACCATCCAGGACCTCAGAAAAAGAATGGAGGCAAAGATCAAGAAAATGCAAGAAATGTTTAACAAAGACCTAGGAAAATTAAAGAATAGAGATGAACAACACAATAACTGAAATGAAAACTACACTAGAAGGAATCAATAGCAGAATAACTGAGGCAGAAGAACGGATAAGTGACCTGGAAGACAGAATGGTAGAATTCACTGCTGCAGAACACAATAAAGAAAAAAGAATGAAAAGAAATGAAGACAGCCTAAGAGACCTCTGGGACAGCATTAAAGGCAACAACATTCGCATTAAAGGGGTCCCAGAAGGAGAAGAGAGAGAGAAAGGACCGAGAAAATATCTGAAGAGATTATAGTCAAAAACTTCCCTAACATGGGAAAGGAAATAGCCACCCAAGTCCAGGAAGTGCAGAGTCCCAGGCAGGATAAACCCAGGGAGAAACATGCTAAGACACATAGTAATCAAATTGACAAAAATTGAAGACAAAGAAAAATTACTGAAAGCAACAAGGGAAAAATGAAAAATAACACACAAAGGAATTCCCATAAGGTTAACAGCTGATTTCTCAGCAGAAACTCTACAAGCCAGAAGGGAGGCAAGATATATTTAAAGTGATGAAAGGGAAGAATCTAAAATCAAGGTTACTCTATCCAGCAAGGATCTCATTCAGATTCGATGGAGAAATCAAAAGCGTTACAGACAAGCAAAAACTAAGAGAATTCAGCACCACCAAACCAGCTCTACAACAAATGCTAAAGGAACTTCTCTAAGTGGGAAACATAAGAGAAGAAAAGGGCCTAGAAAAACAAACCCATAACAATTAAGAAATGGTAATAGGAACATACATATCGATAATTACCTTAAACGTGAATGGATTAAATGCTCCAACCAAAAGACACAGGCTCGCTGAATGGATACAAAAACAAGACCCATGTATATGCTGTCTACAAGAGACCCACTTCAGACCTAGGGACACATACAGACTGAAAGTGAGGCAATGGAAAAAGATATTCCATGCAATTGGAAATCAAAAGAAAGCTGGAGTAGCAATATTCATATTAGATAAAATAGACTTTAAAATAAAGAGTGTTACAAGAGACAAGGAGGACACTACATAATGATCAAGGGATCAATCCAAGAAGAAGTTATAACAATTATAAATATATATGCACCCAACATAGGAGCACCTAAAAACATAAGGCAACTGCTAATAATTATAAAAGAGGGAATCGACAGTAACACAATAATACTGGGGGACTTTAACACCTCACTTATACCAATGGACAGATCATCCAAAATGAAACTTAATAAGGAAACACAAGCTTTCAATGACACAATACACCAGATAGATTTAATTGATTGATATTTATAAGACATTCCATCCCAAAACAGATTACACATTCTTCTCAAGTGCACACAGAACATGCCCCAGGACAGATCACATCTTGGGTCACATATCAAGCCTTGGTAAATTTAAGAAAATTGAAATCATATCAAGCATCTTTTCCATCACAACGCTATGAGATTAGAAATGAATTACAGGGAAAAAAACGTAAAAAACACAAACACATGGAGGCTAAAGAATACGTTACTAAAAAACCAAGAGATCACTGAAAAAATCAAAGAGGAAATCAAAAAATACCTAGAGACAAATTACAGTGAAAACACGACAATCCAAAACCTATGTGATGCAGTGAAAGCAGTTCTAAGAGGGAAATTTATAGCTATACAAGCCTACCTCAAGAAACAAGAAAAATCTCAAATAAACAATCTAACCTTATCCCTACAGGAACTAGAGAAAGAAGAACAAACAAAACCCAAAGTTAGTAAAAGGAAAGAAATCATAAAGATCAGAGCAGAAACAAATGAAATAGAAACAAAGAAAACAGTAGCAAAGATCAATAAAACTAAAACCTGGTTCTTTGAGAAGATAAACAAAATTGATAAGCCATTAGCCAGACTCATCAAGAAAAAGAGGGAGAGGACTTAAATCAATAAAATTAGAAATGAAAAAGGAGAAGTTACAACAGACACTGCAGAAATACAAAGCATCCTAAGAGACTACTACAAGCAACTCTATGCCAATAAAATGGACAACCTAGAAGAAATGGACAAATTCTTAGAAAGGTATAACCTTCCAAGACTGAACCAGGAAGAAATAGAAAATATGAACAGACCAATCACAAGTAATGAACTTGGAACTGTGATTAAAAATCTTCCAACAAACAAACGTCAGGACCAGATGGCTTCACAGGTGAATTCTAACAAACATTTAGAGAAGAGTTAACACCCATCCCTCTCAAACTCTTCCAAAAAAATTGCAGAGTAAGGAACACTCTGAAACTCATTCTATGAGGCCACCATCACCCTGAAACCAAAACCAGACAAAGATATTACCAAAAGAGAAAATTACAGACCAATATCACTGATGAATATAGATGTAAAAATCATCAACAAAATACTAGCAAACAGAATCCAACAACACATTAAAAGGAACATACACCGGGCTTCCCTGGTGGCGCAAGGGTTGAAAGTTTGCCTGCCGATGCAGGGGAGGCGGGCTCGTGCCCCGGTCCAGGAAGATCCCACATGCCACAGAGCGGCTGGGCCCGTGAGCCATGGCCGCTGAACCTGCGCGTCTGGAGGCTGTGCTCCGCAACGGGAGAGGCCACAACAGTGAGAGGCCCGCGTAACACACACACACACACAAAAAGGAAGATACACCATGATCAAGTGAGATTTATCCCAGCGATGCAAGGATTCTTCAATATACACAAATCAATCAATGTGATACACCATATTAACAAATTGAAGAAGAAAAACCATATGATCATCTCAATAGACGCTGAAAAAGCTTTTGACAAAATTCAACACCCATTTATGATAAAAACTCTCCAGGAAGTGGGCATAGAGGGAAACTACCTCAACATAATAAAGGCCGTATACAATAAACCCACAGCCAACATCATTCTCAATGGTGAAAAACTGAAAACATTTCCTCTAAGATCAAGAACAAGACAAGGATGTCCACTCTCACCACTTATTCAACATAGTTTTGGAAGTCCTAGCCACAGCAATCAGAGAAGAAAAAGAAACAAAAGAAATACAAATTGGAAAAGAAGAAGTAAAACTGTCACTGTTTGCAGATGACATAATACTATACATAGAGAATCCTAAAGATGCCACCAGAAAACTACTAGAGCTAATCAATGAATTTGGTAAAGTAGCAGGATACAACATTAATGCACAGAAATCTCTTGCATTCCTATACACTAATGATGAAAAATCTGAACGAGAAATTAAGGAAACACTCCCATTTACCATTGCAACAAAAAGAATAAAATACCTAGGAATAAACCTTCATAGGGAGACAAAAGACCTGTATGCAGACAACTATAAGACACTGATGAAAGAAATTAAAGATGATACCACCAGATGGAGAGATATACCATGTTCTTGGATTGGAAGAATCAATATTGTGAAAATGACTATACTACCCAAAGCAATGTATAGATTCAATGCAAGCCCTAAGAAACTACCAATGACATTTTTCACAGAACTAGAACAAAAAAGTCACAATTTGTATGGAAACACAAAAGACCCTGAATAGCCAAAGCAATCTTGAGAAAGTAAAATGGAGCTCGAGGAGTCAGGCTCCTGGACTTCAGACTATACTACAAGCTACAGTAATCAAGACAGTATGGTACTGGCACAAAAACAGAAATATAGAACAATGGAACAGGACAGAAAGAGATAAACCCACGCACCTATGGTCAACTAATCTATGACAAAGGAGGCAAGGGTATACAATGGAGAAAAGACAGCCTCTTCAATAAGTGGTGCTGGGAAAACTGGACAGCTACATGTAAAAGAATGAAATTAGAACACTCCCTAACACCATACTCAAAAATAAACTCAAAATGGATTAGAGACCTAAATGTAAGACCGGACACTATAAAACTCTTAGTGGAAAACATAGGAAGAACACTCTTTGACATAAAACACAGCAAGATTTGTTTTTATCTACCTCCTAGAGTAATGGAAATAAAAACAAAAATAAACAAATGGGTCCTAATGAAACTTAAAAGCTTTTGCAAAGCAAAGGAAACTACAAACAAGACAAAAGACAACCCTCAGAATGGGAGAAAATATTTGCTAACGAGGCAACTGACAAAGGATTAATCTCCAAAATATATAAAGAGCTCATGCAACTCAATATTAAAAAAACAAACAACCCAATCCAAAAATGGGCAGAAGACCTAAATAGACATTTCTCCAAAGAAGATATACAGATTGCCAACAAACACATGAAAGGATGCTCAACATCACTAATCATTAGAGAAATGCAAATCAAAACTACAATGAGGTATCACCTCACACCAGTTAGAATGGGCATCATCAGAAAATCTACAAACAATAAATGCTGGAGAGGGTGTGGAGAAAAGGGAACCCTCTTGCACTGTTGGTGGGAATGTAAATTGATATAGCCACTATGGAGAACAGTATGGAGGTTCCTTAGAAAACTAAAAATAGAACTACCATACCACCCAGCAATCCCACTACTGGGCATATACCCTGAGAAAACCATAATTTAAAAGAGCCATGTGCCACAATGTTCATTGCAGCTCTATTTACAATAGCCAGGTCATGGAAGCAACCTAAATGCCCAATGACAGGCAAATGGATAAAGAAGATATGGTACATATGGAATATGTAATGGAATATTACTCAGCCATAAAAAGGAATGAAATTGGGTCATTTGTAGAGAAGTGGATGGATTCAGAGACTGTCATACAATGTGAAGTAAGTCAGAAAGGGGAAAACAAATATCGTATATTAACGCATGTATGTGGAATCTAGAAAAATGGTACAGATGAACCGGTTTGCAGGGCAGAAATTGAGACACAGATGTAGAGAACAAACGTATGGACACCAAGGGGGGAAAGAGGCGGGGTGGCAGGTGGGGGGGTTGAGATGAATTGGGAGATTGGGATTGACATGTATACACTGATGTGTGTAAAATAGATAACTAATAAGAACCTGATGTACAAAAAATAAATAAAATTAAATTTAAAAATTAAAAAAAAGAATGTCTATATGTGTAAAACAGTCATTCTGCTGTACAGCAGAGATTGGAACAACCCTGTAAATCAACTACACTTCAATAAATAAAGGTAATAATAAAATATGGAAAGAGAATGCAGTGCCAAAACTGGCCTGAACGCTTACAAAAAGTAATCAGACAGAAAGTCTGAGTGTGGGGCAGAGAATACTCCTCTATATTAAAAGACACTAAAAAGACCTAACAACCAAACATGTGAACCTTGCCTCCTGAACTGAAATAAAAATGCTGTAAAGACATTCTTGAGACCAGTAGGGATGACACGACTGACTGTTTATTTCCTTGGATTTGATGTGGTGCTCTAATGGTGTAGAGTGGGGTCTCTCAGCCTCAACACTTAGGAGACAGAAAATTAATTCTCTCTTCTGGGACTTTAGCAGCATTTCTGGCCCCTGCCCATTAGGTGTCAGGAGCACCACACCCGTTCAGGAGCAATAACCTGAAAAGTCAGTGCTGGTTTAGAATTAGGAATGAAGGTTGCATCACATCATGAATTTACTAAAGAAACACCTTAAAATGGTTAAATGGTGAATTTTATGTTACGTGAATTTTTTTTCAATAAAAAATGTAATAATAGAAAAAAAAGAGAGCGCATAGGGCTTCCCTGGTGGCGCAGTGGTTAAGAATCCGTCTGCCAATGCAGGGGAAACGGGTTCGAGCCCTGGTCCGGGAAGATCCCACATGCCAGGGAGCAACTAAGCCCGTGCGCCACAACTACTGAGCTTGCCCTCTAGAGCCCCCGAGCCACAACTACTGAGCCCGCGTGCCACAACTACTGAAGCCTGAGCGCCTAGAGCTGTGCTTGGCAACAAGAGAAGCCACCGCAAAAAGAAGCCAGGGCACCACAACGAAGAGTAGCCCCCACTCGCCGCAACTAGAGAAAGCCCGTGTGCAGCAATGAAGACCCAACACAGCCAAAAATTAATTAATTAATTAATTTAAAAAATATTATACTTAACATTAAGTACACAAAATAAACTCTTTAAGTCCTTCAGTGAATTGATCAAAACATCCTCATTATCAAAAGAGCCTTCATACTTCATTAATTAAATTAGACTATGATGCCTAACCCATTAAAGAGTAGATAATGCTAATTACTATTTTCAAATAGCTGACTATAAGTTTTAAAACTCACTCATGCAACATCAGAAAGAACTGGTTATAGCTTTAAGTGCATTGCCAAACCTTATATACTAGAAGACATTCTAAGAGAATTGCATGAGCCTGTAGCTACATGGTAAAAAAGAAAAAAAAGAAAAAAAAACCAAACAAACATGAAGTCGGTGCCTGACAAAAAGAAGAAGAATCAGAAAATATTCTCAAAGTATCTTTATGTGGGGCATAGTAAGTGCTTGCATCTACAGAAAGAAAAAAAAAATGGGGAATAGAAGAATTACCTGAGGGCAGGAAATTCAGACAAAAGGTCCCTACTCGTGGTGAAAGCAAGTAGTCAGTTGCCAGGGTTTCTTAGACTCCTCTGGTACTCATTTGGGTGATTATGAAATTCACAGCACACCAATCTCCACCACAGCCAGCAGGGATCGCTGCAGGGAATGGGTACACAGGGGACACAGAAGGGAGCAAGTTTAAGGGAAGGAAGAGGAAAGGAATGATATGATAAAAATATTTAGCTCTGATGCACTTTAAAGAAAATACAGTTGTATTTCACACTGGATTAACTAAAGGCAAATGCTGCTTAAATTCTAAGATAAATTAATCATTTATGATTTTCTTCATTCTCTCTACCACTGGTAGCACTACTACTCTATTAAATCAGTATTTTAAAATTTTTATATTAAAAATAATATTTAACAAAAATGAGATAGCTATATTGTACAAAAGTTATACAAAGACTGAACTGTACAATTCAACATTAAATGAAACCAATTAGCACAAGCACTCTAAAAGACAAGCAACCTATAAATACAAATTGTCAAAATTTTAACTGCCGTAAGGCCCAGTTAAAACTATAATCCTCATTTCATTTCATAGAGAATACTAAAGAGTAAAGTTACCTATGAAAAATAACCCACAAAACCAAGAGATCCAGCAATAAACTACATCTATATACTCAAAAGTAAATTGGAGAACTAAAGTATTAAAAAAAAGTTTTAATTTAAACTTTTTGGATATAAATCAACTTTTCATGTTTCTAAACAACTACTATGTACCACAGTACTGTGGCAGATGCTAAAGATACAATGGTGAATAACATAAGCATAGTTACTGCACTCAGAATTCAAAGCCTATCAGGGTTATTCTACCCTTAAAGAGATGACAGTCTATGGAACTAATAAACATGAAGCTTTTGTTTTAATAAATAGACAACAGTAGAGGAAAACAACACGATGCTATGATAGCAGTGGCAAAAAGGAGCCAGAGATTCCTCTCTTAACGGTATTTTTGGGTAGAAAAAGAGTACATTATACATATAGCTAAAATGAAGTCTTAAAGGATAGACTAATATAGAGATTCAAAATTTACACACAACATTCTCTTTGGCTGGGAGAAGTCTCGAAATAAGTCAGTGAATTATGAGACAGATCAATAGTAAGTCTAATGCCTGAAAAAAAAACCCAAACAAACAATAAATTACCATATCCTGAGTCAAATTTGCTCAGCTCTTAATTTTGTTTTAATAACTTGGTCTTGATATGATAACTACTTATATTTCACTTGTGGAAACAGTCATAAAGCCTTTCACTTGTAACTTATGTTCAATGTGAGCTAATACCAACTTGTAAATACCAATATTTAATAAATATTAAATTACTCATCCTAAGTAACATAATATGCAGACTTTAAAACATATAAACTGATAAGAGATCAACTTACTAAGGAAACGTTTAGACTGGAAACTGCAGTATTAAGGCAAAGTGCAATATTGCAAAAAAGTGATATAGCAAAAAAATTATGCAAGTAAAAAGAAATAAATGGAGAAATTGTCCTTCCCCAACTTTAAAGAATTGCTGAGTCAAAAGACTATGTTTCCCAAGCTTCAAAGGACTGCAAAGTCAAAGTATTCCCAAGTAATAAAAGAATCTCCTAAGGGATATTGCAGGAGGATGATAAAACACCATAAAAGAGTAATAAGGGAAATGCCAAAAACTAAAAGAAAAGCAAACTGTTAGGTGGGAACAACAGCCTGAACAGGTAGTATAGAATAATCAAATTATAAGGGTGCTGGATCAGTGACTTAACCACTCAACACTACCTGTTAAACCTTGGGAAAGTCAAAAACCTCAATGTTTTAATAACCTCCTTCTAGGAGACAGGAACAAATACCTTCTGATAGGATTATAATATTACAACATCCAATGGACCAAGCATCCAATCTCCATTTCACCTGAAGTTTTCAAATCAATCTCCTAAAAGTAACTTTTCCAAGAACCAATATCTTGGTTATAGTTGTAAATTAATGTGAAAGAAATGGGCACCTTGCTCAATTTCAGATGCTTCTACATAGTGTACGTAATAGAAAAAAGGAAAAATCCACCCCCTAAAATTCAACTCACAATTCACTTCTCTGTAATTATCCATTGCATAAGCCAAAGGATAACCACACACAAAAAACACTGACATTGTTGTTGCCCGACTATAAGAGATGCAGTCTAAATTAGCTTACAAATAAAAGGGATCTCCAGTAAGATACTTAATAGGCATCCAAATTAATGTATCCAGAGCCAAACTCCCGATCTTCTTCCAAAAGCCTGCTCCTCCTCCATATCTTCTCCAGCTTAATTAACAGCAACTCCATCTTGTCAGTTGCTTATGTCAAAGTCATCCATAACTGTTCTCTTTCTCAATGCACATCTTATCAGCAAATCCTGAGGCTCTGCCTTCAAAACACATCTAGAACCTATGTATCCCAACAACTCTACTGCATCCACCTAGCTCCAAGCCAATATTTTTCTCATCGGGATAGTTATCACTTTTCATTGGGCTCTTCTTCTGCCCTTGCCCTCCTATTATTTATTTCCCACTTGGCTGCAGTGATCAATGGCTCAAAGCCTTCCAGTGGCTTCCAATCTCACTCAGGGTAAAAGCCAAAGTCACTACAAGGTCCCACAAGATCTGGCCCTTGTTTTCTCTTTGATCTCATCTTCCTCCACTCACCTCACTTCACCTATATCGGCGGCCTCGATATATTTGCCAAAAAATGACAAGTAAGCTTTCACTTCTGGATCTTTGCATTTGTTCCCACCCCCACTTTCAGGTCTCTTCTCAAATAACATCTTCTCAATTAAGCCTTCTCCATCACTAGATTTAAAATTGCAAACTCTGTCCCCGCCTCCTTGCACTTCCTATCCCCTTTCTGTGTTATTTTTTTCAACAGCACTTACCACAAATTGATATAATGTACTTCACTTATTCATTTAATTACTCTCAGCCTTCTCTGATTAAAATGTAAACTCCATCGAGGGCAGGGATTTTTGCCCAGCACTATGGACCAGTACCTGGTACAAAGTAGCACTCAGTAAACATTTGCTAAATAAACAACTAGTATATACAGGATTATTGGAGTAAATCAGCATTATTGGAGATTATTTTTAAAACAATACAATTTAAGTAACCAAACATTACTTCAAAAAATCCCCAAAATTATAAAAGTAAATTTATTTATAATCCTAAAAGGTAATATTTAACTCACTCTTCTCCCAGTTGCCTCATCCAAGTAAACCAAATCTCACAAATTTGATATGGCAGTACAGTTCTAGAAATAGGTTACATTTAGTGATCCTATTCATGCTTCTTATGCCAGAATAGGAATCACTGAAATTTTCCAAGAGTTGAGACCATGTATCTCTAATGCCCAGTTCTCAATAACCTGGTACATATAAACTCTCAAAAATTATTTATTGAACTTTAAAGTGAAAAATGTAAATAATTTGCCTGTCAATAATTATATGAAATTATAATTTGAGAAAATAATTTCTTTTTTTTAAAGCTTTTTATTTTAAAAATATTTATTTTATTTATTTATTTATGGCTGCAGTGGGTCTTCGTTGCTGCGCACGGGCTTTCTCTAGTTGCGGCGAGTGGGGGCTACTCTTCATTGCGGTGCGCAGGCTTCTCATTTCGGTAGCTTCTCTTGTTGAGGAGCACGGGCTCTAGGCGCGTGGGCTTCAGTACTTGCAGCACGTGGGCTCAGTAGCTGTGGCTCACCGGCTCTAGGGCACCATCTCAGTAGTTGTGGCGCACGGGCTTAGTTGCCGGACCGGGATCGGACCCGTGTGCCCTGCATTGGCAGGCGGATTCTTAACCACTGCGCCACCAGGGAAGTCCTGAGAAAGTAATTTCCAACAGTCTAAATAATCTATGTTGTATTTCTTTTTAAGAATGTCTGATACAAGAAGAATTATGGACCCAGTGGTATTCATCTCCAATTACATGCACCTTAACTTCTCTTCAGCAATGCACTTCCATGGCCTTTTCTGATACCTTGCCCTAAACTAGGCTTACTCTAAAATCTTTTTTTTTTTTTTTTGCATTACCTGGGCCTCTCACTGTTCTGGCCTCTCCCGTTGCGGAGCACAGTCTCCGGAAGCGCAGGCTCAGCGGCCATGGCTCACGGGCCTAGCCGCTTCGCGGCACGTGGGATCTTCCCGGACCGGAGCACGAACTCGCGTCCTAACATCTTAAACTTTAACATATATGACACTTTCAGACAAAACATCTAATCCTTCCAGTTTTCTCATTTGTTCTTCTCAACTGCTCTTCTAGTAGATAAAATTTCCAATCTTTTGAGGGTTTTTTCCTTTTCTCCCCAGGCTATCATCAGCTGCCCCACCCCCCTTCTAGCCTTATACAGCCTAAGCCATCCCAATCAATACACTGTGAAGCACTGGAAACTCACTTCACTTTGCCATTCAGTCACAAGATCATGCAAGCCCTCAACCCTTCCTAATCTCCTTAACAAATATTCCAAATATTTAACAATCTTCTCAGGCCACCCTCCCTTTCTACTTGTTCCTTCCCCTTTATTTAGGGAGCATGTCTTGTTGAGACTGTCAAGTAGTTTCTCTTACCTAGATCCTTGGAGCTGACCTGTATCCAAGCCCTTCCCAAGTCTGTTTCTCTAACCTTCCCATAACCTCTGTGGTACACTGATATCCTTCTACATTACTTTTCTACTTAAGTTAATCAGAGCCCCTCTAGAGACTCTATGTTTCCACCCCAGACAACTGCTCCTGAACCCTGGACTCCAAACCAAACTGATAACCATGCACCTTTAGTGATCATGTCCCTCTTTTGTCAGGAACTCTTTATTAGCAGTCACCTCCTGGGATGAAGTTCAATTTCAATTTCCTTAACATAGCAAATGAGGCCCTCTGAAATCTAATTAAGTTCAGTGCCTATTAAAGACACCAAATGGAGCAGCAAAGCCTGACTCAAAATAGTTCTCCCCATGACCATATTTTTGCTCTATAACCCTTTGCCATTGTTAATTGATCCATAGATAAACAGAACTGGGCCAAACATTTTCTCTCCCAGGAATCTGAAACTTGACAGGAGATCAGATTGGGAGTTATGAGAGATGGGACAGCACCCTAAAGCAGTGGTTCTCAACCAGGAGCAATTTTGCCTTCCAGGGGACATTTGGCAGCGTCTGGAGACATTTTTTCATTGTCAAGACTGTGGGAGTGCTATTGGCATCTAGTGGGTAGAGACCAGAGATGCTGCTAAACATCCTACAATGCACAGAGCAGCCCTTTACAACAAAGAATTGTCTTGTCCAAATGTCAGTAGTGCTGAGGTTCAAGCACGCTTCCAATTAGGCCCTAGGAGTTGTCTAGTTCCAGATTCTGTAACCCACCCCAAGAGCCTTCTGTTACATTTCCTTTTTCAGCCTAAGTTAAACAGAACAGGTTTTTGTTGTCTGAAGACAATATAATCTTAACTGGCATAGTATCCTAGTTTAATAATCTGACATACATGTGTATACTTTAAACCAGCTTCTCAACCTCAAAACTATTGACACATAGGCCAAATAATTCTTTCTGTGGGGGACTGGGCTGTGTACTGTAGGATGTTTAGCAGCGTCCCTGGCCTCTACCCACTAGTCACCGCCCCACCCCCACCCCTGCCAAGTTGTGAGAATCAGAAATGTCTCCAGACATTGCCAAATGTCCCCTGAGGGGTAAAAACACCCATATTTGATAACTACTACTTAAAACTATACAAAGACTGTACCCAGGTGTGGTGTATGTCTGTCCTGCCAAACCCCCAGTAAACCTTGTGCCCAGCACAATATGCCTTGAGCCAAAGGAATAGTGGGGAGCATTTGTATCTAAATCTTCCCCACCCCTTTTCAGGTCCTGGCTTAAATGTACCCCATCTTCAAGCTTCTATTCCCCCCCTCTGCCTTTGCTGGAGCACGCATGTACACATACCACAGTAACAGGTAATGAGGCCTTGAGCTGAAAGGTAGCTCCTGCTCTTATTTCTTTTCTTACACTTGTTCTAACTTTTCTTTAGAAGTTTCCATTTCCTTCTGAAAAAAATACTCTCCTAGAGAAGCCTCCAAAACATATTTTATGCTGATGATGGTATGAAAGATCAGGGTAAATTCTCCTTCAAAGGCTTTTCCTGTTTCACTTCTCTTAAAACGCAACTACTCCAACCCCCATATCCAACACACACACACACACACTAACTCTCCCTCTTCAGTACTGTTTTCATTAACAATGAAAGAGATGCTTGGAATACAAACTAAACAATTAGGCAGGGAACAAGTATATAGATTTACACTTCTCAAATAGTTCAGCGTTTGCTTAAAGCATTTGTTAATCTCTTAAGAATAATTCCCCTTTCATACTTTTCCAATACACCAGTTTCTTAAGCCCCTGTATCTAAGTAAACCTGGTTTTAACCTTACAATTTCACCATACTTCAATCTCAAGGCTCAGGGTTGGCACTCTCTTTCTCCTGTTGCTTCCTAGATAGTCTTCCTTACTGGAAAACCCCTTATATAAAGGGTCATTTTCCTAGTCCTTCCTTTCCAGGACACCGGCACCACATTTATTCAATGATTCAATTGCCCATTATTCCCTAAAACCACAGGAAAATAGGTCATGCCCAATATCTGCAATAATATTGGTGGCTTATAGTCTTGCCTTAGTTAAAAAAAACAGCAATGTGAGGGAGAGTCAGTTCATTGTTGTCATTCATGCATTCATTCAAAAAATAGTCGTTGAGTGCCTACATTATTCTAGACTCCGAAAAACAAACAACAACAACAAAAATCCCTATCCTCATGGAATTTACATACAGTGGAGAAGACAAACGAACTGCAAATAAATAAGTATATATTATGACTGATGAGAATGAGCGCTACAGAGAAGAGTATGGTCAGGTAAGGCCTCCGTTAAGAAGGTGCCATGAGTTCCATTCACTGGCCATAAGAAAGGTATTGGAAGGTAGTATGTTCTAAGTATTTCCTATCAAACTGTGTTCCAGATGATTAGATCAGTATAGTGACATCTTCATTACTGAATAACCTGTAAAATTAAGCTTGACCCAGGTAATTTCAGAAGTTCATTCCTATTTGAGTAACTATAATTTATCACAACATCCACCTTGTTTCTTCTACTGTCATCCTTTATGTTTATAAATAATTGTATTTTTCTTAGGAGATGACAAATGACAGCAACAGCAGTAAGATTAATATTTTAACCAAGAATATGAATTTGATGCTCTTCAGTTCATCTGACTTAAGGAAGTTTTGAAATGTGAAATAACTGAAAACTCAAGTGCTTCAAAAACTCATCTCAAAAAAATCATTGTTATTTACAACACAGCTATTGAAAATCATACAGATTAAAAAGTAATCCTCGAGAGTAGCACTGACATATATACACTACCAGATGTAGAAGAGACAGCTAGTGGGAAGCAGCTGCATAGTACAGGAAGATCAGCTCGGTGCTTTGTAACCACCTCGAGGGGTGGGATAGGGAGGGTGGGAGGGAGACGCAAGAGGGAGGGGATATGGGGATATACGTATACGTATAGCTAATTCACTTTGTTATACAGCAGAAACCAACACACCATTGTAAAGCAATTATATTCCAATAAAGATGTTTAAAAAATAAAACAAACAAACAAACAAAAAAGTAATCCTCAAGGCTCAATTCTGAATGTGTCTATTTTGTGAAGTTAGCCATTACCTTTACAACTAATTTTTAAGAGTCCTTCCAAACTGGAGTTCTACAAGAGAATTAAACTCTAATGCCCTAAGGCACTCACTGACAGAACAAACTTTTCTCCTACGCATCTAGAATGGAACTAGCTAAGTACTATCATCCTAGGGAGAGTGAGAAAATAGAAATTCAAATCATTTTCTATAGGTCTGAATTTTCTTGTAGGAACTGAGTATGAGAAAGGCTGGAGGACATCTGATAAGTCAGATCTTACTTAAATCATAAAAAATAATAATAAAGATAAAATCTTCCAAAGTGAGATAATTCATTATTGGACTATACGGACAATTTTAAAAGAAACTTTCCAATTAGTGATAATGTTAAGAAATGTAGATTCATAAATGCTGCTATAATTTGTTACTTTAAAAAAATATATCTTATTCAATGTTATAAGTGAGAAAAATATTTGCTGAATCACAGAAATAATTATTTTGCTCCCTAATATATAACCTGTGGTATACAACGATTTGGAAAATCAAGAATTGTTTGTATTACGAAAGTATATCATCACACCCAAGTGTTTTCCTAAAATCAGTTAAAATTAATCATTAATTTACAGACAAATAACAGAGAAAAGGGTCATAACTAAGCAGTTTGAATTCGCTGTTAACAACTCGCAAACAAGATCCTACATTTAGCCTGTGTCTTGAGACAAATATGGAGAAGTCAGGGGCAGTAACAAACTGCCAGCTTTACTGAGTCATGATTCCGACTAAAACCACGTTACGAAATGGAAAGAATGACAAGTCTCGGGTTTATTACCACAGATGTTGGCTCCCTGAATTTATAGGTCTTAGATTAAAATAAAGCAAAAAACAAACAAAAAAAAACTGCTTTGTACGAATGATGTGGGGCTAAAACGACTCCAGAAAGAACTCGCCAAAGCTGGTAACTCTGATTATTTACCTAAAACAAATCCTAACTGTGCAAACAGGCACACCCTCTAATGCATTAGACTGGGAACGGCGAGGTAAAGTGAATTCAGAACAATAACAAGGTTAACATTTCAGTGAGAAAACAATTCTCAGCCCTAACAGTCCACACTGCGCCAGACGCCCTCGGTTAACGGAACCACTCAGCTCCGAATGGAGGCGAGCAGACACCGGGCACCTGGGTGACAAACCATCTGCAGCCTACGCGCAGGACCGCCCGAGAGGGGTCCTCCAAACGCCCCCAGACGCCGTGTCGGCAACGATCCCAGTCCGCCGCCTCCCCCGGCAGCCCAACACGCTCCTCCGCGAGCCAGCCGGGAGAGAGAACCCGTCCAGGGGCGAACCCATCCAGGGACGAACTCGTCCGGGGGCGAACCCGTCAGAGGACTGACTCGTGAGGCCAGTCTTGGGCGCCGCAGGCGACGGGAGATCCGGGGCAGCGACCTCTGCCCGGACTGGAGCGGGGAGCCCGAGGGTCGCCTCCCGCTCGGCTGCCAGTCCCCGCCGCCCCCGAAGCCGCAGGTTGCCTCTGATAACCAACTAGGGCGGAAGCGGACTAGCGCCCACGCCCGAGGCTCTGACTGACCTGGAGAGGTGCTTCAGGATCTGTTTCTTGATGAGCCCAGCCATGGTGCCGAAGCGGGGGTCGCCGCGCTCTCTCTCCGTTCCTCACTGCCTCCTCTCTTCGTGGCCGTCTCCTCTTTGTCTGGGTTAACCCGGCCGGAGGAGAGGCGCGTGAGCACTCACGCCCAGGACAGACCTGAGCCCCCTGCCGAGGCCACATCCGCCACCGCTGCCGCCAAGGACCGGGAGCATTCCTCTTAGGTAGCCGCGGCCGCCGCCGGCGCCATCTTGGCTGCAGCATCACCTAAGAGATCTGGGGGAGGGCCGGAGCGGGGCGGGCTCGGGGCGGGGCGGGCTCGGGGCGGGGCGGGGCAACGCAGGCTCCGGACAGGCTCTTGCTGCCCCGCCTCCCTCCCTGGGACTAGCGCGCTAGTGCCCCTGACACTGTTGGATGCTTTGACTCCCAACCCCAGAAGCTTCTTGGGTTTTAGACCTCTGTCCCCACGCTCTAGTCATGTCCCCGTCTCCATCACTGAGTTCTTCATACACATCTTCTCTTTTTCATTTCCCTGTCAGAATTTGCTCTACAAACGGCTCTAATTGCTTTGCTTTCTTTACCTACTCAGCTTTTTTCATATTCTTGCCTCAGTGTCTTATCCTTTGCTTAGATATTCTGCTTTTCCCCCGGCTAAATGCTATAATTTGATGTTTCCTCTAGAAATTCTAAGAGAAGTAAAAGTTGATAATGTGTCTTAATAGAACCCAGGACCTGGGAATTAGAAGGCCTAAATTTAAGTCCTGGCTCTAGTATTTTCTAGCTGTGTTAAGCTGGAGAAAATAATTTACTTACGTTTAGCTTCAGTTTAATCTTCTATACAATAGATTAATAATATCAGCCTTACCCAACTCACTAGGTTGTTGTATCTAAAGAAATAAGGATTTTAAATTTCACTTAAAAATTTCTATGTGGGCTTCCCTGGTGGCGCAGTGGTTGAGAGTCCGCCTGCCGATGCAGGGGACACGGGTTCGTGCCCCGGTCCAGGAAGATCCCACATGCCGCGGAGCGGCTGGGCCCGTGAGCCATGGCCGCTGAGCCTGCGCGTCCGGAGCCTGTGCTCCGCAACGGGAGAGGCCACAACAGTGAGTGGCCCGCGTACCGAAAAAAAAAAAAAAATTCTATGTAAAGGAAGGAAATTGTTGAAATAGCAGGGAGAACTATTACAGCTCTGCACCTTCACCCCACCCAGCCCCAAACCAACATTTTACAGAGGTGAAAATGACCACTCTGTTTACAGAGGTGACATCTAAAAGTGGGAGGGGGGGAGAATAACACTACCTCTGAGGGATGTATCAGAAAATGCTGTGGGTGTCTATGGGGATGGCCAGGGGATAGTTTACACATATAGTCCAACACCTGAGCCTTTTCAAGCAAGGGAAAGGAGATATATGTGGATTGACTGTTTACTCACTTAACATTTATAATGCACTATAAATGAGGCACTATTCAAGTAACTAGGTAGCCTAAACAAACAAAACCTGTTCCTGCCATCGAAGAGTTAACAGCCTCAGAGGGAAGCTAAATTCCTAGTGCTAGGACCTTGAGCTCTATCATTACACTCTTGTTCAAAGCCTTGCTCGACCATTTTGTAGCTGTGTAAACTTGGGCAAGTTATTTCACTCTCAGCCTCAGTTACCTCATCTATTGGAGATAATAGTACCTAACACAATTTTGTGAGGATTAAATGAGATTATGCATATATAGTGTTGAACAAAGTGCCTAGCATATGTCAAGCTCTTAATAATGCTATTATTATCCTTAGCATAATTGAAAATAGAAGCAAAGTGCTATGAAAACACAAGGGATGGAGTGATTCTATCTTGTTTAGCCAGAGATGGATTTACAGTGGAGATATTATTTCAAAGGTGAGAATGTCAGTTTAAAGTTAAACGGACTGGCCCTGAAGTCAGACTTGGATTGGAAACTTTGCTCTGTGGATTTTTAGCTATGTGGTTGTTGTGAGGATTAAGCTAATGAAGTTTAAGTACTTAGAGAATGCCAGACACAACTGTGGTTTAAATTTACATTTTTGTTAATTGGTATTTAATTCTCAAAGTATGATTTTCAAAAAGTTAAAAATGTGACTGTCATACAAATATATAATGAATGTGCATCAAAGATTTGTTAACTCATATTGGCAAGAACCAACAAGATAGGGTATAAAGTTAGTTCACTCATTAATGTGACTTAAATCTGTTGCACATGTTCATTATGTATTTATATCAGAGTGATATTTTTAACTTTTAAAATTACACATTCTCAAAATATACATGTATTTGAAAAGTAATAGTTACATGCTTGAGATTCTTTGTACTAAAACCTGGGAGGGGAGAGTGCATGGTGTGAAGGTGAATAGAGTCAGGGCTTTTACTGAACAGTCTGTGCTGAAACTGGCTTATACTGGCTCATGAGAACCAGTTGTGCACATCTCTTCCCAACTCTGTGTTCTGGTGTTTGATGAGTTCAGGAAAGCTTGAAAACAGCCATTGTGACAGTATTTTCACCACAGAAAATGGTAAACACTACAAATCAGGACTTTTTTCTTGGAGATCCGGTTGTTAAATATTTACCAACACAGTGTAGGATGGGTTGAAGGGGGATGAGATTGCAAATGTATGGACATTATTTCATAGGCAGTGCCAAGTCTTGGGAGACTTCTATGGTGACTGAATTTGGGGAAGATGATCAGATTTCTGATTTAGAAAAATAGTCTGATAACCATACTGGCAGTACAGAGGACAGATCATGAGAAGAGAATGGAGACAGGAGCCTTGAGAAGGCGGCAGCATTACTATTTTTGGTGAAAGATAAGGCAGTATCAGTAAAGGTAAATAAACAAAAAAGGGTCAAGGACAAATTCCAGAGATTAATACAAGGATTGGAGTTGAAGTTTACTGAGGTTTTTAGTTTGGGGCACCGGGTAGATATTGGGGTACACCACTAATTGAGACAAGTAATATAGGTGAAACAAGCAGTTTTGGAGATAAAATTGTTTTGGATTTGTTACCTTTAAGGTTATCTCAGGACCCCTGGATAGAAACATTCAGGTTGCAGGTGGGGGTAGAAATTCTTCTTTAGGATTTATTGGTATTCAATGATAGCTGAAGCCAAGAACAAAAATGATCTTGATCCAGGATCAGGTAAATATGAAGGAAAGCGAAAAGGGAAGCTTTTTGAAAGAGCCTATTTTAAAAGATGAGAGGTGAATAGAAATGATGGTTACTCTGTGATGTAAGACTGATAAAATATTTTTTACATGGGGGATCCTATCAATTTAATATTGTTAGAGAAAATAGAATGACTAAAATTGGACATAACTAACTTTGGACTTTCAATGACTTTTTGATACAAAGGAATATAGACACCAATAGAATGCCTAACTTAAAGGAGTTTGCCATGGCAAAGGTAACAATGATCACATGATAAAAGGATGACGATGATGATAATTACTAACAGGTACTTGACTTTTATCATTTACTCTTCATAAAATAATTCTGCAAGGGAGGATTATTATAGTATTCCATTTTACAGATGAGGAAGCTAAGGTGTAGAGAGGTTAACTAACCTGTCCAAAAGGTTTGGTGTAGAGAGGTTAACTAACCTGTCCATTTTACAGATGAGGAAGCTAAGGTGTAGAGAGGTTAACTAACCTGTCCAAAACATGTAGTTAGCCAGGATTTGACCCAGGAGTTTGAATGCAGAGACTGCACTCTTAACTACTATCTTTGATTTCAATAATAGGACCTACTTCATAAATTGTAAAGATTAAATTAGTAAATATACATAAAGCTCTTAGAACAATTTAACCACACGCATTAAGCCCTATCTAAGTATTAACCCTTATCTTTATCGCCCAAGGTTACACAGCCATTTTGTGGCAGAGTCCGGATTCCAACCTAAAATTCATTCTCTTAACCATTACGATATAGACAAGTGAGCCCAAGACATTAAGGGAACACATATGAGGAACACCTAATTTCAGGAAGGGGAAAGGAGGAGTGTGTCAGAAGTCTAGAAGCTTTTTGAGATAAGACACAAAACTCCGTGCAGAAGAACAAGCAGACAGGGAAGACTGTGAGTTAAAAAAGCGAGGCGGTTGACGTGTTGACGTGTTCCGTGTTTGTAACAGAGTGGTTGGATCCAACAGTCAGAATGGCAGTGGTGGGCAATAAAGCTGAAGAGTCTTCATATCCAATTCCGTGCTGCGTATGGCTTTGCAATTTATTCTTCAAAAGACGTTACTGTCTGAACAATACTATTCGAACACACACACACCCACAACCTTCCCCCCCAACCCCCCACAAAGATGGTTCGTTATAGGGGTTAGAAGAAACTCCCAAGAGCGACTCAATCTGCAAAAGTAAAGAACAATCACACATTGGGCGAAAAAAAACAGCGTTTTCTCTCTTATTGGATCTGGCCAAAACGTAAACGGGTTGAGACAGGAAGCACGTTACGACTCTTGCTGGCAGGCTGGGCTGCAGTGCAATCTCTGCCTTCCGGCGTCCTCAGTTGCTAAGGGAGAGCGGAAGCGCCCTTACGCTCCGTGGGTGCCACCATAGAGTGCCGGAAAAAGCGTGAGCAGAAGGGTCGGGAAAAGAAAGCAACTGCGGTTAGTACTAAAATGACGACCTTAGTGCTGGATAACGGAGCCTACAACGCCAAAATCGGTTACAGCCATGAAAATGTCTCGTAAGTGTTCGCTTCCTCCGAGGGACAAAGCATATATGCCTAGTAGTTACGTATATTACGCTTCATCTTGGGACGTCTGTAAACTGCAAACGCCCCCGCGCGGCCCTCAGGCAGAGGGATGCTCTGGTTGGAGTTGGGTAGTTTGAATGCTTTGAAGTGAGACATGGTTACTAACTTTGGGCTACGTGGCCCCGGAAGTGGGACGTGTTTCGTTTCGTAACAGGAAATAGTACAGGAAAATAGGCTTCTAAGGAAGCGGTTCCCGAAAGAGGGGTCCGTACACAAAGTTCATGAACCCTCAGGAATCGTGGGCAACGTTTTTGTGTATATGCATTTTTGGGGGGACGCGATCATAGCTTTCATCAGATCCTTAAAGGGTTCCATGGCCCCCAAAAGTGTAAAAACCACTGTTTCAGTGGCTGTAGACTTTGAAGGCTTTGTACTTTAGCCGTTCTAAGTGCTCATTGGCTGACCTGGTTAATTAGACTCAAACAAATACTACACTGGCTTTCATAAACTATGTTTGAGTAGAGACTAAGCAAATTAAAAGACACAC
Source organism: Tursiops truncatus (assembly GCF_011762595.2). Taxonomy (NCBI): domain Eukaryota; kingdom Metazoa; phylum Chordata; class Mammalia; order Artiodactyla; family Delphinidae; genus Tursiops; species Tursiops truncatus. The sequence continues at coordinate 21,189,911 of NC_047044.1, read as the reverse complement.
TTTTGCTCTAGAGTATTCACAGGGGACTTTTCCCCTTCCTCCCTCCTTTCCTTTTTCTTTTTTTAGAGGACAAACTGCGTAGGAATGAATATTGTTACAGTCTTATTTTGGCAATGTGTATCATTGTTCTCATCCTTTGACAGCAGTTCTATTATCAGTTACTTAAGGAATAATTTAGAAGTCTTGATAAGAGTGCGGAATACTCTATTATCATGTATAGACATTGTGTATGGTGACACAAAGGTGTAGGGAGAAGCAAGCTAAATATTCAAGAACAGTAAATTGACTAAAATTGTAATACAGCCAAGATTGACTACAAGGCAGGTTTTAAAATTATGTCCTTGGGCTTCACTGGTGGCGCAGTGGTTAAGAATTCGCCTGCCAATGCAGGGGACATGGGTTTGAGACCTGGTCTGGGAAGGTCCCACATGCTGCGGAGCAACTCAGCCGGTGGGCCACAACTACTGAGCCCGTGTGCCACAACTACTGAAGCCCGCACGCCTAGAGCCTGTGCTCTACAACGAAGAGAGTAGCCCCCAATCGCCACAACTAGAGAAAGCCTGTGTGCAACAATGAAGACTTAATGCAACCAAAAATAAATAAAATAAATAAATTTTAAAATATATTGTTTTTATGTCCTTGAAGACTATTTAAACATAGAGAAAATGACAGCATAGTAAGTGAAATAATCAGGTATAAAACATTTTTACAGTATTATCCCAATTAATGCAAGGATTTTAATCGCCTTTAGCGCAAAATAATCCTTATACCAAAGTGGAATGTTTTGGGGTGACAAATTATGTTCCCCTTCACTTTCTCTATCCCTTTCTCTGTATGTGTGTGCATATATATGCACACACACACGCATACACACACATACATGTGTACACATGTATGATGGATTATGGTTCTAGTTTGTCTTCCTAACCAGATTGTAAACCCATGGTGCGCAGCAACTATATTTAAAACTACTTCCTACATCTGTACCTTATAGCATCTTGCTGATTGAAAATCTTTGACTCCATGGAAACTTAATTTTATGGTCAGAATTTTGAACTTGGATTTTTTTTTTTTTTCTTACCAGAATGGTATTAAGAATTTTCCAGGAACTTTATTTACCTCAGCCCCTCTTCACCTCTGTGCAGTGGCAGAACCAATACCCACCCATAAGGGTGTCCTGAAGATTATTTGAGAAAGATAATGGGTCCAGTACAGAACTGGTATATACTAGAACCTTAAAAAAAAAAAAAGGCATGTAAAAATTTTTTGAAGACAGAATGAGAAACACTGGTTTTGGATATTTTTTGACACCAAGGGTGGTGGTTAGGTAAATGTATTTTTAGGAACTAAGTATTTAGGGAATAATTACATTATTTGTTTCTTTGTTTATAGAGTTATTCCTAACTGTCAGTTCAGGTCAAAAACGGCACGTCTTAAAACTTTTACTGCCAACCAGATAGATGAAATAAAGGATCCTTCTGGACTCTTTTATATTCTTCCTTTTCAAAAGGTAATTCAACTGTATGTCATTTCTAGCATTAAAGACCTAAACTGAAGGATAATTTGGAATGTATATTTAAGATTTTGTATGTATGAAAATATTTTTGAATCTCTGAGAAAAAGTTATTTTAATTAAGATCTTATTAAAACCAAAAGTTGAATTTAAATTGTCATGTTAAAAAATTGACCATGATTAATTATACTTCAATGAAAAAAAATCAACTATACTTCAATAAATAAAAATAAAAATAAATGACCATGATTTAGTTACTGATTGTGGGTACTGAATTTTACTTGTTTATGTTAAAGCTAAATGAAACGAACACATTAAAGAAAAAGAGTATAGAGAGGCATCTCTACATATTGGTGTGTCTTTTGAACCCTTGATATTTTGGTTATTGTTAATTTGTAATATTTTGAATTTCTAAAAGGAGAAAAACATACCAATATAATAGGTTTCAAATTCAAACATCATTAGACTGGTGAATGTGACCATAAAGAGATAAGAATCAGTGATTTAGAATATATTAATCTGATTTTTAAAAAATTGTTCAAATATTTTTGATAATTAAATTCATAAAACAAATTTTTTAGGGCTACTTGGTGAATTGGGATGTTCAAAGACAAGTCTGGGATTACCTTTTTGGAAAAGAAATGTATCAGGTAACAAATTGGAGTATGTATTCAAATTTCTATTTCCATGTCTTATTCAAATGAAAAATTTAAATCTGTGCTTATATCTTAAGATTTATAAATTTTTGAATACGTTTCTTATATATATTTAAGTCATTTAAGCTACTGTGCTTAACTTTGATTTTCAAATAAGTGCAAGTGAATGGAATTTCCATTGTGAAGTGGAATTTGAAGTTGAGAAGAGATAGTCTGTATGAAACTTAAGATTAAAATTTTTACTTCAGATTTCTGCTATTCTTAGACCAATTCACTGTCTAATTTTTTTCACAATAAAATATTTTTGCTGATATATCTGAATGTGTGAATGATACAATGTTAAAATTTTGTGCTTTTAATATCTTTAGTGTGACTTTAGGTATACTGAGAAAATGTTCAAATTTTAATGCTTCTTAAGAGTGTGTGGGAGAGAATTATGTAAACGTTAAATATTCTAAAGCTTCTCACCTTTTAACTTTTAAAAACAAAATAACAGTCCCAGTGCCTGTAGTTGTATCATTTATTACTTTTGCATAATTATCTTTAAACAATTTGACAGTACCATTTTATCAATGCTATCATTAAGAGAGTTAAAATTATATGATAGTTAAAGTGCATGTATTCTGTAACCAGACTTCCCAAGTTCAAATCCTAGGTATGTCACTAACTAGTTATATGGACCTTCGTAACTCATTCAACACTATTGTGCCTCAGTTTGCTCACCTTTTAAAAGGGAATAATAGTAAGACGTGTTTCCTAGGGTTATTGTGAGGATTAAATAAATGTGTTTATATATATAAAACAAGTACTTATAATTATGACTACAAAGTTACAAAACTTTGGGAATTTTTTTCCTCACATAGGTTGATTTTTTAGACACTAATATTATTATCACAGAACCATATTTTAACTTCACTTCAATTCAAGAGTCAATGAATGAAATCTTATTTGAAGAATACCAGTTTCAAGCAGTATTAAGAGTAAATGGTGAGTTAAAGTTTTTATTGAAATTGAGTTATGTGAATATGAATATGAATAGAGTAAAGAAACACTTAAGGTCCAAGAATATTGGGTGACATTCTTTTTGATTTGAAGGAAATAAAACCTGGAATTTAAGAACTAGATGGACCCTTAGAGATTATCTAGTCAGACTTCTCTCACTTTATCTTTTTACTGATATGATATTTCTCCCTAATGAAGTTACTAGCCACATTTCTAATCTCTGAAAGATTATTGTTTCTGAGTTAGTTGTCTTTTCTGTCACTGATGTGTCTGCTATTGTTATTATTATTGTTTGAAATAATGTTAATAGCTCAGGCTGCCAATATGAGGGAAAATAATCTGTAAATATTATTTAGAAGTAAGTTTATTAAAGGCTAGAATCACATTACATGACTGTACAAAGAAAGTATTCACATATTTAGCTTGTAGAATTTAAGTCTGTATAAGCAACAGTATACTGTAATGGTTAGGAGCATAATCTCTAAACAGTGTTCTCAACCAAGGGTGATTTTGCTCCTGGGGACATTTGACAAAGTCTGGAGACATTTTTCGTTGTCACAACTGGGAGGGTGCTACTGGCATCTAATGTGTAGAGGACACAGATGCTGCTAAACATCTTACAATGCACAGTAAAACCCCCAACAACAAGGAGTTATCTGGCCCAAAATGTCAGGAGTTCCAAAGTTGAGAAACCCTGCTCTGGAGTCACACTGTCTATGTTTGAATCCTAGCTCTGTTACTTTCTAATCATGTGACCTTGGGCACATTATTTAACTTCCCTGTGCTTCACTTTCTTCATCTGTGAAATGGGATTGTTGTGAGGATTAAAACACACACACTCATGGAGTTTAGAATAGTGCCCAGCATGTAATAAATTCTCAGTAAAATCATCTGCTATTAAAATAATTATTATAAACTGTGAAGTGAATATTTACCTTTAAAAGTTGATCACAAATTTTTTATCATTTTCCACAAAAATATCATGTTTTAAAGTTTAAGCATTATAAAGAGCTTGTGACAGAATTAGGAACGTTATTTTAAATTAGCATTTTTCCTATAAATAAAGTTTTTGTCTTTCTGCTTGTTTTAGTTTGCTACCTTTCTTTATTTATTGCTTTAAATTAATTATACTCTTATTCAGTGTGTTTATTTTTTCTTTATCTTTTTTTTTTAAATAGCTGGGGCTCTCAGTGCACATAGGTATTTCCGAGATAATCCTTCTGAATTATGCTGTATCATTGTAGATAGTGGATATTCCTTTACACATATAGTTCCTTATTGTAGAAGTAAAAAGAAGAAAGAAGCAATTATTCGGTGAGTTGCATTCAATTTTCATCTTATTTCTTAGAATAAAACTGAATGAAATGTGTAATAAACTGAACCAAATTTGAATTCTCCCCTTTTAGGATAAATGTGGGAGGAAAACTCCTAACCAATCATCTAAAAGAGATTATATCTTACAGGTAATACTTAACTTTGATTCTTTGGGAGGATGGGATGCTGGGGGTGAACTTTTTAAAGTAATTTAAAATTATTCCTTACCTTTAGTTCTAAGTTCAGGTGGCAATTCTATATTATTGCTTAGAAGACTATATCACATATATAAATACTAATGATGTTCAAGTTGAAAAGCTTTCTAACATATGAAATGGTAGTGTCCACCAAAAAGACATTTCCAAATTCTAGAGAGCTTAATACTTAATAATATTTTAAAATGACAAATGTATATGTACCTCATAAAACAAATTTAAAAATACGTATAAGGAAATAAGGATCCAAAAAGAAAATAAATCTCTGCCTTCCCTTTCCATTTCTCTTGTCAGTTTTACTCCATACACAGCATAATATTTCAACTTTATTATCTTTTACTCTTTTTTAATCTCTATAAGCCTTAATAATATATTGATATGTTTCTGGATTAGCCAATATTAGTTGACTGTCCACTATTAAAAGATGAAGAATTAGTACTTAATCACGTGCCAACTCTTCTCCTGCCTCCTAAATTTTATTAATGCTATTATTTTTAGTTTTATTGTGTTTAAAAACATAAGTAGAATTCTTAAATCTCAGTTTTTGCTACATTAACTTTGACTGGTATGATACTGTCAGTATCTCTTGGCTTCCCTCTGTGTTATATATGAAAATAAGTGCATCTACATTTTCTTCCCTCCTTTTCTTTCTCTCAGATGTATCATTACTTTTTTAAACAGCTTTATTGAGATATAATTCTCATACCATACAATTCACCCATTTAAAGTGTACAGTTCAATGGTTTTTAGCATATGCATCCATCACCACAATCCCCTTAGAGCTGTCTTACCCATCTCTAGCGCATTTAAAAAAAAACTTTTTATTTTGAAATACAGACACAGGAAGTTGCAAGAATAGTACACAGAGCCCTGTGTACCCTTAGTGACATTTTATATAACTAGTACAACATAAAAATGATAAAATTGACGTTGGTGCAATACTGTTAACCAGACTACAGATTATATTCAGTTTTCACTATTTTTTACGTGCACTAGTCCGCCTCTAGTTCTGTGTGGTTTTTATCCCATGTATAGACTCATAAACACCGCCACAGTCAAGATACAGAACTGTTCCACCATTACAAAGGAACTTCTATGTGCTCCCACTTTATATTTGCTCCCCCACCTTGTCCCAGTACCTTGGCAATTGCTAATCTGCTTTCCATTTCTATAGTTCTATTATTTCAAGAATGTTAGAGAAACAGAATCATATAGTATGTAACCTTTAGAGATTGACTTTTTTCATTGCTATACCATTTCTTCTTAATTATTGAAATTTATAATATTTACATAATGCTCTTTACTATAGTTAAGTCTTCTTGCCTTGATTGTAGATTAATTTTAAAAATAGAAAACTTATAAATAGTATTTACAATATTATGATTACGTGAATGTTACTCATTATGAAACCAAACAGAATTAGGCTCAGCTTCAAAAAGTTTAGTTGTTTAATTCCCTTTCCCAGAAACAGCAAATTAGAAAGGTAAGGGAAGGCTGATACAGATGAGGACATTAACCAAGACCCACGCAGTTTCAGTCCAAAGCCTATATACTTAGTCCTTCTGAATGAAACACTGAATGAAAAAAAATTCATATGTTTTTAAAAGCAAGGCTGTTGAAGTCCAACTTGAAGAGAAGAAGCTGGCAGGAACAACTAGAAATACTGATGAAAAAGAATGATAATGAAAAGAGACTTCTCTAGTAGATGATTAAAAAAATTAAAACTAATAATTAAATTAAGGTGACACTTGTATAAGAATTAACTGACAGGGACTTCCCGGTGGTGCAGTGGTTAAGACTCTGTGCTCCCAATAAAGGGGGTCTGGGTTCGATCCCTGGTCAGGGAATGAGGTCCCACATGCATGCCACAACTAAGAGTTCGCATGCCGCAACTTAGGATCCCACATGCTGCAACTAAGACCCAGTGCAACCAAATTAAATAAATAATTTTTTTTTTTAAAAAAAGAATTAACTGACAGATCAGTGACACTGAATTGTTAATCCTAAATCAAACATTATATGTTAAAAAAAAAGTAATTACATATTAAACAAAGCATCAGAAACCAATGAGGAGGGGAGTAACTGTTCAAGAAAAGATACAGGTAAAGTTCCCTGTTTGGAGAAAAATTAAGATTTTACTTTGCCTTATACACTGAAGTTCAGATGGTTGTAAGACTTAAATATAAAAATAAAACCACAAGAAATATTTAACTGAGTTGCTAAGCATAAAAACAGTGGAAGAGGGCTTCCCTGGTGGTGCCTGCCAAGGCAGGGGACACGGGTTCGAGCCCTGGTCCGGGAAGATCCCACATGCCGCAGAGCAACTAAGCCTGTGCACCACAACTACTGAGCCTGCGCTCTAGAGCCCGTAAGCCACAACTACTGAGCTTACGTGCCACAACTATTAAACCCTGCACTCCTAGAGCCCACGCTGTGCAACAAGAGAAACTACTGCAATGAGAAGCCCACGCACTGCAATGAAGAGTAGCCCCCGCTCGCCGCAACTAGAGAAAGCCCACGCTCAGCAACAAAGACCCAATGCAGCCAAAAATAAATAAATTTATTAAAATAAAAAAAGTGGAAGAAGTAACAAAGGGTGTATTTTCTTACAACTTCTTTTTAAAATAAACTTTTTATTGAAGTAAAACATATATAAAAAGAAGTTTAAGACCGTGAGTGTACAACTCAGTGAATTTTCAAAAAGTGAATACACTCATGTAACCAGAACACAGTTCAAGCAGAATATTACCAGCACCCTTAGCCCCCCTTTTGTCTCTGTTTAGTCTGAAAACAACTGACTTAAGGACAGGATAGATTTTGCCAGCTTTTGTTTTTTAACTATGTAAAAATTTTAAACCTTATGTACATCAAAAGCCTTTGTAAGCAAAACTAAAGTAAACAATCCTGAGAAATAAACCTAAAAGAAATATGACACAGGGTTGTTTTCTTTAATATATTAAGAGCTCTTATCAATCCATAGAAAAACACTACCCCAGTATAAAATGGTTAGATAATTTTCAGAATACAGATGGTCAGTGGCACAAATAGATAATCATTGGAGAATTACATGCTGTCAAAGGTTATAAAATGGATAATTCTCAGACATAAAAAGTGTTAAACATCTGTAGTAATCACAGATTCAATTGCGATATTTATTGAGCATTTATTTAGGAGCTTGGGATGCAAAACAGAAAAGAATTCCTCTTCCTCATGGCACATTCTAGTACAGAAAATGCAAATTAAAATACTACTCTTACAATCCAAATTAATAGAATTTTTTCAAAAGGTGTTGCAGATTTGTGATATGGACACTCTTATTTGCTGCTGGTCAGAGTATAATTTGAAATAACTTTTCTGGTAAACAATTTTGCAATATACCAAGAGACTAAGTATTTCATATTATGTGTCCTAGAGTATGAATAAATAATGGGATAATCAGAGATATCGATTAAGATGCCTATATTTCGAATACAGGGACTATGCTAAACACTTTACATGTATGATTAGAATTATTTACTTCTTGCAGATGTATTAAGTTGGTGAACTTATTACCCTTTTAGAGTTGAAGAGATTGAGTCCCAAAGAAATAAAGTAATTTGTCTACTAAGTTGTGATTAAGCCTGTCTCAGACTCCAAAGTCCATGTTTATAAACACACGAGTATTTTTCCTCCTGATCTAAACTTTCAATATTTGGAATATGGATAAATACATATTAATAGATCCCTCTGGTTGAAGTATGATAGGGCAATAAGAACCTGCTGTATAAAAAAGTAAATAAAATTAAATTTAAAAAGAAATATGATAAGGCATTAAATCATATTTTTAAAGAACATGTAATAGAATAAGAAAATGTTCATGAGATAACGTTTGGGCTAAAACATAAAAAGTAAAAATCTATGTGCAGATAAAAATATTCAAAGGAAATAACCTCACATTTTTGTTTGTTTTTAAAAACATGTTTATTTTCTACATTAAGCCTGTGTTGTCTCTGATTCACTCATCAAATATTTAAGCATCTACTTTTTTTTGCTGTTTTTTTTTTTTTTTTTTTTTTGCGGTACACGGACCTCTCAGTGTTGTGGCCTCCCCCGTTGCGGAGCACAGGCTCTGGACGCGCAAGCTCAGTGGCCATGGCTCACGGGCCCAGCTGCTCCGTGGCACATGGGATCTTCCCGGACCGGGGCACGAACCCGTGTCCCCTGTATCGGCAGGCTGGCTCCCAACCACTGTGCCACCAGGGAAGCCCTAAGCATCTACTTTTTGCTAATTACTGTGTGGTGCTGACTAACAGTCCTTGTCTAATAGGAAAAGAAAGTGCACATAGTTAAGGCATTTTAGCAAGGTTCTATTCAGAATGGTTGGAAGAAAATGTTTCCCTTTAATTGGATAATCCTTGCCACTTAAAACCTCTCTTTTCAATTTCCTTCTGCAAACTGAACTGTTTGCCCTTAGAGGGATAATGGGGAGATTAAATAACATAATGGAATGGGTATTCCATAAAGTAAAAAATATTTTACACATTCAAAAATTTAATATTTTTAAAAAATCAGTTACCTGAAAATTTAATTCCAGAAAAATATTTTAAATGATAATTGTAAGTTATGGTTAAATTTTCTTTTTTTTTATTAGTCATCAGTTTTATACACATCAGTATATACGTGTCAATGCCAATCGCCAAATTCATCACACCCCCACCACCCCCACAGCTTTCCCCCCTTGGTGTCCATACGTTTGTTCTCTATATCTGTGTCTCAACTTCTGCCCTGCAAACCGGTTCATTGTACCATTTGTCTAGGTTCCACATATATGCGTTAATATACGATATATGTTTTTCCTTTTCTGACTTACTTCATTCTGTATGACAGTCTCTAGATCCATCCACGTCTCTACAAATGACCCAATTTCGTTCCTTTTTATGGCTGAGTAATATTCCATTGTATATATGTACCACATCTCCTTTATCCATTCATCTGTCGATGGGCATCTAGGTTGCTTCCATGGCCTGGCTATTTTAAATAGTGCTGCAGTGAACATTGGGGTGTATGTGTCTTTTTGAATTACGGTTTTATCTGGGTATATGCCCAGTAATGGGATTGCTGGGTGGTATGGTAGTTCTATTTTTAGCTTTTTAAGGAACCTCCATACTGTTCTCCATAGTGGCTGTATCAATTTACATTCCCACCAACAGTGCAAGAGGATACCCTTTTCTCCACACCCTCTCCAGCATTTATTGTTTGTAGATTTTCTCGTGATGCCCATTCTGACTGGTGTGAGGTGATACCTCATTGCAGTTTTGATTTGCATTTCTCTAATAATTAGTGACGTTGAGCAGCTTTTCATGTGTTTCTTGGCCATCTGTATGTCTTCTTTGGAGAAATGTCTATTTAGGTCTTCTGCCCATTTTTGGACTGGGTTGTTTGTTTTTTTAATATTGAGCTACATGAGCTGTTTATATATTTCAGAGATTAATCCTTTGTGCATTGATTCGTTTGCAAATATTTTCTCCCATTCTGAGGGTTGTCTCTTCATCTTGTTTATGGTTTCCATTGCTGTGCAAAAGCTTTGAAGTTTCATTAGGTCCCATTTGTTTATTTTTCTTTTTATTTCCATTACTCTAGGAGGTGGATCAAAAAAGATATTGCTGTGATTTATGTCAAAGAGTGTCGTTCCCATGTTTTCCTCTGAGAGTTTGATACTGTCAGGCCTTACATTTAGGTCTCTAATCCATTTTGAGTTTATTTTTGAGTATGGTGTTAGGGAGTGTTCTAATTTCATTCTTTTACATGCAGCTGTCCAGTTTTTCCAGCACCATTTATTGAAGAGACTGTCTTTTCTACATTGTATATCCTTGCCTCCTTTGTCATAGATTAGTTGACCATAGGTGCATGGGTTTATCTCTGGGCTTTCTATCTTGTTCCATTGATCTGTGTTTCTGTTTTTGTGCCAGTAGCATATTGTCTTGATTACTGTAGCTACATAATATAGTCTGAAGTCAGGGAGTCTGATTCCTCCAGCTCCATTTTTTCCCCTCAAGACTGCTTTGGCTATTCGGGGTCTTTTGTGTCTCCATACAAATTTTAAGATGTTTTGTTCTAGTTCTGTAAAAAATGCCATTGGTAATTTGATAGGAATTGCATTGAATCTGTAGATTGCTTTGGGTAGTAGAGTCATTTTCACAATATTGAATCTTCCAATCCAAGAACATGGTATATCTCTCCATCTGGTGGTATCATCTTTAATTTCTTTCATCAGTATCTTATAGTTTTCTGCATACAGGTCTTTTGTCTCCCTAGATAGGTTTATTCCTAGGTATTTTATTCTTTTTCTTGCAATGGCAAATCGGAGTGTTTCCTTAATTTCTCTTTCAGATTTTTCATCATTAGTACATAGGAATGCAAGAGGTTTCTGTGCATTAATTTTGTATCCTGCAACTTCACCAAATTCATTGATTAGCTCTAGTAGTTTCTTGGTGGCATCTTTAGGATTCTCTATGTATGGTATCATGTCATATGCAAACAGTGACAGTTTTACTTCTTCTTTTCCAATTTGTATTCCTTTTATTTCTTTTTCTTCTCTGATTGCCATGGCTAGGACTTCCAAAACTATGTTAAATAACAGGGGTGAGAGTGGACATCCTTGTCTTGTTCCTGATCTTAGAGGAAATGCTTTCAGTTTTTCACCATTGAGAATGATGTTTGCTGTGGGTTTGTCGTATATGGCATTTATTATGTTGAGGTAGGGTCCCTCTATGCCCACTCTCTGGAGAGTTTTTACCATAAATGGGTGTAGAATTTTGTCAAAAGCTTTTTCTGCATCTATTGAGGTGATCATATGGTTTTTCTTCTTCAATTTGTTAATATGGTGTATCACATTGATTGATTTGTGTATATTGAAGAATCCTTGCATCCCTGGATAAATCACACTTGATCATGGTGTATGATCCTTTTAATGTGTTGTTGGATTCTGTTTGCTAGTATTTTGTTGAGGATTTTTGCATCTATATTCCTCAGTGATATTGGTCTGTAATTTTCTTTTTTTGTAGTATCTTTGTTTGGTTTTGGTATCAGGGTGATGGTGGCCTCATAGAATGAGTTTGGGAGTGTTCCTTCCTCTGCAATGTTTTGGAAGAGTTTGAGAAGGATGGGTGTTAGCTCTTCTCTAAATGTTTGATAGGATTCACCTGTGAAGCCATCTGGTCCTGGACTTTTGTTTATTGGAAGAGTTTTAATCACAGTTTCAATTTCATTGCTTGTGATTGGTCTGTTTATGTTTTCTATTTCTTCCTGGTTCAAGCTTTGAAGGTTATACCTTTGTAAGAATTTGTTTTTTTTTTCCAGGTTGTCCATTTTATTGGCATAGGGTTGCTTATAGTAGTCTCTTAGGATGCTTTGTATTTCTGTGGTGTCTGTTGTAACTTCTCCTTTTTCATTTCTAATTTTATTGATTTGAGTCCTCTCCCTCTTTTTCTTGATGAGTCTGGCTAATGGTTTATCAGTTTTGTTTATCTTCTCAAAGAACCAGGTTTTAGTTTTATTGATCTTTGCTATTGTTTTCTTTGTTTCTATTTCATTTATTTCTGCTCTGACCTTTATGATTTTCTTCCTTCTGCTAACTTTGGGTTTTGTTTGTTCTTCTTTCCCTAGTTCCTGTAGGTGTAAGGTTAGATTGTTTATTTGAGATTTTTCTTGTTTCTTGAGGTAGGCTTGTATAGTTATAAACTTCCCTCTTAGAACTGCTTTTGCTGCATTCCATAGGTTTTGCATCATCGTGTTTTCATGGTCATTTGTCCCTAGGTATTTTTTGATTTCCTCTTTAATTTCTTCAGTGATCTCCTGGTCATTTAGTAACGTATTGTTTACCCTCCATGTGTATGTGTCTTTTACGTTTTTTTCCCTGTAATTCATTTCTAATCTCATAGCGTTGTGATGGAAAAGATGCTTGATATGATTTCAATTTTCTTAAATTTACTGAGGCTTGATTTGGGACCCAAGATGTGATCTATCCTGGACAATGTTCTGTGCGCACTTGAGAAGAAAGTGTAATCTGCTGTTTTGGGATGGAATGTCCTATAAATATCAACTAAATCTATCTGGTCTATTGTGTCATTTAAAGCTTCTGTTTCCTCTTTTTTTTTTTTTTTTTTTTTTTTTTGCGGTATGCGGGCCTCTCACTGTTGTGGACTTTCCTGTTGTGGAGCACAGGCTCCAGACACACAGGCTCAGTGGCCGTGGCTCACGGGTCCAGCCACTCCGCGGCATGTGGGATCTTCCCGGACTGGGACACGAACCCGTGTCCCCTGCATCGGCAGGCAGACTCTCAATCACTGGGCCACCAGGGAAGCCCCTGTTTCCTCATTTATTTTCATTTTGGATGATCTGTCCATTGGTGTAAGTGAGGTGTTAAAGTCCCCCACTATTATTGTGTTACTGTCGATTTCTTCTTTTATAGCTGTTAGCAGTTGCCTTATGTATTAAGGTGCTCCTATGTTGGGTGCATATATAATTGTTATATCTTCTTCTTGGATTGATCCCTTGATCATTATGTAGTGTCCTTCCTTGTCTCGTGTAGCACTCTTTATTTTAGAGTCTATTTTATCTCATATGAGTATTGCTACTCCAGCTTTCCTTTGATTTCCATTTGCACGGAATATCTTTTTCCATCCCCTCACTTTCAGTCTGTATGTGTCCCTAGGTCTGAAGTGGGCCTCTTGTAGACAGCATATATATGGGTCTTATTTTTGTATCCATTCAGCGAGCCTGTGTCTTTTGGTTGGAGCATTTAATCCATTCACATTTAAGTTAATTATTGATATGTCTGTCCCTATTACCATTTTCTTAATTGTTACGTGTTTGTTTTTCTAGGTCCTTTTCTTCTCTTACGTTTCCCACTTAGGGAAGATCCTTTAGCATTTTTTGCAGAGCTCATTTGATGGTACTGAATTCTCTTACCTGTTGCTTGTCTGTAAAGCTGTTGATTTCTCCATCGAATCTGAATGAGATCCTTACCAGGTAGAGTAATCTTGCTTGTAGGTTCTTCCCTTTCATCACTTTAAATATATTATGCCACTCCCTTCTGGCTTATAAAGTTTCTGCTGAGAAATCAGGTCTTAACCTTATGGGAGTTCCCTTGTATGTTATTTGTCATTTTTCCCTTGCTGCTTTCAATAAGTTTTCATTATCTTTAATTTTTCCTAGTTTGATTACTCTGTGTCTTGGTGTGTTTCTCTTTGGGTTCATCCTGTATGGGACTCTGTGCACTTTCTGGACTTGGGTGGCTATTTCCTTTCCCATGTTAGGGAAGTTTTCAACTACAATCTCTTCAAATATTTTCTCTGGTCCTTTCTCTCTTCTCCTTCTGGGACACCTACAATGCGAATGTTGTTGCGTTTAATGTTGTCCCAGAGGTCTCTTAGGCTGTCTTCATTTCTTTTCATTCTTTTTTCTTTATTCTGTTCTGCAGCAGTGAATTCCACCATTCTGTCTTCCAGGTCACTTATCCGTTCTTCTGCCTCAGTTATTCTGCTATTGATTCCTTCTAGTGTAGTTTTCATTTCAGTTATTGTATAGTTCATCTCTGTTTGTTTGTTCTTTAATTCTTCTACGTCTTTGTTAAACATTTCTTGCATTTTCTCAATCTTTGCCTCCATTCTTTTTCCGAGGTCCTGGATCGTCTTCACTCTCATTATTCTGAATTCTTTTTCTGGAAGTTTGCCTATCTCCACTTCATTCAGTTGTTTTTCTCGGGTTTTATCTTGTTCCTTCATCTGGTACATAGCCCTCTGCCTTTTCACCTTGTCTGTCTTTCTGTGAATGTGGGTTTTGTTCCACAGGCTGCAGGATTGTAGTTCTTCTTGCTTCTGCTGTCTGCCCTCTGGTGGATGAGGCTATCTAAGAGGCTTGTGCAAGTTTCCTGATGGGAGGGACTGGTGGTGGGTCTAAATTTTTTTTATTTCACGTTACCATTTTTTTTTTCTGTTTAGGCAGTTACATGTTATGGACGAAACACATGTGATTAATCAAGTGAAAGAAGATGTATGCTATGTGTCTCAGGATTTTTATAGAGACATGGATATTGCCAAGTATGTATAATGGTAACCTAAGAACTAGAAAGTTGATTCTTGGGTAATGTTACACATAGTTAAAATATTTTATAAGTCTATGTTTTGTTTTCCAGGTTGAAAGGAGAAGAAAATACAGTAATGGTAGACTATGTTTTGCCTGACTTTAGTACAATTAAAAAGGGCTTTTGTAAGGTAATTTTTAAAACTTTATTTTATATTGGCGTATAGTTGATTTACAGTGTTGTGTTAATTTCAGGTGTACACCAAAGTGATTCAGTTATACATATATCTATTCTCTTTCAGATCCCTTCCCATATAGGTTATTACAGAGTATTAAGTAGAGTTCCCTGTGCTGTACAGTAGGTTCTTGTTGATTATCTATTTTATATATAATAGTGTATGTTAATCCCAACCTCCTAATTTATCCCTCCCCCCACCTTTCCCCTTTGGTAACCATAAGTTTGTTTTCTAAGTCTGTGATGTAAGGTCATTTAAAAAATACTCAATGATATTTCTTCAAGTGACCACCTCAGTCAGGTTTGAACAGCATCCAGCTGGGATGGGTGGAATCTCACAGAGCTGTTGATGACTGCCTTCCTGCCTGGTGGCCATTTCTTTAGGCACCAGTGTATGAATTATTAGTTAATATCTCTACTAAAGTTATTTAGAAAAAGAACTATCTGCCATGATAGCACATGGGACAAATCTGGAGATTAACAGTATCATTACCTATATTATGGTTTACCCTTTGTGTTTCATTAAGAATTAGTTTAAGTCCAGTTAGAACTAGGTTATTTGTTGTGAATATTACTGGCACAGCTGACCCAAGGCTCTGCTATCAGATTGTAGTTGAAAACAGCAAAATCCAGTGCACTTTCAAAGTGTTGAGAAGAGTTTATCTTGGATGTGAAAACAAAGTAATTTCTCCCTATCTTTGAGCAGCTCAGGTAAATTATCAGTTCTGTGGTTGGGTAAATGTGAAGTTTGCCCTTCTAGTTACTGGCTTGGTGAGGAATGGTAGGAAGTTAAAAATCTTTGGTCAGAAACTTAAGCACAAGGAGATATTTTCTCAAGGGGACATGTATGGTAATGTTCATTGTAGTATACATTAAAAGAGTGAGAAATTGGGAAGAGCCTAGGTAGCCATTAATGGTAGAAAAATAGATAAATTTTGATATATTCATATTATAAAATAAGCAGTGAAAATGAAGTAGAGCTACGTGATCATCATGGATAAGTCTCAGAAATGTGTTTCTGTCTAAAACATGATGATGTCTAAAAGCCAGTTTTCGAAGGACGTATACCATTTCAGGCTATTCAGAATAATTATTATGTTTAGGAATTTATAAATATGAAGTAAAAGTATATAAACTATGTATGTGAATGATAACACCAAATTTAAAGGGGGAGTGTTATATCTGTGAAGTTACATTAAAATGGTTGATGGATATATGGGGTTTTTTCTTTTTTTTTTTAAATTATTTATTTTTTGGCTGTGTTTCATCTTCGTTGCTTTCACAGGCTTTCTCTAGTTGCAGTGAGCGAGTGCTACTCTTCGTTGTGGCGCATGGGCTACTCATTGCAGTGGCTTCTCTTTTTGCGGAGCACGGGCTCGCGGAGCACGGGCTCCAGGCGCATGAGCTTCAGTAGTTGTGGCACATGGGCTCAATAGTTGTGGCTTGCATGCTCTAGAGCGCAGGCTCAGTAGTTGTGGCGCACGGGCTTAGTTGCTCTGCGGCATGTGGGATCTTCCTGGAGCAGGGCTCGAACCCGTGTCCCCTGCATTAGTAGGCAGACTCTTAACCACTGCGCCACCAGGGAAATCCAGATATATGGGTTTTATATAATTATTTATACTTGTTTTTATGCCTGAAATTAAAAAAATTTGGTGGCCAGATTATTGAGGTGAAATACACATCAGAATTCAGAGAAGGCTACCCAGGTCCTCATAAAATCAAAATCATCCTGTAATGTCCTTAGAAACATATCCTTGCGGAAGGACCAAAGCCAGCTTTTAGAAGTGGGAATTGTGACAGATTATGGGATCATGTTGTCTGGCATGAACTGGGGAGAGAAACTGGAAGCCCATGTCCCACTTAGGATATGGAAGGTGTATTTTTTTCTTTACAAGACAGGGAAAACTGCCCCAAATATATAGATACCAAGCCCCTTTCTGATTAGGCACGTTTGATCATCCTCATTTATTATAGCTGATTAAAACAGTCCAGTGATATAAAACACCTTGTGGAGAATTTATAGCACTCTGGACTCATGGTGGTAAAGTAATCCATATTTCTACAGGGATGGACCCCGAGTAAAGTCTCAGTAATTCCCAGTTCCTCCAAACCTGACTAAAAATCACCTGGGTCACTTAAAGAACAATTGGTATCCATGTTCTCAGTCCCTGTCCCTGGAAATGCTTAGTGCCTAAGTTTGAAAACTTAAACTTAATCTCTAAAAAAGAAAAAAATTTCTTCCAGGTGATTGGACTATCAGCTATGTTTGGAAATCTTTCTCTTTTTTAAAATGTAGTTCTCGCTTGCCCTGCAAATGAGAACTTACCAGTTTATTGGACATTATCTGCTGAACTCCGCTAGCTTCCTTCCCAAATCATAAGCCTTGATTTCTCAATCCTACACCTTACATAGTGAGCTAGTAGAGTCATGGTTGTTCCCCCAGTTGATTATTGTTTTACTCATCAGCTTTGGAGAAAAAAGGCAGAAGCCACATTGTATTGTTTGCAGCTCTTTTATTGGCCTTTGGCCTTGTGATCAGAATCTTGTTAATGACGGCACTTCACTAATTGAGTATAGACTCCCTGTTACTTGTACACTTTAACATCAGTTGAGTGGACATAGTCAGTTGGACTGAACTTTTACCAGATGATGGAATGTTACATCAAATATTTATTTCAGAAATAATGGATTAACCTTTACTTTGTCAATTAATGTTAACATTTTTACCATAATACATGTTAAATTGTGTACATCTTAATAATTTTTAAGGTTTAGAAATGGTTATATTTTGTATATGTTAGGGTTACTCCTAAAATGTATTTTTTAAATTTAATACTTGATTAACTTGTTTTCATCATTGCCTGACAATCAAAATCTTTGATGAGGGCTGTTAAATACTTATGAAACTGGAAAAACAATACTGCATAAGATGAAAGAGAATTATACTTGTTTGAGAGCCTTTATACTTAGGATATTGTTAAACTCGGACCTTGATAGTTTATTCAAGAATATTTTTAAATACTTAGGAAAAACTTACAACCTTGATTTTCTAGTACTGATGACAGTAACAATAATAATAAGGTCTGTAATATTGTTACTGATTACAACCGATAGAAATTCCAGTTTTATTTTTTAACAGAAAGAGGATGCTTACGAAAGTGTAATGAATGCTTTACTGACCTAAATTGAGAAAATTGTCCTCATAGTTAACTGTTATCACTTTCTGCAGAGCCATTGTAGTTTAAACATTTCTTTCATGGTACCAGAATGAAATTTATGAGGGCTGTACAGTAATCATGACTTGCATTGACTAAAATAGCAACTCCCAGCAGCCTTTATAAATTCCTTCATTTGTCTATGTCTAAAACAAAAATCTTTTTGAAATTGTACTCTTAGAAACAGAAAATACTTGTAGTTCCAGATTATATATTAACGATTAGTGGCTTTAGAGCTAACATTCAGCAAGGATATCTAGTTCTGGCTTTTCCCCCAGTTAGATATTTGGCCCTGGGTCAGTCACATGATCTTCTTCTGTAAAATCAGGGCTGTGGATTAGATAACTTCTAATGTTTTGTCAAATTAAATTCTCCAAGTTTCTCCAAGTCTGTATCTGTCTCAAGTTATTTTGAGTGTTGACAATATGAGTTATATCCTATACACTCAAGCCAATATCATTTTTAAATGAATTTGTAAATTTATAGGAAGTATTTTCCATTCTGCCTGAGAAGGAAGAATACTTTATCTGTGAAGAAATAATATTCTTCTCTTTGCTAGTGCAACCATAGTTTAATCGGATTGAAAGTGATGTGTAGCTTTCCTTGTTCTTCCTAGGGTATTGTGAATTTTGTGTAATTTTTAGGATATTTTTATTTAAAAATAATGTTTCAAGGGACTTCCCTGGTAGTCCAGTGGTTAAGAATCCATGCTTCCAGTGCAGGGGTTGCAGGTTTGATCAACTGGTCTGGTAACTAAGATCCCACATGCTGTATGACGTAGCCAAAAAAATTAAAAAAAAAAAAAAAGAAAGTTTCAAGCATGGAATTTCCAAATGATAGAAATCAGAATCATTCATATCCAGGTTAAGAGAGGCAATGTAGTAGGAGGAATATATTGCGTGTGCTCAAGTTATTAGTTGAATGATCTTGAGCAAGTCATGTAACCTTGCCTAGCGCAATTGCATCATTAGTAAAAGGAAAATATATCTACCTTACAGGGTTATATGAGAATTCAGTATGATAATGTATGTAAAATGCCTAAAACAAACACCACATTGTTGACTGGCATGCTATACTGGGTAGTGGATATGTGATGGCGAACAGTGTAGATGATGAGGGATAATACAGGGTGATAGTAAGAATACTAGAGGGATCTTTTATTTGGGAGTCAGAAGAAGCCTCTCTGAGGAAGCTGAAACCTGAACAGAGAGTAGATGACTAATTATATTAAGGAATAGTTTTTATATACTTTACTCTTTAACAATAAATTATTAATATTTCTTTTCATATATTTTAAGTATTTTTATATTTATATAGAGGATTGGGATATACTCTGTTACAGGTGGAAAATTGCATATATGAGTCAAATGAAGTTAATGTCTTTAACAATCTAGAAAAGCTGATGAGTCTTAGTGCAATTGAGAGGGACCATTATTTTAATGATGTAGAATGCTGTAGAAGGAGATTATTTTTTTCTGGCCCCTTCAGGAGCACAGCTCACAGAGTGGGTGGGTTAACAGAAAATAAATAGCAAAAGAATTTCAGTGATAAAGTCCATGTATTTGCTTAAATCATTTTGGAAACTGTTTTTTGAATAGAGATTGAATAAATAATAAAGAAGTTTGATGATGTAGGCTTTTTGCACAAGGGAAAGGGGAAATCCTAATAGAATAAAACCATAATGCCCAATAAAAATCTAAGGCAAGGCCAGGGGAGTGAAAGTAGATAGTGCTGGAAACATAAGGTACAGTGTTTTTTATTTAGAGTATGTTCTTTGTTCTTTAAAAACTGGAATCACTCTGTTCTTAGAGGTAGATTATGAAGTTCCTTCTCCTCTATTCTCCTTTTCTTTCTTTCTGTTTTAAAATGTGTGGAATAAAGCCAGATCATCTTTGGGGGAATAGCTATATTAAGAGTCAGTAGTTAGTTATGTGTGTGGTTAGGCAACAGCAGAGAAGACCACATTTTTCTAACTTTTGAGAATCCTGAAACTTCCAAGAACATGGTTAATATATTGGTATTACATATTACTAAATGTTATTAGTGATGTGAGCTAGATAACATAACTTAAACTTTTCATCTTATTTTTCTTTAAGCCAAGAGAAGAAATGGTGTTAAGTGGAAAATATAAATCTGGGGAACAAATTCTTCGTCTGGCCAATGAGAGATTTGCTGTTCCAGAAATACTCTTTAATCCTTCTGATATAGGAATTCAAGAAATGGGAATTCCAGAAGCTATTGTCTATTCAATTCAGAACTTACCTGAAGGTGCATAAATAATGAGGAATAATGATATTTTTTAAAAATCATAAGCTCTGTGAACCCTAGAGAAGTCATCTGTTTCTTCTAAATAATTTGAGCAAATGGCTACTTTATTTGCAGAGATTTCCAGATCTAACTTGAATAATTCTTTATTGTACTTTATTTTACTTGAATAATTCTTTATTGATCCTAGATTGTAAATTTGATATAGGAAGAGTAATTATGGTCTGCTTAAATTTGAAGAACTTCATCTCTTTATAAGTATTAAATTGCTATATCCATTTAAAAAGTTTTAATTTAAGCCAAATTTGCACAGAGTAGAAATTTATAATTTAACAATTTAATGGGTTTTAGCTGTTGATGAGACTGGTTTATTCCTTCTGTTGCATTTTGATTAATATACAGGAAGTTAGTTTTAATGAGATTGAAGTATAGTGCTTCACAGTGATTTCTGGGTTCTCCTGAAGCATGATTTAACTAAATAATGTTCTAAAGTTTTGGAGTACCTTTATAGCTTAAAAATGTCTTCCTAGTTCATAAGGAACAGTGTAGGCATTGGAGAAAATCTTGCCTATGCAGTGTCCTTTCCTCCCATTAAAAAAGAAAAAAGTCAGATAATGCCATCACCTTAATATAGTTATTTCACAACTAATTTCACATTAATATTTCATATTGATTTCTCATTTTATCTAAAGTTGCAGTCATGAGATATACAACATTTTGTACTACACTGTTTTAATGTTGTGTTGTAAGACTCAATATTAACGTAACAGTACTCTGTCCCTGTTTTGTGAACAGAAGCATTAGGTGGGATGGCCAGTACCTATCAATTCCTGACAAATTTCCCAGTGGTGCTTGGTAGCCCTTTAAGATTGACTAACCATGTGGCACTTAATATTCGCTATCATGTAACTTTAATGAGTGTAGAACATAAGATCCTTTCTTTAAATATTATTATAGATTGAGTATTTTTCACTATCAATTGTAAGTGTTGCACAATAAGAATGTGTGTCTCAGTGAGATAACATGGAAACTTGGATTTTCAAGTTTAAAATGTTATGAAGGACCTCCTTTTCATCTTTACACTAGCTAACAGTCTCAGCCTACATAAAGACCGCCTCCATTTTAGGGGAGAACAATTTTAATTTTCAAATGTCTGCTACTAGAATTTTACTCATTTATGTATAGCTTACATGTATATGTAATAAGTTGCTAGTAGTTCAACCCCTTCACCTTAGCCTTTCTTTTAAAGAACTGTGAGGTCATATTTCTGTTTAATATGTTTATTTGTATAAATGATAACCTCATTATAAAATCTTATAAGTTATAATTTATATGGTTATAAAAAACTACATGGTTTCCCAACCAGTAACTTTCATCCCCAATTGCTTTTACCTAATCTCTCATCCCCATTTCTCCAGAAAGATAAGTAAACAGATATTCTAATGCCTTTTTTCTTTCTCCTATTTTTCTCTTTTAAAAGAAATGCAGCCGCATTTTTTTAAGAACATTGTTTTGACGGGAGGAAATTCCCTTTTCCCGGGATTTAGGGATCGGGTTTACTCGGAAGTTCGATGTCTCACTCCGACAGATTATGATGTTTCTGTTGTGCTGCCTGAAAAGTAAGTGTTGGCTTATATAGAAACAAATCATGGAAGTTAGTTTACAGATAAAGAGGTCTGTAGGCAGACTTGAGTTTAAAGCCTGGTTCTACTGGGTTGCCAGGTTAATTTCACCTTTGGGATGCTCATTTTTCTTTTCTCAAAAAATGAAATGATATAGCTGCTGGACAGTCATCGACAGGAAGACACTGGAACTCACCAAAAAAGATACCCCACATCCAAAGACAAAGGAGAAGCCAAAATGAGACAGTAGGAGGGGCGCGATCACAGTAAAATCAAATCCCATAACTGCTAGGTGGGTGACTCACAGACTGGAGGACACTTATACCACAGAAGTCCACCCACTGGAGTGAAGGTTCTGAGCCCCACGTCAGGCTTCCCAACCTGGGGGTCTGGCAGTGGGAGGAGGAATTCCTAGAGAATCAGACTTTGAAGTCTAGTGGGATTTGATTGCAGGACTTCGACAGGACTGTGGGAAACAGAGACTCCACTGTTGGAGGGCACACACAAAGTAGTGTGTGCATCGGGACCCAGGGGAAGGAGCAGTGACCCCAGGGAAGACTGAACCAGACCTACCTGCTAGTGTTGGAGGGTCTGCTGCAGAGGTGGGGGGTGGCTGTGGCTCACTGTGGAGACAAGGATACTGGCAGCAGAAGTTCTCGGAAGTACTCCTTGGCGTGAGCCCTCCCAGAGTCTGCCATTAGCCCCACCAAAGAGCCCAGGTAGGCTCCAGTGTTGGGTTGCCTCAGGCCAAACAACCAACAGAGAGGGAACCCAGCCTCACCCATCAACAGTCAAACGGATTAAAGTTTTACTGAGCTCTGCCCACCAGAGCAAGAGTCAGCTCTAGCCACCACTGGTCCCTCCCATCAGGAAACTTGCACAGGCCTCTTATATAGCCTCATCCACCAGAGGGCAAACAGCAGAAGCAAGAACTACAATCCTACAATCTTCTTGCAGAAGCAAGAAACTACAATCCTGCAGCCTGTGGAACAAAACCCACATTCACAGAAAGACAGACAAGATGAAGAGGCAGAGGGCTATGTACCAGAGGAAGGAACAAGATAAAGCCCCAGAAAAACAACTGAATGAAGTGGAGATAGGCAAACTTCCAGAAAAAGAATTCAAAATAATGGGAGTGAAGACCATCCAGGACCTCGGAAAAAGAATGGAGGCAAAGATTGAGAAAATGCAAGAAATGTTTAACAAAGACATAGAAGAATTAAAGAACAAACAAACAGAGATGAACAATACAATAACTGAAATGAAAACTACACTAGAAGGAATCAATAGCAGAATAACTGAGGCAGAAGAACGGATGAGTGACCTGGAAGCCAGAATGGTGGAATGCACTGCTGCAGAACAGAAAAAAGAATGAAAAGAAATGAAGACAGCCTAAGAAGCCTCTGAGACAACATTAAACGCAACAACATTTGCATTATAGGGGTCCCAGAAGAAGAGAGAGAGAAAGGACCAGAGAAAATATTTGAAGAGATTATAGTCAAAAACATCCCTAACACGGGAAAGGAAATAGTCACCCAAGTCCAGGAAACGCAGAGAGTCCCAGGCAGGATAAACCCAGGAAGAAACACGGAGACACATAGTAATCAAATTGGCAAAAATTAAAGGCAAAGAAAATTTATTGAAAGCAGCAAGGGAAAAATGACAACATACAAGGGAACTCTCATAAGGTTAAGAGCAGATTTCTCAGCAGAAACTCTACAAGCCAGAAGGGAGTGGCATGATATATTTAAAGTGATGAAAGGGAAGAAACTACAAGCAAGATTACTCTACCCGGCAAGGATCTCATTCAGATTTGATGGAGAAATCAAAAGCTTTACAGTCAAGCAAAGCTAAGAGAATTCAGCACCACCAAACCAGCTCTACAACAAATGCTAAAGGAACTTCTCTAAGTGGGAAACACAAGAGAAGAAATGGACCTACAAAAACAAACCCAAAAGAAATAAGAAAATGGTCATAGGAACATACATATTGATAATTACCCTGAACGTGAATGGATTAAATGCTCCAACCAAAAGACACAGGCTTGCTGAATGCATACAAACCCAAGACCCATCTATATGCTGTCTACAAGAGACCCACTGCAGACCTAGGGACACATACAGACTGAAAGTGAGGGGATGGAAAAAGATATTCCATGCAAATGGAAATCAAAAGCTGGAATAGCAATACTCAGATCAGATAAAAGACTCTAAAATAAAGAATGTTACAAGAGACAAGGAAGGACACTACATAATGATCAAGGGATCAATCCAGGAAGAAGATATAACAATTATAAATATATATGCCCTCCACATAGGAGCACCTCACATAAGGCAACTGCTAACAGTTATAAAAGGAAATCGACAGTATCACAATAATAGTGGGGGACTTTAACACCTCACTTACACCAATGGACAGATCATCCAAAATGAAAATAAATAAGGAAACAGAACCTTTAAATGACACAATAGTCCAGATAGATTTAATTGATATTTATGGGACACTCCATCCAAAGACAGCAGATTACACTTTCTCCTCAAGTGCGCACGGAACATTGTCCAAGACAGATAACATCTTGGGTCACAAATCAAGCCTCAGTAAATTTAAGAAAATTGAAATCATATCAAGCATCTTTTCTGACTGCAGCGCTATGAGATTAGAAGTGAATTACAGGGAAAAAAACATAAAAAACACAAACACATGGAGGGTAAACAATACTTTACTAAATGACCAAGAGATCACTGAAGAAATTAAAGAGGAAATCAAAGAATACATAGAGACAAATGACAATGAAAACATGATGATGCAAAACCTATGGAATGCAGTAAAAGCAGTTCTCAGAGGGAAGTTTATAGCTATACAAGCCTACCTCAAGAAACAAGAAAAATCTCAAACAATTTAACCTTACACCTACAGGAACTAGAGAAAGAAGAACAAAACAAAGTTAGCAGAAGGAAGGAAATCATAAAGGTCAGAGCAGAAATAAATGACATAGAAACAAAACAATAGCAAAGATCAATAAAACTAAAACCTGGTTCTTTGAGAAGGTAAACAAAATGGATAAACCATCAGCCAGACTCATCAAGAAAAAGAGGGCGAGGACTCAAATCAATAAAATTAGAAATGAAAAAGGAGAAGTTACAACAGACACTACAGAAATACAAAGCATTCTAAGAGACTACTATAAGCAACCCTATGCCAATAAAATGGATAACCTGGAAGAAATGGACAAATTCTTAGAAAGGTATAACCTTCAAAGCTTGAACCAGGAAGAAATAGAAAATATAAACAGACCAATCACAAGTAATGAAATTGGAACTGTGATTAAAAATCTTCCAACAAACAGAAGTCCAGGACCAGATGGCTTCACAGGTGAATTCTATCAAACATTTAGAGAAGAGCTAACACCCATCCTTCTCAAACTCTTCCAAAACATTGCAGAGGAAGGAACACTCCCAAACTCATTCTATGAGGCCACCATCACCCTGATACCAAAACCAAACCAAACCAAAACCAAAACCAAAGAAAGATACTACAGAAAAAGAAAATTACAGACCAATATCACTGAGGAATATAGATGCAAAAATCCTCAACAAAATACTAGCAAACAGAATCCAACAACACATTAACACCATCAACACCATGAACAAGTGTGATTTATCCAGGGATGCAAGGATTCTTCAATATACACAAATCAATCAATGTGATACACCATATTAACAAATTGAAGAAGAAAAACCATATGATCACCTCAATAGATGCAGAAAAAGCTTTTGACAAAATTCAACACCCATTTATGGTAAAAACTCTCCAGAAAGTGGGCATAGAGGGACCCTACCTCAACATAATAAATGCCATATATGACAAACCACAGCAAACATCATTCTCAATGGTGAAAAACTGAAAGCATTTCCTCTAAGATCAGGAACAAGACAAGGATGTCCACTCTCACCCCTGTTATTCAACATAGTTTTGGAAGTCCTAGCCATGGCAATCAGAGAAGAAAAAGAAATACAAATTGGAAAAGAAGAAGTAAAACTGTCACTGTTTGCATATGACATGATACCATACATAGAGAATCCTAAAGATGCCACCAAGAAACTACTAGAGCTAATCAATGAATTTGGTGAAGTTGCAGGATACAAAATTAATGCACAGAAACCTCTTGCATTCCTATGCACTAATGATGAAAAATCTGAAAGAGAAATTAAGGAAACACTCCGATTTGCCATTGCAAGAAAAAGAATAAAATACCTAGGAATAAACCTATCTAGGGAGACAAAAGACCTGTATGCAGAATACTATAAGATACTGATGAAAGAAATTAAAGATGGTACCAACAAATGGAGAGATATACCATGTTCTTGGATTGGAAGAATCAATATTGTGAAAATGACTGTACTACCCACAGCAATCTACAAGTTCAATGCAATCCCTATCAAATTACCAGTGGCATTTTTTACAGAGCTAGAACAAAAAAATCTTAAAATTTGTATGGAGACACAAAAGACCACGAATAGCCAAAGCAGTCTTGAGTGAACAAAGCGGAGCTGGAGGAATCAGACTCCCTGACTGCAGACTGTACTACAAAGCTACAGTAATCGAGACAACATGGTATTGGCAGAAAAACAGAAATATAGATCAATGGAACAAGATAGAAAGCCCAGAGATAAACCCATGCACCTATGGTCAACTAATCTATGACAAAGGAGGCAAGGATATACAATGGAGAAAAGACAGTCTCTTTAATAATTGGTGCTGGGAAGACTCGACAGCTGCATGTAAAAGAATGATATTAGAACACTCCCTAACACCATACACAAATATAAACAGAAAATGGATTCGAGACCTAAATGTAAGACTGGACACTGTAAAACTCCTAGAGGAAAACATAGGAAGAACACTCTTTGACATAAATCACAGTAAGATCTTTTTTGATCCACCTCCTAGAGTAATGGAAATAAAAAGAAAAATAAACAAATGGGACCTAATGAAACTTCAAAGCTTTTGCACAGCAAAGGAAACCATAAACAAGATGAAAAGACAGCCCTCAGAATGGGAGAAAATATTTGCAAATGAAGCAACCGACAAAGGATTAATATCCCAAATAATAAACAGCTCATGCAGCTCAATATTAAACAACCCAGTCCAAAAATGGGCAGAAGACCTAAGCAGATATTTCTCCAAAAAAGACATACAGATGGCCAAGAAACACATGAAAAGCTGCTCAACATCACTAATTATTAGAGAAATGCAAATCAAAACTACAATGAGGTATCACATCACACCAGGTAGAATAGGCATCATCAGAAAATCTGCAAACAATAGATGCTGGATAGGGTGTGGAGAAAAGGGAACCCTCTTGCACTGTTGGTGGGAATGTCAATTGATACAGCCACTATGGAAAACAGTATGGAGGTTCCTTAAAAAACTAAAAATAGTACTACCATACCACCCAGCAATCCCACTACTGGCCATATACCCAGAGAAAACCATAATTCAAAAGGACACATGCACCCCAGTTTTCATTGCAGCACTATTTAAAATAGCCAGGTCATGGAAGCAACCTAAATGCCCATTGACAGACGAATGGCTAAAGAAGATTTGGTACATATATACAGTGGAATATTACTCAGCCATAAAAAGGAATGAAATTGGATCATTTGTTGAGACGTAGATGGATCTAGAGACTGTCATACAGAGTGAAGTAAGTCAGAAAGCAAAAAACAATATTGTATATTAACGCATGTATGTGGAAGCTAGAAAAATGGTACAGATGAACCGGTTTGCAGGGCAGAAGTTGAGACACAGAGAAGAAACGTATGGACACCAAGGGGGGGAAGCCGTGTGGGGGTGAGGATGGTGGTGTGATGAATTGGGCGATTGGGATTGACATGTATACACTGATGTGTATAAAATTGATGACTAATAAGAACCTGCTGTATAAAAAATAAAATTAAATTTAAAAAAAAGAAATGAAAACTTTACTTTCAGTGGATGAAAGGGGATGAAGTATGTGAAGTAGCATCCATTATTGTTGGTACATAATGGGTGCTCAGTTACTGTAAGATCACTTCCCTATAGTGAATCAGTCATCATTACTTGGAGATTTTTTACAGGCAAATCACTTAGGTTATTTATTCGATTTGGGACTTCCGTCGTGGAGCAGTGGTTAAGAATCCACCTGCCAATGCAGGGGACACGAGTTCAAGCCCTGGTACAGGAAGATCCCACATGCCACAGAGCAACTAAGCCTGTGCGTCACAACTACTGAGCCTGGGCTCTAGAGCCCGTGAACTGCAACTACTGAGCCCGAGTACCACAACTACTGAAGCCTGTGCGTCTGGAGCCTGTGCTCTGCAACAGGAGAAGCCACCGCAATGAGAAGCCCGTGCACAACAATGAAGAGTAGCCCCCGCTAGCCGCAACTAGAGAAAGCCCGCACACAGTGATGATGACCCAACGCAGCCAAAAAGAAATAAAAAATAAAATAAATTTAAAAAACTTTATCTATTTGATTTATCTGAGATATGCCATTTCTTGAGAGTTTCTATGAAGAATAGAAATCTGAGAATTTAACCAAGATAAATTATGTCAATTGGTAAGTTGTTTTGGAATGTTTTTAAATAATTTAAAATACTTAAACTTTTACATTTAAGTAGTCATTTTTTTTATAATTCAAAACTTTTATATGTACCCCCTATCCTGTTTTATGAGGAAAAAGCAGATAATTAAGGTATAATTTTAGAGCTGTAAGAAAGGCTTATAGATCATCCTCTTCTGTGTACTTATTTGTAAATAAACAAGGGCTCATGAGTTAGCAAAGGTCTTATGATAAGTTAATAGCAGTAACCAGACTAAAATTCAGTTCTCTTTATCTGGAGGCAGAAGTTCTCACCAAATCTAGTCTAAATAATCCCCCGTCACTGCTCCACTGTTTTAAGCGGCAGAGTTGCAAACAAGACCTGATTTTTAATTTTAGAGGTTTGTTTCAAAGCTAAAGAAGAATTTTTCAAAATCAATAGCAGTTAATAGAAGACCCTCATCAGATCACTTAATTTTATAGCTATCAGATAAAAGAATAAATTATCATTAGATACTGGAATGATTTTTATCAGCATTAATGTTCATATACGCTTTAGAATATGAAGCATATTGGATTTTTATCCTGCATTTTAAGTGTAAGTCATGCATACATTACAGGCCAAGGGATCTATAGAAATAGTTTTTATTCTTTTATTCATCAAATCTTTATTGCACATCTGATTTTATAGATAGATATATATTTAGGTTTTTTTAAGGTTAGGAAATGTAATATAGTAAGGAAAACACTTTTTTCTTTATCATTTTTCATATTTAAAACTGAATTGGGGGAGAGGAAGAGTAGAAGTAGAATTACACAAATTCAACCAATTACACAGAATTACAACCAATTAACTTGGTTGTACATAAAATTAAACTAAAAGTTTGATGTGCTCTAATTTTGCTTATTGTCCATGTCCTACCATGTAGCAAGTTTATCATGCACTGTGGTTTTTAAATGTCTCATTTATTAGAGGCAACAAAGTATAGGAGCAAAAGCACAGACTGTGTGAAAACAGTTCCGAGTTGAATCCTAGTTTCAGTCTTAACCTCTCTGAACCTCATTTTCCAAATCTATAAAGTGGGAGTTATAATATCTATTTCATTGGTTGCTGGGTGAATTGATTTGATGACATATCTTTGCCATGTACAAAAGTTAGACTCAGTTATTACAGTGTTTTTATTTTTATGCATTTTTTGTATTTTGCTTGTATTCTTGTTTTTTATTAGAGGTAGAAGGTCCATAAATTCAGGGCACAGGGAAAATAAAAAGAACACTTACTTGTAGTGGTGACCAACTTTCCTTTCCAAGTTTGCTTTACTCCTATGAAGTTTATGCTTATTTTCACACTTTAAATGATTTTCTGTTAAATCAGGTTGTGTAGAGATTGCCACATTTTAGTTACTAATTAACGTTTCTGGCATTTCAGTTCTGTAAAATCATCTGGGTTCACTTATTTTACCTTTATTTTTAGCCCTATTACTTATGCCTGGGAAGGTGGAAAATTGATATCGGAGAATGATGATTTTGAAGATATGGTGGTAACAAGAGAAGATTATGAAGAAAATGGACATAGCGTCTGTGAAGAGAAATTTGATATTTAAGAAACGTTTCTGAAAGTTTTGACTGTGACAAAGGTTTAATTTTCAATGTTCTTTTTAAAGGAAGTTAAGGACCTGTGTTAACTTTCATCCTAAGATAAGATAACATCTTGAACTTATGTAAATACTTTGATCCATGGCTGATTTTCAAAGGTTTCTTACCTAGGTTAGTAAGTAAACTGTAACTCAGCCCAAATTTTCATTTAGGAGCTAGACTTACTATAACAATGCTTATGCTGTTTCCGAGACTAAGTTATCTTTCATTAGAAGATGAAAGAGTGAGTGTATTTTAAGTTTAATTCTTTATAGCTAAAAGCACAAACTTAACTGTCTCACTGGTCAGGTTTCCTTAGAAGGTAGTTTTGTGTGACTGACTAGGAATTGGCCAGAGTATTTTCAGGCTGATATGATTTCTCTCTTTCTTCTAGAGCGAAGTATTTTATCTTTTAATTGTCATTTTTATTTGTATATACTAAAGTTAGAAAAACTAATCTATGTGTATGTAATGTTTATTTTTTACTTAGCCTAAGTTTGAAAGGATGAAGACCAAAGCCAATTTGTTAAAGTGTTTTTGGTCAGTACTGTGTTGCAGAAATGTATTATTTCACTCATAAAAATACTATACCATTTTTTAGGATGAAATTCTTGTGTCATTGGGCTCATGAATCAAATTCCTGCCAATCTCTTTACCTTAGCTTGGATCATGTGCCTACCCCATGGCTTCATGGATTTTAACAGCCCTACTAAGATAGCCTAGAGTGAAAGAAGGTAGTTTCCCAAAGGAAAATTAAGGTGAAGAGACAGATGCTGGGCAGGGTGAAAGAGCTGTCCACTACAATTATATTTGGATTATAGCGACTTAATGATTTTTTGACTTTACAATGGTGTGAACGCAATATGCACTCATTAGAAACTGTTCTTCAGATTTTGCACTTTAATATTTTCCTGGGCTAGCGATATTTGGTATGTTTCTCTCTTGTGATGCTGGGCAGCGGCAGTGAGCCACAGGTCCCAGTCAGGGTAAACAACCAATATGCTTACAACCATTCTGTACCCACCAACCATTCTGTTTTTCACTTTCAGCACAATATTCAATAAATTATGAAATATTCCACACTTAATTATAAAATAGGCTTTGTGTTTGATGATTTTGCCCAACTTTAGGCTAATGTAAATATTCTGAGCGCGTATAAGGTAGCCTAGACTAAGCAAGCTATGGTGTTTGGTAGGTGAGGTGTAGTAAATGCATTTTTGACTTAATCAAAGAAGATCTGTATTAGTTAGGGCCTGGTCAGGCCTTCCTAGACCTAGGCTAGTTACATTACTTGTTATCATTGCAGAGTTGCAAATTGATTGTGTTTGTATGATACCCAGGTACTAGCATATAATCTGTGGAGAGTGTAGCAAAAAGATGCTGGTGGCATAAAAGAAGTTTTTGCAACCATACAGTGTAACAGTGTAACTGTGCTAGAATTTCAGGGTGATGCAGTTAGAGTTATAAAGGTAAGTCACCATTTAAAGGGCTTTCCTTGACCTACCAGGACCTCATCTTGCAGGCAGAATACTATCATCAACAACCAAGATGTTTTTCGTATGAGGAACCGGGGCATTCCTCAAAGCTGCATTTCCAAAACATGCCCTAGCTTGATGTTTCCCATTTTGTTCTGCTGAGAATAATGTGTGTGTCACATGCTTACTACAGTACACTAATTTCTGTTCACAGTGTAGGTCTCATAGTGCTTATTTTTGAGACACTAAAAATTCATTTCTGAAATTAATGAACATAGATGCTAATCGTTTATCTCTAGCCTTGAAGCTCCCATCAATTTTAACACCTGCCTAATTTTGAAACTTTATTGCTAGAGATAATGTTTTAATATTATACAGTAAGTTGACTTCAAAGAGAACATTTAACATTATCTCTAAATAATAACAAGGTTATCTATTTTCGAAAGATGTTAAAGATCCTGATTTGAGATTCACTAGAAGTATTGAGCGAGAACGTAGCCACGTTAGAGTTTATAATTTTGTGCTGCAAATTGCATGCATGGAAACAGTGTTCTAGCATTGGCCATGCATAATATGCATCTTAAGACAGTAGAGGATTAGGGTTTACATCAGTGACTAATCAAGATAGGATAATTCTCTCCAACACTTTTCTATCTTGGTTTTGAATTTTTTAATTCAGTGGTGATTGGCTTGACGTGGCAAACTGATCACGTTCACCTACTTTACCTGTCCGAAATCCCTTTAAACAATTTCTAGTGGAGGAATGCACAGGGAACACTTACTTCAGTGCTTTTTGTGATATATTATGTCTCAAGCTGGGTTGGTGGGCACATGGGTATTCATTATATTAGAATCTTTATTGTGTGTATGAAATAGTTCATATTATATTTTGATAGTAGAGTAAATCCTTAAGGGGACTCTAGGAAATAAAAAGGGTGGCACTGATGAACAAATGTGGAAGAATTCCTAAAAGATGGAAAACAAATGGGATTAGGTTGTTAGAGAAACAAGAAAACGTATGTGCCAGATCAGGGCAGGAGGAAACTACTAGAGACGTAAGAGCAATTCCAGAGACGTTTTAATTCAGGACAAATAGAGGAGATCATGGATTAGACAGTAAAAGAATGAATTGGAAACACTGAGCGCGACTCCCTTTTTTTTGTTGGGGGGGCGCTGTGCTGCCTGGATTGCAAGATCTTAGTTCCCCTACCAGTGATCCAACCCCGGGACCCTGTGCTCTGCAACGGGAGAGGCCACAACAGTGAGAGGCCCACATACCGGAAAAAAAAAAAAAAAAAAGAATGACTCCTTGGGGGACTTCCCTGGCAGTCCAGTGGTAGGACTCGGTGCTTTCACTGTAGTGGCCTGGGTTCAAGCCGGGAATTAAGGTCCTGCAAGCTGTGTGGTGTGGCCAAAAAAAAAAAGTCCCCTTATGGAATAAAATTTTAAAAATTTTATAAATAACATTCTGTAAGAGATTGGTGAGGCAGTTGCATTTATTGCAACAAGAATAGGTTGCTGTACAGGGAACTATATTCAATATCCTGTGATAAACCATAATGAAAAAGAATATATATGTGTAACTGAGTCACTTTGCTGTAGAGCAGTAATTAACACAACATTGTAATTCAACTATACTTCAAAAATAGGTTGCTATAACAGGCTCCAGACGCGCAGGCTCAGCGGCCATGGCTCACGGGCCTAGCCGCTCCGCAGCATGTGGGATCTTCCCGGACCGGGGCACAAACCCGTGTCCCCTGCATCAGCAGGTGGACTCTCAACCACTGCGCCACCAGGGAAGCCCCGAACCTATGTACTTTTATGCCAGTTTGCTGAAGAGTGCACAGTCCTGGAGGAACGTGACACGTTAAGGAGAATGACGTAATCGTAATAAACTGGGGAAAACTTAGCAAGGTCTGTTTGTTTAGATTCTTCTTGGCCTCCCTTTGTCTTTGGAGCTAAGGATACTCCTTTCCTCTGGGTATAAGGAGGGCATCTCTCATATGAGGGTTTTATGGCCAGTTTCAGGGAGGAAGGACAAGGGGGAAGTAGGTCAGAGTGATCCTCCTGCTTCTGCATTTTCTCAAGCCCTTTCAGCTTAAAATATTCAATATGTCAGGTGCCATATTTTGCGGTAGTGTGTCCTGAGCCCTATCAGAAGCATGTGCAAAACATGGACAAAGAATTTCATGAACATGAGCAGTGTTTTTTCACTGCTCTGTGAGCTGTCTTAGCATGTACAGTCAACCAATCAACCAAGCCTCTCCCTAGGCTGATCTACAGATGGGGACGCCTTAGCCTCCAGACACACGAAAGCACCTCTCAATCAGGGTAACCTTTGAAATCCTAAAGCCCATTAATATTAGGGGTTTGCCTATTTTCACTATAAACACAGCTTCACTTAAACACACCTATGGTGACACCTGGTATTACACTGCCTCTGAAAACTTAAAATCCTACACCTAACTCTCTATTCAGAATCTATTGTCCTTCAAATAATAATACAATAATAACTTACGGGACTTCCCTGGTGGTGCAGTGGTTAAGAATCCACCTGCCAATGCAGGGGACACGAGTTCGAGCCCTCATCCGGGAAGATCCCACATGCCGCGGAGCAACTAAGCCCATGTGCCACAACTACTGAGCCTGCGCTCTAGGGCCTGCGAGCCACAACTACTGAAGCCTGGGCACCTAGAGCCCGTGCTCTGCAACAAGAGGAGCCACCGCAGTGAGAAGCCCGCGCACTGCAACGAAGAGTAGCCCCTGCTCACCACAACTAGAGAAAGACCGCGCGCAGCAACAAAGACCCAACCCAGCCAAAAGTAAGATAAATAAATTGATATTAAAAAAAATAGCTTACAATGAGTGCTTACCATGTGTCAAGCTTTTTGTACTTTTTCTCATTATATCTTCAATGTTCTAAGGTGTAAGTGTGCAGGTATTATTATTAACAGCCCTGCCTTATCGATAAAGAAACAGAAGCTTGGACCACATGGCTAGCTAGGATCTGAACCTGGGATTGTCCCACTCCCAGGGTTTGGGGTCCCTATACTATGCCATACTGCCTTTAGCTCTGTCACAACTCTCGTCAATCTCAGAGCGATGTGCCATTTTTCTTTGTTCATCATCTCTTTTTTCCCATCCTGAGTCAGACACATATCGGATCATCTGAACCACTTTCTCACTAATTTGTGTCCTCAATTTTCTTGCACTCCAATCTTTCTGCAACACCTGACAAAGCAAAATTTCAGCCCTTAATCAATGCTTGAATCCACCTTTTACACTTGAACATTCAAGTATATAAGTGCTGCTGAGAAAATTACTGTCCAAATTGGCATCACTAAAATTTATAATCTACTTCATCTGGATCCTCAGAATTACTCATCAGTCCATTTATTTGTCTTTTCTCAACTGCTTTTCCCATTCCCTGTCTACTTCAAACTATTCCTTTTTTCTCATGTCATCCATTCAATGGTCCCCCTACAACTCCTCAGACAACAGGGTCTTCTCCTCCTACTTTGTCAAGGAAAATGGATTCATCATTTAATGATCTCCTTCAACTTTCTACCTTGGACCTACATATTTATTTATATCCATACACACTATCAACTTTACTCTTCATATCCCTCCCCTGTTCAAGGCAAACCCTTGGTCCTGTGCCCTTGAAGACATTTCCTCCTGCCTCCTCCAGGGCCTGGCTCCATCAGTAATCTCTTTTGACCTCTCAGCGGGTCATTATGCTCAAATCTCTGGCTTGATTTAGCATCGCCCCCGTTATTCCCAGCTTCTCTCTTCCCTTATCATAGATCCACTCTTAATCTCTCACCCATTCATTCCTTTTCATCCTACTTGCAACCTGGCTTTTGCCTCTCAAGCTACTAAATCAGCTCTCACTAATTGGCTCCAGAGAGTCCGGAGCAGTCCTGATCTGCTGCCACATGCAATCCTCTTCTTTAAAATGTTACATTTCCTTGGCTTTACGAGGACGACTTCACCTCATTCCCCTTCTAACATTCCTTCTCTGTCTCAGTCATAGGTTCCTCTTTACTCACCCCTTGATGATTAGTGTTCTTTAATGTTTTATCCTGGACCTCTTATATTGCTCAACATACTCTAAATGACCTCAATTTCCACATGCTCCCAGATATTTAGTTTTAATCTTCAAAATTGCACATCCAGCTGCTCTGCTGAAAATATCAACCAGAATGTCCCACACATATCTTAAATCAAATGGTCAAAACAGATTCAATCATTTCCCTACACATGTTCCTCTCCTGTGTTTTTCTATCTGAATTGGTGGCAGTCACCTCACCTGGAAACTTGAGAATTATCTTTGAGTCCCCTTTCTCTCGGACCCCCAGATGCAATCAAGTGTTGCCACTTTTACCTCCTAAATATTTCTCAAACCTGTCCCCTCCTCTCCATCCCTCTTGTCTCTGCTACAGTACAGGCCTGCATTTCTCACTTGCACCATTGTAGTAGTCTCCTAAGAACTCTGCTTCCAGTCCCCCTGGCCAACCCATTCTCCAAACTGCTGCTAAGCACTATCTAAAATATAAATCTACCCGTATCACTTTTTAAAAAATAAAAAATGCCTCCCCAGCTGCCTAGTGAATTCCTTGGCTGCTAAATGAGGCCCTTCAAGATCTGACATCTATTTCTCTAGTTTCAATTCCTGCCACCGCTCAGCTGTAATTTCTAGCCTGTACCTATTTTTGCTCACAATGTTCCTCCTGTCCAGAATATCTTCCCCTTCTCCACTCCTCTGGTTTAGCTTGCATCTAGTTCTTTAAGACTCCTAGGTATCATCTCCACAAGCCTAGCCTGATGCCCTCAAACTAGGTCAGGTAATCCTCCTCCTCTAGTCTTCTATAACCTCCTCTGGCTTGAACATATCCCTCTTATATTTTATTATGATTGATTTATAAATGGTTGTCTCTCTCATACTTCAGTTCTTTCACTGAATTAATTTACTCAACAACTATCTATTGATATCTGTAACTACTAAGTGCCAGGTGCTTTTAATATGGAACATAAACTTATTGCAAGCAGGGGCATTATCTTATACATCTTGTATTTTGCGGTGCTTATACAAAGTCTGGCACAGAGTAGATCTTCAAAATGTTTAGTGAATAATTGAATGGATGGATGGATGAATATTTGATATCAGGAACATTTTAAATCAAGATATGAATTTCAAGTAATCAATTCAAGCATGCAGAAAAGAGCATACAACACAAAACACAGAGGCAATTAAAAAATTCAATTAAGTTGTATACTGATATCATCTGACAATTTTACTGAATAAGGGATAAACTTCAAGAAGAGACGAGAGTTAAGCTATTTAGGGAAAAATATTATCAGATAACTCTTCAGTTCCCAAGTGCTTATAGCACACGGCACAATGCAAGGCACTTATATTCATTATCTCCCTTTAAAGCATATTGTTGCATAAATGTTGGATGGAAATAAATGTTAAAATGCCTACAATTCCTCCATTTTCCTCAAAGCCAAAACTAATGAAAAATTGAATGTGAAAAGCTAATATAGTATGGCAGCCAAATGAAGTTTATCTTGAAATTAGTCAGATGAGATCTAATTAATCTAAAAAGATTCCAGATGTTAGGTTCTGAATACTTCGTTAGTATCTGTTTAACAGCATCAAACAGGATGCATGTGGCAACAGACCTGTGGCCATATGCCCTATGTTCAAAGAAGGGAATGGGAGGAAATGGCATCTATTAGCTGAGAAATTCCAAATAATCCTGGCAAATAAATGTATGCCCTACTCTATGAATACTTTTCTAGAAATTAGTAATGCCTTAGAAAACTTTTTTTTTTTTTTTTTTTTTTTTCGGTACGCGGGCCTCTCACTGTTGTGGCCTCTCCCGTTGCGCAGCACAGGCTCCGGACGCGCAGGCTCAGCGGGCCTAGCTGCTCCGCGGCATGTGGGATCTTCCCGGACGGGGGCACGAACCCGTATACCCTGCATCGGCAGGCGGACTCTCAACCACTGCGCCACCAGGGAAGCCTGAAAACTTTTTTTTTTAAGGAAGAAATGTTACCTACATTTCTAGTTGGTCAAGTTACTTAATCTAAGTTTCAGTTCTTACCTATAGAATGGGGTAATAATAATGCCTACATAATAGGTTATTGTGTAGAATAATTTCATAAATGCATGTTAGTGCTCAGCACAGTCTGACACAGAGTAGGGTTTAATACTAATGTCAATATTAAACATCATTAGTACTTAATATTTAAATAATAATACAATTTAAATATAGTATCTGTGATTTATAACTATATTATTTTTTTAATTATGAAATTCACCATATTCTCTCATTTTGTGTTTATTTTTTATATATAAATTTATTTATTTATTTATTTTTGGCTGAGTTGGATCTTTGTTGCTGCGTACGGGCTTTCTCTAGTTGCGGCGAGCGGGGGCTACTCTTCGTTGTGGTGCACGGGCTTCTCATTGCGGTGGCTTCTCTTGTTGCGGAGCATGGGCTCCAGGTACATGACTTCAGTAGTCGCGGCTCGCGGGCTCTAGAGTGCAGGCTCAGTAGCTGTGGCGCATGGGCTTAGTTGTTCCATGGCATATGAGATCTTCCCGGGCCAGGGCTCAAACCCATGTCCCCTGCATTTGCAGGTGGATCCTTAACTACTGTGCCACCAGGGAAGCCCCCAATGTTATATTATTAATATAAATACTAAATATTTAATAACGACAAGGTAGATACTATTATTCTCATTTTGGAGATGAGGAAGGTGAGGCACAAAGAAGTTAATTTGCCCAGGCAATTTGGCCCTAGCACCCAAAGTTATACCTATTACTTTATTTTGTCTCTCACATGACAATCTTAGGAAATTTGACTTTTAAATATTTTATGGTTTAAAGAAATTAAAAGTAAGGAATCAGATCAATTGCCAAAAGACATGGAGTAAAAAGAATCATGAAGCCTTTTCAACTGGGTAGGGGGAAGTGTTTAAGCTCCTTCTCTATAAAAACTTTGTCATTTCCTAGAAAAGAGGAGGGAAAGAGAGAGAGAATGAAAAACAGGAGAAAGAAAAACAGTGTGCACAGGAGCAAGGAAGCAGGCAGGTGGGTAATAAATGAGGGGAAGGTGAGACCTGGGAGCAGCAATGAGATATAGTAAGTGTTTACCTTTTTAGAAGAAAGGTAATCAAACAAAGAGCTTCCAAAAACAACTAGAGAAGAACTTGCTCTGGAGATATTAAAAAATAACCTTAATGTAACCACCTTTTATAGCATTATATATTTATTACATACTCACCCTTGGCTCCTTTCCAACTTATGTGGCTATAACAGTCACTTAATGATAAAGAATGACTGAATCAATACCTGATATAGCATCTGTATCTTCTCCATGTAGAAGCTTCTTAAGTTTCTTACTAACCAGATCCAATAAAGTAACCGGTGTCTACATAAAAACAGATATTTTCAAATTTTTAATATGAATTTTTTTCTAGCCAGTAATCCAATATATAAAAAAAAAAAAACCTCAATATTTTTGACCAATGCATAGGGGAAGAGGATTGCAGATGGGGAGAGGGGGCGGGTAGCAGAAGGCCTCTGAATTATAAAGGGTATAAATACTTGAAATTCTTTTTTAGAATTCTTAAAATTCTATATTCTACTCCCACATATGTAGTATATCTGAAACTAGATTAACCAATCATTAGTGCAATGTTCTCTTATAATAATAAAAATTATTTGTACTTCCATAACAGCACTGGTCTAAATAATCTTACATTGTAATTACATGATCCATATGTAAATAGTAGCTCTAAAATACATAATAATTTCATTCTCTTAAAATGGATAAATACTCCTTTTCCAGTTTTGGTTATACAAAAGAAATCCCAGATTATAACATGTATCTGGGGAAATAATTCCTCAGCTAATATTGTTACAGAGGGCACCCCCTAGACCTACCAATGTTGAACCTCATATCGACATAGCTCCTTCATCTTGAGCCCCAGGGTACCTTTCCATTAACTTCTATTGTCCTGAAAATTTACAAACATGAAGCCATCCCCATTAATTCATTCTGTCATTCAACAAAAATTTAGTGAATGATTTCTACATTCCAGGACAGTTCTAGGTGATGAACAAGCAGATCTAGTCTGAACTCACAGAATTTACATTCTCATATGAGAGAAAGACAATTTCAAAAAATCAGCAAATACATAATATAGTTTCAGGTAATGATAAGTGCCATTAAGAGAGCATAAAGCAGGATAAGAAGCTAGAATGAAGAAGATGGGTAGCTATCTCAGTAAGGGAAGGCTTTTGTCTTACTGAGAGGGTATCATTTTGAGCAGAGGCCTGAAATGATGTGAAGGAGTAAGCCATAAAAATACTTGGGAGAAAATGTTCCAGACATACAGTAGACAACACAGGTAAAGCCCTGTAACAGGAAAAAGCTAGGCATGCTCAAGATCCCCTATTATAAATACCCACATCTCAATCTCCCTGAAATACTTCATTCCCTAATCTCCAGAAACCAGTCATCGGAGCCACTTCTCCCTGCTTCCTGAATCCCATACCCCCACTTCCTCCAGCCCACATCAAGTTCCTTTTCTCCCTTTGTGTCCTGCCACAATATTTGAACCAGTATGTTTCTTTATGGCGCTGCTAGTTCTGACATGAGGGGAAGTAAAAAATGAAAAAATCCTTTCTAACTTCTCAACCATATGTAGGACAGAGGAGAATTCATTTACCTAGAGGAGGAAGCAGGGTGAGAAAGAAGAAAGTGGAGAGGCTAAGTGGTAAGGAAGAGGAGGGTAGAGAAAATGTTCATTCTAAATTCCTGGTTGGAATCTGGGACCCATTTCACAAGCTATAAACATGAATTTTGGCTTAGTGACTGTAGAATTAAACATTTATGTAACCTGGGCCCTAATCTCCATTTATTATATTTTTTGATGAAAAACTAGGTGCAGAATAACTAAAAACTTTTTTTTAACATCTTTATTGGAGTATAACTGCTTTATAATGGTGTATTAGTGTCTACTGTATAACAAAGTTAATCAGCTATACGTATACTATATCACCATATCTCCTCCCTCTTGCATCTCCCTCCCACCCTCCCTATCCCACCCCTCTAGGTGATCACAAAGCACCGAGCTGATCTCCCTGTGCTATGCGGCTGCTTCCCACTAGCTTCTGTTTTACATTTGGTAGTGTATGTATGTCCATGCCACTCTCTCACTTCGTCCCAGCTTACCCTTCCCCCTCCCCATATCCTCAAGTCCATTCTCTATGTCTGTGTATTAATTCCTGTCCTGCCCCTAGGTTCTTCAGAACCTTTTTTTTTTAAGATTCCATGTATATGTGTTAGCATAAGGTATTTGTTTTTATCTTTCTGACTTACTTCACTCTGTATGACAGACTCTAGGTCCATCCACCTCACTACAAATAACTCAATTTCGTTTCTTTTTGTGGCTGAGTAATATTCCATTGTATATATGTGCCACATCTTCTTTAACCATTCATCTGTTGATGGACACTTAGGTTGCTTCCTTGTCCTGGCTATTGTAAATAGAGCTGCAATGAATATTGTGGTACATGACTCTTTTTGAACAAACTGTAAACAGAAAGAGTAACATTAACTTGAATCATTTTTATTAAAAAAATAGCAGAAGATTGTAAAACTGTTATTGCAATTTTTTTCACCTGTTTTTGTAATTTGTAGGCATTGGGTTCTGATGCAGTTGCCATAAAAGTGAGTAGCCATCGTAATTCTTCTCTAACATTGGGCAACAATAATCTTAGATATAGTTGTGTTGCTTCAAGTGCTTCTGTTCTTTTCTTATTTTCTGTTACATGGGTTACAAAGAAGACAAAGCAAGGGACAAAAAAACCCCAGAGATTATAGTACGTAGCAGTCAATTAAAATGCTATGATACTGTGTTTGGTTTGCAGATTCTTTTTTACACTTGAAAGTTTTTATTAGGAAATATTTCAAACACACAGGAAATTATCTACATATTATGCCAAACACCTGCATAATTATATCCAGCATTGTCAAACAGCAATTTGTTTTTAACATGAAATTATATGGCCACCTACAAAGCTAAAAAAGAGACATGATGTGTCACTCAATTTTTATTTTGCTAAAAGGTCATCAAATTAATACAATATTTCCAGATACCTCAGTTCTTTAATCCTCTAGTACTATATCAAAATTTTTCTTAGAATGTCCCTGTGACAGAATTACCTTAGATCTAATTGCTATACTACAGTATTACATTTGATAGTACAATTTACGTGGCAGGCCAAGTGAATTGAAAAAAGACTCTATGAAGTACTTTGACATCATAGAAGAA
Source organism: Tursiops truncatus (assembly GCF_011762595.2). Classification (NCBI taxonomy): domain Eukaryota; kingdom Metazoa; phylum Chordata; class Mammalia; order Artiodactyla; family Delphinidae; genus Tursiops; species Tursiops truncatus. The sequence goes on along the minus strand of NC_047044.1, from coordinate 21,147,763 downwards.
AAATATTAAAATGTAATACTCATATAATACATAAAATCTTCTGCAACTTGTATTATTAAAAAAGATTATGCAAAAAAACTGAAGTTTAAACATCTCTTACCTAAAAGTTCAATAATTCCTGAATGAATATCAAAATACTCATCAGTTAATAAGCAATCTCTCTCTTGATTATAATATTTTACTATGACATCAAAGAGTAACTTCTTCTGTGTATTCAATCTTGTCTCTTCATTTCTGTTTTGAACTAACTGCTCACTGACAGTAACTATTAACTGGTCAGGGAAATATTCCAAGCATTCAATTGCTGAATTAAGCCAGTTATCAATCCTGGAGGTAAAAAACAAAATAAAATAAATTAATGGTTAACGTTTCCATTTAACTGCCTAAAACATTGTTTGATAAAACAATAAAATCTAGCTTATAATTAACCAAACCTAAAGAAGAAACTAGTTTTGAGAATCTTTTTAATAATTTTTGCTGGATGACTGAAGGAGTAAATGAGAGGGAATAGCTTTTCTCCTCACCAAATACCACCACACCTTTCTGTACCTTTACTTTCAAGGAATTAAAATATTTGTGGGCCACCTTTTCATTATTTGTTTCTAACTTTGTTAAATTTTGTTCAGAGGAGTTTTGTACTGTTGCATTGCACTGGTGTTTCCTCTCCCCTTTCCCACTCTGATCATTAGGTGCATATGGTTCTATCACTATTCGAAAATAAGATACCAAATATTTCCGCCATTAAGATGCACCGTTTATCCCACCACACACTGTTTTCCCCTTTTTTATCTCCCGACCTCAATAAGATAAGCAACTTAGGATCCTTTCACTCCTCCCTCCCTTCAGTGATGATTTTGGAAGGCCTTTAATTCCCCCTTCTCCTCCACCTTCCCCACCCCCAGGTTTTGCTGAGATAGGTTAGTATTCATTATAATTTCCCTTAATACTACGTCCTTCTTTTTTTGATATCTTATTTAGCACTTATATTTTGTACATTCTCACACAGCCTTACCATATCAACTTCGAATATGTTGTGTGTACATGTGTGTTTGTATGCATGCACATATGTGGGTACAAAATTAGGGAGAAGAGAAAATAGTGAGAGTGCACAGACCAAAGTTCATTGCCTACCAATTTTTCCTTTCCTCTTCATCTGTCTCCATCTTGGGGTTCTGGTTATTTCTTTGTAGTCAGATTAAAATCTTTCCTCAAATATTTTCCTAGGAGGGGGTTCCTGAGTGATATATTCTATGAATTCTCGGTGATCCTCAAATATCTTTCCTTCTTCCCTCCTATTCTCTTTCCCGTTCCATTTCCTTTTTTCTCCCCACCCACACCAACCCCTGTTGAATGGAACATATTGCCTAACATGTGTGACTTATTATCTTCTAGCTCCTAGTGTTGCAGATGAAAAAATTGACAGTTGGATTGCATTTCTCTTGCAGATAACCTACACTTTCCACTTGGAAGCTCATAAAGGCTGACTAGCTGCTGTCTGTTTCCTGCAGAGGCATCTAAAGAAATCCTGTTTCTTTGCTGGTGTCCCTATATTCTCCCTGACTCAGGGGCTGGGGAAGACTCATTTGCTAGGTCTTTCTCAGCCTGTTGAATTAGGAGCAAACATGTCATGTGCAAACAGGACAATGGTTGACGATCTAAGTGGGTTCACAGGTCTCTGATCATCAAGCTCCTTGTAGGATCTGAAGCTTTCTGGTTCTCAGGTTTGGAGTCTGATGTTCTTTTCTTGTTTGGCCCATGCGGCAGAAAGCATCATATCAGTTCTCTTTGCTGGAATCTCAACAGTACCCAAGGTCTTATACTTATGGTTCCTAGCAACTGATTTATGATAGGGCTTATTTCATTGGACTGTAATGTTTTGTTTCATGAATGTCTCCCCTACTAGACTGAGGATTCTCTTAAAGCAGGAATAAATAAACTGGTAGAAACCATGATGGTTTTTATTTTATGGTTATAGAACGGAAATAATAGAACTTTGAAAAAACACTCAGGGCTGGTGCAGGGAAAGAATGATTGACAAATCATGACTGAACTCATATGAATGAAACCACTCAGATTTCCAATAATCTTCTCACAGGTCATAACCAGTGTCTTTCTATTTTAGATCAAATGAAAATTCACAGTGATTAATTTTTAAATCAATGATGATGTCTGCTCATACATATGAATATGTTCTCCCACCTTAAAATACCAAGGGCAAAATATGTGAAAGAACATTTTAGTTATAAATTGACAATAAAAATGGTCACTCACTCAAGTAGACATAAGCTTGGAATAACCTCTCTGTCGAGGTAAGTGTTTGAGATAACAAGATCTTCCTCTTTACTTAATTAGAGATTTTGTGTTTTAACTGGAGGCTCCAAAATATTTTCTAAGAATGGAATGTGAATCAGTTGAAGAATACGTAGCAATGTTTGTTGTTTCCAAACATGTTCCACAGCTTAGAAAGAAAAATAATATAACTATCATACTAATAAATAACATATACATATTCAACCAGTATCATAGAATTCTTCCATTTCTAGTAATACAACAGAAAAGCTAATAATATAATGGATTAATTTGTTAGGATAATTTAACTTTGCTAAATTACAATTTCTCTTTTCAAGATTGACCTTTAAATAGACATCAGGGTTATGAGCCATATTGATTTTATTTTCTGGCTATGTTAATTATAAAGTGATATTATCTAGCTTTTAAGGTGATCAATAGGTTAATTCCAGATATTAAAAAAAACTACTGGTCCTGCTTATAAATTATTTTGATGATTGGAGAGAATGAGATTACTAATTATTTATAATTTTATTCAAAGCAGAGATAATTGTAGTTAAATTGCTTTTAAATAAAAATACAGTATTAGGTTAATTTTAACTTGGGTTTCTGGTCATTTATGTTAAGGGTTAATAAAGTTTTTCGTTATCCTAATTATCAGATCATCATTAATATTTTGTTTTTCCTTTAAATGAAACAAAATTACAAAAGCAACAGCTGGGCTTCCCTGGTGGCGCAGTGGTTGAGAGTCCGCCTGCCAATGCAGGGGACGCGGGTTCGTGCCCCGGTCCGGGAGGATCCCGCGTGCCGCGGAGCGGCTGGGCCCGTGGGCCACGGCCGCTGAGCCTGCGCGTCCGGAGCCTGTGCTCCGCAGCGGGAGAGGCCGCAGCGGTGAGAGGCCCGCGTACCGCAAAAAAAAAAAAAAAAAAAAAAAAGCAACAGCTACAGTAAATCTCTCGTGGAGCTTTACTGCCAGTAGCCTACGTATTAAATTTGGACCATAGTCATGATTTGTTTGGTTATAAAGTATTTTGAATAGAATTAACTTGTATAAATAATGGGAGATTTCAGGCTTCCCTGGTGGCGCAGTGGTTGAGAGTCCGCCTGCCGATGCAGGGGACACGGGTTCGTGCCCCGGTCCGGGAAGATCCCACATGCCGTGGAGCAGCTAAGCCCGTGAGCCATAGCCGCTGAGCCTGCGCATCCGGAGCCTGTGCTCCGCAACGGGATAGGCCACAACAGTGAGAGGCCTGCGTACCGTAAAAAAAAAGGGAGATTTCATATAAAATTCCGGGTTTCAAGCTTCTCTAAAAATATCTTAAGAGGGCTTCCCTGGTGGCGCAGTGGTTAAGAATCCACCTGCCAGTGCAGGAGACACGGGTTCGTGCCCTGGTCCGAGAAGATCCCACATGCCGTGGAGCAACTAAGCCCGTGTGCCACAACTACTGAAGCCTGTGCTCTAGAGCCTGTGAACAACTACTGAGCCCATGTGCCACAATTACTGAAGCCCGCGCACCTAGAGCCTGTGCTACGCAACAAGAGAAGCCACCACAATGAGAAGCCTGCACACCTAGAGCCTGTGCTCTGCACAAGGAAGAGTAGGCCCCCGTTCGCCGCAACTAGAGAAAGCCCACGCGCAGCAATGAAGACCCAACGCAGCAAAAATAAACAAATAAATAAATAAGAAAAAAAACCTTAAAATCTCATGACACCGGGCTTCAATTAATGCCTGACCAAAGTTAGCTGATATGAATTAGTGGCTACCTTATTTGCATTGGAATGTCATTTCCAGCTCACCACAAACCCCACCACTTCCTACTGTATCCCAAACAGTGAAGTTGAGTGTCAGCTACCATTTTCATGGTATTGTCCTGTTGGTTTTGTTACAGTAGAAATTAATTTCCCTATAGTTATATCTCTTCCTTAAGTGGGAAAAGGAAAAATAGCCAAGAGGGCCCTACATTTCAAGCAAAACAACAATTTTTCCTACACGTTTGAAAATGAAGTACTCACCTGCTCTCCAATCTGCCTGGCTCCTAAAGGCATCTGAGTTTACTACTTCTGAGTTATTGGCCCCAAATAAATCAAATTAGCAATCTTTTAGTAAAGACTTGAGATCGTAAGTAGCCTCTAATCAATCAGTCCACATTTGTCGATACCAACCTTTGGGCACAGCACTGAATCAGGTGCTAGAAAAAGATACATATATAAAAATAGTGGCCCTTCAGCAGCCACACCCTATGTAAGGAGGTAAGGATAGCCACATATGAAATGGATGAAGGCAAATTTTATCAAGTCACCAAGAAATATGAATAGATATATTATGAATACATCCAAAAGTGGAAAAAAGACTATTCTTAGCAATAGCATCAAGACAGAACATTCATTTACTCAACAAATATTTATTGAGACCTGTTTTGTATTAGGCACTGTTCTAGGTTCCAGGGTAACCAAAGCAGGCAAAATCCTGGCCTTAATGGAGCTTATATTCTAGTGGGGAGAGGGAGGCAGGCAATAAATAAACAAACAAACAAAAAGTGAAATATGTGGTGTGTCAGCTAATAGTAAGTTTTATGGAGAGAAATTAAGCAAAAAAGGAGATTAGACTACATTAGGGGGTTAGTATTGCAATTTTAAATAAGATGTGTGGGAATTATCATTGGGAAGATGATATTTGAGCAAAGACCTGAAGGTGAGGGAGCAGAGAAATGTGCATGTCTAGAACAAACTAGCCAAGTGCAGAGCTGATAAATAGAATAGCTAGCTCTGTGTGAGGAAATTAGACTCAAGAAGGATACTGTAGCAACACATACAGTCACCACCCTCATCTTAACGGAGCACTTCATACTCAATGATCACTGTGCTGAATGACGGGGATCCAAGGGGATAGACTCTACATTTGAAAAGCATACAATCCAAGCAGCGTTTAGCATAGCCTACACACACACACACACACACACACACACACACGTGCATGCACATGCACATATACACATATATGTACATATGAGCGTATGTGTATAGACGCATAAATAAAAAGAAAATATTTATAAAATGAGGAGGCTGTCTGTGAGCCATTCATCCACTAAATGTAATCTACCAACAGCTAAGCACTGGGCCACTCAACAGGGATACAACAGTGAAAAAGGTAAGGACTGTCCCTGTCTAAGTACCTCACACTCCAGTGGGAAATAATGACAAGTAAACTTGCAATTTCATTAAGTGTGTAAATGTTTTGGTGGGAGAAGTACAGTGTGTTCAGTAGGAATCAAACTTTGTCTCAGCTGAGGAAACCTTTGAACAAACATATTCTTCTGGAAGTCAGGTAAAACAGATTAATAGTGGAATTGCTCCAGCTGATATTGGCATTCTCCTGAGACCTACCCCACAGAGGTGAGGTGAGGGAGAGGTTCTGCACCTTTAGAACCCCTCACATTTCTAAAACAACGCACATATATTTCAAAAATATTAGTCATTATATTATCAGTAAGAAACACCTGTAAAAAATAAACAAATCTCAGCAAAGGTGGTTCACCTTAACTCTACTAGACTCACAAATACAAATTTGCAAAAAGCCTGCAGTCCTGGGACTGCATTGCTTTACCACTGCTAGCAGATTTTTCAACTCAATTCAAGTGAAGTTGGTTTCTCAGTTCTTTGGGAATTAAGAAATGACCTTTCTCAAAAAAAAAGAGAAACTCCATACTTTTATTTCTTGGCTGAAATGTATATAGGTGTGTTGCCAACTGCATACCTTTAACCAGCCATATTTCTCCAAATAGAAAGTGGCTTAAATTTTCTTGTTGGCCAGCTAATTATTTAATCTTATAAAACCACATAGTTTTATATCTGAGGGGGTTGTTTTTGTGCTTGAGGATCACAGAAGAATCAGATTTCAGTGGATAATAACAACAACAAAAACTCCTTTCATGCCTGATTTGTTAGAGTTTAGAGACACTTCCAAATGCACTTTCTCCAAAAAGTTTTGGTATGAAAACGTAAATTCCAAAAAAGTTAACTTTTTTTAACTCATTAAATACAAGAACAACCAGCCAATTTTAAAGTTAATTCTCTTTTGCAAGGCTTTTTACAAAACAAAAAACAAAGAAAAAACCTACCCTAGCAGATTCAAGACTTTTGAACATAAAGAGATTTCCTATTAGTAATTTATTAAAGACTACTTCTCTCAAAACTATGTTTTATTAGAGAGAACAACTAAAATAGTTTTTTGTGTTTCTCTGTTCTGAAGGCTGACATATTCAGTTGCAACAAAGAGCAAACATACCAACTAAACATAACTTCAGTTGTACCCGTTTTAGAAGTTACAACACCTTGTTGCAACAATAATGATAAAACACTGGGTAAAAGTATGGAAATCTAGGTCTGAATCTTGATGCCATTAGTTAACTGTGGAAACTTGGCAAATTATCTAACTTCTCTGAGTCTCAGTTTCCTTCTCTATAAAATAAACCATCTAAGCTAAATTAAGTCTAAAGTAAAGCAGTGGTTCCAAGACTTGGCTGATTTTTGTTTCAACATAAAATAACATAAAATTTTTAACATAAAATCTCGTTTTTTAGGGAATTCCTTGGCGGTCCAGTGGTTAGGACTCGGTGCTTTCACTGCTGTGGCCTGGGTTCAATCCCTGGTGGGGGAACTAAGATCCTGCAAGACACACAGTGTGGCCAAAAAAACCAAAAACCAAAAAACTCCTTTTTTAAAAAAGCAAAACTTAATAGTTATTGTTGTGTGACTTACTGTTTAAAATCTCTGGCTAAACACAATAGTCTTAAAACTAAAGATATTCCTGTTTTCACCTAACATCTTTTTTTTTTTGCGGTACACGGGCCTCTCACTGTTGTGGCCTCTCCCGTTGCGAAGCACAGGCTCCAGACGCGCAGGCTCAGTGGCCAGGGCTCACGGGCCCAGCCGCTCCGCGGCATGTGAGATCTTCCCGGACCGGGGCACGAACCCGTGTCCCCTGCATCGGCAGGCGGACTCTCAACCACTGCACCACCAGGGAAGCCCTCACCCAACATCTTTTTGTTAAATATGTTACTCATAAGAGTATATAAAAGTATATGTATCATTTAAAGAGTTGGGGAGATAGATGCAAGAAAGGGAACAGGCCTAAAACCCTGTTTTCCTCTGTAGAAAATTACTAGATGTCCCTAAAACTGAAAAAGCATGAAGTAGCAGTATAAGCATGACATTTAGAGACGTGAGATACATTTACAACACACATGAATTACAATTTATACAAATTGTAAATGGTTGTCTCTGGAGAGGGGGAAATGGTTGAGAGGGGAAGGGTAGGGAATTATTATTTTTTGGTAACAAAACCTGTAGGACTATTTGAATGATTTACATTATGTGCATGTATAACAAAGATAAAAATTAAAATGTTTAAAAAAGTACATAAGAGTGCCAACTTTCCTTCCCTACCATGTCTTATTTATTTATTTATCTTTCTGAGTCTCAGTTTCCCAAACTATAAAAAGGAAGTTTTACCCCTCACTTTACAGGGCTATTGTTAAATTACAGAGAATAAATATAAAATGCATAAGAAATTGCCTGGCCCAGAGAAAGGCCCAATAAATGAAAATTACTTTTATGAGCATCTTTACTGATCAATTATATCCATCTTTAGTTAGAAATTTCTAGAGGTACCCTATATCCTCATGGGAAAATGATGAGACAAGTTTTTCTTTTTCATTTGTAATAGGTAAAAACTGAACTTTTGTTGGCTCCTCTTCTTCAGCCTGTCCTCTAAATATTAATCTTTCTCGGAGTCTTCTTCTAATCCCTCTTCTTTTCTCACTCTGCACCCTTTCTTTGGGCACCGTGCATTTCCCTTATCACACTTATCCTAGTTATTGTTGATAACCTTTGCTCCTCCAGTGTGCAAATCATGCTTGTCTTACTTCCATCATGGTTTGACCACATGCAGTAAAGTGTGTAACCATTAATGAATTGTGTATGCAACCCTCCTAATTGCCCTGGGTATGCGGCTCTTCTTTCAACTGTTAAGTTGCCTTATAAGGACAAAACCACAAGTAGATAGATGAAGTAAATGGTAAAGAGAATTAGAGCAATAGGTAGCCTAGCTAGTTTGTTCTGAAAGGCAAAGAGTAGGGAGATGTTTGGGAGGAGCTTATACAATGGGCAAAGGATATGCTCATAAGAAGATGGTCTTGCATTATAAATAATAAGGACTGGTAATGAGTTTGCATGTTTTTTTTCCGGTAGTAAGGACTGTAGTACCTCCAGTTAATCTGATCATGGTCATTGTAAAAAAATAAACTAAATGTTATTGGATCTACATTGCCTCACCTGTATTGTGTGATGCAATCACTATGTAGAAGGAAACTCTTACGGGGAGAGGAGTAGTGAGTCAGTACGCCAAACACACTACTTCTATTGTATTTGAAAAGTCAGTTCTTGGAGACAGTAAAAAGATCAGTGGTGGGCTTCCCTGGTGGCACAGTGGTTGAGAGTCTGCCTGCCGATGCAGGGGACATGGGTTCGTGCCCTGGTCCGGGAGGATCCCACATGCCGCGGAGCGACTGGGCCCGTGTGTCTGGAGTGCTCCGCAACAGTAGAGGCCACAACAGTGAGAGGCCTGCGTACCACAAAAAAAAAAAAAAAAAAAAAAAGATCAGTGGTTGCCAGCGGGGTAACGGGGAGGGAAGGAGGAACAGGTGAAGTACAGAGCATTTTCAGGGCAGTGAAACTATTCTGTATGATACTATAATGGTGGATACAGTCATCATACATTTGTCAAAACCCACATAATATACACCACCAAGAGTGAACACTACTGTAAATTGTGGGCTTTGGGTGATAATGATATATCAATGTAGGTCCATGGATTATAACAAATAACCACTCCAGTGCAGGATGTTGACAGTGGGGGAGGCTGGGTATGTGTGGGGGGCAGGGGGCACATGGGAACTCTCTGTACTTTCTGTTCAATTTTTCTGTGAACCTAAAACTGTTCCAAAAAGTAAGTTCTATTTAAAAAAGTCAGCTCTTCTTACAAAGTTCGGAAAAAAGTAATGAAAACTGAAATTACCTTCTTTTGAAAGTGGAAGAACAGGTTTGTCAACTGTGATGTTTGGAGGTAAAGCCAGAGTCCCACTCATTGTATCAATAAGTTCCTCAATTCTTTCCTCACCAATCTCTTGTGCTAGAGGATTTGAAATCACTTTGCCTTCTGGTCTGTTAAGAAATAATATGTGAATTTTTCCATTACATACAGGGCCAAAATTTCAAATATGCATTTTAATTTACTTATTAAAACTTATTTATACATTTCCTATTTCCAAAAAGGATGTCAGGCAGCTTACAATAAAAGATACAAGTAATAAATGTATTAAATAACAGAATATCACGAGAAGAGGATGTTAGGATTGTAAATAAACAGAAAAAAAAAAGTTAATTCTAAGGTTATCATGGCTGCTGTGACAGAGTAGAAAATTTCTGGTCTAGTTTCGTTTCCATAACTTTGGCTTTAGCTACTTTGGCTAAGTCATGTTTCAAAAATTAGGAAGCATGTAATTCATCAGAGGAGATAAAGTTTTTCCTGGTACAAATTCTGAAATATTTTTGTGATCATGTCCTCCATAACAGTTTTACAGCAAATGCAGAAAAGGTTAATTTTTACACGGCTATTTCTTTTATTGACTTCTGAAAAAAACAGAAAGCATAATATTCAAGGTTTGTTCAATGACGACTGTCCTGCCAGCAACTAAAAACAATATATTACAGTATCTTGATTAACACTAACCTTAAAGATTCCTTTGCTTTTATTTCATCATTTAACCCAGTCTCAGAATCCTTTTTTCTTTTGCAAAAAACATAAGATGATTTATTCCCTAGAAACCTGTAGAGACTATTGTTTGAATCCTCAAATTCCAATTCCTTTTCATTTTTGAATAGCTTCATTTCTACTGGTTCAAATACTTTATGGTTCATTAGAAGTTGACAAAGACGAACTCCTTTAAGACGAGAGACATCATTACTGCTCAGGCACGTATTTTGCATAAGATGACTTAGTACTACATCAACAGCATCAGAACCAGTAAAACAGTCTCTGTATGTTCGTAAATGATGCCTCCTTCTTTTTATTACCACTTGAGTCTGAAGGGAGTGAATAATACCATCCCATAGCTGAGTAGCTTGAAAAGGACCAGAGCATCCTGAAAAAAAAAAATTAAACATATGTTTCTAACAAATTTAGATTACACAAAAATATGTAAGTTTTTTTTGTTTTGGCAACCTTATGCTTTTGTATGGCACATCTGCTAACAATTTCTTTCTTAAGTTTCTTCTCTTCCCATCTTGTGTAAACTATAATATGTTTGCTAAGTTTGCACATGTTCGTCTGCCAATAAAATCAGAGTAAACCTAGGAACTTGCTTTACTGATATGAAATATACTACTATGTGAATTTATACATCCTAATGTTACATGCTTAATAACTAGCTAGACTTAGTCTTGAAGAATATTATTTCAGGCTACATTTAAAAGGAATGTACACACACATTGGAGTCTTGATTATTACAGAGATGTGGCTTCACCAGACTCTGCTTTTCCTTTCTTCTTTTTGCCTTTTGAACAATGACAAGCATTGCATGAAAGAAATCTACGGCAAGGAGCTGAAAAAACTGATCAATTTATCTGCCAGCTGTTCTTCTTGAAAAATAAAAGTTTGTGAGGAATAATGAAAATCTGAAAACAATGAAAATGTCCAGTGCCTGGGGAATAGTTAAGTAAATTATGGAATAGCCTTATTATAGGATATTAAGCAGCCATTAGGAAGAATGACATTTATAGCACGGAAGGATTTCATTAAGTAGTAAAAACAAAAAACCAATGAGGTTGGGCAGAACAATTTATATACTATCATCCTAGTTATGCAAAAATGAATTCCCAACCTACATACAAATATATGTAAATAGGAAAGTCTGGAAGGATAAACCTCAAAGTAACCTTTAGGAAATAGGTGTAATGAAAGGATACTCACTTTTTAGAATACATATTTCCAGTTTTTATAACGTACATATATAATTTTTTCAATTAATTGTAGACAGTAAAATTTTAAAATTGAGATATAATTCACATTCCACAAAATTCACCTTTTTAAAGCATACAATTCAATGGTTTTTAGGTACATTCACAAAGCTGTGCAGCTATCTCTATTATCTAACTCCAGACCATTTTATCACTTCAAAAAGAAACCCATACACATATATACACTCTTGATACTATGTATAAAATAGATAACTAATGAGAGTATACTGTATAGCACAGGGAACTCTACTTAGTGCACTGTGGTGACCTAAATGGGAAGGAAATCCAAAAAAGAGGGGATATATGTATATGTATAGCTGATTCATTTTGCTGTACAGTAGAAACTAACACAACATTGGAAAGCAACTATACTTCAATAAACATTAATTAAAAAAAAAGAAACCCATAGTTAGCAATCACTGCTCATTCCCCTCTACCCCAGTAAATTTTTATTAAAAAATTTTTAATAAGATAAGGGAATACGTTGAAACATCTAGAATGTTGTTTCTAGATTTTCCTTGTTGTTAGAATCTGAGAATTTAAGCTCTTTCTTCCTCTATGAATAGCTGGAAACAGGATGTCCAACTTTACATAATGGTCTGATGTTTAGGACAGAAATAAAAGCCCATCACCTTCAAATGCCTTCTGTAACAGAAGCTTTCTGTCTGTCTGTCCTTGAACTATTGGCCCGAGACACTGTGGACAGTGCATAGACAGGAGTAGGGCGTGGAGGGCGAGGAGTGGAAACGGGGAGGGTTTGAGGAGGGAGTAGGGACTGGGTTAGGGTAGGGTGGGGTGGATAAAGCTAGGAGTCTATGAGAGGAGACAGGGGTATTTTCCGTCTGCCCCTCTAAGCGTCATTAAACAAGTAGGCTAGGTTAAAGAAATAGTCCTCGTGCTCAAGGACTTGCCATCTAGTACTTTTAACCCCTTGTTCTAAGTGTAGCCCGCTGACCAGCAGCAGTGGCATCATCTGGGAACTTATTAGAAACGCAGAATATCAGATCCTGCTCTTGAATCCAAACTGCATTTTAACAAAGTTCCCAAATGATCTGTATGTATATTAAAGTTTGAGAAGCACCGCTTTCCAGGACGCCCCAAGGAGAGTAGCTTCTGAAAAGGTCCAGTGCCCGTCCTCAGCGGGACTGGGAGAGCAGTGGGCCGGGAAAGGGGCGGGTCCAGGAAAGGGGCGGGCCCCAGAGGCCTGAGACGCAAAGTCCAAAGCGCCCGCTCCCCTCAGCCGTCCCCCCACTTCGGTGCACATTTGGTTAGGATCCAAAGGTGTACCTGTCCTCCTTTTCCGGCAGAAAACATCTCTAGGGCTCACGAAACTTGACACACTCCGCCCTGGGCCGGGAAACTGGCTCTGGCTGCCAAGGCTACGGAACCACGGAGTCAAAAGAACCGCCATAAACTCGTCCGCCGGGCTCCTCCCCCGGCCCGTAACCCCGCCCCCACCCCGTTCTCGGGAGGCGGAGGCCGAAGACGCCCCGGCCCCGCCCCTTCCGAACAAGCAGGAAGTGACGTCATGCCCGGGCTGGCTGGTCTTTCGGTCTTCTTCCCCCTCCCTTACTCTTCCTCCCCAGTCCCTCCCCTCCCCTCCCCCCTCCCTCCTCCGGTTCCAGCCTTTGAGGCCGCGCGAGTGTGAGAAGCTATGGAGTAAGCCGGCGGCAGTGGCCAGGCGCCGGGGCTGAGCAGGAGCAGCCAGGAGGCGTTTGGGGGGGCGGGGGAAAAGAGCCCCAGCACCGCCCCTCCCGGGGGAGAAGGGGAAGAGGTGAGTGACCCCCCCCCACGGGCACGGAACGACCTCCTTCACCGGCAGCGCTCTCGCTTGGGCTCCTCAAGCAGCGAAAAGGAATGGGGAAGGACCCGCGCCTGGGGTAGGCCTCCCAAGGTCCCCGGGGCTGGCGATTGTTGCCAGGTGACGGGCCTGCCGGGTGCAGGCGGGGCGGCGGGGCTCTGGGCGCCCGCGCGAAGCCGGGCTGGGGGAGCGGCGAGCTCCGGGGAGAGGATCTGGGAGGCCCGAGTCTCCCGAAGAGGCCTGGAAGCGACTGGAGACCCCGGGCTGGAGCCATCTGCTGGAGGGAGAGCCCCCGGCTCCGGCTCGGGAGCTCGGGTTTCCGTGGTGGAGATCTTGGTTCCCTTTTGGGAAATTGGACACTACTCTGGGACTGGGTGAGAACAAACAGCTCCCCTCGGTTCTGAGGTCCACCTCTGATAACCTGGGTTACCATCTAGGGCCCTACCGCCCGGCGTCCTTTTCTGACAGTAGCTTTAGTTCTGGAATGGAAGGTTATTGTTTGTGAGGTGGGTGGGGCAGGTGTTTTGTTAAATACCCGCTCCGAGGCTCCTGCACTCCTGTTTTTCTAAGCGGGAGAGAAAGGATGGAAGAAGGTTGAGACCCATGAGGCTTGCAAAAACTTGGGATACGACTGAATACATACCTATGATCAGTTATGAAGGGGACCAGTATTGTCACGTCAACTCCCAAAACAGTCTTCCCGAGACTCCAGACTCAAGCGAGTTAAAAGCACTATGTCGGTAGTGACTTACAATTGTAAGTTGCAAACTAGTATTTTTGTAGATCAAAGTCAGGAATCATCTGAAAAATGAAATGAAAATCATCTGAAAAAAAATCATCATTTTTTTTACAAATTGGATTCTATGAGTAAGAAGTTTTCTAAGTCGCATTCACAAGCCTCTCCATTCTGGAAAATTAATATAGTTTAAGGTTAATGCTCCAAACCAACCTGTCACTAAAACCGGTCATGTTCTGGTAACAGCTTGAAAGTCAGGTGATTGAAGCTTCCTTTTGGACTTTGCAGGCCTTTTTCGTTTGGCTTCTTATTTTTTGGTTTAAATATTAAGTTTTAAAAAGTTTTAAAATAATTTATCAGCTGAGTGTATAAATAGAATTCTTGAGACACTATTAAACTGTAGTCATAAAAGACACTTTGGGGGGACTCTAAAGGAACGGAACCTAAAGGAAGGACCTTCATTCTGTTCAGATCCACTTAACACACATGCAGAAACCTTTTGTCTCTAAGATCCATAAACACCCAATAAAATAAATAGAAGCACATTGTACTTACATACACTGGAATATTTCTGTAAAAATCAACCCCATACTTGGGAATAACTACTCATACTCACATGTTTGAAATTCATGACTTATCCCCCAAGAAAAAGAGGTCCTCTTACTGTTTGACTCAAGTGACTAGCTTCATCATCCATCCCTTTCTATAGCAGTAGAGATTTGACAACTTCCTGTCTCTCAGGCCTCATATCAGTCTCTCTTGAAGTCTCTTGATTTTGCCTCTTTGAATATCTCTTGAGTCTGTATACTCCTGGTTTTCATACTAGTACTCTAGTTCCAGCCACCATCGTTTCTCATTTGAAGTACTTATGGTCTCCTAATTAGGGTCTACCTGCATTTACTGTGGCTCCCTCTAGTTTTCCACACCAGACTGAGTGACTTTTTCAAAATGTAGATCTAATCACATTATCTCCATGTTTAAAACTCTTCACTGTTTTTAAGCTCAACTAAAATCTTTAACAGGCTGTTTAGGTCCCTCTTAATTACCTTTGCGACCTCATCTCCACAGCACCTTCTGGCATTCTTTCCTCCTAGTCACTCTATTCTTTCTGTTCTGCTTCAGGTATATGGCTTTTGATTATGATGCATCCTTTGCCTGGAAATGCTCTTCCTTTCCTTTTCATTCAGTTAATGCCTGCTCATCATTCAGCTCACGTCAGGGAAGACTTTCCTGATTACGATAGATTCCCCTAATTATATGTTCTCATGACACCATTGCAGAGTTGCCATGCTTATTAATACTTAATAAATTTATGAGATTTCCCTAATCTCCTGATACTGTGTAAGTGCTTAATAAATGTTTTTTAAATGAAAATTCATTGACTGCTTACTAAATGTGCCAGGAATTGTACTAAGCATTTTCTGTGTATCATCTTTAATCCTCACAACAGTCACTTGAGGAATGGGTGGCAATTCCCTCTTTAGAAAGATTGGAATTAGTGTTAGGGACGCTAGTTGGTGGTCATAGTGCTTGTATTAGAACTGGCGTTTGAACCCAGGTTTTGTTGCCACTGAAGATTGTGTGCTTAATTATATAATTCACTGTGCATCAGAATCACCTGGGGAACTGCTCAAACTATAAATGCCTTGACTGCACATTTATGCATTCTGATTCCAAAGGTTTGACATAGTACATAGACATCTATGTGTTTTAACAAGTTAGCCAGTCATTTAGATGTTATTAGATGTTTTTAGATGTTCACCAGAGTTTGAAAATCATTGCTTTGGAGTTTGAAAACCATTGTTTTAGACAACACTTCAGTGCTTTATGAGTTTCAGTTTTCATGCATTGTACTATGCTGTGTTTCGGATTTTATATGCTCTTAAATCAAGGGCACTAGGGAAGTGCCCTTAATGACCATTTCGTCTAATTTCCTACCCAGTTATTCCTTTTTCCTCTTTCTCTGGCTAGAGGAGCTGAATAATGAGACACTGCCACCCCAGTGCTGTTGCTACTTTTTTTTTTTTAATTTCAATAATTTCCAAGTATCTGGTTGACTTCCTGTAGTAAAAGCTACACTAAGTTCATGGGCTGGAAGGGCCTTCTAAAGAGTTGGATGTAATCTCTCCTCAAATTTTACTTATTGTTCAAATTAGTAGTTTGATATTTAAGTATATGTTGCCTTATAACCTCTCATTCCGCTTTTAAAATCTTATTGTATACAAACTTAATGATAGAAACAATGTTTTACTTCTTGTTTCTCCTACTGCATCTTAGCATGGTGTTTTCCACCTCTTCTGTACCCAGTAGTTTGTTGAATGGATGTGTGCTTCACTGTACATTGCTAAGTCTTCTTAGTTTTTTGTTTGTTTCTTAAATCGCGTGTGTCCCCTGAAGTAATCTGTTCTAGCTCAACTGATAATAATTAGATACCTTCTGTAGTTGTAAAGAGAATGATTGTATTGAGCTGGTACGATCTTTGTTTCCTGAGTAAAATTAAACATGGTTTCTGTATAGGCCAAAGAATGTTTTTAACCATTTTTTAAAAACTGTATCTTTTAAAAACTTTTAGTAATCTGTAAGCCCCCCTACAAGAAAAAAAACACGTATTTCCAAGGTATATCTCAGGATCATCTTACATATAAACAGATAAGCACTGCATATAGAAGTATAGGTACAAAATTTTTACCAAGTTTTACGAAGCATTTTGTCAAAATTATTTGTCATGTTAATGTAATTCTTATTTCAAATTATAAAATTTTATGAGTATTTGTACAAATGACTATATAAGTGGTATTTCAAAATTCTCAGACCCTTGTACCTCTTAAGGACTAAAACTATTTTGAATTCATTTGTATTTTTTTGTGTTGTTTTTTGTAGTCAGTGTGTATTATTTTGTACTTATTGAAAGTCTAGTCTCTGTAACTAACAGTTACTAAACATAATTTCATTATCAGGTGTAATTACAGTAACCTTTTTATTTGCATTACAGTGTTTCCAACAAAAAAATCAAGCTAATTCTACTTATTGTTCAAATTACTAATCAGATTACTAAAAAAGAATATTTTATTCTTGGGGAAGTAGAAAAAGGGACTTTTGGAGTTTTGCTACTTGAAAATTCACAAAGTTTTATTTTATCCTGCTATATCTAGAGTTTATGAGTAGGCAGAACTGAAAGGATTGCCAGTTCCTTTCAGCCACCTGCCATCAGGTGCCGAATACCCAACTCACCTTATGCCAGGTACAAGTAAAATCTAGTATGAACAGATTCATCTACTGGTTTTAGTAAAAGCCAAGTGATGGCTGAATCAGATGGTAGGGAGATATAATCTTGGGATCATACTGAAGCTGCCCCAAGTCTTATTTTGGCTGGGATTTACAAGGGGAATATTGAATTTCAAGTGAATTCTACTAAATGGTGTACAAAGGACAATCACTTATACGAATAAATATTTCTATCACTTATAATTTTGTCTTAGAGAAATAAGACTTCTTTATTCATTTATCAAGTGAAATTTGAAAAGCTATCATTTTAAGAAAATATATTTGGTCTCTAGGTTTCTTACATGTCAAAGAGCTATTGCCGGGCTTCCCTGGTGGCGCAGTGGTTGAGAGTCCGCCTGCCGATGCAGGGGACACGGGTTCGTGCCCCGGTCTGGGAAGATCTCACATGCCGCAGAGCGGCTGGGCCCGTGAGCCATGGCCGCTGAGCCTGTTCGTCCGGAGCCTGTGCTCCGCAACGGGAGAGGCCACAACAGTGAGAGGCCCGTGTACCGGAAAAAAAAAAAAAAAAAGCTATTGCCAATAATTCAAAATCTCATTTAGGCTCAGATCTTATTTCATAAACTCATTCATTTCATTTTGTCCTTAGC
Source organism: Tursiops truncatus (assembly GCF_011762595.2). Classification (NCBI taxonomy): domain Eukaryota; kingdom Metazoa; phylum Chordata; class Mammalia; order Artiodactyla; family Delphinidae; genus Tursiops; species Tursiops truncatus. The sequence continues at coordinate 21,129,990 of NC_047044.1, read as the reverse complement.
CTTCTGTTACTCTCATGATATACTTTTTCTTTTTTTTTTTCTCCCCTTCATTCGTCAAAGTAGCCTTCTGTTACTCTCGTGATATACATATTCTTTTTAGGTCTCCTTGGGTAACCTTTTTCAAGCCCGTAGTCTTAACTACTATACTGCTTTAAGCTCATGGTGCCCACATTTGTATTTTCAGCTGAGACATTTTTTTCTAAGTTTTTGGCCTGCATATCTAAAAGCCTCCTAGCTATATATGCATATTAATGTCATTCAGGCAACTCAACTTTAACATGTCCAAAATTGAGGTTTTCCTCCCACAAAACAAGCAATTGTCTCCTGTAGCCTTGCCTTGGTAAATGGCTTCATCCTCCGCCTAGACTCTGAAATGAGAGACTTGATTGGGATTCCTAGTTTTGTCTCTTTCCATTGTCTAATTATCTAGTGGGTCACCAAGTTCTCTTAACTTTTCTTAATTTTTCCTTTCCTCTCCTTCTTTACTGCTATTTCCTTAATTCAGCAACCTCTCCCTCTCAAAGTTTGTTTAAAATTTGATATATGATACATTTAAATGCATAATGAAGTTTAATATGTAATTATAAAACAAATATCCATGTAACCAACACCTTTAAAACACCCTCTCCACCTATTGTCTCTTTCCTATCTTCTCTATCCCTATTTCCAAGTGTCCTTTCCTTTGTTTTGTTTTTTTTTTGTTTTTTGGCCTATATACATTCTGAATTATGTATGTATAAAATTCCTGAAGTACAAATTGACAGTGTCTTCAGTCTTGTCATATTCCCTACTTCCACCCCTCGTATATCTTTCACTTTGCATGATGGAGTGATTAATCATTTTACTCAGGCCTGAAACCTATCTGTGGCTTATCATAGCTTGGTTTCTTACTACTTAATGCCCTTGGTAACCTGGCTTTTCTAAGTCTCCTTTGCCATACTTCTCTCTTTTCCTCCAGTTTTTATCTGAACTGCTAGTTTTTACTCCTACACTTGTCCCATTCTCTCTCTATCTAGTTCACTCCTCCTCCCCTTTAAAGGCGTGTATGATTTTGCTGTTTGGGGGAAACTTTCTTCTGTCTGTTCCTCTTCTTTTTGTTCCTGTAGCGTCTGTGTATGTATATTCTGTAGCATTTTATTACTGTAGGATAATAATGCTGTGGTTGGTTTACTTCTCTGTCTCTTACCTTTGATGGTAAGCTCTTTATGGCTTATTTTTCCTTTACTTCTTTCTTCCCCAGTTTCTTATGTGGTATCAGGTACATAGTGGGTGCTCAATAAATATTAAATAATTCACTGGATTAATTTCCATGTCTATTTCTACCTTGTGTACACCAGTGTTGACTCTGGGTGATGGATAGGCATCTCAAATTTGACTATTAACTCTGAAAATATCCTTTGTTTTCATACTGAACTATCTCTAGTTTTCAAATCACATCATGTATAGTCTTCCCTCCATGTCTTGGCACGTAGTAATCCTTCTTTCTGGAAGCTCCTTCCCTTTTCTCCTACCTGAAAAACACTTTTTTTTTTAGTTGGAGTATAATTGATTTACAAAAAAACCCTTCATTTTTGAGCCAATCTTCATGTTCCCAAAGCATGGTACATTCATACCTCTAGTTAATTGCTATAAATCTTTGCAGGTCTGAGTCTGCTACTGGACTGATCCCTAAATATCAGACATGTTTCCATTTACATCTATATTTCCAGTGTATGGCAAGTGCATGGCATGTAATATGTAGCTACTCAGGCAGAGTTAGAGGAAAGTATATGTAGATTTTTAAATAGCGTTTTTATGTCTCTTCCACCTCCCCATCAAAATCAGCAGCAGATGTTCATAGAGAACAACTTGGCATGGCAATGAATGTTTTCATGATGCCAGTAGCAACATTTTCTAACTGCTTACAGAAATGCAGCATTAAATTAAAAAAAGAAAGTGAATTTTTATTTCTATTTACAGATAGTTCAAATCTTTAATAGAAAGTAAATTATATGAATATAATGTAATTAACTGAGAAAATAGGACACAAACTAGTGCTGCCTTAAGCCAGTGGCCTTCCAAATATTTTTGCTTGTGTATTCTCTAAATAATTTTGTAAGATGTTGTACTTCTTTTTGTGTTTTAAGTTGATGGCATCTGAATTTTTTTGTCAAGGGCTAGATAATTACAAAGTATCTGATTTCTAGATTGTGGTGTATTATGATTATGTTTTACTTTTATCAAAACCTTGGAGTTTTTGCTTATTAATTGAAATAAATAAACTTGTTCCTATACAGCCCTGTGACGACTATCTTGTTTCTTAATTGTAATTCTGTGACAGATAAGGCATGGGGTTTTGCTGTTAAGAAATTAAGCACAACCCTCTTCAGAATTTCTTACCAAACTTCTTTTTGCTTTACTCTTAAGAGACTTTCAGGATTAATGTATTCTCAGATTGCATTTTCCCTTTTGGCATGCCTGCCAAAGATTTTTATACCCAGGGAAATACCCTATAACAAGACTGGGATGGCTGAGAAAAATATTTTACTTTGTTCAGGTGGGAGAACACTGTGAAAAAAGAGTTGGTTAAGGAAAATTTTGCAGGACACAGACTTGTTCTTAGGTAAATCAATTTTTGGAAAGAATACACATGGCAGGTGAAGGTTTGAAGAGTGATAGGACTTTAAACTTCTTTCTGGGCCATGGACCCTTAAACAATCTAGTGGACCTGTTCTCAGAGTAACATTTTAACAGCTTGTCAGTTTCTTTCTACAGAAGCCTCTGGGATTCTGATTGGAGTGCGTTGAGTCTATAGATTGATGCGGAAAATTGACACCTTAACAATATTGAGTCTTTCATTTCCTGTACAAGTTTTTAAGTCATCTTCAATGTTTTGCAGAAATTTTTGTTATTTTCATTGTACAAGTCTTTGTGTCTTGTCAAATTTATCCATAGGTACTTCACATCCTTGAAATGGTATTTTTTTTAATTTGCTTTGTTTATTGTTTTGTTTGCATCAATATTTGTCCTTTACATTTTTTACTTTCTTTGCAAATTTTTTCTAGTTCCTTAATTTTTTTTTTTAGCGGCATTTTTTTTTTCTTCTCTAGTTGCAGTGAGCGGGGGCTACTCTTTATTGCGGTGCGCGGGCTTCTCACTGTGGTGGCTTCTCTTGTTGTGGAGCACGGGCTCTAGGCATGTGGGCTTCAGTAGTAGCAGCACGCAGGCTCAGTAGTTGCGGCACGTGGGCCCCAGAGCATGCGGGCTTCAGTAGTTGCAGCACATGGGCTCAGTAGTTGCGGTGCACGGACTCCAGAGCACAGGCTCAGTAGTTGTGGTGCTCAGGCTTAGTTGCTCTGTGGCATGTGGGATCTTCCTGGACCAGGGATTGAACCCATGTCCCCTGCATTGGTAGGCAGATTCCTAACCACTGCGCCACCAGGGAAGTCCCTGTGTGCATCCTTTAAGAGTGAAGTCTCTGTTTACCTCAGTCCTGTGGAGCTCCTGCAATTGAGCCCTGCTCGCCTTCAAAGCCAGATGCTCTGGGGGCTTCTCTTCCCAGTGCCAGAGCCCTGGGCTGGGGAGCTGATGTGGGACTCAGAACTCTCACTCCTGTGGGAGAACCTTGGTAATATAATTTTTCTCCAGTTTGTGGATCGCTCCCCCAGGGTGGTATGAGATTTGATTATGTCGTGAGTCTGCTCCTCTTACCAGTCTCATGGTTCTGTCTTTATGTCTTTAGTTATAGAGGATCTTTTGGGGTAGGTTTCAGTCTTTTTCAACAGTGGTTGTGTAGATTGTTGTGATTTTGGTGTGCTCAAGAGAGGAGGTAAGCTTAGGTTCCTTCTACTCCACCATCTTGGCCACTCCTCCCTTCAAAATGGTATTTTTGAAATTTCAGTGTGCAGTTGTCTGTTTCTAGAATATAAGAATAGTCTTTTTTAAAAAAAGTATTGTTTTTGTATTCTGCCATCATGCTAAACTCACATATTAATTCCAGTAGCTTTCTTGTGGATTACTTATGACTTTCTCTGTACATGATCATGTTGTTGAGAATAAAGAATTTTACTTCTTCCTCCCAGTATGAATGTCTTTTATTTTGTTTTCTTTTTTGCTTTGGCTAGGACCTCCATTAGAATAGTGAATAGAAGTGGTAAAAGTAGATATCCTTACTTTGTTCCCTAATTTAGGGAGAAAGTGATTAATCTCTTAACTTTAAACGTGATATTAGCTATAGGTATTCAAAGGTGCCATTTATCAGGTTGAGGAAGTTCCTTTCTGTTCTTAGTTTGCTGAGAGTTTTTATTGTGAATGAGTATTGAATTTTTATCAAAAAATTTGTTCTGCCTTTACTGAGATGATCATATATTTTCTATTACCCATTATTCAGTTAATATGGTGAATGACGTGGATTTGTTTTTGAGTGTTAAATCAATGCATTCCTGAGATAAATTCCACTTGGTTGTGGGGTTGGATTTGTTGGATGTGCTAATGTTTTGTTAAGGATTTTTACCTGTTGATGATGTATATTGATATGAAGTTTTCTTGTGTCATTATTTGGTGTTGGTATCAGGGTGATACTGACTATAGAATATCAAAGTGTTCTATTGTCTTCTATTTTCTGGAAGAGCTTATATGGATCTGGAATTATTTCTTCCTTAAATGTTTGATAATATTCAGCAGTGAACCCCTCCGAGCCTGGAGTTTTCCTTGTGGTGAGAGTTGCAGTTATGAATTGCATTTCTTTTTTTTTTTTCTTTTTTCTTTTTTTTTTTTTGCGGTACACAGGCCTCTCACTGCCACGGCCTCTCCTGCCGCAGAGCACAGGCTCCAGATGCGCAGGCCCAGCGGCCACGGCTCACGGGCCCAGCCGCTCCGCGGCACGCGGGATCCTCCGGGACCGGGGCACGAACCCGCGTCCCCTGCATCAGCAGGCGGACTCTCAAGCACTGTGCCACCAGGGAAGCCCTGCATTTCTTTTAAATAGGATTATTCTGACTTTCTCTTCAGTTATGGTAGTTGTACCTTCCAAGGAATTTTTTCACTTTATCCAAGTTGTTGAATTAATTGGCTGGCATAAGATCATCCATAATATGATATCTGATTTGTTTAGAATCTTTAGGCTCTATATAGGATTAGTATCCGTAGGATTTCTTCTGTTTCTGATATTGGTCATTTTGTGTTTTTAAAAGTTTTCTTAATGTAGCTAGAGGTTTATCTTTAAAAAAAAAGAAAGAGCATGGCTTCATTGATTTTTTTTCTTTTTCATTTTTCTATTTAATAGAGTATTAAATTACATTAAATTCAGTCGTTCCATTGATTTCTACTCTTTTTTTTTTTAATAGATTTATTTATTTTTGGCTGCGTTTGGTCTTCATTGCTGCACGCGGGCTTTCTCTAGTTGTGGCAGCCAGGGCTACTCTTCATTGCTGTGTGCAGGCCTCTCATTGCAGTGGCTTCTCTTTGTTGCAGAGCACAGGCTCTAGGCGAGCGGGCTTCAGTAGTTGTGGCACACGGGCTTCAGTAGTTGTGGCTTGCAGGCTCTAGAGCGCAGGCTCAGTAGTTGTGGCGCACAGGCTCAGTTGCTCCGTGGCATGTGGGATCCTCCCAGACCAGGGCTCAAACCTGTGTCCCCCGCATTGGCAGGTGGATTCTTAACCACTGCACCACCAGGGAAACCTGATTTCTACTCTTTATTTCCTTCTTTCTACTTATTTTGAGTATAATTTTCTCTTTTTTTCCTAGCTTCCTAAGATAGAAGCTTATACCATTGATTTTGGTTTTTTTTTTTAAATAAACATTTAAAGCTATAAATTTCCTATGGGGCACTGCTTTGCCTACATACCACAGATTTTTCGTTTTCATTCACTTCAAAATATTTAAAAATTTTCTCTGTGATTTCTTTTTTAGCCCTTGGGTATTTAGAAGTATTGTTTAATTTCCAGATATTTGCATTTTTCTAGATATTTATCTATCACTGACTTCTAGCTTAATTTCATTGTGGTCAATGAACGTATTTTGTATTATTTCAGTAGGTTTAAGTATTTTGAGACTTGTTTTATGGCCCAGCATATAGTCTATCTTAGTGAATATTCCATGTACATATGAAAACAAAACGCATTCTGCTTTTGTAGAGTGGAGTGTTTTAGGTCAGGTTATTTGTTAGTGTTGTTCAAGTCTTCTACGTCCTTATTGATTTTCTGTCTACTTGGTCTATCTGTCCATTTGCTACTGAGAAAGGACCCATGAAGTCTCCAACTACACTTGTGGATTTGTCTATTTCTTCTTTCAGTTCTGTCAGGTTTTGCTGCATTTATTTTGAAACTCTCTTATTTAGTGTGTACACTAAATAGGATTGTTATGTCTTCTTGAGAGTTTAGGATTGTTATGTCTTCTTGAGAGTTGACAACTCTGTCATTATGAAGTGTCCCTCTTTGTCTTGAAGCCTGTTCTGCCTGTTATTAATATAGCCACTCTAGCTGGTATATTTTCACATTTTTTTTTAGTTTTAAATCATCTTGTAAAGTGTGTTTAAAGTGGGTTTCTTATAAACAGCATACGGTTGGGTCTTGCTTTTCTAATCTAGTTTGATAGTCTCAGCCATTTAACTGGAATTTTAAATCATTTACATTTAATGTAATTATTTATATGGTTGGATTCAAACTTACTATTTGCTATTTATTTTCTGTTTTTCACATTTGTTCTTTGTTCCTTTCTTTTCCTACTTTTTTTTTATTAATTCAATTTACTTTAGGATTGCATTTTATTTCCATTGTTAGCTTTTTAGCTTTGTCTCTTTATTATTTTAGTTATTACTCTAGGGTTTATAATATGTCTTTAATATGCCACAGTCTATCTTCAAATGATGTTATACTACCTCACATATAAGAATATTTCAAAAATATACTTCCATTTCCCCCTCTCTCTTTTTTTTTTATAAATTTATTTATTTGTTTTTGGCTGCATTGGGTCTTCGTTGCTGTGCATGGGCTTTCTCTAGTTGTGGTGAGCAGGGGCTACTCTTTGTTGTGGTGTGCGGGCTTCTCATTGCATTGGCTTCTTTTGTTGCAGAGCACAGTAGTTGTGGCACATGGGCTCAGTAGTTGTGGCTTGCAGGCTCCAGAGTGCAGGCTCAGTAGTTGTGGCATACAGGCCCAGTTGCTCTGTGGCATGTGGGATCTTCCCGGACCAGGGCTCGAACCCATGTCCCCTGCATTGGCAGGCGGATTCTTAACCACTGCGCCACCAGGGAAGCTCCCTCCATTTCCCCTCTCTTATCCTTGGTTTGTTTTATCATATTTTTACTTCTACATATATTATAAGCACAACACATTTTTGTTATTTTTGCTTTAAATGATCAGCTGTCTTTCAAACATAACATGAGGGGTTTTTTATAAACCTGCATCATTTTTATTTTCAGAGTCCTCCATTCCTTTTGTAGATTCAGATTTCCATCTGGTATCATTTGCCTTCTGTTTGAAGGGCTTCCTTTAATATTTCTTATAGTAAATATATGGTGGCAACAAATTCTCTCAGGTTTTCATGAAAAAGTCTTTATTTCACATTTATTTTTGAAAGTTTTTTTTTTTTTCTTTCCCTCATGGCTTATAGAATTCTATGTCAGCAGTTTCTTTTAGCTCTTTTGAGACCTTATTCAGTTGTTCCCTGGCCTTTCCCTATTCAGCCTGTTCCCTAGTATAGTTTCTGATGAGAAGTTTGGGGGAAATTCTTATCTTTTTTCCTCTGTATATAATTTGCCTATTTTCTCTGGCTGCTTTTAAGAGTTTTCTCTTAATCACTGATTTTCAGCTATTTGATATGACATATTTAGGCATGGTTTTCTTTGTGTTCATCCTGCTTTGTGTTTATTGAATTTCTTGGTGCTATATAGTTTTCATCAAATTTGGAAAAGTTTTGGCTATTTTTCAAATATTATCTTTCCCCTTTCCCCCTCATTTTTGAGATTCAGTTATATATGTTAGACTGTGATATTGTCCCACAGGTCACTGAGACTTTGTTCATTTATTTTTTCCCAGCCTTTTACTCTATCTTCAGGTTTCACTGATCTTTTTTTCCTACATTGTCTAATCTGATAATTATATCCTCTGAGTTTTTTATTTGAGATATTTTTGTCTCTAGAGTGTTCATTTGATTTTTTTTTAATATTCCATTTTCTTTTATTATGTTCGTGCTTTCCTCTAAATACTTGTTTTGCAGGAGAAAAGAGAAGCGAGAGAATAGTCATGTCTCAGGTCTCTGGCGAGTCCCAGGACAGGCTGCCAAGTGAGGGTCCTTGGCTTCCTGTATGGAAGGAATTCAAGAGCCAGCCAAAGTAAAGTGAAAGCAGGTTTATTTAGATAGATAAACATTAAAATTGGCAGAATGCAGACTGTCTCAGAAAGTGAGAGCGGCCCTGGGATATGAAGTTGTTAATTTTTATGGGCTGGATAATTTCTTATGCTAATGAGTAGGAGGATTATTTCAACTATTTGGGGAAAGGGGCAGGGATTTCCAGGAACTAGGCCACCACTCACTTTTTGGCCTTTTATGGTCAGCCTCAGAACTGTCATGGCACCTGTGGGTGTGTCATTTAGCATTCTAGTGTATTACAGTGAGCATATAATGAGGCTCAAGGTCTACGGGAAGTCAGATCTTCTGCCATCTTGAGCCTAACCAGTTTTTGTCATATCCTCAATGGCTGTGTCATTCTTTTTTTTTTTTTTTTTTTTGCGGTACGCGGGCCTCTCACTGTTGTGGCCTCTCCCATTGCGGAGTGCAGGCTCAGCAGCCATGGCTCACGGGCCTAGCCACTCCACGGCATGTGGGACCTTCCCAGACTGGGGCACGAACCCATATCCCCTGCATCGGCAGGCGAACTCTCAACCACTGCGCCACCAGGGAAGCGCTGGCTGTGTCATTCTTTTAACTGTTGTCCCCTGACCTCTTCCTTCCTGTCTCACTTGGACATATGATAGTTTTTTATATCTTTGCTGCTAATTCTATAAGCTCATTTTGGAGTCTGTTTTTATTGACTGATTTTGGTCTTGGTTATGATCACATTTTCTTGCTTCTTGGCATGTCTGATAATTATTGATTGCATACTAAACATTGTGAATGTTATATCGCTTAGTATCTGAAATTATTTTTGTCTCCATTCATGAGTATTGGGTTTCATTCTGGTAAGCAGTTAAGTGATCTATGATTAGTTTGATCATTTGAGGCTAGCTTTTTAGTTTGTTACGGCAGGTTTAGGATACTTTAAGAATGGTTTATTCTGTACCAAGGCATAGTCCTTCTGGGGTTTCTACTGAATGCCTTTAGTGATCAATGAGGTCTCTCCACTCTAGCTTGAAAAATTAAAAGATTTGCAGCCCTGTATGAACTCTGTAACTATTCAGCTCACAGCTCGCTATTTGTTCCTTGCCTGACTTTCTTACTGAACTCAGGTTCGGCTGCTTGCTGCTTGAAAGCCAATACTTGAGAGGCAAGTGCTGGTAAGAACGGAAAGGTGCTTTATTCAGGAGGCCAGCAACTTGAGGAGATGGCAGACTGGTGTCCAAAAACCCAACTCCAAAGATTCTGCTTGATCATGAAAGTTTTTAAAGGGAGAATCATTTGGGGAGGGGATCAGTCCAGTTTATCTGCCACTGTGTGCAGATTTTCTTCTGCTTGGTTGGTGGTGAGGTAACAGGGTGGTGTTCCAGGAATCTCATGCTCAACCTGAAGTTATAATCCTCTAACTGGGTGGGGGCGGGCCTTAGTTCCTGTAGAAGAACTCAAAGGTATTGTTATGTATATTCTTTGAGGACCAGGACCCTGCCCTGAGGCTGCATTATTGTTTCTTGACTCCTCCTCTTTTGTTTCTGCATTCCCTCCATTCCCTGATAAGCAATTGTTTGATTTTGCCCTTTGGAACTCAGGGAAGGTCAAGGGGGCTGAATGAAGCCTATTTCCTACAAACAAGAAATGGGGGGACACAAAGTATTTGTACCTGAGAGGGCCCCGTAGGGTCCTGCTCCGTTTCAACCTGGTGAAGTTGCACACTATGTATGTGCATCTTAGTATTCAACAAAGCATCAGGGGGACCCCTGCAAATTTCTGGAGCTCTTTTTCAGCACTGTTCCCTTCTCTTTTTTTGCCTTAAAAATTTTTTTTTTCTCTTCTTCCCCCTTCTCTTTGAAATTCTGTCTCAGAAGTCCCAGCCATCTCAGCATCATTGAATTCCAGTTTCTTTCCTCAACTCCTTAATTCAGTTAGACTATGCTTGGGATTCTTTGTCTACTCCATGGTTTGCAGTGTGCCTCTAGGCAGAAAGCTGGGGCAACCCTAGAATTCACCTTGTTTGCTTTCTCACTGGGATCACATGGCCTGTGCTGCCTGTTCAATATCTGAAAACATTTGTTTCATATATTTTGTCCAGTTTCCAGTTGTTGAGGAGGGAGGGTAAATATAGTGTTTGTTCCTCCATCATCACCAGATATGTGTAAAATCTGAAAAATATTTTATTACCTATTGCTTGTTCATGTGTTATTGTCCTTTAGCTTTTTGTTTAGAAAATATTCTTAAGTGACTTCATAGTTCAACAGTGGACAAAACATTTATGAAATACAAATTTATTGCTTAGTATAACATTAGAGCCTTTCAGGTTTTTTATAGTTTTTTTTTTTACTGTGAAGATTCAGACCCTCTACACCCCTTTAAGTCTTAAAGGGTCTTATAATATGAACCATGTTATATAGTTGAGCAACATTCATGTTAGTGTCAGTGTGAATATGTCTTTTCTCTTATTGGTCTGTGACAATTGAGGTTGAAGCACAGTTCAGTTCCTAGACTTAAATTTGCATTCAAGTATATTGGGTTCTCTGAAGGCAAAACTAACATATAGCTTTTGTTTCTATAGGATTGTTTTGCTCATTGTTTGGGGTATATTAAGCTTTCAGACTAAATAATGAATAAATACTTAAAGAAGTAAAAACAAATGATCTGTGCTCTCCTATCCCCCTCTGTTTCTAGGTAACTATAACTACCCAGAATTGCAGCCATGGAGTCCATGCTTAATAAGTTGAAGAGTACTGTTACAAAAGTAACAGCTGATGTCACTAGTGCTGTGATGGGAAATCCTGTCACTAGAGAATTCGATGTTGGTCGACACATTGCCAGTGGTGGCAGTGGGCTAGCTTGGAAGATTTTTAATGGCACAAAAAAGTCAACAAAGCAGGTAAGTTTTAGTTTAGAGTCCAGTTGGAAGGAACACACAAGCTAATAAGTACCATAATGTGCATGTGTGCATTTTTATGTTAAGAAATGCTAAAAGTAATGGGTTCTTTAGTTGTCATTTCATCTAATGAAGTCATAGAAAAACAAATGCTTTTAAACATGCCCTTGAATCTCATTGTTATAAATACATTGTTTGATATATCATCTCATCTTATACTTTAATTTTGTTTACTTAATAACAAACATATCAGTTGCACAAATGAGTGTATTAGATTTTAATATTTAGCAAAGTGGTTTTTATTATTTTTTTAACATCTTTATTGGAGTATAATTGCTTTACAACTGTGTTAGTTTCTGCTTTATAACCAAGTGAATCAGCCATACATATACATATATCCCCATATCTCCTCCCTCTTTTAGCAAAGTGTTTTAGAATAAAAATTGCCATGTTCCTTTTTATCTTTATCAATACATTACGACAAAATACTCAGTTAAATTCTTCTAACATTCTTTTTTTAAGCATCCTTATTCCCTCTATCAGGGGATACATTTGTGGCATATAATCAGTAGTATGTTTGGGGGTATATTGATTTAAAAATTATTTTAAAACTGTTCTTTTAGTGAAGAGTAGTTTGAATGAGTTGTATTTTTATTTTTATTTGACTTAAGAGACCAACAGACTGTTCTTAGAAATGTGGAGGATTGTTAGTGTTAAATTTTACTAACAACTTTCTGTTGGAATTGTTAAAGAATTGAAAAATCACCAGGTTTAAAATGTTTGTGGAAATATGTTCTTTAAAAAGAAGAATCAAAAAAGAAAAAAGAGGGCTTCCCTGGTGGCGCAGTGGTTGAGAGTCCGCCTGCTGATGCAGGGAACACGGGTTCGTGCCCCGGTATGCCGCGGAGTGGCTGGGCCCGTGAGCCATGGCCACTGGGCCTGCGCATCCGGAGCCTGTGCTCTGCAACGGAAGAGGCCACAACAGTGAGAGGCCTGCGTACCGCAAAAAAAAAAAAAGAAAAAAAGAAAAATCACTTTCCAAAAGTACTTTTACTTCCCTATACGTGAAACATATCAAATTTAAGACATGGGATTTAATACACATATTTTCCAATGACTATCAAAATTGTACAATTGTGGGTATGCATTGTGACTTTTCCAAAACCAGCTTATTTACCAAACAAGTATGTTAAAGACGGAATTGGCTTTGGTTATCCTTTTATGAAGGAAGAATCTTGGTTCTGTGATAGATTGCTGGTATGTGGTTTGTACCCGACGTGTAAATCTTGTTTTTATTGCCATTTGGTTAGAAGTCTTTAAGTCCAAAGTTGATCTTTATCTTAAATATTGATTGGTCATTTTTTTTTTTTTTTTTTTTTTTTTTTTGGGTACGCGGGACTCTCACTGTTGTGGCCTCTCCCATTGCGGAGCACAGGCTCTGGACGCGCAGGCTCAGCAACCATGGCTCACGGGCCCAGCCGCTCCGCGGCATGTGGGATCTTCCCGGACCAGGGCACGAACCTGTGTCCCCTGCATCGGCAGGCGGACTCTCAACCACTGCGCCACCAGGGAAGCCCGATTGGTCATTTTTGAACATTGTTTTCTCTTTCACCAAGAGCTCATCCAAAAAAATAAATGGTTTCTTGAGTATTGACTACTTAAAAAGTTATGAATGAGGTCATGAAGTTATATAAATGACCAACCTCCAACACCAGCACAAATTGCTTTTATAATCAATTATAGAAAGGGAAAATGAAATAACACCAAATTTACTAAATTTTGCATTGTTTATTAAGAACGTGATAACATAATAGTGTCTTTGTCCTTAACCAAAAGAGTTCTAGGTGTTTGTGTTTATATCATTAGTTCATATGCTGAAATCCTCTAATGTTGGAGCTTCTGTTGTTGCTAATAGAACATGAGAACCAGGCACAAATAATAGATAGTTAATTAGATATTACACATTAATACAGCATTTCTCAACTGCTGACTTCCGGAACTGAGATCTCTTATGATACTTTAACTGTATTCCTTTTTTTCCCCAAATTTATTGCTTTGAGGAAAAAGGTAGTTTTAGAATATATCATTGCTCTCTGTGGATTTTGAATTTTCTTTTGCCTCTTTCAAACCTCAGAGGGTTAGAACTCTGAGTATCCTGTCTCGACTGCTGGCTAATTCCTTAAGGAATAGCTAAGTCTCTTGGCACTGAAGCCTCATTTGAATTTCTCCCTTAATTGAAAAGTTTTAGTTCTTTTTTCAATGGCCTCATTTTACTAAAAAGGAATCAGAGAAAATAGATAATCTAGAGCTGTACTTGATACAATATGGTAGCCATAAGCTATATATGGTTTTTCAATTAATTAAAATTTAATAAGATTAAATTCAGTTTCTTTATTGGACTAGTCACATTTCAAATGCTCCATAGCCACATGTGGCTCATATTACCCTATTGGACAGTGCAGGTAAAGAACTTTCTATCATCACTGAAAGTTCTATTGGGCAGTGCTGATTTTAGAGAAACTGGGAGAAAAATAATGGAAAAGGATACTCTGCTAGTCGTTTTCTTCCCCCTTAAAGGGACATTGAGACTGAAGGCATCTTTCTTACCCTCTCAGCTTTATTTGATTTAGCATACAGTGTACTTGATTGTAGTTGTGTTTTATAGTAGAATATATGATCTTAAATTTGACTTTGTGGTAAACATCGGGTACGAGGCTTTGGGCTAGGAGATTTTCATACCTGTTTCTTTAAAAATAAATTTATTTATTTATTTGTTTTTGTCTGTGTTGGGTGTTCGTTGCTGTGCGCCGGCTTTCTCTAGTTGCCGCGAGTGGGGCTACTCCTCATTGCGGTGTGTGGGCTTCTCATTGTGGTGGCTTCTCTTGTTTCAGAGCACGGGCTCTAGGCGCATGGGCTTCAGTAGTTGTGTCACACGGGCTTCAGTAGTTGTGGCGTGTGGGCTTCAGTAGTTGGGGAGCGCGGGCTTAGTTGCGGCATGTGGGATCTTCCTCGACCAGGGCTCGAACCCGTGTACCCTACATTGGCAGGCGGATTCTTAACCGCTGCGCCACCAGGGAAGCTCTCATACCTGGTTTTAATAGTTAAAAATATGAAGGTGTTTTCTGTTGTTACATGGCAGTGAAATAAATACCATGATATTTAAACCATTGCATTTAAAGTTTAAATCTTGTTCTTTTCCCCCATTTCACTTTTTTACATGATCTTCAAAAAAAGTATCATAATTTCACATTGTCCAAAAAAAACCCAACAACAACAAAAAACACAGCAGTATTTCCACGTTAAAAGAATCCTTTTTAGGGTTTGCATACCCCTTTAAAGATTATCTGTGTATTTTTTCCTAGGGTTATTTCAAGTTCACATTAGTACATGATTAATTATAATTTTCAGATCATGTAGAACTTTTAACTTTAAAATTTATTTTTATTTATTTTTGGCTGCATTGGGTTTTTGTTGCTGCACACGGACTTTCTCTAGTTGCGGTGAGCTGGGGCTACTCTTCTTTGTGGTGTGCGGGCTTCTCACTGCGGTGGCTTCTCTTGTTGTGGAGCACGGGATCTAGGTGCACGGGCTTTGGTAGTGTGGCGCGTGGGCTCAGTAGTTGTGGCTCCTGGGCTCTAGAGCTCAGGCTCAGTAGTTGTGGCACATGGACTTAGTTGCTCCGCGTCATGTGGGATCTTCCCGGACCAGGGCTTGAACCTGTGTCCCCTGCATTGGCAGGAGGATTCTTAACTACTACACCACCAGGGAAGTCCCAACTTTTAACTTTTTAACCTAAATGTTTGAAGACCTCTTAGAAGAGTAGTAATAATAGCACCTACGAAACTGATGAGAAAAAGTACATATTTATGAAACCTGGAATGCAGCACGATAAAGAATTGGTAAATAAAAAGTTACTTGCACCTGGTTACTTGTGCCTTCATTGTACCTGATTGGACATCTGTATTATTATTCTGTCTTTATGCTTCCAAAAGTAAGTTTCTGTTGCTTTTTATTATTTTTGAAAGACATTCATTGAAGAAACACCTCATAGTGAATAATTTATGAAAGTGAAATTAAGAATTCTAAGAATCTTCAAGACAAGTGTATAGTTGATTTTTTGCAGTAAAATAAATTTCTTAGGCCAGTTTTGTATATAAAATGAGCCGTTAAGATTTTTAAAAGTTATTATTTAGATAAACTTAACCAAATACAACATGTAAACATGTTGAAATGGATAGATCTTTAAATACAGCTTATTAGCACTGGAAGCTACTATTTAGGCTCAAGTGCTATTTAGTTTCCTTTTTGAGTGTTTATTTAGAAGCAGCTCTTAGTTCTTAACCATTACTCTTTCTAGAATGTCTTTCTAGAGATGCTATAAAACATTTCAAGGTGACATTTAGGGAATTTAAGTTGTCTAATTTTTAAAATATAAACTTATTTTTAAGAACTCACATGTGGAATAGTGCACAAATCATGAGTGAGCAGCTTTTTGAATGTTCACCGTGAACACACCTGTGTACCCAGCATCCATATCAAGAAAACACTGCTAATACTCATGTCTCTTCACATTTATTACCTCCCCCCGCCCGAACCCCACCCCTTCTCTCCAGGGCTAACTGCTCTCCTGTCCTTTGACACTTAGGAATAATCTTGCCAGTTTTTGAATTTTGTTTAGGTGGAACCATAGCATGTACTTTTGTGTTTGGCTCCCTTTTCTTAAATTTATTTTCATGAAATACATCTATGTAGTTGAACATAGCAATTTTTCTTTTCATTGATATATAGAGTACTGCTGTGAACATTGTTGTATGCTGTTGGCATATATGACATGTTACCTAGATATGGAATTGCTAGGTAATAGTGTATGTATCTGTTCAGTGCCAAAAAGCTTTCCAGAGTGTTTGTGCCAATGTACACATCCACCAGCAGTTATAGATCTCCACATCTCTGCCCAAACCTTTCCATAGTTAGTCTTTTGAACTAAAAAGGGCTATTTAATTTTTGAAAATTCAGTGAAATATTTCCTGCTCCCCTACCTCTTGAACTTTTATAATGTCTAGTAGATAGTTGCTAGGCTTAGAGTTTATGCTGCTGTATTTCTCTTATAGCTTTGAAGCTGACTTAGTCTTTCTACAGAGTAGCATATTTAGGACTAAAATGGTTTTATAAACATAGACACTCTTTTCAAATATATCCTTATCTCCTTTTTAAAGAATATTTAAGAGAGATTTCTGAGACAAATGCCCTGCACTGGATTTCATTAGCTTTTCTAATTTTTAATTAGACTTTATTTAAACAAGTCATTAAAGGGAAATTTTTTTGGTCAAACTGTATATATAAGTGAGAAACGTTTGCTTCATATATATGTCCTTTAAAATTGAAATACCATCACCGTATCTGTTAGATAGGAATACTATAACTATAAAGGCTGCTATGTATTTAAATAATTTGTAATAAAAGCACTACATAAATAGTTTCTGTCCCACCTGTATATATAACTTTTACTTCTTTTCAAGTAAAAGAATAGCTCAACATTTTGAAATCTCTTTCAACTCTCCTATGTCAAGCCAAGGGATTTATTTGGGGGGAAAATGTTTTAAAAAATACGTGTGCGTGTGTGTATGTTTATATATAAAATTTTGCCTGGTTCTCAGGCTATTCATGCATTTATTTATTAAGCATTTCTGTTTATCTTGACACAAGATTCTGTGTTGCCAGGTGACTACTCTTCAAATGGATTTAACATTTATTAGGAGTCTTCTAGTGTCCCACATTTATTACGATCTTTTTTATCCAGCTTTGGAGTAGTTCTTTTTTAAAAAAATAAGGCAACTTCAGTCTTATTTTGCCTTAAAAGTCATACTTGTTGGCCTATTTCTTTTTCCCTGCTTCATAAGCTTCGTAACACCCTCAGTTAAATTGCTATTCATATGAGGATAATAAAGATTGGTCAATTTTTTAAAATCATGCAGTAAAAATTTACCTATTCATATTTATCCACTCTACTACATGTAGGCTTGGACACAGTCCCTTCCTTATTACAGAATTTACATTATGTTATTCTAGATGCCAGTGTCCATGGGGTAAAGCTTGCTAATATTGTGTAGACAGAGGCATAATTAAATTATTATAAATAGTTAAATTCTAAAATATTAACAGCTTTAATGTAAAGGAAACCATTGTGCAAAGGTGAATGTGCTAGTCAAGTTGCTTAGATCAAAAATGATCATAGACTATCTCTAGTAATTTTAAGGAGTATATCTTGTTATCTCTCAGTCATCTCAACTTATTTTTAACTTAATCTAAATAAAAACTTATATTTTGTTCTATTGTTTTGAGAAAGGAACATTGTTCCAAAATCACACAAAAAAAAGAAGAACATGATGCTTGGAGTTACCACCAGCCAGTCCTGAAAGGCCCATAAAATAAAGGATTTCAGGGAATGTCTATGTTTCAAAAACCATCTCTGGTGGCTCTGAGGAATAGGTTAGTGGAGTTCATGATTGCTATTAGGGAATCCTAGATACATTGGTGTATACTAACTCAGATTTTATTACTTAAATTATCTTGTTTTCAGTGAGAGTTCAACTTTGTAGTTATAGTAAGCAAAGTAGCTTTTAAAAATTATAAATTAGGTCTATATCAAAAGACAGCCTCCATTATGACAAATATTAATTTTTAGAAAAGATAATTTATTTCATATCCTTTTCTGTTTAAAGATAGGCTATTGAGAAAAATACTTTTTATTTATGGGTAACTCTCTTTGCCAATGTATTTTTAAAAATATTAAGTGAATAAACAATAGAGTGCCAAATGTTGCTTACATTATTTTATATTTGGTATTATTTGTAATTTTGCAAAAAGGGCCTCACATTTTAATTAGCATTAACGGTTGTTGAATCTTAAGTGGAAGATATATTGGATGATTGCACTACCTCATTTTTTTTGTATATTTGAAAATTTTCATAATGAAAAGTTGAAAACGGTTTTAATTCAACATGATAATGAAATGCTTCGAGTAGTTGCTTATCTTTACTGACCATCAGTAGGCAATGAACATCTGAGTATCTTTTAGGTGAAGATCCTGTGGTGGGTACAGAGACACTTATGGCATGGTTTCTTTCTTCAAGAAGCTTGTAATATACATATAGGTATAGACGGATAGGATTTTTATACAAGTGATATGTGTTAGCAGAGGGAGTAGTATAGTGAAGTAGTACAGGAAAGACAAATTTAGAAATTAGATGATAGTCTATTCTGTTGAAAGGTTTCAAGGTGCAGGCTAAGAGTTTTCTTTTAAGGAGTCAGTATGAGGCCTAAAGGTTAGTTAATTAGTCATTACTTTGTTGACATTGGTTAATTTTAATTAACTGATCCGAACAAAGAAATTTTTTTTTTTTTTTTTTTGCGGTACGCGGGCCTCTCACTGTTGTGGCCTCTCCCGTTGCGGAGCACAGGCTCCGGACGCGCAGGCTCAGCGGCCATGGCTCGCGGGCCCAGCCGCTCCGCGGCATGTGGGATCTTCCCGGACCGGGGCACAAACCCGTGTCCTCTGCATCGGCAGGCGGACTCTCAACCACTGCGCCACCAGGGAAGCCCCGAACAAAGAAAATATTTTTAAGATAGTTGATAACCTGTTCTGATCTATGTAGGAATCTTTCATTTTTGACCTAAAACAATAAATGAATGTCAGAGAGAGTTGTGTTTTTTTTCTTTATGAACTGTAGTGTTCTGCCTTTAGAGTGGTGAATCTGTAGGAGCTCAGAAGTTACTTCATGTAATCTTTTTTTAAAGACTTAAAACATCTTGAAAAAATAAACACATTTCAATTAGATGCATTTATAAAATATGTTGGAACACTTACTAAAAATTGTACACATGAATAGTGAGGTGGGAACTTGAACTTGTAGGTCATTTGTTTTTAGTTCAAGTTAATATTACATAATGCTCTTAGCTCCTGTTCTGTGTCTCAAAATGATCAAAAGAGCTAATATTTTGTGTTTGTGTGTGTGTATGTGTATATGTATATGCCAGGTTAACTTGTGAAGGCAGTATATATATGAGTGCTATTTAAAGCTCTCACTCAAATAGTTTTACTGAAGGCATATATCATGTTTTACTAGGGTCTTATTTATTGGCCCTGTTATTTCTGGGGAGACAGAATGGTGTATTGGCTAAGAAAGTGACCCCTAGAGTTGGACTGACTGGGTTTGAATCTTGATTCTTCATCTTACCAATTGTGAGATCTTAGATAATATGTTTATCTTTTCCACAGTGTCCTCATCTGTGAAGTGAGGATAATAACTTGTCTCATGGGTTGCTGTGAAGAGTGGAATAATTCCTAAAAAGTACACAGATGCTTGGGGAATAGGGTGTTCGATTTGAGTCACTAATATAGTCCCTTTACGTTATAACTTTTCAGAGCCTCAATCCTCTAAAATCCTTAACTTATCTATATATGTCTAAGGAGGCTCCAACTTAAAACAAGTTGTGTTTTGAGGAATTTACTGATTTGGATTTCTGCAGTGAATCTCCGTTATGTAAATAGGTTGCCAGGCTAACTTGTGAAGGCAATAATCATAATGTAGCAAAAATAATTAGAAGAGAACAGCAATAAAATGGAAAGATACTGTCTTGGTATCAACTCAAAGATAGTTGAGTAGTAGTAGGTTTAATTAAAAGCATTTGAAAGAGACACAGAGCTCTGAAAGAGTCATTCAAAGTCTTCCATAGAATTTTGGAGGGCTAGCATTGATTCTTTGCTAATTTTACTTCCAACTTTATCAGTTTTCTTTGCATTTATGATGGAGAGCTAGCAGCATCACTGATGTATTACACAGTTGTAATATATCATCTATCAATACGGCTATTTTTTGACTGATTTGTTAAGATTAGGTAACTTGATGGGAACTGTTTTCTTTGTGCAACTGAGAGAGAATGAAAGAGAGAAGGTGGTTAAGGAGGTTGTGTGCTTTTAGTAGTATAAAATAAGCTGTGACTGATCTCAGAGAGACGATAGGGGAGCAGTTTCCCGTGCTGGTAACCATTCCCAGTTACTGCCCTTAACAAGAGGAGAGAGAGAAAGAGTATGGGTTATTCATATGTAAAAGATGCTTACAAATTGAGTTTTTGTATAAATAAGCACTCCCTGACATGTAAGACATTTCTTTTAAAAAGTATTTCAAGACTCTGAAGTATAATCCAGGGTTATCACTATGAAAAGCATTTTGAATTTTTTAACATTTTAACTTTTATTTGAATTCCAGTAAAATAAGAGATTACTACATAGGAGACAACACATTACACACAGTTTGTGTGTATCTCTGATACCAGAGTTGAAAGATGGAGATTTTCCTATGTTCTCCTTAGATGAGGGTTCTTAGTCTTATAACTCTAAAAATATTTAACTTTAGTAATTATGAAGAAACCAACTTTTTAATATCAGAAAAGTATTAACAATGGTGCTAAAATGCACCGTTTTAAGTTATTTCTCTTTGTAGACTGTTGTGACACTCAAATAAAATTTTATTGCTTTTATATATTCTTGATTAATTAGTTACACATTTCTTTCATTAGGAAGTAGCTGTTTTTGTCTTTGATAAAAAGCTGATTGACAAATATCAAAAATTTGAAAAGGATCAAATCATCGATTCTCTAAAACGAGGAGTCCAACAGTTAACTCGACTACGACACCCTCGACTTCTTACAGTCCAACATCCTTTAGAAGAATCCAGGTAAATTTTTATGAAAAATTACATAAGAGATTTCCTAAACAAATAGTTTTTTTTAAAAAAACTTTATGTTTGAAATCTATCTATACAGTATACTGTCAGTGAAAAGTTCTTATCAACTGAGTGTTGAGTTCTTATGGATTAGTTACTTCTTTGAAATTTATTTGAATATTCTATGTATATGTCTCTTTTTGAAATATTAATAAAAGTTTTCTTCACATTTGCCATGAGTCTGTATTTGCTTACTCTATGTTCAAGACTACAGCAGTCCAAATGGAAGATGCGAGAGAAGTATAGAATACAGTCCCTGCCTGAAAGTAATTTTTCTTGTTAATTTGCTAGAATTCATTGCCCCCTTTTCATTGATTCAATATTCAGAGGCTATTTTTATGTCTATTCCAGGTAGTACTGTTCTCGACGTTTAACCTTTTACTATGTCCAGTATGTCAGTTCATAGTCCTCAGTTACTCTACTATCTCTTTTTCTCAAAATGAGCTTGGGAACTGTTGCTGAGAATGACAAGAAAACAGAATTTATGTTGTGTAATCTTAACTGGATCCTCAAGCCTTGGTGCTTTCAATAACTCCTTTAGATACCCAGCTATATAAATCTTTTCCACATTACTCATAACCCCTAATTTATTCCTTCCTTCCTACTTAGCAGACTGTATTCCCCTCTCTTAAATCAGATCTTAACCAAATGGTTTGCCAATGCATTCTGTGGACCCTAGGATTTTAAGGATAGGGAAAGAAGAGGCAGGGGGAGAAACCTAGCTGGCAGGGGCCCAGGCTTCCCATCTCCCGTCAACCAGGACAGTTTGGTTTTTATCTATTTTATATTTTGGATTTCTACATAGTTCTTACTTTAGAATCTTAGTAACCCACTGTCACTTACTCACTTCCCCCAAAGACACAAGATCTTTTCTTTGAACCTAAAAGAAAAAAATCTAATGTTTACCATGTGAAAAACTGTACTAAATTTTTTGTATTTGTTTAACTTATTTAATTCTCAACAACTATATAGAAGAACTGAGGATTGGAGCTGCTACTACATAAGCCACATAGTTATGGCACCCTGATTCCTGAGCCTATGCTGTGCCTACCCAGAAATATACTTATTTTATGTCTTTTATCATGATAATATTTTACTGCCCTTCCTTGTGTAAATAAACCCAGAAGAAGATTATAGTTGTTGTCTTCTTATGTAACACTCACTATTATGAACCCTCGATCTCAAAGTGGACTAAGTTTTGTTGGTCACACTTGTCCTGAGCTTTCCTGACTCCATGCTTGTTTGTGCTATTTCCTCTAGAGTGTTTTCTATCAGTAGTTATAGTGTCACCTATCAGAACCTACCCACCTTTGCTATTTTAACTTGTATTTCTTTTTTTTTTTAATATTCCATTGTATGAATATAGCACATTTTGTTTACCTGTTCATCAGTTGATGGGCATTTGAGTTGTTTCTCCTTTTTGGTTTTTATGAATACTGCTGCTGTAAACATTTGTGTACAAGTTTTTGTGTGGACATACGTTTTCATTTCCCTTGGGTGTACAACCTAGGAGCCAACTTGCTGGATCATATGGTGACTCAATATTTAGCCGACTGAGGATAAAGTAGGATTTTTTTTAAAAATTTAATTAATTAATTAACTTATTTTTGGCTGCATTGGGTCTTCGTTGCTGCGTGTGGGCTTTCTCTAGTTGCGGCGAGCGGGGGCTACTGTTCGTTGCGGTGCGCAGCCTTCTCATTGCGTTGGCTTCTCTTGTTGCGGAGCACGGGCTCTAGCCGCGTGGGCTTCAGTAGTTGTGGCACGTGGGCTCAGTAGTTGTGGCTCGCGGGCTCTAGAGCACAAGCTCAGTAGTTGTGGCTCACGGGCTTTGTTGTTCCACGGCATGTGGGATCTTCCCGGAGCAGGGATCGAGCCTGTGTCTCCTGCATTGGCAGGTGGATTTTTAACCACTGCGCCACCAGGGAAGTCCCTAACTTGTATTTCATCATTACGTTTTAAATCTCTTGAAGGGAGAAAGGCTAGTGTTTTATATCTTTCTCTGTCCCTGCAGCTTCTTTTATAGTGATTTAAATATTATAGGACTAGGGCTTTATTGGCGTTCATGAAGAGAGATAATTCAAAGATTACTTTAAGGCATTTTCATTGAAAGGTTGTAAAAATTGCAGTAGCATTGATAGAAATAGGAACCCTTTAGGGAAGGAAAAAAATAACTTCTGGTTTTTAATGACTTAATAATGTGGAGATGACACTGGAATCATCCAAAAGAAATGTGCTATAGAAAATAATCCAGGGACTTCCCTGGCAGTCCAGTGGTTAAGACTTTGCCTTCCAGTGCTGGGGGTGCGGGTTCAAACCCTGGTTGGGGAGCTAAGATCCCACATGCCTCAGGGCCAAAAAACCAAAACATAAAACAGGAGCAATATTATAGCAGATTCAATAAAGACTTTAAAAATGATCTACATCAAAAAAATTTTTTAAATAAATAAATAAAAAGAAAAGTAATCCAGGTGAAAGTTCAGAGTTGGTGATGTATATGGGGGTGAGTAAAATATAGGTAGTAATTAAAACCATGAAAAAAAATGAATTTCAAGAGCATGAGTCAAAAGAGCAGAGTAGTGAGGACAGAACTTGAAATGTAGAGGGGAAAGAAGAGCCAGCAAAAGAAATCGGAAGGATCCTGTCGTATGACAGGAGAAAAATTGGCAACATGTTATGGAAGCCAAAGGAGGGAAGAAAGGACTCCCTAACACTGGGGACCACCAAATAAAAAGGAAATAAGGACTGAGAAGAATCCATTGCATTTGACTAGTGAGAGGTTGTTAGTGATATTCAGTAATTTCAGTAGGATGGCAGTTTGGAAGCTAGAAAGGAACCCAGCAGAGAAGAAAGACATCATTATGTGAATAAAGTCCCATAGGAGGAACTCAAAGGAAATTTCAGGAGGATAGTTGCAAATCACTAATATACTGAGGTAAAGTGTAGGGAAATGAGATCATTCATGTTCGATGAACTTTACTTTTTCAAGATAGAACATGGATAATAGACGAGTAGTAGGTAAAGGAATAAGGAGTTAATGGAATGAGGAGTTAATATAAGAGGGCTATGAAGGGATGTTCTTGAAAAATAAAAAGAGCGAGGTTAAATAAAGTATACTATGTATCTTTAGGCTATGAGTCTACAGAGACTTGGGTTTTCTATTTTTTCCTTCAGCTTACGACATAAGCAAGAGAGTAAAAGAAACCTGTGATGGCGCCTACAGGGTTAATAAGGGTTTGCCCAGTAAAGGGTAGTAAGGGCGATAGTTTATTGTTGAGGTAGTAGGGAGAAAGACAGGAATAAAGTGTAGTCAGAACTGAATACTTCAAATTTGTTGAATAAAGGTACTGGGAAGCTAGGTTAGGTGGTGGTAGTAAAAGGGTGGGAGATGAATGGCTAGTAAACAGCTGCGGTTGGGGGAGGTGGTCCTTGAGAGAGGATTTAGCCCTTCTGGTGTGTAACTGTTTGTAATGATGATGGAAATAAATATTCATGAAAGATAATAAGGCCTTCAAGCTTGAAGAATAATCTTACGAATATTGATATGACCAAGGATGATTTTGGGGACAAGACAGAAAAGGAAAAAAATAAGAGTTGCTAAAATAAACGAGTCCTGGGAATCATTGGAAACTGTAGAGAAGACTAAGGGGTTTTTGAGCAGTTTTCCTCCAGTGCAGTTCAGCAAACGAAAGCCTGTGTCCACTGTGTTAATGAGCTTAGTGTGGGAATCAAGAACAAGATCAAGATCATCATCTTTATTGATAACTGAGCAGGGAGGACAGTGTAACTTTCTTCTTCAACCTAAGCAGCTCTGTCTTGATCACTCATACATATTGAACTTCTGCATATGCTTTCATTTGAAAAATGGGTTCAAAGTGAAAGAAAAGTAACTCAAGTATTACTGACAGAACAGCAAAAGGCATATTTGCCATTAAACAGTTACTGTCCAGGTGCAGAGGCTTGGTATAGCTTTGTTACCGCACTGCCTTGTAGTTCTTCATTGCCAGAGCCTAAGCCAAAGTCCAAAATGTTAGGACTTGAATCTCAGACAGTTGGTAATTACAATAGCAATTGTAAACATTTATTGAGCTTACATTTTAGTCAACCTGCTATGTATTTTATATGCATTTGCTCATTTGATCTTTGCAGTAACCTTTCAAGGTGGTCTTTTATCACCAGTTTACAAATGGGCAAAGTGAGGCTCAAAGTGTCCAAAGTCACCGACAAGGAATAGAGATGCTGGGACTTGAAGTTGGGTATTTGTATTCAGAGCTTGAGCTCTTGGTCATTACTCTATTAGACTTATTGAAGGCTTATTGAATGTTACTAATGCTGAGGGCCCCGGCTCGATCCCTGGTTGGGGAACTAAGATCCCGCAAGCTGTGTGGCACAGCCAAAAAATAAAATAAAATAAATAAAAATCAAAGAACAGTAATTAAAAAAATTGGAAACTTGTGACACCTTTAAAAATGATACATAAAATAGATAAAAGCAAAGGTGCTCTGAGATTGAAGTAGTCATCAGGCTAGTCACTCCCACTGGCATCTGGACCTGACTGCCCGGTCCTGAGATCTTCCACATGGACCTCCTGCCAGGGAGCTCCCCGAGCTCCAGGTGTGTCCATGTGGCCGTGCTCTGGCCAGGACGTCACATCTCCTGACACGTCCTGCCGCTCAGCAACCTGGGGAAGCCCTGCTGATCC
The DNA here is from genome assembly GCF_011762595.2 of Tursiops truncatus. Lineage (NCBI taxonomy): Eukaryota > Metazoa > Chordata > Mammalia > Artiodactyla > Delphinidae > Tursiops > Tursiops truncatus. The sequence goes on along the minus strand of NC_047044.1, from coordinate 21,104,312 downwards.
TCTGCACACAGGCTCCACGGTCACTCCTACTCACCCACCGGGAAACAGGAACGCCCCCCCGCTCCCCCCCCCCCCCCCGCCTCCCCCGCACCGAGCACACACATGTCATGCTTGTCCTGGCAATGTGCTGTGGAGGACAAGTGGACATCAGGGCTTGCAAAGTACCCTAGGACAGTGGTCCCCAACCTTTTTGTCACCAGGGACTGGTTTCGTGGAAGACAGTTTTTCCATGGACGGGGGTGGGGGTGGTTCAGGAGGTAATGCGAGCGATGGGGAGCGGCAGATGAAGCTTCGCTCCCTGGCCCGCCGCTCACCGCCTGCTGTGCGGCCTGGTTCCTAACAGGCCGCGGCCCGAGGGTTGGGGACCCCTGCCCTAGAAGACACCACAGGATGCCATGTTTCCCAAAGCAAGAACAAAAGGGTTTTCACATTGTTTACAGGAGCAAAAGACAGTCCTAGAGATGCAAAAATGATGTGCCCTTCCAGGGTTCCAACAGCTCACAAAGGTCCCAAGAGACGTAATTCAGGACCCTTCCCTCACCCAGGTGTTTGCTCTTAACAGTGAAAAAAAAAAAAGTGACCGTCCTGTGGGAGCTGGAGCTATGCCCTGTCCCTCTTCCTGACTCATTGCTCCAGAGGTGTCTGTGGGAAATCTACAGGTTCCTTTGAGCATATTCTGAGATTTAGAGCCTTAGAAATAAGGGTAATATCATAGGTATAATGTAACAGTATGTTAAATTAATTCATTGGTTTTCCATAAAGAATATCAATCATTCAAAATGCACAGTTGATACAATTTTTATTTCCTGACTTTTTAAATTTAAAAAATGTATCACAGCTGTTATAACACTTAAAAGACTGAATGATTTATCCAGTGGAATTCATATACAAAGCTTCCTAACTTTGCTTTATTGGCCTAAGTGTGTTATATTAATGCTGAAAATAAATCTAAAATTGCCCACCTTCTTGTTGATAGTTAAATAGGACCACTAATATTTTTCTTTTTTAAAACAGGGATTGCTTGGCATTTTGTACGGAACCAGTTTTTGCCAGCTTAGCCAATGTTCTGGGTAACTGGGAAAATCTACCTTCCCCTGTATCTCCAGACATTAAGGATTATAAACTTTATGATGTAGAAACTAAATATGGTTTGCTTCAGGTATGTATTTTTATTCATCATGTGGATAGAATATTTTCCTTCAAAATTGCTTTTAGCCATTTCAAATTTAGCTGTATAAACTGCTTTATGTAAACCTTTAGATCTTCTCAGTAATTTAAAAATTATTTCTATGTTCTAGAATTTTTCTACAGTTTATTGTTAGGCTTAAACTATCTTTTTAATGTATGAAACATAACATTAGTAACCTTTGGAGAAGAGCACTTGTTGATTGGTGGATGTGGTGGTTCCTTTTTAATGTTTTTGAATTGTGAACCTTCACAGTGCATCCGTTAAGTCCATCCACTTTTTCTGATTTTCCTTCCCCTGCTTACCAAATATCTTCGGCTTTAGAGAGTGAATTGATACAGTAGATTCTTTGTTTTTGGGGGGCAGAGATCATTTTATTCATTATTTTTAACAGTATTGTTAAGGTATAATTAATTGGCATACAGTAAACTTCACATGTTTAAAATATACAGTTTTTTAAGTTTATAGGTGGAACCGTCACTACAATCAAAACAATTTACATATGGACCTTCCAAAGTTTCCTCATACCCATTGCGGTCCTCCCCTCCTGCTCCTTGCTGTCTTCTGTCTCTCACCCTAGGAAGCCACTGACTACTTTCTGTCACTAAATCAGTTTGTATTTTTAGAATTTTGTAAATGAAATCATACAATATGTACTCTTTTTCTGGCCTGGCTTCTTTCAATCAATCTGATTATTTTGGTATTCATTCATATAGTTGTGCATATCAATATTTCTTTTATTACTGAGTAGTATATCATAGTTTGCTCATCCATTCACCTGTTGTTGATCATTTGGGTTGTTTCCAATTTTGGGCTATTGCAAATAAAGCTGCTATGAACATTCATATGCAAGTTTTTGTATGGACGTATGCTTTCATTTCTCTTGGTTAATTACCTAGGAGTGGAATGGCTGGATCAAATGGTATGTGTATATTTTATTTTTTAAGAAACTGAAAAACTGTTTTCCAAATGATAGTACCATTTTACATTCCCATTGCAGTGTATAAAAGTTACATTTTTTTCACATCTTTGCAAAACTTGGTATGGTTGGCCCTTTCAATTGTAACCATTCTTTTTTTCGTGGGATCTTAGTTCCTTGACCAGGGATTGAACCCAGGTCCTCGGCAGTGAAAGCATGGAGTCCTAACCACTGGACCGCCAGGGAATTCCCTCAATTGTAGCCATTCTAATATGTGTGCAGTGGTATCTCATTGGAGTTTTAATTTGCATTTCCTTAATGAATAATGATGTTGAACACCTTTTTATATGCTTCCTTGCCATCTGAGTGTCTTTTTTGGTGACATGTCTGTTCAGATCTTTTGCTTATTGTTTAAATGGGTTGTTTGTTTTCTGTTATTGAGTTTTGAGATTTCTTTATATATTGTGGACACAAGTTCTTTGTCAGATACATGACTTAAAAATATTCTCTCTTAGTCTGTGGCTTATCTTATTCTCTTAACAGTATATATTTTCTAATTGTGGTAAAATACACATAACATAAAATTTGCCATCTTAGCCATTTTTAAGTGTACAGTTTAAGTACATTCACATTCTTGTGCAACCATCACTTCCATCCATCTCCAGAACTCTTTTCACCTTGCAAAATTTAAGCTGTACCCATTAAACAATAACTCCTCACACCCCACCTCTCATACCTCCCAGCCCCTAGCAACCATCATTCTACTTTCTGTCTCTATTAGTTTGACTACTCATATAATTGGAATCATGCAGTATTTTTCTTTTTGTGACTGGTTTATTTCAGTTAGCATAATATCCTCTAGGTTCATCCATGTGGTAGTGTGTGTCAGAATTTCTTTCCTATTTGAAGGCTGAATAATATTCTGTTGTATGTATTTACCACATTATGTTTATTCATTCATTCATTGATGGACACTTGGGTTGCTTTCACCTCTTGGTTATCGTAATACTGCTATGAACATGGGTGAACAAATATCTCTTCAGGACCCTGCTTTCAGTTCTTTTTGGGATATACCCAGAAGTGAAATTGCTGGATTCTATGGTAATTCTATTTTTAAGTTTTTGAGGAACTGGCATACTTGGTACGTTGGCCCTTTCAAATCCAGTTCTCACTTTTTGTTAACAAATTCCATGGTAATCTCAGGCACAAATACAAAATATTAATCCAGTGTGAGAATGAGTGAATGTCAGTTAATGTTTGAAAACTGAGTACAATGCTATTCAGAAAAACTTAATTTCAATATGAAGTATAAATATATAAAAATATTAAGAATTAGAATCAAATTGACAAAGGTATTTCTTGATATTTACTGTCTTTAAGTAAGAAACCAAAGATTCTCTCGCTTTTCAAATTCAGGAACTAAATGAATTTGGGTAGCAAAGTGCTTTTATTACTGTCTTTTCTTTTGCTTTTGTGCGTATAGAAAGGAACTTAATAAATAGTTGTCCTCTGTTTTTACAATTGGGTTTTTCTTGCTAATGCTTAGAATGCTCTGGCAACTGAGAATATCTATACTTTTGCATTTATGAAATTTAATTGTTACCTGGCGTGTAAAAAATTTTTATTGGGAGAAGCAGCAAATTTGATTATTATGAGATTTATTATTGTAATTGAAAGGAGTTTTATTAAAAATGTCTTTTATTTCCATTTACAGGTTTCTGAAGGATTGTCATTTTTGCATAGCAGTGTGAAAATGGTTCATGGAAATGTTACACCTGAAAATATAATTTTGAATAAAAGTGGAGCCTGGAAAATAATGGGCTTTGATTTTTGTATATCATCGACCAATCCTTCTGAACAAGAGGTAATGAAGGTTTTATTCTTCTCATTTTTTAAAGCTCTGGAAATTTGTGATTGCATCTGAAATAGATTAGAGAATTTATAAGCCTGATAAATGTGTAGAAATAGGCTATGTGGTACAATGGTATGTTTAAATGTATAGCTTTATAGAAAATTTCTAGTGTTCATTGTACCTATGAATATTTAGCTCATTAATTCCTCAGTAATGTTACTTGAGAAGAAAGTACTAGAGTTAAGCAAATTTGAGCACTATTGGGTTAAATAGATTTTTTTCCCTCAGAGTGTCACATACACAAACAAACATTGTGAATCTCTAGCAGTGTTTCTTCTTTAAGGAGCATGATAACAATAGCAGTGATAATAATGGGTAACATTTATTGAAGCGCTTTTCTGAACACTTCTTGTGTATTTACTTATTATCCTCACAACGACTCAGTGAGGTATGGGAATAATACAGATGAGTAAGTTAGACTCATAGAATAAAATAATTTGCCTAAGTTCAGACAAGTGGTAAGTGGTAGAGCTAGGATTTAAACCCAGTCTTTCTGGTTAAAAAGCAACTGTTACTTAGTGATTATGAAACCTGCCTATTTATACTTAGGAAAACACTGCAATATTTCAAATTTTTACAATATAGTTGTTACCTTTAACAACCATGCTTTGACCTAAAATACATTTCTAATTTAAGTAAACATTTTTAAGGGAAGCAGAAAGAATTAGTATTGGTTGAGTACATACTATGCATCAGGCACTCTGCTGGCTCTGTTTTCCATACTTTTGTTTATCTTACAACATCCCTTTGAACGTGTTAACTAAGTCACATAGCTAGTTGGTGAAAGAACAAGGTTTCAAACAATAATCTATTTGAACTCATAAATTTGAAGCCTGTGTATCAGAAAACATAGGCCAGACCTTTCCGTATTCATAATGCATTGTATAGTGTAGTGATAATTTGTCTTCTGGGAGAGAGCGCCAATAATCTCAAAGTTATAAGAGTTCTTATTCTTATCTCTTAACTTGTTTCATGCACTTTCTAGTTTTGGGATTTGGGGAAATTTAGAATTGAAAGTGATGGTGACATTTTTACTTGCATGACTGAGTATGAATTTAAAACTAAATTGTTACTACTTGACAGTGGTTTGCTTTAATTTAACTATTTAATCTATGTAATCCCTTTTCTGTCTTTTTATAGCCTAAGTTTCCATGTAAAGAATGGGACCCAAATTTACCATCATTGTGTCTTCCAAATCCTGAATATTTGGCTCCTGAATACATACTTTCTGTGAGCTGTGAAACAGCCAGTGATATGTACTCTTTAGGAACTGTCATGTATGCTGTATTTAATAAAGGGAAAGCTATATTTGAAGTTAACAAGCAAGATATTTACAAGAGTTTCAGTAGACAGTTGGATCAGGTATTTGCCTTTAAATATTTTCTTGCATTAAAAATGTATTAAGTGTTTGTTTTTTTCCAAAATATGTTCAGAAAATTCTCTAAACTGAGATGAGTGTCTCATATTTTAAGTTTTCATAAAGTCAACTTAACAAAAGTAATTCTTAGGATTAATATTTGTTACTACAACTTTAATCATGGCATTTATTTACTAGAGTGAAAATTGAAATATGGTCTAAAATACTAGGTGTTTTGTTTTAGGAATAGAGACAATTTCAGGTATTAAAGATGTGTTTTAATTATCTTGCAACAGTAGAATTAGCCCTTTGTTCAATCTAAAAATATATTTTTTAGTAAATTTCAAAAAGTTTTCTTTTTTTTTTTTAATTTATTTTTTATTTATTTTTGGCTGCATTGGGTCTTCGTTGCTGCGCGTGGGTTTTCTCTAGTTGCAGTGAGCGGGGGCTACTCTTTGTTGCGGTATGCGGGCTTCTCGTTGTGGTGGCTTCTCTTGTTGCAGAGCCTGGGCTCTAGGCACATGGGCTTCAGTAGTTGTGGCATTCAGGCTCAGTAGTTGTGGCTCGTGGGCTCTAGAGCGCAGGCTCAGTAGTTGTGGTGCACGGGCTTAGTTGTTCCGTGGCATGTGGGATCTTCCTGGACCAGGGCTCGAACCCATGTCCCCTGCATTGGTAGGTGGATTCTTAACCACTGCACCACCAGGGGAGTCCCTCAAAAAGTTTTCTTAAATGGACTATTGACAGTATAAATGTGTATCTTTTTAATATTTTGTATTCGTATTTAACATTATTACTCTTTTGAAGTTGAGTCGTTTAGGATCTAGTTCACTTACAAATATACCTGAGGAAGTCCGTGAGCATGTAAAACTACTGTTAAACGTAACTCCAACTGTAAGACCAGATGCAGATCAAATGACAAAGGTGAGTGCATATGAATTCCTGCCTTAGATGGAGGGACAAAAAATGAGTTAAAGTTGATTAAATGCATCTGAAGATTTAATCAGATATAGTCCCCAGATAACATCTGTATTCTTGAATGTATTAAATATTCATCTTCTTTTAATCTTAAAGAGTTAAACAATTTATGCAGGTAAGTGCTCTGATATAAAGTTTAAAATTTCAAATAAAGAGACCTAATAGTTACAGTTAGGCATGCAGAAGTTCTAGACACCCCAAGAATTCATAGCCTTCAAATTCACTCATATAACCAATGGATTTTTTTTTAATGTTTGTTTGTTTATTTATTTATTTATTTATGGCTGTGTTGGGTCTTCGTTTCTGTGCGTGGGCTTTCTCTAGTTGTGGCAAGTGGGGGCCACTCACTATCGCGGCCTCTGTTGTTGTGGAGCACAGGCTCCAGGTGCGCAGGCTCAGTAATTGTGGCTCATGGGCCCAGTCGCTCCACGGCATGTGGGATCTTCCCAGACCAGGGCTCGAAACCGTGTCCCCTGCATTGGCAGGCAGACTCTCAACCACTGCACCACCAGGGAAGCCCCTAACCAATGGATTTTAATGAATGGTACTGTTTATGCCCTCAAGATATTTTACTTAATCTTTTAATGTTTTACTAGTTATGTAAAGAAAATGTTACTGTGCAGCTAACTCACAGGTACTGTTTCTGAAAAACTGACCTTGAAAAGAAAAATAATTTATTACTTTCTTATTCTGATTTTTATAATTAGAATTTTTATTAAGTGGTCTTCAGCATTTCGCTAAATGTTTCTGAATATTTTTTTACCATAATGTGTCAGTTTCAGATATGAGAAGTACTTTAATACTTATCAGAATAATTCTGTTTCTCTGTTTTTAGATTCCCTTCTTTGATGATGTTGGTGCAGTAACACTGCAGTATTTTGATACCTTATTCCAAAGAGATAACCTTCAGAAATCACAGTTTTTCAAAGGACTGCCAAAGGTTCTGCCAAAACTGCCCAAGGTTTGTTGTTGATCAGTTTGTTATTATATAGTCAGGAGTATAGAATTTAAAATTTACTTTGACTTACTATAATAACCCTTCCAAAAAAAAAAAAAATGTAACTTTTGCCAGGGGTATATAAGTGACTATAAAAGGCTACAGACTGAAGTCACAAAAGTTTAGTGGACCTTTTGTGTGTGCTCCAAAAATTATTAAATAGGGTAAAAAATTGGAAGGATACCACCTATGCAAAGGCAGCACTTGGACATTAAACATCAGAAGAGAATTCCGTAAACTGTCATTGTGGAAATCACTGCCTCACTAGCAGTTATACTGCAGTATTGATACTAGTCTCTCCAATTCCTTTACTCTCCATTTTCTGGCTTATTAAATCATGAGGATAATATGGTATAAAAATATTAGTGATTGCCAAAGAAGCCACTGGCTGGAAAACTAGTAATTCCTTTGCAGAAATATCTTCAGTGTTTAATCTATCAGATATTCATTGGTTATGCACTGTTTGTCTAGCCCTTTACTTAGATGCTGTGGAGAATAAATGGGAAACAAAATATTGTCCTTGCTTTCAAGGGCTTTACAGTAAGTGTAGATAGGGTTAATGTGCATGAAACAACAATTAACAATGTGTGGTATGAATCATAAGTAATGAAGAAATTAAGAGGAGAACTGTATTAGTGAAGACTAATTGGGGAAGATTTCCTAAAGGAAGGGTAATCGTATGTCCCCCTTTATCTGTGATGTTCCCAAGTTATGTCTTTTGTCCTGGCATAATTAGCAATAGCACCCTATTTTACTCTCAAAAGTGTCCCAGTTTCAACTATAAATTATATAGTCACCTTACCCAAAGGGATTGAAGATTTTAGACTCTTAACTTCAATGTTAATACTAAAGACCTGATATAAAGATTAGTTTTATGAAAACATTTTTTGCCTTTCAGCGTGTCATTGTGCAGAGAATTTTGCCATGTTTGACTTCAGAATTTGTAAACCCTGACATGGTACCTTTTGTTTTGCCCAATGTTCTACTCATTGCTGAAGAATGTACCAAAGAAGAATATGTCAAGTTAATTCTACCTGAACTTGGCCCTGTCTTTAAACAGCAGGAGCCAATCCAGGTATGTATGTAGATATTTTTTTCCTGTTTATTCAATGGTCTTAGTCAATGATAACTATCATTGAAAAGAAAAGGAAAGGATATTTGACTTTTTAAAAATTGAGGTAAGTATGAGAGACTTTCTTTTCCATTAGTTAGAAGCTATTTTGCATATGTTTGAAGTGAACCATTCCTAAAATTATAATTGAACTTTGCAAATAAATGTCTGTAGCTCTCCACAAGTTACTGTCTCAGAAAACAAATGGTAATGAGATTTTGCATGTGTTATATTGTTCCCATTGCCTTATTGAAAGTTACAGGTTTAGGAAAATAAGTATTTATTTTTCTCCTGCACTTTTAAGTATTTCTGTTTTTTTGTTTTGTTATTAAGAGTCTTTAATTTGTAGATGGTTTATGCCAGTTGTTTATTTTATTGCTAATAAATAGTTTCACCAGAAGAGGAGAAATGCTTCCAGCACCATGGAAGTAATATGTGTGTGTATATATTGTTAAGGGAAAATTTAATTAGTCTCTGATATAGACACTATTAAAATATTTATTTGCCAGATTCAAGGTAGACTTGGATTTAAGAGAGCAGTAGGGTCACATACCTGGGTTAGAACTCGCCTTCTTCATCTCCTTGGACAAGTCATTACTCTCTTAAAGTTTCTATTTTGCTCATTTCTGAAATGTGAAAAGGGTTGTTGAAATTAAATGAAATTTTCTGGCACATGGTAAATATTATTAAGTTTCTGCTACTACATGGCAAGAGCTTATTGGTAAACCATTGATTACCTGATTTAATGGTTTTATGACAGACTGTTTGTGGTCCTTCCTTTGAAAGGAGGGAAACAGAAGGAAGTCTGTGGTAGTAAGACAGGAGTTCCCCTGCTTAAGGAAAGGGCAGGTGAGAGAACTGTAGGCTTCGAAGCAGAGTTCTCCAAACATGGTCAAGGTGTCAGGAGGGAAAGGAGTGGAGTCCCATGGTCACTAAGCTATGCATCAGATAGAATCCTAAGGAACCTATCATCTGAGCTCTTATTTGTCTTCATTCTTTGTATTTTTTTTCCCTTAGTAGTAGTAGTAGTAGTAGTAGTAGTAGTAGTAGTAGTAGTAGTAGTCGTCTAGCTAAAAATCCCTTCTGAAAAATTTTAACTGAGCCTTGACAAAACTAAGTATTCTGCATGGATAGAAGGGATAGTTTCTTCCTTATTACTTACATATGTGGTGGCAAACAAATGATCAGGGACAATTGAAAATGTTTCTAGAATTTTTCCGGACAGTCCTTTTCATTTCTGTACCTTTTCTTCTCTTGAACTTTATGGAAGCCCAGTGATGGAATTTACTTCTTTGGGACATCTGACTTTGCTGCCCTCAGGCTTTTATTTTTTTACCCGGTAGCTTTGCAGATAGTTGGTACTTGTGGGTGAGTGATGTATTACTGAAGATATGTGAGAGTTAGGACATTAGTCTTTATTTAAATGTTTAAACTGAGAGCAGATGTTAAATATAGTGCTTCTAGAAACATAAGAGACTTGATTTATATGTTTTTGTCTTCCATGCCTTCAGGCTAGCAACATGGTGAGTGTCAAAATACATAACTTATTCTTTTGAAGCTACTTTAAATTTTGACATGTATAAAGTGTCATAAAGATTCTAGACTTTAATACATTGTTTGCCTTTTCTACACAGATTTTGTTAATTTTCCTCCAAAAAATGGATTTGCTACTAACCAAAACTCCTCCTGATGAGATAAAGAACAGTGTCCTGCCAATGGTTTACAGAGCCCTAGAGGCTCCTTCCATTCAGATCCAGGTATAATATTCAATTTTTTTCCTTTAATGATGATTTTGATTCTTAAGGCAAAAGAAAGAAGTAAAGTACCTTTTAAGTTTGTCATAATTTTTTTTAATATAAAGCTCAATAGTATATATTAATCCATTGAATTGCATGATGTATACTACTACTAGTGTGTTCACTCCTAATTTGAAGAATCAATTGATGAACACCTGTATTAATAAAGTAAAATGATTTGTTGCTTTTACTTATCAGTAATGTACTATTATAGAAGGTTTGATTTGTTGTAGTTTGGTTTGCTGTATACCTTCTTCCTAAATGAGTAATTAGTATATGAATGAAAATGACAAAGATGTATGTGCCTTTTTCTTATGAAAGCGTTAAGTAGGTACTTCTCATACTCATAATTTTCTTTCATGTTTGGTAACTCAATCTTCTATTCAGAAATGTTCCTTTTGCATTGAAGTTAATTTGTGTAGGAGGTAGGTAGAAAAGCAGATAGTAATTTAGTGTGACCATCCCTAATGCATTTATAGTCATGCTTTTGTGTTACAAAAGTGCTGTTAAAACATCACATACTTTGCCAAACTTTTAGTTCTGTAATTTTGCTACTAAAATTTTGGTTCTATGGGTTATCTGGAAAAAAATTTTTGGATTGCTATTAAAAGTATAATTTAGTTTGAGCTTTTTTTTCTCACTTTGGAAAATAAATACTTATGTTAAGAACATCTCACTGCATAAAAGGTGTCGTATTTAAAAGTTTATGGTCTCTTCACCAGTGCAAAGATTCTAGTAAAGAAAAACAAAGAATTTTACTTTCTTTGTGTGTGTGTGGTACGCGGGCCTCTCACTGTTGTGGCCTCTCCCATTGCGGAGCACAGGCTCCAGACGCGCAGGCCCAGCGGCCATGGCTCACGGGCCCAGCCACTCCACGGCATGTGGGATCTTCCCGGACTGGGGCATGAACCCGTGTCCCCTGCATCGGCAGGCAGACTCTCAACCACTGCGCCACCAGTGAAGCCCAGAATTTTACTTTTTATAAGTTATTGACCAAAGCTTTTTTTTTTTTTTAAATGCGAACCTAATACCACACATATAAGGTCACTTGTTTGACTCATTTCAGTCCTTATCTAAGTTTTCTTTTATTCCAAGTTGTGAAGTTGATGTTAAAAATTTTCCTTATAACGTCATCTCTTGCTGCCTTTGTCCAAATGACGTGGAATGATTGGGGAAGGTACTTACTATTACTTTTAAGTGCTTTCCAAAGGAATTGTGAATTATAGCTTCTTGAAACGTTCCCACAGACCCGGTGTAGTCAACCTGGTTTTATATTCAGTGAAATTAGGGAGGAGAGGGAGGATCGAGTGATGTGAAAGGTCATTTTTCTTCCTAAGAGGGTTAGTTTGGCCAATAAGTTACCAGCAAGTATTTTATTAAAATAGTTAATACATAATTCAAATTGAGTTGTGCACTTTGCCAAGTTTTAGAAACTAGCTTTTCTGATACCATTCAATATAAGTGTTTAGTCACCAGTCCAATTAACTAGTATCAACATTGCTTGGTACGAGTCTGATAAAGTTAAAGTCTATCTAAGCTTTGGGAGAGAGAGCAAGAGCAAGAAACAAAAATCTTTTCCTCAAGCTTCATGCAAGTTAGAAGGCTAGGAGATAACTTCTGAGATTCATTTTTGGAATGGTATTTTTAAATTGAAGTTTGATTAGAACTATTTAAGAGGCTAGAGAGAGTTTAGAAAAGCATTTGGAAAAGTAAAAGATGGTTTACAAAAGTTAGGGTCATTAGAGGCATTAATAGAAATGTATATGAGAACCAGTTTTTAAAATTATTTACCTTTAAATAAACGTAGAATATGTTTTCATTCTCCCCTCCCCACCACCAGTTACAGAGAAAGTAGAAAATAATAGGCAGAAGTTCCTGAGAATATGCTAATTGGACTTCCTTTTGTTTGTTTTGTTTTTTTCAATCTCCTGTTCTTAGGTTCTTTACTCTGTCTCCTCCTATGGTTCTCCCCTCCTCTAGCTAAGTGATTTAGACATAATTTAAGATTTCCCTCTTTGTAACCTACTGCTGTATTATATGGCATAGTGCATGTGTGCAGTCAGTCTCTGTCTCTCTGTCACTCTGATATCAATTAAGCGCTGAACTTCCTTGTTCCCCTCTGGTAACAGGAACACAGTATCTCACTGACTGCTCATCCTTGCTCATTCTCTACCATCTGTGGAAAATAGTCCCTTAAATATAGTTTGTATTTATTATCCTCAAGTTATATCACCTACATAATTTATTATACTTCTGAATAGATATTAATATTAACTCTTTTCTTTCTGTCTGCCTTTTGGAAGTATGGGGATAAGTTAAAGCAAATAAAATACCTGCCAGTATACTGATAACAGATTTTTAGTGGTTGATTCATTTCTAGCTGCTAACCATAAATGAATGTCTTTAAGTTTACCAAATATCGTTAATAACTCCTTCCCTGATATACATTTATACCCCCATTTTCTTCAGTAATCTCTTTTTTGCTTTCCTACAAGGATCATTCTGCCTTATAAGGTATCTGAGATTAGGTTCTTCAGCCAGTTAGTTCTCAAGCCATTTCCTGTTCTTTTTTTATCTCATTTAATCCTTCATCATCCCCCCTTTCTTCTGTTATCCTTGAAGTTCCCAGTTACAGTCATTTACACTATGGCATGGCATTAAGTTAACAAGAACGTTTTAAATAACTTTTCCTGTTTCTGTCATTTATATTGGCTTTAGTTTCAGAATTTAGAAATAGTTAAAAATATAAAGGAAATTAAAATCCTCTGTCAGAGATGCCCACAGTTAACATTCCCAGATATATCCTTCCAGTTTTTTTCCCTAAGCCTGTAGACAGATTTAAAAAATGGGATTATATAATAATATCTTATTGCATTTTATCCTTGATATTGTTAAACAGTCTTGAAAATATATTTTAAAATGTTTGTCTTATATCCATCATATGGATATATGTAACAGCTAAGAAATTCCTTATTTAAAGAGGAATAGTTTTACGTGACTTTGTACTTGATTTTCCCTTGTTGTGAAAGATAGCAAAACTTAGATGTTACTTTTTTTTTAGATGTTCCTATTTCTAAAAATAAATGAAGAATTAATTGTGTTATCAGGGAAAGAAACTAGGAATGCGATCAGGGAATTTGGGTATATATGCTAGTTGTATGACCTAGCGTGAATTTGAGCAAGGTCTTCTGAGCCTGTTTCCTCATCTGTAAAATTCAAAATTGATAATAAGTATTTTTCTTTCAAACAGTTGAAAAGGTCAAATGATATACCATACATAAAAGTTTATTTCAAGCTATGTGACAAATTAGCCATGCAAATGCAAAATGTTTTTTAGTAGAGAGTCTCTAAGATTGATCCGATTTATTTTCTTAATAGGAACTCTGTCTAAACATCATACCAACCTTTGCAAATCTTATAGACTACCCATCCATGAAAAATGCCTTGATACCAAGAATTAAAAATGCATGTCTACAAACGGCTTCCCTTGCTGTAAGTAATAGCATATTAATCTTTGTTTTTCTTTCACGCCTCATTGGCTTAAATAATTTTCTTATTGTTTAATAACCCTTTTATAGTTTGTTCATATATTTTGTCATGGCTATAAGTAGACTATATATAGTACTATGAAAGTGAGCAATAGCTGTAGTTTTCCCTGATATATAATTTTACAGTATTCCATCCCTGACATTACTCCCTGTCCCCTAACTTTGAGTGCTTCAGTAGGAAATTTGAGTAATTTTTTTCTTAACCCTTTTCTGCTTTAATCCAGTTTATTTTTTTTCCATCGTTCTTGCAGAAATGTGGTGCTTTTTGTTTTTTTTACCAACTAATTGTTTTCTGCTTTTCTTAGTTTACTTTAAAAAAAAATAGTTTCATTGATATTATGATCCTGACTAAAAGTATTCTATCTTAACAAATTCTAGCTAAAAAAGTAGGGTGTGAAATATTTATCAAAATAGTCAAGAGAATATAGATATCACAATTGATAGAATTGTGATAAAAGAGCTCCTAAATATCAAGTTTTAGTAACTATATTAAAGATATATTTAGAAATACAAAACTTTACGTAGGACAAATATACTTTTCACATGTTGTTAAAATATTTAGTTTAAGAATGACTTGAACCTGAATTAGAGAAAAATACTGGAAGCCCAGTAAAATTAATCACTTGGTGGGAAAATTTAGTCCTTTTTTTTTTTTTTTTTTTTTTTGTGGTACGCGGGCCTCTCACAGTTGTGTCCTCTCCCGCTGCGGAGCAGAGGCTCCGGACACGCAGGCTCAGAGGCCATGGCTCTCGGGCCCAGCCGCTCCGCAGCATGTGGGATCCTCCCGGACCGGGGCACGAACCCGTGTCCCCTGCATCGGCAGGTGGACTCTCAACCACCGTGCCCAGGGAAGCCCAAGTCCTTTTTTATAATTCAAATGACCCCAAGGAAATATTCTTGCCAAACAAATGTGTAATAAAGCTTTTCAAATCCTAATTACTTTATTTAAAAAGATATAAAATTAAAGTCATTCCTTACCTTTAACTACCTAGTATCTTGGCAAAGCAATCAAAGATTCTTTCTGAAACAAGTCAGGGGAATTTATAAATATGTGAATTTTCTATATAAATAAAGGACGAGAGCTTTTAAACCTACTTTTATTCTTGAGGATTTAACATATACCTATATGAAGATTATACTCATACTTAAAATACTTTGGTCTAGATTGCAAAGACTTTAAATGACTAATTCAGTTTACCTCTTTTAATAGGTACGTGTAAATTCATTAGTGTGCTTAGGAAAGATTTTGGAATACTTGGATAAGTGGTTTGTACTTGATGATATTCTGCCGTTCTTACAACAAATTCCATCCAAGGAACCTGCGGTCCTCATGGGAATTTTAGGTAGCTGAAAACTTAATGTCATTTGATGCTACTTTGTTTTACAGTTATGCAAGTAAACTTTTCAATCTATAAAACCATTTTGTACTCTTTTCATGTATATAGCATTCAGTAACTGAAGAATGATGGGGTAAATGCCATGATATAACTTTTTCTTTGTGTTAATTTTAGCAAAAGTGGTAGTACTTGACATTTATAAAGGAATAAGATATTTGGGAATCCTGGCTTCACAGGTATCATGATAGCATGTAGTTTTCTCTGTAAAATGGTACTAAATAAGAGAGGCAAACAAGACTACTTGAAATGCTGATACCAGTCTTAATAGTAATACCTGATGTTTATTTGGTACCTGATTTGTAAGAGGCACTGTGCTGAGTCTTTTCTCTGCATTACCTTATTTTGTCCTCTTCAAAATCCAATGAGATAGGTACTGTTATTTCTGTTTTACAGTAAGGAAACTGAGGCTCAGAGGGGTGAAGTAAGTTATTCAAGGTTATACAGCTGATAACTGGTAGAGCTGGTTTTTAATTTAGATATGTTTAAGTCTGAACAAATATTTTTCACTGCTAAGTGATGTGCCGATGAAGCATTATTGGCCTTACAGCACATTCTGTTCTATCAGCATAATTATAAATCACTCTGTAAAAAAAACTCTGAAATTGCCTATAAATAGTTAAAGCCCAATCTGAAACTGTTCAGGGTCTGCTGTACTAATAGAGATAGACCTAGCTGTGGAATCACAGAAACATTAACAAGTTACTGAACTTGAAGTTCTTTGTTAGTTTTGAAGAAAAACTATGTTATTCAGCCATGTATCTTTAATACCTACTGTAGTGCCTGATTTATAGAAAGCCCTCAGTAAATATTTGTAGAAATGGTCAGTAAGTAATCTGTTGTGGACCTCTGTAGACATAGAACTTTTGTGATATGGTATGAAACTTTTGAGCTCAAAGAAATTAGTCTTCTTGAGAAGAAGTTTGACATACTGGAAAGAGCCCTAACCCCAGTCCTGGCTATGCCAGTTCCTGGAGTGACTTTGAAAAGTTTCTTCATCTGTCAAATGAGGATAAAAATAATATCATTATAGGAGTTTTGTGAGAATCAGTGAGACCAACTGAAGGGAAAGTAATGAGCATAGTGCCCTGCAGATAAGCATTTAATGGGCACTCAAAGTTGTTCTTTTTTTTTTTTTTTTTGCGGTACGTGGGCCTCTCTCCCGTTGCGGAGCACAGGCTCCGGACGCGCAGGCTCAGCGGCCATGGCTCACGGGCCCAGCCGCTCCGCGGCATGTGGGATCTTCCCAAACCGGCACACGAACCTGTGTCCCCTGCATCGGCAGGCGGACTCTCAACCACTGCGCCACCAGGGAAGCCCCAAAGTTATTCTTTGAGTATGTAAGTGAAGTGTGCATTAACAGCAGAATAACAGGAGATGGTGTGTTCTAAAGCTTTGGATTCTATACAAAACACTTATAACACAAAAGCATTCAGAGAATGAGGAGGAAACGTGCTCAGTTTACCAAATGAAGGCTTTGTGCAATAGGTGTATCAAGCAGGGTCCTGAAAGTTGAGTAAATAGGTAAGACAAGAGGGAAGGACTTGTGTGGAGTTGACTTAAATTATTAAAGTTCAGAGATGTTGAGTCTGGTTAAAGAAGTGAATAAAGGTATAGGACCTATACTTAGACACTTTAAATAGATGTCTCAAGTTTGAATGAGATGTCTGAAATATATATTTAGATTTGTTCAGAATAGAGAGACATTCTGTAGCCTTACTGCTGCACTGTAAGAACTGTATCTAGTTCTGATAGACTTTTAATTTTATACTATCATTAAATGTGTTCTTAAAACCAAAAGAATACAGGATAAATGTGTCATGGTATGTTAAATCTAAACTGACAGTAAAGCTGAAATCACCCTGATCCATATATAAGAGCATCCTTCTAAGCATTGATAAGGAAAAATTTGTAACTATACTGATTATCAAGAGATTTCATATAGATACACTGTTTTTCTGATTTCTATTGATTTGTGGTACTGAATTATAACATTTGTCTTACTCTTTTCTGTCAGGTATTTACAAATGTACTTTTACTCATAAGAAGTTGGGAATCACCAAAGAGCAGTTGGCTGGAAAAGTATTGCCTCATCTGATTCCCCTGAGTATTGAAAACAATCTTAATCTCAATCAGGTAGGAGTAGTTTTGTGCTTTATTCAATTTATTCAGCTTACTGTTTTCTTGGCATTGAATGTATAAATATATTACATATAAATTGGTAAAACAAGGAAAAATGTGCCAAAGAGATGAATGAAGAAAGTTTGTGGGTTCAAAGTAAGGAGTATGTGAGTTGGAAGGATGGATTATTGATTGGAGGCCTAATTGGGAGATAGTAAATGAGCAGAATTTTGAAAGATGTGTAGGATTGGGGACTACTTCAAATTTGGGACTGTGAAATTGACATGAACAAAGGGAAAAAAAAAATATGTCTGGGCTGTGTATTCATTATTTATTGCTACCTCACAAATCACCACAACTTGCAGGTTTAAAACAACATAGATTTATTATCTCACAATTTCTGTGGGTCAGCCAAGCCAGGGCATGTATGCTCCACTCAGTTTCTCACAATGCTGCAGTCAAAGACTGAGGTCTCATCTGAATGCTCAGCTGGGGGAGGATCTGTTTCTAAGCTCTCTCAATGGTCCTTGGCAGGATTAAATTCCTTTCAGACTCTTGAACCGAAGGCCTCACTTTGTTGCTTTCTGTTAGCTGGTTGCCACTGTGAATTCCTTGTTTCATGGGCCTCCAACACGGCATCATCTGGTTTCATCAAAGCCACAAAGAGTCTGCTAGAAAGATGGAAGTTATAGTCTCTTATAATGTAATCAAGGAAATGCCATCCCGTTACCTTTGCCATATTCTGTTGGTTACAAGCAAGTCACAGGTCCTGCCCATGTTTGAAGGTAGGGGATTACAGAAAGACAGAGTAGCAGAATGAGGAGATAATTGGGACCATTTTAGAGTCTATCTGCCACAGGGAATGAATAATACAGTTTGAGAGATACCTATAATATAATCAGGGAGTGATGATATTAAGATAAATTGAGACTAGAATAGGTAGACTTTGGTTTTATTTTATTTTGGCCATGCCGTGCAGCTTGCAGGATCTCAGTTCCCCCACCAGGGATTGAACCTGGGCCACGATAGTGAAAGCCCTAGAATAGGCAGACTTTAAATGCTCATCTCGTTTAGGTATTGAACTTTCAAGATGTGGTAAATGTTTGAGCAAAGGGACTATGTACTCAAAGCTTATTATAGAATTACCTCTGCATACTTCTGTCACCGTAGTTGTCACAGTTATATACTTGTGTGTCTGACTTTCCCAGAAGGCTGGTTGTTATAGCTTATTCTTCATTACATCCCCAGTACTTAGTACAGTGCCAGAAACAAAAATTTTTATTGAATTGAGAGAAAATTTGAGGTATAGAGTAATGACAAGGCATTTTGTTCACCATAAAACTAATGTTTAATGATGTATAATGGAAAAGATGGGGAAGAGTTACTATTTAACTGAGAGTGTCAGAAGTGGATAGGCTGGCAAGGTTTGGAATTAAGGACTAAAAGTGAATTAGAGCAATGAAGGAAGCAGAAAGCTGAGAGTTAAGCAAGAGAGCTTTTGGCATAGGGGAGAGTGCTGAGTGAATGGAGTTTTCAAAATAGAGAAATTTGTAAAATTAATCAGATCCAAAATTTCATTTGAAGTGGTAGGGTAAGCCCCTGAAGGTTTGTGTCCTTAGATTTCAGTTTCTGTCTTGATAATTTCTTCATATCTTGGATGGCAGGGTTGAAATTAGGATTGGCAAAAAGGGAGGATGAATATTGGGGAAAAATAGAATGATAACATGCCTAAGATAGTCTTCAACTTTTGGTCATTTCTGTTCTTAGTTCTCATATTTATGATTTAGGGTGTTTTAAAATATTCTCAAATGCTTATTTTAGGATATATAATTACATTTGAAGTGTGTTAGTTTTCTTCAGCTTTATGGTTGTTTTTTGGGGGGGCCTATTTTCATCAGCAGAAATATTTAGATTCTCATCTTGTATTTTACAATAGTTAGCATGGATGTGGTCTGCTTTCCTATTCATTTCATAGACAGGGTTCCTAATTCAAGACTGCCCTCTTCTGTCAGTTCTGATTTAAAATAATCTAAGTATATTATACATTATGTGAAAAAGATAAAGTAACTTAGGAAAATACATTTTTAGCATTTGATTAAAAAAGAGAAAACACCATGCAGCAATCCAAACACAATCACAACTTGTGTTGGGGGACGGTTCCTATGACCACCCCCAGATTCAGTGATTCACCAGCAGGACTCAGGCCTCAGCCAACTGTTGTGCTCACAGCTATGATTTATTATGGTGAAAGAATATAAAGCAAAATCAGTGAAGGGAGAAGGTTCATGGGGCAAAGTCTGGGGGAAACCAGGCTCAAGCTTCCAGAGTCATCTTTTGGTGGAGTCACACAGAATGTGCTTAATTTCCTGGGTAATGACTTGTGACAGTGTGTCTGAAATATTGCGAGCCAGAGAAGCTCATTGGAGACTCGGTGCCTGGAATTTTTATTGGGGGCTGATCAAGTAGCACCCCCTGCCTGGTACTCAAATTCCAGTTAGACACAGTGAGCCACTATTATCAGTTAATGGTGGGAACCTCCCAAAATCTGAGTTCCTGGACACCAGCCAAGGGCCAACCTTGCAAGCAGGCTTTTCCAAGGATAGCCGTACAGGCCTACTATGTTAATGCTGCAACAATATAGATGAATCTCACAAACATTATGTTGAGCAAATGAAGCCAGACACAAGAGGATCTACTGAATGATGCCATTTGTATGAAACGCAAAGACGGTTAAAACTACACTGCTAGAAGTCAGAATAGTGTTTTGTCATATGGCGAGGGAGGGTAGGAAATGACTAGAAGGGGGCACGGGGAAGCTTCTGGGGTGCTGCCAATGTTCTGTTCTTTTTCTGGCTACTGGTTAAATTCAGTTTGTGAATTTTTTGAGATGTGCCTTTATATGTATACTTTTCTGTGTATGTTATATTTTGTTAAAAAGTTAAAAAATCTAATCAGCAAAGAGTCAGTCATGGTAAACAGCTAAGGAAACATGCCATTTGTTACTCTTATGATCAGACAGAGGATAAATGGATGATAGAGCATGGTTGAGAGGCAGCATAACGTAGTAGAAAAGAGTACAAGCTTTGGAGACAGACTTAGTATGAATTCTAATTCTGCCATATAAGTTATTTAGTATTTCTGAGTAAGTTGCTTTCTCTCTTGCTGAGCCTGAGTTCCCTCATTTATAAAGTAGAAATATTAATAAATTTACTTTGAAGAGTTGTGAGGATTAATAAAATAGTGTATTTATAAGCACCCAGCCCAAAGACGTAGTTGCAAGATTTGGGGAGGGGAAGAAAGCAGTTTCTAGAGTCTTCTTGTAATATGTGGTATTATTAAAATAAATTGTTTATGATGATCCTAAAGTACCATAAGAATTATTTAACTAGGGGCTTCCCTGGTGGTGCAGTGGTTAAGAATCCACCTGCCAATGCAGGGGACACGAGTTTGAGCCCTGGCCCGGGAAGATCCCACATGCCGGGGAGCAGCTAAGCCCGTGAGCCACAACTACTGAGCCTGCGCTCTAGAGCCCGCGAGCCACAACTACCAAAGGCTGCGCACCTAGAACCTGTGCTCCACAACAAGAGAAGCCACCACAATGAGAAGACTGCGCACCGCAATGAAGAGTAGCCCCTGCTCACCACAACTAGAGAAAGCCCGCGTGCAGCAATGAAGACCCAATGCAGCCAAAAACAAACAAACAAATAAATAAATAAATTTAAAAATTATTATGTAAAGTTTAACCAAAGCTTAAACTATGTTTAACTTTAAATTAGATATACTTTATGAATTTTAATTATTTGGAAGTTAGATTATGTATATTTAATATTTCTACTAACTTTTTAGAAAACAGGCTTATTTTAGCCAAACGTCATTTTTACAATGATTTGAATAAAGAGTAATTTTTTATGCATTATTAAGCAGATTGTTTTCAGATATGCACAAATTTAGATGGTCATTTTTGGATTAGTCTAGAAAAATCAATATGTAATAACTGCTGGAGTTGAATTTATATAAGACTGCTGAATAATAGCTGTTAGGATATAAAACTTATTGAGAACATGTTTTCTGGAACTTAAAAGTCTCATCAACTATATCACCACCATACAGAGATACTGTAAAAGCTTGCTATGATATATTGAGCTAAAATGTACTATTCTTATGTCATCAGTGCTATGAGTGGGTCATATTCTGATAAAAATAGAGAATATTATGAATGACTTGTTGAATTATTTTATTAGATTACCTTTGTGGCTAACTTGAAACATTATAACCATATCAATTTCTTATTACACCAGTTCAATTCCTTCATTTCCGTCATAAAAGAGATGCTTAATAGATTGGAGTCTGAACATAAGACTAAACTGGAGCAACTTCATATAATGCAAGAACAGCAGAAGTAAGTAGGTTGCATATGAATTGCACATGGTCCAGGAGTGACATCAAAGTTATGTCATGGTTGATTTTCTAGAATACGGACTAGAAAAATTGAAGGATTTCATTTTTTTTTTTTAACATCTTTATTGGGGTATAATTGCTTTACAATGGTGTGTTAGTTTCTGCTTTATAACAAAGTGAATCAGTTATATATATATACATATGTTCCGAAGGATTTCAATTTGACTATATGTAAAGCATATAAAATTTTTCCAACATATTAAGTTGAACTGAGTTTAGAATGTTGTTGAAAATCTGATGTCATTTCTGAATACAGAAGCATAATAGGATGTAACCCTAGCATTTTCTCTACATAAAGAAAATTCTGTTTCTAAGAAAATCTCTTGTCACATTAGTTACTGGCATTGTAAACTCAGGGTGCTGATTGCCAAGAGCACCACTTAAAAATATTTTTCAAATCTGTGAAATCCTGGTGTTTTGATTTCTCCTTCTTTTTTCTCTAACCCCAGAAACAGTTATAGAGAATTCATTCCATATGTAGTACCACAGTGTGTACCTCTTTTTTTGTTTGTTTTTAGGGAGGATTTTCTCAATTATTTGCAAAATACTAGTATTCAAAGGAAGAGGGGAAGGGTAAAAATTTTTCAGTGGAAAATGCCAGTTTTTATGATCAAATCTCCACTATATTCTTTGCTCCAGAGGCAAAACATGATTTTAGGATGCCTGTTAAAGTTTAATCCTGAGTCAAAGACATCTGAAAAGCAGCAAAATTGGTATCAATCATGAGCCAAGTCCCCCAAAAGAAACTTTTTAGGTTCTGCTCCTGTGTAAGATGAAAGCTTTATGGAAATAAATACACAAGGTGTAGAATGATGTGAAATAGCTCTTTGTATGCACTAAGTATTCTGTGATGTATATATTTATCATGTTTAATGGATTGACTATATTAACTTAGGAACCCTGGAAAATAATCTTTAAAAACTACAACAGAGAGAAATTTTCTATGTATTCTCTTTTTCTCCTTCCTATCTATATCTTACCTGTTTTTCAAGGCATAGATCTTGTCCACATCACTTATTCAGTGATTATAGCATTTATTGTTAGAATCACAGATTCTGAACTTAATCACATTAAGTTCGCATATCATATCTTGTCTCTCAGTGAGCTGTAAACTCTCCTATGGTAAGAACCATGCTTGCCCGGTTTTATGACACTAAGTTCTCCAGTAAATCTCAAATGCTGAGCTTTAAAAAAAAGACATGTGTACAAATGTACATTTTGGGGGCAAGCAGACATTAATAGTAGTAAATAACGAAAGAGATTATGATTCTCCTTAAAGAATGAAGTTGCAGTTTGTTTAGATTGTAGTAAATTCCATGTGGATGAACTGTTTTTAGTACAAGTATTTTTAAAACATACATTTCTTTTTATTGCTTTGTCATAACTCAACTCTCTCACAGATCTTTGGATATAGGAAATCAAATGAATGCTTCTGAGGAGACAAAAGTTACAAATGTTGGGTCTCAGGTAAGAAGATATTTAGATTATTTCTAATTTTTGAAAAAAAATGCTTGATAGTGTGCTCCATTTCGGGGGCCTCTGATCTTTAAGCAGTAAAATCACAATCTTGCACGTCATTCAGCTGGTTCACTTTTGGTATTTCAGCATATTGACAAAGTCTTTAACAACATTGGAGCAGACCTTCTGACTGGTGGTGAATCAGAAAATAAAGAGGATGGGTTACAGAATAAACATAAAAGAGTAAGTGTCTTTACTGTTCTTTTAGTACTCGTATTTATATTATATAACTTCTAAAACCACATATTTTTGTTGGGAAATACTATTTAGCTTAATAAGAAACATTCTTTAATTATCTTTATGAAATTTAAAAGTTATCAGTGGGTCATGCATGACCTGACTCATGTTGAGAATAAACATGCTTAAGATTTTTAACTTTCTTTATTATTCAGTCTCCCATGTTGGTAACATTTCTAGGTTGCCTGACCTCTTTGTCCTTTCTACTGTACTTTGCCGGTCACATCCCTTGATAAATTCTACAGTGTCTCTTCTCTGATTCTGATTTTGAATAACAAACTTTAAAATGATACTTTCCAATCGAAATGTTGGTTAGCATCCGATATAAAAAATATGTCAGTTTTGAATTTCTGCTAAGGGCAGTTGTCTTCTGTTTATTCAACAGATATGAGTACCTGTATGTGTAGAGCCAAGGAACTACTAGACATTGTGGTTTACAAAATTTGTTAATAGGACATACTGCGAGCTTATAGGTTGGCAAAGTTGATATAAGAAAAAGACAGATGTTGAATTTGATGCAGACATTAGCAGTGAAAGGAATTGTTCACGTTAAAAAAAAAGTTGTTTCCTTTTTACTTAGCTTTTTGATGAGTTTCTAAAATATTTTTAGAGTGAGCTAGAATCTCCCAATTTTATAAAATGATATCACCTAGTCATATTCTCATTGTCTGGAAAAAGATGATTCTAATGAATGGTTTTAAAATAATAATTTTATTATTATTTTCATACTGGAAATAGTTTAGCAGGGATCCTGTGAGTTTCTACCTAAAGTTAAATTTTACCGTAATTCAAAGTATAACTTACGCTGTGGCAATCACCAATACAGGAGTAGTTTGTAAACTACTTGGTATTGTCAGACATACCAAAAAGAAATCTTCTGTTTTACAAATGGAATTATGAAAGTTGTCAGTTGAGTTTTTTGGTTTTGTTTTGTTTTCAGGCATCACTTACACTTGAAGAAAAACAAAAATTGGCAAAAGAACAGGAGCAGGCACAGAAGTTGAAAAGCCAGCAACCTCTTAAACCCCAGGTGCACACACCTGTTGCTCCAGTCAAGCAGGTCAGAGTTCATTTCTTTTGCATAATTCAAGCATACTACAGTTTTTTTTCCACATCTTTATTGGAGTATAAATGCTTTACAATGTTGTGTTAGTTTCTGCTGTACAACAAAGTGAATCAGCTGTATGTATACATATATTCCCATATCCCCTCCCTCTTGAGCCTCCCTCCCACCCTCCCTATCCCATCCCTCTAGGTTGTCACAAAGCACCGAGCTGATCTCCCTGTGCTATGCAGCAGCTTCCCAGTAGCCATCCATTTTACATTTGGTAGTGTGTATACATCAGTGCTACTCTCTCACTTCATTCCAGCTCCCCCCCTCCCCGCAAGTCTGTTCTCTACGTCTGCATCTTTATTCCTGCCCTGCCACTACGTTCATCAGTACCACTTTTTAGAATTCCATATATAAGGCATACTACTCTTAAGGAGTAAGATAGTATAGAACTTAGTCTACCTACTAGTGTTTTATAAAAATGTATTTCAGAAAATACTTTAATGTGTAATTTCTAAGAAGTATGGGCGTCAAGAATTTTCCAACAACTCCTCAGTAGCCTGCCTAATATATGTTTTGTAATAGTGCTTGTTACCAACAAAGAGGAAGCTAGATTAATGGGAGGGTTCTTAAAAAATATTAGGTCTATGGTACTAATTCAACGCTGCTCACTTTGAAATGACCAGGAATATTATATTCATGCATTTATGTAGTTTTGAGCAAAAAGTAATTTTCAATTTTTAGCTTTTTTGTTATAGTCATGTTTGTGACTTGATTTAGGAACACTTACCTGTGTGTCCTGACCAGTATTTATTTCCTGCTATGGTCCAGGCAGTGTTCTAGGTGCTGGTGTTAGAGCAGTGATTAAGGTCTCTGCTGATAGAAAGTTTACACTATTGCTGATTGCAGAAATTACTTTATCTTAGAAGCTTTCTTTAAATTATTTTTTTGTTGTTGTTGTTGCCTCTTAATCATTAAATTTCTTCCTCTGGGAAAAATCTTTGTGAGCCAAGAGGCAAAAATAAAGTATTTTGTAGGTACTTAGAATAGAGAAAATAAATTTCCACAAACTTTTGATGAAATTCAAAATACAAAAATAATAGAGTATCCTTGTCTGTAATACAGATCTAATGAGAAAATGCAATTCTGTTTTTTGGTGGAGGTGCAGCGAGGGAGACAACATTTCATTTAATTGGAGTTCAGAGTTGGGTTCCCTATCATCAGATTGATTACAAATGTTCATGCTTAAAAAGCCTTACAAAAATATGTGGCAGGCTGGATTTGGCCTGTGAGCTGTGGTTTGCTGTCTTAGTGTAGACTATTGAGCTTAATTTTAACTGTCTTTTATAATAAAATTTATCAAATGTTTACTAATTTTTAAGTAATTTGGAATTCTTGGAGATAAAGTAATTTCCTCATATTTTTCAGACTAAGGACCTGACAGACACATTGATGGATAATATGTCATCTTTGACCAGTCTTTCTGTTAGTACCCCTAAAATTTCTTCTTCAAGTACCTTCACTTCTGTTCCTTCCACGGGCCTTGGTATGATGTTTTCTACACCAATTGATAATACAAAGAGAAATTTAACAAACGGCCTAAATGCCAACATGGGCTTTCAGACTTCAGGATTCAATGTGCCAGTTAATACAAACCAGAACTTCTTCAGCAGTCCAAGCGCACCTGGAGTGGCCAAGATGACATTGGGAACACCTTCCACTTTGCCAAACTTCAGTGCAGTGAGTGTTCCTCCTGCTGGTACGAAGCTGACTCAGCAGAGACCCACAGATATGTCTGCTCTTAATAATCTCTTTGGCCCTCAGAAACCCAAAGTTAGCATGAACCAGTTATCACAACAGAAACCGAATCAGTGGCTTAATCAGTTTGTGCCTGCTCAAGGGTCTCCAGGTGTGGGCAGTTCGGTAATGGGAGCACAGACGCGCATGATAGGACAGTCTGCCTTCGGTGTGCAGACTAATCCTTTCTTTAACCCGCAGAACTTTGCACAGCCGCCACCTACTATGACCAGTAGCAGTTCAGCTAGCAGTGACTTAAAAGATCTTTTTGGGTGAGGTGTCATGCTCCTGTTTTTGAAGGATCACTTCAGTTTTAATCATGGGTAAGCTGATTTACATCTATATAATTGGCTTGGAGGAAGTACTTCTGTGGGAAAGTAAATGGTCTTGTCTGACAGAAAAAAACCTGTTGTCATGCCAGCATAGTAGTTGTATGGACTCTTTAACAGTTGAGGTTTTTAAAGCCTTGAGGATTTTTTTCCTCTTACCAACTCCTCTTCAGGTTTTTAAAAGACCCAACCCATATCAATCTCAATGAGAAAAAAAGACACCTGAGTATCTTGAATAGCAGAATTTTTAAATCAAATGTTTATTTTGGCTTGTAAATCTTGGTGTTATTTAAAAAATTGAGTTGATGGTAATTGCAAGTTTCATCTGTTAAATACTACATGGTACACAGTCTGCCTTCACAAGTCATTAGTCTTCATTTTTACTATGTGAAAAATCTTGATGCTGTATTGATTTGTTTGCATTTAGTGTGACTGAGTGAGAAAATGATAAGCCTAACGAAAAGGATCAGGTCATTTGCTTTTCCAATCTTACTACTTCTCAGATGAACTAATGTTTAGTGCAAAAGACTGAGCAAATACTGCAGAATTTAACTTAACCTTGATTTCATTGGTTCAAACTAAGGCATTATTAACTATCAAAAATGCAAACTAATCATTGTAAATTATATTTTAGCATGGTCTGCCTCAAATAGTAATGTTTTTTTCTGCATTTACTTGGATATGTTTAGAATCACTTTTTTTCCTACTGTATCACAGACAGAAGAGGTAGGTACTGATTTGTACAGATATTTGACAAAGCCCTCTGATGTGCTTTCCCTGACTACTGCCTCCATATTTCATTTTGAATTCAAACTTCTGAGGTTGCAGCACATATGAATTGCATTTTCAAAAGGAGATTTGTAAGAATTAAACTATATTTAATGAGTATACTTTTGAGATTTCTGCTGTATTGTTTCAAATGTAATAAACTTTACTTCTCTAAAAATGAGCACTTGTATCTTCTGGCTACTAAAAGATTAATTTTCAGCTTGATACGTTATGATAACGTCTGACTTCGTCAGTTACTGCATCTGAAGTTTAAATCTTCTCTAGGAATTTCAGGACCCTTTGTTCAGACATTTTTATGTCCATAATTAGCCATTTCTAGGAAAGAAAGAATAAATTCTTCTAACAGGAAACATGCTTTCTTTTTCAAGGCCTTTCTCTGATATTTTTCTTTGATTTGCTGATTAGTCAACCATGGAATCTTATGCTATAGATGTCATTTGTATTTCGTTATATTCCATCATTATGTTATAACTTTAAACTGATCTTTCAGAGAACTATAAATGTATTATAATCGCAGCCATAGAGTTTGTGGTTTTTAATTATCTGAAACCAGCAATCATTTAAAATAAGTCATATGAAGTTTAGTGTGCTGACACTACATTTATTCATTGAAAAAATACGTATACACACACTGAACATACAGTACTTGATTATAAAATGTAAGTTGATAATATTGCTGGCAGCATTCAATAAGAGGGTATGTTAAAAAATAAAAAGTCAGCTTAACATCTGGTTTCTGTATGAGCTGTATTTTGTTACATGGTTTTAGGAGAAGGACTGATAGGAATGCTAAAGAAACTTTTCCAAGAAATGAAAAGCAGTAGGAAGAGCAGATGTTTTTGGCAAATACATTCATACCTGCACCTGATTATTTGTCTCGTTCGTAACACAATATCTATCTTGAGAAAAGTTTACATAAGGAATAAAACTGCTTAACATTGAAGAATTTTTCTTTGTAACAATTCAGTAGTCACAGTTCATTAGGAAATTGCTTTTTATTTTGTAAAATAACTTTGTCAGTGTTGAACTCCTAATTAGAAGGAAAACTTAATAGAACAATTTATATAATTTGAACTTCTAAATATAAAAATAGATTATTTGAAAAAATATGTGATTCTTAGGTAATTTTCACATCTTGAAATTTGTTCATTCATTGAGGTAACGATGCTACATTTTTAGAAGATTTTCTACACTTTTTTCTTACTTTCTTGAAGGTATTTTGTTTAAATCATTTCTATCACTCGAACTGTTACCATTGCCTTTTTCTGTTGTGAAACTGCCTCTAAAAAATAGTGCTATTTTTAGGCTTGTATCTCTCTGTGAACAAAATTTTCAAAGTACTAGATAGATCACCTTAAAATTATGGTAGATATTGACGGCATTTTAAGTCCCTTGGGCTTAGAGTAGAAAGTTAGTAGGTTAAAAAGCACCTGTAGACAAAAATTACAAGAAAGATTCCCTTTTATTTGAATTGGTTCTTTATTCTCCTAATGCTAAAGTGTGTGATATATTTAGAGGATGCATAAAAAGAAATGGAAATAGACTGTGTACTTGGCTGGGGTTTGTTTGTTTTGTTTTGTTTTTATTTTGGGACGCTTATAACCCTCTTTTCACCTGAATAAGTTAAGGAAATAGGTTTTTGTTATTGTTTTTTAACCTGTAAAATACCTCACATGGTTGCTTTTACATATTAAAGGAAAAGGTATATGTGAAAGTACCTGATAGCAAGCACAGAGTATGCACCAAATAAATTTCGGCTTTGACGAAACTTTCCACATTAAGTTGTGATTTCATGCTTTGTTATTTACTGGTCTTGAAATAATTTTAGAACAAAACAAATCTGTAAGAATTCAAACTGTATAGGATCTTAAGAGATTATTTATTTTGCTGGCTTTCAAGCTATAACTGTGACACTCAGTAAGAAATATATCTTACATTACAAACCCAGTATATGAAATTTATACCTGAAACAAAAGTTTCAGAAAATCTTTGATACATATAGTGTACTCTGTTTTTTTATTATATCCTACTAATTAAAAAAAAAAAAAAACTGGTTACAATCCCTAACAAGACTTCATGATATAGTTTGAGTAAAACTGAAATAATTCAACACCATGCAGATGTAGAAACAGAGGGTCAGAGATTTACATGCCCTAACCCAAGAAAGTTAGAGCCAGGAATAGAAGCTAGATTTTTTTTTTTTTTTTTCTGATCTGCAATCCCATGCTTTCTACCATTATATCTTTTATTGTATGAATTCTGGAGTTGCTTTTGTCAAAATGGTTTAATATAGTAAGTATTATGTGTTCAGTACTTATTTGGTACCATAAATATATTTACATTGGAAAAATTGGCATTGAAGAGGAAGAGGGAGATGATAGAACGGAAATGTTCGTGGTCAAAATCAGCCTCTGGGCTGTTTCTCTGAATTGTGGATGAGATGGTTGAGCCAGGTTAGCAGTGCTTGCAGTACCCAGACATGTAGTAGAATTAAAGCATATAACCTTGAGGAGGGGGTGGCATAGTGGAAAAAGCCATTTCACCAAAATGGAGCTTGTTAGATATTAGAAACTTCTATCCAAAGCAGCCAAGTTGCTCTAGCCACTCAGAGAGGACTTAACTACCTGGAATGCAGAACACATACGTAATTTAAAATTTCCTAGTAACCACATTAAAAAATAAAAATGGGGCTTCCCGGTGGCGCAGTGGTTGAGAGTCTGCCTGCCGATGCAGGGGACGCGGGTTCATGCCCCGGTCCGGGAAGATCCCCCATGCCGCGGAGCAGCTGCGCCCGTGAGCCATGGCCGCTGAGTCTGCGCGTCCGGAGCCTGTTGTTCTGCAACGGGAGAGGCCACAACAGTGAGAGGCCCGCGTACTGCAAAAAAAAAAAAAAAAAAAAAAAGTAAAAATGGATGAAATTAATTGTAATAATATATTTTGTTTAACTTAATAGAGCCAAAATATCTTTTCAACATGAATTGATACAAAATTTAATGATATATTTTACGTTCTTTTTTGTACTTAGTCTTGAGATCCAGTGTATATTTTACACTTAGGACATATCAATTCAGGCTGGTCACATTTTGAGTACTTGATAGCCACGTGTGGCCAGTAGCTCCTGTGTTAGATATGTAGGTATATATGGAAGGTCAGACGCCAAAAGAGTGAACTCTGGCAGTTATCAGTTTACTGTCTCCCAGCTCCAAATCCATCCTTCTCTGCCCTGCTTTGTGATACTCGAGCTGGATCCTGTAAACGCATCTCCCTTGCCAGCTTGGCAGAATGTTAGGCTTCGTCGGTAGAGGGTCCTGAAGTGGCACTGCAAAGCAATAGCAGTAAGAAGTCACTTCTGGATTCTGCTTCTCCATTTTTGTTCACTGCAGGAGCCTGGCAGCCCCAGCAGAGGACCCAAGCTGTGCCTCAGTCACACTCCCCCACTTGGGAGCAGCTCCAGTGGGCTGCTTTCGGCCACTCCCTCAAGCAGCTGTCTCCCACTCTGGCCCTCTGACAAATGTCTTCACCACTGGTGGCTGAATGTACCTGTGGAAACCACGCCTTCGCCAAAGAAGGCGCTCAGCTTGAGGGATTGGAGTGGGGAAGAGAGCCTCTCCTAGTCTTTAGTTTCTTAATTTTCTTTTTACTTTCTCCTAGCCTAGAGGTAGTAGCTGCCTTTTTTTTTTTTTTTTTTTGCAACTGCTACTTCTGAACTCCTTAGAGTCCTTTTTTATGCCTTTTAAAGGCATAAAAGGACTAGTAACTTCTACTAGTTGACAATTCATTAAAATTTCCCTGTTCAAATGTCTGGTTTTGTCTCCTAAGCTTACCTGCACTGATAAGACTCCTCAGTCTATTAAGCCATTTAAAAATGGGGCCAATATGAAATAAGTCAGACAAAGACAAATACAAGTATGATTTCACTTTTATGTGGAACCTAAAAGACAAAGGAAAAAAGAAAACAAAACTCACAGAGAACAGATTGGTGGTTATCGGAGGGGAAGTGGATTGGGGTAGTTGGGCAAAATGGGTGAAGGTGGTCAATTGTAATGTGACACATATTAACTAGGCTTATTATTGTAATTATTTTTTAGTGCATACAATAATTGAATTATTAAGTTTTACACCTGAAACTGATATGTTATAAACCAATTTTACCTCAGTAAAAAATAAAAAGTTGTCCAAAAAAAAAAAAATGGGGCCATAGGATGGATATATGTGCTGCTAACAAAAGCTATAGGGAATTGTATATATGTAGCCTATATTAAAACTTTCCTTTCTAAAAGTTCTTTTGAAATGTGCCTTGAGTGGAAATATAATTTAGCTACTCTATACCTATTTGAGCAGTTCCAATTTTCATCTTTCTTTTTTTTTTCCTGTATTTTGGATATATGTTCTTTCTGTGGTGGCCTTGGCTTTCATATGAGAATGAGACTCTAATGTCCAGAGTTTGCATGTAGGAATCAGCATTCATGCAGGTCCCTTCCGAGTCCCTGCCAGTTTTACTAAATGCAATGATCAAACAAAAGTCAAATGTGGGACTTGTCCACGGGCATATTAGGAGCATAGAGTGCATGGACTTTGGAGCCAGATAAAGTTGGGGTTTGGTGGGGGGCATATTTTTTTGGAAATTTCAAGCTAAAATTATAGCATTTATGCTCTATGGAGGTGGGATGGGTTGCTTTACACGTTTGTTCAGTTGGAACAGATCCAAAATAGTTTTTAAGAAAATCTTGTCTCTAACAGTGGGTGCTCTTAAGATCACTTTTGTGGAGAGATGGAAAGGCCTCTCACTGAGTGGTATTCTCCTTAGACTGCTCCAGTGTCAGAAGGGGATGGCATCTTTATCCCCAGCTCCAGTGATCATACAGACCTGCCCCTAATCAGCAATGATATCTGTACCCAGATACTTGTCAGAGAACAACATTTAACTCTCTATTGCCCAACATTCAAAACCTCATTTTTGAGAAAGTTTTGTGGAGGAGGCCCAAAATTGAGTAATCCATCCATTTCTTTAGAAATTCTGAATGAAATTAAACCCACTGTGGAGACCTTTGTGCCTGGGTTGCGTTATTTTGGCCACACATCAGTTTCTGTTACTGCACTTGGCTTTGGGCTGTATTATGAAACATATTCATGCCAAGGATGACGCTAGTTCACTCTAACATAAAATAGTTTCTTTGGGGATCCACAGGAGAAACTTCAGGTTTCAGATCAGGAGTAAATGTGCTTCTAAGCAACTAGTTTGCCCTTATCTTTTAAAGTCTGAGTAATGGAGCAAATCACATATTAACAGCTTGGAGGTTCAGGCAAATTTGCAGTCCATCTGTAGCAAATATATAGGACATTAATAGTATGCATTGTTCAGTACTTCTGGCTTTATCTGATTTTTAAAATTCTTATTTCTCCTTTGCTCTGATTTCCATTTAAAAAAAAGTTTTGTATTATGTTCTTAGAAATTCTCATTTTGGAACAAGGTAAAGTGTAAATAAGTATATGGAATGAATGAGTTTAAATCTTGTCTCTTTCACCAACTGACCAGAATAAGTTTTCTCAGCTATAAAATGAGGATCACGTCTTACAGACTCATTGGGATTAAATGAAATAAACGTGTGTGAAGCACCTGACAAGGCTCCTGACATACTGTAAGTACTCGATAGATATCTTCACCTGGCTTATGATGGACATAGGCCTCTAAAATAATATCCACTTGAATGAAGAGCAGATACCTCACCGTGCGTGATTTGAATACGTTTATTCTTCAAAAAACAAGCCAAAAATAGGTTATAGGCTATGAGATTCTTGGGACACAAATAGTAATGAGATGTAGGCCATGTCATTAAGGAATTTGCACTGTGGTTATAAAAGGTAGCTGAGTAAGCTGACAATTACAGGACAGTGTGGTATATGCTGTGATAAATCTTAACATAGGGACGGCCAACCTAGGCTAGGGGAGTGGGGAAGACTTCTTTAGAGGAGATGGGCCCTGAGCTCAACCTTGCAGGGAGCCTTTTAAAAATTGTTTTTGATGCTATCAAATGATTAGTTAGGAATTACATTTTCCCAAATTAAGCTGGACACACTGGGGAAAGGATTAGGGTAGGTAACTCCCAAGGTCCTTTTGAATTCTGAGATTACATGAAAATTGCTTGAATTAAGGAAAGTCTGGTCAAATGACTTGATGACCAGGAAAAGTGGAATTAATGTTGGCTGAGTAAGCCAGGGATGACACCAACACAAGAAATAAAATAAGTGAGGAATATTGTTATTTTTAAAGTAATTTATGCTTCGTTGAACATTTCAGAAATTTAAGAATCCACACGTGTGAGTTTAATAAACCTACTTTAAAACAGTGGCTGGTGGATTCCCTAGCAGTCCAGTGGTTAGGACTCCGCTCTTTCACTGCCAGGGTTCGGGTTCAATCTGTGGCCAGGGAACAAAGATCCCGAAAAATAAAATAAAAACGTAAAACAGTGGCTGGCTTCTGGGGGAAAAAATGTCTGGCATAAATAAATTTAGTCTATAAACCACCAGGAGATGTCACTATCTCCCAAGTAATAGTCCATTACATTAGCTCCTTTTCATGTACATTTTTGAAAACTGACAGACTGTGATAGATTGATGTCTGGCTTGTAATATTGAGTCTATGAGAAGGATAGGGCCTCACAGGAAATACTTGTCGAAGGTGTGTAGGTTTGTTCCATCTTGATTCTTGATGCCCTAGATATGTGAACCCTGTTCTCTACTTCATGTATTGAAATTATCTGGACACTCTGGATTTCATTTGTGCTTTCAAGAAAAATTAAGGTGGTGAAAAATCCTCCAAAATATACTCTCTTATCTTGACTTTCTCTCACATTTTCAGGTTTCTTTATTATTATCCAACTGCATTTATTAAATTATCAGATTTTCTGTGTTCTATCTTGGACACAATCTAAGATATCCTTGAATCTTTTTATTTTTAAGTCAACTTTCATGGTGTGTAAAGCAAAACTGGAACATATTTCCACACTGTAATAATACTGGATGAAATGAACCAGTAGTTCCCCAGTTACTCAGAAGTAAGGATTTCAGA
This sequence comes from Tursiops truncatus, assembly GCF_011762595.2. NCBI lineage: Eukaryota > Metazoa > Chordata > Mammalia > Artiodactyla > Delphinidae > Tursiops > Tursiops truncatus. The sequence continues at coordinate 21,069,748 of NC_047044.1, read as the reverse complement.
CTGTCTGAGCCAATATATACCAATATATAACAGGAAGTAACACATTAAAGAAAAATAAATTATCTTTATAGCAAGAAAACAGGCTCAAAAATTGATCATCAAGTGTCTTGTGCTGGGGGCTCTGGGAGTGGGATTCTCCAAGATAAAAGGTTAATAATTTGTTAAAGGCAGCCAGTGACAGCCAGAAGATGAGTAGATGGGTGTGATTTCTGCTTCAGTTCTGCCCCAAACCTCAAAAAAACTAAATACAACACTTGTCTTCTCCATGCCCGTTGGTTTCAACAGTAAAGTGGAATAGTCTGCCCAACCTCATTCTCTAGGTACTTATAACCTCAAAGGAGCAGTGAAGAGTGAAGTTAAAGTGTTTCATAAATATAAGGAATTCATGTAAATTCTTCTATGAAAAATACAAAATACTCAAATTATTCCATGCTGTGTAAAGACATCCTATATTTCCATATTTTGATTGTTTGACTTTATTTAAAGTTTTCATTAATAGGGAAAATTTGGGAAATGTTTTTCATTGGGAAAAATTTTAATTTTCATTAATTGGGAAAAATATTTAAGCAGTTACATTGATGAACTGAAAATAGAACTTGATATGTTTCTAGGGTGTCCATGTAGGCAACCTTATGTTTGCAAAGAATTATAGACACATTTATTTAATAATGGTATAAAATTATGTTCCTATAACTTAGGAACATAGAGCCAAATTAATTGAATTCCAGTACCCGGCTCACAGTGAGCTGAAATGTAATGGGACTAACTATGCTTTATTGTGGGCTGGAAACAGTGCTGTATAATGAAGTGAGCATTTGTAATTAATTGGTTTAAATCCTGGCTCCACCAAAAAACTATGTAACTTTGTAGCTATGTAACCAAAAACTATGTGACTGTGTAACTTCTTGAGTTTGAGCCTCAGTTTCCTAATATGTAAAATGGAGATAATATCTGTTTGGTCATTCTACTTTGTCATTTCTAGTTTTTCATTCTCCCTTGTGAGTATGAAATGAGATCAGGAAACTCAAGTCATCAAGACAGATAAGGAAGCAATGACTGCAGAATGGGATAAAGGTACCCATTAGCCTCCCCTTAGAAGGGTGGTCTTATTATCAGCCTTGGGTGGATGGTGGCAATTTTAATCCAGGGGCTGGTACGTCAGTGTTATATGTTAAATTCTCTTTATTTTGCTATTGGTTTGCCCTATTTTTTGGTGGAACTTTTTAGTGAAAGCAAACAGATTAGTATGTAATCTCAAAAAACAGCGCCCTGTTTTATTTCTAAAAATTTCACTCTTACTATCACAAGCTTACCTATACAGTCACACCTCTGTATCTGTGTGTGGGGGGGTTCTAGCCATCCCCCCCCCGGTAACCCCCACAGGATGCCAAACTCTGGGACGCTCAAGTCCCTTATTGGCCCTCTGTGTCCACAGATGCAGAACCCATAGATATGGAGGGCCGACAGTAATTAGGTGCTCAGTGACATTTTTAAAGACACAAGGATTCTGAATACATCTTTCCTGAATTGTTATGTTAAAGGCAGTCTTTAGTACCCAAAGTGGGACTTACAGGATCACAATGTACTGTGTATTGTGGTGACACAAGCTCAGGAAATGGGCTTAAGGACCTAGTCCCCAATCTCCACATTCTACTGGCCAGGTTACCTTGGGCAAAATTGAGTCTTGGTTTCTCTACCTGATTATTTGTTACACAGGTGGTTGGGAGAATCAAATGAGATACTTGAACGTGCTGTATGCACATTTGACTATTAATAAAAGAATGTCAAAAATAGAAGTGCAGTGAAAAAAATCAAGTTTTATATACGTTCAGATTAGTACTAATGATAGTTATCAACAATATACAAATTTTAAAGGATTGGGAGAAATACTGGATAAAATAGAAAGTTTTATGTTGGTATTAGTATGTTCTGGGGACAGGGGGAGAGGAGTATGGAATTGGGGTGTAGAATGGGGCTCAGAAAAGCTGCCACAGAATTCAGGAGAGAAGGAGCCTCAGAAAGATAAATTTTCTTCATTACCTCTGTTTCCTTATGAAGTTTCTTATCCTAAAAGGTGAATAATTAGGTCATTAGCTTTGAGCCTGTTTAAAATTCTCCACCTAACACTTTGATTGGGTTTGATGAAACTATTTTCTTGAACAAATTATATATATATATGTATATATATACATACACACACACACACACAGAAACACACACATATATATATATATATATATTTTTTTTTTTTTTGTCTATGTAGATTAGAATGACTTGGCTAACAACCAGCTTATGAGATCCACTTTTTTCACTGTTGGGAGACTGGAGTCCTACCTAAAATTGAACTGGACGGTCAGGCTTGCCCTCATGGTGTTAGGTACAGGCACTATTGGCATTTCAGGATTTCAGGACTAAATATCAAATAAATGTTTTTATTTTACTTTAAATTTTTATTAGTATTTTCACTGGGTATATAATTTTAGGTTGACAATTTTTTCCCTATTTTTTAAAGAGATTATTCCATTGTCTTCTGACTTTCAATATTTCTAATAAGAGGTAAACTGTCATTCTTATCTTTATTTCTCATCTAATAGAGCCAGAGCAAAAACCTTTGGGTTTTTTATCTCTTGGGTTTTAAATCATTGATAATGTCAAGATTATCAGTGAGGAGCAGAAACTATCTTAGCTAGAGTAAACTAAAAGGAGGGCAATTTGTTATAAGGATTGGGTAATTCATGAAACCCAAGGGTAGGACAGCTGGGTCTAGACAAACAGGAATTGGAAGGCCATTAGAAACAGACATCCTCAGCCTGCTAAAGTTTCATTGTGTTTCGTTCCTCTTACTCTTTGCCAGACCAGTGTTCTCTCCATCTCCAGTCCATAATGTGAATGTAACCCTCCCCCCGCCAGTTACAGTTCCAGGGTTCTGCAAGATTAACTAGCAGTCTTTCAATTCTAAAGTTAAATTACAGGAAAATTTGGCATCTGACTGGCTCAGCACAGTGCAGGTGCCCATCGCTGGTCCATCCAACAGTGGTCAGAGGAGATGGGAAACATTATAGTATATACAGGACTTTGGGGGGCCTGTCTCCATAAAAGAGGAGGGGGGGTGGTAGTGAGAGGGAAGTTCCCTGAGAATGAGGAATTGCTATGTTCTGGGCAATCACCTCTAAAGATGTCCTAGTCAATCTTATTTTCTCTAGGGAAGAGGCTCTTTCTGTACAGGATGATGGGAAGTCATCGAGTACATGCAATGGCTGGATTTTTTTTCTAATGCATATTCAGTCTACATATCCTAAGCATAGACCAAAGCTTTAGTTTCATGGCCCTCAGGGGTTTCTGTTCCATACATCATTTCATCTATCTTTGCTGTATTTGTTACTTTGCGATGGGGAGCACATATTTTAATGCTCTTCTGTAACCACTAAATTATATAAAGCTCATGATCATTGTTCCAGTCTTGTTTTCTACCACATGGTAAACTCACCCAACTCTCTGAAACTATGCAAATTTCCCCCAGGCGCCATGCTCTCTCATGCAAGTTTTTGCTCCTACATTTTTTTTCTTTAGTTTGCCTCGCTCTTTCATCCCTGAAAGCTTATACTATCATCCCCTCTTCTAGGAAACCCTCTCCCACTCCCTTAGGAAGCTAATTTAGGTGTCCTTACCTTTGCTCCCACTACCACATGTGTCACTCACCACACCATATGGACTCATTCATTTTCTGGTTTGTTTCTTTAAGGGAAATATCACAGTTCAGCCTATACCACCAGTGTCTCAAAAAGGCCTGCCACATAGTAGGCCCTCATGAGAAGGAACAAATGAATAAAACGAGCCTCGGTTCTGGAAAGTCTGGCTTTATATTTTCTTGTGTCTATTATCCACAGCTCTAGTGTAGAAGTTAGGAGTTCAGGCTCTGACGCCAGACTTCCTGGGTCTGTATCCCGTCTCTGCCTAGTTTCCTAGTTGTGCGAACTTGAGTAAGTTGACTTAAAATCTCTGTGCCTCAGTTTCCTCATCTGTAGATGGTATAAAAACAGTACCTACCTGAGAGAGTCGTTGTGGGGATTAAATGAGTTAAGTGCATAAAGTTTGGCACCTAGAGGGTGTTCCATAAGTGTTAGTTATTATCATCATCAGACATCTAAATCACTGCCAAAAAAGCCTTTGCAGATTCAGGTGTGTGTCATGAGCAATACATTCTGCAGAAAAGGTTTGTGCTCTTAGCAGTCATTGACCCTTAAAAGAGATTCACATGGTCTTTGCCTAGTGGTGCTTCCATCGTGTGCTCTAAGAGATTAGTAACCTAAAGTTATCTGGGGATTGAGGAATGGGTTAGAAGCTTCACCAGGGGATGTTTTCTATAGCAAGAGAGTGTGTTTATCATATTTTATTTTGATTGTATTTGATGAATGATTGAGCTTTTTGGAGACAGGTGAAGACATTTTGGTGGAGTGATTAGATATGTGATTTCCTGGAGTCTTAGCATTCTCAGCCTTGAGGAGTTGTGGGTGGCAAGGTTGGTGGCCTGAAAATATCCTTTTAAGAGCACAGGGCTGGATAGGGTTTTTTTTGCAGAAACGGATAAACTGCCTCTGAAATTTGTATGGAAACACAAAAGACTTAGAATAGCCAAAACAATTTTAATAAAAGAACAAAGTTGGAGGACTTTCATTTCCCAATTTCAAAACTTACTCTATAAAGCTACAGTCAACAGAGTGTGATATTGGTAGAAGGATAGACATAAAGATCAATGGAACAGAATTGAGAGTCCAGAAATAATTTTTTATATTTATGTTCCATTGATTTTTTTTTTTTTTTTTTTTTTTTTTTTTTTTTTTTTTTTTGCGTTATGTGGGCCTCTCACTGTCGTGGCCTCTCTCGTTGCGGAGCACAGGCTCCGGACATGCTGGCTCAGCGGCCATGGCTTATGGGCCTAGCCGCTCTGCGGCATGTGGGATCTTCCTGGACCAGGGCACGAACCCGTGTCCCCTGCATCGGCAGGTGGACTCTCAACCACTGCGCCACCAGGGAAGCCCTGTTCCATTGAGTTTTGACAAGGGTGCTAAGGCAATTCATTGGAGAAAGGATAGCCTTTCTAACAAATGGTGCTGGGACAACTGGATATCCACATGGAAAAAAGATGAACTTAGGGCTTCCCTAGTGGCACAGTGGTTAAGAATCCACCTGCCAATGCAGGGGACACAGGTTCATTCCCTGGTCCAGGAAGATCCTACATGCTGCAGAGCAGCTAAGCCCATGTGCCACAACTACTGAAGCCTGCGTGCTCTAGGACCCGAGTGCTGCAGCTACTGAAGCCCATGTGCCAGCGCCCGTGCTCCACAACAAGAGAAGCCACCACAATGAGAAGCCCACGCAATGCAATGAAGAGTAGCCCCCACTCACCACAACTAGAAAAAGCCTGTGCACAGCAACGAAGACCCAACGCAGCCAAAAAAAAAAGACGAACTTAGACGTTTACCTTATACCATACATAAAAATGAACTCAAAATGGATCGTAGACTTAAATGTCAGAGCTAAAACAATTAAACTTTTAGAAGACAAAAAAATTGGAGAAAATCTTCAGGACCTCAGTTTAGGCAAAGATTTCTTACAAGACACAGTCTATGTAAGAACAAAAACTGATACATTGGACCTCACCCCATCAAAATTTAAAATATTTGCACTTAAAAATGTAGCATAAAGAAAATGAAAAGACAAACAGTAGACTGGGAGACAATATTTGCAAGTCGTATTATCTGATAAAGAATTTGTATTGAGAATATACACTCATACACCTCAATAATAAGGCAAAAAACTAATTTTAAAAATGGGCAATATATTTGAATAGAAATTTTACCAAAAAAGTTACACCAGTGACAAATAAGCACATGACAACATGGCCAATGCCATTAGTCATCAGAGAAATGCAAATTAAAACCACAATGAGATACCATTTTATACCCACTTGAATGGTTATACAAAAAAAAAAAAAACAGACAACAAATATTGGTGAAGATGTCAGAAATGGGAGTCCTCATATATGCCACTGGGAATGTAAAATAGTGCTGCCACTTTGGAAAATAATTCGGCCGTTTCTTAAAAGTTTAAACATATACTTGCCTTACAGTCCACCAATTCCACTCCTAGGTATTTCCCCAAGAGAAATGAAAAGATTTTTCCACAGAAAGATTTGCACACAAATGTTCTTAACAATTGTATTCATAATAGCCAGAGATTGGAAGCAGCCTAAATGTCCATCAATGGATAGACACGATGTGGTATGTCCATACAATAAAATATACCACAGAAAGCAGAAAAGGAGGCACAAACTACTGACACAAGTTGTGACATGGACAAACCTGAAAATCATCATATTAAATGGAAGAAGCTAGACACAAGAGACAATATATTGTATGGTATATAGTGTGTTGATGCCATTTATATGAAATGTCTAGTAAAGGCAAATCTATAGAGAGAGAAAGATTGATGGTTGCCTGGGGCAGTGTGGGGTATGGGAGATGGGGACTAACTGTGAATATGAGGGTTATTTGGGGGATGATAGAAATGTTCTACCTCCTTTGTGCTTTATGGTGATGCTTCCACAACATGGTAAATTTACTAAAAATCATTGATTGTCCACTTGAAATAGGTGAATTGTGTGATATGCAAAATATACCTCAGTAAAGTCAGAGGAGGTAGTATGGGGTGGTGGGGGGGGAGGGGGTGGAAGAAAGGAGGAGGAGAGAGAGACAGAGACAGAGACAAAGACAGAGACAGAGAATGAGAATAGGACTGCATGGAGCCAGGCTGTGTGGATCTGAAATAGCAAGTCTAACCTCTCTTTGCCTCAGTTTCCTGTCAGTGAAGTTGGGGAAAATAACAATTAACTATCCACAAAGTAGTGTTGGAAAGATTGTGATAATATGTAAACAATGCTTAACACAAAGTTTGGACCATAAAGAGAGCTCAACAAATATTAGCCGTAATAATTATTATTATTATTATTATTATTGGTGGTAGTATTTAACCTACGGAGGATCCAGCTCTGATTTATATCAACTAAATTCAAATCCTGGAGAAGGATTTGGACTACGACTGCAGAGGGCAGTGACTCATCTTGTGGAAATGACTCTGGGGGAATCTGAGGGTCTAAAGCACAGGATTTGTCAGTCACCTGCAGGCTGGGGGTTGGAGCCCTGGAGCCTCACAGATGAAGGCTGTTTCTTCATGGCGGCATCATTTATGGAGGGGTCATCCTGCCGCCTATCAATGTGGGAGCAACACGTGCTATTTCTACTCCAACAACGATTTATGTTATACCACTACATTCCAGATCCTATTGGCTTGGAGGACAGGTGATTTGGGGGCACAGAGGAGGGATACCTAACTTTGTGTATGAGGATTTCTAGAGGAAGAGATATCCCTGTGAGACTTAAGAATTCCTTGACATCGGGCTCCCCTGGTGGTGCAGTGGTTGGGAGTCCGCCTGCCAATGCAGGGGACACGGGTTTGTGCCCCGGTCCGGGAAGATCCCACATGCCGCGGAGTGGCTGGGCCCGTGAGCCATGGCCGCTGAGCCTGCGCGTCTAGAGCCTTTGCTCCGCAACGGGAGAGGCCACAGCAGTGAGAGTCCTGCGTACCACCAAAAAAAAAAAAAAAAAAAGAATCCCTCGACATTTCCCAGATGAAGGGTGAGGAGAGTTATTCAGACAGAGGCTACAGTCTGAGTAAACCTCAGAGGTGATAGGGAGCTTGCTGAATTCAGTGAAAAGCTGACATAAAGAGCTGAGTGACAAGAAACAAGGCTGGAGCCCCACAGAGGGCCTTGTGTGCCATGGTAAAGAATTTAGACTTATCCCGAGGGTGAAGAGCAGTAAGCAGGTTCTAGGACCTGCTCAGTCATCTTCAGTTCAGTGGTCCCAGTGGCACTCACACACCACAACTTGAGTGATCCTGCTGTTGATCAGGACCAGATAAATGCCCTCCTAGAGGTTTGTGGCCTGGGTTTTGCATTTAGCCTCCTCAAGTGCAAGTGTTCCTCCAAGGACCACATCCATACTGGTGTCTCACAGAAAAAGTGTTTCACGCCTCCCTCGAGAGGCATAAGAGGCCATAATGTGGTCGCTGAGAGCCTGTCTTAGGGGCCAGACCTCAGAAAAGCAGAGGACTTGTGAATGTTTCACACACTTCGCCCTGGGTGCCTGCTCTGGCTGAGAGCGCATTAAAAGCCCCAGCGACCGAGGGGCAGGTATTGTCCTGGTTACTATGGCATCACCTTGGAAAGGATCGCTCAGGGAAAGCCACAGCTGAGCCGAGTGAGCCAGGAGGGGAATGTGGTCTGAAGCAGCAGGAGGGGCTGGAGATAGGCTGCAGATGCTGTCGCTGGTCTCGGGACACCTCGTGGGCTGGAGCCCACTTTAGCTTCTCCAGCTGCAGCCCAGGGCAGGAGCCGGGCTGTGCTTAGCCTCAGAGTGGCTGCCTGAGACAGCACCACAGGCTGCTGCTGAGCTGGGAGCTGAGAGGGGCCGAATTCCCGGTCACACACCACTTGGCCTCTCCTTTTTTTGGCAGGGGGTATTGTCTCATCTTGAAAGATTTGGGCTGGGTTTCATCTTCTTTTTGATTTTTAGTAGTCACCTGTATGAGAACTGACTTCCAGGTGTTCATCGAGGAAAGCAGAGTGGTCCCCACGCTGGAAATGAGAAAGGATGACAATTTCCGAGACTGACTGTTGACGGCTTGGAGATACCCCCTTTTCAAAATGCCTTTTAAAGCATTTGATACCTTCAAAGAAAAATTTCTGAAACCTGGAAAGGAAGGAGTGAAGAATGCTGTGGGGGATTCGTTGGGGATTTTACAAAGGTAAAGTTTGAATGCAAACTTTAGGTTTCTTTCTGAGTAGCTTCACATTGCTGGTGTTTGAAAGAGTGTGCCTCATGTTTTTAAAGCCACATTTAAAAAAGGAGTGAGTGGGTCAGATTAAAGGGCTTCTGGAGCCCCTTCTTGCTCCAACAGACTATGTGCCTAGAGGAAAGGATGCATCAAAACGATAAGGTTGAATTAGGAAAACATCGAGACAAACATTCTGCTTATACAGTAGGATTAGCACTTATTGGAGATGGTAATATTGCATTATTGTGTGTTTGGCATTGAATTAGAAAAGATTTAGGGAGATAATGTTTCATGTTAATTCAATACTAATAACAAAATCAGGAACCACTTTATATGGTTATGCTCTGAGCTGAAAAAATTTTTAAGAAGTTTTCACTTCATTTTTCACTATAAATGAAAATTAGGTATTTGCAAATTGTGTAGCTTGTAATATAAACTATATAAAGTGGTTCTTGATTGGGTAGTTTTCAAAGAGAAAGATAATTACACAATGGTGTGAAGAAAGTAACTTAAAAAATTAGTATTTAAAGCAGAAAATCTTACATGATTAAGTGGGAAAGTGTTAAGTACTATCATTGAATTGAATGTTTTTGTCCAAACCAAAAAATAAATCTTTTTTTAAAAAGTAAAATATATTACCATTGGAAGAGAGTTTGCCATAAATGAATGAAATGATGTGATATTTTAATTTGTGATTTTTAAAAGTAGACATAGTAAATGCCTTCCTAGGTCTTACAGATGAATTAATAAGCAGTCCTTATGTGCAAGGTAAAATGACTCCTTTAATCTCTCTGACATAAATAAATGTTAAAATATCCTTGATAGGTTTTTTATGATTATTTCTAATCCTGGTAAGTGAAAAATGCCACCTAGCATCTCCTTTTAACTTTTCTATCTATGTTTTCTGTTAAATTTAAAAACTAGCATTTGAAGGACTATTTCTAGGCACACTGAGATTCATTCCACTTCTTGTATTTTATAACACAAGGCCTCCTGTCAGTATTAAATTTTCCATTGTATCACTCTTGATGAGCTTAGCAGGAGAATTGGGTTGGGCACCTTATTATTTTGGTAATTAAAAACAAAAAACTTTCCATCAGAACTACACTGAATTATCATGTATAGATGAAAACCTACCTCAGTGACAGCAGGATAAACCAGCCAAACATAGGAAATGATTACAATAACCTATTCTTTTAAGAGTGTTTTATCCTTCCATTGAGCACTCCCAGGTAACGTTGTCTGGTGGTGTTCATTTGATTAAAAATGCAAAAGGAAGGCACAGTGGTTTAATTGGCATATTCAAGTGATGACAAAGGAATCTGACAAAGTCAGGAATAAAAACCACGACTTTGGACTAGTCACCATTACAATCACCAAACTCTGTGCCTTAGTTTATAAAATACTCAACCAAAAGTACTTAGGAGTGTTCTTCTCCAACTTTGTCTTTTAAAATTTAATCACTTTTTTCAGTAAGGGACTTATCCTAAATGCTGGTTTTACTGTGTTTGATTGGATGATCGCAAACTTGAAGATCCTTTTGTTTACCAGATTGGTTTACTTAGGGATATAACAAAATTAGTAATTTCCAAGTTGTGTGACCTCAACCCCAAATTAAGTTATATGTCTAGGACTCTGAAGAGTTTCCTCAGAACTGCATCATGGAACAATAAAAAAGCAGCTAGCCCAGTTCTGGAGACAGAGAATACACTAAATGAATGCTAGATACTATCATTGTTGTCATAATTGTAGAATGAATGTTTTTAGAATAAATAAAGCCAAATCGCACCTCTTCTTTCACTGATCCCTAGAGAGACACGATTGGCAAAGGAAGGGGAAAAAAAAGGCATTAATTGGCCGTCGATCTAAGTTGACGGATCCTCAGCTCTAGTGGTCTTTGAGCAACGCTCCAGAATTAGGGCTCCTCCAACAAAAACAGCTCTGCCACGCACTTGGTGTTAACCTCAAGTCTATAAGATAATTATATATAAAGTGCCTTGCCCAGAGCCTGGCTTGTAATGGACATTCCCTCCCCTCATTGATTTTTACATAAAACCAGTTGACGGAATCCAATGTGGAAAAAAAAAAAAAAAAAAAGACCTTAAAGAACTGTTTTCTGTTTTGTAAGGGGCAGGAATATTGGGAAGTTAGAAATCCCGACTTTCTAACTTAGCAATCAGTATAAATCATAAATGTCTAATAATGTTTAAGACTGAGATCATCATCTAGATGGCATTTTTAGATGTTTTTTGATCACAGAGTGTTCCTCTTGTTCAGGGGAGTGGCAGATGCACAGGAAAGCATCTGAAGTTTGCACATGGGGCTGATTAGAGCCAGGCATTATTAATCTTTCTAAAGACAGTCATTGATAAGAAGCAGCTGAACAATTCATCAGCTAAAGGTACAATAATATTTTTCAAATGTAGGAAGAAAGATGATGCATTCACTTACCGTCCAGTATTGGAACAGATAGACAGCATTACATTTGGAAATTCATGTCCAAAAACTGATATACAGATTTTTTTCAACTTAGATGATAATATGAGTACCCTCTAATTGCTTATGTGTAATAAATGATAATAATAAACACTTAGTATGTTCCAGGTACCGTAAAATTATTTAATTCTATTAACAATCCTGTGAGGTAGGGCCGATTATAATCACGGTTTTACAGATGAGAAAACTGAGGCACAGAGAGGTTAAGTAAATTGCCCACAGCTTATAAGTGGCAGAGCTGGGTTTCAGACCAGACATTTCTGCCCACCATTCTTAATCATTACACTATGCTGCACTCTAATCAACTGTCCGTTCTTCCCACTTGCTGTCTTGAAATTTAACCACTCACTTAGGCTTAGGGACTTACTTGGGCTGCAAAGTAGCCAGCAACATCTGGATCTTCAGGCAAGCATGCGCTTTTATCCTAATTAGTTATAGTATGGAAGGCTTTCCCCAAGGGAGACTGAGCGAGAGTCTGGTCTCCTTTTAGGTGTTCATATCTCCCCTTTAAAATGATGGTACCAATCCCTGTATTGTGTACATCTTCAGCATTCAGCGGTTGTGTATTGAATGTATGTACCAGCCGTGCACTGTCTGCTCCATAGACAAAGGCTAGTCTGTGAGACCAGGCTCTGAGATCAGGTGATCCTGGATTCCAATTGCCGTGACATCATTTACTTTCTGCCTGCACAACCTCAGGCAGCTTGCTCCCATGGTTGCAGTCAGGGTGATTCTATTAAAACAGATAGCATCTCTCCCCTGCTCACCACTAAGGCCTGCCCCTCACCCAGTTTCCCACCTCACTCAGAGTGAAAGCCAGTGTCCTTTCAATGGCTTTCAAGGTCCTACATGATCTGTAGGACTTTGAGAAATCTGACTTCATCTCTGACCTTCACTGCCTGCCTCACCCCACTCCAGCCACACTCTGTACTCTTACTGGAGCTCCCTGGACCCGTTCCTGTGCCAGCTTTTGGTTTTTCCTTTGAATTAATTTTTATGGGAGTATAGTTGCTTTACAATGTTGTGTTAGTTTATACTATACAGTGAAGTGAATCAGCTGTACGTATATATATATCCCCTCTTTTTTAGATTTCCTTCCCATTTAGGTCACCACATAGCATAGAGTAGAATTCCCTGTGCTTTACAGTAGGTTAGTTATCTATTTTATACATAGCATCAATAATGTGTATATGTCAATCCCAGTTCATGCCACCACCACCCCTTTCCCCTTGGTATCCATACGTTTGTACTCTACGTCTGTGTCTCTATTTCTGCTTTGCAAATAAGATCATCTATACCATTTTTCTAGATTCTACATATGTGTGTTAATATATGATATTTGTTTTTCTCCTTATGACTTACTTCACTCGGTATGACAGTCTCTAGGTCCATCCACGTCTCTACAAATGACCCACTTTTGTTCCTTTTCATGGCTGAGTAATATTCCATTGTATATATGTATCACATCTTCTTTATCCATTCCTCTGTTGATGGACATTTAGCTTGCTTCCATGACCTGGCTATTGTAAATAGTGCTGCAGTGAACATTGGGATGTGTGTGTCTGGATGTGATTTATTGAGGAGAGCTCTTCCTGGAAAAATTGGGAGAGAGGGAGTAAAGCAGGATAGGAAAGGAGAAAATGAAGCAGAGATGTGATCTCAGGTAACGCACAGGGACCAGGTCACAGTGGAAAGCTCTGGGGCATAACTGGCACTGGGTTGTCCCTTTGAGCAAAGGAACCAATCTTTTATGTCTCTGCATCAGTCAGTCATTGACTGTGGGTACCCCAGCAGGGATGGAGGTTTATAATGGAGGCCATGTAGTGGTGGGCAGTTCTCCTAAGAAGTGAGCAGCTGCAAGCGATTAGCAGCTGTAGAAGTGTGCTGGCTTGAGAAAAGGGACCTGGGCTGTGCGCTTATTGCACCATACAGATCCACTTGCTTCTCACATTCAGTTCACTCCATCCAGGTCCAGCTTCTCCAAGACCCTGTGGTCATAATTCCTGAGGAACCTTCAGGAGAAGAGTTGGTGGGATGCACTAGCTCTCTTTGCTCTGGCTGGTCCCTCCTTCCCACCCGTTCTCGAGTCCCCTCACTTCTGTTAACTTGCCTTGTGGGTTGATCCAGTCCTCAATCCCTGAGGGGTCTAATGCCCTGGTTAACATACCCTTACCAGTTATGGTTGCTGTATTTGAGTTACACTGGACAAGGCAATATCAGGAGACGTCTTAGTGCATGCCCTGAATGCCAAACATATGTCTTCTTGCTCCTGTGATGAAGCAACGGTCCTAACTCATCCTGCGGATCAGGACCAATTTCCCTTGCTACAGTGGTGACCCCTGGCCTTCCCTTTTGCTCTTGGTGTGAGGACCCCAACATGACTGGGCAGCAGTCATAGCCATATACTTAATGGGATTTTCATTGTATTCCCAAGTGGAAGAATTCTTCTTCGGGATTAGGACTTCTGGATCCACAGAGCCTAAAGTTGAAGAGATGAGGTAGCCCTCAAGTGGGTTACCAGGAATGATGGTTAGTGGGGCCACCCCTGCTTCTAACCCCTTGTTTCTCAGACCCATGTATTCTACCTATTGGGGGCAGAGTACCATACAATAATTGTTGGTTTATGGAATATACTGCACCCAGAAGGGTAGCACCCTATCCTCACAGAAATTTATCTCTAAGCTGATGCCTCAGCTGCTTCTTTAAGAGGCTTCCTCAGCTCTGGCAAGTAGCCAGCTCCTGGAAGGTGGGAGTTATGTGGTAGAGCCGGTGGATCCCATTGTCACGTACCTCTGAGATACCTCCTTTGCCATAAATTGGCTTCCTCGGGTTCTTGTTCACAGGGGGAATTCACTCATGGTCAGACTGAAAGGAGGAAGTCACTGATAGTCAAATCTACTTCAAAGATGTGCTCTGCTCAATTACTGAACCCCAAGAAGCTCTCAAGTTATTTAAAAAATCATAGCGGCCCTAATCTCTGACCACAATGCACTGATTACTAGAAATTAATGCACAATTATGTTTTTAAAGTCATCAGCCTCCTCTTGGCATCTCTACTTTGTCTAAGCTTCCGAGAGCCACACTAAGAGCTCATTAGAGTCATTTTCTTGGCCTTTGCCAGGATGTTAAATCCTGCGTCATGGGGGAATGCCCCCTGCATTAGTCTCCTAGGGCTGCTGTAACAAAACACCACAAACTTGGTGACTCCAAGTTATTCTCTCACAGTTCTGGAAGCCCAGGCTCAAGCTGTCAGCAGGGCCACGCTCTCTCCGAAGGCTCTGAAGGAGGATTCATCTTTGCCTCTTCCTCGCTTCTGGTGGTTGCTGGTGAATCCTTGGCCTTCCTCGGCTTGTAGACACATCACTCCAGTCTCTGCCTCTGTGGCCTTCTCCCCCTGGGTTTCTCTGTCTATGTGTTCAAAGCTCCCTCTTTTTATAGGGACACCAGTCATTGGATTAGGGTCTGCAGTAATCCAGTGTGACCTTGTTTTAACTTGATTACATCTTCAAAGAACCCATTTCCAAGTAAGGTCGGGTTCACAGGTATCAGGAGTTAGGACTTGAACTTATCCTTTGAGGGCAACATAATTCAACCTGACCTTCGTATTGACAAACTCTTCCTGATCCAATTTTATTACCCCTACATCTCCCTCAGAGCCAGCATGTTCAGAAACCATCCCCAGGCATACTTTTCTGCTTCCTGCTGGTAAATGTTAGTCAGATCCTGCTTGTTTCTTGGTGTATAACCCCTCCCTTCATTGGCAGGCACACCCAATATTTGCCTAATCTTTTCCAGCCTGGAACTCGGGGCTAATTATCGGTCTGGTGGTCAGAAAGGGAGGTGGGAGCAGATCTTGAAGAGCATCAGCGTCATCTCATAAATCACCTGCTCCGTTTGAGGCTAGTTTTCAAGTAAAAGGAGGAGGGACATCTGTCTTCCAAAAAGAAGCATGGCTGCATCTGCAGGTCCAGAGGGTTCAGAGGAATCTAGGGCTTTAGATGTTCAAGTGCATCTACCCTTTAACCCAGCACTCGGGTATCCTAGCATCCCAAGTTCTTAGGGTGCCATTTCTTATCAGGATCTCAGCTTGGGTGTAAGAGACCTCCCCAGCCTCAGAATTCTACCTTCTCTGGAGTTCTGCTATTTTTTTTTAAAACTAAGCTTTTGTTTTGGAATAATTTTAGATTCACAGGAAAGTTGCAAATATAGTACAGAACTTTTCTATTTACTCCTTACTTGGTTTCCTCTAATATTAACATCTTACATTATTATGGAACGGTTGTCAAAACTAAGACACCAACATTGGTGCATTACTAATTCAACTCCAACACTTCATTAAAATTTCATTAGTTTTTCCATTAATGTCTTTTTTCCTGTTCCAGGATCCAATCCAGGATACCACACTGCTCTTAGTCATCATGTCTCCTCTGATCTGTGACTCTCAGCCTTTTCTTGTTTTTCGTGACTTGAACGGTTTTGAGGAATACTGGTTGGGTATTTTGTTGAATGTTCCTCAATTTGAGCTGTCTGATATTTCTCTCATGATTAGACTAGGATTGTGAGTTTTTAGGAAGAATGCTACAAAGGCGAAATGCTTTTCTCATCACATCATATGGGGGAGGGGTACGTTGTATCAACATAACTTATCACTAGTGATGCTAACCTTGATTGCTTGGCTAAGGAAGTGTTTGCCGGGTATCTTCTCTTCCCGTGCTCTATTCTTTGGAAGCAAGTCACTAAGTCCAGCCCACACCCAGAGGGGATTCTGCCATTTTTACAATGAAGTCTTGTGCCTGATCTTCAACTTTGTTTGCCCTCCAACTGCAGGAGATGAGGGTCTCTTTAAAGGCTGACAAGGAAGTGACAGATGCTCACTTTTTCTTTTAAATTGGTAATTGATTGCCCCAATCCTGTTATTTTCTTTCTTCAGAGCATCAGTGGCATTTAACAATAGCCACTCAACTCTGTGGAGAAATTGCTATTTCTCCTATACCTCCCAAGTACCAGAGATATTGCGTGAACCACTGCATCCCCTTCCACCTGTATCCCAGCCCAGTTCACCACAGCTGAAAGTCTCAGCATTTGCACTGGTACCGCATACTGGGAACTATCAACACTCACCTACCACCAGTGTTGGGGTCCTCACTCCCAACCAGTTAGTGAGCTATCAAACTCTAAGATCTCATTCTTAGGGTTTGCTTCCTAGAACGACATTCTCTTAAGGACTCCCCACCTCAGGGGTCTTTCCAAGCAGCAGGACACAGGACCCTTCAGCTTTTAGACCCTTAGCCTCTCTCTTCTAACCACCTCTTATCTTCTCCTAGTCTGGCAGTAGATTTCCTTATCTAGGGCTTATTTTCTCTTTCCCCAATTTCCCACAAATATCTTTACAATAAGCAAGTCCTCTAAGTGCTTCTTCAAGGTTAGTGCTAGGACCATAGACTCAGTACCTATAGAGTGAAGCAGGCCACATTGTATTTTATGACAAAGACACATTTTAGTTGCCAACACACAGAAATAGTCTCTACTTCCACAAAGAACTATGCGGTGTCATTCAAAATTCTTCGTTGTAGTCAAGAGAATCCACTCTAGCTGAGGTGGAATGAAATTTAGTAAAGCGTGTTAGTAAGCTTTCAGATTCCTTGGGAGGACCAGATCTGGACACTCTACCTGCAGTAAAAAGGCAACAGAGAACACATTATGTCATATCACTAGAATGTTCTAGATAAAACAAAGCCACTACCAATGCTTGTCTCTAGGTACTAATTATGTTCCAGAATTCTGCCACAGAGTCACAGAGGAACCAGCTGCCTCCACCATTGCATGTGTCACCATTTGCATTGCCATTTCCCCTGCATACTGCATCCTCCTCTTGTTACTTCCTTTGGCACCTAAATCTCACACACACACTTCTGATTTGGCAGAGTCCGCGTCATAGCTAGCATCATAGCTACAAGAGAGCATAGGAAAAGTAGTTTTCTCTGCTGGTAAGACAGAGCTCAAAATATCAAGTGGCAGTTAGACATTGGGCAACCATAAATGATGGTTGTCTACTTCTTATGATTGTTCATAGTCTAGTTTTTATTTTTCTTCTTCTGATAGAGATATGAGTACAAAACATGTTTTTCTTTCCTCTTAACTTTAAGGAAAGCAACAGTGCTGGTGTAATGTTAAATGGCAACTGAGCTCAGTGTTGGGGTGACAATAGAGAGTGGTGGGGGCTGTAGTTAAAAGGAGAGTCAATTATAGCCATGAGAGAATGTGGACCTAATAATTCCAGACTTTCAGTTTTCAAAATAAGCCAGAAATCCAAGCGTTTTTGCTTGTTTGTTTTTGGAGCAATCTCCTGACTTTTAAACTCTGGCAATTCATCCAAATACTGGGAAAAAAAAACCCAAAACTCTATACATGCATCATACCATACAAAAAACATGTCTATGGGCCAGATGTGGCCATTGGGCTGTTGCTTCGTCACTGTAGCTTAGGCTTTTGGAATAAGCAAGCATAGAGTCTAAGTGTTTTTTCCCTGCTGTCCATTTTCCCACCGGACCTCCAACCAGCCAAGAAGACTTGTCTTCCCTGTATTGGACTCCAGGACTGGGGCACCCAATATGTCTGCCTGTGTGATCTCCCTTTTCCTCTGAGTCCCCTCCCTGGGTCACAGGTCTTGACTTGATCACTTGTCTTCCCTTCCTACTCGATCCTATGTGGATCTTTCTTTCAGCCTTGGTTGTATAGGAGTCTTTCTGCCAGTTTCCTGTGAGAATTGTTCCACATGTAGATGTATTTATGACGTGTTCATGGGGTAAGGTGGGGGCGGGGGGCGAGTTCCACATCCTCCTGCCCCACCATCTTTATCCCCTTCTTATCATTCCCTGATTGGGTAAGGCGTACTGACTCTCTGCTTTTATGAGGGGACAGGAAAGGGTGAAACTCCAGGAGGAAAACAAAAACAGCAGAGGTTAACACCTCAAAATCTGTGGAACTATGCTGGGTACTAGGGATACTTTGTTCCTGACTTTATGAGTTTATAGTCTACTGGAAGAGGCAAATAATATCTTTAAAAAATATACCAAAACAGGTACTGTGAGAGTATTGGCTGGGTGGGAGTTGACCAGGTGCATTTTCCTGAGATCCTTTGGAATCTGGAGCACTGAAAGCCACACTGATGAGATCCCATTTCAAATCCTAACCTAGCTCTGGGAGTCAGACTTTAAGTCCCTCCTCCTTCCTTTGGAAGTTTCCATTTATCGATTATTTATCAAGTGCTTTATAAACTTTATCTTATTTAGTGCTCACAAGAGTTCTATCCTCCATTCATGGAACTGAGGCCCAGTTAGGTTAAGTAACTTGCTCAAGGTTACACAGCTAATAAACACCAGACTCAGCTTTGGACCAGGACTGCCTGACTACAGAGCATGTTCTGCCTCTTTTATTTTGTGGTATACAGGCCTCTCACTGTTGTGGTCTCTCCCATTGCGGAGCACAGTCTCCAGACGCACAGGCTCAGCGGCCATGGCTCACGGGCCTAGCCGCTCCGCGGCATGTGGGATCTTCCTGGACCGGGGCATGAGCCCGTGTTCCCTGCATCGGTAGGCGGGCTCTCAACCACTGCGCCACCAGGGAAGCCCCTGTCTCTTTTTTTTAATTGATTTTTTTAACTAAATGAAAAATTCTTTAAATTCTACTGTGCTTTATAATTTTCAAAAGTTTCACACACATGATTTCATATAATCCCATAATATCCCTTCTTTCCCTCTACCCCTATATTTCCCCTCCCCCTTTCCCTCTCCCCACTGGAACTACTAGTTTGTTCTCTGTATCCGTGAGTCTGCTGCTTCTTTGTTTTATTCACTAGTTTGTTGTATTTTTTAGATTCCACATGTAAGTGATATCATACAGTATTTCTCTTAATCCCGCTTCAGTACTGCTTCTCTAGAACCTTTAAAACACATCTATTTAGGTGACGCACTTAATATTTTTAAGGTGCTTTCTGATTAGTTCCTATGTAGGAGCAGGCTTGATATCAAATCTGGATTATGTTTTCACCTCACCCACTGCCACTGGGTGACTCCTGGGCAAGGTTTTTTGTTTGTTTGTTTTTTGAGTTTTGGTCTTCTGAGCTGTAAGATGGGGATAAATCCTACTTCTCAAGATTGTTTTGAAGATCTCTCCCTCTCTCTCTCTTATGGGGTGCCTGCAGTGTAGAAGGTAGTCAATATCCTTCAACTTCCTTCTTCCAGTAGAGTAGCAGCTCAATGATTATGTGAAAAACAACCTAATGTAAATGTGAGCCTTTGGAAGGCAAATTAGAATACTGTATTAGTCTGCTCTGGTTGCCAAAACAAAGTGCCACAGACTGGGTAGAAACTTATTTTCTCACAGTTTTGGAAGCTGGAGCTCCAAAATCAAGGTGTTGGCAGGCTTGGTTTCCTCTGAGGCCTCTCCTCTTGGCTTGTAGATGGCTGCCTTCTTTCTGTGTCCTCACAGGACCTTTACTCTGGTGATGTGCTCTCCTGGTGTCTCTTTGTGTGTCCAGGTTTCCTCCTCTTGTAAAGACACAAGTCATATTGGATTAGGGCCCACCCATATGGGCCCTTATTTAATGTTAATTACCTCTTTAAAGTCCCTTTCTCCAAATACAGTCACATTCTGAGATGCTGGGGGTTAGGATTTAAGTAAATAAAGGGACTTCCCTCCTGGTCCAGTGGTTGAGACTTCACATTCCAAGACAGGGGTCCGGGTTTGATCCCTTGTCAGGGAGTTAAGATCCCACATGCCTTGTGGCCAAAAAACCAAAACATAAAACAGAAGCAATATTGTAACAAATTCAATAAAGACTTTAAAAATGATTCACATCAAAAAAAAAACTTAAAAAAAAAAGAGTAAGTAAATAAACTTTTTTTTTTTTTTTTTTTTTTTTTTTTTTGTACGCGAGCCTCTCACTGTTGTGGCCTCTCCCATTGCGGAGCACAGGCTCCGGACGCGCAGGCTCAGCGGCCATGGCTCACGGGCCCAGCCGCTCCGCAACATGTGGGATCTTCCCGGACCGGGGCACGAACCCGTGTCCCCTGCATCGGCATGCGGACTCTTAACCACTGCGCCACCAGGGATGCCCAAATAAACTTTTTAAAGTCATAAAATGATCTTTAGTTCTACTCAATTTGTACTCCATATATAGAACTCATTACCTGCAAAACAAAACCAAATCTCAATGATTACTGGAACATTTGAATTGGAAGTATACTTCTGCAGGTACTTAAAGGCCAGTTAGCATATCTTAAGCAATTATAATCCTGGGGCTTGATTGTTTACTGGACAGTTGTTTTTGTGAACCCTGGGCCTGTACTTGTCTAGTATATAAAGAGCTAGCAGCCCAGACCACAGACTGCAGCTATCTGTATTTGGAGAAACAGCAGCGATGAATGTCACCCTAGAAAGAATGAAGATTCTCTGATCTAAAAGACCAGCTGCAGGCAAACATCAATAGAAAACCAAGTATGATAAGCAGCACTTATGCATGATTGAAGTCCTCTACTTCGTAAGAAAGGAGTTCCTTTTTCTCATTTATTCTTTTAACCCCAAACCCCTTTAAAAAAAATAGCTTGTCACTGGGCAGGGATGAATAGATGCTTACCTCTGTCTGTAAAAGCTGTAAGTCAGGAGTGATGCCCAAAATTGATCCCTCAGTTCCATTCAGTTGACTAGGAATTCATGAGTCCAGGCACCATGCTGAGCCCTAGGAATAAAGATGAGGCAGAAATGGCTCCTGCCCTCAACATGCTCACAATCTATCGGAGAGAACTTCATTCATTCATGTTCTCAAATCAACACATACTTACTCCACACCTACTGTGCTAATGACAACAAATAACTAACTCCATGTGATAAGTGCACTAATAGAGGAAAGTATAAAACACTTAGGCAGGATCAGGGATGGTACAGTCCCTAACACTGAAGCAATACCTACCTGTTTACTGGTGGTAATATTTTCCTCTTGGTATTGTAGGCTCATTTAATCTGAACAACAGCTCTGTGAGATAAATATTATATTCATTTTACGGATGAGGAAATGTGAGATTCAGAAAGGCCAAGCTACTTGCCCAAAGTCACACAGCTAGTATATATGTGGCAGAGCTGCAACCAAACCTGGGTTAACTGACTGCCGCAAAGCCTGGTTTGTTCTAATAAGCAGGGTGAGGTAGTTTGGAATCTTCCTCTCCGAGCAACTTGGCTGTACAAGTAATGTCTCACCATTTTTCTGTTTTTAAAACAAATCAAATCTAACTCTGGTGGAAGTGAAGTTTCAGTTGATATAGGGGTGCCCCTCCTGCCACACCCAGGATGTGCAAAGGAGTCACAAACAACTCTGGAGCTTCCTCTAGTTGTTGACCCATGCTCATTCCTGGTCCCATGGTCACGTGAAGCCTGGTGACTCAGCTGCCACTTCAGGCAAGAGAAACTGAAACTGAAGGAAATCTACTCCCATGCTATTGTGTCCTCCCTCTGGAAGCTCTTAGGACATCCCAGGTGGCACCATGCACTCAGAGGGTGCTTGTGTTGGTTCATCTAAGAAGCAGATGCTAAAACTAGAATAGATGCACAAGAGATTTATTGAGGGAAAAGGGGAAGGAGCTATGGGAGCCTGGGAGAGCATTCAGACCACCACACTATCTGCATAAGAGAGAGGGAAAGAAGAAAGTTTAGGTAGGAAGAGTCTCAGACTCCACCACGGTACTAGGAAGTTTTGGCAAGGCCACTAGGGAGTCCTGCCTCTTGCAGGAAAGGGTCTGCCTTAAATCACTGCTGTGCTCCGTGCTTGCTGGAGAGCAGCCTGTGACAGTGTGGTCCTCGAGCCAAAGCCCTGGTGTACTCAGAGCACAGCAGCTGGGTCTGTCTTCACTTAAGCTCCTCAAGACCCCACAGTGCCTGAGAACGTTAGTCTGTATTACTTTTCATCCAAAGCATCTGCATACATATAGAGAGATGCTAAGCTTGTGAATGGTAACAATTTTATTAATAGCAATAATAATACTACTCACCATGTATTAATAGAAAGCTCTTTTATGTACCAGGCACTGCACTAAATAATTTACATGCATCATATCATTTAATCATTAAAACAACCTTATGACATAGCTATGATCATTAGCCCATTTTAGAGATGGTGATTGTTATGAACTGAATTGTGTCCCCTCCAAATTTGTATGTTGAAGTCCTAATTCCTGGTACTTTTTTTGTGTGTGTATGTTGGAAAACAGTTTATTTATTTTTAATAAAGATAGGAAGGAATTACACTGAAGTATTGATACTTATCTCCATGTTATGCAATTATAGGCAGTTTTTCTGCTTCTTTCAGATTAAACACAAAAGTATAAACTTATTTTTATAACCTGATAATTATTATAAAAACGGAAAAAGTGAACAAGTTGAATAGTCAGCTTCTAAAGGAGGAACTAGCTCATAAAACTTAAATGTTTAAACACACTACACAGTAAATAAGTTCTTACCATATATATAAAAACATCAGCAGATGAAATTCGTAGTATCCCAATAATTGCAGCCCCCAGCCTTCATCTAATCCCTGGTGAGGAATATGTATTTGGAGATAGGGTCTTTAAAGAGACAATTACATTAAAATGAGATAATTAGTTTGGACTCTAATCCACGTGACTGGTGTCCTTATAAGAAGAGGAAATTTGGACACAGAGAGACATAGATATACACAGAGGGAAGATGATGTGAAGATACAAGGAGAAGACAGACATCTACAAGCCAAGGAATGAAGCTTCAGAAGGAAGCTTGGCAATACCTTAATCTTGGACTTCTGGCCTCCAGAACAGTGAGAAAATAAAGTTTTGTTGTTTAAACCACTCAGTCTGTGGTACTTTGATATGGCAGCTCTGGCAAACTAATACCAGAATATTGTGGCTTAAAGTGGTCAAGTAACTTAGAGCCAAAGTCACAAAACTGGCACATGGGTGAAACAGCATTCAGCTTCTCTCATTCCAGAGCCCTTTCTCTTAAATATTCTCCTCTACTGGGTCATCCATGGTGACTGGGCTACAAAGTAAGAGATGACAAGGTGACTCAGGAAGATCTCTGAGACAGAACACAGCCTGGTGAGCTGGGAAACTCACATGAAAGGGAACTTGGCTGGACAGGCAGGAGAAAGGCTTCACATCTTGCCCCTACCCTTTACTGGCTCTGTGGTCTTGGCCAATCCACTCTTGCTTTCTGAACTACAGTTATAATTTGTGTCAAATGGAAGCATTAGATTTCCTGTCTCACTGAGCTGTTCTCACCATAGAATAAGATCATTATATGAAAGTGTAGGGAGAGGAAAGGGCAGAGGGAAAGAACTGAATTTGCTTCATACAAATATTAGTGTAGTTGTTATATATTATCCATGTTTTAGTGAATATTAATATTATTATAATGATGTATCAATATTAGATCATCAGTTTTCCATGCTATTCAAATTATATATGTTCTGATGCCAGAAATTCATGATGACCACTGGGGCTGCACATTATAAACAGTTTTATGATCCAAATAACTCTTAGACGTCAATATAAATGGCAATGAATAGCATTAATGCTCAGCCCAGCAGAGTGGACTCATTGAATGGTTATGAAGATTAATGTAATAAAAATAGCTGGCATATATTGAGTTTTCACATGTGTCAAGTTCTGTTCTAAATGATCTAATATAATAATTCACTTATGGCAATCCTAAGAACAATCCCATGAAGAAGAAACTATTATTATAATTCTCAGGTTACAGATGAGAAAACTGAAGCCCAGAGAGGTTAACTAGACCAAAGTCACACAGCTAAGTAAAAAGAAGAGTAAAAATTAAAACTAAGGGACACTGGTTCCTAGACTGGACATAGATTGGAGAAGAAATGCATCCAGGATGTCACCAAGTTTTTTGCCTGAGCAACCAAAGGAACAAACTTGTCATTACCTGGGATGGGAAATTAATTCCTTTTAGGGGAACTCAGTTTGGATATGTTAAGTTTGAGATGCTGATCATGTGTCCAAGAAGATGTCAAATAAGTCTAGATATGAAAATTGGGATCTGTCAGCATATGCATGGTATCTGTAGCCCAGAGGCAGAAAGTATAGATAGAAAACAAAAGAGATCTATGAACTGAGTCCTGGGTATCCAAGTGTTTACAGGTTGAGGAAGTAGGGAATCAGCTTAAGGGATAAAACAGAAGGAGTGGTCAGGGAATTAGGAGGAACACCAAGTGAGTGTGGTTTCTGTGAAGGAAACAAAGTAGTCAAGGAAGAAAGAATAATCAGTAGTGTCAAGTGATGCGGATAGGTTGAATAGGTGAGGACTGAAAATAGCCTTTGGGTTGAGCCACGTGGAGGGCATTGATGACCTTAAGAAGAACAGTTTTGGTGGACAGGTTGGGGGATACCTGGTTGGAGTGGGTCCAAGAGAGAATGGGACAAAGGGAAGTGAAGACAGTGACTTCCAAGTTTTCTTTTTTTATAAAAGGAAGGTGAGAAATAGGGGAGTAGCGGAAAGAGAAAGTGTTTTTACTTCAAATTTTAATGTGGGACAAATAAGAGCATATTTGTAGACAATAAGAATGATCTAGTAGAGAGGAAGAATAATTGATTAAGTATGGGGTAGGGATTTCCTTGAGTAGATGAGAGGCAATGAGATCTAGTGCCCAGGGAGAGAGGTTGGCCTTAGCTAGAAGCATGGACAACCATAGAACAAAGGAAGAACAAATTAGCATAAATACAGGTAGGTAGATAGGTACACAGGGAGGTTGCTGAAGTTCTCTTCTGATTACTTCCATATTCTTGCACATTTATTAAGCTACCACTCTGAACTCACACATTGAAAATGAAAGCTCTTTTTCCTGTTTTACTATTGCTCTTCACCTTGATTGCAACAAAACCTACATCATCCAGCAATTATAGCTGCTTGTGTATGTGTCTTTCTTTCCAAACAGCCTAAGAACTCAAGAAGGGCAAAGACCATGTCCCCTTCTTTATTGTTCCCTAACATTCAGCACAGTGCCTGACACACAGTAGGCACTCAATAAATATTTGATGAACTGAATTAAATCCAGTACATTTGCTTCTCTCTACATGTACTTTAACCTCATTTGCTTGAGTCATAAAAAGCTACCAAGATTATCTCTTCTGTGAATTGGTGGGCAAATTATTTGTGTTTCAGTCTGGTCTGTATTAGCTATTAGTGAATATGATACTCAGGAAAACGTATAAGCTTTGCTTATTTTTACAAAGACTTGGAACTTAATTGGGCGTCCTCAGAAGGGTTACAATATGTGAGAGGATGCATACAGCTCCTTTTATAATTGACAGATTGTGTTCAGTTTGCCCAATTACTCTTTTCTTTAAAGAAGGGAGTAAATTTACTGTAATAGATATACCATAATCTGAATTTATAGAACTCAGTGAGAAATCCTACCATCTGGTTAAAAATTGTCAGAGAATCACCTCCTTAGAAGAACCACCTAAGGAAGAAAGGATACACAACCAGTTTGTTGTGTGCTGTGATAGAAAACGTGTCTCCCTACCTCCATCTCGTATTTTATTAAGACTTAGAAAAAGAGGAAGAAAGAAAAACATCTGCATTAATTTTCTACTGTATATCTTTTTAGCAAGCTTCAAGTGACATTAAAATTAAGGTCAAACATAATAGTTAGCTGGGTCATGCAATGTGGATGAAGTCTCTGGATACTCTTTCAGCAGGAAGTTCAGTAAAGCATATATATATATTTTTTAATAAATTTATCTATTTTATTTATTTATTTTTGGCTGGGTTGGGTCTTCGTTGCTGTGTGTGGGCTTTCTCTAGTTGTGGTGAGTGAGGGCTACTCTTCATTGTGGTGCACGAGCTTCTCAATGTGATGGCTTCTCTTTCTTGCTGAGCATGGGCTGTAGGTGCGTGGGCTTCAGTAGCTGTGGCATTCAGGCTCAGTAGTTGTGGTGCGTGGGCTCTAGAGCACAGGCTCAGTAGTTGTGGCACACGGGCTTAGTTGCTCCATGGCATGTGGGATCTTCCCGGTCCAGGGCTTGAACCCATGTCCCCTGCATTGGCAGGTGGATTCTTAACCACTGCATCACCAGGGAAGTCCCAAGCATATTGTTGAGGACACAAACTCTGGACTTGGGCTTGCATCCCACCATAGATGACTTAGCTTCCTCATGTAGAAAAGGACAAGATAACACGATCTACCTCATGTGGTTGTTATGAGATTAAAACAACTTAATGCCTATAAAGGTGGAATATGATATCCAGAATATCAGTAATTTTAGCCATTATAGTTTATTTTAGTAATAATGATGATGATGATGTTAAAAAATGCAGGCTGCATCCTACTCTGGGTTTCCTATTTTCTTTCTTGGTACACTTTTTCTTCTTTTGTAGTACACTTTGTTTTTTTCCGTAATCCTGGTCTTTCTCTTTTTCCACTGTAGGAAAATTGATGGGACCAGTGAGGAAGAAGGTAACATTGAGCTGAATGAAGAAGGAAGGCCAGTGCAGGCATCCAAGCAGAGCCCCCCACTCTGTGACTGCCACTGCTGTGGCCTCCCCAAGCGCTACATCATTGCCATCATGAGCGGGCTGGGATTCTGCATTTCCTTTGGGATTCGGTGCAACCTTGGAGTTGCCATTGTGGAAATGGTCAACAACAACACTATATACGTTGATGGAAAACCGGAAATTCAGGTCAGTGTCTGTCTATGGTGGCAGTTCTTTCAGCCATGGCTGTATTAATGTTTTAAATTCTTAAAATAAAACACATAGGATTATAAAGGAAACCCATCATTTTATTTATTTATTTTTTTTTTTTGCTGTACGCGGGCCTCTCACTGTTGTGGCCTCTCCCGTTGCAGAGCACAGGCTCTGGACGCGCAGGCTCAGCAGCCATGGCTCACGGGCCCAGCCACTCTGCGGCATGTGGGATCTTCCCGGACCGGGGCACGAACCCGTGTCCCCTGCGTCGGCAGGCGGACTCTCAACAACTGCGCCACCAGGGAAGCCCAAAACCCATCATTTTAAAATACAGATATCGGTCTTCCCTGGTGGCACAGTGGTTAAGAATCTGCCTGCCAATGTAGGGGACATGGGTTCGAGCCCTGGTCTGGGAAGATCCCACATGCCATGGAGCAACTAAGCCATTGAGCCACAACTACTGAGCCTGCGCTCTAGAGCCTGCAAGCCACAACTACTGAGCCCGCATGCCACAACTACTGAAGCCCGTTCACATAGAGCCTGTGCTGTGCAACAAGAGAAGCCACCGCAATGAGAAGCCCACACATCACAATGAAGAGTAGCCCCCGCTCGCCACAACTAGAGAAAAGCCTGCGCGCAGCATCGAAGAACCAATGCAGCCAAAAATAAAATAAATAAATAAATAAAAATTAAGCAAAAAAATAAAATAAAATAAAGATACCAAAATATTTAAAAATCGAATTTGTGATATAGAAGCATATGGGCTTCTTTATGAAAATGTCAGATGACAAACTCTAGCAATGGGTCTAATAATTACTGTAATTTTGAAGTCTGAAGGAGAAGCAATAGTTTGAGATAGCAGCAACAACCATCATGTGATATGAACATATTTATAATTTCCACTAGTCACAGAGTCACAGGTACTGATAAATGACTGGGGTTTGTTTCCTGCATTCATAATTACAGGAAATGCTAAAGTTTAGATAGTGGAAATAAAGATGCTGATTTTTCCCCATTCGAGTTCATAGATCCACATGGTTCCATCCACGGACTCCAGGTTAAGAAACCCCGGTAAAAAGGTAAAGCATGGGGTGAGCGTCAAGAGAAGGAGGCAGCAAGTAAAGTGGGGTTAGGTCTTGCAGAGCCTGGTAAGCCATGAGGGGAGATAGGGGTGGGCTTTAAGCAAAGAAGTGGTATGGCCAAATCCATGCTGCAGAATGATCACTGCCCAGCCAGTTATCTCCAGTGGATTGGGACTGGAGTGAGTGGAAGCAGAAGGCCCAGTTCAAAGGCTGTTGTAGTCATAAGCACTTAAATGCTTTAAACACTCTGATGTCACTTAAATAGTATTGATTTTATGAATCACTGGAAAGATAAAATCTGGTTTGTTTTCTAAATGGTAGGCCTAGAGAAGGATTGAAATTATGGGAAAATAAAATGAAAATGTATGCCCAGTGGATACCCAACATATACGTATTTCATTGTATTGAACACACACACAGGAGTGACGCATGTGGAAATCCATCTGTTTGCAGAGAGACATCTAATAGTTCTCTGGTCCCTGCCCATATTCGGGGAAACATTTATTTGTTTATTTATTTTTAAAATTTATTTATTTTATTTATTTTTGGCTGTGTTGGGTCTTCATTGCTGCGTGCGGGGGCTTTCTCTAGTTGCGGCGAGCGGGGGCTACTCTTCGTTGCGGTGTGCAGGCTTCTCATTGCGGTGGCTTCTCTCATTGCAGAGCACAGTCTCTAGGTGCATGGGCTTCAGTAATGTGGCACACAGGCTCAGTAGGTGTGGCTCACAGGCTCAGTAGTTGTGGCTCGTGGGCTCTAGAGCGCACGCTCAGTAGTTGCAGTGCACATATTTAGCTGCTCCACAGCATGTGGGATCTTCCCGGACCAGGGCTTGAACCTGTGTTCCCTGCATTGGTAGGCAGATTCTTAACCACTGCCCCACCAGGGGAGCCCTGGGGAAACATTTAGATCAGAATTTTCCAAACTGGTGTCTGGAAATCATTGTTCTGTAGGCTGTGCTGTGAAGAAGGTGTCTTATGAACTGGGAGCCTTTACTGTGTCGTGTCCTATGAGAATCTCCAAGAGGGAGCTGTGGAGTGCATTGTTTCCTGGACTTGACTGCAGAATGCTTTCTTTCATGCCACATCTGTCTCTTGACAGAAACTGTTCCAGCATTACGTGGAACAGTTTCTGTCAAGCACCGGTTTGGGAAAATTTGATTTCAATTCATTAAAAAGAAGTCTTTAGTTGGCCGGCAGGTTTTTTGTTTATTGTTTTTTTTCCTTTTTCTTTTTGGCTAAGAGATTATTCTGCCAGAAGAAAAGGGTACCATGGAGATTCTTCTAACCATTCTCTTTTTGATGCCACAGCTGAATCTGTTTTAAAAGGATAGCCTGGTTGTTTATTTTGAGACGGGGAGGGAGGGCCGTAGAGGTGTGAGGGGGCATGTCATGCATTTTAAAAATAAAGAATGATGTATATTAGTGAGGTTGCAGATGTGTATCACATGCATTCTGGCCGCCTTTTGTGAGCAAGGGCAGCTAATTAAACTCGTCTGCTGAGGCCCGGATCAAAATGATATGCTGGTTTGCAGTTGTTTGTTGCCTGAAAAGATAGGCCTAGGTCAACAGAATTTGCTTGGAGGTATATGGAAAAGACATTTTGATAAACTTAAGGAACAATGCTGTGCGTGCTCTCTAGTTTCTATGGTTTTGCCCTCTGGAGTCTCAGAGAAACTGATTAAGATCTAAAATATGCTTTACATCATTTTCCCTGGCCTTATAACTAGGAGTTTAGTAGCATTTCAGAAGTTCCAATTTATAGCAGGCCATTTCTCTCTTATCCAAATAGAACAAAG
This sequence comes from Tursiops truncatus, assembly GCF_011762595.2. NCBI lineage: Eukaryota > Metazoa > Chordata > Mammalia > Artiodactyla > Delphinidae > Tursiops > Tursiops truncatus. The sequence continues at coordinate 21,039,748 of NC_047044.1, read as the reverse complement.
CTTAGAAATCATCTGAGCATGTTCAACCCAAGGACAAAGATTTCACTAAGTATATTACAAAAGGCTCTCAATGGCTGGTATATTTGTTTGGTTGGTTTTATGGGAGAAAAACTAGGTATTTTGCACTGAGATATTTTAAAATCTTCGTTTTCAGCAGAGGGAGAGAAGTAAGCAGTGTGAATTGGTAGGTCTTGCAAATAAATGGCATATATTCTATTAGTGGTATAAAGGGTAGTTTTAGTTGATGTGTGAGTAATCATTTTTAGTTTAATAATTATGAGTTTTAAAACACGTGAATCACTTAGAACAGTGTCTGGCATGTGGTGAGCAATACATGACTAAAGTGTGAGCAACTTTGAGATTGGTTCCCATTACCCTCAGGAAAAACCCAAACTCCTCATGAATCATGAGCCCTGTAGGGTTAAGAAGAATTGGGCTTTGGAATTGGCCAGGCGTGGTTTCACACTTGACTCTGTTGTTTATTAGCTCTGGGACCTTGAGCAAGCTGCCCTTCTGTCTTGGTCAGGGATTGCTGGTTGCAAAGAATAGAATTGCAGGGAAACCAGCTGAAGTTAAGAAGGAAATTACAGTGGGGCTATAGGGGATCTCACGAAAGTGAAGGGCAGAAAGCAAATCTGCTGTGTATGTTTGTGCAGTCTGCACCCTGGACAGGGGAGCCCAGCCTGAGGTGGGACTAAAATCCAGGCTGTACCCTACTGTGGGGAGGAAAAGGAGCCAGGAAGGGCAGAGTGGAGCTGGACCTCATGGGAGCTAGGAAATCCTTAGCTTAGTCTCCAACTTGCTTGCTGTGCAGTGTCTCGCATCTGCTTCTCTCTGAGTCTGCTCCATTCTCCCAGGTCTCTCCATGGACTGCTGTTTTTGTTTTTTCCTTTTCCTTTTTTAAAAAATATTTATTTATTTATTTTTGGCTGCTTCGGGTCTTAGTTGCTGCACACAGGCTCTTTGTTGCGGCCCACGGGCTTCTCTCTAGTTGCCGCGTGGGTTACCAAGCACGTGGGCTCAGTAGTTGCGTTGCATGGACTTAGTTATCCCATGGCACGTGGGATCTCAGTTCCCCGACCAGGGATTGAACCCGTGTCCCCTGCATTGGAAGGCGGATTCTTAACCACTGGACCACCAGGGGAGTTCTTTTTTTTTTCTTTTTCCATGGCTTCTCACTGCCCTCCAAAGCTGAAGTTCTTTGAGTCGTTGCCTTGCTGGGGAGCTGACTTACTTGGCCCTGACTCCAGCGGGACTTGTTTCAATTGAAGTGTTCAGTATTGTCTAACTAGAATCTCTGGGTTCAGATTAGAGAGAGAGAGAGAGAGAGACAGGTGGACTGAGTCCATCCCATGCCTTGGCTCCCTCTACTCAGGTGTCCAGTCACAGGGGAGAGGCCCATGGCTCTGGGGGAGGAAGAGAATCCTCTTAGAAGGAAACATGTGTAGGGAGCCAGGAACTGGCATTTCTAGCAATTCTTTGCTAATCCTCATTGCCTTATTGTGAAATGGGAATAAAAGGCCTGCTCTACAGATCAAATGAGATAATCTGGCCCCAATATATTAAATACCTATATTACTTTCCTAAGGCTGCTGTAACAAATTACCACAAACATGGTGGCTTAAAACAATAGGAACTTAGTCTCTCATATCTGGGGAGACCAGAAGTCCGAATCTGTGTCAGCAGGTCCACACTTCCTCCAAAGTCTCTAGGGGAGGATCCTTCCTTGCTTTTTCCAGCTTCTGGTGGCTCCAGGCGTCCCTTGGCTTGTGGCAGCATCACTCCAATCTCTGCTTCCGTCTTCACATGGCCTTCTTCCTGTGTACCTTCTCTTAGGTCTCAAATCTCCCCCTGCCTTTCCCTTACAAGGACACATCATTGGATTTAGGGCCCAGCTAGATGATCCAGGAAAACTCATCTCAAGATCCTTGACTTTATCACATCAGCAAAACCCTTTTCTCGAATAAGGCAGCATTCATAGATTCTGGGGATTTTGTGCATATAGTGTTTGGGGACCTTTTTTTCAGCCTAACACAGTACCTGACACAGTGCTTGGCTTATAATAATAGTTCAGACATGAGGCCATTACGATTGTAGTGGGTTCAAGAGATAATGAAAGTCAGTTCTCAGCAGGCACAAGTGCTCTTCTTCAGGTATCATTTCTCAAATGGACAGAAGCACCATCTCATCAGAGAGAAAGACATGAGCAAGGGACCAGGTGATTGACAATTAGCTGCTGGTTGAAGTGGAGCTCTCTGTCTTGGATCCTTGGATTCTTGGGGCATTCTGTGACTCAAGGCAAAGAAGTCCAGTCGCTACTTCTCAGTGAGAAAGTCAAGTCTCCGCAGCAATGGAAAGAATACAGTTTTTTGGGGTCAAGTAGGTAAGAGGGCTTAGTCTTGGCTCTCTTTATAACTGGTTGTATGACCTTGGGCAAGTAAATTAATCTCTCTAAGCCTCAATTTCCTCTTCTATAAAAAATGAGATAATAATAGTTACCTCTACGTGTTGTAAGGATTAGAAGAGGAAAGACGTGGAAAGTGACTTAAAATCAGGTCCCTTTTCACTCAGTGCTTCCCTCTGTCTTTGAGTAAAAGCCAAGGTCCTTATGATGAGTTAAAGGGCCCTTCATCATTTGAACCTCTCTTATTTTAATGCCTATTATCCTCTTCCTCACGTTTACCCTCTAGCTCTACTGACATCTTGCCATTCCTCTAACACACAAGACACATCCTTACCTCAGGGCCTTTGCACTTGCTATTTCTCTGCCTGGAAAGCTTTCTTTTCAGATAATGAACAGCATGCCTTGCTCCCTTTCTTCCTTTAGGACTTTACTCAACAATCATCTCCTCACTGAAGCCTTTCCTGGCCACTCTATCTAAAATTTCACCCTACTTCATTCCTACACAACATTTCTGTCCCCTTCTCTGCTTTATTTTTTTCTTCTTATCACTGATCACCATCTAACACAGTATGCACTTGTATACTTTCTGCCATCCCCACTGGCATCTTTGTGAAAGTAGCAATTGCTGTCATTGTTCACTGCTGTATCCCCAGTGCCTAGAGCAATGTGTGGCATGAAGTAGCATGAAATAAAAATTTGGTAAGCTGGTTTGAATGAATGATTGTTAGTCCCATTTTACTCTTGAGCTTCAACTTCCTAATCTGCAAAGTGGGAACTACAGTACAGAGCACAGGCCAATGTTACCTGGACTGTGATCTCCTCAAGGCAAAGGCAATACTTGTTTGAGTTTGTATTTATACTGTCTATCACCTGACCTGGCACACAGGAGGCATGAGGTACATGTTGAATAAATGAGCAAATTATTATATAACAATTTGTGGGAAAATAAACTGTGATGAAAATTTATGAGATGTTGGGGACATCCCTGGTGGTCCAGTGGTTAAGACTCCACACTCCCAATGCAGGGGGCCTGGGTTCGATCCCCGGTCAGGGAACTAGATCCCGCATGCATGCCGCAACTAAGTGTTTGCATGCTGCAACTAAGAGGCCTGCAGGCTGCAACTAAGATCCTGCATGCTGCAACGAAGACCCAGTGCAGCCTAAATAAATATATAAATAAATAAATATTTTTTTAAAAAAGAAAATTTATGAGATGTAGTATGTTGATAATTAAGAACCCTTACTCCATAATAGGAACATCTTGCATTTTGATATCAATGCTTTACAAAGCCATTCGTTTATTCATTCATTTGGCAAATCTTTACTTGCCCCTTCTACATTACAGGCATTTGTTTCAGGTACTAAGGCTATAAAGTCAAAAGGACATGGCTGCCACCTTAGAGTTACTCGCCACCCCATGTGGGAAGTGGACACGTGAATGGCAAGTTTGAGAACAGTGTGAGTGCCATGGCTGCAAGAACAGAGGTCTGTGGACCAAGCCTAGGAAAATGACCACTTCAGTTCAGGGCAGTTGAGGCGCTTCCTCAGAGGAGGGATATTTGTAGGGAGTCTGAAAAGGATGAGTTACTATGCCTGGGGAAGAAAGTGAGGAAAGGCTCTCTAACCCTCAAGAATCATATTTTCAATGACCTCAGAGTTGTGGAAGGGTATTTTGTTGTTATCATCATCATCATCATAACAACAATAATGGCTGCTAACATTTATTGAGACTACACTATGTTCCAGGCATTATCCTAATGTGTTAAATGCAAAATCTCTAAGCAGAGGGATAACCTACTAGAAATATTTATGGTGTTTATCCCCACACATACTATAGGGAGGTAGAATAGGTTTTATTATCCTCATTATGAAACGAGAGACTTAAGACTCTCATTCCCTTTGTGCTGTCACTAAACTGGTATCTGAATAACCTAGTAAATAGCCTAATAAACCTAGAATTTATTTTTTGTTTTCTTTGCAAGTTGTTTTATTTTCTTCCTAGCACTCATCATTATTCTGTGTGTATATATATACACACACATATATGTATATATATAATATATACACACATACATGTATATATGTACACACATATACATATATATATGCACATATACATGTATATCTATTTTTTTCTTTTTTTTAATTTGTACATAATCTCTCCTTTCTATCACTAGAACCTGAGCTCAGTGACAGCCAGGACTTTGTTTTGTCCTATATCCCAAGCACACAAGAGGCCCTCCATAAAATATTCTTTGAATAAAGGAGGGAAGGAAAGACCTCATGGGGTTATTGTGTAGGTTGATCAGTGAATAATTATGGTCAAGTGTTTTCTTCCAAACACAACTGTGTCTGATTTCTCATTTCCAGACAGCACAATTTAACTGGGATCCAGAGACGGTGGGCCTTATCCATGGATCTTTCTTCTGGGGCTATATTGTGACACAAATTCCAGGTGGTTTCATTTCAAATAAGTTTGCTGCTAACAGGTAAGATAAATTGATATAACATGAGTGCTGCACAGATCATAATATGGCTTTGTACTCTTATAAAATCTGCATAATTGGCTCTCAATTTAGGGGTACAGAATGAAAGATAGAAGCCGTTCCTAAAGATGTGATTCACAGACATTGATCTTATATGATCCTGTTCTTAAGAGTCTCTTTTTGTTTACTTTTTTGTCTAATCTATTCTATCTTGCAATTCTTTAAATGATTATGTAATAAAAAGATCAATTGCAACCGAGTCAGGAGAAACAGTTCCTGGACCCTAAGTAACTCACTTGGTGACCTCTACTGGGTTCCTGTTTTCTCTGGGCCTCAGTTTCTTCATCTGTGAAATGAAACGGATTAGATCGTGTTTGAGTTGCCTTTGACCAATGACATTCTGTGATTCTCTGTACTATGTTAATATCGTCCTGTTCCATACAGGTTTTGTCATGTGAGTAGGAGGGGCTAGTCTCTAGATTGCAAGATGTCTTTAATGCCCTTGAGATTCTATGGTAGGTGTTTGAGCAATTAAAAGTGGGTCCAAGACAAAATGAGGTGCTTCAAGGAGTAGTAAGTTCTCTGTCACTAAAGGTATTCAAGCAGAAAGATGGCCACTTGGGGGAGATGTAGTACGTATATGTACCAGAAAAGGAGTGTACTAATTATTTCCAAGTCTCTTCTAATTGTAATTGACTTTACATATGTGGATTTTGTGAAGTGTATACTTTATAAAGCAGTGTTTTTCAAACTCTAAAACAGAACTCATTAGGTGGTAATAAAATCAATCGTGATTTACCAATGACCATTTTCTAAAAAAAAGAGGGAGAAATAGAAGAAAAGGTAATCAAATAGAATAAAATAGAATAGAAAATATCTTAGCTCATTGCACATTTAAGTATTGGTTTTTGAAACTTGTTTCGGTTACATTTGTGTGTATCAGTGTGTTGAGTTGCAGTATAAAATATATTTTGTTTTATGGGTCAAGGACAAAAAAGTTTGAAAGTCATCTCGTATAAGCATGACTCATATTTACTTATGTTCTTGTGTAGTTTGTGTCCTTTATTGTCACTTACCTGTTGTATTCTTTTTAAAAAGTGATAAAATATTAGTTCTTATGGTCTCTGGGGTTACTACTTACACTTCTGCCCTAAGAAGAAATAACATATAAAGTGATTTCGCAGCATGTAAAAAGGGCTGAAGCATCACTAACATGTGTGAGAAAGGAAGAAAATGCTGCCAGCTCTCTTTTCCCAGGACACTCCTGTCCAGGCAGGGAGGAGAAGGCACACGGTACTTGGCAGAGAGTTGGGGGCTAAGACAGGTACACAGCCTGTCTTGTGCTTGGCTGGTCCCAGGACACAGCATGCTTCTCAGATAGTCAGTATCCCCGTCTGGTAAAGTGAGAGCAGAATTGGGAAGCAGGAGACACAACCCAAATGTGCAGAAGTCATGAGGTAATGGTCAGAATGGATCAGTTGGGTAGAACCAAGAAGAATGGTGGGTCTCCAGCAAGCTTACCTCATGCTGGTCAATCTCCAGCTTCAGGATCTCATCTAGGCAGGACATCCCTGTACTGCCCAAAACCTTCCCATGATTGGTCCAGGGACTGGAACTTGGGAATCAAAGCGGCCCAACAGTCTAGCTTGGAACACACCAGATCCTAACACATCTATTTCTCTTTCCATTAATTTCTATAGTGATCTTCCATAAACTGTTAGGTTTGTTCCTGATGTTTAACTAACATGCCACATCCATCAGTGGGCCTGCCCAATAACACAGTGTTTTGGTCCCTCAGGGTCTTTGGAGCTGCCATCTTCTTAACATCGACCTTGAACATGTTCATTCCTTCTGCAGCCAGAGTACATTACGGATGTGTCATGTGTGTCAGAATTTTGCAAGGTCTAGTGGAGGTAGGAGATTCTTAACACATTTTGATATCGCTGGAGACAACATGGTCCTTTAGAAATTTCAGCTTTTGAAGAAAACCTCCTTTACTCAGTTTTCCTATCTTCCACCTTGTCCTGCTATCTGAACTCTCTGGTTGTGATTATAATTATGAATCCTTTAATTAAAATGCCTTGTATGATTCCATATTTATACCCAATAAAGGACCATTTCATAGAGGGCAGAATTTCATATGAGGCAGGAGTGATCTTAGAGATAATCCAACCCCTTTCATTTAATAAAATTTGAAACTGAAAGACTCAAACTTACAGTTCACATAGCAAGGGCTCTTTCCACTAAAACAGTTTAAATGGACTTATTAATAAATCTGTAAATTTTCAAGGGTGTGGTCTTACACAGAGATTTAACTTGATGAAGGAGGTAGAATAATATAGAGCCAGAAAGTAAATATTTTGCACTTTGCTGGCCATACTATGGTCTGTTACAGTAACTCAACTCTGCCATTGTAATGCAAAAGCAGTCAGAGACAATATGTAAACATGTGGGCATGGCTACTTTCCAGTAAAACTTTCTGGACACTGATATTTGCATTTCATATGATTATCACATGCCAGGAAATATTCTTCTTCTTTCAATTTTTTTTTCTGCCCACTTAAAAATGTAAAAGCCATCTTTACTTGAGGGCTGAACAAAAACAGATGGTGGGGCCATATCAGGCTATAGTTTGCCAATACCTGATGTAGAGAAATGTTTCCCGAACTCAGTCATTCACCTCTAACCTTTGTCACTTTTGCCACATCCACACTACGATTTATACTATTATTTGCCTATAGTTTTTCCCTAGATCAATTCACTTCAAAACAAAACAAAATAAAAAAACCTATCATAAGCAACAATATCTTTGATATCATGGGCTTGATGTACTAGTTATATTTTATTTCTAAAGCATGTTATAATATATATGTAACAATTATAATAAAAAATGTAGGTTGTTGTAGCACCTTAAGTCCAACTTTAATCCCACTAGAGGGGCATATACCACACTTCAGAAAATACTAACATGGTAGAAAGAACATGATATTAGCAGCCGTGAAGACTAGAATCTAATCACTTAATGGCTCTGAGCCTCAGGTTCTGTATCTTGAAAATGACAGGATATCCCGGCTGGTTGTGGAAATCCCTTTCTACACTAATATTCTATAATAATATGAAATATAAAGACTCCTTCCCTATTCCCCACCATGCTTACGTTTGAACTAGTATTTGAATTTCAGCATCTGTGCCATGAGCCAAAATAGCTGACACATGTCATTTAGTATCTGTAAATTAGGCTTTGAATTGTAGTGTTAAAGAAGCAAAATCTGTGTTTTAAACACAAAAAGAAACTGGAGTCGAATCGAATAATCTATTTGCAACTGTTTTGCCAGGGTGTGACCTACCCAGCCTGCCATGGGATGTGGAGTAAGTGGGCACCGCCTTTGGAGAGAAGCCGACTGGCCACAACTTCTTTTTGCGGTAAGTGTATTAGAACCATAACAAGTTTCATTTAGGAATGCTTTGGCTTCAAGTGAAGACCCTACTAAATAGAATTTATTTTTTTCACATAACAGAAGTCCAAAGGTAAATCGTTGCTAATACTGATCCTGCTGCTTCGTGATCTATCCAGGGACTACGCACATTCGGACTTTTTACTCCACTATCCTCAGAGTGATAACTTTTTACATTCATGCTTGTTCCTCATGTTCACAAAATGGCTGTCACAGCTCCAGGTATCAAGTCCACATTAAAGGCAGAAAGAAGTGGGGATAGGTGTCCTAACCATGTCTGTTCCTTTCACTAGGAAAGCAAAAGCTTTCCCAAACTCCCTAGCAGGCTTCCATTTATATTTCCTTGGTTCTAATTGTGTCATATACTTTACTAACTGCAGAGAAGGCTAGAAAAGCAAGTGCCTAGTTTTTCTAGCATCTTTAATAGACAAAGGTAAGAAAGAAGGGGTTGGAGGTGTTTGTAGGATTAGCCAACAAATGATATTTTCCAAAGTTGAAAACAGAATATATATCAATAGAATCATCAAGGCCCCCACTCCTTTTCACAAATGAAGAAATTAAAACTAAAGTTTAGTTTCATTGAACTGAAACGAAAGTCCAACGACTTGCCCAAGGTCACACAGCTACTAAGTTAAGGAGCTGGATCTAGACCACCTGGTTCTTTTTTTTTTTTTAGACCACCTGGTTCTTGATTCAGAACTTTCCTCACTATACACTACTATGTACACATTGTCATAGAAGCTGTTTAATCAATTTTCGCCATTATCTTCCAGATAAAAACAAAGTGGACACCATCCATCTTACCCGAAAGTAAATTAATGGCTCTTAAGTAGTGATGTGACTTAAATTCCTGGGTCTCCAAACTTCACCTTGCTAAGGTTGCCTCATTTGAAGCCATGTCTTTGGGACTGGCCCCTCTACGAATCTCTGAGAGTAATCAATGTTCAGAAGAGTCTACTAGGTATTGATTAACATTTGAACAAGAACAGCATATGTTGCCACCAATATTTTCAAATATTTTTTATGAGAGAAGGGGCCAAGAAAGACAAAAGTGCCTTAGGCCACGAAAGTCACAACAGGCCCACGTAGAATTAGGATCAGAATTTAGTTCTGCTTAGTTTTTCAGGCTAGCGTGTCTTTCCTAACCGTAGGTAATGTGTATTTCTTAGCTAAAGAGGAAGCTTTATTTCTCTGAATATCTTTATTTATTTCTCCCTCTGTCTCTCTCTCTTTACCTCCTTAAGTAGTAGTAGTAGTAGTAATAAAGGATCCCAGGGAATCTGGTGTGAAATATCCACCCAAAGTGTCTATTTTGTGCCTAGTTTGGAAATGCATGCACAGCAGAGATGTCTTTACTTCTTTAGCCTCTCTTGTCCTTAGAAAGTATTTCTGTCCTCTTGTTTGAAGTTCAAGATCATCTCTACCTCCACTACTGATCTTATACCACCTCTAGAAGAATATGATTCTGCCCCAGCTGACCTTGACCTATTGATATTGTCTTTTTAAATTTATTTATTTATTTTATTTTTGGCTGCATTGGGTCTTCATTGCTGCGCACAGGCTTTCTCTAGTTGCGGTGAGCTGGGGCTACTCTTCTTTGTGGTGCGTGGGCTTCTCATTGCGGTGGCTTCTCTTGTTGCAGAGCACAGGCTCTAGGTGCACAGGCTTCAGTAGTTGTGGCATGCAGGCTCAGTAGTTGTGGCTCGCGGGCTTCATTGCTCTGTGGCATGTGGGATCTTCCTGGACCAGGGCTCGAACCCGTGTCCCCTGCATTGGCAGGCGGATTCTTAACTACTGTGCCACCAGGGAAGTCCCCTGATATTGTCTTTGGATGATTTATTTGTAAGTCTTTTCATTTTGATTTGCCAGCAAAACAAGAATAACTAGCAGCTACTGCCCATTCTTAGTGTCTTTATAGACCTAGAAGGGCTAATTAAAGAAATGATTTGACTCTCAAGGAAAGTTACCTGATCAAGGTCACAGGCTTTATTACATTTCCCAGCTAAGGTGTGGCCTTGGTTTCAAAGAACAGCCAAGGGAAAATGTCATTAGAAGTAAGCCCAGGCTTAGGGATAATTGATTCTTACACTTCAAAAATATTGGAGTTGGAAGGGTCTTTAGAAAACATCTAGTCACATCCATTGTTTTATATTTTTTATTAATTTTAATTTTTTTAGAAGTAAAACTGGTTTTATTCAAAGACATAGATTTTTGTTTTTGGTTTTTTCCCCCTACTTTTATTGAGTTGTAAGAGACATGCAGACTACATAATTTTAAGGTGTTCATCATAATGATTCGACTTACATACATCATGAAATGTTTGCCCCCATAGGTTTAGTGAATGTCCATCCTCTCATACAGATACAACATCAAAGAAATAGGAAAAACATTTTTTTTCCTTGTGATGAGAACTCAGGATTTACTCTCTTAACTTTCTTTGACAACATACAGCAGTGTCAATTATCTTTATCGTGTTGTATGTTACATCCCTAGGACTTATTTATCTTATACCTGGAAATTTGTACCTTTTGACTGACTTCATCTAATTTCCCATCTCCCCACCCCTGCCTCTGATAGCCACAAATCTGATTTCTTTTTCTACCTCCATTATTTTATAGTGGAGGCTCAGGGAGGGAAAAAAGATATAAATTCCCATGGAGAGTGAGGACAGAACTGGGGACTCTCCCATCCCCCGTTCAGCCACTCCCCTCTCCCCACGCCAAGCAACAAGTATCGGAGGGCCTCCTCTGTCCTCCCTGGTGACCACACAGAGGCATCAAGGTGCAGTGAGGGCAATATGGGTGGAGAGCCCTGTTGGGGTGTGCTCAGGGTGTGATAGGAGATTACATTCAGCCATGTCTGGAAGGATGAGGAAGAGTTCATCTAAAAGACAGGGAAAGGCTTCCCTGGTGGCGCAGTGGTTGAGAGTCCGCCTGCCGATGCAGGGGACGCGGGTTCGTGCCCCGGTCCGGGAAGATCCCACGTGTCGCCGAGGGTCTGGGCCCGTGAGCCATGGCCACTGAGCCTGCGCGTCTGGAGCCTGTGCTCCGCAAGGGGAGAGGCCACAACAGTGAGAGGCCCGCATAAGCAAAAATAAATAAATAAATAAAGACAGGGAAGGACAATTTCAAGCTGTAAAATTTCCTCAGTGAATGAATGTTTCTTACTGTGAGGAATTATTGGGTATGGTTGAGCGGAAGAAGCAGGACTGAATTATTAAGTAGTTAAGGTTAAAGGCTTCGGATTCCTGCAGACCTGGGGTCCTAGCACTCACACCTATGTGACCTCAGGAAATCTACCTCCCCTCCCCTCCCCTTCCTGTAAAATTGGGATGACACCGGTACCAATGTTACCAGGTTGAAAAAAGGGTTAAATAAAATCAGGGGTCCAGAATACTCAGCACAGTACTAGAGAGCACACAGAAAGCACCCAGTGGATCTTATAGATTGTTATCCCCCGACCCTCCCTGTTTGCATCATCTAAGCTGGAGACCCCACACCCCCACTCCCAGGGTATTTGGTCCAGGAAAGAAGACCATCTTCTCCACACCCACAGAGGAATTAGGCCTGCAGCTCTTCTTTCTAATGATACATCCTGGAATGCTTGCCTTATTCGTTTGAGGAAGTCTGAGGTTAAAAAAAAAAAAAAGTGCTCCGTCATTCTGTACATGACAGTAGCAGTAATAGTTGGTGTTTATGCAGCACTAATTAGAGCATCTTCATCTAATAATTTATTTGCTCCTCAAAACAACCCTGTGAGATAGAGATTTCACTTCCATCTTCTACCTAATGAAAATGATTTGGAGAGACTGAGAGACTTCTTCAGGTATTAAGATGTTCAGATTTGGGATTCCAGGTCAGGCCTTTCATAACCAGTCGGGCCCAGCTTGGAAAGATGGGATTTAATCTCTTTCACTGGAAGATCCCCGAGCTCCCATTTCCTGAAGGTTTTTCTCAGCATTGGATTCTGGGATACAGAATTTCCTTTTGTGGCTCACTTTTTCTGAAGCAAGAATTTTTTTTCATTCATACCCAGAGGGAATTTCAGATAGTAATTTTTTTTGATTTAGTTAATATTTATTGGGAGTTTGCAGGGCTCACGTTTCTCCAGCAGGTATCATGGAACTGCAGGAGATAGTGGAGGTGAGGTCACTGCCTCTAGCCCTCACTATCTTGTCTAGACAAGACAAACATCCACATATAGGTAAGTATTTACAAGGTTAGGTATTTACAAAGTAAGAAACTAAAAAATGTACATATTTAGGAGGTGGATGGAGACAGAAGCCATCCTGGTCATCCTGCCATCCTGAAATTTAACTGTTTCCTGGTATTAAAAAAAAAAAAATCGAGACTCTAATAGCATGATCCTTTCATAGTTTGAAGTCCCTCTTTTAACGACCTAGGTGAATTATATCTCAATAAAGCTGGAAGAAAAAACATTTTTAATAAATAAAGGCCACGGTGATAATCCTTCTGCTCTGTGAGCCCTGAGAGGTAGATACGTATGTTCCTTCACTTTCTGTCTTCTGCACCCAATATTGTGCCTGGTTGAATTTTTCAGAATTCTCTTAGATTTTTCTCATCTTTTCATTCCATTCTCTTGTAATTCCAAATCACGGTGCCTGAGCCATCTTTGTCTGATCCCTCCATGGTGTCTGGAGGAAGTTAAAGGGCATCCTGGTGAACTTTCTCTCCTGGAAGCCCTGTTTTGGGCACGGTGGGAGTTTGCCTGCTCCTCCTCGTGACTCCTGCACAGTTTGATTCATCCTCAGTTCGACCACAGAACTCTAAATGGTTTGAAAGGGCTCGCATGACGACTGGTAAGTTTCCCTCAACCTTTTCCCGTTCTAGGTTCCTACGCGGGGGCAGTGATTGCCATGCCGCTGGCCGGCGTGTTGGTACAGTACATGGGATGGGCCTCTGTCTTTTATATTTATGGTGAGTGATTTGATTTCACGAGTCCCCTTGGGTGACTCATAGAGGTGGTATTTTACTGTCTAATGGGGTTGGCTAAGAGTTTTCTGTATGAAAATAGAGATTACTAAGACAAGTTTATCATATAAATGGAATACTTGTCTAGCAATGATTCATTTAATGTTTATATGAAAGTTGAATTTAATGAGCAGAACATTATCTTTCTTTAAATACCAGTTAATAATATCAACAACGGAAAAATAAACCAAACACTTTCTCCTAGCTGAATATAGTGCCGTTTGAGAATACTTTGAAATTTGACAGATTTAGAGATGGAAGAAAATGAGACCGTATCATCAAGCCTTTTGTTTTTCAACTGCAGGTATATTTGGGATTATCTGGTACATGTTTTGGCTGTTGCAGGCCTATGAGTGTCCAGCAGTTCACCCAACAATATCCCATGAGGAAAGGACCTATATAGAGACAAGTATAGGAGAAGGAGCCAACTTGGTTAGTCTCAGTGTAAGTAGAGCCGGATGGATGAAGACTTGCCTCTTTTTTATGAGTATTTCTCTCAGTGATTGTGTTATCCTCCTAAGAAAAATAATCTGTCAGTATATTCACTAAAAATCCCACGGTATTTTTACTCCCTAGAAATTTAATACACCATGGAAAAAATTTTTTACATCGTTGCCGGTTTACGCAATCATTGTGGCAAATTTTTGCAGAAGCTGGACCTTTTACTTGCTGTTAATAAGTCAGCCTGCTTATTTTGAAGAGGTCTTTGGATTTGCAATAAGTAAGGTAAACACACAGTTGCTTCAGATGTTCTTGAACTTTAAATCTCTTGCTTCTGAGAAAATCTTTGCATGATAAATAAGTAAATTGCTGATCAAAATTCATAACGGTTCTGTGACACCTAATACCCTGGAGGTCAGACAAGTTATACATTCTATGCACAGTGTACATAGCTATTTAATTTCTTCTTAGTAAGGATCAGAGCTGTATTAAGCTGCTTTTAAAGATTTGTATTATACCTGATCTCAAAGTGTTTTTGAAGCTGACTCAAGGACTGCATATTAGGCAAGGATCAAAAGATTTAAGGGTGAGAGATTTTTTTCGGTTTTTGTTTTGTTTTTTGTTTTTCCTGTAAATTATTCAGTGAGGAGCTGTAAGAACCTTAAAGCTCATTTTGCAGATCACGGTCATAGCGATAACGGCCAGAGCTTTGTATGGTTTAGAAAGAACTTTTTCAAAGTCCCCAGCCATTGCCATTAGGTTGTCTGCGTTTCAGGGAGGAAGAATGTGAATGGTAAAACATAAACTGTCATCATAAAAGAATTAAGCCTCCTTCCCGCAAGGGAAAGAACAGCAGCCTAGTAGAGGTAGATGTCTGCATGGCTACAGGTACTGTCAGAAGTGACCGTGGAAGAGCTAGCACAGCCCATAGTGGCTGCCATTGGAGAACACTCAGTCTGCGCCAAGTGTTTAACTACGATGTGCCGGGCACTCTGCTGCGTGCTGGGGCCTGCGATGAATAAAAGTCACCTCTGCCCTCAAGGAGCTTCCGATCTGATGGAGGAGACATTGGGTCTATCCTTAAAACCATTCATTCATTCATTGTTTATTTATTACAGAATTCAGGCCTACCTTGGTCCCGTATAATTAGATGATTAAATCTGATGGTGAGGGGTGCAGTGGAGATGGCAGGGGCAGGGAGTTAAGGAAGTACCTCTCTCAGAAGTAGCTAAAAATAGCTCATTGCTTCTTTTCATTCCAGGTGGGTCTCTTGTCAGCACTCCCACACATGGTGATGACAATCATTGTGCCTATTGGAGGACAACTGGCTGATCATTTAAGAAGCAGAAAAATTTTGACCACAACTGCTGTCAGAAAAATCATGAACTGTGGAGGTACTGTGGATTTCATAGGTGGCTTAAGCAGCTTTTATAGAATGAGATGAAACTGAATTGCAGACCATATTTTGGAGTTTATGTCTAATCACTGAGCAGGATCTTAAAGGCTCCTAAGTCCGTCCCCCAGTTGAGTGTCCATCACACCCCTGCCTAGTGGTCATTCAGCCTGTACTTGTGCAACCTGAGATACGACAACTTGGGAATTCCCTGGCGGTTGGGACTCTGTGCTCTCACCGCCAAGGGCCCGGGTTCAATCGCTGGTTGGGGAACTAAGATCCCACAAGGCACGTGGCCAAAAAAGAAGAAGAAAAAGAAAAGAAATATTTTAAAAAAGAGAGAGATATGACAACTTATTTGATACATCAATATACACTGGCAACTGCAGAAATGCTTCTTTCATCTACTCTTAAGCCAAAGCAACATGATTTCCTGGTATCTATCTGTTTATTTTTTATCTTTCCCATATATCCTTCCACATATATAATCCTTTGCTTTTATAGTTTATTCCCTTATCTCTCCCTTCCCTTTCTACATATATACATGTTTTGGCAAGAAACATAAAAAAAGTATTTTCTCTGAATAGTTTTCTTTCTTCCCAACATATGTTTGTGCATGGGGTGTACACACACACACACACACACACACACACATACACATACATACACACACACCATCCTCTTCCTTGTGTTATTTAGTTCCTGTTTCATGTTTTGATTTTGCAAAGATAAAATATAAGTTGGGCCATTTTCCAAAAGAGGTAGGTAAAAGTAACACGAACCCTTACAATGCTTATGACAGCTCACCTTTTTAAAACCCTCCACTTTCTCCTTATCTTTTTTGTTTTGCTTTTAAAATTAGCATTTAATGAACACTTTCCATGCCAGCCACTAAGCTAAATTCTTTACACATATTATTTTATTTAATCCTCATAACCACCCTGTGGAGCAAGTGCTGTTATGTATTAAACCCAATTTACAGTGAGGAAACTGGGGTATAATAAAGTGACTTGCTCAAGTGGCAGATCCTGTGCAAGATCCCAGGTCTGTCTGAGCTCATTGCCAAGGCTTACAGTCACTACTGCTATCTCTCCGGGGGACGGGGGCGGGGGGTGTCAGGGTGGGCAGGTGGGAGGTAGAGGACAGCGCCATCTATGGGTGAAAGTTCATAACTGGGATATTAAGTTGAAAAGGAGGGAAGGGGGCACTGTGACTAGATTAGATGGGTCAGGGCCCTTTAGAAGTGAAGATCCTATGGAGGGATGCAAGAGCCAGCAGGCATGATCTCATCGCACAGCATCTCAGGAATAAAGTCTGATCAGGGAGATTGGGAATAACCTGTCAGCATCTGGGCTCCCAGGGGTTTGACTGCTGGCCCCAAGCAGGGATTTGGGGGCCTACCCTTGACTTGAACTTAAAGGTTGGCAGGTATGGGCTTGCTCTCTGATGGGCAGGAGGGGAAGCTCTGCGGCACTGCATTCATGATCCTCCCCAAGGCGGATGAGGTAGGCAGAATAATTTCCTCATCAAAGATGCCTATGTCCTAATTCCCAGAACTAGTGAATGTGTTTCCCTACACAGTAAAAGGAATTTTGCAGATGTGATTAAATTAAGGATCTTGAGATGGAGAGGTTATTTTGGATTATCTGTGTGTGCTCAACATAATTGCAAGGGTCCTTATAAGAGGAGGCATGAGGGTCAGAGTCAGAGATGGAGATGTGACAGTGGAGGCAAAGGTCGGAATGATGCAGCCACAAGCCAAGGAATGCAAGCAGACTCTAGAAGCTCAGAAAGTAAGAAGAGAGTTTCCCCAGAGCCTCCAAAAGGAATGCAACTCGCTGACACCCCCATTTTAGCTCTGTAGGACCCATTTCAGACTTCTGACCTCTAGCACTGTACGATAAAGAAGTTGTGCTGTCTTAAGTCACTAAGGTTGTGGTCATTTGTTATAGTAGCAATCAGAAACTTAAATAGTAGTCAGAGTACCACTCCTCTAATTATCAGATTCTGTTCCAGCTGAATAGCCCTCCATACCAGGCCCTGAATATATCTTGCTGTCTCTGACTTTGCTCATGCCCTTTCCCTTTACTGTGAGCTCTGCTCACCTTCACCAATCAACCCAGTCCTCCCCACACAGCCTACTACATCAGCTCAAGTCTTTTCACTTGTGTTTTGTTAAGGCTACCTCAGCCTCCAGTGAATGCTCCTTCTGTCTATACACTTGGTTGACAACTCATCATGTACTGCCTTATTACAGCTCACACAGGAAAGTATTTTAGGCAGAGGGGATAGCATGTGCAACGGCCCTGAGGCAGACATGACTGTGACATATTAGAGAACAGAAGGAAGGAAAGTCAGAATGGTCGGTGCTTGATGAGTGAGGTGGAGCGTGACATTGAGGGGATCAGAGTGCACAGCTGGGGCCAGATCACGGGAGGCCTTGTAGACAGACCTACGTGGAGCTTGGGTTTTACTTGAGATGCATTGGGAAGCAAATGGAGGGTTTAAAGGAGGGAAAGGGACAAGATCTGATTTACGCTTTCAAATCAAAACAATAGAACTTAGAGTAAAAGAAGGGAAACTAGCTAAGAGGCTATTTCAGTCGTTCCATGGAAAGAAGATGGTGGCTTGACCTAAAGTAGTGTCAGTGGAGGTGGACACTGAAGTGGATGGATTTCTAAATTCCATGAGCCTTACTTTCTTCTTCTTTAATATCTGAATATAGTATTTACCTCAGATGATTGTTATGATTGTTATGATTGTAAATGGGACAACGTATGTATGCACCCAGCATGAGCTCAGCAAACAGAATGTTCTTGACATATTTTAGTGCCTTTTTCTTCTCTTGTGTTCAAGACACTGACAAAACAGAAATTTTCCAAAGGAAGCATTCAATAAGTATATGCTATTCAATCATATTTCCCATGGCCAAAAATATGCAACTTCTAAACCTAGAACTTGAAAGAAAATTCTGTGTTTAAACTCTACCTGTACAACCTCTTCTAAAGACAGATGCCTTGAAGACCCTAACAACATTTTCATAGGAATGTCTTGTTCATATTTAATTTTTCCTCAATCACCTTTGCCATTGTTTCTTCATAATTAGTAGTTTAGGTGGTGGTGACAACTCTCAAATATTTTAAATCCTTGAGAGTAAATCCTTTTTTTTCTTATTTCTTTTTTTTTTTTTTTGGCAGAAACTAGAATGCATTCGTAGAATCTCCCCAGCCTCTATCCCATCTTAAAAAGAAAAAAAATCTCTTCACATGTCTATTCATGTCATTTTATATTTTGACATAGCAGAACCAGTGGGATATACATAGAAAAAAATTTTTTAAAGACCATGCTTATCCCACCTTGCTTAAACACAGAGATGCTGCATTAGAGATAAACAGAGTTTTGTGCCATCACTGAATAAGCCAGATTGATTTGGATACAATGAAGCACTTACATGATCTTCTAGAGAATTTTAGTTGGTTTCATATTTTCTAAGCCAAAACACAGAGGACGTTTCTCATCTGAGAAAGATCACACATTGTGTGGAGTCTTCCGCCTCCTTCTTTTCTTTCCATAGACAAGAGATATTTGCTGCTAGAATCATTTAAAGCAAACAGATCACCTTAAGACATGATGCTCTAGTTCATTCTGAATCAGGGCACATTTCCAAGATCCTCAAAGACAGATGTCAAATCCTTATACCTCCCTCTGTATTACATGGAAAGCGTGAGTGAGGTCAAAAATTCTAGTCTGGCCGAATCAGTTGCCTGTGTGAACTTCAGGTGAGATGAAAAAATTTCTCAGGCCTTTTAATCCTTGTCCTATTTTTCTTGTCAGCTCTGAATAGGTTCACTTTCCAGGATCTCTTGATTACCCATGAAGTTCAAATTTTATCCTTCAGCTCCTGAAACGTACAGTTCTATCTTTAGCATTTTCACTGTAGATAGGAACCATTTAGGCTCTTAAATGGTTTTTCTTTCTTTGAAAGTCTACTATTTGGCAAAGGTCTTTTTTTTTCCTTAGAGATGAATCAGTGTATCATTTGTAGCTTTTCTTCTTCACGTGTCTTTATTCTAATTCTTTGGGGGAATTAACTTTCTAGTACCACTTTGTTGAAAGTGTTAAAGGAAGTTTCAGCCATGTGCCTTGCTGCTTAAGACAGGCCACTTCTAAAACACAAATAGTTAGTATACAAAACACTAGTAGTTTTTCCTTATGTATAATTTAAACTGTTGAAACAAAATTAATAACAAGTAGTAATGGTATAAAGTCCACAGTTTTTTTAATTTGTATTTATTTATTAAAAATTTTAAAATGTTTTCATACAATTTTTAAAGGTTACTTTCCGTTTATAGTTGTTACAAAATATTGACTACTTTCCCCTTGTTGTATAATACATCCTTGAACCTATCTTACACCCAATAGTTTGCACCTTCTACTCCCCCATCCTTACATTGCCCCTCCCTCCCCACCCATTGGTAACCACTAGTTTGTTCTCTATATGAGTGAGTCTGTAAAGCCCACAGTTTAAAAAGCACCTCTGCACCCGTAATTGCATTGATTTTCTTTAGATGACCAAGTAAAACAATTATTGAGGCTTGCCCTATTTCTATGATAGTTTTGAAGAAATGGACTCAGACAGGTAAGCAAATTACCAAGGTTTACAAAAAGTGCTTTAGCTTGTGTTTTAACTTGTCTTGGTTTTCCTTTCTTTCCTTCACATTAATTCATCAAGCATTATTTATCGAGTTCCCACTACATACAGGCTCTGTGCTATATATATGGTACCTTCCCTGGATAATATCACAGTTTTGTCAGGGAGGCAGAAATACAAATGAAAAACTACAAGGCAATGTTGAAAAGCTCTATAAAATGAGTAAGAGTGAGATGTCAGCTTTACTGGTGGGTGAGCGGCAGGGTTATCAGGAAAGCTTCCTAAAGGAAGCAATATTTGAGCTGGACTTTAAAGAATAGTAAGATTTCTCCAGAAAAGAGAAGTGCTGGGAGGAGAGTACTGCAGGTGAAGGAACAGTCTGTGGAAATACATTATGGGCACAAAACAGTGCTGCGATCAGGAAACAGCGGATAGATCTGTGTGACAACAGGGGGCTTTCTACAGGCTATAGGTGGTGAGCAAGGAGGTGAGGATGGCTGAAGATGAAGCTGGAACCGCAGGAGGGATTTATTATACAGCATTGTACTCATAATATGTAACCATTGACAAGGGTTTTAAGCAAAGGGGCAACTGATCAGATTTGTGGTTTAGAAAGATAATCTAGAGAATGGATCAGAGGAAAAAGAGATGGGAAGACCAATACAGTAAAGAGGTTGTTGAAGTTGTCCAGGTGAGAGATAGTGGCGCCCAGAACTAAGACAATGGCAGAGGAGGGGAAAGCAGAGGTCGGATTTGACAGATATTTCTGAGGCCAAACCCATGGATTCTTATCTTATGTGAAAGCTGAGGAAGAGGAAGAAGTCCAAGATGATTCTGAGATTTCTGCATTGGACTTTTGGTTACCGTTTGTTGAGCTGTGCCCATGGCCGACGATCACCCTCAACACCTTATATACCCAATTTCACTTAACCTTCCAATGTTCCAAGGTTGTATTATGAGCTCCATTTGGCGGGGGAGATGAGGAATCTAAGAGGTGAGGTGACTTGTCCAAGATCACACAATTTGTGATTCTGAGATGGAATCTGAACCCAGGCCCGTCTGACAGAGTCTGGGTTCTAAACACAGGTGGATAGAAGTTTAATTTAGAGAAGAAGAAAGAGTGTGGTGGTAGTTTGTTTCCGAGTGAAAGTAGAGGAACAGAGACTTGATGTGGGCCTGTTGTCTTTGAGGTAACTCAAAGGACAAATGTGTGGTGATGTCTGGAATCAGCAGATGGTCCCCAGTATGAAGCATCATTTCATTGTCTTCTACCTCCCAGGGTACTTCATGTCCCTGGAAATGGTATTCATATCATCTTTCGGTCTGCTATCGGCTGTATGTGTGTGTGTGTGTGTGTGTCTGTGTGTGTCTGTGTGTGTCTGTGTGTGTCTGTGTGTTGATGAGAAGGACCATCTTCATAATTTCCTTACTCTTTTTTATTGTGCTGGATTCACTTATTCTGAATGAAAGGAACAGAAAGTACTTTTGTCCTGCTGTATTTTCTGTGCAAATATCTCGTGGCGTTATACAGAGGCCTGAGAGCTTGGCAAACTTCTGAAAGGGAAGATTCTGGCTTATGCTTTGCAAGTGGTGAGACTCTGCTTTTTGTTTCAGATATTCACTACAGCTTTCTAGTCACCTTTGGCAATAATAATATTTTATTTTTTAATTTTATTTTTATTTCATTTTTCTGTGAGAGACCATCACTTATGTAATCAAAGGAGAGTCACTGATGGTTTTAGTATTTAGAAATGGCAGGGGGAACTACCCATGAACAACGGATAATAAACATCCCTCATCCCATGGGCATCATTGTACCTCCTGGGACCATTCAGTGTTCAAAGTCCACCAGGAAAATGTTGGAAGGCTCACAGAACACCCGGGTAATATTAGCATCGTCATGTAGTCAAGAAACACCCCAATAAGATTGTAGATATTGTGCCAGAATGTATGTACTAAAAACTTGGGTCCATGGAAATAAAAAGATTCTTATCTGATAAGTTCATGAACTTGGGCTGATTGACATGAAAATGACTTTTTCCCCCTGCTGTTTCCATTTGCAGGTTTTGGCATGGAGGCAACCTTACTCCTTGTGGTTGGCTTTTCACATACCAAAGGGGTGGCTATCTCCTTTCTGGTGCTTGCCGTAGGATTCAGTGGTTTTGCTATTTCAGGTAAAGTGTCTTTTGGGTTTCCCAATCTTTTCCATAGATCCAGCAAGACTTGGGAGGAAGGAAGGAAAAGATATTGTAGCATCCTCCTTTGGTAGCCAAGCCATTCCCAAGGGTCAGGGCCACTGGCTAGAGACTTTCACCTAGTGGGGATGATTTTGTCAGATCACTGAGAACCAGGCTTAGTAGCCCAGTCAAGCTGGAATTGTTGATACTTTCTCCATCTTGGAAACAAACAACATGCAGGCTCTGCCTCTGGGGCATGGGCAGCACGTGTGTTGCTGGACGAAGTGACACCTTCATACTTCAGAACCAGGTCACCCTAACTAACGGAGGCTCTCGTGACCTTTTCAATCCTCACCTCCTATTGGAGAGCTGCTGATATTAACTCAAAAGTCAAACGATGTAGTCATTTGACATATAGTCATAGAATCAGAAGTTTTTAAGGGTGGAACTCTTCTTTAGATTTTTGTCTACTCCGAGGCTTTCATTTTCCAAACAAGGAAATTCAGGTCCAGAGAGGTGATGTGACTTTCTAAACAGGCGAGAGCAGGAAGTAAAAATAATAATGGTGATGATGAGAGCTAACATTGATCAGGCACAAACTCTGTGCCGGGGACTGTTCAAAGCCCACTCTGTGTATTAACCCCTGTCATTCTCACAGCTACCCTAAGGGCTATCAGTCTCCCATTTTACCGGAGCGGAAACCAGCCTACTGTGTGAGAGGTCACAGTGCTAGCATATCATGTCTTACAGACTTCAGAAGCTCCCTGTGCAAAACTGGGTGAAAAAGTAAAACTCAGGTTTTTTTTCTAACTTTAAAAACATATGGTAGGACTAAAAAGTGTCATTTACAGAACACTTCACATATATTGCATCTATCTGACAAAATTATGAAGCAAATGGTATTACCATTATTTTACTGAGGAGCAAATTAAAATTCAGGAAAACTGGGGACTCTCCTATTGTCACACAATTGGTAGCAAAGGAAGAACTAAGGTGCAGTCCTGCCAGGCTTCGTGTCTGTGCTCTTTCCACAATTCTGGGCTGTCTTAAAGATCAAACAGGGTGCTAACATCCCAGAACAGAAAAACATGGAACCTCTGGTCTAAACTAACATAAAACGGGGACTTGATCTTATCAAAATACAGTTGACCCTTGAACAATGTGGGGGTTAGGGGTGCTGACCCCCAGCACAGTTGAAAATCCGCCTATACCCTGTAGTCGGCCCTCTGTATAAGATGTTCCTCCGCATCCTGGGTTTTGCTGTATCCTCAGTTTCTCATCTGAGGATTCAATCAACCACAGATCCCGTAGTCCTGTAGTATATACTACTG
Source organism: Tursiops truncatus (assembly GCF_011762595.2). Lineage (NCBI taxonomy): Eukaryota > Metazoa > Chordata > Mammalia > Artiodactyla > Delphinidae > Tursiops > Tursiops truncatus. The sequence goes on along the minus strand of NC_047044.1, from coordinate 21,016,419 downwards.
AAAAACGAATCCGCCTGTAAGTGGACCCATGCAGCCCAAACCTGCTTTGTTCAAGGGTCAACTGTAAATAGAACTGATACATAGTTAAATTAGGAAAAAATGTCTGCATTAAAAGTAGCTTGCAGCTAACAACGGGTTTGGGGATGCAGAGACCTGGGTTTAAGGGCCCTCTTTACTACTTACTATTTATAAAAGAAAAAAAATGCTAAGTTATTTACATCCTCAAGCCTCAAGTTTCCTCATCTAGAGATTGGAGCAATGTAACGGCAACTTCATAGGGTTGTGGGAGATTGCAATGAGCTGAGATCATTCATTTATTCACTCACACTTCCCAAGAGACAGATGCTGTTCTTGGCACTGGGAATATTGCAGGGAAAAAAAAAAATTAAAGATTCTGTCCTCATAAAGTTTACATTCTAGTGGAAATAAAGCATTAGAAGATCTTAGCCCAGTACCAGATGCATAAGACAATTAATAAATATTCACTATTGTTGTTCAATTATTATTTAATCTAGTCCAGTGCTTCTCAAAATTTAGTGTGAATACGAATCACCTTAGGATCTCGCAAAATGCAGATTCTGATTTAGTAGGTCCAGAGTGGTGCCTGAGATCCTGCATTTCTAACAAGTTCCCCAGTGATGTTGTTGCCGCTGATCAATAGTCCATACTTTGAGTAGCAAGGATAGAGCAGTAATGACTTGTTTCTAGTAGGATGTTAAGGAACACCTTTCTTTGATAGCCCTGTGATGCAAAAGAAATTCATATCCTCCTGTTCCCAGAGATATTGAAATATTCAGGCTCATATTGTCCCCAGATTGCCAATTAAGCCACAATCAGAAGGAGAGAAATCCAACAGCCCAAATCACAGCAGCTGCCACTTTTTTTTTTTTTTCCAGCACTTACTCAATGCTGGCCACTTTTTAGATATAATCTCATTTAATCTCTGTAGCAGCCTGATGAGAAGGGTATTGCTATGTTCATTTTGTCAGTGACAACACTGATGCTTGGAAACGTGACTTAACTTACGCAGATAAATTAAGTAATTAGGATTGGAATAAAGGTTTATCTGATCCAACAGTGAGACTATGGGAGGGATTATGGTCATGGGGATGATGATTCCTTAGGATCTGCTATCTGCCAACTTTATAAGGAGTTAATAAGGATGCCAGGGAAGACTTGCTCAGCTTAGGAACTGATTCTGGACAAGAGAGCTGAGACCGGTGAGATTAGAAAGATACAAGGGATGGAAAGTGCTCAATATAAAATGTATAAATTTGTTGAAATCTTTTGGATGTGAATCTGTTATTTCAAGTGGCTTATATTAATATTTTCTCAGACGTACTTGGGTGTTAAGAGCAAACCCAAATGTGTATTTTTTGTTAAAGAGCTCTGCTTTATAACTTTGTAATAAAGTTTCAATATAGAAAAAAACAAAAACAAAAACGAAGGATGGGTGATGCCTGCTTTAGAAAAGGTCATATGTAGAGAAGACTGACTCTCCCAACTTGTGTGTAACTTACTTTGTGTGCCTGCTTCAAAAAAATCTATCAATGTCTCAGTTTCTCAACAATTTGCCCCCCAAACATCAGTATTGTGCAGCTAGAAACCTAAACGGCTTTTCTGACATTGTTTTTAGCTGAACGCAAATGCCTAGGCTTTGTATCAGAATATAATACTCGCCAATCGTATTAATTGCTTCTTATCTCTGGGTTCTTTTCTAATAAAGTGTTTACCGCATTCAAATCAACAGTAAGATTAATTAATCTTGCAGCTGTTTTATATTCTGATTTTCTGCCACTTTGACCTGAAAGAGAAGGTATGTTTATTCCAGAAAGGTTTTCTCAAAATTCTCTCTGAATGGAGGTAGGAAAAAAAAAACAACGAGCCAATGTGCCAGATTAGGAAAAATATTTTTTTAAATTCTGTTTTCAAGTTCTTTGCACAAAATAGAGAATTAAAAAGCAAGACCAAGGAAAATAAAAATATGAATAAACAAAACCTACAGCCCCCTGCTGTAATTTCAGAGCTCAAATTGGTAATTAATTAAACAACTATTTATTGAATGCCTACTATGTGCCAGACACTTCGCCAGCTCAGGGAAGATAGTGGTAAACAAGGCAGATGGATAACCAACCATAAAGAACCTATATGTTTGCTTTCACCTCTATGTATCTATATAATTAACATATATGATTTAACTTAATTCTTACAACAATTCTATAAGACTGATTATCCCAGTTTATAGGTGAAGAATCTGAGGTTCAGAACGTTTAAATCCTTTGTCCAGGTTTGCATCTCAGTTAAGCTGCCAGGTTCGAGGTCTGTCTGACTCTAAAATGCACCCCTGGGCTATACTGGTAGAACTGGTTCCCAGTGCCTGATGCCTCCTCTTTCAAAGCCTTATTCCTCCTCTGCCTTCACTCCTCCTTCATCCCACTCATTCTTGTCTCCTGATAAGCAGATTAATAGTGAGGTGTTGGTGATTTATTATTTTACTGCTCCTAGCAGAGTTATCTATAGATAGAAGACCTCAAAGAGAGGGGCGTGCTTAGAAGTGGCGGCAACAGCAGAGGTAGTACTGGTGTTGGTAATCATGAGACTAACCAGAGCCTAGCTGTCTGCCAAGAGCTCTCGCATACATATTTCCCCTGAGTCTCATCTCACAGCATCCTTATGAGTTAAGTAGTAACATTACCCCCAAATTAGAGATGAGGAAACAAAGTCCTAAAAAATGACTTGTTTAAGAGGTAGGAATAAGATTCGAATCCAGGTTTACAGACTCCAAATCAAGTATGTAAAAGTGTTTTGAAAATTGCAGAGGATTCTGCCAATGTTTGTGTAAATCTTTCTTATCAAAAAGGAGCCCTTTCCATTATGCCATGTAGCTACTAAGGCAGACCTACCTATGGTGGCCTTTTGGGAGTGAGTTGAGAGCTAAGAGGGAGGATATTATGAGGCAGGGTTTGCTTCTAAGCACACTCTATGTGATCATGTGATTGTTTACTCTGAATAAATGTGATCCAGGCTTTGGGCTTTTCAGTATTGCCCCAAACACCATTATTTTGGGCTTCTAAGCCTAGAAGGTACAGGTGCCATAATTCTCCTCATGGAGAACCCATGGCAGTCATTGCTAGTCAATCATAGCATGTTTTTCTGCTATGTGCAGACACAGCCTGACAATCCTCAACCCAACCTTTCCAGTAAAGGTATCCATTAGTTACATGTAGAGGAAATAGATTGATGAGAGTTGGGGAAAGCTAGTATTTTCCAAAATGTATTTGGAATTCTGTTCTTGAGTCTGATTTTGAGGTGTTTGGCTTCACTGTAGGTTTTAATGTCAACCACTTGGACATTGCCCCCCGCTATGCCAGCATTCTCATGGGGATCTCAAACGGAGTGGGAACCCTCTCTGGAATGATCTGTCCCCTCATTGTGGGCGCGATGACCAAGCACAAGGTAATGTTTTCCTTTGGGGCTGTGGGTTACAGTATCAGGGGACTGAAGTACTGCACAAACTCTCAAGGCCCTACCCCAGTCTGTGTAAATGTGTATGTCCTTCACCTGGCTGAGTCACTTGAACTTCTTTTTTTTTAATTTCTTCTTCTTCTTTTAAAAAATTATTGTTTATTGATGGCAACAGGGCTGACTGACGTTTGGGTCTATGTTTCTTAAATTGAGAAATAAAAGGGGTCTGTGTGTGTGTGTGGAGGGGAGGTGTTAATACCATAGAATGTTTAGAGATACAAAGAAGAAACTGAGGTAATCAACTCAGGATAAATAAATTACCTGATTGCTTTGTAATCATAAGTAATTAAACTTTACAGCCCATTTCCATTTAGCATGTTCCAGCATGAAAATATTAGTGCAGTTATACTTCCTTATTATGAAGAAAATAAACAAGACATTAATGACCCTTCCTAAGAACCTAAGCGGGTGTGGCACTAAGTCGTTACTGAATATTTGTGTATTTAGACTAGGGTGGGTGGCACAGGAAGATCCCAGATCCATCCAGAGTTCAGCCACAGGCCACATGGTTTCTTAATCCCTGTCTTTGAAAGGGTTTTAGATGCTGCTGTCTGCAAATAAACATTTCTTGATACTATGGAGTTTTTACCCAACAATTTTTTGTTGTTGGATTGCCTATTGCAAATATGACTTCAGAAATTCTCCAGCTTCTTGGAGAGGAAAGTGTGGGATAACTTTTCTTATCTTTTGATAGAAAAGGAAGGTGGTCTTTGGGGATTTTATAGGCAGAGGATCCGCGCTTTGTCTGTTCATGAGATGAAAGGATTGGTAATATGATCATTAAATCTCAGATACTGTCTGCTCCTAACTTTAAACACAAATTCCCATTATTTTTGATACAGTATATTTTCATAGAAAATATGATTATAATTAAGCTATTGACAGTCAATACTGAGCATTTTCATGGCTCAAATTGTCATGTATCCAAAGCAAGAGGGAGACCTCTGAAATTTACAACAGTGGGTTCCTAAAGCAAGTTTAATTTAACCTATTATGTGAGTGGAAACCTCACTTGTATATTTAGAAGAGCTGTGAAGTGGTGCAGCAAGGAGTTTACAGTATGTTTATTTTGTAAATATTTTTCTAAATTAAAAAAATGCATATTCATTGTAGTCTTAACTTTCATGTTTTATTTATTTATTTATTCTTTTGTGTGTGTGGTATGTGGGCCTCTCACTGCTGTGGCCTCTCCCGTTGCGGAGCACAGGCTCCGGACGCGCAGGCTCAGCGGCCATGGCTCACGGACCCAGCCACTCCGCGGCATGTGGGATCTTCCTGGATCGGGGCAGGAACCCGCATCCCTTGCATCGGCAGGCAGACTCTCAACCACTGCGCCACCAGGGAAGCCCCTTAACTTTCATTTTTAAACACTCAAATTCCATTTGGGTCCTGGGCATGCTTCTGCCGCATGTCTTCCGGAAAAGCACAGCATTTGCCTTTGGGGTGACCAAGTGCTTTTGTCCCAGTGGAGACCTCCAGAAGATACCGTTAATCTCTGTTTTTGGTTCAAATATTAATTGGTACCGTGTTTCCTTGTTTAGACCCGTGAGGAATGGCAGAATGTGTTCCTCATAGCTGCCCTGGTGCACTACAGTGGCGTGATCTTCTATGGGGTCTTTGCTTCTGGGGAGAAACAGGAGTGGGCTGACCCTGAGAACCTTTCTGAGGAGAAGTGCGGAATCATTGACAACGATGAATTAGCCGAGGAGATAGAACTCAACCATGAGAGTTTCACGAGTCCCAAAAAGAAGATGTCCTATGGAGCTACCACCCAGAATTGTGAAGCCCAGAGGAAGGAATGGAGCGGACAGAGAGGAGCGACTCTTGATGAGGAAGAGCCGGCATCCTACCAGAATGAAGACGGAAACTTCTCAGATACATCCTAATGTCTGAGGGGCACTTCTGGCTCCTCCTCACTTTAGAACCAGAAAGTATCCATACCTATTGCTTTCTATTGCCAGAGGGTCAACTCTAGGGACACTGGATGTGGGGTAGGGGAGAGGAGGTTTACCTAGCAATAGGGGAAAGATAGATATTTTCTTGCAATGACAACCTGCTCTAAGTTGATAAAATGGGTGGCTATAATGTTTTTGATTGGCAGTTGACTCTTCTCTCTAAGAACTAAACGTATTCAGGAAAGAATGACTAGAAATATAAGAAAGACAATACCATGTTTTTCAAAGAAAAATGGAAGGAAATGGGAATATTTGGCCTGGAGGAGAGAAAACAATAGTTGCCACTACATTTCTGAGAGCAGCCATGCAGAGGAGGGTTTCCTACTCCTAATAAAGGCCACGGCTTACAAAGGCCCTGTATTGTGCCAGGTACTTTATAACATTCTCATTTAATCTCCACACCACTATGACATACATTTTTTTTTTTTTTTTTTTTGCGGTACGCGGGCCTCTCACTGTTGTGGCCTCTCCTGTTGCGGAGCACAGGCTCCGGACGCACAGGCCCAGCGGCCATGGCTCACGGGCCCAGCCGCTCCGCGGCATGTGGGATCTTCCCAGACCAGGGCACGAACCCGCGTCCCCTGCATCAGCAGGCGGACTCTCAACCACTGCGCCACCAGGGAAGCCCTGACATACATTTTTTATCCCCATTTTACAACTAAGGAAATGAAAGCAACAGGAGATTGACTTGCCCAAGGTCATTCTGCCACGGACAGTGCTGAGATTGGTGGAATCCAAAATAGGTGGCAGTTTTGGAGAAGAACGTTTCACTTCAGATTAGAGAAGACATTTTTAATAATGAAAACTGAAAATGGAGTGGGTTGTCATGTGGATAATTCCCTATTTTAGCAGGCATGGGGGATGGAAAACATTTGGGTTGATGTGTCGGAGAGCGCTCAAATATTGTGTGAGAGACTGGGTTCAAAGACCTTTGGGGCCCTAGGTGGTCTGAAGAGCCAAATGATTCTATGAATCCATAGTTTTTCTAAATAATAAGGATTACAGACTGTATGAGAGATTCAAATAGGTTAAACAAAGAAAAATAAAAAGCTAAGCAACACAGCAAATTTCCAGGAATCTGATGGTCAGAATGGTGAGAAGAACTAAATTTCAACCCTTCATAATATCAAGAATGTGTTTAAATAACGTCCCAAATTACTTGTAAATCTTTAAGACGTTTACTAATTTAAGAAGTTGGTTCATGCATTTTATTAGGTAAAATTCTCTTAGAAGAGTCCTCTGTTTTAAAAAATGTATGTCTTTAGCCATTTCTGCTGGTGATATTAGGAAATTTGATCGAATTATACAAAATTATGATTGAAATATTCCTAATGACTCTACTTGGAATGATATTCAGTGAAACCACAATAATACAGCATTAGTTAAACAGTGAAATACTACAATGTAAACATCTGGGACAACTAGACTCATAGTGTTGAAAAATTAACCTTTGCATAAGGCAATAACATGGATACTCTCTAAATATATTTTAAAATTTAATGATATTTTAAAACTTAATGTTGGCATGTAAAAGGTTGTTTGCAAATAAAATTATTACCCTGTTCATTGTTTTTGAAAATTTTGTTTCTACTTTCAGAAGAAAAATATAATATTGCAGGAAAAGTTATAGATTTACTTGTAGTTTGTTATTGTAAAGTGGTTTTTTTCTCCTAATTTCTCTCATATATATATATTTCTGGTCCCTAACTGTATCAGCAGAATTGTAGTGTATTTTGTAAAAAGAATAATTTTGAAAAAAAGCCTGATTTTCCATTAAATAGTATTATTTATGTCATCAGTATATCATTTATGTTATATATCTTTAAATCTCTTTAATGAGTGAAACCATGTAAGTTCCTTTGAACAGTTCCTGTCATGTAGAAAATGCTCAATAAACATTAGTTATCATCATCATTATTATCTTTTAACCTTTTTGGGAACCTTGCAGTTGAAAAGAAAGCATGCTATGTCATTTTCACCCATTAGTCACAGGATTTATTGTGAAGGTCGTGTTGTTTTCTAAGTAAAAAAAAAAAAAAAAAAAAAAAAAAAATTGAGAAATTTATGGTAGTCAGTGTTTTATTTTTTCTTCTGTTAATGAAGTCAAATAACTATTTGAAAAACTCATGGTAATCCTTAAGGTAATGTTGTAGATTGTGACACAAAGTTATATTTACTCCATATTTGACGTCAGGGTCATATGTAGAAATTCCACATTTCGATAAATCAAAGCACTTTTGACAGGGTGCCTGTCACTTGCCCTTATAGTATTAAAAAAATGGGGTCCATGGTGTTGAAAACTAGAAAACACAGTGTTTTGTTGTGATGGGTTTCGTGAAGGTCGCAATGAACAGATAATTACATTTGAACATCAGGCATATGTACTTTGCAAGTTATTGTACATTTGGCTGCAAATATCCGTTCAGCTCTTAGAGGCAAACCATGGATTCTAGCAAGAAGGGAAGGAAGCCTGAGGATGCTGGATTCTTGAGACAAGAAGTCTGGTGAAAATCCATAACTTAATTTCAGTTATTATAGTTTTAGTTCTAGGACTTTTAGTGGTTCTTTTTCAATTCTGCTATGTCTTTAAAAAAATATTTCCAGTTCTCTGCTGAGATTTTCAATCCTGTATTTTATTTCCTGTAATACAAGAAGTTAATTATTTTAAAGTCTGATCAGTGCCAATATCTGGAGACCATGTAACTCTGTATCTATTTCCTACTGGTTTTGCTGATTCTTATTCACATTATCTCAGTCTGTGCCTGGCTTTCTTTGATTGTATCCAAAATCGTATTTGAAGATTTGTTTGTAGAAATGATTTTAGGCTTAAAAAATGTGGGTTTTTTTCCTCTCCAGAAATGATTTTTGTTTGATTTTTCCAGGAACCTGAAGGCATTAGCATTCTGGGATCTCTTTAATCCAGTTGAAAGGGCTGAGATATTCTGGGCCACCCAGATGATGTGGGAGATCTGAACTAAGTTGTAGGGAGCAAATCGTGTATGGAAGGGATATGTGGGCCCCTTCCAGGAGAAACCACGAAGATTTATATCTTTATTAGAATTGAGAGTCATTAGAATACAATAGATTCTGGCCTGATTCAAACTTGGCATTAATAGCCACATGGACCAATTTGAAGGGCTAGGGAAGCTGAACTTTTCTTTGCATTTCATTTATTACTGGGTCCTGGACCTTATGCTAAGCCCTTTCCATGCATATCTCATTTAATTTTCATGGCAACTCAATGAGGAAAGTTCAACTATTTATTCCCAAGTATTTATTAATAAATAAATGGTGTTTAAGAGCAGAAGTTAAACTCAAGACTCTAATGGCTGTATTTTAATCTTAATTCTTTAAAAAAAATTTGAAGTATATTAATTTACAATATTATATTAATCAACTCAATTAAATATTAATCTTAATTCTTAATTTTTAATCTGTTCTCCACCTCTTTTCCTGGCTGCAGTAAATTCCAGGCAATGGTAATTCTCAAAGTCAGGAGAATGTCCCAGGAATTTCAGTGAGGTGTGAGGGAACTGATGGGATGACCTCTGGCAGTTTAGTCCAGACCCCGGTATGGGGACAGGTGAAAAACCAGATGAACAGCTGAGATCCTTCTTCTCACCAACGGCTGGCCTGGAGTAAGATGTAAGAACCAGGGGCCTCTATATTTTCCCTGGCTACCCAGATAGTAAGATAGGAAGGCTGAACCCAATGCTTATTGTGTGTGTGTGTGTTGGGGAGTTACAGGGGTGTTACCAGAGGCCTGAATCTCTCCGAGGCATCCTAGGAATGGAAACACAAACACCGTCCAGAATCTCAGTATATGCCCTGCACAGAATAGATGCTCAATGGATATATTCTTCAAAATCTGATGTGTTTAAGGAAGATTACACTGCAGGTGATGCTCAGGTTGGCTGATTAAACATGGCAGATTAATGTAGGTAGTTACCTACTTTCTAAGATTATAATAAAGGAATGAAAGAGCACATAAACTTTCCAGTACAAAGAGAAAGGAGAAGAAAATCACATTTAGGAAGCTGAATGAGGATACTTGAGCCTTAACTGACTTCAGCAGAACCAAGTGAAAAAAGAAGGAAGCTGTTTTTGTGTTACTACCCCTGGGGAAGCTGCAAAATTGAAGGCACCAGAGCCAGGTACCTCTGGAGGACAGAGTGAGTGGATAGAATGACATTTGAGGAGGGGGGGGGGGGCGCTGAAAACACAAGGACTGGCTGAAAGAATTGCCTGATTTAGCAACCCTACTGAAAGTGCATGGAAGGAGTAGTTATAACTCCAGAGCTCAACCAAGAAACTGCCCCTCCCCACACCTAGTGGAAAACAGGAGCTTTATTTTCTGGACAGGGCATCTCTGGATCCAAGAACACCTGTCATAGCTGAATATAAGCTCCAAAAAATAGAGATTTTAGTCTGTTTTTTTCACTGATGAATCTCAAGTATCTAGAGCAGTGTCTGGTATTTAATAGTCACTTGGTAAATATTTGTCAAATGAATGAATGAATTAACCTCATTAAACAAAGGGAAATTAATTAAAAGTTTGCATACTGCACACTGAAAACATTCAGCCGCCTTCATGGGCTGAGCTTCCAAAATGCTGGTAGTCAAGCTCTTATTGTTTAGGCAGGAGACTGAAGGATTCATAGGGTGAGGGATGGGAACTCACTTTCTAAGAGAAAGGCTTACAGCCATTGACATTTAGGGGTTTCCCCACCAAAATAAGTAGATCCCTGCCCAATCACTTCCTGTGGAGGCCATCCACCAAGCCCTACCAATGAGAATAAAAATTCCATCATTCATTCATTCATTCAGCCATTCTACAATTATTTAGCATCTGTGATGAGCACTTCGATTATTGAGCACCTATAATGGTCCAGGCACTAGGGATAGAAAATAAATGAACAAAATAAGTCTCTGCTCTCATAGAGCTTACATTCCAGAGGACAGACACAGAAAATAAGCAGGTTGATGAGTAAGTTCAGTAGATAGTATGTCAGAGGGTGTTAAGTGCTAAAGACAAGCATAGAACAGGGTAAGGGGATAGGAAGTGTGGGGCTTGAGGTGTTATATTGAGTGTTCAGGGATGTAGTGGACTTTGAGCAGAGATGTAAAGGCAGTGAGGGAGCAAGTCAGGAGCCTATTTGGGCAAAGTGTTCCAGGAATTAAAAGAAAAGCAAGTACAAAGTCCCTGAAGTGGGAACACACTTGGCATATTTAAAGAACACCAAGTTTTTTAAAAGTGGTCAGGTTCTGGACATATTTTAAAGAAAGATGGAACATTTGCTGAGAGGTTAGAAGACTGGGGAGGGTCAGGATTGGTGGAGGAAGGAATCAAGAACCAGCAATTTTGGACATGTTTGATTTTGGAATTTTATTTGCCTATTGATAGCTAAGTGACAGTATCAGGCGGACCCTGGAATGCAGTCTAGGATCCAGGGCAGAAGTCAGAGCTGGAGCTGTTCATTTGTGAGTCATCATCTCATCACACAGATGGTAGTTAAAGCCACGAGACTGGATGAGATCATCAAGATGAACATGATTGAGCCCTGGGAGCCCTCCAGCACAGAGATATCAGGAAGATGAGAAGGAGTCAGCAGAAGAGATGGAAAAGTGAGGTGGCAGGGTAGGGAAAGGGGACCTGTAGAGGATGGCATCCTGTGGCCAAGTGAAGAAAGATTGGCTCGGAGGAGGGGTGATCATTAGGTTAAGGTTAAGATATGATCAGTTGTGTCAAAGCGGCAGCTAGATCAAGTAAGATGAAGACTGAGAATGGACCATTGGATTTGGCAGCACGAGTAGACAGCCAAAGATTGCTGAGAGTTCAGGAAAGTTTCCAACACCAAAGATACAGCTCAACACAGGCAAGGAGGAAGGTACTTGGAAGAAACCCAACATCACAGGGAGGTGAACAAAACTTAATCTGAAAGAAAAGATATTGCATGCATGACACAAAAATAGAATTCTATTTTTTAAAAAAGGAAGAAATAGGGCATTCCCTGGTGGTCCAGTGGTTAGGACTCTGCATTTTCACTGTCATTGCCTGGGTTCAACCCCTGGTTGGGGAACTAAGATCCCGCAAGCCATGCAGTGTGGCCAAAAAAATAAAAATTTAAAAAAATGAAAAAGGAAGAAACATCCAGAGATGTAGACTGAGCTAGATAGAGAGAATCTTGAGTCTGGGAGGTCAGTTAGGAGACTATAATAAGTTAGAAATGAGGGCCAAGGACAGGATTGGAGCTCAAAATGGGGAAGAGTGCGTAATTAGAGAAAACGTTAAAAAATATTTTTTCTAAAAAATGTAGTATATGCTCCCTTGTAGAAAATTTCAAAATAGAGAAAAATGTATTTATGGGAATAAAAATTAATATTGCAGCACATTTAACTACTCAACATTTCAGCACATGTGCCTCCAGTCTTTTCACATATATATTTTTGAACAACATGGGATCATACTGTAATATATAGTTTTATGTCCTTCTTTTTGCAGTTAAGCTCATAATAAATTCCCATGTTTTAAATATTCTTTGGGAGCTTGATTTTAAAATAATTACTGAGATATAATTTACATAAAGTAAATTAAAAAGTAATTTAATTTAAAAGTAAAAAGCACAAAGCTTAGGTTTATACATCAATTGATTTTTACTTGTGTGTGCATGTAGTTGCATACCTCTCCCTAATGGTAACCACTATTCTGATTTCTATTATGTGGATTAACTTTGCCCATTTTTGAGCTTCATATAAATGGAATCATACAGAACAAACTCTTTTGAATCCTACTTCTTTCCCTGAGTATAATATTTTAAAAATTGGTCTTTGCTATTGTGTTTATCCCTAGTTCCTTTTTTTTTTTTTTTTTTTTTTTCGGTACGCGGGCCTCTCACTGTTGTGGCCTCTCCCATTGCGGAGCACAGGCTCCGGACGCACAGGCCCAGGGGCCATGGCTCATGGGCCTCGCCGCTCCGCGGCATGTGGGATCTTCCCGGACCGGGGCAACGAACCCATGTCCCCTGCATTGGCAGGCGGACTCTCAACCACTGCGCCACCAGGTAAGCCCCCTAGTTCCTTTTTTTATTGGTATGTAATATTACATTGTATGGCTGTGTCAAAATGTGTTCTCCTATTTATGGCCATTGGATTGTTTCCAATTTGGGGGGAGAGGACTATTGTGAATAAAGCTGCTGTAAACACTCTTGTCTTTTCGTGGACATATGTTTTTATTTCTCTAGAAGTAAATTGCTGGGTCATAGGGAAGGTGTACATGTACTTTTGTGAGAAGCTACCAAACACTTTTCCATAGTGGTTCTGCCACTTTACTTTCCCACTATCTATGAATATGAGTTCCCATTGCTCCATATTCAAACCAATGAGAATATGATTTTTTAAAATGGCTGAATGGTATTATTTCATATTATGTGCCTAGACCAGTTGTTAGACATTTTAGGCAATTTTTCATTTTTCACTATTATAAACAGGAGTTCTTGATTATAAATCCTTGACTTCATCTGTAAGAAATATTTTCAAGGGAAAGTTCACCTGACTTATCATTTCTATATCATTTATCATTCAGTTAGTACCTGGTTAGTTAAATTCATTAGCAACAATAACAGAGCAGATAATGCAGAACTGTGGCCACATTTCAAGGTGGCTTTGAAATGCATTTCTTTAAAAGTTACATCTGAAGTGGATAGGTGACTACAATTCCACAACTTGAAAGCACTTCAAACACAGAACTAGCACAAAGTAATATTATCTTTCTTCTCTCTCTCCTTTTGTCCCTTCCCCTCTCCCCCTTCTCCCCCTCCCAACCCCCCATCAAATGACAAAACAAACAATTTAGTAACAACTTTGGTGTCCTTTATTCAAGGGAAAAACAACCCATGGATCGTGGGGGAGTTCAATGCTCGCTAGCAGCGAAGCAATCTTCCAAGGGATTTTGGGCAAGAGAGAATTTTACAGAATGTTAGAAGAGGCAACTGGGAAGCAGGGTGAGCTTGGCTAGCAGGTCGGGGATTTCCTAATAAGGCCTGCAGGTCCTATTTTCTACAGTGAGGTGAGCTTGCTAAAGCTGAGTTGGAGGATTGCTTGGTGTTCGTTTTCTTTGACAGGTGTGTCCTGTTAAGTGCAGACTGACAGGTTTGCGTTTGTGGTATGGGTGGGGTCCCTGGGGTGGCCGCCATTTTGGGGTCCTGATAAATGAATTAACTTTATCACTCTACATATACATATCTACTCATAATGTCTGGATTCTGAGATAAAGTTCAAGTGAAGTCAAATAACTTAGATATACCATGGATGTGAGAGACCTTTGACCCTTTCAGCCATCTGTAGAGTAACATTTGTAGAATCCGGGCAAACAAGCTGCAGGGCTGCTGCCAGGTGGATCCACTTCCCTTTCCTCCTCCACTTTCTCGGGTGGGGGTGGATGGAGCCACCTTTCAGTCAGGCTTGTGGCTGAGCAGAACTAAACTCCCGTATCAAAACCGGGACAGGAGGCCGAGTTTGCTGGTGAAGCTCTAACGTTGCCACAGACGCCATACGGAGAGAATGTTACAGGAAAGGAGGAGCGATTAAAGTCAGATCCTGAAGCCGGTAAAGCCATAACTGTTTTGGATTGTGTTGGTGTGGTGTAGCTACCCGAGACCTGCAGACTTCTCAGCTTGGGGTCCACAAACAACGCCCAGAAAATATGAACTAAATGGTAAGTTGTATATGTTCACTTTCATCTGGAGAGAAGACTTATCTATAATCTTCTATAACTCTTGTCATATTCTCAAAGGTGTCCATGATCCAAGGGAGGCGAAGATTTGCCAGAATGGCCTACCGGTGCTAAATTGAAGGAACCCTCCTAATTTGTAGTCCTTGCCTGAAGTGCCCCTTGTAGAAGCCTAGTTCTCTAGCTCAAGCACCTGGCCTTTTCATAGTCCCTTTTTTCCCTCATCTAACTTCTTTTGTTTATTTTCTATCATATTTCCCATCTCTCCCATCTCCTTCCTTCCTTTGGATTCTTCTCTCTTCTTTCTGGGCCTTTTCCATACCCACTTTCTTCTTCTTTCTCTTTTTCCCCACTGGGGAAGCTTGGCTTGGAGTGCTGGGGCAGTCATGTAGGCAGGAACTTCTCCAATTTATTTCTCTACCATCTTTTCCCACTGTTCCCAGTAGTGATTATAAGATATTGGCATTAAGTAGATGAACTCATTTTGAAAGTACTTGCTTAGTGTTCTTTTGAGCCATGTAACATTTGACCATGATATGTACTAAATCATGATGATGAGCACCCCAGGAAGATAATGTTGAGAAATTAATGGAAAATACTATGAGGTACTGTGAATAAATAGCCATAAAGGCTGGTTGAATATTATCACTTAAGGAACCATTAAAAATAATGCTATTTATATAACCAAAGTGAATCCCATTTCTCTGCAGATCAAATAATTATGCACAGCAAGAGCAAGCATCTTGGCTTTCACTAATTACAGAATTTTTTTTTCACAAATAGCTTTTTATATTTTGACAGCGCTGGTTGTTTTAAAGTTGTTCCCAAGAATGCATGTTCAAAAATCATCTTTCAATCTTTCACATTTTTAAGAATGGTGTAATGCTTCCTTGATTATTTCAACATAACATGGAATTGAAACTCCGTGGTTTGGAGTTTGCAGATTCTTCCTTTTTAATCTTCTTTAGGAACACATTTCATAATGAGTTCTGGTCTAAAATGTGATCCTGGTTTTCATCAGAATTTCTCTCATTCTATTTTTGGCTGAAATGGGGTAAAGAATCAAATGACTTTTGGCTCTTTTTTGTCCAGTGTTTGTGGTTTCACACGGTTTTAATAAGCTTGAGGATAAGATTTCATTTTGTAGAGAAGGGTTTAAGGTCCCAGTGGTCCAACATAGCCCTGTGAGCTGCACTCTCTCTCTAATGAAGGCCATAATATTTTTATCTCTTAGAGAGATTGAAGACCATAGCTTTTGTGGATGGATTCATCAATGTATTTGGGATGAAACTGGTCTTTAAAACATACAAATGTTGGGCTTCCCTGGTGGCGCAGTGGTTGAGAGTCCGCCTGCTGATGCAGGGGACATGGGTTCGTGCCCCGGTCCGGGAAGATCCCACATGCCACGGAGCGGCTGGGCCCATGAGCTATGGCCGCTGAGCCTGTGCATCCAGAGCCTGTGCTCCACAACAGGAGGGGCCACAACAGTGAGATGCCCACGTACCGCAAAAAAAAACCCCATACAAATGTTACTTCACTCCTTATTTAAAACTCCAGAGATTTCGGCATTACTTTTCTATCACTGCAGAACAAACCACCACTAAATTTTCATGATTTTGAAGCACAAAACTATGTACTGGCTCACAGCTCTATGTGTAGTGATTTTGGCTGGGCTCAGCCAGGCCGTTCTGTTGGTCTCCCCTGGGGTCACCCCTGTGACTACAGTCATCTTGTGCTTGACTTGGTTTGGATGACCTACATGGCCTTACTGGCCGTTGGTGCTAGCTGTTGCCTGTGGTGCCCAGGTTCTCCACCACATGGCCTCGCAACCTCCAGTTGGCTAGATCAGGCTTCTTTATACAGTGAGGCAGGGCAGCATTGTAAAAAGGAGAGAATGGAAGCCGTAGGGGTCTCTTGAGGCCAAGTCTCAGATACCCCACAATGTCACTTCCTCCAGATTCTCTTGGTTCCAGAGCCAGCCCCAGTTCAAGGAGAGGGAAGATAGCCTTCATGTCTTGATGGGAGGAGCCTCAAAATCACCTTGCAAAGGGACATCCATGTAGGGTTGCAAGAATTATAGTGATCATCTTTGCAGGCAACCTTATTATCACAATTAAATAAAAACAAAATTTTCACTATGGCCCCCAAGTCCCTACATCATCTGACTTCCTTTTCAATCTTGTATTGTTCCACGCTTCCCTTTGTTCCTTGTCCTCCTTTCTGTCACTCCAACAGCCTTACCTTGTTCTCTCTGTCTCAAGTGCTCCTTCCTCATATCTTGGCTCCTTGTTGTCACTCAAGTCTTAGTTAAATGTCACTAAGAATATATATTTTTAGAAAACTACTTTATTGAGGTATGATTGGCATATTAAAAAGATATACATATTTAATGTATACAGCTCTATGAGTCTGGGGAGAAGTACACACCCTTGAAACCATCACCAACATCAGTGTCACAGACACATCCATCACCTCCCAAAGTTTTCTCCCACCCCTATTATCATTATTAGTGTGTGGTGAGAACACCTAAGATAAGATCTATACTTAGTAATTGTTGAGTATACAATACAATATAGTTGGCTAGGCACTATGCTGTATAGTAGATCTCCAGAATTTATCTTGCATAACTGAAATTTTGTATCCTTTAACCATCACCTGCTCACCCCCCTCCACCCCCTGCAATCAGCCCCTGGTAACCACCATTCCACTCTGCTTCTATGAGTTTGACTATTTTATATTCTGCATATGAGAACCCTCAGAATGTCTTAAGTTGCCTCTTCTACTTTCTTAGCAACTCTTTATTACTTATATGCTTTTATTTATTTTATTTATCACTCTCTGAAATTACCTTATTTTTAAAAAATATGCTTATTGCTTATTTTCCCACTGGAGTATTAAGTTCTACGGGAGCTAAGTCTTTGTCTGTCTTGTTTATTCCTACATGTTTGGGGACGAGAATGTGTCTACCATAATGGTCCTCAACCTTGGCAACACTTTAGAACCACCTGGAGGTTGTGGGGTGATGCCCAGGCTGCACTCCAGACAACTGGAAAAGCCAAGGGATCCCACAGACCACTGGCCTAGCCAGAAAACCTCAGAGAAGAGCAGGAACCAGGGCTGGGTATTACAGAGAAGGCAAGATTTAGAGATGTGGAGGGAAGAAGACGACCTCCCAGTCAGAGTGGACCTAGGAGGTGCAAGAGGGAAAGGAAATGGGTGTTGCCGAATGAGTCATGCCAGGAATAGGCTTGTAAACTTGATTCGATAAGTGGTTGGTACATCGACCATTCTTCCTGAATTTTCCAAACTAGCTGATTTGAAATACTGTGTTCCATTTTCCATGTAAATCATCAAGACATCTTCTAACATTTCAGCATCTAAAGTCCACATCTAAGGCAGAAGCAACACAATATCATAGTAAAATGATGAATCTTTTGTTTTTTTTAATCAGCAAATATATACTCTGACATGGGAAATCTTATCATTTAAGAAAGCAACTTTATATTCTTAAGTGGGGCACAGGAGTGATAAAAGTGATGTCTTAGGATTGTTCTGTAAGAAAGGATTGGAGATTAGAGGCAGGAAAAGGAAAGAGATGGGTACCGTAGCCATGCTGGTGCATTTATCCAGGTGAAGTGGATAAGGGCCACGGTGATGGGAACATAAAGTCAAAGTTAGGTGTGGAAGGCATTTGGAAAAAAGAAGCAAGACACAACTCATGATGATGGGTCATTAGTGTCCCAGCTGGAAGAGAAGGGTGGCCTTACTCTCCTGGGTTAAATTATTCCGGTGAGCATTTATATTGACCAATTTCACAGAATTAAATTCCCATAGTGCTGTGTGTTGCCTGAGTGACAGGGAAAAGAGCAGAGAGAAAAAGACATTTACCTGGTACCAGTTTCCAAAAGCCTAAATCCTTTATTTTTTAAATTGAGATATAATTCATGTACTATAAAATTCACTCTTTTAATGTATACAATTCAGTGGCTTTTCATATATTCAAAAGGTTGTGGGACCAACATCACTGTCTAATCCAGAACATTTTTATCACTCCAAAACAACCCTGTACCCATTCAGTTACTCCTCATTCCCCCCTCCCCATCTCTTGGCAACCACTAATCTAGTTTCTGTCTCTATGGCTTTGCGTATTGTGAACATTTCATATACATGGAGTCATATAATATATGGCTTTTTGTGATGGACCTCTTTCATTTCACATAATTTTTTCAAGGTTTATCCATGTTGTAGCATATATCAGTACGTTATTCCTTTTCATGGTTGAATAATATTACATGGATATACCACATTTTGTTTATCTATTCATCAGTTATTTGGATTATTTCTACTTTCTGCCTTTTATGAATAGTGCCTAAGCCCTGCAGTATTGAGATTGCCTTTACTACGTTCATGAGCCATCTTCAATATCTCAAGGATACTACTGGAAACGTCCCTTTGGCTCACACAAATGTTAGAATGATGCCATCAAAATGGAAGACCAGGCCATTCCTTTTCTCAAAATGCTCCAGTGGCTCCCTTCTCACTCATAGTAAAAGACAATCCTGAGCACAAACTCTGAGACTTTCTTCAGTCTGTTCTGTGTCTCCTGGTTCCATCCTTTGTCTCAGCTGCCCTGCCTTCCAGCTGATATTCAACCACGCTGGGCATGCTGTCTCCTCGGGGCCTGTTCTCCTTGCTTGCCCCTCTTCTCCCAGGGATCTCAATGGATCACTCTGTCCCCTCCTCCAGATCTTTGCTCCAATATCAGCTTCTTGGGAAAAGAACACCCCTGTACCTACACTGTGCTTTTCACATCCCATCTCCCTCCTTGCTTTGTTTCCCTTAGAACTTATTCTATCTATATATTTTATTTATTTATCTTGCTTATTGTCTATCTTCATTAAAATGCAAACTCCAAGAGGGTAAGAACTTTGATGTGTTGTGTTCACTGCTATATCTCCAGCACCTAGAATTGCATCTGCCACATAATAGATGTTCATTAAATATATGCAGAATGAATATACTTCAAATTAGGCTGCTCAGGCTATCTGAAATATCAAATTTCTTTGTTTTTGACTGGAAGGATACCCATGCAGTATGAAAGTATGTCTAACTCATGCTGATCAAAAGTTCTAGTGAGCATTAAGTCTTTGACTATACTTATTAGTTTGACTAATATAAAAAAAATACAGGCATTATCACTTAGATGCATCAGTTTATTTGGTAGAAAAAAAATTCAGAAACTTTGGTTTATGTGGGGGCAGGTTATGGGGAAAGGGGGGTGCCTCGTGGTAAGAAGTTTGGGAACAACTACCCTAAACAGCTGTCTAAAAGGATCTTGGTTAATGCAGTTGGTTAATTACCGAGAAATTCCAGGAAAAAATAAAAGAGCTTCATTTTAAACAAATGTTTATCAGCACATACCATTTGACTGGACTACTGTTCAAAGGTTCCTGTTGCAACTCTTTTTGGCAGCACCTGTGTAAAACTGAGGCAGCAGTAAGTGACAAAGGTTTTATTTATCTCCTGTTATTATCTGTTGACTTTTAAAAGGCTCAGTAACGAACAGCGGCAGATTAGCTAACCCATCAGGAAGAGTGAAGCAATGTCTTGTGAGGCCCAATGTTCCCACCAGCCCCCTTGGAACTCTCCAAGCCAGTGAAAGAGAACATCTCAACGAACTTTTTATTACATAGTTGTGTGAAATGAGGCTCCAAAAGGGGAAGTAAGCCACGCTGTTAAATAAGAATCTGCCAGAGTAAAACAAAACTAGCACTAATTGGAGAGAGTTCACATTAATTGTACTCTGATTACACTGGACATTTTCTACACATATATTACATCGCTTCATCAGTAGTGTGACCTTTGAGATAGATATTATTTTTTCCTTCTACATTCAAGAGACCTGAGACTCACAGAGGCTAACTTGCCCCAAACTTTAAGTAAATGGCAGAGCTAGGATTCAAATCTCATTATCTGGACCATAAAAATCTTTGCTCTCTTTCTCTGAAGTCTAGTATCTCCAGGTGGGAAAACCTCTTTCTCTAAAAGTCTCTTAGTTCCTGCCCCTTGACATTCACAAATAATAATGATGATGATAATAATGATGATAAGGATAATGCATATTTACTGGGTGCCTACATTAGTCTAACCTCTGGGATATGTTTAAAAAAAGGAAGAAAAATTCCTGCCTTTGTGGGAGAAGAAAGACAATGAACATAATATAGAAACAATTTAAGTAGTTTTTTAAGAAAGTGATATTTGTGATGAGGAAAATAAATAGAACAAGCTAAGGGGCAAGATCAAATAGAGTGGTCAGGGCAAGCTTCATTAAGGTAATACTTGAGCAAAGACTTGAAGGAGCTGAAGATGCAGATATCTGCGGTGAAATGTTTGAGGCAGAGAGAAGAGCTAGTTCAAAGGCTCCGAGGTGGAAACATGCCCTATGGGTTTGAGAGACAGTGAGAAGGTCAGTATGATGACAATGGCTAGAGTGACAGCAGAGAATGGTGGGAGGTGAGGTCAGGTGAAACAGGGGCCAGACTGTGCAGGGCCTTGTAGGTTACTGTAAAGACATTGGTTGGCTTTTACTCTCAGTGAAATGGGGGCGTCTTTGTAGGATTTGGGGTAGAGGAGTGACAGGATCAGATTTACACGTTAAAAGTATCCCTCTGGCTGTCGTGGTGAGGAAAGTGAAGGGGGAGAAGGATGGTCACCCCAGATAGGAGCCTTCTTCAATGATCTAGACAAGAGATGATGATGGCTTAGACCAGAGTGGTAGCAGTGGAGGGAGAGGGAAGTGACTGGGTTCTGGATAAGATTTGCTGAGGGATTTGATAGAGAGGAATCAAGGATGCCAGTGGCTTTGTAGTAGGCATTTCCCCATTAAATCTTCTAAGCAACACGGCCACAAGGGAATGCAGGGTTCAAGAATCTTCACGGTGTGCGTGCGACACATGGCAAAATATTTTACAGCCTGAGGAGGAACCAAAATACTTTAAACTATTTCATCAAAACAATCAAGATACAATATTTAAAATTCTAAGTATCAAGAATCAGAATCTAGTGCTATCTCTCCATTTGATCATGGTCAGAGTTACTTAATCTCTCTGAGCCCCAAGTTCTTTTTCTGTAACATGGGGATTACTGTTCTGCTGTCTCAATTGTGAGACAATGTGATCTCCATGGGAGCAGTGACTTTGTTTGGATAACTGCTCTACTCAGGCACTTAGAATGGTGCCTGGCACATAGTAGGTGCTCAATAAACTCAAATGACTAAATGGAAGAGAATGTACTCAAGACTTTTTTGGGAAAAAACATAAGTATGTTAGGTTTATTATTAGTGAACTAAGACAACTGCCAAGACAAGCAGCTTTGGGGGAGGCCTAAATTAACAGGGTAATTACTTTGCTTTGACTTAGCCTGTCACTTCTAGTTGTTCATGTAATGGAATAATGAGGACATCCCTTCAGAGTTTCTAGCCTCTTGTGCTCATATGCACTTTCATAAGCCAGCAGCACCTGGACAACTTATGTAAGAACAGCTTTGATGAGCATCCTCCTTTTAATTAAGGACATCTGCTTTTTTAATTGGTCTCATTAGAGAGTTTCTTTGCAGCGTGAATCTGATCACTGGTGAAGCTGATAACGAAAATAGACGCGGTACATAAAGCCCGGGGGAATTGAATTCTAATCTCAAGTCAATGAATTAATACATGAAAGCACTTAGAATAGTACATGGTAAGAAAATGCTCCAGAAGTACTAGTTATTCTTATTGTTATCTGTTCGTTCGTTCATTCATTCATTTTCCTCCTCTCTCCCTCCCTCCCTCCCTCCCTCTCTTCCTTCCTTCCTTCCTTCACAATTCACTTGTCCATTCATCTTATGGCTGTTTTCTGAGACCTGTTTTGTGGCAGGTCCTGTGAAAGGTGTAGGGCATATGAAGATGAATGAGATACTACCTCTACTTATGAGATATTCACATGAAGCCAATTAGAAAACAAAGCAGAAATGGCATCTGTCCAGCCCATCTTTTTCCTGACATTATATTAATGTAACATAAATGCCTGAGTGGGTGTCCTTAAGTTCCCCAGACTTTTGAGGTCCCCTTTTCTGTTCATTTAGGAATAAAATGTCTCCAGACCCCATTGCCTGGGGTGTAGGAAGTTCAGCACCCTACCAAGCTTTCTGAGGATTCCTGTTGGTCACTTCTTACTCCAGTGTCTTCCCTGCTCTTCATTTGTCATCTTGTCTCCTACTTTTTCTCTGCTAGATCTGAATGGATTGACCACAAGCAACCCAAAGCACCACTACTCAAGGTTACTATGGATAAGAGATTTTTGCTATGTGTTTTGTGTGGATAATGGGAGATGGGGTGCGTAATTTAAGCAGAGTAGGACTATAACTTCATATGTGATGTCAGAGTGCCTTCAAATTATCAGTCTTTTCTACAATTCCCCCATTAGAAATGCTCCTCTTTTATACTTTAGCTTGTTGCTCTAAATGGACTCTGTTTTACTCCCTGTAATTTTCTCTTATAACCCCTCCTTCTGGTCCTTCTGGAGACTGGGGTGGGGGTGGGGGAGAAGTATGGAAACAGGAAGACCAGAAAGAAGGTTGTGGTAGAAATCCAGGCGGCCAATGATGATGATGTGGACCATCATAAGGGGAGGAGGTTAGTGAGCAAATAGATTCAGAACTTCTTTGAAGGTAGAGTTGACAGGTTTGCTGATGGATTGGATATGGGATTTTAGAGGGAAAAGGTCCATATGGCTCTAGGATCACTGGCTTGAGCAATAGGAAACTTGGAATTAGTAAAAGTAACTCATGTTTAATGCAGGCTATCTGGGAAATATCTAAAATATAAATAAGAAAATAATTATCCACAGTTTCTATTACCTAAAGATAATCATTTTTATCTTTAATATTTCCCTGTATTTCCATCTAGTCATTTTTTTCTTCCTTGTTCTAGGCTGTTTTTCTATGAGTGTCTATATGTACATACATACAAAAAATATAAATACACATATAGAGCAATGTATATGTATACACACACACACATATATTGCTTTAACTGTACAGAATACATATTCTGCTTTTTTTTTTTTTTTTTTCGGTACGCGGGCCTCTCACTGTTGTGGCCTCTCCCGTTGCGGAGCAACAGGCTCCGGACACGCAGGCTCAGCGGCCATGGCTCACGGGCCCAGCCCCTCCGCGGCATGTGGGATCTTCCCGGACCGGGGCACGAGCCCGCGTCCCCTGCATCGGCAGGCGGACTCTCAACCACTGCGCCACCAGGGAAGCCCCATATTCTGCTTTTTAAAAAAGCCTAACGTAATGATAATACCTCTGAGCTATTGATACCCAGCATTTCTCTGTTAGCAAGCAGCATAATACCACCAAACTTCCTTGTAGCATTATTTTTCTAATATTCTGAGTATTTCCCCATGTCATTAAATGGTTTTGGAAGGCATTTTTAATAGATGCATAATGTACCACAGTATAGCTGCAGCATAATGTCTTTAGTTATTGCTCTATTGTGTATATCATTTCTATTTTCATGCTATGAAAAATAATGCTGCAATCTTTGTACGTAAATATTTGTGTGTGACTGATGATTTCCTCAAGAGAAATCGCTCAACATGAAATCAGCAGGTCGGTATTTTTTAAAGGTTAAAAAAAATGACTTCTTGATTATTGATCATTTCTCAGCATTATACCTAACACATTATGATGATAAGCTGAGAGTTGAAGGTCCCCAACGGTGAGTCACTTAAGCACTCACTTATTCAGTTTCTCACCAGGCTTTTAAAACCTGTGCCTGCTTCTCTTCTAACTTTGATTAAACTGAAAGGGCTAACTATAATTAATCTGTGTTAATGAGCCTGAAGAGCATTTGAAAGTCATCTAGAAACTGATGATTATGAAATCTTTTCATCCACCTCAGTGCCCTTTATTTCGTAGGAGAAGAATTTCCTTTTCCACCAACCCTATGTCCGTCTCTTTCCTCCTCTGCCCCCAGTTTGGCAGGGCATGGTCCTGGGCCCAATAGTAGATAGTAGCTTCTCCAGATGCTAACTAAGGATGTCACTTAGGATGATTACAAATAACTGAAACCCAGTAAAACTATTGGAGGGCTCCAGGCATTCAGGCATAGAAAAGCAAGAGGACAAAGTTAGGTCTCTGGCTAAAAGGCAGTCTTAGACTTGAACAGTAAATCCTTGCTGTATGGTTTGGATTCTGATTTGGCTTCACAGGGGTGCAGCAAGTGTGGCTATATTATTCACCTATAATACAGATTCACTTGTTACTATTG
Source organism: Tursiops truncatus (assembly GCF_011762595.2). Taxonomy (NCBI): domain Eukaryota; kingdom Metazoa; phylum Chordata; class Mammalia; order Artiodactyla; family Delphinidae; genus Tursiops; species Tursiops truncatus. The sequence continues at coordinate 20,991,899 of NC_047044.1, read as the reverse complement.
TATTCCATTTTGGGTCGCCCCCCCTCAACCACTGCCCCCCTGCTCTCATTCATACACTCATCTTATGATGAGTTGATGTTAATTGATTATTTTTGTCATATGAAACATTACTATGATTCTAAGAGTCAAGGCTGTCCAAAAGGTATGTCCTAAGATTCAAGGCTGTCCAAAGGAAGTATTACTACCTACCTCATCCCCACTATCCCAAACCCCTTCCCCCATTCTTTCCACCTCATCCCACCCACTCCTCACAGGTAACAATCTCATTAGTTCCTGGTTAATCTTTCCTGTATTTCTTTTGCACAGAGACATGTATGTTTTCTCATACACTTCTTTCTTACAGGAAAGGTAGCACACTATATACATTCTTTTGTAATTGGCTTCTTTTTCATTTAGCAATATATCCCGGAGACTACTCATAGTAGTATCAGCTCATAGAAACCTTCCCCTTCTTTTATATAGCAGCGTAACATTTCGTTGTGTGAATGTGTCATAGTTCATCCAACTAGTCTCCTATATTTGAGCATTTAGGTTGTTCAGTATTTTGCGGTTGTAAACAACGATGGAATGGATAACCAAATGAGTATATGTATATATATATTTTTTATTGTTGAAGGTGTGTCTTCAAGGTAGATTTCTATAATTGGGATTGTTGGTTCAAAAGATAAGCACATATATAGTTATTGTAATGTGTTGCCAAATTTTCTTCGTGAAGAATTTTACCATCTGTATCCCCACCAGCGGGTATGAGAGTGCCTGTTTTTCAACAGTCTTCTTAACAGAAAATGTGGTCATAATTTTTAATTTTTATCAATCTGATAGCTGAGGAATAGTACCTCCCGAAACTCTGACTTCTGTCTCCTCAACTCAGCCAGATTGCCAAGTGAGCTCTGTTTGGCTATATCCTCCCTCCACTGTGGCCTGGAAACTGCCTCCCTGAAGAAGTTTGGCCAATCATAAGGCTCACCTCATTTCTTTCACTTTTCTCAGGGATGATAGTCCTGAATTCTATTATCCATGTCTAAAAAAAAAACAAACCTTTGTTTCATATATTTTGTCTAGTTTTCTAGTTGTTTAGGGCAAGAGCATATATTCAGTCTCTGTTACTCCATCAGTGGTGGTAGCAGAAGTTGATCCAATATTCATATGATAAGATTTCCAGACACAGAGGGGAAATTACCAAAGATTATCAAAGCAGTTGGAAAAAAACTCTAAAACTGAATAAACACTTTGTCTTACACTGAAAGGGCCCAAAGAATTACAAGCAGAATGAATGCAACCAAATCCACTCTGTGAAAATTCTTAACTCTAAAAGAATAAAGAAAAAATGGAAAACTTCTACAAAGGGAGAAAAGAGGAAGGGAAGCTCTCTCTACAAAAGAAAGAGAAGCTGAGTAATAACAGACTTCTCATTGGCAGAATGCTAAAAGACAGCTGACCAAATTTTCAGAGACCTGAAAGAATTTTATTTTGAATCTAAAATTCTATAACCAGGCAAATTAGAATATGAGTGATAGTAAAATTTTAAGAGAATACTGTGAACAGCTTAATAGGAACAAATTTGAAAATAAAGTTGAAATGGATGATTTTCTTGGAAAATATAGATTAACAGAATTGATTCAAGAAGATATAGAAAAATCAAATAGACCGATATTCATAGAAGAAATTGAAAATTAACTTCAATATATACCTATTAAAAGGCACCAGGCCCAGAAGTACCTATAGGAAAGTTTTATTGAACTTCAAACTACAGATAGAAAAAATATGAAAAGCTTTCTAATTCATTCAAAGAGGCTACCAGACCCAAAGCCAGACAAGCATAGCGGACCAATGAAGGTCCAGCCAGAGACAGAAACCTTGCCAATTGTTGAAAATGATGGAAGGAATTGATAAGTAGATGTACAGTTGTTACCCAGGTAACCAAAAGAATAGAAAGAGAAGTCTAAGGTATCAGAATTGTAGCAGCTGCAGAAAGCAGTTTACACACTAGGGTGTGAAGGAATAAAGAAAGGAAGTTGAATGTATTAAAATATAGAAGTATAGAGAAGGGTCCCCATGATGAATGGAAACTTGGACCTCTGAAGAGAGGCTGCTGTCACACCTGTGCTGGTGTATCTGAGTGGTGGGGATGGCGGGGCGTGGTGGATACTGAGGCTGGTTCTGCAAGTGTTAGAAAAACAACAAACTGGATTCAGCTATTGGTATGGGAAGAAACTGCCCTGGCTGAGTGAAGAAGTGTTGCCAGGATACTGCACACAGGAAAAGGAAGCAGACAGGAAGATCACAGCAAGCTGTTGGAAGGAGCAAGTCCCTTCTTGCTCTCCTAGCCTTTGTTCGTCAGAGACTAAGAAGAAACCAGTTGGCAAAGCAGAAATGTGGTTTGTGGGGTTCCAGCCCCAGCATCACAAATCAAAGTATAGAAGAGTGGGTTTGGAGCTGAGAGAGCTCAGAGAGCATACACACAAAAGAAAATTTACACCCACCCCATTTATAAATGGATGAAAAAAAATCTTAACTAAAACATCAGCATATTAAATCTAGCAATGTAGAAAAAAGTATATATCACAACAAAGTAGGGTTTATCCCAGGAATACAAGGATGCTTCGACATTCAGAAAGCTATTTATTAGCAGATGGAAGTCGATAGATCCTGAAAAAGCATTTGATGAAAGTCAATGCCTGTTCCTGATAAAATCTCTTAGCAAAACTAGAGTTAGAAAAAAATCATTATATGTAATGGTTATACATCAGAAGAATTCCTACCAAAGTCAGAAAAAAGACAAGGAGGCGTATTATCACTGCTTCATTTCAACATTAAACTGGAGGGCTTAAAAAATACAATAAATGAGAAAAAGAAGAAGGTATAACTGTCTGAGTGGAAGAGATGAAATTGTCATTTTTAGTAAAAAGCTGATGTACTATTTTTAAAAATCCAAGAAAAACTAGTAAGACTGATATAAAAATTCAGAAGATCACATACATGAGCATACAAAAAGCTAGAAACCATGTCTTTCCTGTGTATCAGTGATGACCAATTAGAAAATATAAAACTCCTGTTTATCTTACAATAAAACTATAAAATGTGTACAAAAAAACTAACAAGATTTGTACAGAGCAATAAAAACTATAAAATATATATGAATGAGCTTAACAAGAAATGTACAGAAAGCTCTATTAAAGGACACAAAAGAAGGTCTGAAAAAATAGATCTGGATGGGAAGGCTGAATTTCATAAAAATATCAAGTTAATTCAATAACAATTACAGCTGGATGTTTTTAAAAGGAAAACTAATAAACTGATTTTAAAGTTCATCTGATTGAAAAAATTGGGCCAGAATAAAAAAGTTTTTAAGAAAGAAGAATAACGAGGTTCTCACTTCACTACATATCTAAACATACTATAAAGTAATTTAATTAAAATAATGTGACACTTATGTGGAAATAGATTATTTGGTCAATGAAACAGAAGGCAACATTTGGAAAGAGAGGTATACATTTATGGAATTTAGTCTATGGTAAAATTATCATTTCAATAGTGTTGGAGGGCTTCCCTGGTGGCGCAGTGGTTGAGAGTCCGCTGATGCAGGGGACACGGGTTCGTGCCCTGGTCCGGGAAGATCCCACATGCTGCAGAGAGGCTGGGCCCGTGAGCCATGGCCGCTGAGCCTGCGCGTCCGGAGCCTGTGCTCCACAACGGGAGAGGCCACAACAGTGAGAGGCCCGCATACCGCAAAAAAAAATAGTATTGGAAAAGAGAGATTATTGAATATTGATTTGGAAAAAAATAAGAAGTTTAGATCATAATTTAACACCAAGTCTCAGATTAATGGGATATGTCTAAGAAATTATCAGGAAAAAATACATGACAACATATTTAAATCTTGAAAATTAGAACAGCTTTCCTAAGCAAAACATAAACACAGGAGCCATAAGGAGAAAGAACGGGTAGACTTGACTGCAGAAAAATGGAAATTATTTTACCCAAAGAAAGACACTATATTTAAGTTAAGAAATGTATGACTGCTTAGGAGAATGTTTTTGCAACGTAGTTAACAGATATTTAGCCTCAATAACCTTTTCCAGTATTAAAAGCAATCTATTAAAGTACTGATTTAGAACTTTTAATTATTTATCAAAAATGTACTTATAAGCCAGGCACTGTGTTAGCTTTGCAGACATGATTTAGTCCTCAGAACAAGAGGACTAATTGGAGTTGATATTATTGTCCCCATCTGGCAGAGAGAAAACTGAGATTCGGAAAGTATAAGCAACTTGCTTCTCACAGTTTCTAAACTGTGGAGCCAAAATTTCCTACCAATCCTGTTTGACTTCAGAGCTCTTTCCCATGACCTTTTCTTTTCCTAGTGCTAACTTAGTTTACCTTTAACATTTCTAAAATTGCGCTATTATCTCATATGAAGTATTCTCTGACCTCATCTTTTATGCTATGGTCCTGCAGAGTCTTAGCCCCTTAAAGCACCCATAGCACAATGAAAGAATAAATGGAAAGTCAGAGAGTCTACAAATATTTATTCTAAGAGAAGGGAGAGGGATAACCTTATCATCTCCATTCACAATTAAAAACTTGGCAAAAACAGAAGCTAATAGGGAAATTTGAATTTGGCCCGTTCTCTGATTTGTTGTGTGGTGTTGTCAAAATTATTCATTAGCCTAGCTTCATGCTGACAAGCAATAATTTCTGCAGGGCCAAGTGAATTTCATGACCCAAACACATAGGAGACTCTCAAGCATGGAATCTGAAGATGCTCGCTTTATCTATCAATGAATGACTCCAAACAAATTCTTGATTGGAATAATGTGGTGAAAAAAAGAATGAAGTTCCCAGAATTTGAAAAAAAACCTTTGTTTAGATAAAAACCTACAGCTCCCATTTTCTACCTTATCTTTGGCCAAATATTTGAACAGAGTTGCAATAAAGGAGCTAAACTGACAGTTTTCAGTTACATTTCTTTTCATCTATTTCCTTGTGGTGCTGCTAGATCATGACTACAGTTGTTACCTTTGTTCTATGGGACTATGAACATTTCCTGGGCTAATCTTTCTCACACCCCTTGGCAGCTTCCCTTCTTCTCTGTCTGTCCTTTTAACATTGGTATTTTTTAGACCTCTACCCAAGGCGTTTTCTGCTGGTCTTATCCACCCTATAGCTCCAGTTACCAGGATGTGCAGGTGATACCTGTATTATTTAGGGAGATTTTGGTGGCAAATATCAGAGGACGCAGTAATGACCTAATGATGTTATTAAGTACCTCATAGAAGTGAAATCTGGAGATAGTGTGTTCCACGGGTGGTTCAGGGGTTCAGAGATGCCATCAGGTACCAAGGTTCTTTACACCTTTCAGCTCTGGCATTCACAGAGCCATGTCACCAGTTTCTAGATGGCAGCTGAAGCTCCAAACCTCAGGTTCTCATATAACACATTTAAAGTGGGAAGGAAAGGGGTTTTGAAGGCAGAAGAGAGCTTTCTTCTCGTGTTGCTCTCTGCTTTATCAGGGAGGAAAATTTTTCCTAGAAGTTCCTCAGTGGATTTCACTTGCCTTAGAAATGAGTCACATATCATACCGATGACAAAGAGAAATGGAGTTACCAGGGTTGACTTAAATTTTTATTCATTCTTTTGTGAACTGGGTGCACCACTGCCTGAATAAAATTGGAGTTCTGTTAGCAAGGAAGATGGGAGGGTATGGTTGGTGGACGGTTAATAAATAATGTTAAGCATAGCACCCCAAAATCAATGTCTTCAACCCAGATCTTCTACATGAAGTTTAGCCCCATTTATGCAAATGCCTGCAAAACATCTCAGACTTCTCAGATTCCATAAACTTGTCACTTTCCCTGACAGTCCTCTGCCTAAACCCTGATATCCTGTCCTATTGCATGCACAGACCTCCTCCTGCTTTAATGAAATGAATGGCATTGCCGTTCATTCAGTTGTCCAGAACAGAAACTTAGGTGTAATCCTTAACATCTCTTATCCCTTAACCTTCACATTTTAGTCAACCACAGATTCCTATCCAATGTATCTTCTAAATATGGCTCAGATCTTGTATTTCTCTTTATCTTCCTTTCCATGGAAGCAAGCAAAATCACCAAATGATTGATCTGCCAACAAACCAGCTCATTATACAATAGTTACAAAATTTACAAATTGTGTTTTTAGCATTTTAATATACCTGTTTACCAGTTTTAATAAAAATTTTGAGTTTTAGTTACTGATGGATAACACATGTTTTTTTAAAAATTTTTAAGTAAACTCTGTTAGTTTACTTAGTAAACTAACAGTAAACTGCTGTTAGTTAGCAGAATGATGTGCATAAAATTTATTTCAAGTCTGAAAGCACACAGAAGAGTACTGTGTACCATTTGTGATTTGGTATATTATAAAAATGTAAAAATATGCATAGGAATGAGAACACACAAAGCTCATTTATAGTGGCAAACTTCAGAGAAGAAGGAAGGAGAATGGGATTGGGGGTTGACAGGGCCTTCAACTACATGTAAGGTTTTATTTCTTTCAAATAAAAAAATGAACCAAATGTGACAAAATCTAAAGATCTCTTGACTTTGATTGATTAGTGATTTCTAGGGGTTTTAAAAAAGATATTCTGTTTTTCTGTATGGTTGAAGACTTCATGCTAAAAACATTTATAAAAGATAAAAATCTAAAAGAAATTAAAATTGTAAGCTTATGAAATTTAAACAGAAAAATTTAATTTAAATGTAAACTAAATTTATATTCAGAAGCATTCATTGGAAATGGTTGGAAAAAATCTTACCCCATATAAAATGCTAAAATTTTTATTTATAATCCAAAAGAATGGAGATCCGTCTGCTTGATAAGAGTCTGCAGAATGATTCTACATGAAAAAGGAAAACAAAAAAGCAATAGAAAGGAAATGAGCAGGGCTTACTCTAATGGATAATCTGATTAGAATGCCTGTCACAGTGTTTATTGATGCTGCTGATGCTGTTTGCCAGTATCTGTGTAAAGAGGAGTGTTAGGCAGGATACAGTTTTAGTGGCTGACACAAAGAACCAAAATAAAAGTAGCTTAAACAAGGGAAAAGTCTGTTTCTCTCTCGTAAATAGTCTGGGTGTAAGTAGTTCAGGACTGAAACAGTAGCATGACAGTGTCAGGGACTTGGACCCCTTCTTTTTTTCTTTAATTTTATTTTTTAATAAATCACAAATACAGAGTCAAAGGGACATTCCATTATACCACAGTACAATACTTCTTTTATTTATTTATTTTTGGCTGCGCTGGGTCCTCATTGCTGCGTGTGGGCTTTCTCTAGTTGCGGCAAGCGGGGGCTACTCTTCGTTGCGGTGTGAGGGCCTCTCACTGCGGTGGCTTCTCTTGTTTTGGAGCACGGGCTCTAGGCGCGCGGGCTTCAGTAGTTGAGACACACGTGCCCAGTTGCTCCACGGCATGTGGGATCCTCCCAGACCAGGGCTCGAACCCGTGTCTCCTGTACTGGCAGTCAGATTTCTAACCACTGTGCCACCAGGGAAACCCATACCCCTTCTATCTTGTTACTCTGTCATTCTCAACACACAGCCTCCTCTTATGGTCCAAGATGGCTGCTCCAACTTTCACCATCAGGCCCACATTTCTCCAATAGGAAGAAGGTACAAAGAAAGTGGAGGGCATGCTCCTTCCTTGTAAGGACATGACTAATAAGTTACTCCATCAGTTCTGCTCTTATTCCATGGCTACACCTGGCAGCAAGGGAGGCTGAGAAAGACAGTCTTTTTCTGGGTGTCGTGTACACAGCTAAAAGTCAGGAGCTCTCATTCGTAGCACATAAAGGGAGAATGGATAGTAGGAAATAATTAGGAATCTCAGATCAAGTGGCAAAAATCATTCCTTAACAGCTGGTACAAAATTCTTCTTAGGGTGAGAAATGCCTTGTTTAGGGAAATATCTTTGAGTTGTTTGGGTGTGAAAATATATGCAGGGCAGAGACTAGGAAGAGAAGATAGAATAAAAGGAGGTTGGCTGTTTCTCTGCATAGGTAAATTGGATTTTTTTTCCTACAAAGAGAAGAGAGGGAGGGGTACCAAGTTACTTGACAGAAGTCTGGACTTCTCAGACTTTTATCAAGTCTGCCACTTAAAGAAAGGCTCTGTGAAGTTGGGTTTTATATATGGGTATGTGTGGAAATCCAGGAAGGAGCTGAGTTTCTGTATGCGCAAGTATCGTGCATGACAGGGAGACCACTTGAGAAAGTAAACAGTTCACGAATAGAAGTATTCAGAATCACCCCTCAGCTTTCCATTGGCTTGTTTTCCTTGAACCCGATTTTGGAAGAGTTATTTCCCAAGAGCCTTCTAGGTTTTCCTAGTGAATGAAGCCCTGGCAGTTCTCTTTCATGTCTCCAGATATGCCCGAGTTCCAGGAAGAGCACAGCAGAGGCTCCAGCTGCAGGCTTTGCTAATCTCAGTCTGATCTTGGGGGAGTCCATTCACCCCCTGCCCAAACTTCTCCTATCACTGAGAGACAACATGCAACATCAAGACTCCACATCAGAACTCTGTATGAACTCATTAAGATTTTTTTTTTACTTTCAACATATCCCCATTATTATTATTTTTTAACATGTTTATTGGAGTATAATTGCTTTACAATGGTGTGTTAGTTTCTGCTTTATAACAAAGTGAATCAGCTATACATATACATATATCCCCATATCTCCTCCCTCTTGTGTCTCCCTCCCACCCTCCCTATCCCACCCCTCTAGGTGGTCACAAAGCACCGAGCTGATCTCCCTGTGCTATGCGGCTGCTTCCCACTAGCTATCTATTTTACATTTTGAACTCATTAAGATTTGTTTGCGAATTTTGGTGAACATAGTCACAAAGAAGTCCAAACTCTTAAGTGCTGGCCATGACTTTGAAAGTTCTCTAAAAATTGACTCTGGTAATTTTAAAAAGTCAATATTTTGTGGTATAAAGTTAAAACTTGTATTTAAATTGTTATTATTTAAAAAGTTATTTGTATTCTAAGACTCAGCTAAACGATATTCATTCATTCATTCACCATGACAGGTGTTGTGGAAGATAACACAATGTATTAAATATGGTCCTTGCCCCCATGTAGCCTTTCATGAATTGATTCATCAAATATTTATGGAGCATCTGCTATATGCCTGCCACTGGGTAAAACGTCCAGTGGGGAATGAGCTATATGGCCAACCCTCAAAGAGTTTCCTATGAGTGAGGCAGACAAGGAAATAAATAATTACATGATGGTGGGATGTATGCTATCAAAGAGGAAAGCTTAAGGTGCTGTGCTTGTCAATAGCAAATATACAACTTTTAAAGCCAGTCATTTGTGGGATCTTTAAGATGAAAAAAACCTGCAGATTGGGAGAGCCTTCCCAGTTTTCAAAGCATCTGTGATTTCTCTGATATTGTTTACAGAACAGACCCTGAGAAAATCTTTCCTGCTAACAAGCCAGAATTTAGTTTATAATTAGACAGGAGGGCTCAACAGCCAGGGGTGATGGAACATTGCCGAGAATCTTGGAGAGGACCAAGGGAAACAGCTTAAAATTATTTTAAATTTTGAGTTTTGAAAATGCCCATTTATTTCCCATGGAAACCAAGGTCAACCCACCTCAGAGTGGAATTATTAAGGGTGGAATGATTTGTTGTATCATTTACCTGCTTTAATCACAAGTAGTGATTATTAAACACTTACTATGTGCCAGGCAGTGCTGGATGCTTTATATACATCATTATCTTATTTTTTTTTCTAAGGAGGATAGAGGGAAAGAGGATGCAAGTGTGGGATTCAAGATTTTGCCTGAATCAGTCTCTGAGTAACCATCCCATCAGAAGGATTTGTGGTAACTTAAATGTATTGATTCGTAGCCCCACTGAGAAACAGCACTAACTGGCATCGTTTCCGTTATGTAATTAAGAATGCATTTGAACCAAACCTGCTTGCTGACCATCTATCTATGCAGAATGGAAACAACAGATAACTGTGGGAGAGAAATTGGCTATATAGGTATTTTTAAATCTAATCTGGGCTTTGTGAACTGTAGTCAAACAATTTATTAAAGAAACTGTTTACCTTGCTGTTCTTTCTTGTCAATCAAAAAATGGGAAAAAAGGTAGAAGAAATAGAAAGTAGCTTCTGGACTTAGAAGGGGATGAGAAAAAATATTTGTAGCTTTATTAAGGCTGTTGGAGCTATTTACTCTGCCACATTGTGTATTTTTTTGTAAATTCCCTCATCTTGCTCTCTTAGCTCATGAAACACAGTTATACTGCTGTCCTCGAGTCAGCCTTTCTTGAGGAAATCCTTCTTTTATTTATTTTTAATTTCAATTTATGTCAACTAAAACCAAAAAAAAAAACCCCCACAATTCACCCATTTCTCCTACTCCCTGCCCTCTGCCTCTGGCAAATACCAATATATTCTATGTGTCTATGAACTTGTGCCCCCCAGCAAGGTGTGTGTGTATGTATGTGTGTGTGTGTGTGTGTATATATATATATATTTATTTATTTATTTATTTAATTTTTTATTGAGTTATGTTTGATTTACAATATTTACAATATTATATTGGTTTCACAACATAGTGATTCAAAAATTTTATAGATTATACTCCTCTGAGTGTTACTATAAAATATTTGCTATATCCCCTGTGCTATACAATATATCATTGTATTTTATTTATTTTACAGACAGTAGTTTGTACCTCCTAATGATCTACTCCTATCTTGTCCCTCCCCACTTCCCTCTCCCCATTGGTAACCACTAGTATGTTCTCTATCTCTGTTTCATTTTTGTTACAGTCACTAGTTTGTTTTATTTTTAGGTTCCATATATAAGTGATAACATATACTATCTTTCTCTTTCTGACTTACTACCCTTAGCCTAACACCCTCCATCCATGTTGTCACAAATGGCAAAATTTCATTCTTTTTTATGGCAGAGTAATATTCCATCGTATATGTATACCACATATTCTTAATCCATTCATCCATTGATAAACACTTAGGTTGCCTCCATATTTTGGCTGTTGTAAAAAAAATGCTGCTATGAACATTGGGGTGCATATATCTTTTTGAATTCATATTTTCATTTTCTTCAGACATATACCTATGAGTGGAAGTGCTGGATCATATAATAGTTCTATTTTTAGTTTTTTTGAGGAACCTCCATACTATTTTCCACAGTGGTTGGACCCATTTACATTCCCACCAACAGCGTGTGAGTGTTCCCTTTTCTCCACATCCTTGCCAACACTTGTTATTTCCAGTCTTTTTGATAATAGCTATTCTAACTCGTGTAAGGTAATATCTCATAGTGGTTTTCATTTGCCTTTTCCTGATGGTTAATGATGTAGAGCATCTTTTTTATGTACCTGTTGGTCATCTGTATGTCTTCTTTGGAAAAATGTCTATTCAGATCTCATATTTATTTTTTAATCAAATTATAGTTGATATAGTTGCACTTATTTATTTTTGCTTTTATTACTTTTGCATTTCATGTCAGATTCAAAATAATCATTGCCAAGACCTATGTCAAGGAGCTTACCACCTATGTTTTCTTCTAGGACTTTTATAGTTTCAGGTTTTACACTTAAGTCTTTAATCCATTTTGAGTTAATTTTTGTGTGTGCTTTAAGAAAGTAGTCCAGTTTTGTTCTTTTGCATGTGGCTGTCCAATTTTCCCAACACCATTTATTGAAAAGACTGTCCTTTCCCCATTGTGTATTCTTGGCTCCTTTGTCAATATATTATTTGACCATATATGCATGGGTTTATTTCTGGGCTCTTTTTTCTGTTTCATGATGTATGTGTCTGTTTTAACACTGACATCACACTGTTTTAATTATTATAGCTTTGTAATATGGTTTGAAGTCAGGGAGTGTAATGCCTCCAGTTTTGTTGTTCTTTCTCAAGATTTCTTTGGCTATTCAGGATGTTTTATGGTTTCATACAAATTTTAGGACTGTTTGTTCTATTTCTGTGAAAAATTCCATTGGAATTTTGATACGGATTTCATTGAATTTGTCTATTGCTTTGGGTAAATGTACATTTTAACAATATTAATCTTCTAATCCATTAGCATAGACTATCCTTCCATTTATTTGTGTCTTCTTCAATTTCTTTCATTAACATCTTGTAGTTTTCAACATATAGGTCTTTTACCTCCTTGGTTAAATCTATTCCTAGGTATTTTATTCTTTTTGATGCAATTATAAATGAGATTGTTTTCTTAGCTTCTCTTTCTGATAGTTCATTATTAGTGTATAGAAACATAACAGATTTTTTATATTGATTTTTTATCCTGCAACTTTACTGAATTCGTTTATTAGTTCTAACAATTTCCTGATGGATTTATGGGGTTTTCTATATATAATATCATGTCATCTTCAAATAATGACAGTTTTACCTCTTCCTTTCCTATTTTGATGCCTTTTATTGTTTTTTTTCTTGCCTAATTGCTCTGGTTAGGACTTCCAATACTATGTTAAATAAAAGGGGCAAGAGTGGGCATCCTTGTCTTGTTTCTGATCAAGCTTTCAGCTTTCCATTGATGAGTATTACGTTAGCTTTATGTTTGTCATATATGGCATTTACTATGTTGGATATGTTCCCTCTATGCTCACTCTGTTGAGAGTTTTCTTAGATTATAAATGAATATTGAGTTTTGTCAAATGCTTTTTCTGCATGTATTGAGATGATCATATGATTTTTATTCTTCATTTTGTTAATGTGGTATATCTTATTTAATATTTATGAACGTATTGTGTGGGAATTCTTAGGTCCCATTTTACAAATGGATAAACTGAGGCTCAAAGTATAAATTGTCTCCATTTACACTGTGAGTGGGTAAAGCTGAGATTTAAACCCAGAATCTGTGAGATTCCAAGCCCTGTTCTCTTAGTCCCTAAGATGTAGTTTGTCCCAGATGCTATCAGTTTTTACAATAAAACATTTTCGTTGTCTCCCATTTATGTGTTATACTCTCCTACTTTTGAAAAACATATAATAAAAAATATAACAATAAACATATAATAGAAAAGCAGTTACAATAAACATAAAAAAGAAATCAAAAGCCCTTTGAGGCAGGGACAATATCACACTAAAATAATCACACTAAAGTAATCATTTTCCATAAATGTTTGTTGAATAAGCAAATAAATGAATTAAACTAAAATCAGAGATTTTAAGCTTAGAAATTCCTAGAAGCTAGAGCACAAGGAGAAACATGATGAGTTATGTGTCTAATATAAGAAAGCATATAACCTTAGTGAAACAAGTTATTGTGTGGACATTAATAACAGGGTGACATAAATGATGATATTGTTTACTGCAGTATTTCAGAAGAAGCAGAAATGATCTATATATTAAAGTTATTTTTCTAATGGTCATTAAAAAAACAGATGATTAATCCTTATGAAGCATTTCTATGAGGAGCTAAGCTAATATTCTCTACATAGGTCTCCTTCTGTTAGCTAATGTGATGATTCTGATTCTTAGTTGGAAGGAAAAGCCCTCTTCCCAGAGATGTTCCAGTACAGAGCAAGAGTGTGGTGCTGGAAGGCTGATTAGTCTTGGTTCAAACCCCACTGCTTGAACTTTCTAGCCTTTGGCCTTAGGCAAGCCCCTTAACCAGCTTCAGCTTCCTCAGCTGTAAAAAGGAGAACAGGATCTACTTTGGAAAGTTTTTGTAAACATATTAGAGTAATTATATGCAAAATGGCAGGTCACAATATAATAAGAATGATGATGATTATCTAATTTTCTTTGATTCCTCTCTTTGCAGTCATGGAGATCTAAATTAAGATTTACTTCAATTCTCTTCAGGTGCTTTTTACTTTTGAACATTTTTCCCCATTTTGTTTCATTTATGTGAGGTAGATTTGGAGTTTACTACATAATATGCTTCATAAAGGTAGAAAACGCATCAATCTTGCGCACTGTTGTTCACCCAGTAACTGGTCCAGAGCAGGGGCTCAATAAATACGCATTAAGTGAAAGATTGAATGGATGAATGAATTAGGGTAAAGTGGGAGGGTTGTTGCTTAAAACTACACTCTTCCTCATCATACCATGTGCCAAATATTAGAAATATTTGAAAATATTAGGAGTACATTGTATCCAAGGATACAATGTCATTACATTGTAATATATTCTTCTAATATTATATTGCACCTGAGTATGAGGTCTTCTATTTTTGAAGAGGCCGAAGGGTCTGGACCCTCCCCACACCCTCACTGGTCTGATTGATATTCACAGGCTCTATTTTCTGCAAGTGCTGAAAATCTGTTTGATTTTCACAATCTCCTTCTCCAGCTTACTTTCTTTTATATTTCAGGGGAAGAAGATAAACTCCAGATATGATTATAACTTTATACTTTATATGTTGTTGCTATAGCCACATTTTGCTCATTTTATCACATAGATAGTAGCTTTGCTTTTTCAGTATAGTTCACTCAGCAGTTAAGCCCAGAGAAGCCCACATTTGCAGATAGCTGGTTTGATATTATGCTAAAGAGCAATATTTTAACAAACTATCCATTAATGGATAAGCCCACAATTAGTTGTATTTAATCATTGGTGATGGATTCACAGAGACAATACTACCAAAGTGATTCATAGAGATTGGTGTTTAGAACTTCATTTTTTTAATCAATTGAGAAAAAATGTTAACAAAACAGGTATTCAGTACTCATAGACAGGGAATAATAAAATCACAAAGAATGGGAGAAATTTCCAAAAGTTTTTTTCAGAGGAAGAGAATGGAAGGAAGTGGCATTGATGAAATTAAACCCAGTAGTTAAAACCTAATGAGTAGGGAGTCAAGATGGCATACTAGTAGGACAGAGAATCCATGTCTCCTCACAACTAGGGCACCCACCAGGCACCTGTGGGGGACCACAGACACCTAAGGGGACAGGAGGAACCCCAAGTGACCGGGTAGGACATGGGACATGGGGGGATTGAAGGGGGAGGAAAAATGGAGGTGGGATGGGACTGGCGCCCCTGAGGGGCAGCTGGGGGAGGGGAAGGGATCCCATGCCTGAAGGGGGAAATTGGGGAACCATTGGGAGGGCAGAGGATCAAAAGGGAGCATGGCCAGGTTTCCCCTGGCCACTTGAGCCCCCAGGAACCTGTTGAGACCCTGGGCCTGATCCTCTGCCCACCTAGGCCCCCTCCAACCGCGCAGGTCCTGAGGGAGGGGGAGGGAGGGAAGGGGAAGCAAAAGTAACGGCCTGACCTATGGGACTGGCACCACTGAGGGGTGGCTTGGGGAGGAGAGGAGTTCCAACACCCAGCGGGACCCACCCATGGTTAGGGGTCCAGAATCATCGGGGGAGACCATGGGGGAGACAGTCAGGGAGGAGCACAAAGGAAGGAAGGGAACGGAGCCAGTGCTTTCCCTGTACACTTAGGCACCGGGAAGCCTCGTGGGTGCCCGGGCCTAATCCTCTGCCCTTGGAGCCTCCCTCCTGCTGTGCAGAACCCAAGCCCCATCACTACAACCCCACCCAGGCCCCCACCTCGACACTCAGAGACCCACTCCAACTGCTCTGGGCCTAAACCCCACCCACACACCATCACCCAGGGCCCTACCTCTAAACTCCAGAACTCCACATTCCAGAGGCCCTCCTTTCGATGTGCTGCCTCTCCCCTACTGTGCAGGTCCTAAGCAGAGGCCTTGACCCATGCTTGAACATCTCTGTGCCTAGGCCCCGCCCCACACTCAGACGTCAACCCCCAACCCGCCTAGGTCCCACCCCACCCGAAACCCCACCCCTGCTTAAGTTCCACCCCGCCTAAACTCTGCCCCCATAGCCAAGACTTTTTTTCCTTTTCTTTTTTTCTTTTCTTTTCTCCTCTTTTAGATTGGGATTCTGTTCTACCTTGTTGATTCATTTTTGTTGATTCTTTATATTTTTATTTTTCCTATTCTTTTATTTTTCCAATTTTATTTTATTCTTTATACTTTGCTAGTGATTTCTCCTTTTGGCTTTTTGCCCCCCCACACCCATCCTGCCCTTTTATTTCTTTTTTCTAAAGTTTTTTTTTTAACATCTTTATTGGAGTATAATTGCTTTACAATGTTAGTTTCTGCATTATAACAAAGTAAATCAGTTATACATATACATATATCCACATATCTCCTCCCTCTTGCATCTCCCTCCCTCCCACCCTCCCTATCCCACCCCTCTAGGTGGTCACAAAGCACCGAGCTGATATCCCTGTGCTATGTGGCTGCTTCCCACAAGCTGTCTATTTTACATTTGGTAGTATATATATGTCAATGCCACTCTCTCACTTTGTGCCAGCTTACCCTTCCCCCTCCTTGTATCCTCAAGTCCATTCTCTAGTAGGTCTATGTCTTTATTCCCGTCTTGCCACTATGTTCTTCATGACCATTTTTTTGTCTGTTTTTTAGACTCCATATATATGTGTTAGCATAAGGTATTTGTCTTTCTCTCTCTGACTCAATTCACTCTGTATGACAGACTCCAGGTCCATCCACCTCACTACAAATAACTCAATTTCGTTTCTTTTTATGGCTGAGTAATATTCCATTATATATGTGTGCCACATCTTCTTTAGCCGTTCATCTCTTGATGGACACTTAGTTTGCTTCCATCTCCTGGCTATTGTAAATAGAGCTGCAATGAACATTGTGGTACATGACTATTTTTGAATTATGGTTTTCTCAGGGTATATGCCCAGTAGTGGGATTGCTGCATCCTGTGGTAGTTCTATTTTTAGTTTTTTAAGGAACCTCCATACTGTTCTCCAGAGTGGCTGTATCAATTTACATTCCCACCAACAGTGCAAGAGTGTTCCCTTTTCTCCACACCCTCTGCAGAATTTATTGTTTCTAGATTTTTTGATGATGGCCATTCTGACCGCTGTGAGGTGATACCTCATTGTAGTTTTGATTTGCATTTCTCTAATGATTAGTGATGTTGAGCATCCGTTCATGTGTTTGTTGGCAATCTGTATATCTTCTTTGGAGAAATGTCTATTTAGGTCTTCTGCCCATTTATGGATTGGGTTGTTTGTTTTTTTGATATTGAGCTGCATGAGCTGCTTGTAAATTTGGGAGATTAATCCTTCTTCAGTTGTTTCATTTTACCTTATTGCAATTGTTTCAATTACAGTTTTATTTTTCCTAACATACTTTTTATATTTCTAATTTTATATAGTTTTTTATTCTTTGATATTGTACTGCTCCTTTTTTTCTTTCTTTCTTGCTTTTTCTTCTTCTTACCGAGCCACAAAGCTTGCAGGATCTTGGTTCCCAGGCCAGAGGTTGGGCCCGAGCTCCTGTGGTGGGAGTTCTGAATCAAAACCACTGGACTAACAGAGAACCTCAGACCCCAGGGAATATCAATTGGAGTGAAGCCTCCCAGAGGTTCTCATCTCAGCACCAAGACCCAGCTCTATCTAACTGCCTGCAAATTCCAGTGCTGGATATCTCAGGCCAAACAACCAATAAGACAGAAATACAGCAACACCCATCAAAAAAAAAAAAAAAAAAAAGAAACGACAAAAAAACATGTTATAGATGAAGGAACCAGGTAAAAACCTACAAGACGAGATAAATGAAGATGAAATAGGCAACCTACCTGAAAAAGAAATCAGAGTAATGATAGTAAAGATGATCCAAAATCTTGGAAACAGAATGGAGAAAATACAAGAAACATTTAACAAGGATCTAGAAGAACTAAAGTGCAAAAAAACAGTGATCAACAACACAATAACTGAAATTAAAAATACTCTAGAAGGAATCAATAACAGAATAACTGAGGCAGAAGAATGGATAAGTGAGCTGGAAGATAAAATGGTGGAAATAACTTTCAGGGATCAGCATAAAGAAAAAAGAATGAAAAGAATTGAGGACAGTCTCAGAGACCTCTGGGACAACATTAAATGCACCAACATTCAAATTATAGAGGTCCCATAAGAAGAAGAGAAAAAGAAAGGGTCTGAGAAAATATTTGAAGAGATTGTAGTGGAAAATTTCCATAATATGGGAAAGGAAATAGTCAATCAAGTCCAGGAGGCACAGAGAGTACAATACAGGATAAACCCAAAGAAAAACACGCTGAGACACATATTAATCAAACTATCAAAAATTAAATACAAAGAAAACATATTAAAATCAGCAAGGGAAAAGCAACAAATAGCATACAAGGGAATCCCCATAAGGTTAACAGCTGATCTTTCAGCAGAAACTCTGCAAACCAGAAGGGAGTGGCAGGATATATTTAAAGTGATGAAAGGGAAAAACCTACAACCAAGATTACTCTACGCAGCAAGGATCTCATTCAGATTTGATGGAGAAATTAAAACATTTACAGACAAGCAAAACCTAAGAGAATTCAGCACCACCAAACCAGCTTTACAACTAAGGCTAAAGGAACTTCTCTAGGCAGGAAACACAAGAGAAGGAAAAGACCTACAGTAACAAACCCAAAACAGTTAAGAAAATGGTAATACGAACATATATATCAATAATTACCTTAAATGTAAATGGATTAAATGCTCCAACCAAAAGACATAGACTAGTAGAATGGATCCAAAAACAAGACCTGTATATATGCTGTCTACAAGAGACCCACTTCAGACCTAGGGACACGTACAGACTGAGTGTGAGGGGATGGAAAAAGATATTCCATACAAATGGAAATTAAAAGAAAGCTGGAGTAGCAATTCTCATATCAGACAAAATCGACTTTAAAATAAAGACTATTACAAGACACAAAGAAGGACACTACATAATGATCAAGGGATCAATCCAAGAAGAAGATATAACAATTGTAAATATTTACGTACCCAACACAGGAGCACCTCAATACATAAGGCAAATGCTAACAGCCATAAAAGGGGAAATCGACAGTACCACAATCTTAGTAGGGGACTTTAACACCCCACTTTCATCAATGGACAGATCATCCAAAATGAAAATAAATAAGGAAACACAAGCTTTAAATGATACATTAAACAAGATGGACTTAATTGATATTTATAGGACATTCCATCTGAAAACAACAGAATACACTTTCTTCTCAAGTGCTCATGGAACATTCTCCAGGTTGGATCATGTCTTGGGTCACAAATCAAGCCTAGGTAAAGTTAAGAAAATTGAAATTGTATCAGGTATATTTTCTGACCAGAACACTATGAGACTATGTATAAATAACAGGAAAAAATCTGTAAAAAATACAAACACATGGAGGCTAAACAATACACTACTAAATAACCAAGAGATCACTGAAGAAATCAAAGAGGAAATAAAAAAATACCTAGAAACAAATGACAATGAAAACACGATGACCCAAAAGCTATGTGATGCAGCAAAAGCAGTTCTAAGAGGGAAGTTTATAGCAATACAATCCAACCTCAAGAAACAAGAAACATCTCAAATAAACAACCTAACCTTACACCTAAAACAATTAGAGAAAGAAGAACAACCCTCCCCAAAGTTAGCAGAAGGAAAGAAATCATAAAGATCAGATCAGAAATAAATGAAAAAGAAATGAAGGAAACAATAGCAAACATCAATAAACCCAAAGCTGGTTCTTTGAGAAGATAAACAAAATTGATAAACCATTAGCCAGACTCTTCAAGGAAAAAGGGAGAAGACTCAAATCAACAGAATTAGAATGAAAAAGGAGAAGTAACAACTGACATTGCAGAAATACAAAGGATCATGAGAGGTTACTACAAGCAACTATATGCCAATAAAATGGACAACCTGGAAGAAATGGAGAAATTCTTAGAAAAACACAAGCTTCCAAGACTGAACCAGGAAGAAATAGAAAATATAAACAGTCCAATCACAATCACTGAAATTGAAACTGTGATTAAAAATCTTCCAACAAACAAAAGCCCAAGACCAGATGGCTTCACAGGCAAATTCTATCAAACATTTAGAGAAGAGCTAACACCTATCCTTCTCAAACTCTTCCAACACATAGCAGAGGGAGGAACACTCCCAAACTCATTCTACAAGGGCACCACCATCCTGATACCAAAACCAGACAAAGATGTCACAAAGAAAGAAAACTACAGGCCAATATCTCTGATGAACATAGATGCAAAAATCCTCATCAAAATACTAGCAAACAGAATCCAACAACACATTAAAAGGATCATACACCATGATCAAGTGGGGTTTATCCCAGGAATACAAAGATTCTTCAATATACACAAATCAATCAATGTGATACAACATATTAACAAATTGAAGGAGAAAAACCATATGATCATCTCAATAGATGCAGAAAAAGCTTTTGACAAAATTCAACACCCATTTATGATAAAAAACCCTCCAGAAACTAGGCATAGAGGAGCCTACCTCAACATAATAAAGGCCATATATGACAAACCCACAGCCAACATCGTTCTCAATGGTGAAAAACTGTCACCGTTTCCTCTAAGGTCAGGAACAAGGCAAGGTTGCCGACTCTCACCACTATTATTCAACATAGTTTTGGAAGTTTTAGCCACAGAAATCAGAGAAGAAAAAGAAATAAATGGAATCCAAATCAGAAAAGAAGAAGTAAAACTGTCACTGTTTGCAGATGACATGATACCTTACATAAAGAATCCTAAAGATGCTACCACAAAACTACTAGAGATAATCAATGAATTTGGTAAAGTAACAGGATACAAAATTAATGCACAGAAATCTCTGCCATTCCTATATAGTAATGTTGAAAAATCTGAAAGAAAAAGTAAGGAAACACTCCCATTTACCATTGCAACAAAAAGAATAAAATACTTAGGAATAAACCTACCTAAGGAGACAAAAAACCTGTATGTAGAAAACTATAAGACAGTGATGAAAGAAATTAAAGGTGATACAAACAGATGGAGAGCTATACCATGTTCTTGGATTGGAAGAATCAACATTGTGAAAATGACTATACTACCCAAGGCAATCTACAGATTCAATGCAATCCCTATCAAATTACCAATAGCATTTTTCTCAGAACGAGAACAAAAAATTTCACAATTTGTATGGAAACACAAAAGACCCCGAATAGCCAAAGCAATCTTGAGAAAGAAAAACAGAGCTGGAGGAATCAGGCTCCTGGACTTCAGACTCTGCTACAAAGCTACAGTAATCAAGACAGTATGGTACTGGCACAAAAACAGAAATATAGATCAGTGGAACAGGATAGAAAGCCCAGAGATAAACCCACACACATATGCTCAACTAATCTATGACAAAGGAGGCAAGAATATACAATGGAGAAAAGACAGCTTCTTCAATAAGTGGTGCTGGGAAAACTGGACAGCTACATGTAAACGAATGAAATTAGAACACTTCCTAACACCATAAACAAAAATAAACTCAAAATGGATTAAAGACCTATATGTAAGGTCAAACAGTATAAAACTCTTATAGGAAAACATAGGCAGAACACTCCATGACATAAATCACAGCAAGATCCTTTTTGACCCACCTTCCAGAGAAATGGAAATAAAAAGAAAAACAAAAAAATCAGACCTAATGAAACTTAAAAGGTTTTGCACAGCAAAGGAAACCATAAACAAGATGAAAAGATAACCCTCAGAATAGGAGAAAATATTTGCAAATGAGGCAACTGACAAAGGATTAATCTCCAAAGCATACAAGCAGCTCATGCAGCTCAATATCAAAAAAACAAACAACCCAATCCATAAACGGGCAGAAGACCTAAATGGACATTTCTCCAAAGAAGATGTACAGATTGCCAACCAACACATGAAAGGATGCTCAATGTCACTAATCATTAGAGAAATGCAAATCAAAACTACAATGAGGTATCACCTCACACCAGTCAGAATGGCCATCATCAAAAAATCTACAAACTATAAATTCTGCAGAGGGTGTGGAGAAAAGGGAACCCTCTTGCAGTGTTGATGGGAATGTAAATTAATACAGACACTATGGAGAACAATATGGAGGTTCCTTAAAAAAGTAAAACTAGAAGTGCCATATGACCCAACAATCCCACTACTGGGCATATACCCTGAGAAAACCATAATTCAAAAAGAGTCATGTACCACAGGGTTTGTTGCAGCTCTAGTTACAATAGCCAGGACATACAAGCAACCTAAGTGTCCATCGACAGATGAATGGATAAAGAAGATGTGGCACATATATACAATGGAATATCACTCAGCCATAAAAAGAAACAAAATTGAGTTATTTGTAGTGAGGTGGGTGGACCTAGAGACAGTCATACAGAGTGAAGTAAGTCAGAAAGAGAAAAACAAATATCATATGCTAACACATATACATGGAATGTAAAAAAAAAACAAAAGGTTCTGACGAACCCAGGGGTAGGACTGAATAAAGACGCAGACGTAGAGAATGGACTTGAGGACATGGGGAGGGGGAAGGGTAAGCTGGGACGAAATGAGAGAGTAGCATTGACATACATACACTACCAAATGTAAAATATATAGCTAGTGGGAAGCAGCTGCATGGCACAGGGTGATCAGCTCAGTGCTTTGTGACCACATAGTGGGGTGGGTTAAGGAGGGTGGGAGGGAGACACAAGGAGGAGATATGGGGATATATGTATGCATATAGCTGATCACTTTGTTATACAGCAGAAAGTAACACAACACTGTAAAACAATTGTACTCCAATAAAGATGTTTAAAAAAAAAAAAACCTAGTGAGTAATGATCTAGCTTTCTCTTTAAAATAATACTGGACCTTGTTCTGATGATAATCTGATCTCTTTGATAAGCATAGGAGCAGAGAGGGATAACGCTTTGAAAATGGGCTTTGTTGAATAACAAAGCATTCACTGTTTTCAGCTTCATCTGTGATACCTGATCCCTAAATCTGATACAGACACACTGCCTTTGCCTGGAGACAGGAAAGAGGGGGCTGGGCTGACAACATCTTCCGTCTAAAGTAATTCATCATTCTGCAGTGAGATGTGTCTCCTCAATGTGTCACCTTGTCTTACATCCTCCCAATATAATAGATGATGATGAATCATTGTAGTAGGAGTAGGAGTTTATTTGTGAAACGTAAGCTCCAGAGATCAGTATAGCGAGTCTGCTCATCTTTTGTATATTGCCCCAGTCCTGCTTTTAAGACACCAACCTGAGGGCTTATATCCAAGGGGTAGAGTCTGATTAGTTGGGCTGGACCAGGGGAGAAATTTGCCAGACATGTTAAAAGCAACGCTCTCAAAAGCTATAGGCTGCCTGGTCCAGGAAGGAAGATTTCAGCCACAGCTGTAGACATACCACGGAGGTTTCATATCCAGAAATGAGCAGGTGTAAATCTCAGGCCAGAAACTCAAGTGTATGAAAAATAGTTCTGTTTTCCATTCTGCCCAATTGCCAAGAAGTTGAATTTTGGTCATTTACTGGGACTCTACCCCAGTGTTGTGTCAAGATCTCACACATAGTCAAAGCTTCACCAACCGTGGAACATCACCCGCAGTGTTCACCGTTGTGCTGCCCTTTGTTCCAGCCTGCAGGGAGCCTACAGCTCAGTTGCTTCTGTGCCATATTCAGGGTACCTGAATCTTTGACAAGGTTTGCACTGCTGGGCCCAGAGCCCAAACTTTCTAGAAACCCCTTGAAGCTATACCTCAGTAGTCCTCCCCACTACCCAAGACCAAGTGGGACGTGAGTTCTCACTAATCTTCTCCCACTTTCCCTCGTAATAGCTTCCCTCATAAGCACTAAGCACTAGAAGAACCCATAGGTGGAATAGCAGCCAGTCAGGGCACTAGCAGTGCAGGGGTGCACATGTGCACACCCCTACACACACACACGCACACACACAGAAACCTTGAAAAGAATTAATATTATTAAAAATCATTAATCAAAAGGAAAAATCCAAATTTAATTGGATTTCTTTGTTTCTGATGTTATGGATCAGTATTATTTCTATCTTGAATTATTTTCAGAAGATGGTGGTATTGGCACCATATTCCTCTCAGTGCGGGTCTCTAAAAGCCTTAATCTTATCTAGAAGGCACTTCTCTTCTTTCTCCATTCTCAGATTACCTTTAAAATCCCCTTGAAGAGGGCTATTCTCCAGCAGCTTCTGCTTTCTTCTCAGTTGGATGACGTGTGCGCGGCAAAGAAAGGAAACACACAACATCTACCTGCTGCTTAGAGTGGTGGCCTTTTTGGAGGGAAACTGGAGAGCAGGGGGACGACACGTGCAAATCATCATTCCATTAATATCCTGTTGCCCTGGTCATGGTTAGAAGTGATAAACATGATAGAAGTCAAATTTGAAAACCATTTGTATTTACTTCGTTCGGGACCAAGGGAAGGAATTATAACTGCCAGGTTAAAGGGGACCTGTGGGATACATGTTTATGGGCGAAATGCCCAACTATTTTTTCTGCCAGTTTATTTCAAACAACAGTGATATTTCTTTCGTTTGCCTTAATTATATAAAGAGCTCTGTCACTTTAACTTTTCAACAGCTAAGATATATTCCTTTAGGAAAAAAATATTTAGTTAAGTTTTGTATTTTTGCCACTTGGACCAGGTTTTTTTTTTTCCTATAGATATATTCTGTTCTACCCTGCCTTTTAAATGGAGAATGCAAGACATAATTTACCTCTCTTTGCAGCTCTTGAACACAATTTCTTACCTGGGCTGTAACACTAATGCACTTTTCTCGTATTTTAAGGAGTGCTTTGGTCTCTCGCATTGCTGTTGCCTTTTACTTTGCGCTTACGTTCTTTCCCACTTTGCTGGTGAGTAGATGCTCTTAGTGGGAAAACCAAGTGACCACAACTGGTGAGGATACCTACCTAATAATAGTGAATAAAGCTCTGGCCTGGGACCTGTGCCCAGCTTTAGTGCAGGGGCTTTGTGGCAGCCATTTTAATGACATAATCAACTTTTACTGAGGACGAGCTATTAAATAAATCCTAGGCACAATGTACCTGGTGTCCTAATTGAAACTTCTTGAGACACTAGGAGATAGATACTCTAATCCCCTTTTTATTGATGAGCAAGTAGACCCCAGAGTAGTTAAGAAAGTTGCCCAGTGATGCCCAATGCAGTCAGGAGTCACAGATCTAAGACTCTACACAAGCTTTGAAAACTATGGGTCACAATCCACTTGTGGGTCATGAAATCAATCTAGTGGATCAAAAGCAGTATTTTTAAAAATTAGAGCAAAATGAGATAGAAGATATCAAAATAGATGCCACATAGAAAGCCTAAGAATTTTCCCACAAACTTCATTTCAGTTACACATCGATGAGTGTGTGTGTGAGAGTACTGTGTTGTGATATGAAATTTATTTACTACTGTGGGTCACAGTCCAAAAGATCTGAAAAACTCTGTTCTGTACAGCCCCCCTCCAGAGGAGATGCTGTTAGAAATGTGTTTTTGGGAACACGGCTGACAGTAGAACTCTTTACAATCGAAGCAGATAGGCTGAATAGTCTAATATTTATTCCAGAAAAGTTAGCATTTCATTATAAAACGGTGTACATAAAACTATTGATGAAGCATCTGGGAAGTTTGCTTGAATCAAAGAGACCTTCAGGGACCGTGCCAAGTAACCATCTAAATCACTTAAGACCTTCATGTTTAATAAACACCATTTTACCGTAAAGGACAAGAGCTGCAATTTATTCAGAATTTACTATATGTTAGGCCCTGTTCTAGCTGCAGAGAACAGCTGGTCACCATCCCACTGACAACGATGCGTCGTCAAGGAGGGGACAGTAATTGTCCTCCTTCAGAACTGACAATCTCAGCTCCTTGAACTGTTTTCCCTTGGCCCTATTTTTCCCCAACCCTTCAATTACATCTTTGTTTCTTGTGGAGCGGACGGCTCCACAGCTCATCTCCTTACCCGCACTAGATGTGTGACAGGGCGAGGTTCAGGCACTTTGAGTTTATGTTCCTCTGAATTTCCTTAAAATGAGCACCACTGGGCTGACTTCTAATCTGCAGTCAGCCTCAGGGGCCCCTTACAGCCCCTCCCAGGTCCCTCCACACCCAAATCTTAGCTTCCTGTGCGTCTGCTCCCAACTGCAGAGGGCACACAGACCTCCAGTGAAACTTCCTCTCATTTCGTGTTGTCAAAGTCCCAGTCCCAGTCTCCATATCTCTGCCTCTTCCCTTGGAATGCCCTTCCCCCACTCTCTAAATATCCTCACAACTTCCCCGTCTTCAAAGGCTCTGCTCAGAGGCTCAGCACTCCCTGATGACCAGGAGGATGGATTCTCTCCCACCTCCAGCCAGCTGCATACCTTTTCTATTTCTCTCTAAGCTCTTTTGACTTAGAATCTTTGTGTACATATCATTCATTCAAAAAATTAATTTGCAGTTTAATTTTTAAAATAGGCAGTATGTACACATAGTATTCAGTCCAGAAGGTACAAAAAGCACACACAGCAAACATTTTTCCTAATACCTTGTCCCCCTAGAGACTGGCAACCTATGTTATCAGTCTCGTATGTATAATTCCAGACATAGCCTGTGTATCCAATTTGTGATTTTATATATATATATTTAACAATGACACACATTTTTCTGTACTTTCTTTTCAATTAGTAATATAGCTTGGATACTATTCCATTGTGAGCTCATAAAGAGCTTCCTCATCTTCTTGGCTGTATAATATTCCATTTCATGGCTATACCCTAATTGATTTCACCAATCCCTACTAAAGGACATTTTGTTTTAAGAGGAGAGGCCTTAGAATCAGATTACCTTGATAGAATTCCTCTCATCACTTATTAGCTATATGACCTTGGGCAAATTACTTAACTTCTCTTTGCCTCTGTTTTTGCATCTGTAAAATGGAAATTACAATAGTACCTCCTTCCTAGGGTTGTTGTGAGGATTAAATATGTTAATCAATGTAAAGTACTTAGAGTAATGTATGGCACATATTAAGCTCTTAATAAATGTTAGTTTTTGCTCGGGTTGTTTCCCAAGTTTTGCTATTGCATTCTATGCTACAGTGCATAACCTTGAACATAGGAGTGATATCCAAATATTTAACACTAACAGCACAGGAACCCACCAATCAGAATGAGGCTGGCCATAGTGCTGAGCATGATCCTGGGGCCCCTGCAATATCAAGCATTACCTCTTGAGTTGCCGGGTTGCAGCAAGGTCTGGGGATTTTGGGGTAGGGGCTGGATGCCAGGTGGACTCAGATCAGCAGTATTTACCAATGAGCAGGTAACAATTTCAATATTTTAACAATTGGTACAGCAGTTCTGGAGCATACAGGTGAATTTAGCTGTGTTCACACATCATTTCACACATCTGTGCACATATCTTTTCAGTGTGCTTTTAATTTGCATTTCTTTTATTATGATTGAGTTTGAACGTCTTTTTATGTGTTTATTGGTCATTTGTATTTCCTTTTTTGTGTTTCATCTTTTTGTGTGCTTTACCCATTTTTCTTTTGTGTTGTTGATCCTTTTCTTATTGATTTGTAGGAGCTCTTCATATATCATGACATTTATTCTTTTACTTGACTGTAGAGATTCATTGGTCACCTACAGCAGGCTTGGTGCTGTGCTAGGACTAGGGATACAGAGATTAAAAACAATCACAGAACTTGTCTTCAAAGAGCTTACAGACTAGTGAAGGAAACAGATAAGGAAATAAACCATTGCAATAAAGAATAAAAAGTGCTTTGAGAGGGGTGAGCCTCAGATGCTTTGAGAGCGCAGAGGAGAGAGAACATTTATGTTGACCATGTCTGATTAGTAATTGCAAAGGATGTACAAAGCCTCTGAGTAACAAATGCTTAAATGCTGTCCCATGTGTAAAGACTAATGTTTTAAATACTTGGTTGACTCCTCTGTTTCAGACCCATTTCTAAGAAAACCAGCATTATGATTTCATCATATCTGATTCTACTTCATGGTCATGACCTACATCCAGACCCTGAAACACAAAAGGAGTAGTGTAGATACATCTCCACTTTCCTGATGGTAAGTAGCTTTGTCTCCATTGAAGACAGATAGCTTACCATTGAACTATCATCTAAATTTCCTAAACAGGTAGAGGCATTTCCAAATAGAAAATGGGCCATGTCCCCAAATGTGGTTCTTTGTTCTATCTATTAATAATCTTTTTAGCAATCGTTGGGTTTTAAATGCAGGTTGGACATAATATAGCACTCAGACCCAGCACTGACCTTCATCTTTCTATTACATCTTTTATTTTCTTTATTGTGAACCTGCTGCGAATATTTCACATCTAATTAACCCGTATAGCAGCACATGGCATTAAATGGGTCATCCTATTTTAAGACCTTTTTTTTTTTTTAATCAGTTGAATGCAGTTTGGGCAATCTACTCCAGCTGGGGCTGGAACAATGGAACACGAGCCTTGGGCAGAACAAAAGTTCTAAACACCTTCTCTTATGAGTTGTTCTAGTGCAGAGCAGAATTTTGAGATGCTGTGTGTCATAAACCCACTAGGCAGCTTGTCCTTCATCCACTGAGGTGGAGAGTCACTGCTTCAGCTCTCAGCAGTGCCAAAGAAAAGAATTTCACTTTCTTTTTTTAAATATCTTTATTGGAGCATAATTGCTTTACAATGGTGTGTTAGTTTCTGCTTTATAACAAAGTGAATCAGTTATACATATACATATGTTCCCATATCTCTTCCCTCTTGCGTCTCCCTCCCTCCCACCCTCCATATCCCACCCCTCTAGGTGGTAACAAAGCACCGAACTGATCTCCCTGTGCTATGCAGCTGCTTCCCAATAGCTATCTATTTTACATTTGGTAGTGTATATATATCCATGCCACTCTCTCACTTTGTCACAGCTTACCCTTCCCCCTCTCCATATCCTCAAGTCCATTCTCTAGTAGGTCTGTGTCTCTATTTCCCTCTTACCCCTAGGTACTTCATGACATTTTTTTTCTCAGATTCCATATATATGTATTAGCATACGGCATTTGTCTTTCTCTCTCTGACTCAATTCACTCTGTATGACAGACTCCAGGTCCATCCACCTCACTACAAATAACTCAATTTCGTTTCTTTTTATGGCTGAGTAATATTCCACTGCATATATGTGCCACATCTTCTTTATCCATCCATCCGATGATGGACACTTAGGTTGCTTCCATCTCCTGGCTATTGTAAATAGAGCTGCAATGAACATTGTGGTACATGACTCTTTTTGAATTATGGTTTTCTCAGGGTATATGCCCAGTAGTGGGATTCCTGGGTCATATGGTAGTTCTATTTGTAGTTTTTTAAGGAACCTCCATACTGTTCTCTATAGTGGCTGTACCAATTCACATTCCCACCAGCAGTGCAAGAGTGTTCCCTTTTCTCCACACCCTCTCCAGCATTTATTGTTTCTAGATTTTTTGATGATGGCCATTCTGACTGGTGTGGGATGATATCTCATTGTAGTTTTGATTTGCATTTCTCTAATGATAATTGATGTTGAGCATTCTTTCATGTGTCTATTGACAATCTGTATACCTTCTTTGGAGAAATGTCTATTTAGGTCTTCTTCCCATTTTTGGATTGGGTTGTTTGTTTTTTTCTTATTGAGCTGCATGAGCTGCTTGTAAATTTTGGAGATTAATCCTTTGTCAGTTGCTTCATTTGCAAATATTTTCTCCCATTCTGAGGGTTGTCTTTTGGTCTTGTTTATGGTTTCCTTTGCTGTGCAAAAGGTTTTAAGTTTCGTTAGGTCCCGTTTGTTTATTTTTGGTTTTATTTCCATTTCTCTAGGAGGTGGGTCAAAAAGAATCTTGCTGTGATTTATGTCATAGAGTGTTCTGCCTATGTTTTCCTATAAGAGTTCTATAGTTTCTGGCCTTACATTTAGGTCTTTAATCCATTTTGAGCTTATTTTTGTGTATGGTGTTAGGGAGTGTTCTAATCTCATACTTTTAAATGTAACTGTCCAGTTTTCCCAGCACCACTTATTGAAGAGGCTGTCCTTTCTCCACTGTACATTCCTGCCTCCTTTATCAAAGATAAGGTGACCATATGTGCATGGGTTTATCTCTGGGCTTTCTATCCTGTTCCATTGATCTGTCTTTCTGTTTTTGTGCCAGTACCATACTGTCTTGACTACTGTAGTTTTGTAGTATAGTCTGAAGTCAGGGAGCCTGATTCCTCCAGCTCCGTTTTTCATTCTCAAGATTTCTTTGGCTATTCGGGGTCTTCTGCGTTTCCATACAAATTGTAAAATTTTTTGTTCTAGTTCTGTGACAAATGCCAGTGGTACTTTGATAGGGATTGCATTGAATCTGTAGATTGCTTTGGGTAGTAGAGTCATTTTCACAATGTTGATTCTTCCAATCCAAGAACATGGTATATCTCACCATCTATTTGTATCACCTTTAATTTCTTTCATCACTGTCTTATAGTTTTATACATACAGGTCTTTTGTCTCCTTAGGTAGGTTTATTCCTAGATATTTTTTTCTTTTTGTTGCAATGGTAAATGGGAGTGTTTTCTTAATTTCACTTTCAGATTTTTCATCATTAATGTATAGGAATGCCAGAGATTTCTCTGTATTAATTTTGTATCCTGCTACTTTACTAAATTCATTGATTAGCTCTAGTAGTTTTCTGGTAGCATCTTTAGGATTCTCTATGTATAGTATCATGTCATCTGCAAACAGTGACAGCTTTACTTCTTTTCCGATTTGGATTCCTTTTATTTCCTTCTCTTCTCTGATTTCTGTGGCTAAAACTGCCAAAACTATGTTGAATAAGAGTGGTGAGAGTGGGCAACCTTGTCTTCTTCCTGATCTTAGTGGAAATGCTTTAAATTTTTCACGATTGAGGACGATGTTGGCTGTGGGTTTGTCATATATGGCCTTTATTATGTTGAGAAAAGTTCCCTCTATGCCTAGTTTCTGGAGGGTTTTTATCATAAATGGGTGTTGAATTTTGTCAAAAGCTTTCTCTGCATCTATTGAGATGATCATATGGTTTTTCTCCTCCCGTTTGTTAATATGGTGTATTACATTGATTGATTTGTGTATATTGAAGAATCCTCACATTACTCGAATAAACCCCACTTGATCATGGTGTATGATCCTTTTAATGTGCTGTTGGATTCTGTTTGCTAGTATTTTGATGAGGATTTTTGCATCTATGTTCATCAGAGATATTGACCTCTAGTTTTCTTTCTTTGTGACATCTTTGTCTGGTTTTGGTATCAGGATGGTGGTGCCCTCGTAGAATGAGTTTGGGAGTGTTTCTTCCTCTGCTATATTTTGGAAGAGTTTGAGAAGGATAGGTGTTAGCTCTTCTCTAAATGTTTGATAGAATTTGCCTGTGAAGCCATCTGGTCTTGGGCTTTTGTTTGTTGGAAGATTTTTAATCACAGTTTCAATTTCAGTGCTTGTGATTGGTCTGTTCATATTTTCTATTTCTTCCTGATTCAGTCTTGGCAGTTGTGCGTTTCTAAGAATTTGTCTGTTTCTTCCAGGTTGTCCATTTTATTGGCATAGAGTTGCTTGTAGTAATCTCTCATGATCCTTTGTATTTCTGCAGTGTCGGTTGTTACTTGCCCTTTTTCATTTCTAATTCTGTTGATTAGAGTCTTCCTCTTTTTTTTCTTGATGGAAAAAAAGTGGTTTGTCAACTTTGTTTACCTTCTCAAAGAACAAGCTTTTAGTTTTATTGATCTTTGTTATTGTTTTCTTCATTTCTTTTTCATTTATTTCTGATCTGATCTTTATGATTTCTTTCCTTCTACTAACTTGGGTTTTTTTGGTTGTTTCTCTAATTGCTTTAGGTGTAAGGTTAGGTTGTTTGAGATGTTTCTTGTTTCTTGAGGTAGGACTGTATTGCTATAAACTTCCCTCTTAGAACTGCTTTTCCTGCATCACATAGGTTTTGGGTCGTCGTGTTTTCATTGTCATTTGTTTCTAGGTATTTTTTGATTTCCTCTTTGATTTCTTCAGTGCACTTCGTTATTTAGTAGTGTATTGTTTAGCCTCCATGTGTTTGTATTTTTTACAGATTTTTTCCTGTAATTGATATCTAGTCTCATAGCGTTGTGGTCAGAAAAGATACTTGATACAATTTCAGTTTTCTTAAATTTACCAAGGCTTGATTTGTGACCCAAGATATGATCTATCCTGGAGAATGTTCCATGAGCACTTGAGAAAAATGTGTATTCTGTTGTTTTTGGATGGAATGTCCTATAAATATCAATTAAGTCCATCTTGTTTAATGTATCATTTAAAGCTTCTGTTTCCTTATTTATTTTCATTTTGGATGATCTGTCCATTGGTGAAAGTGGGATGTTAAAGTTCCCTACTATGAATGTGTTACTGTTGATTTCCCCTTTTATGGCTGTTAGAATTTGCCTTATGTATTGAGGTGCTCCTGTGTTGGGTGCATAAATATTTACAATTGTTATATCTTCTTCTTGGATCGATCCCTTGATCATCATGTAGTGTCCTTCTTTGTGTCTTGTAATAGTCTTTATTTTAAAGTCTGTTTTGTCTGATATGAGAATTGCTACTCCAGCTTTCTTTTGATTTCCATTTGCATGGAATATCTTTTTCCATCCCCTTATACTCAGTCTGTACGTGTCCCTAGGTCTGAAGTGGGTCTCTTGTAGACAGCATATATACAGGTCTTGTTTTTGGATCCATTCTACTAGTCTATGTCTTTTGGTTGGAGCATTTAATCCATTTACATTTAAGGTAATTATTGATATATATGTTCCTATTACCATTTTCTTAACTGTTTTGCGTTCGTTATTGTAGGTCTTTTCCTTCTCTTGTGTTTCCTGCCTAGAGAAGTTCCTTTAGCCTTAGTTGTAAAGCTGGTTTGGTGGTGCTGAATTCTCTTAGGTTTTGCTTGTCTGTAAATGTTTTAATTTCTCCATCAAATCTGAATGAGATCCTTGCTGCGTAGAGTAATCTTGGTTGTAGGTTTTTCCCTTTCATCACTTTAAATATATCCTGCCACTCCCTTCTGGTTTGCAGAGTTTCTGCTGAAAGATCAGCTGTTAACCTTATGGGGATTCCCTTGTATGCTATTTGTTGCTTTTCCCTTGCTGCTTTTAATATGTTTTCTTTGTATTTAATTTTTGATAGTTTGATTAATATGTGTCTTGGCGTGTTTCTCCTCGATTTATCCTGTATGGGACTCTCTGTGATTCTTGGACTTGATTAACTATTTTCTTTCCCATATTAAGGAAGTTTTCAACAATAATCTCTTCAAATATTTTCTCAGTCCCTGTCTTTTTCTCTTCTTTTTCTGGAGCCCCTATAATTCGAATGTTGGTGCGTTTAATGTTGTTCCAGAGGTCTCTGAGACTGTCCTCAGTTCTTTTCATTCTTTTCTCTTTATTCTGCTCTGCAGTAGTTATTTCCACTATTTTATCTTCCCGGTCACCTATCCGTTCTTCTGCCTCAGTTATTCTGCTATTGATCCCTTGTAGAGTATTTTTAATTTCATTTATTGTGTTGTTCATCATTGCTTGTTTCATCTTTAGTTCTTCTAGGTCCTTGTTAAATGTTTCTTGCATTTTCTCTATTCTATTTCCACAATTTTGGATCATATTTACTGTCATTATTCTGAATTATTTTTCAGGTAGACTGCCTATTTCCTCTTCATTTGTTAGATCTGGTGGGTTTTTATCTTGCTCCTTCATCTGCTGTGTGTTTTTCTGTCTTCTCATTTTGCTTATCTTACTGTGTTTGGGGTCTCCTTTTTGCAGGCTGCAGGTTCGTAGTTCCCATTGTTTTTGGTGTCTGTCCCCAGTGGCTAAAGTTGGTTCAGTGAGTTGTGTAGGCTTCCTGTTGGAGGGGACTAGTGTCTGTGTTCTGGTGAATGAGGCTGGATCTTGTCTTTGTGGTGGGCATGTCCACGTCTGGTGGTGCGTTTTGGGGTGTCTGTGGACTTATTATGATTTTAGGCAGCCTCTCTGCTAATAGATGGGGTTGTGTTCCTGTCTTGCTATTTGTTTGGCATAGGGTGTCCAGCACTGTAGCTTGCTGGTCGTTGAGTGAAGTTGGGTGTTGGTGTCGAGATGGAGATCTCTGGGAGATTTTCACCGTTTGATATTATGTGGAGCTGGGTGTTCTCTTGTGGACCAGTGTCCTGAAGTTGGCTCCCCTACCTCAGATGCACAGCACTGACTCCTGGCTGCTGCACCAAGAGCCTTTCATCCTCACAGCTCAGAATAGAAAGAAAGAAAGAAAGAAAGAAAGAAAGAAAGAAAGAAAGAAAGAAAGAAAGAAAGAAAGAGAGAGAGAGAAAGAAAGAGAGAGAGAGAGAGAGAGGGAGGGAGGGAGGGAGGGAGGGAGAGGGAGGGAGGGAGGGAGGAAGGAAGGAAGGAAGGAAGGAAGGAAGATAAAATAAAATAAAGTAAGGTAAAATAAAATAAAGTTATTAAAATAAAAAATAATTATTAAGAAAAAAGTTTTTTTAAGTAAAAAAAATAAAACGGACGGACAGAACCCTAGGACAAATGGTGAAAGCAAAGCTATACAGACAAATTCTCACACAGAAGCATACACATACACACTCACAAAAAGAGGAAAAGGGGAAAAAATAATATATCTTGCTCTCAAAGTCCACCTCCTCAATTTGGGATGGTTCGTTGTCTATTCATGTATTCCACAGATGCAGGGTACATCAAATTGATTGTGGAGATTTAATCCGCTGCTCCTGAGGCTGCTGGGAGAGATTTCCCTTTCTCTTCTTTGTTCGCACAGCTCCCGGGGTTCAGCTTTGGATTTGGCCCCGCCTCTGCGTGTAGGTCGCTGGAGGGCGTCTGTTCTTCGCTCAGACAGGACAGGGTTAAAGGAGCAGCTGATTCGGGGGCTCTGGCTCACTCAGGCCAGGAGGAGGGAGGGGCGGCGAACCTGCGGCTGCAGAAGCCAGCGTGACATTGCACCATCCTGAGGCGCGCTGTGTGTTCTCCCAGGGAAGTTGTCCCTGGATCCCGGGACCCTGGCAGTGGCAGGCTGCACAGGCTCCCGGGAGAGGAGGTGTGGAGAGTGACCTGTGCTCGCACACAGGCTTCTTGGTGACGGCACCAGCAGCCTTAGCGTCTCATGCCCGTCTCTGGGGCCCGCGCTGTTAGCCACGGCTTGCGCCCGTCTCTGGAGTTCCTTTAAGCAGCGCTCTTAATCCCCTCTCCTCGAGCACCAGGAAACAAAGAGCGAAGAAAAAGTCTCTTGCCTCTTCGGCAGGTCCAGACTTTTCCCCGGACTCCCTCCCGGCTAGCCGTGGCGCTCTAGCCCCTTCAGGCTGTGTTCACGCCGCCAACCCCAGTCCTCTCCCTGGGATCCAACCGAAGCCCAAGCCTCAGCTCCCAGCCCCGCCCGCCCCGGCAGGTGAGCAGACAAGCCTCTCGGGCTGGTGAATGCCGGTCGGCACCGATCCTCTGTGCGGGAATCTCACCACTTTGCCCTCCGCGCCCCTGTTGCTGCGCTCTCCTCCGCGGCTCTGAAGCTTCCCCCCTCCACCACCCGCAGTCTCCGCGCACGAAGGGGCTTCCTAGTGTGTGGAAACCTTTCCTCCTTCACAGCTCCCTCCCACTGGTGCAGGTCCCGTCCCTATTCTTTTGTCTCTGTTTATTCTTTTTTTTTTGCCCTACCCAGGTATGTGGGGAGTTTCTTGCCTTTTGGGAGGTCTGAATTCTTCTGCCAGTGTTCAATGGGTGTTCTGTAGGAGGTGTTCCACGTGTAGATGTATATCTGATTATCTGTGGGGAGGAAGGTGATCTCCGCGTCTTGCTCTTCTGCCATCTTTCTCCTCCAAGAATTCTGCTTTCTTATCAGGAAGACTTCATATTGTCTGAATTAGTACACTGGACCAACTATATACTGTGTGGGACTCAGTGGAAAATGAAAATATGGGGACCTTTGTTGAAAAATTAAGAATTTCAAAAGAATGACAGCAGAGTGTTAAATCAAACATAGGGTCTTCTAAGTGAGGGACCCTGTGTGACTGAACAGGTCACTTGCTCATGAAGCAGTCCTGTGAATGGGATGCAGGAAACTACAATGGATCAGCATAACACAGCTGATCCCTCCACCAGACCCTCGGCACCACGCATGGAAGGAACCTTGGCTATCATCTGGTTGAACATCCTCATCTTCCAGGTAGGGAAACTGAGGCTTAGAGAGATTGGGTTGATAAGTTCCAAACACAGCTGGGCAGAGGCAAAGTCAGAGCTATAACCATAGACATAATGTGACTAAAATATATGGAGAAGAGAGCTCCAGACTACCTGTTACACCCTGAAATTGATCATATCTCCTATTATATAACCATGACTTAGGTTTTATGTGCACCTTTGAGAGTTTTATCACATTTCTATCAACATTTTTCTACCGGAGAAAGTAAATGGGATGTGTGCCCTTTCTCTTTGCCCTTGGCTTCCTTCTCCACCTAATTACATCCAGAATCCAAGTCCATGGGCACTGATTCAATGATCTTTTGACTGATCCCATGCTTTTCAAACTTTCGAAACTTTGACCTTACAACTGTGTTATACTGAAATCTAGGTCGCATCAACACACACATATATAAGCGAAACAGCTCCATTAAGCAGTACTTACCTTTCTACTTGCAAAGGAAATATTTGCTATGCTATTTAAAAATACTATTTCATTGAAAACAAACAAATGCTGGTCATGACCCCCTAAATTGATTTTGGGAACCACAATGGGTTATATCACACAGTTCAAAAACCCTGCTTGAATGTCCATGTTGATTCTCTACTGGGAGGGGTAGGTGAGGACTGGAGGCATCTCACAAGAAAGCTCTTCTGGAAAAAAGAATCGCCAAGGCCCCCACGTGCTGGCAGAGGGGCAAGAAATAGACACATTTGGACCCTACGGGGGGGATATAAATTGGCACCACCTTTCTAAAGGCAGTTTACTATAGCATCTTAGAAACGTGTTCACTCTGACCAAGTAATTCTACCTCTAGAAAACAAGGCCAAGGTCATAATCACCGGTGTAGCCAAAGATTTAGCTACAAGGGATGACCAATGCAATATCATTTATAATAGAGGGATATTAGAAACAATTCGAAGGTTCAACAGTAGGGAATTGGTCAAATGAGGGCATATCCCTGTGAATTCAATAGTATACCTCCATTAAATTATTTTGTATATGTAGTGAAATATTTAGTAATATCAAAATATTTATGATACATTAAATGAGAAAAGCAGATTCAGAGCCGTATATACCACATGATCCCATTTTCTTATGAAAAGAGAAGACTTGGGTGTATCTATTTTTCATTAAAAGTCTGGAAGAAAATATATCGCAGTTTTGATAGTGTATTCTATGAATATGTGGGTTGTAGGAATATAGGTGAATTTTATTTTCTTTAAGATTATATTTTCTAATTTTTCTACATGACCATAACCACTTGTGTAATTAACAAAACAACAACAACAAAGGACTCCTCAAAAAAATAGAGGGGCAGGGAAGATACAGAAAGCAAAGTGCATTTGATCTAGGATGAGTGGAGAAACTCATTTGAATCTTCCTAAGTAAAATATAGTAATGTTTTCTCTTATGGGTTACATATTCCACAAAACAGGTTGTAAATATTTTCTTTTTAAAAAGTTTGAGCATTAGGACTGGCCATCCAGGTTCAGATGAAGGTTCAGCTGCATTCTTCAACATTTACAGGAGGGTTCTCTCTCCAGTGTAGACCCAGTGATTTCAATGGGTCACTTAGAAGCTTTTTTTTTTTTTTTTGGGCGTGCCATGTGGCATGTGGGATCTTAGTTCCCCAACCAGCGATCAAACCCATTCCCCCTGCAGTGGAAGCACGGAGTCCTAACCACCGGACCATCAGGGAATCCCCCAGTGAGTCATTTAGAATAGCTGAATACAGAAGTGGGTGGAGTCCCTATAGGGCTTCTAGTTTCTGGAAAATTTCACATCTAATGGGGCCTGCCAGATGCTTCCCTTTGATTTTTGTACCACACATTTTCATGTGACATTTCATGTTGATCTTCACAATAACCCTATGAGATAGGCATTCTTTTCTTGTTATTATTAGGGGTGGGGGAGAAAATTAATACCCAGAGACTGGCTTGCTCAAGGTCATATGGCAAGACCAGTCAAGGTCATATGGCAGGACCAGTCAGGACTCAAACACAAGCCCCTGACACTAACACCCATGCTTTCGGCACTGCCCCTACCTCGTTGCCCTACGTCTTGAAAACGTTTTCTGTTTCTGAAAGCACAGCTTCTTGAAGGTTGTGGTGCCTTACTAGGAAAAAGCCGTTACTCAAAGCTATAGTGTAAGGACCACTGCAGACACACTGATAGGTTCAAAGTTGGGGCAGAGATTCATGCTCACAGCCAGGTCTGAGCCAGTAGGAAAAGAGGCCAGCTTGATTATCCAAGCTCTCCCTCCTTTCCTTCCTCTGTGCATTTCAGTGTCCCCCTGTGGTCACCACCCTGTGAGGTTGAGTGCCCTGGCTCTGTTCTCTGTCTCTGGTGATTACTCAGACTTCCTAGGTGGGGTTGCACCCTCACTGCACCAATATCCAAAGTTCACCCATTCTACTTCCCTTTCGCTTCAGGATCTCTTACAGCCCCTTATCTGGGGTGACCTCATTCATTAAGGTTGGGGGGAGAAATTTTCAAAAAAAGGAGGGATCCTGGAGAAGATAAGGAAGCCAACATATTAACCAAGAAATAACATTTATGAATGGAGATCTTTTTTTTTGGCAGAATGACTTTTCTACTATATACTCAATACCATTCCAGAGTTGGTCACTAACAATATGTTAATGACTTCCTTCATCTGTATTCTATTCAGCAATTAATTAAAATAAGCCAGTATTGAGAAGCATTTCATAGAATAAATATTTTGATCTCACTTTGCCTAGGTTGATAGTGGAACAAAATATAGAAGAAAATATAGCAGCTTTGGAGAAAACAAACTTAAATTTAAAGCCCAGCTTTCTTGCTTTGATGAGTTGTTGAACGTCTGAGTCTTACTTTCCTCATCTGAAAAATGGAGATAATACTGCGTAGCTCCTAACTTGGAAGGACAACACGTAAGAAGCCCTCATTCCCCCAATGGTGTGCTGAGTCAGCTTGCCCTGGCTCAGAGAACCCATGGTTAATTTAAATTTTCAGGTTTTTCTGAACTGGTTGTTAAACATAGTCGCCATTAAAAGTTAAATTACATAAACTTATAATTAAATACATTTTAAATCAAAGGTAATAACTACTTAAAACTCATCACATTCTAACTATTTTACTATATTTCACAACTGTCTATGCTCTCATAGCTATTCACATCTATTGTATCTGAACAGTGGAAACCCTAAGTAACAGTGTGCCTCTGTACAGCTCTTCCCAAGTCTGTTCAGTGACATCACACTAATAGTTTGAAATTGGCCACAATGAGAATATTTACACCATGTGTATGAGCAAAATCCACAAGTCAGTACTCCATTTACTGCTTTGGTGATTGTCTAACACAGTGTTTCTCAACCTCAGCACTATCGACATTTGGGGCACAATAATTCCTTGTTCTAGAGGGATGTGCTGTACGTTGTAGGATTTTAGCAGCATCTCTGGTCTCTACCTACAAGTTGCCACTAGCATTCCCTCCAAGTTGTGACAATCACAACTGTCTCCAGATATTGCCAAATATCTCCTGGTGGGCAAGATTGCCCCCTCTTTTCCCCATCGAGAGCCACTGGTCTAAAGGGTTGGCAACCCAAGGCTGGTGGACAAAATTTGGCCTGTGGATGTTTTTGTATAGTCTGTAGGCTAAGAAGAGGTTTTAAATGTTTAATAGGTTGAAAAATATGACAGAGACCAGATGAGGCCACAAAGCCTATAATATTTACTTTTGGCCCTTTAGAGAAAAAGTTTGCTGACCTCTGGTCTAAGTTGTGGAGATGTTAATAATACAGATTATTTACATTGTGAAGAGCACACACAAAAAACTGAAGAAATGTTCTTCCAGTATTTGAAAACTGTTATTTAATTCAGCAAAGAAGCTGTTTATGTTTCTGATAAATGAGTGAATTTCCAACCTATGCAGTTTTGGAGCCGAAAGAGGGTCTGGTTTAATGAATGCAATTTGTATAAGACTAAGAGTTTAACAGTACATCACATGTGTGATTTCAGGAAAATAAGTGTATTGGGAAGGAATTAGTGGAATGGAGTGCAGTTCCATTTGTCAAATCATGCTTGAACTGCAGCCAGAAATTGGCTACCAATACAAGAGTTCAGCAAAACTCAATGAAAGCATTCTGTGAGAATCAGTTGGCCACCTGGAATTTATAATTCACAAAATTGTACATTTTATTATTACTTGTAAAACGTGTGTTAAACATCTGTTATATCAGAAAATTTTTAAATAAGTGAGTGTATATGTAAGTGTGTGTGTGTGTGTGTGTGTGTGTGTGTGTGTGTGTGTCCCCAACTCTGAGAGCTCGTTGTTAAACACTTCCCAGCACATCACTGCCCCTACCTATCCTACCCCTATTTCTTCAAGGCTCCTCCATACTCTTAGTTGAGAAACATTGGCCTTCTCTTTGCTTCATGGGATCCTCTAAGCTACCTCCTGCCTCAGAGCCTTTCCTTAGCCTGAAATGCTCCCTTTTCTCCTCCTCAATACCTTTCACTCTAGATCTTTCAGATCTAGTCCAATCATGCAAATATGATTGTGTGAAATGCTCAGAGAAAACAATAACAGCTAATGCTTATGTAGCACTTCTGTGTATCAGATACTCTATATGTACCAGCACTTTGCATATATTCATTCATTTAATCCTTACAGTAACACCACGAAATGGGTAGTATTTATGTTACCATTTCACAGATGAGAAAATTGAGAGATGGAAATGTTAAGTAAAAGGTCTAAGGTCACAGAGCTCATCAGTGACAGAGCTGGGATTTGAACCCAGGTGGTAGGCTCCAGAGTCCGTGTCCTCAACCCATACTTTCCACTGCTGATGAAGAGAATGAGATCATAACACAGGCTCTCACCATCCAAGAAGAATTTGTCTGGGAGTCTTGCAGGAGCCTCTCGGGCAGCCCAGAGCTGCAGAGCCCAGTGAATGTCATGGCAAAGACTCTTCAAATGGGCAAGGGAGAGTTTACAAGGGCTGGGCTCCCCCTCCTCCTTGTGAGAAAGGGTGTGGGTGGTGTGCTCAGTCTAGAGGGAGCCCACGGTGGGTAGGGAGTCTGAGCCTGCAGGACCTATACATGCTATTTAATAAGAGAAGTAAAACACAGCTTTCCTAACAAATTTGACCGTAGGCCTTCCACTAACTTTACAATAGGGAACATTGGCGTGCACACACACACACACCCCATGTGTGTGCACAGGGTCACTACTTTGGAAAGTTATCATTTTCTCAGCTCACTCATTGATTCAATTAAAAAATAGTTATACGATACTTTGTCCATGAGAAGCACTGTGCTAAGACCAGGGATTGATACAGAGGCAAGTCTGCTACTGTGCTTGTCCTCCAGAATTTTATTCTTGTCAAAGAGCTAAGTAGGTAACTATAATGTACAAAGCCAGAGGAATTAAGGGACAATGAGAGAATTATAAATAAAGGATGAGGGCCGTTTGGTGGGCACCATAGGGGAAGATGAGAAACAGGGTTGGCTTCAGGGGGGACTCAGCATTTGAGATGGGTCTGTGGATATGAAAGGAAGGCTATTCAGGTAAAGGGAAGAGCATATGCAAAGGCATGGAGGGAGGAGAGCTTGGCATAGGTGGGTAAGAGGTTGGGGTCTCTGAAGAGACAGGATGTGAGAAAATGCTAGATAGATAGACTAGGGCTATCAGGGTGGAGGGGGTTCTATACGTCAGGCCATAGCATTTAGAGTATATATATATATATATATATATATATATATATATATATATAATTTATTTATTTATTTATGGCTGTGTTGGGTCTTCATTTCTGTGCGAGGGCTTTCTCTAGTTGTGGCAAGCGGGGGCCACTCTTCATCGCGGTGCACGGGCCTCTCACTATCGCGGCCTCTCTTGTTGCGGAGCACAGGCTCCAGACGCGCAGGCTCAGTAGTTGTGGCTCACGGGCCTAGTTGCTCTGAGGCATGTGGGATATTCCCAGACCGGGGAACCTGTGTCCCCTGCATTGACAGGCAGATTCTCAACCACTGTGCCACCAGGGAAGCCCTAGAGTATATTTTTTAGACCACGGGAATCCATTGGAGATTTTTGATTAGGAGACTGTCTACCAAGGTGCTGGGTACCTAGTGTGCAGATAACCAGTATTTGTTCAATTGATAAACAATAGTGCCTAAAATTTATTGGGTGCTCGCTGTATGCCAGGCACTTTTCTAAGCATGTTATGTATTTTAAACTAGGCATGTAATTTTCGCCACAGCGTGTAAGATAGTTGCACTATTCCCATCTTATAGACAAAGAAACCAAGTCTCAGAGAGGCTGAGTGTCTTTCCCAAGGTTGCAACAAATGGGTAGGTATCTGACCAGAGCCCTACGCTTTACACTGCTGTGTAGTTTGGAAAACAGAAAAAGAAAAGGAGAGACGAGTTATGGGGCCAACCAACAGTGTTCTTTAGAAAGGAAGCTGCAGTAGGCCCAAATTAGCAGAGGAACACAGTGGGTTGGAAATAAGAGACAGTCCAAAGATAGAATCTACACGAATCTGTTATTACTTGTTATAGAAAGCCCGGGAGAGGGAAGGGTCAAAAAGGCTCAGAGTTGCTAACTTCAGTCCCTGGGAGGTGGTGGAGCTATTAAAAGCAATTGGAGAGAGGGAGGGAAGATGACGATTCAGTTTTAGATGATGTGTGTAGAAATCTGGGTGCTAAGGACCCTAAAAAGCAGCCTATGGAGAAGTGTTTTAAAAGGTGAGCTTCAGGGCTCCCCTGCTTTGTCACAGTCCCTACCCAGGGGCTCTGGGAGTTCGTCCTGGGAATCTCGAGGCTGTCCCAAGGTTCCTTTCTATGTTTATATCATTTAGCAGGGGAAGGATTGTTAATGACTAATCTCTGTCCATGAGGAACAGAGCCAAGGCAGAGATGCGGCTGCTGGGTGGGAAGGCCGCCTGTGATCGGCCACAGCTCCTGCTGGAACTCCCTCCTCCTCACCCCACTGTCTCCTGGACTCGCCCCAATGCAAAATCAGATTCTGAGGATTTGTAGCAAAGTCACTGGGTTTTGGAGAGGAAGACTGGACTCAGAATCCTCCCAGGGCTTTGAAAGTTCATCGCCAACCTAAGACAATCCGAGTGAGTATCTAATTCCTCTGGGCTACGGTATCCATCTCAGGGCAGCAGAGGAGAAGTTGTCATTGGAAGCTTCTCTTTAGCATCAGGAAGTTTGGTCGATGAATGAATTCTAAGTTGGTAGAGTTCGATGTAAATCCTGATAATTTTTTTAAAAGTAAAAGAAACTCTTCAAAACAAAGAAGCAGAAGTTCATGGGTCAAAATTAATTGAAAAATAAGCTGGTTTCCTTATTGAAAAATTACTTAGGAATATCTTTTTAACACTGTGGTTGCCCGGGAGAATCACAGGAGACCGTAAATTTCGGAAATGTCTCTGTTCTGATTCCATAGGCAATTTCACCTGTGTAGCGTGCTGTGATTTATCAAATCCTGATGTGAGTTGGGAAATATTACTAATGGCAGATGACTTCAGATCTAAGACTAGGATGACATTTAAGCTATGCTTTATTGAAATGAAATTCTTTCCTAGGAGGAGAGTAGGTTTAAAAAGCTTTCTCTTTTGACTTCTACTGTAAACGTTTCTATTGTTTTCCATTTCTTATATTAGTATCAGATGGAAATATTAAAATAAGATGGAAAATGTTAGGAGGAACTTTACTATTAAAATTGTCCAAGGTCTGAATGTCAGATTCAGATAAGGCATCTCTTTGTCTGCGTACTGCCAAGGAAGTAGACAACTATTAGGGAAGCCTGGGTCATTTCTCTTAACTGAGTTTTATTTAGAAGGAAGGGGCTGGGGAAGGGGATGCAAGTGACTCATGCTGGATTTTTTGTCTGAGAAACTCACCTGAGCTTTAAAGAAATCAGATAATGCCACTGATACTGCCTTAGAACCACTCAGTGGTATCCGACAAGAGAGATAGAGAAAGCCAACGCTGGGTTTTTAGCTGTGATTTTATAAAATGATAGACGTCTTTATCTCCCCCACCCTCCAAATGGTGGACTTGTGCCATTTGCACCGTGAACTTATCTGTTTTGCTGAGAATGTTGCAATATGTCTGATGCAACTCCGAGTTAGCTGATAAAGTACTGGCCAGACTCTCTTGTCCTGAGACCCTTCGTCAGGACCTGCAGCATTGTTTTCCACCACACACCTCTGCCTCTCCCCCAAGCTGGAGAAGGAAAGTAATGTAATCCCTGTCCTTCCTCTTATTTCCACACCTCCAAAATCTGGCCACATGTTCATGGAATACTCAATAGTTGTGCTTGGAAGGAAAAGAAAAGAACTCTGTATGTGCAGGAGTGTGTACCAACACGTCACAGGCTTTGCCTAAATAGCCTGTTTCCTTCTCACAATAACCCTGAATGGAAGTTCTTATACTCATTTTACAGATGAGGAAACTGAGGCTCAAAGAAAGCAAGTAACCTGTCTCCGGTCACACAGTTAGGAAGTAGCAGGACCTGAATATGAGGGCAGGTCTTTCTGACTCCAAAGTCTTCTCCTTGCTACCCCAATATTGTTGGAGGCTAGGAGAACTTGAAATCTAGAATGATGGGAGAGCAGGTGAACCAGTCCACAAATGTCTCAGCTTGACAGGGGCGATTTGTTAAGAGCCAGCACAATTGTGAAGATTCCCAAAAGCTCTTAGGGTATTGTCTAATAACTATACCGGGAGCAGAGGGAGTGGAGAGTTTTCAGCACTAACCCAAAGGTCAGTCTAGGAGAGCTGATTGGAGACTTCAGTTATCAGCATCTTAAAGACTTGGT
The DNA here is from genome assembly GCF_011762595.2 of Tursiops truncatus. Taxonomy (NCBI): domain Eukaryota; kingdom Metazoa; phylum Chordata; class Mammalia; order Artiodactyla; family Delphinidae; genus Tursiops; species Tursiops truncatus. The sequence goes on along the minus strand of NC_047044.1, from coordinate 20,946,961 downwards.
GAGCCCTCCCTGGTTGTTGTGATTGGCCGCTTGTATTTCCCTTTTGGTGAATTTCCTCTTTATATCCTTTGCCAGTTTCTCCCTTGGATTGTTTATCTTTTCTGCTTTTATTTATAGGACTTATTTATATATTGTTTGTACTAATTTTTGGCTGTTATTTATGTTGTAAACATTTTCTCCCAGTTTGTTTCATATATTTAGTTTTGTTTATGGTGTCTTGATTTCTGTCTTCTTGATTTTAGTGTAGTCAAATTGATTCTTTTCCTATTTGTTTCTTGTTTAATGAGTCTTTCTCAGTCTCTAAATTCATAGAGATCATAAGGGTGTTTTCCTATATTTTCTCCCAATAATTTTTATCATTTTAAAAATCTTTGATCCACTTGAGACTTATTTTTCAAGAATGATACAAGATAGGACCCTTTAATGTTTTTCCCCCAAAGGAATAGTCATTTTTCTTGACACTGTTTCTTGAATAGGCCATCCTTCCTCCACTGATTTGAGCTAAATCCACTCACTACAGCACAGAGGACAATGTATGGTCGCTCAGAACACAGCATGTTATTTTCCTCCCATAACCATCCCACTGCATGCCTTTTGCTTAGTCTAATGCCTACTCCTTTGAGATTAAATTCAAGAACCAGCCCTCCACCCCCAGGAAGACTTCCCTTATTCTCTTAGTCACATCCATGCTTAACAACCACCAGTGATTCCCACTGAGAACACACCAGAACTCCTTGCCATAGTTGACAGGCCCTAGAGAGCCGCTTACTCTCATACCTCATCTCCTACGCTGCCTCTTTGCTCACTCAGCTCCAACCTCATTGGGCTTTGGCTGTTCCTCCTGTGCCCCAAGCCCAGGCCCTTAGTGCTTGCTGACCACTCTGCCTGGACTTATTTCGCCCTTGTATGGCTCACTCCTCCTTCTCCTGCACATCTCTGGTCAAATGTCCACTCTTTAGAGAGCTCTTCTAGGATCACCCTCTCTGAAAGAGTATCCAGCCACATCACTTTATCCCTTATCTCCTTTATTTTCTTATTAGCACCACTGGAAGTCATATTACTTGTTTACGTGCAAATTATCCATCTCCCTCATTAGAATGTAATCCCCATGAAGACAGGATCTTTTTTTTTTTCTGTCTCATCCATCCCTCTATTTCCAAGACCTAGATCAAAGCCTGATACATAGTGGAGAATTAATGCATGTTCAATGAATGACTGCCCTTGCTCGTGCTCCTGAAGGGACTTGTGCTTACCTCTGTCATAGCAATCCCCATACCATTTTTTTAAAACATCTTTACTGGAGTATAATTGCTTTACATTATTGTGTTAGTTTCTGCCAAAGTGAATCAGCTGTACGTATACTTATATCCCCATATCCCCTCCCTCTTGCGTTTCCCTCCCACCCTCCCTAGCCCACCCCTCTAGGTGGTCACAAAGCACGGAGCTGATCTCCCTGTGCTATGCGGCTGCTTCCCACTAGCTATCTATTTTACATTTGGTAGTGTATATATGTCCGTGCCACTCTCTCACTTCCCATACCGTTTTAATTGGGTTGCCCTTACCTGACTTTTCTACTAAGCTTCTTGAAGGATCATGATTTTTTTTTTTGCCTTTATCTGTCCAGTACCTGACAGAGTCAATAAATGTATATTGACTGAATAAATAGGTGAGTGAATGAATTTACTTGGCATTGATATTGGAAATTGACATTGAAATGCCATTTTTTAAAGAGTAAATGTAGTATTCTTAAGCAAGTGCTCTCTTTTTGAGACCCAATAGGACAAAAGGCCACATGCCATACTGTTCATTTTGTGAGATGGTATCAGTTATCTAGTACTATGTAACAAGCCACCCCAAAAGTTAATGGCTTAAAATACAATGATTTATTATTTCTTATAATTCTGTGGGTTGGCTAGGTGGCTCTTTCCTGGTTTTTCCTGGGCTCATTCACATAACTGATGCCAAATGGAGGGTCAAGTAGGTCTCACACTCATGACTGGGGCCTTGATGCTGGCTGTCAGTGGGGCTAATGGGAACGGCCCAGTCTCTTTCTCCTAGAGTACTTCATTCCTGGCTTCTTCCTGGCATGGTGGTCTCAAGACATCATTCCAAGAGGGTGAAAGCAGATGTCACAAGATTCTCTTGAGGTTTACCCTCAGAAGGAGAAAAATTCTATTGGTCAAAGCAAGTCATCATAACAGCTCGTTCAAGGGTGGGAAAATAGACTTGACTGACTTATGAGAGGGATTGCAAAGTCCGCTTTTAGTTTGAGATGGCATTGCTCTCACTAAAGCAATTTGCTCAAACACTTTGTGGATTTCTTATGAGTCCTTCTGGGACTCACTCCATGCCTGGAAACTTATATCCATAATTTTTGTTTGTTTGTTTGAGATATACTTTCTACTCTGGACATGTTAAACTACTGCGAAACAATGCTGTGAGATAATGCCCCGACATTCTTAGAAGTTCTTTTACCTGGATGAGAGGGTCTCCTAGGTACCTCCTTACTTTTGAGCAAAGGATCTTACAGCCGCACCCATGATTTGGTATTTACCATGGAGTCATTTCTTACTTTGAGACTCTTATGCCAGATGGCGAGACCAAAAATGCAAAACAGTCTTATTTTTTGACCCAGCACATCCTGAACCTTTCATATTTACTCCAAATTCTGCTTTCAAAATGAACAGCTCCTTCCATAATCTCTCTCTCTCTTCATTACCTTATCATGAACTGCTAAAAATACCACCTGACGCATTCACCATACTACTTGGAAAGCTCCTTAATCTCAAACTGAGCCACAGAGGTAGCTGGAGTTCAGTCGGAAAGAGGCTCTGCCACTCCTGAAACCAAACAAAACCAGAGAAAAACAAACAAACAAAACCCACAGGTTCATTAGGAAATTTTGTATCTTCTACGTTACCACATGTTGGACAGTTTTGCCAATTGTTTTGTGACTGCAAAATATGACCCATTCCTTTTCCAGCTTCCTAGAGTGATTTCCTCACCACTCTTCCAATGTTCATTATCCGTGTTCTCACTGCCCTTCCAGGCTCTGCCCACCTCCCAATCCCCAAGCCAAAGCCATATGTTTTAGCTTCCTTTTTGTTTTTTTTAAACAGCATCCCCCTTCTAAGTGCCAATTTCTGTAGCAATTATTTACTTCTTTGTAACAGCTACCACAAAGCTTAGTGACTTAAAAGAGTAATGATTCATTAATTCTCATATTTCAGCAGATCAGCTGCTCTGCTGGTTTTGCCTGGACTCACTCATGGGACTCTTTCTGATGGACGATCAAATGGAACAGAAGGTCCAAGGTGGACTCACTCATGTCTGGAGTCTTGGTGTGGCTGTCAACTGGGACAGTTTGGGTAGCTGACTTCTCTCTCCATTAGGTTTTTTATCTGGGGCGTCTAGTTGTATTGATTTTTTTCCCCTAAATGTGTTATTTTAATAAATATCTCATGAATGAGTTTGAAGTTTCAAAAAAAAAAAAAAATGCTGCCCTGAGACTGTCATGCTGCCCTGACATGACAGTCATGAGTGTGACAGTCTCAGGGCAGCATTCCTAGACTGAGAGAACAGAAGCTGCAAGGCCTCTTAAGGCCTAGCTCAGAAGTCTCACAACATCATTTCCACCATTCTATTGGTCAAGGAAGTCACCAGACCTGTTCAAGGGCTTGGGAAATAGCCTTCACCTATCGATGGGTAGTGGCAAACTCTCATTGCAAAAGGGCACATGGAATGGAAGAAGTTGTGGTGGCCGCTTTTGCAAATAACAAATAATTTATGTAAATAATAGTCATAAAATTTCAGAAGATCTAATGAATTATTTGAAAAAAGATGACAGGTCAGTCATGGGGAAAGTATAACATTTTCCAAATTCTTGACCATTTTGACTACAGCAGATAATGGGGAAAAACTTTCCCGACTATGAATGTTAAGAAGATAAAAAAACTATTCCTGGTAGTTCTCAAGGAAGAGAAATTAACAAAAGGAGATTTGGGAGGATTATTAAAACTATTTCCTGGGTGGTCAATTCACTTATAAAATGTGCGGGGCTCACTGCTTAAGAGATTTCCAACAAGAATAAATTTAGTTCACTAATTAGGGCTACATTGTGGGGAAGCAGCCTTAGTTGTCAGGTTTTTTGTGATTAAAAAAAATAATAAGTCCTTCTTCAGCTCTTAGGTGTGCTGTCCTTCTACATCTCTATTTACTATTGATCCTGTGGCTAAACAAGACTGATTCTAAAAATGGGTATCTAGTAAGGTATATTATTCATTCATTCATTCATTTATGTATTTAGTTATTCATTCATCCATTTATTCATTCAATCAATAAGTATGAACTCTGTATCTAATATGTACTTGGCAGTGGGCTAGGAACTGGAGATCCAGAGTGAGCTCTCCTGGAGCTGATGGTCCAATGGGGAGACAGACAGCCAAATCACCAAAAAAACAAAGGGAGAATTACAACCGGACACACACTCGAAGAGGTGCCCAGTGCTATGAGAGTCTTGCTGGAGTCTTGACTGCTAGTGCTAGCCAAGAAGACTGAGAAGCAAGGGGACTTGAGTGAGACAAATGAGTTGCCTAGGGTACAAAATGTAAGCAGCCCTTACTTTCAGGTTCGTGGCCCTGGGGACCTCTACTGCAAGTGCTTCTTTTACATCTAGTTAAAAATAAAGGTCAGCCACTCTTTGTGCCCCATTGTGTAATCTCCAGAGCACAGAAGCGCAAAAAGCTGTAGAGGTCTGTTGGGTTAAAAGCATTTTTATTGTACATCACCTGAAGGAAGTATACCTTTAAGTGGAGACTTCAGAAACAGCAAAAGAAGTTTGAAAAGAAACAAAATAACATAACAGGCAAACCCTGGAGAGTCTTACTTGATTGTGCATGCGATCAGCTAATGTTGAAATGCTTTAGGCAGACGTGACCTTGCAGAAATGCCAATTCACCCTCACTAGGCGTTGGTGAGCAGTTAGTGACAGTCTCAGTGGGAGCATTGTGTGAGAAAGCATGAATTTAGAGTGAGATGGTGGGTTTACATCCCTACTCTGCTTCTTACTAGTGGCGTGACCTTGGAAAAGTTGCTTAATCTCTTTGAGCCTCAGTTTTCTCATTTATAATGTGTGTATATTAATACCTGCTTAGTTTATTATAGATTAAAGGAGATAACATAGCATGAAAGCTGCCGCATAGTAAGCACTCATAAAATAGTAGATATTATTTTAATCTATCTCCACAAAAAAATGTAAAGTTTACTATGATAGCAGTAAAGGCCATCTAGTTCCTATAGGGCACCACCCTCAGAATAATGTGATCACAATGACCATATTGTTTGGAGGACATCATGTCTGACACATGGTCACTACTGGCCACACGTTGTCCTTTAAATCTCTCTGCACTTCAGAAAGGATCTATTTTCTTAAATCTGTATTTTTGCCCTGTAAAAAATTATTGGGTTGGCCAAAAATTTCATAACGTCATACAGAAAACCCGAACGAACTTTTGGGCCATCCCGATACTTCGGTTTTATTGCTTCTGGGAAGACCAAATCCCTGGAAAGATAAAACCTTTTTTTCTAGAACTCCTTTCTCTTTTCCCTTAGGAGCATTCTTCCAGCCTTGGGCTGAATCCAGGGCTTCCCCTGGGCATGAAATTATGATGGCTAGAAAAAGTTTACTTTTCTCCTGCCCTTTATGAATGGACTACATAGATATCCAACAAAATGTATGCTTTGCCACCAACAACTGGGTTCATCTGAGAAAAATGTCACCAAGGATGGTGACTTTGGGCGTGGAGAGTTCATAGGGTACCAGCACAAGTAACTGGTTTTTATCTTCATCTTCTGAGAGCTGAGATTCTTCAAAATCAGAGTCAAGGCTATTTAATTGGAGCAGGGTCTTTCCAAGGTCTCTTGCAAATGGTTTGTGCTAAATCAGAGGAACTCCATACACCATGAACTCCCTGTGACACACAGTATCTAAACAAGTACAAATTGATAACCAGAGAGTAGGAGTCCAGGCTACCAGTCACTCTGTGTCTTATCACATTAAAAACAAACAGTGCTTACCACTTCTGAAATTAATCCTGGGTCTTAAGTTACGGCTTACATTACACCATAGTACAAATAAACAGAAGTAAAATAAACATTTTGTCCCTGCTTCCACGCATACTCAAGGCTTAAACTTCATATCATCAGCCTGCTTTCTCTCCTTCCTCCTCCTCTCTGTATACGGTACTCAGGTCTCTTCCTTTCCATCTCTACAGAAACCACCCGGCTATGCACCTAATCATCTCACTTCCTGAATGAGAATTTCCTGAATCTTCCTCCTCTTTCACCGCTTGCCCTCCTCATCCTACCTTCTCGTAAGAGTAATCTTCTTGAACATAGATTTCATTGTGCCACTCAAAATTTCCAACAGCACCTCACTGACCACAGTTTGAGTCCCCAGACATTTTATGGGAAGGAAGTACTTCCTCTTCAAAGCCTCAAGAGTGTGTGTGTGTGTGTGTGTGTGTGTGTGTGTGTGTGTGTAAAAGTATGGAAGAAACAGAGAATCCCTGTAGGAGTTTGCATATCTTTATAGATGAGGAACATTTTCACATATAGAATTTCATTCAATCTTTTTTATTATGAAATATTTCCAACATGCAAAACTAAGTAATATCATCAGCTTCGTTGTAATTACCCCCTAGTTTAAGGAGAGCATTACAGATGCTATGGAAATTCCCTGTGTACCTGCCCAGTCATTCTGGACCAGTGTTCTGAATGTGGGTTCAACACTTCCATGCATGTCTCTATAGGTTAGACAGGGATCACAAGCTTTTTTTTTTTTTTTAAATTATTATTTATTTATTTATTTAATTTATTTTTGGCTGTGTCAGGATTTAGTTGCTGCACGCAGGATCTAGGTTGAGGCATGCGGGATCTTTCGTTGCGGTGCGCGGGCTTCTCTCTAGTTGTGGCGCACAGGTTTTCTTTAGTTGTGGCGCACAGGCTTCAGGGCGCATGGGCTCTGTAGCTGCGGTGCGCAGGCTTAGTTGCCCCGCGGCATGTGGGATCTTAGTTCCCTGGCCAGGGACCGAACCCCCGTCCCCTGCGTTGGAAGGCAGATTCTTTACCACTGGACCACCAGGGAAGTCCCACAAGCTTTTTCTATAAAGGCCACAGAGTGAACATTTTAGGCTTTGCAGACCACGTGGACTGTGTCGCAACTACCTAACTCTGCCATTGTTCTGTGAAAACAGCCATAGACGATATGTAAACAAAAGGGCAAATCTGGTTCTGGGTGGGCTGGATTTGGCCTGTGGATCACAGTTTGCTGACCCTTGCATTAGGGTATCAGTAGTAATATGTAGCATTGTTTTGCATATCTTTAAATTTATATACATTTTATCAAACTGTCTGTATTATTCTGCAACCTGATTCTTTTGCTCAATATGAAGTTTCTCAGTTTATCCATATGAATACTTAGTTCATTCATTTTAAGTGCTGTATAGCACTTACGAATATAATATACTTACAGCATAATGCATGTATTATTTCTTTATTGTACCCAACTTCTTGTTGATTGACATTTATGATGTTTCCAGCTTTTTACTATTGGAAACAATGCAGTAAAAATTTTGTACCTGTCACCCTATATATATGAACAATTATGAAGTGTTACCTTTTAATCTTTACAGCAGTCCTATTATTTAGACTTTTAAACATGCAGCTGAGGCTCAGGGTGTAGTATGGGGGCAGGGTGTTAAGTGAATAGTTGCAGGTCATATGTGAAGCTATGAAAGGTCAACACTGGTTCTCCATTCTAATGTTCCTTGTTTAAAAAAAATTTTATTGAAGTATAGTTGATTTACAATGTTGTGTTAATTTCTTCTGTACAGCAAAGTGACTCAGTTACACACACACACACACACACACACACACACACATACATATTCTTTTTCATATTCTTTTCCATTATGGTTTGTCACAGGATATTGAATATAGTTCCCTGTGCTGTATAGTAGGACCTTGTTGTTAATCCATTCTATATAAATAGTTTGCCTCTGCTAATCCCAAATTCCCATTCTTTCCCTCTCCTTTCTAATCTTCTCATTGCCTCCCCACACCGAATTTTTTTGGGCCGCGCCATGTGACATGTGGGATCCTAGTTCCCCGATCAGGGATTGAACCTGCACCTCCTGCATTGGAAATGCGGAGTCTTAACCACTGGACCACCAGGGAAGTCCCATGCTTCATCCCCCTTGACATCTGTACTAGATCACAGCTATTATTTCTGTGTATGCATAACACTGCTAGCTGTGATGGGGGGTACAAAAGTAATGTAAGCTATGATTCCTGCCTTCTAGGAGTTTACAGTATAGTGGAGAAGACAACAGATGCAGTTAAATCATTAATGACCACATGAGGAGGGGGAAGATAAATGACAGGGGATGCATCCATGGAGAAGTTGGGAAATAAATGGAAAAATAATCTACAAAATTGAGAGTTATAAAAATATATTTGAATAAATGGAGATATACCTTGCCCCTGAAAGGCAAAACTGAATGTTATAAAGATATAAATCTTCCTACCTAAATATATAGGGGTTTGGTACCATATCAAACTCCCAAAGAAACTTTTTTTTTTTAATGTGATACAAGATGTGATAGTTTATCACAGAGAATGAGAAGGTGAGAATACCTTAGAAAATGTTGAAAAAGAATGAACAATAACAGGGAAACATGATGTTGAAACAGATGTAACTGTATGATCAATGGAAAACTAAATTCAGTCTCAATAAAAGAAAAATTATATATCAATGGGAAAGGGGAAAAGTATTCAACAAGCAATTCTGACAAAATTCACCCTGTACTAAAAACTAAAAATAAGGGGCTTCCCTGGTGGCGCAGTGGTTGAGAGTCCGCCTGCCGATGCAGGGGACACGGGTTCGTGCCCCGGTTTGGGAGGATCCCACATGCCGCGGAGCGGCTGAGCCCGTGAGCCCGTGAGCCCGTGAGCCATGGCCGCTGAGCCTGCGCGTCCGGAGCCTGTGCTCCGCAACGGGAGAGGCCACAGCAGTAAGAGGCCCGCGTACCGAAAAAAAAAAAAAACTAAAAATAAAAAGCAATAAAAGTAAGCTTTAAAAAAATCTAATATATTTAACTACATACAATGCAAATCTTTTCAAGTAAAGATAATTAAAAGACAAATGAAAATGTTTGTAGTAAATATACCAGAATGCTAATACATTCAATATACAAAAAACTCCTCTAAGTCAATTAAAGAAAAAGAACACTTCCATAGAAAAATGGCAAAGAACATAAAAAATGGAAAGAAACTATCACATCTAGACAATATAAATTTTTTTTTCAATTTCACTCATATTCAAGGAAATGCAATTTTATACAGTGAGATAGGATTTGTCACTGGCAAATTAGAAAAGATTGTTGAAAGTGGGAGTAGGTAATGCCAATGAAGTTGTGATGAGACAGGCACTCTTATCCACTGCTGGTGGGAGTGTAAATTGGAACGAAATTACAGAATGCCACCTGACATTTTGTAAATGCTTTTCTGTATTGTCTGAATTTTCTGCAATGACCCTTTTATTTAAAAAACACTTTCATTTGGAAAATAAATTTTAACAAATTTTCAGGAAAACAGTGCATGAAGTTAGAGAAGGTATTTTTCTTTATCTGCTCCGATTCCAAACTTAAGACTTTGTGTGTTAACACATACATGAATTCACCTGAATAGAAATGATGGCTTCCTGCTAGCTGGGCTTTTATTACTAACTCCAGAGAATTCTTAGGCTCTCTGTCTGCAGTTGCTCAAAGTTCATTATTTAATCAGAACCTTTACCCGTATTTCTAAGAAGGTGTTCTTCCCCTAGTGCATGTGCTCTGTCAGTGCTGGCTAGGGCTGTTGCCCAACAATCCTGTCTTCTGTCTGCATGCTCTTTCCTCCATACCAAACTGCTTTCTCCACTTGTGCTGTGGCATGGGAGAGAGTGAACCACCCTATTTGCAGAGAAAGTCTAATAAGCATTAATAATAATGGCTAATAATAAACTTAATCCAGAAAAATTTTTATCTAAACACTTAAAATCTTGAATTCATTAGAAATTTTTAAAATCCAAATTTATATACAAAATTTAGTCATAGAAAAGTATGATAGAATGATCAATAATAGACATTCAACCATTAAAATGTGCTACATTAGGGTAAAATTCTGCAGTGAAGTGGAATGAAATGGGGACTCAAAAAAGGACAGGAATGGTTAAAATTTTTTCCAAATTTTAAAGAACATTTTCTTGTATTTCTTAGAAGGATGAAGAAGGATATTAAGTTGCTGTGGTATTTAGATTTAATTGAATAGATCTGAGTAATGTAATGGCATGTAAAAATGCCAATTTTTGCAATATGTCAGAAATTACATTTTTTGCAACTATTTTATTTTTCAGTGAAAAACTTTAGATGTCAACCCAAAAATGTGTTGAGGGAGCATAGTGTTTTTTAAAACCTCATTTAGGGGGGAAACAAAAAAAATTCAAAGGCCACTAGAGTACAGAATACCCATTGCTTATTCTGAACCTATAAAATGACTCCTTATATGAAAGGGAGGATTCAAAGGGGAAAAAAAGACTCCAGAGCTAAGATCTTCCTTAGAACTTGCAGGGCGTTATTCTCCTATTGCATTTCTTCCCCTAAAAAGAGGGTGAAGAGTATTAGAGAAAGGACACAGAAGTAACCCTCATGAAAGAAATAACATAAGTGGAAACGCTTACCAAATGCTTGGGACATAGTAGGTGCTCATTTAAATCACTTAAGGCAATTAAGGCTAAAGCTGCCAAACCCAGGAAGGAGCTGTTAAGAGGTAAAGAAGACCCTACTATCATGGGATGTATACAATTAAGTTGATTTATATCTCCAAGGTACTCATTACAGTTATTCATAGTTTACCTATGATGTTACTTTGATCTTTTTAAAAATTTCTTCTGTTATTTGTTTAAGGCAGGAATTAAACTTTTTCTGCAAAGGCTAGATGGTAAATCTTGGCTTTATGGGTCATACAGTGTGTGTTGCAACTACTCAACTCTGCCACTGAGAAAGAAGCCATAGATAGTCCAGAAACAAATGGATGTGGCTGTGGGCCAATAAAACTTTATTTATAAACACTTAAATGTGAATTTCATGTCATTTTCACATGTCATGAAATATTTTTCTTCTGATTTTTTCCCAACTATTTGAAAATGTAAAACCATTCTTAGCTCACAGGCTTTACAAAACCAGGTGGCGGGCCAGCTTTGGCCTGCGGGCAATAGTGTGCCAGACTCCAGTTTAAGGTATGGGGCCCTTTATGGTAAGAGAGGGCATAGTATCAGAAGGATACACAAGAAACCAGCTATGGCGGTTGGTAAGGGAAATGCATGACAGAGCTAAAAGGAAGACTTATTTTTCAGTGTACTGTTTGAATTGCTTACCATGTGCTTGTGTTACCATTTCAAAAATGAAAGAGTTTCCTATTTATTAAGCCCCTTCAGGAATCATAAACCAACAGACCTGATTTGAGCAGACTCGGTCAACTGTCTGGATTCTGGAGGGCTTTTTGTTATTGGCTAATCAGGGGCACCCACGCAGGGGATCTCCAGCCAGGGGTAATAACCCAAATGATGCAGAATTAGGAGAATTGGACTTTCATTCAGGCGAGAAACTGGTACATTTTGTCCCTTTTGCCAATAGGAGAATGAAATCCTAGTCTTGTGCCATTTCTCCAGGAAGAGCATGCCGAGTGTCAGAGAGTTTGGCAGAACTAAGCAGTAGAAACAATTAATACAGATTATTTGATTGAGCCAACATTTCTTAGGGGCCTATTGTGTGCCAGGTACTTGAATTAAAGATGCCAAGTTTATATGAATATATATAGGAAAATATAAGAATCCAGAATGAAAATGAGCATACATGGAAAATACTAGAGAGTTGTAATGTGCTGTGGAAGTATGGGGGAGCTTGGTGACCAGGATGGAAAGTTAAAAAAGACAAATGTGAGAAAAAGCACAGAGGGAAACCCAAAGTAAGAGTCACAGAGCTGAAATCTCTTATTGTTTTTTAAAGACCAGAGCAAATATGTCTTAAATGACAGAGGGTAACTTTGGATTGAATATTAGGAAAAATTCCTGACTTTGCTCATTTGTGGATTCCTGGAAATTATTATTATGGGAAACTGTTGAATTTTCTACTCCAAAGATAAGGGTAACTATTTAAAACAATAATTGCCTAAATTTGGGGGGAGCTTTTCAACCTACTTATTATATGATATGCAGACACATACACAATTGTTATACATAATTCATATATATATTAAAATATACACATTGAATAGATACCTATACAATTCATATGCACATCGTGAAAGTTGCATTTCCCTAGTTCTCAGCTAGCTTATGAGTATGAATGAGGTCCCATCAATAGTGACAACTGAACTTTTACTGGCTTATTCCTCAGGGCCTCCAGTTCCCTATCAGAGGCCTCCTCCCCCTGCAGGTATTTCAGGAATGCCCTGAGGTCTCTTTATGTTTTTTCATAATCAAGTCTACTCTGGCCACTTCTTCCACTACTTTTGGTGTCCATGGGGGAGAGCAGTGCCCAACCAGTTGTCACGGTTCCTCTGCTGGGCACATCTCCACAGGTTATGGTGATACCTGGCGTGGTTCTGCTGTTTCACAATTGCCCCAGAAAGGCTTGGAGTCCTCTTGGAGTCAAAGCTCCACTGTGATACATGGCAGAGTTGTTTGAGGGTGAGGGTGGAGTTGAAATGAGCTCTCTCCTACTTGTTGCATTCTTTTGGAAGATCTATCCTACACTTCAGTACTTCCAGACTCATATTTATTTATAACCCTTTCCCTTCTCACCTCAGGGTGGCAAAAAGGCCTCTTGAATCTAGTTTGGGTTGGTCAAACACCGTGCCACATTGAGAATTACACATTCCTCTAAGGACTGAGGCTTTACTTTGAGGTGAAGATCATGGTTCCTGGTTCCTTCTGACTTTAGGATGGGTTTTCTCCTAAAAAGCCCCTTGGCTTACTGGACAGTAGACTTTGGTAGGGCCAGGCCATTGGTTACCAGATGGACCCAGATGTGTCTGCATTCCCACAGTGGACACAGCTTGTATCATTTCACAGAAGCTGCTCTCTCTCTCATTTCTTCAACTTCTCTGGTGTATTCAGATGTGACCTAGTATTGCCTACCTTTAAAAACTGCCCTCAAAACCACATTTTCCTCTAGCTACTTCTCTACCTCAACTCCTTTTCACACTCAGCCTCTCCCCATCAGAGCATCCTCATCTTTACCTTCATCAACAGCTTTTAAGTTAATACGTAATCATCTATGTATTCCTGTGATTGTTTTTTAATGTCTTTATTCCTCATTAAGCTTGATGTCATAGATTTTGGATGATTTTTTTTCCTTTAACCATTTTATTTCCAAAGATCCAACACAGAGGTTAGTTCAGAGTAAGTCCTCAATAAATATTTGTTGAAAACATGAATAAATGAATGAACGCAGCAAATGTAGTCTGGTATGCTACCTTACCAGCAGCCAGATGTCTGCTTGAGCTGTCATTTCTGCTTGAGCTGGAACATTTTGCTGAGTGAGGGAGAAAGAAATAGAGACATGAATAGTAGGGAAGTTCTAATGAAATAAATATTTGTCCAACAAAAACCCTGTATTCTCTTTCTGAGTAGCAAGTATAAGTAGGTATTTGTAAACGAAATGATTTCTTGGTGGAGATAGGATGAAAGGTTTAGAAAATCATGCTCAGAAAACAGCCTTGGAGAAAAGTTCTGATAGCATACATTTTCATTATTCAACTTTTCTCATTACTTTTTCAGGGAGGTAGGAGACATTGGAAGGAAGGAAGAAAGGAAGGAAGGAAGGAAGGAAGGAAGGAAAGAAGAAAACAAGACCTAGAGATATAGCTAGAAGTGAACACTGCATATCTTGGAGTTTTGGATGCATTCTGGACATCTCCTCAGGATGAAACTTCAGACATTTTGGTGAGATTTACCACTTTTTTTTTTTTTTTTACCATAACTTCTTTTACCCTAGTTAAATATATGACCAAGGTAGACCATGAGAGTGAAAATGCAAGCCCCTGAAATTTTCTCTAAAAGGCTAAATTAAAGATGATCTTGGGTGAACACTTTTTGAATTTTTTATCTGCTAATATGATGCCTACTCGACTTAAGAAAGAAGGAAGGAAGGAAGTTGTCTTGAACCACTTTTGTGCCTTTGCAAAGACCTGTTCAACTTTAGAATAAAATTTAAGATAATAAATCATCAATTCATCCCATTTTAATCAAGGCTTTTATATCTGTTTTTGTTTTTTCTACATGTAAAAGAAATAAAGACATAACTAAAATATCATCATATCTTGCCCAAATCTCCCAAGTGCTGAAACAAATGAAAACATATGGTGTTTTCCCAGATAAATTAGAGAGTATCTATTCTGAAAGCATATATCTTAGATATTTGTAAGTCCAAATGAGGTGTAAAAATGGTAAATGTTGAGGAAAGATATGTACAGAAAAGCTATGATAAAATGTCTGCAAAGGGAACCATATGTGCTTTTTAAAATTAGCTTGCTCTCTCTCTCTCCCTCTCTTTCATAATCACCTCCCTACCCTTCCCAAACACTCTATGTATTTATTTACCTTTCAGGGGATTTTTTTGAAGACCACCATAACGAAGATACATTCTCAAACAGAAAAGTTTGGATGGGATCAAAAATGAATCTCATTGAACACTCCCACTTACCTGCCACAGATGAATTTTCTCTTTCTGACAATTTATTTGGTAAGTTGTCAAGTTCATTTGAATATTAGTAAAAACAAACTGCAATTTGGACATACATAAGAAAAAAAACCTGACTAAGTCCAACAGAGAGTCCAGAACATTTTTTTGTTCCTTCTAAGTACTCAATAGTACTTAGCTATTAATAGCTACTATGCAAGGTTAGAGGTAAATCGGACCTTGGATTCATTGAATCTAATGATCTTCTGTTTTATAGATGAGGACTGCAAGACTCAGGGAGCTTTGTGACTTGTCCAAGGCCATGAGGCTAGGTAATTAACAGAGCTGGGAGTAGAAATGCATTCTTGTTCTAGGGCTAATTCTAGTATTATTATAGCCTGTACTAAATTATGAAATCATGATTCTTATGGTTTAATATTATACCTATTAAAGTCTGAAATTACTTAGGTTATAGCTCTGCGATAAGGTTTCCTTTCCAGCATTCTTCTGGTGCTGGGGGAAATACGGCACCGTGTCAGGATTAGTCATTTAAGATGGATTGAGGACAAATTGTACTAAGTTGTTTTCAGTAGATCTGTAACTAGATGATACCATAAAATGATCTATTGCTCCACTTTATGCATTTATAAAATAACGTCTCATTATAAAGAGTCTGAATTGAGAACATCAGCAAAATGCCGGCAGGGGCAATATTTTGGGTGGGGCAGGGCAGCTTTCTGCCACGCTTAAAATAATTCCCTTCTGCATTATAACTCTGCTGGGAGGTTTGGATGCTCCAAGTTTTTCACTCTATATTAATATATCAACCATGATTGATGATGATAGTGAAAATGCAAACACTTGAAATTCACAAAATTCAATGTGTTAAGGCACGATCCCCTATTTGGTTGCAGAAAGCCCTGGGAGACATTAATCAATAGCTTATACGATTACCTACCAGTCATTAGCTTTAGTGTGCAATGATTTATCAGGTCATTTCCTGATAGGAGGGGTCATTATTTTATTATCTATTTACATGTCTACCAGCCGCCATTCAGTATAAGAGTATCTAAGGACAGTGACTGTATTTTATTAATCCTAGTATGTACTTGATAAATAAGAATCAAATAATAAATAATAGAGGGAAGGAGAAAAGAGGTTTAGGGGAAAAAGAGATGTTTATCAGTAACTCTCAGAGAGATCAAAGGCAGCAGTTATTATTTATGCAATGCTAGTTCTCAGACATACTTGCTACATCTTATTCCTTCCAGTTGGCTTCTCTTCATCCTGTGGTTACAGTCAAGGGCAGTGGGACACCTACCTCCATGTCTGGACACTTGACCATTTGCTCCTGGCCTACCCTTCTATGGGTCCTTAAAAAAATCAACGTATGGACATCTTTATAATTTGTGACCTACCCATCAGAACTCATAGGATGATTAGGACTGTAGGTGCATATCACAGACTAAAGAAAATTACTCTTGAGATGATTTTTTTCACATATAAACTCCATTTCCTGCTCTGAAATTTTACAACTGCATCTTAAGATCTCCAAATCTAAACTCTGGTGTCATCATTATTAAACAAATCCATTCAGCTCTCATTTGTATATACATCAAGGGGAAAGGGTAAGATCTTTCTTACAAACTAGCCCACTTTAAGCAAGCCCATCAGGTTGAAAGTTGACCTCAGTTGTCATGAGGTGAAAAAGATGTAAGTAGATAGAGAAAAAATTGTGATGGAGCTGTCAAGTTAGAAGCATCAGAAAATGATTGCTAAGGAAGCCCCGTGGTTCATGCTTTCTTTCAGTGGTGCTCTTCCCTCATCCCTCCTTTGCTGGACCACATTCTTATACAGTTTCCTAACACTTCTTTTAAGGCTTCTTAGAATATATAGCACAAGATGCGTAAGCGGCAATGCATAGCTGTTACTCCCAGCTGGAGCAGTTTCCTCAAATCTTCATCTGGTCCACCTCTCTTGGGAAACTAATCAGAGCCATGTGACCATTGGGACTCCTTTTCCTCTTCCCCATTAAGTTCTAGAGCCAGGTCGAAGCATTTTTTTCCCCACGCCTCTTTCCCCCAGGGGAAAACATACCTGCGCTAAAGGGGAGGACAAAGAGTATTTTGACCCCTTTATTCCTCCTGCCCATCTTCTTTTATGTCCTGATGACACTGATGGACTCTATGGACCTCCCACCCTGAGCTTAGGGTACAGAGCACCAGGGAAAGGACTGTGGCTCATGGATGAGTAGCCCACAGTGCCTAACTCACCACTCCTAGATCTTGAGATGTGCTCGAGATTCAGAAGTGTTAACTCATGGGCTCAATTAGCCAGAGAGCTGTACTCTTTTCCACTGGTGTAACTGTAATCAAAAACAGCCATCAGGGCTTCCCTGGTGGCGCAGTGGTTGAGAGTCCGCCTGCTGATGCAGGGGACGTGGGTTCGTGCCCCGGTCCGGGAAGATCCCACATGCCGCGGAGCGGCTGGGCCCATGAGCCATGGCCGCTGAGCCTGCGCGTCCGGAGCCTGTGCTCCGCAACGGGAGAGGCCACAACAGTGAGAGGCCCGCGTACGGAAAAAAAAAAAAAAAAAAAAAAACAGCCATCATGTTGTTATAACAAGGGCAAGTGAGGTTTACTCTATTGCATGTGGATGGCTATAATTTCTTCTAACCAAACATTGAACACTGACCATATGCTGGATGTTAGAATAAAGCAAGGAAGAAGACAGGAAAAGAAACAGGCAAAGGAATGAGTAAATGAAATAATATCAGGTAGTGGTAAGTGCTATGGAAACAACAAAACAGTGTGATGTCATAGTGACTGGAAGAATGAGGCTGCTCTAACCGGTGTGGTCGAGGCCTCTGGGGAGTTGACAATGGAGCTGAGAAAGACAGAGCCAAAGAGAACATTCTAGTTGGAAGAAATAGCAAATGCAAAGGCCCAACGTCTAGAATGACTTGGAAGGGCCTTGTCTTCTCGTTTTTAATTTAGGCAAGTCGAAAGAGTCTAGAGAACTGGCTCTGGACCCCATATTTCCATTAATTAGCACTGGTAAAAGGAGATTATTAGGCTGGGAATTCTAGGACAACCTAGGATTAGCATTTGAGTCGACAAATTGCTACAGTTTTCATGTCAGGAAGTGGTGACTTGGACCCAGTGATACTCACCTGACATGACATGACTTTCAAGGTGGTCCTGGGCATGGTCCTCCTTCCTGCAGGTTACTCTAAAGGCCATAATTAAATCCCAAGACACTGGGATTTAATTTAAGACATTGAGAAGGTGACATAAAGATTACTCAACAAATACTGATGGGCACTCACTAATGGGCAGTGGAGACACTAATGACCTCTTGAGTGAGGCCTTTCAGCTGCTTCTAGAGAGGGCTGTGGACCCCTCACTCTCTAAAGGCTTTGCTCAAGAAGGGGAAGCATCTCCACCCGTATAAATGGTTACCCTGAGAAGCAGAGTCTGAGGCAATGAATTGTGTGCAGACAGTTTATGTGAGAGGTCATCCCAGGGAGCAGAAGCAAAGGACTGGGGTGATGAGACAGGGAAGGAGGGAAAACCAAGACGAGATGAATTATGAAGATCGCTGCTGTGGGCGATTCCACTGGGAGAAGCCGAAAGAATTGTCCACTGAGGCACCGGGCATGGGGGCAGTTATTAACCGACCTCTGGCTCCCGTTGGTTGAGGGTCGCCCTTGGGGGCATTAACTTCCCTGCACTTCTGGGCTGTGCTTCTGCTGCTCCCAATGGAATCAAGCCGGGTGGTCTCCTGTGGCATTGGAGAAGCTCTGGGAAGAAAGCAAAGAGATGTGCAGCAGAGTGCCAATGTGAAGTGAGTCTGAGCTTGCACGTGATTACCTGCTACAGCTGCAGCTGAAATGAGAGGATGTGCATCATCACCAGCGGGGCTGCCACACAGTATTAGTGTGATTTCCCCCCAAAATCAATTGGAATGTTTAAAGGAAAGCTAAGGTGGTAGGTGAGGGGAAAAGGTGGAGATTTGCTCTATAGCTCTGTTTTCTTAGGCTGGCCCTTGTAGAAAAGAAGTAAAGAAACTTAGAATAGAATTACAGAGATGGGGCTGGAGTCACCTTGGGAGGTCCTTTAACTTATTCTGCTGCCACACATCCCTAACAAATCCAGATGGGAATCTAGCTCATTGGTAACTCAGTCCACACGCAGAACACAGGGTGGAAGGACGTGGTGACCTAAGAGAGACAAGTCTGCTTTCCTTTGGGAGATCCTGAGAGCCAGGAAACTTGGTCAAAGATTAATTTAGTGGGTTAATAAAGGCGTCTCTGATGAATGAAGAAGGCAGGGTCTTATGCAATTAGTGCATAATAAAAGGTAATAATGACAAAGTCCACAGCTTCCCATGGTTTAACGTAGTGAATAGGTAGAATGTGGCATGTTAATTAAAATCTGTGTATCCTTTTAGCAAATTGTGGTTTAAGAACTAAAGAAAAAAAATCACAGAATTTTAAAGACTCAGTAAGTAGAAAAGCATTCTAATAATAGCACAGAATAAGCAAGAAAAGTATAATCTTATGTTCCCGTACCAAATGTTTCCAGTACAATGGGTCCAGTTCCTTTAGATTGGTGAAACTGGGAAACGTTCAATGAATGTGAGTGGAAATAAACAATGAAATTGAAAGAAATAAAGTCTCAGAGGCAACTGAGACTCTGAACTTCAGTTTTCTCCTCTGTAAAATGGGAATAATAATGACATTCACTTCACAGTTTGTTGGAGGATTGAATGGCTGTGTGGAAAGTGTTCTGTAAATCTCAAGGCATCATAAAGCAGTATCGTTACTCCAGGGTTTGAAATGTAGTTGTTATTATTTAAGTTGTTAGAATAGTAAACACCACTCTACTTATTAAAGAGAGGAATTTCTGTTAATCTTATCATTGTTGAGTGCTAAGAATTTTCAAGGAGCCAACAAAAACCAACAATATGGAACTAAATTTCTGGGTGCTCTAAGGAAAAAACACATGTTCTATCTCACCTTGGTATTACAGCATTGCTAACAACAGCTATGGAATCCACGTTTTTGTATAAATTTTATTTTTGTTTCTAGTAGTCTTTCCAAAGCCCCATTCTGAATAAGGCCTAGCAAGGGGCAGGAGGGCAGATTCTATATAATCCTATTCACTCGCGCTTCATTGCCTTTAGCTACTTCTCATAACGTTATGCTTTTCTCAGCTGTTGATACTCATTTTCTCTGGGTAGCTTTATTTTTATTGGAATCTGGTTCTTGCCTATGTCTTTTGCTTAAATTAAAAGAATCTTTCAGATGTTACAGAATCAGCTGGATGTTTTAAAATACAATGAAAGGTCTTGAGATGCAGGGTTGTGTAATATTTCTGACATTTGATTTCAAGTCTTTTTCCATCTCACTGAGTTTAACACAAGTGAATGTAGTTCTGACTTGATGGGTCAATCAAAGCCAAAAGTTTCCAGAAGATGGAAAGATACCACTGTCTCAGACAAAATGGAACGTTGCTTTAGCATAATTTAAATATTTTGTCACTACCATTTCTTATCCATATCTCTTCCACAGATTGAAGCAGCCTCTAAGATTTTTTACTAATTCCCTGTGGCTTTGGTTTTTGCTCTCCCAGGATTCTCAGATCTGGTGCTCTTGTTAGTGAGGTTAAGAAATGGGAGAAGGAAAAGAAATATCAGAAGAGCCTTTCCTTATGACAACATAAATTACTGCTTCTTTTAGATGGGGCATGCATAGTTTGGAAAATGCATGCAATGAGGTGCATGTTGGCCAGCTAGTGGGCAAATCCGTTGCCATCCAGAGCCTGGCTCTCAACCTTGCAGGCTAAGAAACAGGTCTCAGGGGCTCTCAGAATAACCAAACTGAGAAAGGTTGACTATGAAAACAGACTGCAAATTTATACATTTACAGTGATAAAAAAAATTGGGATCATAACAGCTACCATTTCTTGAGTGCTTTCTATATGTCAGGCGTCACGCTAAGCACATTTTCCATTTGTTAGTGGACTCTCATTCGATCCCATCTCTGCCATTTACTGGTATGTGGTCGTAGGCAAATTCTTTAACTTCGTGCAAGTTACTTGTCTTATTTAATAGAATTCTCAGAAGAATGCCTGGCACATTGTAAGTACTCTGTAACTATTTGCCATTAATATTAATACTCATAACACTCCTATAAGGTAGATACCATTACTAGTCCCCTTTTACTGCTGAGAAAATGGAGATTTAAAGATGTTAAAGAATCTGCTGAATTTCCATAGATAGTAAGTAGGCAACCAAATTATGGTCAGCACAAGGAATCGGAATTGGATGATTACGGATTCAGGTTAAGAGAACACTCCTGTTCACCTTCTCAGTGGAGAAGGTCTTTCCAGTGAGATTATTTCACTCAAAGTCTGTTAGCCAAGTCTATTCTCAGGGATAGTTCTCAGAAAAGCATTGCCAGCATTTGCTCTGGGACTTCCCTGTTTTTTATAACATCTTATCTAACGCCCCTCCTTGCCATGACTGACACTTTATTCACTTTGCCCCAAGTACCGTCTACAGCGGTGCTGTCCAATAGAACTTTCTGTGGTGATAAAAATGTTCCAGATTTACTTTGTCTAATGCAGTAACCACTAATCACACGTGGCTACTGATCACTTAAAATGGGACTAGTGTAACTGAGGAACTGATTCTAATTTTACATAATTTAAATTAACTTAAATTTAAGTAGCCATACATGGTTAGTGGCTACTGTTTCAAACAGCACAGACTTGTAGGGGAAAAATGTACCTTGGGAAAAAAAAATAGCACGAGGCAGTTGGTCCTCACTGCAAAAGAAGCAAAGGGATTCAATCAGTCTTATTATGAGAACATCCTGTGTGAATTTCACTCAGCAACAAGGGTCTCCTGGATCAGGTAAATTATCCTGCTCATTTCTTTTTTAGTATTGAAGTTTCTGAGGGCAACAGACAGGCTCATCTGTCTGACCAGTGAAAAACTCAGTAGAGACTTCTTGAAATATAAAATTCAGAGATAGTTTGTCCTGGTTCTTAGCCTTTGGGTAGCTCTTCCAACTTAGAGTCCCTCAAGGCAAGTATAGCTCTTGGGTTGTGAGGAGGGGAGAACGAGGTCAGAAGTAAACTGAGGATTGAGAACAGCTTTGCAAATGGTGATTCTTGGTTGAGCAATCAAAGCTGAAATACACCTAGGAACCATCACTCTTTCCTTTTTCTTGACAATTAGGGCAAGCGTGCTTTAGTTTTTCCACCACAAGGTTTTGAGTGAGAAGACCTTGGTTAAAGCCTTTGCTTCATCCCTTAATAGCTGGGTGACTTTAGACAAATCATTTAACTTCACTGAGTTGACCTTCCATGTCTGTAAAATAGGGTAAGAGATAGTGGGCATCATAAATTATACCTTCCTCAAAGGGTGCAAGTAAGGATCAGATGAGATAATGCATGTAGAACCACCTTTTAAACCCGTAAAGACTGTAGAAATGGCTTAGCAGTGATTATCACGTTTATATAGATCACATTTGCCTTTTAAAACTGCTTTCACACTTATTATGTGATTTTATCTTCACAACGGGTCCATGAGGGAAGTAGAGCAGGAATTATTATCTCTGTTTTACCATCTGTTGATGTAGACAAATGAGGTCTGCAGAAGCTGAGAGACTGTCCTAAGGTGACACAGTGTATTTGGTTGCATTATCCCTAAGCTCAACCCTCGACCTACTGAGTCCTATTCTGAAGCCCTCCCTTCCAAAAAATACCCAACAGTCACAAACTTGGTATCCACAAGTTATGCTGCAGAAATTATTCCTGCTCGGGAAGCAAGCCACCCTACAACAAGAGTCCAAGGCTAAATAATTATAATATCAGTATGATGATGGTGGGTAACCACACACTCTGCTAAGCATTTAATAAATATTTTATTTAATCCTCATAATAACTCTATGAGGTTGCATGATTATCAGTCCCATTTTACAGATGAGGAAATTGAGGCATAAAAGGGTTCAGCTAGGGGCAGGACAGCAATAAAGACGCAGACATAGAGAATGGACTTGAGGACACGTGGAGGGGGAAGGGTAAGCTGAGACGAAGGGAGAGAGTGGCACGGACATATATACACTACCAAATGTAAAATAGACAGCTTGTGGGAAGAAGCTGCATAGCACAGGGAGATCAGCATGTGCTTTGTGACCACCTAGAGCGGTGGGATAAGGAGGGTGGGACGGAGACACAAGAGGAAGGAGTTATGCGGATATATGTGTATGTATAGCTGATTCACTTTGTTATATAGCAGCAACGAACACAACAGTGTAAAGCAATTATACTCCAATAAAGATGTTAAAAAAAGAAAAGAAAATGGTTCAGGAGTTTGTCCATGGTCTGCAGAACTAGTGAGTGCCAAGGGAGCCTACATGTATTAGTTTGCTAAGGCTGCTATAATAAAATACCACAGACTGGGTGGCTTAAATTGCAGAAATGTATTGTTTTACCATTCTGGAGGCTAGAAGTCCAAAATCAAGGTGTTAGCTGGGTGGGTTCTTTCTGAGGGCTGAGAGGGAAGGATCTGTTCCTGGCCTCTCTTCCTGGCTTGTAGATGACCTTTTCCTTGTGTATCTTCACATTGCCTTTTCTCTCTGAGTTTCTGTCTCTGAAATACAAATTTCCCATTTGTATAAGGACACCGGTCCTATGGGATTAGGAGGGGACACACTTCCACCCATAACACTGGATAGAAACCCAGATTAGTTTACCTCACGCCGTTAAGTATTATGCTTTAATGATTCCTGACATTACAAAATTATACCAGTCTGTATCCTTTTGAGAGGAACGAATGTCAAGACATAGAACATGGCATTTGACCCCCAAATCGACTTTTAGAGCCACTGAACAAAAATCTGTCCTCTAAAAATTCCTAAATTGGAACGTGCTCCCCAAAAATGTTTATCTAAGAGACTGCTTTCCAGCTTACTAGGCAATTTGGCATCGAGGACTTTTCTCATAAACATTTACAAATATTCTGCTCAGTAATGAAGTTAATCAGTAAACCCCACAACCTCTGGCCTCTGTCACTCCTTACCTAGTCTCATTTTCAGTTGCTGTGAGTAAGCTAAGAATGGTAATGCAGTTTCCGGAGTTAGAAAATCCAGGTCAAATTAGTCCTTGTCACAGCTGCACGTCGTTGGGATTTGCCATGGAAATGATGAGCATGAAGCCTGCTAAAGGTAGGCGGAGGTTCTCAGATGCTGGCGGTGGGGCTTCTGCCACTGGACTGAGGAAACACGGGGCACTTTTGCTTGAGATTCCAGTAACAGATCTCTGTCAAAGATGGCTCAGTCAGAACCAGAAGACTGGGGTGAGAAGCTGGGGTGGTGTGATTTCTATAGGGCTCTAGGCAGGTGTGTATCTCATTGAGACTAAATCTAAGTGTGTTTTCCCTATAATTCTTCACTGGATAGTGTGTAAAATTAGCACCGTTCTTCCAAGTTAAACACTAGGCAGTTCTAGCATTAATGCCTTGGACACTTGAAAAAACATTTTAAAGTACATGATTTCATGCAGTGTTTTTAAAATGGCAAGTCTCAGATCCCAGTGGGTCATGATATCTATTTTGTGACTTGTGACCAGCATTAAAAATTTAGAAGAGAATAGAATAGGAATACAATAGAAATGTCAGAGTGCCCGTCAAGAGGTAAGGATAAGTGTTATTTCACGGAAATTTTGTTTCAATTATTTATACATATGTATAAGTGTGTATGGGGTAATGATATAAGATTTATTTCAAACTATGCGTTGTGATGAGAAAAATAAAAAGAGATTAAAAAAACATTAATTTACTGAACTAGTTTCACAGTAGATTTCTCCCAATAGTCAATGGAAAATCAGATAAGTAAAGAGTTTACCTTTAAGCCCGCTTTGTTTTCTCTGAAGTAAAATATAGATTATAATTAAAACATAAACAGTATAATATAATGTTGTCTGTTTTAATATTTTTTTCAGAATAGAATCTTACCTTTTGAATTTCCAGCTAAAAGTGAAACTCAAATCATTTTCATAATAATTACAATTTTGAACATATTTCTGGTTGTAGACTTGGCAGCACGTTATTTTGTTTAAATGTGTTGTTTAAAAATGGCTGACACTGTATTTTTTTTTTAATTAACTTATTTATTTATTTTGGCTGCGTTGGGTCTTTGTTGCTGCATGCGGGCTTTCTCTAGTTGTGGCGAGCCGGGGCTACTCTTCCTTACAGTGCGTGGGCTTCTCATTGCGGTGGCTTCTCTTGTTGCAGAGCACGGGCTCTAGGCGAGTGGGCTTCAGAAGTTGTGGCATGCAGGCTCAGTAGTTGTGACTCACGGGCTCTAGAGCGCCGGCTCTGTAGTTGTGGTGCATGGGCTTATTCACTGCACGGCATGTGGGATCTTCCTGGACCGGAGTTCGAACCCATGTCCCTTGCATTGGCAGGTGGATTCTTAACCGCTGCGCCACCAGGGAAGCCCCTGACACTGTATTTAGAGATGGAAATTAGTTGGAAGGCTGCGGAAGTAAATTTTCCATCGTTTCAATTTAATAAGCATTTATTAAAGATTTACACTGTGTCAGGCTTTTTGTAAGGTGCCAGGAATGAAGGAGAAAAGGGAATGTAATATATAGTAATCTAATGTATTCCCCAGGAGTTCACAGACTAACCACAACAACAAAAATGTATTGAGGAGCTTCCCTGGTGGCGCAGTGGTTGAGAGTCCGCCTGCCGATGCAGGGGACATGGGTTCGTGCCCCGGGCCGGGAAGATCCCACATGCCGCGGAGCGGCTGGGCCTGTGAGCCATGGCCACTGAGCCTGTGCGTCCGGAACCTGTGCTCCGCAACGGGAGAGGCCACAGCAGTGAGAGGCCCGTGTACCGCAAAAAAGAAAAAATGTATTGAATGTTTATGCTTAGGCACTATGCAGTTTACATTCTTTGTCTTAGTTTATCTTTATTACAACCTTTCACCTAGATACTATATTTTGTTTCAATTACTATATTATCCCAGCTTTTCTTTAAAAAAATTTTATTGGAGTATAGCTGCTTTACAATGTTGTGTTAGTTTCTGCTGTACAGCAGTGAATCAGCTATAGGTGTGCATATAGCCCCTCTTTTTTGGATTTCCTTCCCATTTAGGTCACCACAGAGCACTGAGTAGAGTTCCCTGTGCTGTACAGTAGGTTCTCATTAGTTATCTATTTTATACATAGTAGTGTATTATATGATCCCGGCTTTATAGAGGAAGGAACAGAAGCTTAAAGAAGTTCAATGTCTTTCCCAAGTTCATACATCTAGCAAGTTGCAGGCGAACTGAATCCAGGTTTGTCTACACAGAAGCGCTTGTAACGAGTATGTCCTACCACCTCAAATGATATAGCATGAAAGATAAGCCTGTAAACCAACAAAAATGATGGTACATGCTTCTGAGTGCTGCAGTAGAGTGTGTACAGAGGGTAGGAGAGATTAATTCTACCTAGGAAAACTGGGACAGGCCTCACAGAGGAGGTGATGGGTTGACAAACCAGGTGGGGAGAGGCACCAACATCACAAAGGCCTGGCACCAGGAACGGCGTACAACTTCATAAACCAAGTCATATCATCTGTTAAGAAACCATGGATTGGGAAATAAAGGAAGGCCGAGAAGGCAATTTTTCCATTCATGAAACATTTCGACAAACATTCATGAAACGTTTACTAGAAGCAGCGTTGTGCCAGGGATGAAAAACTGGACATAATCTGAACCCTTTATCGGGTTCATCAGAAACTAACTGTGGGTTTATGAAGAAGGGCCATCCCTTGTACGTGAACCTGATTCTCCCATTTGGGTTCACAGTGGTTCTGGTCACAAACTCCTTAGAGCTGCGCTGTCGGATATGGCAGTCATTAGCCACATGCAGCTATTTAATTTTAAGTTTTAATTATTTAAAGTTACATAAAATGAAAAATTCATTTCCTCATTATTACTAGCCGTGTTTCAAATGTTCAATATTCCATATGGTTAGCGGCTACCATGTTGAAAGGTATAGAATGCTTGCATCTCAGAAGTTTCCCTTTGATGGTACTCCTTTAGAGAAATTGTTAAATGCTACCAAATGACCCTCTACCCAGAAAAATGTTGCTTCCCTTTACAGGGGGTGTCAGCCTCTCCTGGAGTCCATTCAAGTGTTCGCATTTAAGAACTCTTCCCTAAACTCCCATGGAGAATTTGTGTTATAAAGAAATCCAAAATCTCCTCTTTCTTGATAAACTGATTCTTTAAAAAATCACTCATAAATTGCATTAAAATAGAAATGAATTTACCTTTTCCGAAAGTACACTCTAAAGTTGACTTACCTTTGCCCTCTCCACATCTTATGCTCTGTCAGAAAATTCTGTATTTGCTTACTTGGTTTTATCCCAGCCCTTGACATACTCCCACCTCTCCCCACCCCAAATACACAAACAAGAGAAAGTCTGGGGCCTCTTCTATCTGTTTTCTGTCTGTCTGTCACTGTTGTGTCCTCGGAACCTAGGACAGTGTCAGGCAAATTGTTCAATATATTTATGAGTGAAAGAAGTATCCTATAACTTATAGCATCAAAACAGACTGATGTGTATTAATATTTACTAATTAACTATCATACAATCAAGATTTTGCTAGGTTCTTTAGGAAACAAACATGTCTTTTTATGGCACTCCACTTATCAAAACTTTTTCTCAGAAACTGTATCTTACACTCAGAATTACCTTATGAGATAGCGAGCCTGGGTGTTAGTAGCCCCATTTTACAGAAGAAACAGAAAAATGTTAGGCAGTTGTTCAAGGTCTCACAGTCAGTT
Source organism: Tursiops truncatus (assembly GCF_011762595.2). NCBI lineage: Eukaryota > Metazoa > Chordata > Mammalia > Artiodactyla > Delphinidae > Tursiops > Tursiops truncatus. Next base: position 20,919,324 of record NC_047044.1, on the reverse strand, counting down.
CATGGAAGTTATTCTTGTCCCACCATTTTGGAGGATGTTGTCCATGCTGGGGTTTTTTATTGTAAGTTGCCTGTATATTTATTGTCTCTACTCTGTGGAAATTTGGTGGGAACACCGTGAAATACTAGAAGTGGATGTGCTTTGGGAATAGAGGCATTATTTAATAATATTGTGTACTGATCTCATATTCTTACCCTGTTTTGTGTTGTTTTCATATAGTAGAATTGATGTCTTTGTGAAAGTGTTCCATTTTAACTGAGATGATTCCAGATATTGATAACATGATTTGACTTGAGTTGGGACTCCATTGTGTCTCTTGACTATTAAAAGATTTGTTGAAATAATGCTCAGAGATCTTGGAATTGTCTTATGAGGAGAAAACAACTACATATTTCCTTAGATTCTACGGAATCCAGATTCTGACATTAATTGATTATGTGACTTCAGGCAAGTTGCTTGACTTTACTAGACCTGTAGGTGGAGAGAAACTGGGGCTGGGGGTGGGGATGGGAAGTTGAGTGAGGGTAAGATGGGTCGGAGGATAAAACCTAGATGAAACGAATGATTTTAATGCTTTTAGCTCTTTTCAGTTGTATTCACTCCAGAAATTTTAACCATATTTAGTTATTAAATAGATCAAGATTTTGCTCATATTTTAGCTTCTCTTTTTTCTGTAATAATTCCATATTTTTATATTTTTCCATTTTGCAGTCATAAGACAAAGCCCCATGGCCAAAATTTTTTGACTGTCAGATATACTGACTCAGTGCTGGTTTTATATGGATAAGTTGGGCATGAAAGTAACAAAATTGATTTTGCACAGATATTGTATCCTTTGTGTTCCATCAGTGATTTCCTGTCTCAATGCAGAAAGCATTTTATTTTAAACAAACATTTAACATACATATTTTCCACTTTGCGTTGTAGAAAGGCCCTGAATTCTAATGCCCATAAACTGTTGGTCATACACTTATAGAGGTTTTAGACATAAAGAAGAACTATAACATCATGCAGCATGGAGTCTTCTCTTTACAGATAAGTAAAGGGAGGCCCATGAAGGGTAGGTAAGTACTATACAACTGGGTTCGGACACCCAGGGACCTAGGTTTAGGGAAGACTTCCCAAGAGAAGCTATACTTAAAGGGAAATTTAGAGGTAAGTGGAGAATAGTGAGATAACGTTCTTGGAGGGGATGGCTGTTGAGGAAATTTCCAGGCTCAGGAAGCAGCATGTGGGAAAGGTCCTGAGTCTGGAAGCAGCAAGGCATATTTAAGGAATATGGAAGGCGGAACATGGGAAATGGCTGGAAAAGAAAGAAAGGGTAAGATCATGCAGAGTCTTGCAGGCCTAGCTATAGGTTACCTGAAAGCGGAGGCATTGAAGGGACTAACAAACTCAAGTACAGAGGGAGGAAGAGACAAGCTTTAAAGCATCACACATTTGAAATTATCGCAGAGAGGAGCAATTCAGCACATGGGCTTTGAAGTCAGACTCAAAGTCCAAATCTCAGCTACTTAGGTGTGTAGGAATAAAGTTGCCTAATTACTCTGTGCCTCTGACTACTCAATTTTAAGTGGGGATAATACTGTTACCCACTTTATAGGATTTTGTAAGACAGAAATGACAAAAGATAGCATTTGTGTATATGCCTGTCCTTTATCTTTGTTTTCTGTGGATTGTTGAATGTTTTCCATGTTGAATAGTTTTTCTAACTTTCCTTTTTTCTTTTTCTTTTAAACATTCTTGTTTGTTTTCCTTTTCTCCATGTTGAATGTCTTCTTATTGGTTTGCAAAAGCTCTTTACATATGAATGATATGAGTGTTTTTGTCTGTCCTCTATGTTGCAGATATCTTTCTGAGCTTTTAATATTGTCATTTAACCTGTTAATAGTTCTTTTACTGTAAAAAAGTTAATTTTATATTAAAATTTTAATGTAAATATTCAAATATTTCAATCTTTCCTTAGAGCCTGTACTCCTAACCATATGCTAAACTGCCTCTCTTATTTATAGAATGATGACATTAATTCCAGTTTTGTTATCGCTTTTGTTCAGGTGTACTAACAGAACAAGCAGCAGGTCCTCTGGGACAGAATCTAGAAGTGGAACCATACTCACAATACAACAACATTCAGTTTCCCCAAGTTCAACCACAGATTTCCTCATCTTCCTATTATTCCAACCTGGGTTTCTATCCCCAGCAGCCTGAAGAGTGGTACTCTCCTGGAATATATGAACTCAGGCGAATGCCTGCTGAGACTCTCTACCAGGGAGAGACTGAGGTAGTGGAGATTCCTGTGACAAAGAAGGCCCGACTGGGTGCATCAGCAGGGAGAATAAAAGGGGATGAGCTATGTGTTGTTTGTGGAGACAGAGCATCCGGTTACCACTATAATGCACTGACCTGTGAGGGGTGCAAAGGTAAGCTTCTTTTGGTTGGCAGTTTTCTCCTTATTAAAGTTTTTCTCTACTGGTTGTTGAAATCCCTCAAACTGGATTCTTCCCTTTTCCCAAATAACTTCCCATTTTCTCCTCCTCTGCTCTTACTTCTTCCTACGTCTTCTCCTTCATTGGGATGTCGTAGATTTCTAGGGAAATCTTATTAGAGTATTTAGCTTGGATGTAAGTAAACTTTTTCCTATTCACAACCTCACACATAGTTAGAAGGAATTTATGATTGTGGGTTTTGTTTGTTTGTGTTGTTTTTTGAAAAGAAAGAGAAATTGCTGAACTCATCTCTTTTAAAATTAAGGTCAAGGAGAATAAGATTTTATTCAATAAATATTTTAACATTCATTTTCATGTACTTTAGTTAATTGAGAAAGAGACAGAGGAAGAAAAGCAAACAAAAGAAAACAAAAAGGAAGTAATGATAGCCTATATTCAACAAATATTTCACTTAGCAGGAAAATAGATCTGTGAGCAATGCTGTAGGGGAAATCAATGAAATTGTAATCCATTTAGGATGGATAAGGTATAACACATGAAACATGAAAATGACTCAATATAAAGCCCTATGTGATCATTCTCCCAATAAGGACACAGATGGTAAGTTTGTAAAATGTGAGAGGAAAGAACATAATGGACTAGTAGGTTCATCTATTTATTTTTGCATTTGTTCTTTCAACAAATATTCATGGGATGCCTACCATGTATTAGGCACTCTGTTAGCTTCCAGGACTTTGAAAGCTGATAAAGAACTGTCCCTGGAGCAGAATCTGTTGAATGGCGAGCCAGTTTGGTATTCCCAGATGCCAATGATTGCCATAAAAATAAACAGAGGACCCAGCCACATAAGAATGGCTCTAGGACATTTCAGACCTTTGAAAGTTCAAGTGATCAGATTGTCTAAAATTATATTAGTCAGCTCTTTAAAACTTGGTGTGATTTCATTAGATTTTTAAAAAACAAAGTAGTATTTATGCCCCAAATTTTAAAACAGATCTATAAAGAAAATTTCAAAGATCTCGTTTATGGCCTTTAAAATACTCTTATCCATTTTGTGGAGAGCCAAGTCTATATGGGTAAAAGTTACATATAAGTTCTTTGAAGACAAAGATTGTGTCTTCTTCAGCTCTGTTACTCCTCATAGTGTCTAACACAGTGTCCGGTACAGAGTAGATGTGTAAATAAATAAAAGCACACTAAATTTGGAATGCCATAATGAAAATCCATGCTCATCGCTTCCTAGCTAAGAAGGGGTGTAGCTTCAAATCTCCTGCTTCTAAATCTAACCCCAGAGACTCTATTATTAACCACCAAGTGATCATTCTGCTCTCTGAGCTATTGTTCAAGGCTAACATTGACTAACTTGGTGGCCAAAGGAAGAGAATCAAGTGCTCCATTTAGGTGTCGAGGTATCGGTATTATCCAAGCCAAGGGGATAAAACCTTAAAGTTAGTAACCTGGGCCAGCTCACCTCCTTACAGGTGAAGGCTGGAGTGAAACCTGGTCCTCCTGAGAATTCTGGGGCATGGCCAGGTGAGTAGAGGGGGACCAGAGTGCCATGGACAACCCTAAGAAACAGCGACTCAAAGACAGGCAGAGGATGAGAAGCCCATAAAGGATAGAAAATAGAAGTCAAAGCTAGGAAGCTACTAGGCAAGTGCAGGGTCAGGAGACCAGGGGACAGAAAACTGGTCTAAGGAGAACCGGTCCTCTGGGGAGCTCAGGGAGGAAAAGCTGGATCTGAACGTAGGTATATTTTTAAAAGCAGAGAAAGGTAGGGCTTTTTCTTTGATTTTGATTTGAGACTTTGCCCCCATGATGACAGCAGAAGGACAAGAGTGCAAGAGCAGATGAGATACAGCCAGGCAGGACCCATGTTCTACATCAGGGTTTGGCAATTGTTTTCTGTAAAGAGATGGATAGTAAATATTGTAGGCTTTGCACCATAGCGGCCTTGTTGCGATTACGCAACTCTGCAAACTCAGCCACGTAAGAGTGGCTTTACTTAGCCTACAAAAATAGGCAGGACAATAAAAAACAGGCAGTGGGCCAGATTGGGCCCAGGGCCTAGCTGTAATTTGCTGACCCCTGTTCTAGACCAATAACTCTCAGAATTAACTGGAAACTATGCAGTGAGAGAGCACAGCACTCAGGGTATATGTGCAAGAAAAAGAACCTTTTTTGTATAATTGGATTTAATCCAATTTCAAGCCCTGGTGGAAACTATTTCATCAGTTCAGAATGAATCTACTGAGTTTTCTGGGTCCTGGAGGTGGGGCTCTGGTTCTTGGTGCTGTTAACATAGTCCAGCGTCTGTTGAGGGCTGTTCTCTCTGGTCTTCGCTCACCAGTAGGAAAGGTCTCGGAGGTGCTATCCTGGCATCCTGAGCACACCCCTGCTTCCCATCTGGCCCCACCTGCTTCCCTGCTGCTCAGATGGGTGGGCTCCTGATGCTGCCGCACTGTCACCTGGAATGCCTGGCTGCCCAGGGAAACCACATGGCCACGTTATCCGTTCCTGTGCCTTGTGGGGTGCAGGGAACCCCAAGGGCCTCCCCTGACTCTCCCCAGGAAAGAGCACAAGAATCCCTCTCTTCTAGGATTTCTCAATGATGTGGAGTTCCCATAAGCTTTCTGCACACCCAGTCCCAGGAGGGGTCTGGTGTGTGAGGATGAGGGGGTGGGAGGGACAGAGTTCAGGACCTTCTTGTGTACTTAACATGTCTTAACTCTTTGGTCGTCTGCCTCTCCCAATTTGGGGAAATTTTGTTAGTGTCTGGGATCTTGGGGCTTAGGCTTTGGTGACTGAAAAGCCAATAATTGGCTCCTTTGTGCTTTTTATTCATTTATTTTTATTTTTATTTTATTTTTTTGCGGTACGCGGGCCTCTCACTGCTGTGGCCTCTCCCGTTGCGGAGCACAGACTCCGCACGTGCAGGCTCAGCGGCCATGGCTCATGGGCCCAGCCGCTCCATGGCATGTGGGATCTTCCCGGACCGAGGCACGAACCCTCATCCCCTGCATCGGCAGGTGGACTCTCAACCACTTCGCCACCAGGGAAGCCCCCTTTGTGCTTTTTAGATGTTCTCTCGAGAAAACAAATGAAAATCATTCTGGCTTAGTAAATGGGGAGGAAGTGCACAGAATAGGGTAGAGCTCAAGCCAAAGAACCAGTGCCTCTGGGCCAGGCAGGCCTAAAAGCTTGGCCACCTTCATCCCCCCGCCCCACACCCCTTGGATATCTGCGCCTACCAGATACAAAATGAATTTCACGCCATAACTTTCCATCAGAGGGAGTATGAGCTCTGGGATTTGACAGGCATGAATTGAATCTAGGCTCTATACCTCTTGGCTGACTAAGCAAGTTCCTTAATATATTGATTAGTCAAAGTTCAACAAAGTAAAGCAGAAACCAAATTTCAAGCAGAGAAGAATCAGTACAGGAGAACTTGGAAGGGCAGAGGAACAGGTTCTATGCTGAGTCTCCAAGCCACACTGCAGAACTGGTTTGCCGGGGCAGTTGTTATTCAAGAAGATGGGGGGTCAGGAAGCTAACATAAGAATTATTGACTCCAGGAAGACGGTACCTTAGTTGACCTTTAGGGATCAGGAAGTTGCCTTCACTGCAATTACTGGCTCCAGAGCCATGGTGCACCTGCTAAATCTGTACATACAGAAGATGAATACCCTGTGTCTAGTCTCTCAATGCCCTGGAAGCTAGCAACTGGAAAACAAGATGCTGCCACAGCAAAACCATGATCCTGCTTGCCAGCAGAAACAACAGAAGCACAGCTCTTTCTTCACTTCCACTTTTCAAATATCTTACAAGGGCATCTGTTTGGCAGAGCTTAAATTGTATCCACATTTAGCGGCAAGGGAGTCTGGGAGAGATTGTGTTCAACTGTCCTGCCTTCACAGTAGAGGACGCACGAATCCAACTAGCCAACCTCAGTTGACAGAATACGTAACTTCTCTGAGCCTCCAATCTGTGAATTAGGAATAATATCTATTTTTTACAGGGTTCTTGTGAGGATTAAATTAGATTTTTTTTATGTAAAGATCCTGGTAGCTCTCTTGCCTTAGGACTTCACTGCAGATCTTTCATGAATGTAATACTTTAAACACACACAGACACACTCATACATACCCACGAGAATTTTTTTCTTTTTTTGGTTGCTCTGTGTCTTAGTTGTGGCAGGCAGGCTCCTTAGTTGCGGCTGGCAGGTTCCTTAGTTGTGGCATGCAAACTCTTACTTGAGGTGTGCATGTGGTATCTAGCTCCCTGACCAGGGATTGAACCCGTGTCCCCTGCTTTGGGAGGCGGATTCTTAACCACTGTGCCACCAGGGAAGTCCCAATTTTTTAAAACTTAAAAATAAAACAAAGACCACGGTTAAACTTCCTGATTTCACTGGTCTCTGTTTCTGTTAGAAATACTTTAATTTTTTTTAAGGTTTTATTTGTTACAGGTATTCATGGCATCAATGAGATAAATTTTGACTTTTTAAAAAAACAACAACTGCAGAACATAAGCATAATGCCAAGTGACAATGAGAGCCATTTGCTCGGCACTAGATTAAATCGAGAGCTGTCCCTCCCCCTCGGTTATCAGTGTGGAGCATATGGAAATATGCTAAGGTCTGGATGAATTTTGACTCAAATCTCAAACCTCAACTGAAAAACTGATCTGCATCTGACTGGATATTTCAAATGGCTGCATTCCCAAATAGGTCAATGTCAATGCCACTCACAACCATCTCCATGCCAGGAAAGAATGGTAGAACGTTTAAAAGGCATTTTATATGAGCAAATGGGGGACTTTTCATCCTTTGGAACATATTTTTATATAAGATAGTGAACCAGCATTAGACTTAGTTCTGAAGTTTTAGAAAAGATTCTAGAATTATTGAAACAATTGTGACATGTAGGATAGATGTAGCGAGTTTCCAACAGGCTTTTGGTTTATGGGTTAGAGCTGAGGAGCCCTGACTTACTTATAAACTTACTGAAATCCTATTTGATTTTGAGGTCTGATTTTATAAAATTTAATAATGATCCCAATGAACTCTATAGGTCAAATTATCTTAGAGTGTGATTCAAGGGGTGGGGATTAAACGATTTCACTGCATTGGAAGACTTTTGTTATAAAAGTCTTGGGAAGAGTAGGACTCTGAAGGCAGATAACCTGGATTCCAACCCCAGCTGATTCTCTTCCAAGTTACTTAATGTCTCTGGGCTTCAGACTTCGTACCTATAAAATGAGGATAATAATAAAGATGAGGAGGAGGAAAGTGAGATGATGGCAATGTGATGATGATAGACAGAGAAATAGCATACATCAAGTGATTATTTTGTGCAGGCTTTATCAGGAGACTTTACGTGTACTAACTCATTTCATCTTCAAGAAAACCCTTTGAGGTAGATTTAAATAAGGTAATGTGCGTAAAGCGATTATCATAGTCTTTGCCAGTAGGAAACCCTCAATAAATGTCTGCTATTATTACTATTATGATTGGGTTGTCATGAAGAAAAAATGAGACATTTGTGGGGTTTTTTTGTTGTTGTGGTTCTTTTATTTTTTTTAAGTTTCCTTTTGTTTTTTCACAACTCACACACACACACTGTATTTTATTTTTACAAGAGATAAATAAACTGACACCAAGCATTGTAAATGGATGACCACAACAAAAGCAATGATGATTGCAATTACCAAACACGAAACACACTCACGCTATGTCATAATATTGACATTCAGTCCAGTAATCCACCACTGTAACAGCTTCTTTACTTTGCAGTGAAAATTGATTTGTATATTTTTGCCTCTGAGTCCTTGTGGGATTTTTTTTTTATTCAAACAGAAAGTCACAAAAATTATAATCATCCTCAACAGTTCACTCAGTCCCATGTAATTAATTTTTTTTTCATCTTGATCTTTTGTTAGCACTTTTACGAATTCATCAGTTTTCCATTAGAGTTCTGAAAATGCTTATTCATTCACTTCAGCAGTATAGTCGGTTACCAGAAACCTGTACTTGTCAGAGTCTTTTCCATGAATTCCTTGAAGATGAAACCCTTTTGTAGGAACATTTTTGTGAAAGCGTCAGAGTACACCCAGAACTGTCTCTAAATGACAAACGACTTAAAAATGACCACGGTTAAAGATTTGATGAAAGTTCATAATAATGCAATTGACAAGGAAATTTAGTTATTTCTGAGATATACATTTTAAAGTAATAACTAGAATTATGACTTATAATATTATACCAGAACATATAAGATTTTTAGAAATTTCATGTGATATCTGAAACATTTATATTAACATATTTCCATATAAATAACCCAAAGAAAGTTTAGTATTAGTTGTTTTTTGTTTGTTTGTTTGTTTTTTTATACTGAAGGTTCTTATTAGTCATCAATTTTATACACATCAGTGTATACATGTCTGTCCCAATCGCCCAATTCAGCATACCACCATCCCCACCCCACTGTGGTTTTCCTCTCTTGGTGTCCATACGTTTGTTCTCTACATCTGTGTCTCAACTTCTGCCCTGCAAACCAGTTCATCTGTACCATTTTTCTAGGTTCCACATACATGCCTTAATATACGATATTTGTTTTTCTCTTTCTGATTTACTTCACTCTGTATGACAGTCTCTATATCCATCCACATCTCAACAAATGACTCAATTTCGTTCCTTTTTATGGCTGAGTAATATTCCATTGTATATATGTACCACCTCTTCTTTATCCATTCGTCTGTCAATGGGCATTTAGGTTGCTTCCATGACCTGGCTATTATAAATAGTGCTGCAATGAACATTGGGGTGCATGTGTCTTTTTGAATTATGGTTTTCTCTGGGTATATGCCCAGTAGTGGGATTGCTGGATCATATGGTAATTCTATTTTTAGTTTTTTACGGAACCTCCATACTGTTCTCCATAGTGGCTGTATCAATTTACATTCCCACCAACAGTGCAAGAGGGATCCCTTTTCTCCACACCCTCTCCAGCATTTGTTGTTTGCAGATTTTGTGGTGATGGCCATTCTGACTGGAGTGAGGTGATACCTCATTGTAGCATTTCTCTAATAATTAGTGATGTTGAGCAGCTTTTCATGTGCCTCTTGGCCATCTGTATGTCTTCTTTGGAGAAATGTCTATTTAGGTCTTCTGCCCATTTTTGGATTGGGTTGTTTGTTTCTTTAATATTGAGCTGCATGAGCTGTTTGTATATTTTGGAGATTAATCCTTTGTCCGTTGATTCATTTGTGAATAGAGACATTGTTTTTAAAACCTCCAGCTCTGTACCTGGCACACCTTGAGTGCTCATAAAACATTCGCTATTGTTGTTTTGTTGATGAATTCCTATTATTTTATCATCGTTATTCTTCTCTTCATCCAGCCCCCTTAATTTGGATCATACACTATTTTCAAAACTATCTCTCTTCCTATTAGTTAACTAATTAAGCCTCTAGCTGCTGGGAGTTTGAATTAATTAATTCAATTTTTTTCAGTAAATATTATTAAGTACCAACTATATGCCAGCCGCTATTCTAAGCCTACGCGATACAGTGGTGAACAAAACAAAATTCCTGCTCTCACTTTCACCATTTTAAAGCAAAGTAGGAAAACAGTTTACATAATTGAGCTAAAATAGAAAAAAAGAGAAACCAGTAAAACAAACAAACAAAAAAGATTAAAAATACAAAAGCAATAAAATGGTATCTAAAAGAACAAATAGAAAAAGGAAACGATAGAAGGGTGATTTCCAATGAATAAAAGTTGATATATCAAATAAATACAGAGCAATGATATAAGACAAACTGAAGACAATAGAAATTAGATTTAAATAAGAAAAAATATTTAAACTAAATATATAAGCAATATATAAATAGGAAAGTAGCGACTAGAGGCCACTAGTCAGTATAAGCCTCCAGCTCCTGGGAGTTTGCCTACCTGGGAGTTTAAACAGCTGTTAAGGGCCTGAAAAGCCCAACCCCTGCAGATGTTACCCTTGCCCTCAGTCTCCCAAGGATACCCAGTAGGGATGAGGGTGTCCACGGATTTTTGCTTTCAACTCCTTTAGACAACTTCGTCACTTGAACATTTTGTCAAAGCAATGAGTACATGTCATTCAAAAGTCAAACGGTAGAAAATCCCCTGCACAACCATTTCTGCCCCAAGTCCTGTTCCCCAGAGGCAAACACTGATAACCACTAGTGGTTTTGTGTTTTTGTGTTTTGCATTTTGTTGTTTGATCATTTGGATAGGCTTTATTTCCACAGAACCATCTCCCCTCCTTACAAACACAGAATTAAAGATATAGAGAAGGCATACAATTTTTAAAATAATATTCCTTTATTATGCTTTTCATATCCATGGAATTAGTAGTAATGGCTCTCTTTTATTTCTGATACTAGTAATTTGTGTCTTCTCTCTTTTTCTTGGTTAGCCTTGCTAGATATTTTTCAATTTTATTGATCTTTTCGGAGAACCAGCTTTGGTTTCATTGATTTTCTCTGTTGTATTCCTATTTTCTTTTTTTTTTTTTTTGTGGTACGTGGGCCTCTCACTGTCGTGGCCTCTCCCGTTGCGGAGCACAGGCTCCGGATGCGCAGGCTCAGCGGCCATGGCTCACGGGCCCAGCCGCTCCGCGGCACGTGGGATCTTCCCGGACCGGGGCACGAACCCGTGTCCCCTGCATCGGCAGGCGGACTCTCAACCACTGTGCCACCAGGGAAGCCCAAACTATGTTATTTTAAGGAACTTTTATTTCACAGTATTTTTTTTTTTTCCAGAGGGAGTATAGAAGTTTTACGAATGCCCTTTGACTACTAGGTTGTTTGTTGATTTGCCTACTTTGGAGTGACATTAGGCAACTTCCAAAAGTAATTCAAAGTCAGTTCTTTTTAAACCTATTTAAGAAAAAAAAATTAGAAATTATAATGATAAAAGTAAGTGTTGGAAAATCAGGTAGACATTTTTTTGTGGCTCCCTAACAGATAAAGGGGGAAAAAAACCTTAAAAGCAACATTAACAAGAACTAAATAGTCAAGAATAATTTTTATCGACTGCATCTCAAAAGTTTGAGAGTTTGCTTTTTCAAAAACAACGACCTAAAACAGCTCCTGCCAGGCGATCAGGAGTCTATTACTGAGTTCTAAAAATTTCAGCAAACAACTCAAAGAGAGGAATTGAGATCCTAAAGCCTAAGAAACTGTGTGATGGAGACCAAAGCTTACCTGGTTCAGTATTGGCAGCTGTTCTGTCTAGTTTGTGCTACTTTGCAGTTTTCTACCAGTGAGACAGAGGTGGAGCAGACATCTGGAGTGGGGAGGGAGAACAGGATGTTTCTGAAGAAGCTTTGGAGACAGGGATGAAACTGTGGAGCACTTCACCTGCAAAATGGGATTTGGGGAGATTAATGTCAAAAGACAATTTTTAAGAATGTAATCTCCTAACTAGAAGGACAGCATAATATAGTGGTTAAGAGCATAGAGTACGGAACTGAGCCTATCAGCGTTCAAATCTGAGCTCTACCATTTACTATCTGTAGGACCTTGAGCAAATGACTTAATTTCTATGTAACTCAGTCTCCTTACCTATAAGAGAGAGATAAGACTAGGTCTACCTCATAGGATTGTTATTAGTGTTAAGTGAAACGCCATATGCAAAGTGTTTAAAAGCGCCTGCTACAGAATAAGTCCTGTACAAGTCGGTGGTGGAGTCCTTTTTATTCTATGGTCTGCTGAGGCAGAACTAAAAACTGACTTTCTTTAGGCCGTATTGGATGTTAACATAACTAATTCCTCAGTCCTATGTGTCTGTTGCTGTTTAAAAAGTCAGGAGACCCTTAGAGGTTGAAACATCAACCAACATCTTATTGATTTCAAAGTAATGTGTGGCCTACTGTCAGTCCCTGGAGTCCAGTATGTGCATGTGTGTCTGTGTGGGCATGTATGTAAGTATGAGTTGGGAGTAGGGTATGGTATGGGTTCTATCTGTATAAAGAAGCAGAAAAGCAGGATGTCCAATATTCTGCGTAACTGAGGGATCCATTTTACCATCCTATAGCTTATTCGCCTGCCACCCCAGGAAGCCCCCTAGCGCTACACACTCCCCTGAGGGCAATGCCAGCCCTGTCTATTCATCTTCGTTTACCGGGGAGCCTCTGTTCCTCAGTGAATTTCCTTTCCATTCATTTTCATATGACTTTTCTGATATGGGCATTGTTGAATATGCACAAGAGAGAGGCAGAGGTATGTGTACGGATTGATTTGCATAAGTATAAATACAGTATATGTAGCCTTATTTAAATGATAGAATGATAACATTGTGTTGCCACCTCAGAGTGAAAGCTAATTAATTCAGCTATTGAGATGATAATGATTCCTTTCTCAGTTAATACCAGAGCAAAAAAAACCTGCAGAATTGTCCTAGCACTGTTCCTTTGACTCATCCTGGAATAAGGAATTTTATTTCAATTCATTATTGAGCTATCAATATCTATCATGGTTTTAGAGGGAATTGTGCCTGGGAGGGGCAGAAAATTAGTGGGAAGATTGACTCAAGTAAGCTAAAGTGGTCATTGAGATAAATCATTTGGTATCAGGAAAAAGTTCTTTTTTTCTTTTCTTTTCTTTCTTTCTTTTTTTGTCTGTAGTTTCTTTTGAATTGCACGACGTGGTGTTTGCACTCCCAATATCAACACTGATCTGAAGCACAGTCTTTTTTTAGACTCTATGTGGTTGGATTTGACATTTAGGAAAATGGTAATACCATTCCTACTGAAAGTTATACCAGCTCACAAATTCAAAAGCAAGTCTATGACTTTTTTAACCTTGACATCTCTAACTTTTTCTTCAGCTTGTTTTCATATTGAGTTAGTTATCAAGTCCTGAATGTTCCTCTGTTTCCTGCCCCCCCACTCCCCGCCCCATATAGGTCAGGCATCAGTCACCCTCTGGCCATAACAGTCTCTTGCCTCCAGTCTCTGATCTCCCTGTCCCACCTTTCTTGACCTTGCCCCAAGGAGTCTTCCCAACACGCAGGTTAGGTTAGACCCTCCCCTGCCAAAACCCTTTAAAGGCTTCTCTCTCTCTCTACTTGATATAAAGATTCAACTTCTTTGCTTGGAATTCAACGGCATTTAACCATATTCTGTCCCACTACATGCCCTCATCCAGCTCCCACTAATTCTCCCCACACTCTACCCTCCCATCAAGATGGATTATCTACCCTTCCTTGGAATTTCCATAACTCCGTGCACTTGCTCATTTCCCAGACTGTCCTTCCTCCCTCAAAGTCCATGTTTCAAAATCCTACTTATTCTCTGAGGTCCAGCTCAAATTCTACTTCCTTCATGAGGTCTTCTGTGGTTCCCCCTACTTGGAATTAATCAGGGCCATTCCCAGCCCATATAATGCCTTTTCCTCGAGACACTAGACTTTTAGCTGATGGGAAATTGTCATATTATACTTATTTTACTAGGACAATTTTTATTGCCTTCTGCTTGGAAAATTGTCATAACAAATGTGCAGATCTCCAAGTCTGTGATGGAATTGCTGTCTCCCTTTAATGTGGCACGTCCTTCACAAGCATTTAGTGTGGCCATGAAATGATCACTTTTTCATCTACCTTCCAATAATGTATTACTTAATTGGCTATCCTGTCACTCTGCATTTTTATTGTGTTGTGATTTTACTGCTTTGTCTTCCCCCTAAGTTGGAAGCTCTGAGGGACAAGGAATGTTTTCTTCATCTTGGTGTCTCCCTTGCATTCTCTGATGCAGCTTTCAGATAGTAGGTATTTAAGATTAAGTTATTCTACTCTCTTGTGATGCAAGGGGGGCAATTATAACATAGTGGTTAAGAGCGTGGGCTTTGGTGCATGACTGCCTGGATTTAAATTTTTTTAGTCCAATTATTAACCATGTTATCATGGCCAAATATTTAACCTCTCTGTACCATTTTTTTCATCTGTAACATGGGGACACATAATATTATCTTCATCATAACATTGATATGGAGATTAAATAACTAAATGCAGGTGAAGTGGTTAGAACAACAGAGTGGGTGCTTAGTAAATGTCAGCTATTATTCCAACAGGCTGTTAAAATAGGAAGGACACTGCTGTCTCAATTTTGGCAAAGGCGTGAAGACAATAGATGCTACATTCCAAAGTGAGCCCATCTTGCAGTGGGTAGTTAAGAACTAGTTAAATACCTCGCTTACTCTGAGGGTATGAAGTGAGCAGGAGTTGGAAGTTAGAGAGTGATCTTTAAAGCTTTTGGAACATGTGATTAGTGTGCTAGGAATCCCACATTCCCATTGCAAAGGGGTGGGGTGGGGTGGGGTGTGGCTGTCTGCCCCTGGGGGCCACCGCTGGAAAGTATGGGACTTTTGTGAGAATTAGAAAAAGGTGTCCCCCTTCTCCAGATAAAATCTGTACACTAAGGAGGCCCTGCTGCCCCAGGCCCAATGGAAGGGTCTTCAACAGGATCACTCAAGGAGATTGACATGTATTCCCTGCAGCTGAGGGACACTGAAGATTGGCGTCTGACTTTCACCTGAGAAGTTGAAAGGGCAAGAGGGTGGGTGGCTGACTGCTCATAGGTAGGTGGAAGCAATTTTCTCTGAGTTTGTTGGAGCAGAGAAAACTGGCATGGGGTTGAGTCCATGGAGTGGAGGGACGTCAGAAGAAAGAGGATGCAGGTGAATTGCCGAATTCCAAGAGGCTGAAGAATGAGATGAAAGCCATGGGCTAGAAGAGAGACATATTTGCCCTCAACAAGGAACTGCAGAGGAAAATATCCCAGTGATGGGAGGAGTTCTCAAAAGAACCCAAACCAAGGGAGAAAGAGTCAGTTTCCAAAACTTGCTAGATACAAACCAGCTTCTAACAACACCAGGCAAGTAAGCTCTTTCCTGTCACTTCTTCCCCTGCCTCCCCCAGCCCAATCCTTATTCACCACTCCACCTCGACTCCAAAAGTGTCAGGAACCATGGTCATCCAGGTTTATGGGTGGAGGAGGAAGAGGAGAAGCAGAAAGGAGGCCAGTCAGTCCCCTCCCCACCTCCAGGCAGCTGAACTGTAGCGGCTGTAGCTGTGGCTGCATGCTCTCCGGGGAGATGTTTATTTTAAAGCAAGGTTGGCATGTTTATTATTATACCAAGCTGCGTATATTAAGTACTGAATTGAAACCTCAATGCTCACTTCCGAGTCTGACCTCTGTATCCAGAACTGATCATTCAGTCAGCCTCTCTGCCTCCGCACAGCCCAGGAACACGGAATTTCGCTAGTTTGGTTGTTTGCCTCCCTTTGTTCTCAACCAACCCGTAAACTGTAAGAGGGCAGTGATAACTTATTCACCCCTGTACCACCAGCACCTAGAGCTCATTAGTACATAATGGTCTCCCAGTAAAGATACACTAATGAAAGTAATCTATCTTTTAAAACAAACCAAGATTTTTCCAAAGAGAGGCTATAATTCAAATGTGTCTTTATTTTTGAGAAATAAATCATTAACAACAGCAGCCGTCTGGACCGTGCAGCACAGCCAAAAGTACATTTGTCACCGATATGGTCAAGGATGGCCTGAGTGCCCCACGGGGGTTGATGAGAAAAATGCTGTGGCATCTCTCAATCCAGGTGTGTGGTTTGGAGCCTCTTACTTCTTTCCGTTTCTTCCCCAGGTTTCTTCAGGAGAAGCATTACCAAAAATGCCGTGTACAAGTGTAAAAACGGGGGCAACTGTGTGATGGACATGTACATGCGAAGGAAGTGCCAAGAGTGTCGACTAAGGAAATGCAAAGAGATGGGAATGTTGGCTGAATGTATGTATACAGGTATTCGCAACAAGCAATTAAATTCCACTAAAAATCTCTTAAGGAGGCAGATGTCAGGTAACTCACATGATTGGAATTGTACGTCACATATTAAAGCAGAGACTTACTAAGCCGTCTAAGTTCTTGAAAAGGGTAATGAACCACTGAAATTGTCGAAACTGTCATTTAAAGAGCATCTTATGCACCTGAAAGAAACAGCTGTGTTTTGGTGTCCATTGTTGCCATGAATTATACGTGAAGTGAAGTGGCATTAACATACAGTCAAAGTAACATGTTTTAATAAGCTACAAAGAATGACAGTCTAAATGTTTCCTCCAAATATGATTTAATATCCTTCTTATTTATTGTTTAATCAGCATAAAAATTCACAGTTGTGGGAAAAATTAAGAATGTTCTATAAGGTGTAACTGCCTCTGAATTGTCTAAATAGAGTTTTAAACCTAGTCATTTTATTAAGACTCCTTTTTCTCTTAGTGCAGCTTTGAACCAATTTGTATAGGTTTACACAGGAAATTACTCCGAGTTTTAATATAATTCTGTCCTTCAATCAGATAAAGAGACACTATTAACTGCTGGCTTTGTGAGAAACCCTAATCTTCATCAAAATTTGGAATGCATGCTCGTACATAACATATTAATTTTTCATTCTGCAAATTCTACAGACCACTCAGATTCTGAGATATGTCCTATTCCTGCTCAAAACACAAATAAACAAACAAACATCACCAAGGGGATGATAACACTCAGAGACGGAATGCCACATGAAATAAAAGCCTTTGGAAGGTGACTCCAGTTCTATTGTTCCCCAACTGCAGGCAACTGGGATGGACCCAAAGAAATAACGCGTGCAGGAGGGGGGTAAAAATAGGTCAGTGTAAATAATCCAGCTCTGGATGGATGAAAATTTTATAGTGCCCGATCACAATCTCTTCTTAGCGTATATGAAACAAGAGACTGCGGTAGGGGCTGTGGCTGGAATCCAATCTTGCAGTGGAAACACTTACTTCGATCCTGGGTGGTTCATGTTCCTCATCACTTAAATATGAACCTGTTCCAGCAAAGTCCTGAGGACATTTTTCATGACTCTACCTACAAGAGTCTATAATGTTATTTGTGAAAACACAAACTTATCTAGTAACAGATATAAGAGCTTTTGTATGATCCTATAAAGTAAATGCCCTGGACAAAGAAACTCTTGGAACTTCGTTTCATTAACATTGAGAGAATAAGGAAGTTAAATAGGAACATGGGAGATTGTTCTTCACTATTTTACTAGTTCTGTTTAAGTGTAAATTTATGGTGATATTGTATGATTATTCAAAAGAAAATTTCAAAGTCCCCTGGAGATATTTTCATCTGTAACTATATTCTTAATAATTTATACAGTTCTGAAAATTAACAGGACTTTAAAATTTTTCCCTAAAGGATGTTGACATCATTTTCCTCAACACATTTACTTTTGTGTTTAATGTGAAATTGGATCTACTTCTTACAGTACAGTTATGTAAACGTCGATGGAAAACAATATTAATCCTATGTTTTGAAACACTAGCTTTCAAGGCCCCCTAGGCCAGGAAGAGGGTGAGTGTCATTCACCTTTTTTATTGAGTACCTTACATTTGTACAATGCTCTGGTGTTACAAATTCTTTGCAGAAAGCTCATTTTAGAAAATGACCTAATGATATTTAATCTACAGATAACTCTGTGGGTTAAATATTATTCTCATTTTACCAAGGAAGAAACTGAGGCTCACAGGAGATACATTTCTTGTTCAAGACCAAGTATTAAACTGTCAGTAGGGCCAGAATTAGCTCTGTGCTAAATGGCAAAGGAGACCTTTTGAGCTGACCACACCTCAGCTGCCTTGGGACCACAAACCCAACAGGACTTTCCTTGGATGGCGAAGACTCTCTGTTTATGTTTTCAGGCTTGTTAACTGACATTCAGTGTAAATCTAAAAGACTGAGGAAAAACGTGAAGCAGCACGCAGATCAGACCATTAATGAAGACGGTGAAGGACGTGACTTGCGGCAAGTGACCTCGACAACTAAGTCATGCAGGGTAATGACGGGCCAGCGTGTCCACCATAGCCGGCGGCCACTGAGCTTCTAGGATGTTGTGACTTGGGCGGGGAGCTTTCACACCAGGGCCACAGCCACAAGCAGAATTTCATTTCAAGTGTGCATCAAGAGCTTTTTAGTCAAGAGAGTAATACATGCTTCCATGTAAAAATTCAAAGGATAGCAGTTACGTAAACATGGATGAAGTAAAATCAGTGAAATTTCTCCATCTCCCTGATCCTATTCTCCTCCTGCTTCCCAGAGGTAACCGGTGGGAATGGTTCGGGCTTTAAAACGAGTGTCGATGACATTTCTTTCCCTGTCAGTGAGAAGGGAGGCTGAGACTGGAAAGGATGTGGACTCAATAGGGGTCTGTGGATTAGTCCTTATCGAGGGGTAAAACAGGGTGAATACACATCTGTGGGTCAATAGAGAAAGGCCCTTCTCCCTGAGGTCACAAATTACTCAAGAAATCCTTTGAGTGACTCAGGACAAAATAGAGGAACAGCATCTTGGATGCTTAGCCAAACATGCTGTGATAGTTCACAGAACATTTGGAGGAATTTTAATTTGCCATTAGTTGCAAAACCTATAATCCGTGATTGATTAAGTCACACTCTTCTCAATATTTATTATACTACTGACAAAGAACATTTCACCCAAGTTTAGTTTTGCAAATATGTTATTTTGTGTTCATTTCAGAAAAAATAATCTTATGTAAAAAGTACAGTTGACCTTTGAACAACTTGGGGGGGTATTTAGGGATGTCCACCCTCGGGCAGTCGAAAATCCACATATAATTTCACAGTCCGGCCCTCCCGTAACCTCAGTTCTGCCCCTGTGAATTCAACCAACCACAGATTCTGTAGTGCAGTAGAACATGTGTAGTAAAAGAAATCTGTGTATAAGTGGACCCATGCAGTTCAAACCTTGTGTTGTTCAAGGGTCAGCTGTATTACTTTGTCATAGTGCTTCACCAATAACACTTTGGTAAAGGAAGCAACAAGTCGACACTATTATTCACACTCATCAAAAGATGCTAATCAGGGGGAAAGAGGTGTTTGTGGTCTGAATTGTCCAGATTGATGACTTACTACTTTGGGGGTTGGCAACAGTTCTGTAAAGGGCCAGATATTTTAGGCCTGGCCACATGGTCTCTATGAGAACTACTCAACTCTGCTATGGTAGTAGGCCTGACAGGCTTCATATCCTGCTTATTATTTATTCACAAGAAATACATGAAAGGAATATTTTGTTATCCCTGTTTCATAGATAGGAAAATTACCCACTTGGGACACATTTAGTGAAATGTGATGTGGCTTGCCCAAGGAACTAGAGAAAGCAATTACACATTATAACAGAGTGCATGCACAGTTTCTGCCATATTTAGGGCTTTTTTCAACAAATTCTGCTAGTGGTTTACTCCAGATGAGAGTACACATGGGAAACATGCCTTATAACCAGCTTCCCTGACACCTTTCATTTTTTTGCCAGTGTAGGAGAAAACTGAGCTCACCCCAGATCAACAGAATCTTCTTCATTATATTATGGATTCATACAGCAAGCAGAGGATGCCTCAGGAAATAACAAATAAAATTGTATGTACAATATCTGAGGATTCATGGGTTTAAAGTTAATATTTTCTGGAGCTTTTACTACCTTGGGGGTCAAATTTATATATGAATATGTTAGTTAAAATGATTAGGGCTTAGAGTTTAAGTTGTATATTTAAACTTTTTGCAGCATTAAACAAAGAGTAAGAAGTCTCATACCTAGCTTGGTAATAGTAATTGTTCTCCAAGGATCTGAAAAATTTGAGCTGGGTCTTAAAATTTATTATCTAAATATGGTTCTATAGTATAACAATATTATATAGATTTCTCCTTCTATCTACTTATCATTTGCTTTTTTCTTAAAATTTAGTTAAAAGAAGAATTCAGCGCAGAAGAAAATTTTCTCATTTTAACTGAAATGGCTACCAGTCATGTACAGATTCTCGTAGAATTCACAAAAAAACTTCCAGGTATTTTTACATGTAGTTACTTTTCTACTACACTGTACAATATTCTTGTGACATTGAGAGGCAGTCTGTTCATCGTAAAAAGGGAATAATGCCACATCCGCTTTATAACTTTTTATTTATCTACTTATTTTTAAAATTCTATTTATTTATTTATTTAATTTTTGGCTGCGTTGGGTCTTCGTTACCGTGCGCGGGCTTTCTCTAGCTGTGGTGGTCCTGGGCTACTCTTCCGTGCGGTGCACGGGCTTCTCATTGCAGTGGCTTCTTTTGTTGTGGAGCAAGGGCTCTAGGCACGTGGACTTCAGTAGTTGTGGCGCACAGGTTTAGTTGCTCCGTGGCATGTGGGATCTTCCCTGACCAGGAACCCTTGAACCCGTGTCCCCTGCATTGGCAGGCGGATTCTTAACCACTGCGCCACCAGGGAAGTCCCCCACATCTGCTTTAAATTAATGTGTCTAATTACTATAGACATGAAATATTAGAGCCAGATGGGATATTTTAAATTATAATAATTCTCCAAATTGATAGATTAAAAAATTGAGACTTTCCAAAGTTGTCATTCATCCATTTATTCATTTAATAAGCATTTTTTGAAATGTACTCTATGCTAAGTACCTAGCAATTACCATCAAGGAGAGTGATTAAAGGCTAAAATTTTAAAGAACCCCAAAAAACCATGTATACAAAGTGCTGTTGAACAGAGAGAAAATGATTCCTAATTGTATCTGAGAAAGACAGGGAGGATTCAGAAAGAATCATATTTGAGTGTAAAAGAAAAAATGGTTTTTCCCAGTGGTATGAAAGAGAAGAGGCATTCCAAGTCGAGAGATCTGCTTGTGAAAAGGTAATGAGGCATGACCAAGAATAGGATTATTAGAAATGGAAGAGAAGATTCAGTGTAGCTATAGAATAATGTCTGTGGTGGGCTCCTTGGCTAGACATAAGGCAAGTTGGTACCAGACTGATAAGGATGCCCTGGATGGTAAGAAGTTTTTGGTGGCTTTTTTTTTTTTCTTTTTGAGAGGAACATAATGAGATTTATGTTATAGATATATGGCTTTATTGGGTTTGTGTAAGATGGATTTGAATGAGGACGGACTGCAGGCAGGGAGGATCAGTTAGTATGCTACTGCACCAGTCCAGGTAGAGGGCTTGAAATAAAGCAATAGCAGTGGGAGAGAGAAGAGGAAACAAAATGAAGAGAGACTCAAAGATTGGTAGGGCTTGATGAACAAGTGTATGAATGGGATGAGGGAGAGGGACTTATCCATAGTCATTTAGATGGTGCCAGTACAGAATGTGGAATTCAAGGTTCTTGTCTCCCAGTGCCACTCCTCCCCCATTCTTTCAGCCACATTATCAATGCTCTATAAGGCAATAGGTTTAAGTTGTTTCAGTGTTTTTAAAATATTTTAGTACATTAGAATCCATGGTCTAGTAGAGTATAATAAATATCTTGCATAGCAGCATAACACTGTAATATTAAATTACAGAAGGTGACTTCTGATGTAGGATTTTAATTAGACAGTTTAATTTGCTTTCTTTTGTCAGCATTATGCTATTATTTTATTAAATGTGTCATGGATAGACATAAGCTTATATAAAAGTCATAAGATGTGGGGAGAAAGTTCTTGTTATCATTGAAACATTAATATTCTCTCATTTATTTATTAACAATGAAAGAGAAACTTAATTGTTATATGCTAATTTGGCTGAAGGCAATCATGATTAAAAAAAAGATTACACGAGAGTGATAACTGTGGGGGGAGAACTGGGAAAGGGAGAATATGATGTTCTTGGTTGTTTATGGGAAAAGGTTTTTCAGTTCAAATGGTCAGTTGGTATTGAATCAGGAAATAATTGAAGGCGAAAAAGTATCTTATTCATAAGAAGGTAACTTATCTGAAAGCAATGGCAATATCTTACACACTTCTTCATTTCCAGTGCCTAACCTATTTCCTGAGGGAGAGAAAGAGTGCAATTAATGCATGTTTAACGAGTAAAGTAGAAGGAAAAAAATTTAAATGCAGCAGGAAATAAAAGGCAAGAAAACCTTGAGACAGAAAAAATTGTCTTTTAACAATAATTATAGAAATGACAACATTATTATATATAGTAATAATAGTGATATATAATACCAATAGGAAAGGGTGTTTTGTGAAAGACCCAGGGGAGTCACTCCTTTCAGCAGTTCATTGAGCATAACCTGTGCCAGGCACTGTCCAGGGTGCTGGAGACTCAGCATGGCTCCTGCCCTCAAAGGAGCTCTTAGGTTCTCTAAGGTAGTGACTTTTTGAAGAGTCATAAAAAAAGACTCAAGTTCTCAGAACAGGGGAAGGTTATTCATTATCAACAGGAAAAGAGATGGTCAATGCAGAGCTGATACTTAGAGAAGATGTTCTGCTGCTCTCATTGATCAGGCATTTGTGACACTGAGGTGAAAATGAGACTTAGGACTGATTTAAGTTTCTAGGTTATATTTTAGGAAGAGAAACAAAGAGGCATACCTTCTAAGAGAGTGATTCAGAATCTTGGGTAGAGGGAGACAGGGAGTATAGATTGAAAAAGCCTGTTCTTTACTCTCACGATCTGATTTTACACTTGGGGAGATATGCAAATTATAGAAAGGGACTTAAATATTTGCTTATCAACATAGGGGTTGAATTTAGAAGATCAATGGACTTTGATAAAAAGTCCTACCAGATACTGCTGAACTGAATGAATAAGCATTTTCAGAACTCTAATGAAAAACTGATGAATTCATAAAAGTGCTAACAAAAGATCAAGATAAAAAATTAATTACATGGGACTGAGTGAACTGATGAGGATGATTATAATTTTTGTGACTTTCTGTTTGAATTTAAAAAAAAAAAGTCCTACCAGAGACCTTTCCAAACATCCTTAAAATCATGCCTCAGAGAGCTGGACCATCTCAGAAGGCAGGCTCAGCAGGCAGGAAAAGAAGGACATTTTCACCCCATTTTTAAAGTTTTGTATACAAAAACTCCAAATAGATTGGTACCCATTGTAAGTAATTCAATCATGCAATTCAAACAATGCAGAAATTTATGGACCAGAAAGTTAAAGTCCCCTTCACAGCCATCCATATCATCTTTATTATAGGCAACTATTGACAGAAGTCTGGTTTGATTTCTTTCATATATTTTAATCTATACACACATACACATACATAGATTGTTGTTTTTAAACATGTAAGTGAGATTATATAGTACCTATTTGTTTTGGGGTATCGTTTTTTCTTTAACATCTTCCCATATATGTATACCAGCCTCATGCTTTTAACAGTTGCATAGTATTCCATTGTAATAATAATAGTTAACATTATTTAAGTATTTGCTGTATGTCAAGAACTGTACTAGGCATTTAATATGATTGCCTCATTAATACTTCTGCCAATCCTAAGGGGTGGGTGCTTTTATAATCCCTATTTTGGAGGTGAGGAAACTGAGACACTAAGAGAGTGAGTACGTTTCCCAAGACCACAAAGATAGTAAGTGTCAGAGACAGAATTTTCTTCTAGGCAATCTGATTTTAGAGACCTTATTTTATACTGCCCTCCTATGGATCCACCATAATTTATTTAAGTAATCACCATTAATGGACTCCTGCTATGTTTTCAGTTCTTCAATTCATTCATTTATTCATTGAGCAAGTATTTTTGAATGCCTACCATCAAGGTAGTGACTTTTAATCCTTAGCATTACTCTCTTCTCTGAACTCCATTGTTATTTAATTCTTGGATACCTATTATATGCCAGGCACTTGGGATACAGAAGTGAATAAAACAGGCAAAGTCTCTGTCCCCAAGAAGTTTATACTCCAGGAGAGGTGGCAGATAATTAACAAATAAGCAAATAAACTTATAGTATCATGTCAGGCAGTAGTAAGTTTTATGAATGAAAATAAAGCAGGTAGGGACTAGTGAGTGCTGGGGAGTGCTATTTTAGGTAGGGAGGCCTGCATACACTGAGGGAGTGGGGCATGGGGATAGCTGGGGAAGAGCATACACCCTGAGGCAAAATCAGACTTGTGTGTTCACCACAGAGCCAGAGGTCTGTGTGGCTGGAGCACAATAACTGAGGAGGAGGTGATGAAGGAGAAAGTGAGGTCAGAGAGGCCACTGGGGACTATAGCATATAAGCCTGCATAAGGACTTTGGATTTTCTGGGCAGTGTTACATTTCTTCAGGTCATCAGTTTTTTCCTATATGTTTCTGATTTTCCCTACCCGACATGTGCAGTGCTGAGCTCAGAGCAGATACCTCAGCATGGCCCTGATTGGTTTTTTGGCGGGCGGGGTGGAATGCTACCCATTCTTCACATTGATTAAAGACTCATCGAGTTGGCCAAATATTCATTTAAACCTCTGAATACATGTAAAATGTTTTCTGGCTTGTGGATGCTTCCATTCTGCAGAGTTGACCCTCTCTGACCCTCTCTGATGTGACAAGATATGACTAAAATAATGGCTCAAAGAGAATCTACTTTATCTCCAATATTTCATCTGAATTAGCCTGTCTCTTCCATAGTATATAAGTATACATATTTGGTATGGACTTGATATCCTCTTTAGTCTGGACTTGTTAAATAAATCCTGCTCGATGAAGATAAAAGTCAGCTTCTATTTGGGGGAGTACAATAGATACTTATTGACTCAGTTTAGCTGTTCAATCTTAAAACAATTACAAAATCACTTTATGGAAAGGTTTTATCAATGGGGATGATGGTGATGATGAACTATTGTTATACAACATTCACAATTTTTGATACTGATTTGATTATCATCTTCACTCAGGGTTTCAGACATTGGACCATGAAGATCAGATTGCTTTGCTGAAAGGGTCTGCAGTTGAAGCTATGTTTCTCCGTTCAGCTGAGATTTTCAGTAAGAAACTTCCAGCTGGACATGCTGACCTATTGGAAGAGAGAATTCGAAAGAGCGGTAAGTAATTTGGCTAATGGTAAAAAGTCTGTTCCTGCAAGTAAGAATTTGTACATCCCATGAAGGCAGGCCTCTTGCCTATCTTATGCAGTTATATGCCCACTGTGACTAGCAATGGCACTAAAAAGGACACTATCTTATGCAGTTATATGCCCATTGTGACTAGCATAGAGAACGATACTAAAAAGAATAGATGAGAATTTAGTGACTTGGTTCAAAAATTCTTGTTGTAATAGCAAAATACCAAAAATACTCTTTTCACTGCATTAAGATGAAGGACCAAAGGAGAAATTTTTTAAAGATTGGAATATTAGTCTGATTTTTAAAATAGCCTAAAGGAGCTGGGATTATTCAGTCTAGAAAAAGTTTCATTTATTCAAAATCTTCAGGTATGAATGACTATGTATCAAACTATTATCCATCTCAATGCAAAGCAAAATAAGAAATAATACTAATAGCAACACTTATACATAATTTATTAGGTTTCAGACACTGTTCTGAATACTTTATATGTATTAGTTCATCAAATCCTCATAAAAATCCTATAAGTTCTGGTATTATTCCCATTTTATAGATGAGAAAACTGAGACAGAGAGTGGTTAAATAACTTTTCCAGAGGCAGACATGAAGCCTGACTTCAGAAGCCATATATATTAACCACTATACTCTACTGCCTCTCAAGAGATAAAAATGAAATAATGAATGAATAACACAATTTAACTTATTATGGAGGAATACTGTGACAGGGAGGGTATGGAGATGACAATGTATGGTCTTTGTCCTCCAGGAACTCATAGACTAGTGGGGAAGGTGTACAAGCAAGTGATTCTAAATCAATGTGCAGTGTAATAGGGACTATAAGGAATGTGTATATAAAATGAAGCGTAAAGACGTGCCTGCCTTCCTGTGAATCTACTCGGTGAGTCACACAAAGTTGACAATTGAACCATGGAACTTGTCAAGAACAAGTTAAGAACTTGTCAAGCCACAAAAGTCTGAGAAAGGCATTCCAAGAGATATAGCCATTATAACATAATAATATAGAAATTGCAGGTACAAAGATGTGGAGAAATGAGAGAGCATCTGTGTATAGGACTCACAAATACCTTGATATTGCTGGAAAATAATATTTGTGGAGTTGAAAATGTAGTGAGTACTAGATTATTAAAGATGGCAAATACCACAAAAGGAGCTTTAGTTCTTATATAATGGGGATTCTTGGTAATATTCTGAGCAACTATGATACGACCATAGCAGTACTGTGGAAGATCTTTCTAGCAGTAATTTGAAGCAAGGTTTGGAGGAATTGAGACAAGAGGCACGTCTCTATAAAGAGACCAATGCAATAACTAGGTGAGAACGCATGAGGGTCTTGCAGGTTAAAAATATGTAGTGATCAAAAAGAAAAAACCTTGCTTGAGAACATAAGTTTCAGAACTTGTGATACTGCAAGTTTCAGATGAGTTCAAGAATGAAGTTTTCCAGAACACAATCTGTATGAATAAAATGCATGCCTCCAGCTCATAATAAGATACTTTACCCAAACATCAACCACATATTGTGACAATAAAAACCATCCAAACTCACATGCTGCTTCGTATTTTATTATCTATAATGATGCTTCCATTTATTAATATTTATGAATTTGCTTCTCCCAGTGGATTTTCAGAACATTGCCTCTTCCCCACACCACAGAAAAACCTGATCTTGCAAGATGACCTTTCAGAATAACTTTTTATTTTTATATAACACATTCTTATTTCTACTGTACATTTAATTCCAGAATAACATAACATTTCAAAGTTACCCTGTTTAAGCCTATAGAACTCTTTAAAGAACATCATGTGAAATTTCTTTTCTTGTTCTTCAAATTCATACTCTTTTGTTTGCTTTTATCAAATCCCATCATATATACAAAGATACTGTCTCCTGAGACACATTTACTTAGTGAGGGTTACAGGGTTTATTTATATTAATTGAGGCTTCAGAACACATATCTGATACAACCTGTGGCTGAGTTGTCTCTACATAATTCTAGTGCATCAATTTCTTTATTCCTAATGTGGTATTATGCAAAATTCATTTATAAGCTGGAAGTTTTAATAGATATAGGAATAATCATACGAAAACATAAAATATGATAGAACTGGAAAGGGCTTTCTAACACTGAATGAGTTTACATTTTAGCATTAAGGAAGTTAGCAATAACTTCTCACAGACTTAACAGAACAACTTGTTCTATGTTCACGTCAAATACAAAGAACCTCTGAAATTTATAGGATTTTTCGGCCTTTTTTGATTCCCCGCAACAGACATGAGTGAAATATTCAATTCAGTAAGTGTTTATCAGGATGAAAGTATACCTTGTGATCTTACAATGGTTTGCTTTTACATGCATCATCTCCTTAGTATTTCCAATGGCCCCTAAATGTGAGTGCTGTGTTCCTATTTTATAGATGGGGAAACAGGCTTAGATAGGCTAGGTGACCTGCCCAAGGTCATACAGCCAATCAGTAGACTACCAGGAGGTGAACACAGGTGTTCTACTCAAAGCCCAGTACCATTTCTGCACATTGCACCTGTCACTCACTAAGATATAATATTTGCCCAACTGTCAGCTGGTAGGGAATATTAAGACCCAGTAAGACATGGTTCCTGCCTTTTGGTTGAGTGAGAAAGCATAAGCAGCAGCTAGTAATTTGAAATTGCTTTCAAGCAAATGATAAAATGAATAAAGACAATGAGGTCAGAGGAAGGAGAGATGCTTATAAGAGTGATGAAGTTGTAGTAGATAGTAAAATATACTGTACATAGTATATTGTGCTTATTTTTTCTGCTCTTTAAATATATATGATTTTGCTGCTTTAACCTTGGCAACTTGTGCAAGATGAAAACAATAAGAACTAAATTCTCTGATGAAGCCCATATAAGCTGATTATCAGTTCATAGTCTTGGAAAGAAAGGTTGGAAATGTACAGAAACAAATGACAATATTTATGAGAAAGTTTAATTTAAGAATTAGAATTCTTACCAACTCTCATGTTGCTTTTTAAAGTTGTCACACAGTAATTTTGGCATGGACAAATTTGGGAGTCAAATTATAGGAAGAAACCTCTTCAAAGTAAAAGAGATTATTAAACTAATAAAAGCGTCGGTATTTCCATTGCCCCTCAGCAGTATTCCCCAAGCCTTCTGTACTTGCCCAGTTTAGGACATTATGTATTTATTTATGTATCTGCCTTCTCCATTAATCTGTAAACTGTTTGATGACTATTCCCAGCACCATCACAGTGCCTGGCACAGATGAGGCACACAAAAATTGGTGAATTTGGTTGAGATGAATCTGAAACTTGACAGTCCAAATCCTGGCAACTCTTAAGCATCGTTATCCTAAGATAAATTTTAGCCAGTAGGACTACTGGAAAGTATGTTATTTATTAAATATCTTAAATATTTTACATTGAAAGCAGTTATTTTTTGAATTGCTAATGTGACGGCAGCTTTTTACTCAAGGCCAACAGTATGGTACAAATGACTCACTGAGTGGAGGTTAGCAATTGAAACAGAGGCCAAGGTCCAATCTCTTAGCACCAGGAGAATGTTTCCATTGTCTGAGTGGCATCCTTTCCCCTAGCACATCTCACAGCTATGTAACCTTCATTGCTAGGCACAAACAAAACATAACATTGCCTAATTTAACAAGCATTTATTAATCTCCTACTCTGTCTCCAGCAGGACCCTAGTTACTAAGGATACAGAGAGGAATAAGAAACATCTTTATTGGTTAGGCAGTCTGCCAGGCATTGGGAATACCGCAGTTGACTCCTGCTCTCATAAACTGTATATGGTATTTCACACTCTAATGGGAGGGAGAGATATGAATTGTGAGAGGTGCAATAGAATTGAACATAGAGAAGGGAGCAACTAATTCTGCTTCACCGTGACAAGTAAAGCTCCACAGAGATAGCAAAATTTGAACTTGGCCCTGAAACATGGGTAGGGTGTCCTAGCCGAACAAGGATGCCTTGTATATGTGCACTTGTGTATAATACACACACATACACACCTTGGCTTTATTTTTGTCCCCAATTAAAATAACTTAAAAGAGCATAGTGTTAATTCTATCACATGGTTATTCTCTCAGAGAATATTTCTTATCACTGGACAATTAATTTATCAATCACAGACCTCTTTTTTTTTTTTAAGGCAAACAAGAAACAGAGGAGCAGAAACAATGGTTTTTTACAACTGAACATTTCCATGGTAGTCTTTGTGATTAAGTTAGAAAATAGCCCCCTCTTGTGACCAAAAATCAACTAATTGGACTTGAGTAAGTTTCAGAAAGGAGTCAACAGGAAAACAGGAAAAGACTGCCCCTTCAGGACGATGCTATTGTTACATTTCTTATGTTAGAAATTGCTGGCTCATAAACACTTAAAACACCCTTTGTTTATGTTGGTGTGATTAATTCTGATTATTGACTCTAATTCCAAAAGCAGGTTTATATTTTATCTATCCTGTAGGAAAAAATTTTTTAAACTCTTCTATTATTTATTTTCTACATTTTCTCTATATTCACTGTTGTTCTTTACAAGGTGCACAAGACAAACAGTTGTAATAAACATTTTAACCTGTTTCTGTTTTTTTTTCCAAAAATTATCAATTGCAATTAGATAGCTAATGGAGGTATCATCTTTGGAGGGTGAGAGAGGATTTAGAAAAACAAATAAGATAGAAAATTAGGTAGGCAAAGATGATTTCATAAATATTTTCAAATCTGTTGCCTTTAATCTTATCTCCAAACCCTTATATACTATTTAAAATAATGACACAGTTGTGAATTATTATTTTAGGTAACCACAATTAACGGGTGTAATACCCAACTATTGAAGACTGCCATCTTTTGAAGATGAAAAAGAATAGCTTTATTAACAAATACAGATCTTAGCTTAGCTTTAATACTTAGAAAAATACTAGGGCAAATCACTGATCAGCCTATTTGTATTCATCCCTAGCAAACTGCAGAATGCAAAAACAAAACAAAAACAAAAATGTAGCTCTGTAAACACAAAAGTACATGAGCTTAATCGAAGGTTGAGATGGAACTAATGTGTTGACCCAATTCTCCTGAATAACAACATTAATAGTTCTTTTTATGATTATTTGCTCTAACATTTATTGAGGGTTTACTATGAGCCAGGCTTGGTGCTAAGAACTCTACATATATTATCTCATATAATACTATTGATATAACTCACATTTCACAGATGAGGAAACTGAGGCTTAAAGAGTTTAAGTAATGTGCCCGAGATCAAGTCATAGGTCAGCTTTTAAACTCAGGCTTACTACCTCTTAACCACTATGTTTGTTGGAAACCGGGACTAGTAGTCCCAGCCTCACATACTCCAACCCTCTGCATTTTAAGTTGTATCTAGTTTGGTCATGGGTATTCAGTTCAGTCTGTAACAGCTGGATAGAGGGCAATCTTCCACATGGTGTCATCCCCAAGTTGCTCAACAAAGACACTGTCGTTAAGAGAGCCAACTGGGGTTGATTAAATGTCAAAGGAGAAGAAAGTGTGCTACTTTGACTAAAGACAGAAAGGCCAAGGATTCTGTTTGAGAAGATTCTTTAGATTCATCTAAAGGTGAGGATTCAGGCTTTCTGATCCTGTGAAGTATAACATTAGATGATAATTATACTCTTTAGCATCTGGAATCCAACTTTATTCTGGTGTGTTTCAACTGAAGCTCTAAGGCTTTTAGGTCGGGTTTGGGATGGAATAGAGTAGTCTATTCTAGTGTGGACCAATTCTGGGAAACTCATCTTAATTCATCCATAAGTCACAACACACCTTTTTTTTTTTTTTTTTTTTCTGTATGCACAATTCCCCAGTCAAAGCTTTTCTGGAGTGGAGCCACGCACAGAACAGGCACCAAACTAATAGCTGTTGAATGATTGGAGGAAGTGGCACAAAGGAATCTTAAATTATGAAGAGGAGTAAGTTATAAAGGAGAAGGAAGATATTCCAAGTAGAGAGAACATGTACACAACTGGGCAATAAGAATTGTTTAGGGAACTCCGAGTGCCTGAACATGGCTGGAGTATAGGCTGTGTGATAGAAAAATAGTACCCCTTAGTCACAACTAAGAGCCAGGACTCTGAAGCCTACTAGCTTTGGTTTGAATCCTGGTTCCACTTCTCACCAGCTGTGTGTCTTTGGTCAAGTTACATAACCTCTCTGTACCTATCTCATGGGGTGTTAGAAAGATTAAATGAGTTCTAGCATAAGAAGTGCTTAGAACAGTGCCTAGTACATAATGAGTACTCAGTAAATGTGAACTCCTATTGCTATCATGTGGGTGAGTATTGGGTGGTGGGAGAGGCAGGGGACGGGTACAGGAGTTTCCTATGTAAAAAGGAAGAACATTTATGCCAAAAGCCATGGAGAGTTTTTGAAGGTTTGTAAGAACTGGGGAGACAGAGTGTTGTTTGAATTTTAGAAAGGTGATTCTAGAATGGTTTAAAGAGGACCACACTGAAGACAGGAAGACCAGTAAGGAGGCAATTGGAGTGATCCAGATGAAAAGAAAGAAAGACTTAAACTAGGTCAACCAGATGCAGTGAAGAGGGGAGAGAGCACCAAGTGAGAGTTAGCTGGTCAAATACGCAGGACTTGACTCAATCCAGGCACTGGACTGAGTTAGAGGAAGGCTGAATCTTGGTTGTCAGGTGGCGACAATTGGATGCGTGAGGATACCAATCACTGAAAATGGGAACATCAGGAAAGGAGTGGATTTGGAGGAAGATGGGGAATTTAGTTCTATACATGGTGTCTTTGATTTTGGACACACTGAGTTTGAAGAGAAGGGCCAAGTACCATTGCCTACTAGGCAATGGATAAACAGCTTTGGTACTTCAGAGAGAGATCAGAACTCTGATAAGAATTCTAGCCAATGTATTAAGTAGAGTTTATATTTCTGCACTGAAGAACAATAATTTTTTGTTGGTTAAGATGCTGTCTATGTCTTGATTATAGATAGTAATGTTAAAAAGATTAACTAAAGCCCATCGAGAGCATGGTGAAGTTCAGAGATTCTTTTGGCAATTCGAGAACATTATCATTTATTGTTACACAGTAGTGACTAAAACAAAGGCACTGCCAAAATCAAAGACATACAAATCGCTGATTAGGTTATATTTTGAGGATTTTAACTGATCTTCTTTGCAATGCCTCACCTTTGGCTGGGACATTTAATATATAGTCATTATTTAAATGTGGCTGGGACGTTTATCAAATATCTGCATATGGGTATATTAACATGTATGTGTATATATATATATATATATATATAATGTTTGTAATTTTACACTTTTCAGTCATTCAAAAATTTTACTATGCCTCTGCAATTTTTCACCTTTCCCCCATAGGTATCTCTGATGAATATATAACACCTATGTTTAGCTTTTATAAAAGTGTTGCAGAATTGAAAATGACTCAAGAAGAGTATGCTCTGCTTACAGCAATTGTTATTCTCTCTCCAGGTAATTTCAATGTTACATTTTTATTTTTATGCCATTTGTTGGTTTTCCCCTCAAGTATAGTAGTAATATTAAAGAAAATCTTGGATAAAAAACATAAAGAGAAAGTAAAATGGCATATAATTCCACCAGTCAAATGGAACCATTGTTAACATTTCAGTGTAGTTGTTCTCAGCCTTTTTCTAAACATCATACTCATTCAGTAATTTCATTCTGAACACCTTATATGCACTAAACATGTTTCTAGACATTGTGGGATATAGCAGCAAAGAAACAGGCAGGATACAGCTACATGGAGCTTACATTCTAGTAGGGTGAGAAAGACAGTAAATAAAGAAATGAATGCAAATAATTTTTAGGAGGTGGTAATACTACAAAAAATATAAAGATGTGGGTATAAGGAAAGAAAGCGGCAGCAAAATGCTGTTTTAATCAGTGGTCAGGGAAGGCTTTTTTAAGGGGTTGAAGTTTGAGCAAGGACATAAATTATATACTTTTAACATAATAAAGAACATACTGTCTTTAAGTGTACTTTTCCCATGTCATTAAATAATTATATTGGTAAAAGTTTGTTGTAGTATGTACATCATATTCTATTGTATGATGTACAGTCATTTACTCAGTTTTACCATGTTTTGATATTCAGGATGTTTCCAGATTTGTTGTTGCTGTTGTTTTAAACAACGTTGAAATGAATACCTTTGTACATAAAATTTGTCTATATTTTTGATTAATTATTTGGGAATAAGTGATGCCATGTTCATGATTTGTAAAGCTTAATTACAATGATAGCCTTAAACCACTTTTTTTTTTGCGGTTCGCGGACCTCTCACTGTTGTGGCCTCTCCCGTTGCGGAGCACAGGCTCCGGACGCGCAGGCTCAGCGGCCATGGCTCACGGGCCCAGCCGCTCCGCGGCATGTGGGATCTTCCCGGACCGGGGCACGAACCCGCGTCCCCTGCATCGGCAGGCGGACTCTCAACCACTGCGCCACCAGGGAAGCCCTTAAACCACTTTTATACATGATACTGAGGCAGAAGCTAGTTGTTAGTTTTACCATAAGAAATTATAATTTAAAAAAGAAAAACTTTTCAGCGGTACATACTAAAGTTACACACATTTATACCCTATAACCCAGCAATTCCAGAATATACCCACCAGAAATGATACTTATGCCCATCATAGAGTTTACCTTGAGTGCATTTATTACCTAGTCCAACCTCGTACTGCTCCCTGCATGATGGGCCAATAAATCAAGAGACGAGGTGTTGGGACAAGGAATAGCAACTTTATTTGGAAAGCCAGCAGACTAAGAAGATGGTGGACTAGTGTCCTGAAGAACCACCTTACCCGAGTTAGAATTCAGGCTTCTTTTCTACTAAAAGGGGAGAGGGTATGGCTGGTTGCTGCAAACTTCTTGATGCTGGAATCCTTTGTTCTTGCAGCTGTCCACGTATGTGCGGTCACAATGTTCCTATAAACCTCCAACAAGATAAATGTTATTCTCTGTTCTGCAACTTTTTATCTCTATGTGAATGGAAAAGTGTTATACCTTTAAAGGTCAGAACCTTGAGAATGGGATATCGCGTATATTTCAGGCTCTAGGCAACATACTTTCACAAAAGGCACAGAGCCAGCATGACTAAGCACAAGCAACAGAGCACAAGGGTTAGAGCTAAAGGAATAGATTCAGTATGGAGCCTTTCTGGTATACATTGATTGGAAGGAGAATTTAGGGAGGCCTCTGGGGGGCAGTAAAGGTCTTATAGCTTGATCTAGTTGTGATTACATGAGTCTAAATACGTGTGTGTAAAAATTCATCAATTTGAATACTTAATTTGTACATTTAAAGTGTACATTTATAACTTACACTTCAAAAACGTTAACATTACTGTAATTATGCCAAATTATTACTTTTCCACTTTTTTTGTCATTTTATTTTAAACTTCTAAACAGACAGACAATACATAAAGGACAGAGAGGCAGTAGAGAAGCTTCAGGAACCACTGCTTGATGTGCTACAAAAGTTGTGTAAGATTCATCAGCCTGAAAATCCTCAACATTTTGCCTGTCTTCTGGGTCGCCTGACTGAGTTGCGGACATTCAACCATCACCACGCAGAGATGCTTATGTCATGGAGAGTGAATGACCACAAGTTTACCCCGCTTCTCTGTGAAATCTGGGATGTGCAGTGATGGGCATTGCAGGGGCAGGGTCTAGCTCTTCATTTTCCTCATAATATAAATTCTATATATAACTTTCCTTTATTTCATTTGTACCTGGTTTTATGCAAGAATTCTCATCAATATTTATGTGGTAGTTATATAACCTCCACAATTGTAAATGTGGGGCTAGGTTGAAATACTTTCTCTACATTGTATTCTACAAGGCTTCAGGGAACCTTTCACTCAAATTGGTATGCCCTGTTTGCCTAATTAAATTAATCATTACTTCAAGTCTATCTGTTGAAATAGGGAAAATCTCATTTTGCTCTTCATCTTACCCTACTGCATATATTTTATTAAAAGGCTGTGTTCAATTTGGGCAATAAACTGAACATAATGGCAACAGGCTTTTCTTTGGGAACAAAATTTGAAAAATATACAACTTATTTATTTAAATGATGAATAGCATCCTATCGAATCTGAGGGGGTAATTTCCAAAAAGGTAAACTCTTAGGACATAAATTGTGCTTTTCTCATCCCTGGAAGCCCTGGTGAATATTCATTCATTTTCCATAGCCCCCTGATCATTTCATATTCTTTGAAGTTCAAAGAGAATAGCATACAGAAAAGTTAAGTATTGTCACATGAAACATTCCCTCAAGCAATCTCTTCCTTAGTTAGGGTCTTGAGGCAGCAGATAACTCCAGTGATGGGACATTCCATTTAGTCTCTTAAAAAGTGCTCACTATTGGCTTTAGTGCATATAATTAATCATTTTTCGTTTGTTTGTTTTGTTTTTGGAAAACACTCCTTCAGCAGGGTGCACAGCTGTTGTATACTTCCCCCAAGGCAGGAATTAGTTCATTTCCTTCCTTCATTGTTATACTGTTGCATTCTTCTCCCCATTTTTCCTTTGGTGAATACAATAAAACACCTATAAGTAATGGGCTTATATGTCCCTTTCTCCTGAAATCAGCCAAAACGGAGCTTGCTTAGCAAGCAAAGAGGTTTTCGTATTAAAATATTAGGGCAACCCTGAAGTCCTAAAAATGGCTAGTCAGTAGAAAATGGAGTGAGTTGGGGCTAACATTAGTTGGATTCCATTTGCTACAACAAAAAAGACTTGAGTCCCCACTAGGTAAGATATTGTTGCTAATCTCCATAGGAGATACAAAGACGATTAAGACACAGTAACTGCCTGGAGGGTCTTACAAAGAGCAAAGCGCTGTGGGCTCACCTGGGAAAACCTCAAGGAGGAGGTGGCATTTCCCCTGGGCTTGGAAGGATAGTCAGGACTCCATGGGTCAGGGTGGGAGGGGAGGGGATTCAAGGTGAAAGGGGTGGCAGGAGCAAAAGAAGGGAGAAAAGGGAGTTGTGCAGATGTTAAAAGACCACAAGTAACCTGGGCCAGAGAGGGAGGGTGCACAGTACCGTTGTAAGCCCCAGTTTCACCACTGCAAAATGAAGATCTCAGTACCCACCAACTAAAGGGATTTAGCTGATGAATGAAGAGCAAATGGGAAATTGCAGACCCACCAGGGAAGAGGGGGGTAAGGAAAGGACATTTAAGACAGAGAAGTAAATTTCTGAATGCCTGAGGGAGTAGGTCCAGTTTGGGGAATTGAGTGTATTTTGGGGTTTCCAGATCATAAGGCATCTGTGGGGAAGGTGGTGGGAAATGAGTGGGAACTAAGGGGGCACTGTAGACAGAGCTAGGAGTTAATCCTCTAGGTCTGGATTTATGCAAGTGGTTAAGACCTTATAATAGCAAGTAATAATGCTTCTTATGTGGAAAATGAATTGTGATATAATGAGAAATATATATTTGGTCTTTGTCCCCAGTTTCTGACAGAGAGCTTCTAAAACGCTTGGCATTTCCTGAGCAATAGGAGCATCTTTCATTATTCATAACAAGACCCTTTCAACCACACCTGAGTTTATGCTAATAAGGTGACTTGGGAATTCCCCATGGGTTTGATCCCTGGTTGGGGAACTAAGATACCACATGGCACTTAGCGCGGCCAGAAAAAAAAAAACTGACTCCTGGTGGGCCCCTAGATGCTTCAGGATGGGACATGGCTGCCAGAGGAACCAACCATGTGATTAGAGGGTTAGAACTCTCAGTCCCATTCCTCAACCTCCAGAGAGGGGAGAGGACCCCAGAGATGGAGGTCAATTAGCAACGGCCGATGATTTAATCATTCATGTCTATGTAATGGAACTTCCAATTTAAAAAAAAAACCCTAAATGATGAGATTTGGAGAGCTTCTGGGTTCGTGAACACATCGAGGTACTAGGAGGGTGGTGTGCCAGAGCATGGAAGCTCCATGCCCCCCTCTCTATGCCCTATGTCTCTTCCATTTGATTGTTCCTGAGATGTAACCTTTATAATAAACTGGTAATGGTAAGTGAACTGCCTTCCTGAGTTCTGTGAGCCATACTAGCAAATTAACAAACCTGAAGAGGGAATCATCTGCAAATATCTTATTTCCAAATAAGGGCACATTCTGAGGTTCCAGGTGGACATGAAATTTGGAGGGAACACTATTCAACTCACTATATAGATATAATATTTTAGTATTGATCACAACTGTTGTTATCATACAATTTTATATCATTGAATTACTTACAGATATTTGTTAATGTAAATCAATAACATTCCTTTATAATAGAACTTAGTCTTGTTTTTAATGTAGTTGGCTCTCAGCTCATCTGCTGAATGAGTAGTTTGTGAATGAATCAAGATCTCTATTGTCCCAAAATTTCATACAGCAGTTCATACAAGGCACAATCTCTAGACTGATAGTCAATAATGTCAAAGCGTTAAAAACAACAGCAGAAACTACAAAATGCAGAACAAAACAACTAATAAACCAATAAAAAGAAAAAAAATTCTCCAACAACTACAGTAAACTTCAAGCAATAGAGAATTCTTGAAGAGCTGTGGGGAAAAAAAATCATGTTTCAATATTCAAAGGTTATATAAGAGACTCTTCTGTATTTGGTAGAGATGTTTAGTCAGATGAACAAATATCCCTAATGTAATAACTTGAAAATTTCAGATCTCCACGCATGGTGCTTTCTTAAAGCGGGCACATAATCACAATCTCAGGAAAGTCAGAACTAAAATACTTTATTATCCGATGGAAGCAAACTGATGAGTCTTGCCTTGCATGTTACAACCATGTCAATTTCAAGTGAGAACATCTAAAACATTGCTATTAACCTAACCACCAATTAGAAAATGTACACATGAAAGTAGATTGCAGCTCATCAGGTGAAACCCTCAATTACTAATTGCAGTGTTAAAATCAAGGTAGGTAAGATGGTGAGTGTGCTTAGGGGGCAGGGTACTAACTGGGAATTCATGTAAAAGTGAGGTTGAGGGAGCAACAAGGGGAACTTTTCTCTTTTTCACACATAAGGGAAAAGCAACAAGAATCAAAAGAATCTAGAAGGGAACTCTTTACCCAATCCCCACATTTAACCAGGAAGTTAAAATGTGGAAGTTAAATGTGAGGAAGATGGGCTTAGAGAAGTGATTTGCACAGATTTCCTGACTTCGGATTCACTTTCCATCACAATGTCCTGTATCTTTTAGAGGAGTTACCAAAACAAATCGAACAGACAATGAAAATAAAAAGAAAGCAACCATAAAGATACCCTGCTGCCAAACTTTCAGCAAATGTCTTAGAGAAATATTAAGTGGTGTGTGTGTGTATTTGAATGAGAATGTGTACATACTTCAGCTAGCATAGTTTCCATTTTTAATAAGTGGTATTCAAATGTTTAGTTACATAGTATGTATGTAAGAAAAAATAAAAGACATGTTAACTACTGGCTCATCAAACAAGATCCGTGTGACACAATTTACTTATTCTTAAGGTTCTGTAGAGAAGTGTACATATTTTGATATTAGGGCTCAACAAATCCAATTTAAAACCAGAACTCCACTTGAAATTTGGCTAAATGAAATGGTATGGAAAATTGCCCTTTAGTTTTTGTTTCTTTTTTTTTTAATAATTTTTGGCTGCATTGGGTCTTTGTTGCTATGCGGGCTTTCTCTAGTTGTGGCGAGTGGGGGCTACTCTTCATTGCGGTGCATGAGCTTCTCATTGTGGTGGCTTCTCTTGTTGCAGAGCACAGACTCTAGGTGTGCGGGCTCAGTAGTTGTGGCACGCGGGCTTAGTAGCTCCGCGGCATGTGGGATCTTCCCGGACCAGGGCTTGAACCCATGTCCCCTGCATTGGCAGGCAGATTCTTAACCACGGCACCACCAGGGAAGTCCTGCCCTTTAGTTTTAAATAGAAACACTATAAAACATAGGTTGATTTGAACAACAGGTCCTGTGAAAATGAATCTATAGCAGTCATGGGCAGCAAAGGGTTCTGGGATAGACATCAGTAAAAAATGGAGCAACCACTCTTGGGCATCAGGTTCAATGACCACTTAAATGTCAACTTTTGGATGACCATCTTCACTTGCTTAACCCAGAAGGTAAGCTCTGTGAGAGCAGGACCCCAGTGCTTAGGATGGAGTCTGGTGCAGAGAAAGTGTTTA
The DNA here is from genome assembly GCF_011762595.2 of Tursiops truncatus. Taxonomy (NCBI): domain Eukaryota; kingdom Metazoa; phylum Chordata; class Mammalia; order Artiodactyla; family Delphinidae; genus Tursiops; species Tursiops truncatus. Next base: position 20,879,719 of record NC_047044.1, on the reverse strand, counting down.
ACAGTATTTGTTGAATTGACTTCTCCAATCTGTTATCTCTTTCACAGACTAATTTAACCAGCTTCAGACCTAACTTTCCAACCATCTTCTGAACACCTCAACCTGCACGTTCCTCTCACATTTCAAAGTGAACACAACCCCACACCAAAATGCATTATTCTTCCCCCACAGTTGTTTTCCCTGTGCTCCTTAGAGCAGCATCGCTGTCACATGATACCAAGTCCAGATAAATCAGCCTCTTGAATATCTCCAGACACCTCTTTCTCACGCTCCCTTCTGAGCTAGTTTATGTAATTATCATCTTTTAGTTTTTAGAATTGCTGCCAGTCTTACTCCTTTCTTCAAAAATCCTCAAAAATGAATTTTTTTATTTTCCTGAAACACAAATCAATCACAATTGCCTGCAAGAAAGGATCTAAATTCCTTAGTACCTATGAGGGTTTTCATCTGTGCCTACTCCTCCAGCCTGATCTACCTCCGAATCCCCAAACTTTAATCATTCAGAACTACTATTCCCAGAACAACTGCTCTCACATCCCTGGAAGCTTGTTTTTCTCTCTGCCTAGAAAGCACTCCTTACTCTAAATTATCCTCTCTCTTGACAGATCCTTATTCGTCCTTCAAAATTCAAGCCCTTTCAAACCTCTGACCATCACCCTACAAGATTGTTAGGTGTTCCATCTTTTCGCAGACTTCCACTGGTTTCCACTGAGTCATTACCACGCTGCTGGGCACTTGAAGGCAGGGGCTGTCGTTTTCACTTTTGTCTCTTCAGCAAGCAACAGTACCTCCTCATTGTTTTTGATAAGTGAATGAAGGAATAAATGCTGGGGAACATCATTCCAGGCAATTCCACTCTTTACAGATGGGAAACTGAGGCCCAGAAAGGCAACATGATGTGACAAAATAAAACTAAGAAGAGGGGAAAGGCCTGGCCTTCCAGGCTTTCGGCACCGATTTTGCCCCCATAATAAGCCACAATTAGTGATCACGGACCTACCTCTTGCTACATTCAAGACCAGTCTCCGTACTTCAACTCTGGGAGCTAGTACGCAGCTCTCATTGCGTTGAGGTTACTCCTTCTCCTCCCCTCCCCCAGACCCTGCTCCGGTGTTTCCTCAAGGAAAAGCCAACATCCTCTTTCCGCTTTCAGTTGTGGCCTGCAGCTACAGGATTTCTCTCCATCCCTCTCCCCACACCCCTCACAGGACTCCCATTCCTGCAGGGTGACAGTTTGTATCCGGAAACCTAGCGCCCTCAGTACAGCCAGATCGCGGGTGGATTTAGAATTGGGAGGGGCTCTTAACAGAACAGGATAAAACTCAGAGCAACTCTACCGCGCACTATTCCGGGATGCTTGGAGAAGTTGATTCACCTCTCCTGCTAATCGGGACAAAAAGGGTTTGTTGCTGTCGCTGAGGGGCCAGATGAGAGGAGGTACTCTGTGACCAAGCCATTTTCTGTGAGAAGAGGAGCTTAGCCCCCCAGAGTTGTGAGACGCCAGGCGGAGGAAGGCGAGGCGCCCCTCGACTCAGAGGCCCGCGGGTCTCCTGCTTCCCGGCGGCTTGGGGGCGGGGCCTCCAGCCAAGCCCCCTCTCCGTCTTCTGATTGGTTCCTTCGAAACAGGCGGCGGCGAACCGCTGCGAAGCTCGAGGCAGAGGCGGCGGCTGCGGCGGCGGTTGGGCAGGGGCGTGCCGGCCAGGCACAGATTGAGCGAAATGTCGCCCCACAGGGAGCAGTGACCCTCCTGCGCCTGGGCGGGTGAGTACTTCCCTGTTTGCCTTCTCTTTCCTCGCGAACTCTTACTTGCCTTCTCGGGGCTGCCGCGCCTCAGCTTGCGCTCGAGGAGCCCCCAGCGCTCCGCGCAGGGGAAAGCGGTGGTTCGGTTGGGGCCCCTAGCTACGGGATCCAAGACGCTGTCCGATTGGCCCGCTGCGGGAGTCCTGTGCTCTGATTGGTCCCCGGGGCCGTCAAGGTGAAGTTATGCCTGCCTTCCCATGCCCACCCGGGTGCGGTGCGAGGGGCCACAGGTGTGCTGGGGCGGGGGACGGCAGGTGTGGGTGTGCTAGTTAGGGGAGAGGTAGCGACCCGCTGCCGCTCTGCTTTAGACTCCAAGGAGGGATGAGAGCCTGAAGCTAGTTTAGGCTCTCCAGGGGCACCTTCATTTCCAAGCACCTAGCACATATAGGGTCGCTTGATTCCTTAGTGCCTCCCTCAGCAAGAAGTGATGAAGTCACTGACGTTGGAAGGAGAACGACACATAGTCATTTTGCACTCTGGCAGAGTTTACAGTTTCTTCCCTATTTGTTCCCTCCAGTCGTTGCAAGGCCCATGTCGCCGAATAACTGGAGGCTCTGTTCGATGCTTTCCCCACCCACACGTCTCGGTTTGAAAGGCTGCGTTACGGGGAGGTTTGTAGATTGCCTTGGAAGTAGGAGGAAAGTTTTGGAGGGATGCTTGACCATGCAGTCATTCCTGGTTCCTAACTTTTCGAACCACGGGATTGAGTCTTATGGATTTAGAGTGCTTTGTGGTACGTCTGGTGAAGTTGAGTCGTTATTAAGTGAAGAGATTTTTTTTTTTTGCAGGCCCTGTCTAGGTCAGAGTTTGGGTTTTGCTTCATTTGTGTGGAGAGTGCGCATACCTACTCTCTCAGAAGATAAGCAGTTTGTGAACTGCTGTCTGATTACCTCACTTGGGACTTAAATAATTAGGAATTGGAAGTCTCACCACCTCAGATTCCCTTTGGGAGGAGATTGGAATGGATTTGAATGAAAAAGTGGAAACTGGTGATAGTCATCTGGTGTAGAATCCTGATACATGTTACCTGTCTGACTCATCTCTTTCAAAAACTCATTAAAAACCCACAGATTTTGAATAGTGAGTGTCTCTGCTATTTTTATATTAATGAATTATAAGTAATATTTCTTTTAATGTAGCAGAGTTTCTAAACATGGGGGCTCTGAAATCACACTTTACTATGTGTGACCTTAGGCAAGTTACTTAATCTTTCTAAGTCTAAGTTTCATACTGTGCAAACGAAGGTTAATAATAAATAGTTCCTACCTTATTGATGTGAAGGTTGTTGTGAAGATCAAGTGAAATAATCCATAGTACGGTGCCTGACACATAGCTTGTATTATTTCTATGCTGTTTAATTTGGATTAAAAGTTTCAAGCTATCCCCAAAGGGCAGGCAGAGAGGAGCAGAAGGTGAAGGCAGTGCCAGAGGTCATGGTAGCTGTCATTCGTTGATTAAGTTAGTCCATGTAAAGCACTTAAAATTATTTCTGGCACATACTAAACACTCACTACTGCTTATAACGCATTATTACCTAGAATGTGTCAGGTACTGTTGTAGGTGCTTTACTTATATTATTGTTAAACCTCTTAATAATCCTGCAGTCTCCTTGGTGTTTTCTCCATGTCATAGATTAAACTGAAGCTCAGAGAAAGAAATTAAGCTACTAAGGTCCACCCAGAATCCAGTCTAGACTGTCTCCAGTGTCCAGCCTCTTTTTTTTTTTTTAATCACACTACTCTTGCATTTATATTCCCAGCTATAAGCAACTTCTCTGCAGAGTTGTTTGTATGGCCCAGGTTCATTTCTGCTGTGGGTATCAGTTTATTTTGAATACTTCATTAAAAAATAGTGAGAAGTAACTTGTGATGGTAAATCAAAGTGTGTGATAAGGGAATAATGTCAACAGTATACCTGCTAATATACTAAAAAACTAAATGAGTCCAGTGATGTTTGGATGATTGGTCAGTTCAGAAGTAATGTTTCCTAATTTATATTTTCCCATTTAGTTTTTGCTCATTTACTGTACTTTTTACTAAGCAGCACTTTTTTTTCTTTCCTGTCAATCTCAATTTAAGTTTGGAGATAAGAATGAAAGTTCAGTTATTTCAATAAGTTTTTTCAATCTGGCTGTTGATGAGGAAAGTAAGGGATTAAGATTAATGTGTATTGTTATGTTTTGCTTTCTTACAGTAACATGGCTGTGTATGTATGTCTATGTATGTGTGTTTTACTTTCTTCCTATTATTCGTTGCTTCCTATACTTTGATATCAGATATACCTTTACATCCTTAATGAACCATGCAGTGTACATAGAATTTGAGAGACTAGGAAACTTGAGTCTGTCAGTCTGTTGTCTCATTTTGAATTTCCCTATTTTAGTTGAAATGTAACTGCCATAGAGAAATGCCTAAGAAGTAATGTTTATACGATGCAGGCAATAATTATAATTGTATCTCTTTAGTGTTTCTCCTTCTAAAAACTCATAAAGTTTTATCATGTTATTATGTTGTTACAGAGTAGGTGGTTTTAACAGAATGTTGCCATGTATTTCATAAGTGAATTACTAATGTACAAAGACCTAGAATGTACGAAATGTAGCAGAGACATTAAATGCAGTTTTGTTTTTGCTGCTGAAAGTGTCATGGGGATTTACAGTATTAAAACCATCAGTCATATGTTAGATATTGCTGAAGTGCTGATAGAGACTTCTGCCGACTCTCACAAAACATTAACTTTTTTGTAAGAAAGTATAAGCTATGGTGAAGGACTCACTTTATATGGAATTTTAAACATTATGACTTTTGTTTTCCCTTGATGGATGACTTGTTAATATTTTTGATCCCCAAAATAAAATTGGCTCTTGGGGCTTCCCTGGTGGCGCAGTGGTTGAGAGTCCGCCTGCCGATGCAGGGGACACGGGTTCGTGCCCCAGTCTGGGAAGATCCCACATGCCGCGGAGCGGCTGGGCTCGTGAGCCATGGCCGCTGAGCCTGCGCGTCCGGAGCCTGTGCTCCACAACGGGAGAGGCCACAACAGTGAGAGGCCCGCGTACCACACATACACACACAAAAATTGGCTCTTGAAAAAAATTATTTAACTTTGTTCAAGAGTTTTTCTTTTTCTCTCTCTCACACACACACACACACACACACATACACACACACACACACACACACACACACACACACACACACAGTTTAGAAAACACTGTGATCCTGGTAACATACTTAAAAACTGTACTGCAGATTGCTTTTGGCTGCATGACATATAATAGACATCTTTTCATATCAGTACTTACAGCTCTTATTCTTTTTTTTAATGTTGCTTTTACATTTCTTTGTTACTGTATATGTATGTTTTCCAGAGTCTTTTAGTCTATCATATATAAAGGCAAATGGATTTTAAGTTTTTAAAATAATTTTTGTATCCCACAAAATTTTATGACAAACTAATAATTCTATCTAATACAAAATTAAATTCTTCAGGTTGGATCTCTGCCAAACATTGCAAAAGGAAATTTTCAAATAAAAAAGTAAAGACTCCCAACAAATGAAGAGCCTTTATATTTTGCAGATAACATGTGATGTTTTATTACGTAGTAAGAATCTTATTTCTTCCTCTTAAAAAATCTTCATCTGCTTTGGAAGCTACCTTTACCTTAAAGGAATATACCACAGATTTATTTCATTATTGTTTCATATTTCCTTTAGTAATAAATACAACACTTATTGTTTAGGAATAATTCCAGGGCTAAATTTAGCACTGAGTTCTACATACAAGTGGAAGAGATGGAGAAGGTTACCCCCTTACGAATCTTATTTTTTTTTAAGTATAGAGTACAGCAAAATAGAAGCCTATATTGCTATACAACTTAAACAGGGGAGGAGGTTCACGGAGGCTTTTTAGAGCAGTTGAATCTGAAGGGTAGGTAGGAGTGAGTCTGAAAGAGGGGAGGAAGGAGAGCGTTCCATGTAGATGGATCACAGAGATGAGAGAGCAGCGTGCTCCACGGGCCAAAAGAAGTTCAACATGGCTGGAGTGTAAGGGTCAGAGGTGGCCGAGGGGATCCTATAAGGCTTTGATGGCTTCCTTAAGGACTTTAGGCTTTATCCTGAAGGCAGTGGAGAGCCATTAAGGGTTTTTATTTGTTTATTATTTCTGGCTGCGTTGGGTCTTCGTTGCTGTACGCAGGCTTTCTCTAGTTGCGATGAGCAGGGCTACTCTTCTTTGGGGTGCGTGGGCTTCTCATTGTGGTGGTTTCTCTTGTTGTGGAGCACGGGCTCTAGGCACGCGGGCTTCAGTAGTTGTGGCTCACAGCCTCTAGAGTGCAGGCTCAGCAGTTGTGGCACACGGGCTTAGTTGCTCCGTGGCATGTGGGATCTTCCCGGACCAGGGCTTGAACCTGTGTTCCCTGCATTGGCAGGCGGATTCTTAACCACTGCGCCACCAGGGAAGCCCCCATTAAGGGTTTTAAGCAGGGAAGTAGTAACGTCCTGAGATGGGAGTTTGTGAAGGCTCACTCTGGCTGCAGTACAGGAACAGGTTGGAGGCATGAAAGGGTAGAGAGAGGGCGACTGGTTGGAGGCTGTTTCAGTAAACCTGGAAAAGGATGGTGGTGGCTTGAACTAAAGGAGTGGCCTTGGGTATTGAAGAGAAAATGTAAAGGTAGAAACAACGAGATATGGCCACTGATTGTTCTGGCTGAGGTAGGGTTGGAGCCTGGGGCGGAGCTGTGAGAGAGGAAGGAGTCCGCATGACCTGGAACTTGGTGAGTGTGGGTGCTGTTCCCTGAGACAGTAAACGCTAGGAGCCTTTGTAAATATTTAAATGAATGATCTCAGATGTACAAAGGCAGGGCCATTGTTGATGACGATAGCACACACACAGCACTCACAATGGCTTTTACCTGTAAATTTTGCATCTTTTTTTTTTTTAAGTGTACTATATACAGCTGGTGCCCTTTACTTGTTGCTTCAATGCATTGGCCTTGCTATGTCTTCTAACCATGTTTGGATACGTATCGCTTTCTCTAGGTCAAATGTCTTGACCCTTTGGGAATATCTTCCTTTCTTTGCTTAAGATGTGTATTAGTTTCCTATTACTGCTAGAACAAATAACCACAAACTTGGTCGTTTAAAACAACATAAATGTATTTTACAGTTGGGAGGTCAAAATTCTGAAATGAGCTAAAAAAAAGAAAAAGACGTTAGTAGGGCTGCATCCATTTTAAGGGTTGGGGGTGGGGGGGTAGCTCTTTTCTTCCCCTTTTCCAGCCTCTAGCAGGCACCTGCGTTTCCTGGCTGCTTCCTCTCCAAGCCGGCAGCGTAACAGCTCCAGCCTCTCTCTTTCTCTGCCTCTTGTGTCATGACATCTCTTTCTCTCTCTCTGCTTCTCTTGGCACATCCCCTTCTCTGGCTGTGACCTTTCTGCATCCCTCTTATAAGGACTCTGGTGATTACATTGGGCTCACCAGGATAATCTCGCATCTCCTTAGGCCCTTAATTTACTCAATCGCCAAGATCCATTTTGCCCACGAAGGCAGTATATTCACAGGTTTTGGGGTTTAGTACATAGACATCTTTGGGGACCATTATGTGGTCTACCACAATGGAATTAATTTAAAGCCGTAATAAAAATGTGCCTGTCCAGTAGGGCAACCCCATGAATTCCTGAGTAGCACATCGCTCCCGGAGTCCTTGTGCACTGGCACAGCTGTTCTGTCCCGTTCGTTTGGACCCTCTGCCAAATACACCAGTTTTAGTCATTTTTTTCATAGTGATTCCTCTGGTATATCAGGCAGCTCACTTAACCTGCTGGTACCTTGACTAGTAACCACTTCACATATTTCACCTTGGACATGTTTGGTGAGAGGCAAAATTATTTATTGGGTCACATAATAAATAAAAGTGAAAAATAATAAATAATACCCAAAAAAAGTCTCCTGTCAGACATGTGTCTGCTGTATGGCTATTTCCAAGCTTTGCTGTCACATTTCACCTACCTGGTTTTTCCTAGAGATGTTCACATATCTCCCACCAGAAGTGTTTCCTAAACTTTCAGCTTGAATACTTCTCTCAACACTACTTCCGACAGCAATCCAGGAACTTAAAATATACTTGGTCAAGCAATGTACAGAAACAACGAAAAAATAGTATAAAGCACTGTAAGGACAGGTAGTTGGGAGAAACGCTGTGTGAATTCAAGAGCTACAGATATAGGCAGAATTAATTCAGGCCAATCAGGAAGGGCTCCTGGGAGGAGGTAAATCAGAAGAGTTGTAAACCTGGATTAGTCGAGGTAAGGACTCTATCTCCTTTGCTGACTCTTTCTCTCATGTCTAAATGTTGGTTTTTTCCAGGACTTGTTCTAGATCCTTGTCACTGCTTTCTCCATTTCTTTCTCGCATGATCTCATTCTTTCCAGTGGTTTTATCCCCCAAGGATTGCTGGCAATTTCTATCTCCTCCTGAACTTTCTTCTTAGCTCTAGATTAGTATTTCCAACTGCCAACCTGACATTTCCGCTTGAATGTCTTTGAAGCCTTCTCAAATTAGACATGACCAAAACATAGCACTTTTGCCCTGTCTCTGCTGGGTTCCCCGCTTCAGTCTGTTCAGACTCCCATCATCTTCATCGCCGCAAACGCTGCAACTATCCATTTGCTCAGCTGCTTAAGCCAGAAACCCAAGAGTTGTTCCTGACGCTTCACTCTGCCCTTACCTCCCTCGCCTTCACCCTCCATCTCTAACCATTATCAAGTCTTGATTCTAACTCCAAAATAGATGTCAGACCCATCCACTTTTCTCCGGTGGATACTTTGTCAGCATCCCTGCCCAGGCACCATCACTGGTCACTGAACTGCTGCAGTGGATCCCCTCCTTTTCCCCTTCCGGGCTGCTCTCCAACTCACTTTCTGTGTGCTCAGTTTCCTTTGCTCTCACTGTTTCTACCCCTCTATGCTTCTCCTTCTCTCAATGTTTCCACTAATTCTTTCCCCCACATCTCTACCCACCTCTCCTTCTGTTTTCTTCCCCCTTTCTCTGTTAAACCCATCAGTATTTCACTCCCATGTTTCTCTCTCCCCCTCAGGGAGCTCTGTTAAACTATGAAATACATTGTATCTCTCCCTTGGTTAAAACTCTTCCATGACTTCCCACTGCAATTAGAATAAAATCTACTTTCCTCAGTATGGCGTCACGTGGTGGGGCTACTGCCTGACTTTCCAACCCTATCCTAAGCCGCACGTGCTCCACGCTTCAGCCATACTGGCTTCTTTCAGTTCTCGGAATGCGCCAAACTCTCTCCCCTTCTGTACAGAGTCTTTGCAAAAATTATTCTCTATGCATAGAACTCTTCCCTGTCTCTCTCCCTGGCTAATTGCCACCATTCTTCAAGTTCATGTTTTTCCTCCAGCAAAACCATTTCTAAATCACTCTATCAAAGTCTTAAAGTAGGCCCCTGCTGTCTCTCTTTCTGTTTTTTCTTTCAAAACAATTACCATGATTTAACCTTGTGTATTCACTACATACACAAATGAATGTAGTAGCTCCATGAGAGCATCACGTCTGTTATGTTCATCACTGCGTCTGTTGCCTGCGGTGCCCAGTTTAATAAAGGGTGTGAATAAATGATTATTTAATAAATGAAGGAGTGGACACTGCTTGGACAAACGTATAGCTTGAACAGTGATAGAGCCACAGAAATGAGTGAAACCAATAGAGTGGACGGTGAGGAGACAGCCTGAATGGAGCAAAGGGCCTATGTGTGACACAATCCTTAAGCCTTATTCTAGCAAGAGACTTCTATGTTACACATTCGTATTTGAGTATGGATGTTGGTATTAAAGTTTTTATGTTCACTTACAACCGTATTTATTTTTATGTTAGTAAAAGAAGCTTTCCAAATTACACTTCATGATTTCTCGTATTAGCTTTCCAAATTACACTTAATGATTTCTCGTATTAGCTTTCCAAATTACACTTAATGATTTCTCATATTAGCTTTGTTTTCTTACCTCTTTTTAATTTGATGAATTATGTTAAATGAACTATAATTATGTCCTATCATAGTATCATCATAACAAGGCATTTGTTAAGTGCTAGCTATATATCAGGTACTTTATTTGTATCACCTTATTTAATCTTTACAACAAGCATACACGAGAGGTGGTGGTACCCCATTTAGCAGATGGGTCTGCTACTTTCTACTACCCCGGTGGTGCCTTTATGGTGATTTATTTTAGTATACATTAAAAAATATGAAATATGTTTGGTATGGATACAGCATTTCTATTTTTTCTTCTAGGCATTTAGGAAATATTTAACTCAGAATTTTAAAGCTGAGAAAGTTGTTTTTTATTCCCCTGAACAAATCAGGATATCTTCTTTAACTATTTTTCTAAATGAAACATTAAAAATGATGAAATGTTTTTTTTGACACACAGAAGGGCGTACAGACCAGTATAATAATACCGGTGTTCTCACTGCTTATCTTGAACTGAAATCTTACCGGTACAGTTGAAAGGCCTCTGTGCATTCCGTCCTAATCTCATCTCCGTCCCCTCCTCAGCAGTAACCACTGCGCCAGCTTGGGCATTTACCGCATCCCTGCAGCTTATGTGTCTTGGCAGTAATCTGTCGGCTGGTGCCGAATGTATATGTGTTGCAGTGGCAGTTAATGTTACTATTTTTCTAAGGAAACTTACTTTATTTCTTTGCTTTTTTGCCATTCTTTTCCAAGTCGGCCCCCAATTTGTACCAGGATTGAGACATACCACCTTGTGCTCTCCCCACCACATTTTGTAATGTGAGTGAGGAATTAAAACATACTCAGTTTCAGAGCCTACAGCTGTGGAACAAAGGAGCGGCTCCACGGGCTGGCATTTTTTTCCTATCATGATCTGAAGTCAAACTGGTATGAAGAGCCTTACCATAAATAATCTTGAGGACCTCATGGCTGAAACTGTTTCTAAGTGGGCCAGGCCCAAATTCTGTTTAAGTTTCAGGTGGATAAGTGCACTCTGTGCTTCTCACATTTTCTCCAGATTTAAAAAATTAAGTATAGTATTCACTCGTGATCTCTGCATAAGCTGTTTGTCTTGTTAAGGCAGGGTTAGCGAATAGTTTGGACTTGGTCATTTGAGAGCTCTTTTTTTTTTTTGCCCAAATCCGAGGGAAAAGACTTCCTCAAGACGGCACAGAATTAAAGTAGTCTTCTCCAAAAAGACAGACGAAAACAGAAACCAAAAAAAGCCAATAAATTGTTAATCAAGGTGCAGATCCAGAAATGAAGAGTTGCTGATTCGGTATAATTGGTTTATGTGGGGAAAAAAAATGTAGAGTCTGAGACTTTTAGGGAAAGATAGATAAGAGGAAAGCAGGTAATAAACTGAGTAAGAAGCAAGAATTGGGATTGTGATGCAGATTGGGGACTGGGCTAACGGTAGACAAGAATGAGACAAAAATGATTTGGAAAGAGAATAGTGAATGACTAGAAAGTATGAATAACTGGCTCTTAGGATCTGGAGCACAGTAAATACTCAGGAGTTAATGATGATTCACTGATACAGTCTCATCAGTTTATAAAAGTTTTCCAATAAAAGCATATCTTTGTGTACCTGATAGTTTTTCACATATGAAGATATATTATAACTTATCTGAGTACCATTTATTAAATAACTTCTTTTTAAAGGTAATCCAGATGGTTAATTTTGTTATCTTTAAAGTAGTTCTTTCTATTTCATAAGAATGATGTGGGGGAAGATATATATATATATATATATATATATATATATATATATATATATATATTAGACTCTGCTAAAGTTCAGTGATTGAAGGTTGTGCACAAATTCTTCATTTCTTTCATAAAACTAATTTTGAATTTTCCATAAAAACTGCAACTACTAAACATTCTTGTGATAGCTTCTTTGTGACTGTGTCACTGTTCTTGATTTGCACACGCCTTATAATTCAGGCCTTCTTTTGTTTGGGGTTGGCAGTTCCAGCTGTTCAAGCTCTTGTCTGATTATGTGGGACTCCTTATTTTAATGGGAGCAGCTTCTTTGCTGTATTTTTTAAAAAATGGTCTCGGAAGCTTCTTACTGTGGATCTTTGTTGGGGACAAAGGATTATTTATGCTAAAGGAAAACGTATTCCCCACTGAGTTAGCTCGTGGGAAGCATAACAAACTCATTAGTAATGCCCAATTGTACTTTGGCCTTTTGCTAGGGTAGAGAGAAGGAAAAATGACATCAAGGACATTCTGCTGTCCTTTGCCTTCTTGCAAAGACAATGTGATGTGTAACATCAGACTTTTCAGTTAGGTTTAGCTCCAGTTCAGCTTTGGTACTGGAAGAAATGTTCCTGAGAGGAAAGTGGGATGTGTAGTTGGCACATCTGAACATCTGAGGTATGTTTGGTATAACTTAGGGGAGAAAGTAACTTTTCCTTGGAAATTGATAGCCTTATAAGCCATTTTCTATTTTTTCTTAGAATATTTTAATGGTGGTTTACAATAAAAAATAGACTAGTATGTTATGCTGCTATAAGCAGTATAAAATCCTAGGTTTTATATAGTCTGTTATTCTGAGTGTTTTCAAACTCTTCACTTTCTTTCTGAAAATACATTAAAGAATTGTATTAATCTAACTTAAAGTTGTGGGTTTTTTTCTTGTATGTTTCAAGAATGGTCCTTTAGAGTTCAAATTGCTTTTTTTTTTTGGTCTTTAGCACCTCATGGAGAAAATAACTTATGGAAAATTATTAAGGAAAGGCATTGAGTATTGTTTCATAGTTAAAATTGATATTTTTCTTTATTACCTTGTCACCTGGTGGAAGAAGCTTATGGTTAAACTTGAGAATTTATACAAAGTTTGGATGAACTTATCTCTTTGTAAAGATCAGATGGGAGATACTTGACTTTCAGTATCAGTTGTTGTGATATTTGTATTTACATTATATTTACAGTGTGTTTACAGGGGAAAATTCTGGGGCAGTTTTAAGGTAAGCTAAGTTTTATTGTTAGTTTTATTTTACTAGTCAGATGCTTCAAGAATTACTTTGATATTAGTGCCAGAAACTACATATTAAAGTGTGTTTCAGATTTTCCTCTTTCAAATGAGGAGTACTTTTATGAAGTAAGAAACGAGGAGTATGATTGCCTTCTCCTATGGTCAAATTATTCCAAATAGAAAAGTATTAGGTTTTCAGTCAGATAGGAGAATAAAGCAGATTCCTTGCAATTTGAGGGTTTGGGGGAGTAGGAAAGCAACCATTGTCTGCATATTAATGTTTTGTTTTATTTTCATAGCAGCAGTATCATTTCAGCATAGATGACCATGCTGCCTGCAATTCAAGTAAGTGGTTTTCTTGGGAAAATATATATTTAAGTTAATGAGACTAATATAATAAGATTACAATAGTTAGAAAAAAACTAAAATTATCACAAAAATTTTCTATTTTACTGTTTTTTTAAGCATCAAATTTAATAACAGGAATACTATATTTTCACTTTCCAGTTCTGGAAAGACTTTAATATTAAGCTTTCATTTATACTGCATATTTGTAAGAATCAAAAATATCTTAGGATTGGTGGGTTCATCGTATTTGTACTACTCTGGGAAAAGAATTGGAATAGTTTGTGATTTTCTTCTCATTACAATTTAGTATATGTTTGTAGTTAAAAGAGCTTTCAGTGAAAACAAATATAAATTCTTAATTTTAGATAATTATACATGTGCCCTGTAATGCCTGTAAATAATGTGTCATTAAAACTTAAAATTTAGAGTGGTTTTTTTGGTTAGTTTTTTGGTGAGGGGAAGCAAGATGGAGGTAATAAGACAAACCAGAATGATCTTACATTTGAATGATTTCCAGAGTTGGTATTTATTCTTAGATCCTTTAAAAGTTTTCTTTCTTTTGGCATAAATAGAACATGACTGAATTTTAACTTAAAGATAAAAATCACCTTGAAGGTCTACCTAGGAAGATGTAAGCAGCTGATAATAAAATTTGCCTTTGAAAGTGAGAATTTTAGAGTCAGTCCGATTTTGTGTCTGATTTTTGTTCTGCCACTCTGCTTGTGAGATCCTGGCAAGTTATTTTACCTCTCTGAGTCCCCGCTCCCTTGCCTCTGAGGTGAGGATAACAGCGTGTATTTTTCAGGGTAGTTGTGAGGAATCAATGAGATAACATGAGCCAAGTGCCTCCTGGAATGTGTTGTTACCTAGTAGGCACTTCAGAACTTTGGTTGTATCATTGGTACAACGAAATTATCCGGATGTAAAGCTGGAGATTATAACTGTGTCGTGAAAGTTTTTTTTTTTTAATTAAGAAAGAAGGCTTATCAAGATAGCAGTGTGTGATAGCCTAGAGAAGATAACTTACTTATAAAATGGTTAAGAACAATTCTGAATGGGATGCTGCTTTCTCCCTCCTACGCTGTGCAGCTATATCCTCCTACTCTACTAATAAAGAGTTCTTTTGTACTGTTTTCCTTTGGGGACTTGGGAGTCCATGGCAGTCTCCCAAAAGGTCTTACTCTTCCCCTTTGGGGTCTTCTCTAATCCACATTGAGTATGCTCAGAACTCCTTATTTCTCAAAACCACTTTTTATCTGATTACTTCTATTCATCTCTTTTTATCCAAGTCTCAGAAATGTCATCAGTTTCATGTTGATTATATTTTCTCTATTCCTTATAAAGTGCTTTTTATCATTGCCACATTGACCATGTTTTTCTCATTTCTCTCCTAATGGCCATTAATACTTTCTTAAATTGGTGATTTTTTTTCATAGTGTTGTCTTATAGTTCCACGAACCCGTCTCTGACCTAGATTCCACAGATCTGTCCCTATTGATTCTTCTCCAGGAGTACCCTTGACATCCCTCACAGAAGTTTTTGCTTCTCTCCCTGGTGAATGTGAGAACTTCCTCGGATTTTCATCTCTTTGCTAATTAGGCTTCGTTTTTCATAAGTGCCTTGCAGAGAGGAGACACCCAGTAGATAGCTGGTTTCTTATTCATTTAATCCATGAAGGTCTTCCTTGCCCCTTTTTTATGTCCCTGATTCTGATTAGTAAATAAACGTACAGTCTAAAAATCAATGAACTAGATAGTTCCTAATCTCTTTTGGGTCACAGACCCTTTCCAGAATCTAACAGAAACTATGAACTCTCTCTCTCTGAGAAAAGGCCCATTTGTACGTAGACCTAAATTTTTGTCTAAATGTAAGTTAAGTTTATATACTGATTCAAGTTCTTCTGTAGACTGCCTATGGTTAGGAATCTCTGCAATGTGACAGCTTTCAGCATGATGGAGAACAATCTTTATACATGCAGGTTTTGTTCTTAACATCTAGCTTTTAACAACATTAATATGCTACTCACTAGCCCAGGTTTTCTGCTTGTAATAATAGGAAAATCCAAGTACTCTTCTCCCTAATGTGGCAAGAACTTAGAATGACTTTTGTTAATTTTAGCTTCTCCATTTTCATACATGATATTTTCAAAACCACGTTCCTAGATAATGTACATGTTTCCTTGACAAACATTTGCATCTTCTCTGCCTTTTGTCAGCTCAGCCAAATGGTTAAAGGACAAATAACATTCTGTTGACTGTAAAATACCATTTATTGTAAGATGCATCTTGATTTTGATGGTACAAAGAGTCATTTGCTAGTATCTGTTCCTCAAGTATTCAACTAATATTTTTGACTGCCTATCATGAGGTAGGTCTTATACTGAGTCCTGGGATTACAGAAGCAAGACATTCTTATGAAGGGAAGATTTAGATATTATATCTTTGCTATACTCCCTTTGAAGTAATTCTAAGAGAATTTGGGGAAATAACATCTTGTTTTTTTCCAAAAACTTTATGGGATCCTCATGTATTTAGGAGTTCATTCCCCAAATCTCTACCCTCAGTTTCTGAAATAATGCCCCTCGAATAACAATGTTTCTCTTAGTATTTGGGTATTTTTATTAAGTTTTGCTACTCCTGCTTGCCTCGTGTGGTATATATTCGTTGTCTTCCTTTGCCTGTGAGATTTTTAAAGAACGTGTTTATTTCTCATCATAGGAGATTGGAAGCAGCTCTTTTTTTTTTCCCTCTGTTTGTCTGGGTTAACAATGGTGTTGTTATGGCTTTTGATTTGGTATAGTAACACTTGCCTCAAATAAACCTCAGTAAGTTTAATATATTGAAGGGGGGGAAATTATCTGCATTGAAAAATCAAGACAGAACTAGATTCACTTGGTATTACCTATACTTATGCCTCTTTTTAAAAAACTTTTTAAAATTTTATTTTAAAGCAATCACAAACTTGCAAAGTGGTTGTTAAGTGTAGAGCAGAGATATTTGTTTGCTGAACCATTTGAGAGTAGGTTGCAAATCTAATGTCCCGTTACCTCTGTTACTTTAGTGCATTTATCGCGTGCAAGGACTCCCTCCTATACAGCCACAATGAAATCATCAGAATCAGGATATTAGCGTTGGTACAGAACTACTATGTAATACTCAGACCACATTCAACTATTTGTCAGTTGTCCCAATAATGTCCAGTTCAGAATCACCTGTTGCGTTTAGTTGTCGTGCCCCTCAGTCTTTATTAGTATTTGCTTTCTTTAATGACCTTGACACTTTTGAGTATTACAGACCAATTATTTTGTAGAATGTCCCTCAATTTAGATTTGCCTGATGTTTTCTCATGATTAGATTCAGGTTATGCATCTTGGCAGGACTATTACAGAGGGATGTGTTGTCGCCTATCCTGTCAGGTGCATATGATTTTGATTTAGCCCGTTGTTGATCATGTTCACCTGTGTCACTCGGTTAAGTTGCTGCCTGGGTTAAGTTGCTGCCTGATGAGTTTCTCTACTGTGAAATTACTTTTTTTCTCTTTGTAGTAGGTATTTCTGGGGAAGTACTTTGAAAGTATATGGAAATCTCATTTCTCATCAAAATTCCAGTTTATTCATTTATTTATATCTATGTGAACTCAGAGTTGTCCATTTTATTCAGTGTGTTATAATCCACTTATATCATTATTTTGATGCTCAAATTCTTCTCGATTTAGCCAGCAGAAGTCCCTTCAAGCTGACTTCTGTGTCCTTTTGCATGTCCCTATCATTCTTTGAGCGCTTCTTTGCTTTCTGGTAAAACTTACTCGATTCCAACACCATGGGGTTCATTCTAGTTTTCTCAGTCCACAGTTGTACCTCTTTTCTTTGGCAGTGAGAAACCTGGCTCCCATTTGATAAATCCCCGTGTATGTAACCCGTGTCTCTTTGTTGCTGCCACCCCTCCCTGAGCTGATGCCCTTCTCAGCTCAGTTGGGCTCTGACACCCTGCACTGGGATGTTCCCCCGTTGTCCCCAGTGGACACCCTCTTTATCCTGCTCAGGGTCTGATGCTGCACAGGGCCGTTGCCATGCGTGGATGCCCTGTCACCTCACTCAAGCTCTGACTCTCCATTTCAAGCTGCCCTCCTGTGAGGACCCCTTTATCACTTCACTTGGGCTCTGATACCCCTTCCTGAGTTGAGATTTGACACAGTCTTTTCTCTAACTAATCTTATATTAAAAGTATATCTAGTTGTATTTCAAAATTTTGCAAGTGTTGGTTTGATAGCATATTTCTGTCAGTTTTTATTCTAAACCAGGGATTGACCAGGTAGTAAACATTTTTAGCTTAGTGAGTAAGTAGGCAGAATCAAAGCTATTATGTAGGTACTTACATAACTACCATTTTAAAATGTAAAAACCATTCTTAGCTTGTGGGCCATGCAAAATCAAGTGACAGACCACATTATTTAGAATTATTTTTAGATAACACTGTTATTATGATTTAAAGTTTATAAAATGCCAACTGTGCATTCATTCATTTATCCATTATTCAACAAATATTGTTAGGCCCAATGCTAGATTCTACAAAGATGTAGCTTATAAGGCAGGTATTATTAATTCATTTTACAGCCAAGATGCTGATACTCTGGTCAAGTAACTTGTTAAACTTATGCAGCTAAGAAGTGAAAGAAAAAAAATATTTGTTGACTTTCATCCCCTCAGTTTGATGGTAGAACCCATTCATTAATTACGGATTCACTTACATTTATCACAGAATTGAATACGGAAAGTGTCTCAAGTATCCAGGCTAATAGTTTGCTTCTAGTTTATTAACTTTCTGTGAGCTGCTGCAGCTCTGTATATTAAATATGGTCTGTAATTCATTATTTAAATATAAATGTTAGGCATGCTGACTTTTAACAGGGTTGCGTCCATTCAGTTGGTTGGTGTTTTCTCTAGGTGTGGTTTGGAGAAGACCTGCCTCTAAGTCCACGGAGTCCTCTGACCCCCAGACATGGGCCAGGTTTGGCTGACGTTTGCCAGTATGATGAGTGGATAGCTGTGAGGCACGAAGCTACTCTGTTGCCCATGCAGGAAGATCTGTCGATCTGGCTCTCTGGTTTATTAGGTAAGGCTTGCAAAGATGCTCAAAACTGTAATCTCTTATTCAGTAAATGTTTATTGAGAATCTTACTCTTTGTCAAGGAATGATAGTTCCAGAGGCTGGGGATCCTCTAGTGAAGGAAATATTTGATGTCCTTTTTCTCACCAAGCTTACATTCTGGTTGGGAAGATATTCTGATTCACCCTGACTCTCGGGGCTTGAATAGTAAGCAAGTTTGAGGCTTCATGGAAGAGGTCAGTAGTAAGAGCTGTGAATAATCAACATTTTAATTGTTAATGTTAAAAAAAATTTTAAGTGAATAGGTCTAATTTGGGAGTCTGTATTTTATTGATTTCTTTTTTCTCCTTAAACTTGTGTAAGGCATGAGATTCTGGGTGGAATATATGCTGTCGTTAAAATGATTCCTGTTTCTGAGGCTTCTAGGGGCAGAGGTATATGAAACCTAGGAGGAAATGTCAGCTTGGAGAATGCATGGCATCATATTTCTTTACTCAGTTAGAGGGACATGAGTGCTCTGAACTTTCTCCCTAGAAAAAAATTCTCTTTTAAATAACAGAATTTCATGTAGCATTGTAAGGTTTTCGTGAGGAGGAATATATACGTATAAAGCTCATCTATGGTCTTTGAAGAGAATTAAAAACGCACTAAACACTCACTCTTATATCAGTTTGAAGATTTGGATAATTTCTTAAAAGTTTATTATGTAATAATGCTTCCAAATAAGGGATTTTAGAGGTGAAAAGTTGGTATTTTCTGAGTGCTTGTTACATTGTTATCTTTAATTTTTAAATTGCAACAAAGACCATCTTACTTATAGAGAATCTTTCTTGTGCAAGCAGTTGTAATGTGCAGTGAATCAAAACTTAACCTTAATAGTGGATCTTGAAATATAAGACACTTTGGTGTTTTTCAGTGAAATAAAGTAGATGTCATTTATTTTTCCTGTGCTTCTACACCACAGATATTTTTGTTTCAGTTGACTTTCTCTTAATTTGATATTATCTGCCGTTTTAACTGTACCTTCTAAGAGTGAATGCTCGGAGTCTGATCTAATATTTGCCTAGTGTTTCAGCTATAATCCGATTACATTTAATTAAACTTTAACCATATTGTTTGAATTTACTGTTTCTAGAAGGCTCTTAGCTTTGAAATATGTTTTTAGGTATTGAAGTTAAGGCAGAAAGGTTATTGGAAGAACTTGATAATGGAGTACTGTTATGCCAACTGATTGATGTTCTTCAAAACACGGTGAAAACATGCAACTCTGAAGAACCAGTGGTAAGAAAATGTTTGACAGTAGTGATTTAATACCTTGGTACATATTGATTTGCTTATGTACATTTCTTATCATCTCTACAAGGTTGTAAACTTCCAACGCAACTATATGTAAAATCTTGGATAATTTACTTAATCTTTTTGAGCATCTGAAAAAATATTCTCACTTGTAAAATGGAGATATTAACCTTTACCTTGTAGGATATATTTTCGAGGATTCAGCAACATTAAATGAGATAATATATAGATAGTGGTTAGCTTATATAGATAATGCCTGGTGCATAGTAAATATCTAAATAGCTAGTTCTTCTTGAGAACAATAATAGTACCTTCCTTATAGGATTCCTGTGAGAGTTAAGTGAAAAAAGAGGTTGTGATGGTTCCTGGCACACAGTTAAGAGCTATTATCATCATCTTTTTATTCTTTATATATTGTCTTCATGGTAAATTCATAAATATTGGCTGAATGAATAATACTTTTTTTAGATACTTTTCTACCGTTGACCCTGAAGTTGGGATTTGAGGTAGATAAGGTTTCCTCTCTTTTCATCAAATATGGTTATTTTCACTCATGGGATCTGGTGTCTGTGAGTGTGTATTCTAGATATTAACATAGTGCTGGTGGAAATATAAAGTAGTACCATCTTTCTTGGGAGACAATGGGTAACATATATCACATTGAAAATAAAGCACATCCTTTGATACGTAACATAATTCTAATTCCAGGAATTTATTCTAAGAAAATAACCACAAATTCACAAAAACGACTGTGCAAAAAAAATTAAGAACAACCTAAATGCTCATCAGTAGAGAAGTTGTTTAAAATTAATTATGGTACCTGAACAGAGTAGAATATTATCTATTCATTAGAAATGACTATTTTAATTTTTGTGTTTTTTTTTTACCTCAAAAGATGCCTGCAACCTATCATTAAGTGTGCATGCACACATACACAAATCAGATTGCAGAATAGCCTGTTTACGTAGCATTCTGTAGGTACAGATATACTTGTGTATGGAGATGTCTTACTGAAATGTGGATAAGAAGATTTCAATTGATACTAACCATCTTTGTATTTGGCTGTGTTGATTTTTTTTTCCTATATACAACTAGAAAAACTCACAAGGTTATTGTAATCCTAGAAAATAATAGCAACAGGAAGGAAACATAAGGAACTGGTAATAGTGTGGGTCTCTCCAAGGAGAGAAAGGAACTGAGGGGTAGTGGTAGGAGAAAGACTTATACTCTACTGTGCCCATTGCATTTAAAAAAAATCATATGCGTGAATTTCTTATTCAAGTAAAAATTTGAAACAAAACTAAAAACCCCTCAGCCGGGCTTCCCTGGTGGTGCAGTTGTTAAGAATGTGCCTGCCCCAGTGCAGGGGACGCAGGTTTGAGCCCTGGTCCGGGAAGATCCCACATGCCGCAGAGCAACTAAGCCTGTGTGCCACAACTACTGAGCCTGCGCTCTAGAGCCCGCAAGCCACAACTACTGAGCCCATGTGCCACAAGTACTGAAGCCTGCACGCCTAGAGCCCGTGCTCTGCAACAAGAGAAGCCACTGCAATGAGAAGCCCGCGCACCACAACGAAGAGTAGCCCCCGCTGGCCACAACTAGAGAAAGCCCGTGCACAGAAATGAAGACCCAATGCAGCCAAAAAAAAAGAGATGAATAATTTCTAAAAAAACCCCAAACCCTCAGCCTCAGCAGGATTATCTGAATACTCTTGGTCCAGGAAATAAAAATGAATTAGGATTCTGTAAAACTTAGCTTGTCAGTTTTTAAAGAACTTTAATTAAGAATGGGCTACTACTTCCTTGTTTGAAAGTCTCCTCAAGAAACTCAGAACCATATTTATGAATCTGCAAATAAGGAAGTTAGCAAAATTGAGACTGTGTAAACCTTTAACATAGCAATAATTTTGTGTTTGTATTGAACTGTGTTTGGAGAGATAAACTATAAAGATGTGCTTTGGAATTATTAGACTGTCATTTTTTATCTTAACTAAGACTCTCATGTCATTTTAAAAAGAGAGGTTAGATATGCGTGATCCTGCTGCTAATTTTGACCTGTTTTCCTAGGAATCATTTTCTAGAATATGCTTAATGAAAAGCAAAATAAAATGATTTTTGAAGATGCCTTTTTCCTCTAGTGCTATGCACTTTTTAGTTACATTCAATGCACTGAACATTTATTTAGTAATATTAAAATGGATATTTAATGAAAATATCCTTGATGCATGTTTGAAATTATCCTTTTGTCTTTTTCAGAATTTTCCAATGAGAAAAGTGCCCTGTAAGAAAGATGCTGCATCAGGTTCGTTCTTTGCTAGAGACAATACTGCGAACTTCCTTCACTGGTGCAGGCACATCGGGGTTGATGAGACTTACCTCTTTGAATCTGAAGGTTTAGGTAGGTGGTGGTGTTGTGTTTAATGTTTATGAGGATATTTTTGTATGCCTCACTTCTAATTTTTCTTTCCAAGTAAGGACTCAAATGCCACATTTCATTTTACTAGAAACATTTATACTCTAGATATATGTAAACAATTGGAGAATCAGATTCCAGATCAAATGTATGATAAAAGCTTTTCATTTATGTTTTAGATCCTATATATCTAGAATGGCCTGGACATACTTTACTTCCTAAATGAGTTGGCTATGGGAAGGTTCTGGATTAAGGCTTAACTAATTAATGTTTTCGTCAAGAATTACTCTATCAAGTCTAAATTACTAGTAATTTATTTTTAACTAGATAATTACAGAAATAACAGAAGGCCAAATGATGTATGTTCATGGTGTAAACAGCAGGTGCCAATTTGGTTATCTAAATGGGCTAATGCTTTTAAAAAGTCATGCTGTATTGAAGAATTATTGATGTATTTTCTCATTTCATTTAAGTCAACAGAAACATCTGTGCAGTGACCAAAGTGAAAGCTATCTAAGTTTTAGACTATATATTTCCGCAAAGTATTTATGTGTGTGAGTGTGTGTGCGTGCACACGCAGACACACACACACACGCACACACACAGAATTGATAATGTTTTGATAAGAGCAGTAGCATACCAAGGGCGGGGGTCATGGGAATAGTATTCGGTCCTGGTAGAGAGAAGTATTTTGTCACTGACATTGCTTAGACTTGCCGGTTCATGGTGATAATAAAAAACAAACCAACTTTTTAGTTGGTTTCATCATTGTTTTAGGTTATTAATGTTGTAAATATTTCTATTGACCATGCACACCCTGTTGCCTGCAGACAGGTAGCTGTTCCCCACTGTTACCTGTTTAGTATGCCTCTGGATATTCTTATCCAGTGTAGAATTAAAACTAATGGATTGCTATTTTACCCCCCAGTTTGCACCCTGCTTTAATCCAGGTGTGCTGATCATTAAGCGTATTAGGTTTCTTTTTATTCATAGCATTTAAAAACATTGAGGTATGTTCACCTAACATAAAATGTATCATTTCAAAATGTAGACTTCAGTGGTTTTTAGTATACTCACGATTTGTGCAGATATCACCATTATTAATTCCAGAACATTTCCATCACTCCAAAAAGAAAACCCATACCTATTAGCAGTTGGACCCAGTTACTCCATATCTCCATCCTCTGGCAACCATCAGTCTACTTTCTTTCTCTATAGATTTGCTACTCTGGACTTTTCATATAAATAAAATCATGCAATATGTAGCTTTTGTGTCTGGCTATTTTCAATTAGCATTATGGGTCATTTATGTTGTAGCATCTAACAGTACTTCATTCCTTTTTATGGCTGAATGATATTTCGTTGTATGGATATACATTTTTTAATCTACTATCAGCTGATGGACATTTTGATTGTTTCTATTTTGGGGTTATTATTAATAATCCTGCTATGAACATTTGTATGTAAGTTTTTGAGTGAACATATGTTTTAAATTCAGGGATGTACCTGGGAGTGGAATTATTGGGTCATATGGTAATTCTGTGTTTATCTGTTTGGGGAACTACCAAACTGTTTTGACAGTGGCCACACCATTTTACATTCCCACTAGCAATGCACAAAGGTTCCAATTTCTTCACATAGTTGTCAACACTTGTTATTATTTTTTAAAATTACAGCTGACCCTTGAACAATCCAGGAGTTAGGGGCAGTGGTCCCCTAACCCTGCAGTCAAAAATCTGGATATAACTTTACAGTCAGCCCTTTGTATCCACGGTTCTGAATCCACAGATTCAACCAACCACAGATCTTATAGTACTGTAGTATGTATTTATTGAAAAAAATCCATGTGTAAGTGGACCCACACAGTTCAAACCATGTTGTTCAAGGGTCAACTGTATAACCATCCTAGTGGGTGTGAAGTGGTAACTCATTGTGGTCTTGATTTGCATTTCCCTAAAGACTAAAGATGTTGAGCATCTTTACATGGGCTTATTGGCCATTTGTATATCTTCTTTACAGAAATGTCCATTCAAATCTTCTCCTCATTTTTGGGGGAGTCAATTGTCTTTTTTTTGTAGACTTGTAAGAGTTCTTTCTTTATTCTGGATATTAGGCCCTTATTAGATATATGATTTGCCAATATGTTCTTCTGGCCTTTGGGTTGCCTTTTCACTTTCTTGATAGTGTCCTTTGATGCACAGAAGTTTTTAATTTTGATGAAGTTCAGTTTATCTTTTCTTTGATTGCTTGTGCTTTTGGTGTCATATCTAAAAAACCATTGCCTAATCCAAGGTCACACAGATTTTCACCTATACTTCCTCCTAGGATTTTTATAGGTTTAGCTTTTACATTTTGGTCTGTAATGCATTTTGAGTTATTTTTTGTATACTGTGTGAAGGAGTCTAAATTCATTCTTTTGCATGTAGATATCGAGTTGTCTTAGCACCATTTGTTGAAAAGACTGTTTTTTCCCCTTTGAGTTGTCTTGGCACCCTTGTTGAAAATCAATTGAACATAAACGTATGAGTTTATTTCTGGACACTGTTTCATTCCACTCGTCTGTATGTCTATCCTTAAGCCAGTAAACACTGTCCTGATTACTGTAGTTTTGAAATTGGGTAGTATGAGTCTTCCAACTTTGTGCTTTTTAAAAGTTGTTTTGGCTATTCTATATTTCTTACAGTTCTTTATGAATTTTATCATCAGCTTGTCCATTTCTGGAAAAAAAAAGGCTCTTGGAATTTTGATAGGGATTGCACTGAATCTGTAGGTCAGTTTGGAGAGTATTACAATAACAATATATGTCTTCCAATCCATGAACATAGGATGTCTTTCAATTTATTTATATCTTATTTAATTTCTTTCAACAATATTTTATAGTTTTCAGTGTACAAGTCTTACAATTCTTCGGTTAAATTTATTCCTAAGTACTTTATTCTTCTTGAAGCTACTGTGAATGTAATCATTTCCTTAATTACATTTCAGATTGTTTATTGCTAATGTATAAAATGCAATGACTTTTGTATATTGATCTCATATCCTGCAACTTTGCTGAACTTGCTTATTAGCTCTATTAGTTTTTTTGTAGATTCTTTAGGGTTTTCTAAACAAAGGACCATATCACCTGTAAATATAGTTTTCCGTCTTCCTTTCCAATCTAGATGGCGTTTATTTATTTTTCTTGCCCAAATGCCCTGACTAGAACCTCAAGTACAATGTTGAATAGAATTGGTACGAGTGGACATCCTTCTTTTCCCTGGTCTTAGCCTCGAGGAAGACATTCAGTCTTTCACCATTAATAATGATGTTAGCTATGGGTTTTCCAGAGATGTCTGTTTTCATATTTATAAAGTTCTCTTCTGTTTCTACTTTGTTGAGTCTTTTTTTGTCATGAAAGGGTGTTTGATTTTGTCAAAAGCATTTTCTGTCTCTACTGAGATAGCTGTATGTTTCTTTTCCTTTATTTTATCAATATGGTGAATTATATTGATTGATTTTCATACGTTGAACCAACCTTGCATTTCTGGGATAAATCTCGCTTGCTGCTGGATTCAGTTTGCCAGTATTTCATTGAGAATTTTTTACATCTGTGTTCATAAAGGATATTTGTCTTTAGTTTTCTTGTGATGTCTTTTTCTGACTTTGATATCAGGGTAATATAGGCCTCATAGAATGAGTAGAGAAGTGCTCTCTCCTCTTCTATTTTTGGAAGAGTTGAAGAAGGCTGTTAACACATAGTCCTGTGCTAAAGATAGTTTAGAATAAAATTGAAGTGATAACGTTTCTTCAATAATATCTCCTATTAAGAGATCTGAAATATTAATAATTTAATGTTACTAAGCTCAGTTTTTTAGACTTAAAATACTACACAGGTAAGCATCCATGGTAAATTTTAATCTTCTGGTTGACCATTTTCTTTTTAATTTCAGGAAGATGATAATATGTAGAAGAAATAAAAGTCTTTTCTGAGTCTCCAAATAAGTAATGCTACTGTCTTTTCTTTTACTTCTTTCATGCCGTAAATATATTTGCCTATTTAATTTGCCCCCTAAAATATGTGGTCTTATTTTTCACAGTTTTGCACAAAGATCCGAGACAGGTGTATCTTTGTCTTCTTGAAATTGGTCGAATTGTGTCAAGGTATGTATTCCACAATATTTCAGAATTTCAATGTCACAAACATTTTTTAAGCTGCTTTATTTTATCGAGAACACTATTTTCTATAAATGAAAATAATTTTTGATTGGAATAAAGGTAACTTAATTTACTGTTTTCTCTTTCTTTTTGTTTCTTTATTAACTTTGTTCTGTTCACATGAGCCATGTCATGTGTCAACATCTGCTTGCTCATGTAGCTTGCCTTCATTTAGTATTAAACTGTAAAAGTGGATACTTACATTTTTCAGATCAAAAGTAGAGTAAGAGGGCTTCCCTGGTGGCGCAGTGGTTGAGAGTCCGCCTGCCGATGCAGGGGACATGGGTTCGTGCCCCGGTCCGGGAGGATCCCACATGCCGCGGAGCGGCTGGACCCGTGAGCCATGGCCGCTGAGCCTGCGCGTCCGGAGCCTGTGCTCCGCAACGGGAGAGGCCACAACAGTGAGAGGCCCGCGTACCGAAAAAAAAAAAAAAGAAGTAGAGTAAGAGCATGCAATCTTTAAGCAGTTCAAGGTGAAGCAAGTCCTTTGGACACAAAGAGGGTCTGATAAGAAGGCTGAGGCCTGGTATCCTCCATACCTAGCTCGACCCCATCTTCACTCACGAGATGACTTGTTTTTTGTTTTTTTTAACAAGCTGATTTTTAAAGGTACGTTTAGGATCCCTGATTGAATATTGGGAGCATCCAGTAACCCAAATATATATATACTATGATGTAAAGATGATAATCTGAATTTTTGGCACTCTGTGGGACATTATAAAGCATTTCCAGATGTCCCAGTGAAACAACTGGTAGAAGAGAGTCATACAGACTTCATTTAAAAATAAAAGAAAACCTATTGTGATATACATGGAAGTACTTGCCTCAGACTTCACTTGTTTGATGAGATCTCATGATTGGTTTTCAGCTATGGGGTTGAGCCACCAGTATTAGTAAAATTTGAGAAAGAAATTGAGCTAGAAGAGACCTTACTTAATACTTCTGGGGCCGAAGATTCCATCAGCATTCCAAAATCATGCTGTCAGCATGAAGAGCTGCACGAAGCTGTAAGTAATTGCACACTTTCTTTCAAATATGATGCGTCAGAATCTCATAGTTCGCCAAAAGTGTTCCTCTTTCATTTTTATTATACTTGAAGAGGGAAAAAAAAGTAGCATGAATGAAAGTATTTATTGCAGTATTACTTATAAGGCTGAAAAATTGGAAGCAATGTAAATACTCTCAAATTGGGCAATGGCTAGGTAAATTAGGATTTACTATTTTAGCAGAATAATCATTTTTTGTAATCATTATGAAGACTATATAGCAACAAGAAAAATGTTTACTTTGTGAAAAGTATGTATCAGAACAAGGAGAATGAAAATAATTGATATTAGGGTAGTACCTTTACAGATGATTTTAATTTCTTTAGCTTTTTCCTTTAATGTTAAAATGTTAATTACACAATAGCTAAAACCAGAAGAGAACATTTTTTATTCACAGCACTTACTCCTTTTAGGCTCACCAACTTATTTAGATTGTGGGTTAGTGCTGATTTGTACTGCTGAATATAAGTGGTATTTGGATATTTTAAACAAAGAAAATAAGTGACCTTTCATGCCTGCAAGCTTGTTATGAAAACTAAAAGGAACACATTTCTTTAAATATATATGTGCTATATGAATATATTCAGAGTCCACCTACACATATGTGACCTGCTGAGATCTTATGGTCATGTTTAAAATTAAGGAACAATTATCTGATTCATTATTTTGAGTGCTGTTAAGAAATACACAACTGCAGTTCTGTGTACCTAAGAAACCTTAATGGATAGAAAATAATGACTGAAATAATTACCTCCTTTCAAATTACTTTGTTATCTAACTTGTAAATGGTTCAAATAATTGTAAATTCTTTACCCAAGTTCAGAATATTTTTTAGCCATCTTATGCATGTGGTATGTATGTGTGTGTATGCATGTGTGTACCTATGTGCTCATATAACCAAACTAAACAAGATAAACTTCATTGAATCGCTTATGAAAATCAGTTCTATTTATGATCATGTTATTCTGTTAAATGAATGATGTAGGGAGATAAATCCGGATCCTTCTGATCAGGCCCGGGTGAATCCACATGTGTCCATTTTGTGTAGATAATTAAGACACTCATAAATTTCTGTTAGTGCTCAGGTAAGTTGGGTATATCTGAAGAGACTTTCTTTAACATCATGCCTAAGTGCAATTAAGTGTATTTGTTTAGATATACTCTGTGTGACAAGTAGTTGAGAAGAATATACTTTTTCAGAAATATAATTTTAGGAAAACAAAATGGTTTCCATAGTGGCTGATACGTGACTTTTTTTTTCAAATCAAACATATCTCAGCAAATATTTTCATTTAATCAATTTATATTAATTTCCATGTTTTAAATAAAGAATTCCTGAATTTTAATTTTTATTCCAGTTTTTACCTTTTTTTTTTTTTTTTTTTTTTTTCGGTATGCGGGCCTCTCACCGTTGTGGCCTCTCCCATTGCGGAGCACAGGCTCCGGACGTGCAGGCTCAGCGGCCATGGCTCACGGGCCCAGCCGCTCTGTGTCATGTGGGATCTTCCCGGACCGGGGCACGAAGCCGTGTCCCCTGCATCGGCAGGCGGACTCTCAACCACTGCGCCACCAGGGAGGCCCAGTTTTTACCATTTTTAAGATATTTACTGCAGTTAAAAATTCTGTAAGCCCCTCGAGGAGTAGAGGTAGGATTTTCTCCTCAGTTCTCATCTCTTTAGCAGACTATTGAAACAAAGTGAGTGCTTTTAGAAAAATGCCTCTTGAGTTGAAATTTTTAGAATTTACCTAGTCTTGGGTGAATATTGGATTGGCCAAAAAGTTTGCTTGGGTTTTTCGTAAGATGTTAGGGAAAAACCCGAATGTACTTTTTGCCCAGCCCAATAGCTATAAATGCATCTCTGCCTATTTTAACAGTAACTTTGGAACAAATCTGGATATTCCCCCATACATACAGTATTACTTTCACATGGTGGTAAGGGACAAGTGAAAATTCCTGGTTAAACTTTATCTAACGGGTCCATCTTTGATTTGACAGATATATTAATCCAAGTCTTAAAACAATTCAAACTTAGTAACGAACTGTTTCCTATGACTGAATGAATGTGTTTTGAATTGACTTCACTGTGTACACATTCACAGACCTTCTCCGGTGATCAGTGAGTACACGACGAGCCTGATTGCACTTGGGCAGAGAGAGAGAGAGAGACTCCAGACTTCCTCACTGTTAGGTTTTATTAGATTAGCTAATGTCTAATCTCAATATTTGACAACAAGTAAAAGGGAAGAGATAATAAATAGTTGAACTGTCTTTAAATTTTTTTCTTTGAGTTTGATTTTCCCAACTATCAAATAACCTTGCATTTTAACATTAAACAAAATAGTTTTTGTCACAAGCACTAAATCTTGTTGTTTATTTTTAATCTTAGGTTAAACACATTGCTGAAGACCCTCCTTGTAGTTGTTCTCATCGATTTTCTATTGAGTACTTATCTGAAGGACGGTATCGACTAGGAGATAAAATACTTTTTATAAGAGTAAGTCCACCGTTTACATCCTGTTTAGATCTTGTTTTGAAATTGAATTTATTGCTTTACCAGCCTTCTTTTGTTCCCCTTTTACTTTTTAAAAAATTGCAATAGAGGATGTTATTAATGGAAGAATTTCACTGTATAGGAGGAAATATATGGAATATTTTCAAGAGTATATAATGTGTTTAGGTAAATACGCTTAACACAGCAAACAACTAATTAAGCTAAGACTATTTGGACATTGAATATAATTGGGGGAAAAAATTTTTGAATACCTCAGGTAACTTATTCCATTTTTTAGATTTCCTAAAGAGGAATAATTTTCTATCATAAGAAGAAGAAAAAAGCAAAACCAGAACATCTAATAAGATTAAATGTCAGTAAGAAGAAAAAGAAGTAGAAACATTGCAGTTGATAATAATATAGACTTTGGGTCTTAAGTATGAAGCCTTTTTTTCACTGACACAACATCAGCATCTATACTAATATGCTAATATACATGCTAATTTTCTTCCTTTGTCCCATTTGCAATCTGCAATTGATTAATTGTCCCCTTTGCTGATAAGGAGATTGAAGTTTACCTGTTCATCATTCTGTCCACTTATTGATACAAGAGCTGTTTTATTCCCAATTTAGGAATGTAATATAAAAGTATGTAAAAAATATAATTTTACCACCTATATTTTCTTTTATTTCATATATTATCATTAGTTCCCCATACCCTGTTCAACTCATACAGAAACAGGCATATGCATTTTGTCTTTTAATTAGATTTCTCTTCTTAAGCAGTATGATATAGTGATAGTGCACAGAGCATGGGATTTAGAGTGAAAATTTGCAGAGCAGTCTCATACAACTTTGCAGATTTGCCTGCTGAATGAATAGGGGCCTGAGTCCGTCCAGCTCGGGCTGTGCTGGCAGACCCAGGATATATCTTATCAACACAAAAGCACCTTTTGGGTTGGGCAGCCTGGTGCGTTTGAGGCCAGGCCAAGCTGTGTGGTTTGAGACAGTTTCCTTAATGTCTCAGAGCCATAATTTTCTCATCTGCAAAGAAGAACTAGTAATAAATTATATCAAAGTTTTTGAAAGATTAAATTGATATGATACATATGAAAGTAATTTGTTAAATTCTAACATACAAGTTTTGGTAGTTTTTATCTTTCTTCTGTAATTATGTTTTTCTTTAGTATGAGTCTTTTTTTCTCTCCTCCCCTCCTTTACTCTCCCTTTTGCTTTCTTCCATCAATATTCAGTCCTTGCAGTTTTGCGTATTAGTAATTTGGATTTTTAGGATGTGTAAATATCTTCCTGACAAACTGGAGGATTCTCTATTGTTAGTTGCATGATTCAATATGAATTAAATTTGTTACTTTAGTAACACAAGAAAGAGACTAGCAATTTATAGTGAAGCTGTTGGCAAATACACTGAATTTCATAGTCACAGACATCACAGACTGTGACTGCTAATGAACCGTAACTGCACCTTACAGTTTTACAGCTTTACTTTTTACTTTCTTTTGGGGGAAAGATGCTTCACGGAAAACATGTCATGGTCCGTGTCGGTGGAGGCTGGGATACTCTTCAAGGATTTTTGCTTAAATATGACCCCTGTCGAATATTACAGTTTGCTACACTAGAACAGAAAATTCTAGCATTTCAAAAAGGAGTTTCTAATGAAAGTGTGCCTGATTCGTCCGCCAGAGCACCTCAGCCTCCTGAAATGAATCCTTTGTCAGCAGTTAGCATGTTTCAGAAACAAAATTCAAAACCTGGCACACCAGTTGGTATTCCAAGGAGCAAAGAGAAGCAGGTACGTCTGCCAGGTGTGTCGCCACCAGCATCTTCCCTGAAAGGAGGCAATCTGGCCTGTGGGTCAGTCCGTTCTAAATTTCCAAATTCTCCAGCAGTGTCCTCTCATCTCAAACTCAGATCTTCAAAGGACGTAACAAAGAAACCGCAGCCTCCTTCAAACGATGCATCATCTGCATCTGCTTCTTTAAATCCAGTAGGTAAAAGCACTTTTTCACCAGCTTTATTAAGAACTGCACCTTGTGTATCTGAGTCGCTGAGAAAATGTATCTCATCACCCAGTACTCCTAAGGCCAAGCTTATTCCAGCCCAGAAGTCAAGAGATGTGCCTGAATCCACACTTTTGCCAAATAAGTGTTCTGGAAAAATTGAACCAAAGCATTTGAAACACCACCATGTGTCTTCCAGGGATTATGCAGTCTCTCACTCAGCTGCACGTTTAAATTCATCATCAAAGTGTCCAAAGCCACCTAAGGCAAATCTGCACGTAAGGCCTAACCCTTCTCCTTCTTTCCAGTCTCCTGCAAAAGTGACAACATCCAGTTCCAAAACGATAACCACGGGTCTGAGAACACAGTCTCAGCCACGTGTTGGAGCTCCGCAAGCGGGGGCAATGCCAGCACAGAAACTTAAGTCAGCCTTGAATTTAAACCAGCCACTTTCTGTATCCTCAGTTGCTCCTGCAAAAGCTGCAGAGAAGTTGAAAGATAATATGGTTTCAGTTGCCAAAAAGCAGGCTCAGAGTAAAAGCACGTCCCAGAAGACAGGACCCAGCTCCTCCAGGTCCCCGGGCCGTACCCCGCTGTCCATTGTGAGTCTTCCCCAGTCTTCTGCCAAAGCACATCCTGAACCAAAGTCAGCACAGACTGCCACCAAGAGCCAGTGCTTAGCCAAAGGGCTTCCCAAAAGTGGCAAAGCCCCGGCTGCAACCAGGAAGCCACCCTCATCTGTCAAGGAGGCAGTTAGTGGAGATAAAAAACCTGCAAAGAAGAAGGAAGACAATGATCATTATTTTGTTATGACTGGAAGTAAGAAACCTAGAAAATAAACATAATGTGTCATTCTAAGAGAAGAGAGGAAAGAAAGAGAGTGAGTGTGTTAGCTGCACACCTTAAAAGTTTCTTCTATTTGTGTTTATCCAAATAGGTTCAGACATTAAGTACAATAAGATGGGGGTAGAGGTTGGGGCGAGGAGGGGCTCATCAGAATTCACACACCTGAATTCACCAGAAGGTACCCTTTTAAGGTGAACAGTGGTAAAATCACCGGGAGATTCTTATTCGTTACAGACATTTATATGATTTTCAGTCCATGACATCTTTGTTAATGTCTGCCCATTAATGGAAATGTAAAGTCAAATAACACTGCTAGGTTTATAACTGTAGTTGCTGTATTTTGAATATGTGTTAAATGTGGAGGTTATTACCTGCTAATAGGAACGGAGGTGCTCTTAATATAAGTTACTGCATTTTAGTTTAAAAGCAACGGTTTGGCACTTGTCTTACAAAAGACATCTTATTTTGTTTCCTGTTCAGGATTGCCTGATGGAACAATACTAAGTACCAGTAGCTGCTGCTGATTAGCTTACTGTTACTCTGGGTTTGGTAGAATTGCTATTATTTAAAATTTTTTTAAGCTTTCCAAATCAGAAGGAACTGATTTTTTTAACTGACTTCTATTAACCTTGGTAATATTTTGTTACCAGTATTTTTGGTAAAAAAAATAAAATTAAGGTATTGAAATATAAATTGAAACTTGGAAAAAAATTTTTTCACATATTATTTATAAGAACTTATACCTTATATTTTAGATGGACATTGTGCAATGTGGAAGGGGAAATGATTTAGTAGCTTTTAGCATATTAGAAATATTTTTTAATAGTGTAATTTTCTGTGAGTACAGATATCAATTTTTACATTAAAATAATGTTTAACATCAGAATTATGTTTTAACAATCTTAAAATTAAGGTGATATTAAAGAATATTAAAGTGGTGCTACATAAAAATTCTGTCATGTGATTACTATTTTTCTTTAGCACAATAATACAAGTTTTAATTAGAGGTTTCCAATTATGTTAATTTTCTTCAATGAAGTCATGCTGCCTTCAGCTTTCCAATGGCAAATGGACAGTATGTATGCAGCATTTTCTATTCTGTAGGCAGATTCTCCAAGGAACCTACCCAGATCATGCAGTGGCTATATAGACTCTCGATCTGGGATGATATTTGTAAATAATATGTTTTTTAATAGATTGTGACTATTTAAAAAATTGTTAATGTACTTTCAGAAGTTTTAGGGGTGTGTTTAATAACTTTACAGTATTATCAGCTATCACAGGTTATTTTCAGTATTGAGGTCTGTGTTTCCCTATTTTAAACTAAAATGTGTCTTCTAAAGAAAAATAACGGTTCACACAAATGTGCAATCGTAGAATAAGCATCTTAAGCTGACTACTGATGTTTGTAGATTTTAAAGCAAGAAACTTTTGTATAAAAGTAAGCTATCTTTTGTCTGAGAAATACAGTTAAAATCAAAGCTGCGTGCAGGCTAGTTTTTGAAATAATTGATGCTTCTCTTCTTAAAAGAGACAGTCACCAAATATTTAGTTGAGTTCCACTGTTGATCTGGGCATTGAGGGAGATAATATTTACATCTTTGGAAAGTGAAGTCAGTGTTCAAGAAGTACCAGAAGGGGCTTCCCTGGTGGCGCAGTGGTTGAGAGTCCTCCTGCCAATGCAGGGGACACGGGTTCGGGCCCTGGTCTGGGAAGATCCCACATGCCGCGGAGCAACTAGGCCCATGAGCCACAACTACTGAGCCTGTGTGTCTGGAGCTTGTGCTCCGCAACAGGAGAAGCCGCGACAGTGAGAGGCCCGCGCACCACAATGAAGAGTGGCCCCTGCTTGCCACAACTAGAGAAAACCCACGCACAGAAACGAAGACCCAACACAGCCAAAATTAAATTAATAAATTAATTAATTTTAAAAAAAAAGAAGTAAAGCAAAACCAAGTAAAATTCATTAAAAAAAAAAAAACAAGAAGTACCAGAAGCTTTACATTTTTAGTGATGAGAAATATTTAATGCATCTTTCAAAGAGGAAGAATTTTACCTTTAAGAAGGAGTTTATTCCTTTGTAAGACCAAACAATTCTGTATCAGTAACTTCTGGAATAAAAGTATCATCTGGCAGTTCCAAGAACTGGTTTTATTTTTTTGAAGAATTGTAAGTTAATTCATAAATAGCCCTATCTTCATCAGGCTACTGATGGTAGGAAGTTCCAACTCCTATAGTTCTGTTATAATTTCACACTTCGATACAGTGAGAATATTCTTGAAATACACATTTTATCCAGTATTCATGATCAGGGAATTTCTCCAATTATATTCACATTGGATGAATTTTTATTTATATATAGCTTACTCTTCCAAAATAAATTTTTTTTTAAAGTAAGCAGTGACTGAAAGATACTTTCTTCAAATATATTTTGAAATGCCCTTAAAGACCTAGTGTTTCTAATTGTTTTCACAATTTCAAAAGTACATTGTTGAAGTTAGAAAGAAATCATTTCTTCTTAATAATAGTGCAAGATTTTAAAAGTTTCTTTTTGTTTAACATTTAGTAAAATGAGTATTAAGCTTAAATTACTGATGTACCTGGAAGAAGAAATAATGTGTACTTTCAAAAAAGAATGAAATATTTAAATTTTTCGTTTCTATAATTTGTTAACGTGACTAACATCAAATAAATCTTCAGAGGAAAATGAAATGCTGATTATTTTTGCATTGTTTGAGCTTACACTAGGTGTTTAAGGCTTATATCTTTAAAATGCTTTGATAAATTAGATGATCTCTAACTTTCCTCTCCACACTGAGTTAACAATTCTTAATGGATAAGGGAAATTTTTTGAGAAAAGAAATTACTGTTCCTTCTGCAATATATATCTGATACAAAAATCTGTTACTTCTTTAAAAGGCTTTGTTACAAGTTGTCATGATACAGTCATATCCAGGTTTACATACTGACTCCATTTGAATCCAAATTTGTGTCTATTTTCTTGTGCCAGCAGTGTTTGTATCAGATTTTAACTTATATTTTCTCAAGTATTAAAGTTTAAACATATATACCAAGTCCTCAGTTTACATTTTTGTGTGTTGTGAATACATTCTGATCACTTGGTTCATGTCAGAAGTTGCATATATGAAGCATTCATAATTTGAGGATCGTTTTAATTTTATTGCTATTTAAAATGCCCTTCTGATACCTGTGGAATTTATTTCACTGCTCCTAGGAGATTATCAAGGTTTTGCCTTTAATAACGGTATTTGTTCCGCAAGTTGTTGTATCTGCTAGAAGTTTGTCTCAGTAAGGCTAGACTCATATTTAATAATCTCTGATGACAGAAATAATTTATAAGTTATGAAAGCAGAATTCTATAGATCACATAAGTATTGTGTTCACAGAAGGCTACTGACAGTAGGAATTTCCAACTCCTGCAATTCTGTTTTAATTTCACACTTTGATACAGTGAGAATATTCCTGAAATACTCATTTTATCCTATATTCATGATCAGAGCAATTATAAAAAGCAGTTAATTAAATATGTATTTTCTGTGATGTTTCCAAATGAAAACAAAAACACCACTTAGACAAAATCAAAATTCTTATTATATTTTCCTAATCATTTGTGAATGTAAAAATTTTAAACAAGTTCATTTTATGAAATTTTGGGGAATATCAGGAAACTATTAATGAAACACTTGCCAGTAAATCTGAAAATATAAAGACACATATTTTATTCAATTAGCTATTTTCCTATAAATATACTGTTTTGTTCCTGTAGAAAAACACAATATGACTCGATCTTGAAAAAATAATACATGCAAAGATTTAGCTATAAGGATGTTAGTCATAACACATCATTAATATTGTTATGACCATAAAATAGAACACGATACAGACATTAAAAAATGATGTAGGTGTTGATTCTTTTTTCCTTTCCCTTTTTTTTTTAAAACCTTTTGGTTTATTTATCTTCATGTAGATTACGTAACAAAGTTTATTTCAGTAGTCACTTAAAACTAAATTCCTGAATTCTCACATTGTGTAGAAATATCACAGGAATCCTTTCTGGGTTGAGCAAGACGTTTGTATCAGTTCATGAGGTATAGTGATATATTCTTGAAGTTGGCTGTGGCTATAGCCAGTTTGCATATCTGAATATGATGACAGTACTTTTGATTAGTCACAGCCACTGGTGAGGATAATTGACTAATTTAAAAAATGCTCGGCAAACACTTGGGATTTATCTTAAAAGATGTATGTATGGTGATGAAGTGATTTGTTTTGAGAGATGGCAACGCTAAAACAATATATAATATTTCTGAATTGTCTGTGTTCTGCCAGGCACAATACTTATTGCATGGTGTGTGAAAGGATTTTTTCCTGAGGAAATGTTGTGGTAGAGTTTGAAGAAGCCTGCAGATACGACCTGCTTATTTCTGGAGGGGAATGGACAGGAGAGGGGAAGAGGGCACTAATAAGAGAGGCCTTGAAGTTATGGATTTCTTCCATTACATTAAATAACAGAAAATGCTGCACTTTTACAGAAGAAAAATGTTAGGAACTTTCCAACTTACTATCCAGGTTTTTGTTTTAAAATATTTGTTTTCGGAGTTTGAGAAGATACTCAGAGCATCATGTATAGACTTAGATTAGCAAGGGTCCTGCTACTGCCTTATTCAAACTCAGCCCAGGGAGTCTGTTGATAGAGCAGAGCGTGTTAACTACTGAAGTCACACCAACGTGTGAGCAGCAGAGGGAAGTCAAGGCAGTGGTCCCAGGGAGCTGTGTGAGTTACCCCGAGCGCTGGCCCCTTCAGTGGGTCCTAAATGCATGGGGTCTAGCCCAGCAGATTCCTTGTATTACCTGTATTGATGATCATTCCAAAGCAATCTACTCAACCACAAGGCACCGAAACACCAACTCACTCATTTGCTCATTTAGCAAACATTTTTTCTGAGTGTCTGTGGCAGACACTAAGCTAGATGCTAGGGATGCAGTAGTAAGAGCGGTCAGTGCTCTCCAGGAGAGGACAGTCTTCATTCAAGTGGTTAAAAAAAAAGAAAAAAAAAAAGTATGATGTTCTTTTTGACTGTAGCCCACTCAGTTCTTTCTGGGATAAGATACCTTGGTGAAAACCGTCTGTCTTTTCTCATATTGCTTCAGATCAGGAGCCCATAGAAAAAAGTGAAAAACTTGTATTTGTATCTGAGCCTTAAGAACAAGAGTCATTCACCACCAACTGTTTCTCAGAAAATAGAGCAGAAAGAATCAAGTCCTAAACAAGGGATGGGAAACAAAGAAATCTGGGCTTTCTCTGGATAAGCCGTCAAGAAGCACACATCTCTAATACAAGGATGCTCTTCTAACTCTAGAATGTTTCCTGTGACAGTGGGGATTGATTCCCACCCTGACCCATCCACAAACTCCACCTTGGCCTTAACAAGTGTGCCACAGACCGAGGTGGGATCTCAAACCAGCTGCCTGTGGGAAGGCTGGTCTCCCTCCAGCCACCTCAGTTATGCTGGAGGAACACAGCTTCGAGCAGATGCTCCCTGTGATTTGACATCTCAGTGCCTCCTCCTACTGCCTCAGCAGGTGATAGGAAAATTGTCCTGTAAAATGCATTGCTGTGACTCACAGAACAGCACCTTCTGGGCCTTTGCAGCATCTTCCTGGCTGGCCTGTAGCCCCAAGGGACCCATAGGTGTCCTGGGAAGACCTGGTGTGTTAGGTCAGCTCTTTTGGTTGCAAGAAATAGATTTATTTCAGTTCTCTTTAGTACTGTGTTGTTTTATGGATACACAGAACCTAAAGGACGAGAGGAATCCGGCAGCAACCCAGAAATATCTGTTCAGTGAGCCTCACAGAAATTGGAACTGGAGTCGTTGAGAATGGGGAGCTCTAGAGACAGGTAATCTCATCTCCCTTCTGCAGCCCGAGTTCCCCCCCTTCACTGTGGTTCTCTGCCAGGAACATACTCTAGCCAGCCTCCAACCTTCTGATCCTCTTTGTGGGTTTTCTTGCATCTTTGAAAAAACCCAGCCAACCAACCAACCAACCAACCAACCAAACAAAACCTACCTGATACCATTTACCCGTTCAAAGTCTCAAGAGAGAATTTGATTGGTTTAGTTAATTACCGTTGTTCTATTTTGGGCAGTTTTTTGCTCCAGGCCACTGCACAGGTCACTAGTCAGCCAATGAGTTGGCTGCCCTCCATATACCCATCCCCCTTGATGAACCAGCATGGTGAACAGATAGGTCACGTGGTCTAGAGCATGGCTACCTTGATGTAAGGAATAGCTTGGTTCACTTGTCTTAGCAGAAGCTGCAGCCAGTTGTCCTTAAAAGGCTAGGCATGACTGATTTGTCCAGTTCTCTTGGTAAAGAAGCCCAGAGTTGGGTTGAATTTGGCCTGAGCTACCTAGGGAGGTCTCTTTGCATCAAGGAGCCATCAATTTCCAGCACTGACCTTTTCTTTCAAGGTTATTGAGGCCAATATGACCTCCAAAATCCAAATCTGCACTTTTGATGGCTGGAAATGCTCAAGTACATGGATGTTACTGAGGACAAGTATAAATAATGTTCAGCAATGTTTGTTTTATCCCTGGATCTTGGAGACTCACCAGCTTTCCCTGAATTGGCCCACTCTGGGATATTTCAAAGCCTTTTTCTGAGTGGGAGAGAGAATGTTCTAGACCCTCGCTTCCCAATTTCTAAAGAAGCCTCTCCAACCCTTACACTACAGTGTCAAAACAATCAATTGATTTATCAATTTTTTAAAACCATCAGTGAAACCAGTGCTTGGGAATCATGTTATAAAACAATGGATCTTTTGACTTTTTCTGTTGATGGTTTTGGTATTTTATAGACACCGTCTGAGATGCCCAGAATGTATTTTATCAGCCAGAATCATTTCTAACCCTGAAATTCTGTCCCAGTATGATTTTCAATGACTCCTTGAAAGTATTCAAGGGCTTTTACCTGTGCTGAGTCTGATTGTTTTTTCCCTAAGAAATTCCTATTAGATGAAATGGCACAGCTGCATAAGATAAATTAAGATTGATTTTTATTTACTAACACTAGTTTTGAAGCTGGTAGAGATGTTAAATGTATTCATCAATGCCTGTTTGCCTCCTTGGAAACCAGAGCTTTGCTGTTCCTTACAATTCTTCTTTGTTGTTTAAGTGATTGCAGGAAAAAAAAAAAAAAACTATTAGTAGATTTCACCACCATATTTAGAGCTTATCCTAAAACCTGAAGGGGTTCTGAAATCATACTTAAATAGAACTCACTTTGTGCCAGATGCTGTTCTAAATGCTTTATGTGTAGTAACTTATTTAATTTTTACAACTCTGTGAGGTAGACTCTATTACTGTCCCCATTTTATAGGTGAGAAAACTGAGGCACTGAGGAGATGTTTCTTCCATTCTTCTGTGTGTTAAATTAGAAGGCCTGACACTTAATCATCTCAGCAGATACTTGATCATCAGCTCTTTAGCTTTCTCCAGAAGTGATTCACTGGGCAGAGAAGTGTGCTGGCCACAAATTGCGTGTCACAAGTGTCTCCTAGTTAGGTGTGTTGGCAGTGTATCCAGTGTGTCTGATCTGTGGTATGCTGGTGTACACAGCAGTAACACAGCCCTTGGCCTCCTCCAGAGCCGAGGCTAACCAGCTATACCTTCTCTTACATCCAATTTCTCTTTTCCCCAGCCTTTCCCCCTTAATCCTACAAACATGCTCAAGTCTCTAATCACACTTTCTCTCTTCTTTTTCTCCCACATCCCCAAGTGGCCACCACATGTTGGTCAGGATGGGCTAGGCTTTGCTGCAAAAAAGAAAACACTTTTCATGGCTTATAGCAACAAAGGTTTTACTCCTCAGACATGCTAGATGTCCATCAGGGACATCTAGGGCTCTGCTCATCTTAGTTGCTTGGGGACCCAGGTTGATGGAAGCTCCATCTTGACAAACACTAAAGGGATTACTGTGGCAGGGAGGAGGGGCATGGGAATGGCCAGCCCCTCCTTTCTGAAATTCCTCCCTTGGTCCTCGTGACGCGATTCTGATTTTTCTCATGATTCTCTGATCCCTCACTCCTGTGTTCTGACTTGTGTTCCGTCTCTGCCCTTTTCATGTAGCTACTCCCTAAGGACCATTTATTCCTTGGCCCTCTTCTAACAAAAAAATATTTCCCTCCTTCTCTTCCTTCCTTCCTTCTTTCCTTCCTTCCTTTTTCTTTC
Source organism: Tursiops truncatus (assembly GCF_011762595.2). Classification (NCBI taxonomy): domain Eukaryota; kingdom Metazoa; phylum Chordata; class Mammalia; order Artiodactyla; family Delphinidae; genus Tursiops; species Tursiops truncatus. The sequence continues at coordinate 20,838,897 of NC_047044.1, read as the reverse complement.
TTCCTTCCTTCCTCCCTCCCTCCCTTCCCTTCTCTTTCTTTCTTTTTCTTTCTTTCTTTCTTTCTTTCTTTCTCTTTCTCTCTTTCCCCTCCCTCCCTCCCTCCCTCCCTTTCTTTCTTTCTTTCTCTTTCCTCCTTTCTTCCTTTCTTCTTCCCTTCCTCCCTCCCCCCTCCCTCCCTCCCACCCTTCCTTCCAGTTCTGTGTGAATGATTTCCAGATCTTTATTTTCAGCCCAGTTTCCCTGAGTCCCACTTCCACTGTCAGTAGCCATCAGCCTTCTCCCATTACTAACTCAAAATCTCTTACCTAAAAAGAAAATTTCCATCTCCACCAAATCTACTCTTCCTCCCAACTCCCCTATTTCTGTTGACATCCCCTTCTCTCCTCATATTGAAACTTGCAAATAATTTTAGAATGTGTCTCAAATCCATCCCCCTCCCTGTGGTACTTCCCAAGTTCACGGCCTTCTCACCTCTCTCCTGGAAGACAATAGCCTCCCAATAGCTCTTTGACCACGCTTTCAGCCTCTCTGCATGGCTCAAGGCTGCACATTGTACAGCTCTAGGAGCATCATTCACGGTGTATTCTAGGTCAGTGGCTCCCTCTGGAGTTGTGCAGTTGCCCTGCAGGTCCACACTGAGCCCACAGTAATCTGCCTACAGCTCAACTTGAATCCTGACACACCACTGCTCAAAAACCTTCCTGGGCTTCCATTCCAACCTGAATAAAGGCCAAATGCCTTGGCTCTATTCCCCCCACAGGCCCCAATGGGAGTCACCCTCTCTCTTCTGTCTCCTACAGCAAATGGCATTTTCTACCCTGCTTTATAGTGATTTAAGAATAGTTTTCTTCACTTACTCTATGAGTGAGAAGGTAAATTAATTGAGGGATTAAATTAGTAAATATTATTTGTTGCTAATGGTAGAAAAACTCAAGCCAAAATGGCTTAAGTTTTAAAAGAGAATATCTTGGCTCGCGTACATGAGAATTACAGCGGGTGTGTCTTACTGCTTCAGGAATAGCAGGATGCGGGGCTCAGCAGAGATCCTCGGGACTCCTTCCCTCTCTTTCCACCTCAGGAAGCTGAAACCACAGCAGGCCAGTCTGGCGGGAGCTACAGCCAAGGAGGAGAGGGAGCTGCTGCCAGAGATGCTGCCCACTGCACTAGAAGAGGAGGGACACTCTGGCGTCCCCCTTCTCCTGTCCTCTAGTGGCCCACTGCTGCCTTCCATTGGCTGATGCTGGAGTCTAGGAAACACAGCCTGAAGGGGAAAGGGAAGAGGTGGGTCTGAGAGCAAACAGGTGAGTCACCAGCACAAGTACCTCGCTCAAAGTCACACAACGGTAAGTGGTGGAGCCTGTCTTGAGCCATAGCTGAAGTTCTGAATCCTGCCACTCCTGCTGCAGCCAGCACAAAAGAGTATTCCAGCCAGAGGCATCTGTGTGAGCAAAGGTAGCAAAGTCTGGAACATGTATGGAAATAGCAGAGGGTTCCTTTGAGCTACAGTGTAAGGCGCTTGCAGAGGAACAGCAGGGACTAGGATCCATACTATGTAAAATCTAAAGGCCTGGCTCAAGAATTTGGCCTTGGTTCAGGAAGCAAAAGGAAAGTTATCAGAGGAAAGAGTTAAGGTAATTTATTTATAGCTATAACGATGTCAGAGAGAGGAAGGAAATGCTTGGACTCTCTTCAAACAATCAAGATACAAAGTGAAATAATTCTCAAGAATAAAAATTACAAGCATAGGGCTACCCTGGTGGCACAGTGGTTGAGAGTCCACCTGCCGATGCAGGGGACATGGGTTCGTGCCCCGGTCCGGGAAGATCCCACATGCCGCGGAGCAGCTGGGCCCGTGAGCCATGGCCGTTGAGCCTGCGTGTCCGGAGCCTGTGTTCCGCAACGGGAGAGGCCACAACGGTGAGAGGCCACAATGGTGAGAGGCGTACTCCAAAAAAAAAAAAAAAAATTACAAACATAATAAAGAGTTGCTTTTTTCCTAATTTTTGTATAGTTGCCATCTTTGATACTGGTAATAGAAATTAGGAAATCAGAAGCAACAAAAACAAAAATAAACAAGTGGGACTACATCAAAGGAAAAACTGCACAGCAAAGGAAACCATTAACGAAATGAAAAGGCAACCTATCGAATGGGAGAAAATATTTGCAAATCATGTATTTGATAAGGGGTTAACAGGCAAAATATATGAAGCGCTCATACAACTCAATAGCAAAAAAACAATCCAATTAAAAAATGGGCAGAAGACCTGAATAGATGTTTCTCGAAAGCAGACATGTGGATGGCCAACAGACACATGAAAAGATGCTCAACGTCACTAATCATCAGGGAAATGCAAATCAAGATCAAGATGAGATATCACCACACACCTGTTAGAATGGCTATTATCCAAAAGACAAGAAATAAGTGTTGGCCATGATGTGGAGAAAAGGGAACCCTTGTACATGGTTGGTAGGAATGTAAATTGGTGTAGCCACTATGGAAAACAGTATGGAGGTTCCTCAAAAAATTAAAAATAGAGTTACCATATGATCCAACAATTCTATTTCTGGCTATATAACTGAAAAAAACGAAAGTGCTAACTTGAAAAGATACATGCACCCCAACTTTCATAGCAGCATTATTCATAATAGCCCATATATGGAAGCAACCTAGGTGCCCCCCAGTGGACGAATGGATAAAGAAGTGCCATATAAACGTATGATTTATAATTATGGGATATTACTCAGCCATAAAATAGATGGAAATGTTGCCATTTGCAACAACATGGATGGATCTTGAGGGCATTACGATAAATGAGATTAATCAGACAGACAAGTACCATCTGATCTCTCATATATGGAAGCTAAAAAAAAATGAAAAACAAAAAAGAACAAGGAAACGAGTCTCCACTCTCTTTGTAGTACCTAACAAACTACTTAGCACCTAACAGATGCTCAATAAATATTTGTGGAAAATATGAATTTAAAAAAAGTGTGGTAATGGTAGATCAAATGCAGAGAATTTAGAAATAGATCCACACAAATACACCCAATTAATTTTTGACAAAAGTGCAAAAGAAATCCAATGGAGGAGAGATAGCTTTTTAACAAGTGGATTAATTGTGGTATATTCTTAAAATTGAGTAGTACAACAGCAATAACTGCTGCTACACACAACAACATAACGAATCTTACAGATAAAATGATTGTCAAAAGTAGCCATATACGAGAGCTTAATAACAACAAATAGGAATGAACATTCATTCAGTCAAGTGAGGACCTACTGTGAGCTGGGCTCTGAGTCGAGGCTTTAGAGCATGTCAACATGAATAATTTGTTGGGCTCTTCTTATGTTTTCCTTTCCTTTTGAAGTTGCAGGAGAACACCCCATGTAATGACGTTTGATCTGAAAAGAGATCTGTGGTATCCAGAAAATACACAAAATGATTGTTCACTTTGTTCTCATTTTGTGGTTTTAAATCTCAAGGTCATATGCTCTGGCTGGCTTTATTTGAAGTTAAATGGCTTGACCTCACTTGCAAATGAATGGAATGTGCACAAAAAAAGAAATGTCAGCTAAGAAGGAAAATGTCTCTGGGTGAGGGCAGTAAACTGGGAGATTTTACATCTTTTTTTTAATTTATTTATTTGGCTGCACTGGGTCTTAGTTGCGGCACATGGGATCTTCATTGCTGCGTGCGAGATCTTCACTGTGGCGTGTGGAATCTTTAGTTATGGGATGAGACTGAGTTAGTGATTAAGCCCCTTGATACTGCCATTTGTTTAATCAGAAACTGAGGATACTTGTTATTTAATAATATGTATATCATCATCATCTTCAACGGCACAGATATGCCAACTAAAGGTCTGGCTGTGAGCCATACAACATTAGGCATGTCACAAAGGGGACACTAAATATTATCTAAACTGGGTTCCTGAAGGTGGCTAGCTTTACAAATTTTAATCAATAGGCAGTGAGTCAAAAAATATGAACCCCTAGGTGGTTGTAAAGTTTAGTTCAGCTTCCCTGCCATGACCTTACACTTGCAACCCGTTCACTCATGCATTCATTCAACATTTATTAAGTACTTTCTCTCTTCCATGATTTCAACAAAGATTTATTACTGGCACGTATGTGCTCGGCTTTGGGTAATGGTGAATAAAATAGATATGAGTCGACCCTAACAGAAGCACTGTTTACGCCCACGGTTTGACAGAGATCGTGCTGTCCAAAAACTCACTCTTTAGCAGGAAGACAAACTGGTAAGCCAACCCGCAGACACAGTGTCATGAGTGTATGGAGGTGTTCACTGGGAATAGCGGTAAGCTCTCCCTGTGTCATGGGAAGGCTTCTCTAAGAAGCTAATGCTGTAGCTGGACCTTGAAAGAAAAACGAGAGATTTCAGACATTTGGGGAAACATGTTTTTTTAAATTAATTAATTGATTTGTGGCACGCGGGCCTCTCACTGTCGTGGCCTCTCCCATTGCGGAGCGCAGGCTCCGGACGCGCAGGCTCAGCGGCCATGGCTCACGGGCCCAGCCGCTCCACGGCATGTGGGATCTTCCCGGACCGGGGCACGAACCCATATCCCCTGCATCGGCAGGCGGACTCTCAACCACTGCGCCACCAGGGAAGCCTGGGAAACATGTTTTGAGTAGAGCGAGTGGCAGGATGCTGAGGCATGGGAATGTGAAACATGCAAGGTTTGGAATGCAGAGCTCTGAGGGCGTGGGGACGGGGGCAAAGCTAGGCCATGTGAGGCCTTGTGAACCATGTCTTGGAACTCGGATTTTATTGTGAGGCGTATGGAGGCGGTTGATGGTTGTGAAACAGAGAAGTGACATGATCAGGTTTGCCTTTTAGGAAAACCATCTACCAACATTGTGACTCCAGGAGCTACTAGAGAGACTGGATCAGTGCAACTTGGCCACTCCCTGGATGCAGGTGTGTGTGTGGAGGTGACAGGGTATGCGGGGGGGCGTCTAGGAGACTCCCAGGCTTCTGGCTTTTTGCAGCAGCCTCTGTTTGACCCCCAGACTCCAGACTTTTCACACTAAACGCATTCTGCAGGTGACAACCAGACCTATCTTCCTGGAACGGATCTTTTGTCATGTTGCTTCCTTGTTACAAAACATTCAGTCAGGATTTCTCACTCCACAAATACGAAGTTCTGAGCTTCCTTCCAAGGCCCTTTGTTGGGTCTACTCTCTGGTTCCAACTTTAAATCCTTCTGCTCACCAGAACGCTCCTCTTTCCATTGCTGCAAAGACATTCCTTTCTCTTCCGTCTCGCTGTGCCTGTATCTTCCTTCTGGATACCTTAAGCACACCATCCTCCAAGTCTAGCCTAGCTTCATCTCCCTCATAAGGCCTTCTCTGACCACTTCATGCCTCACTGATCCGCTGTATCTTCATCTACTGCAGTTTGGAGCTAAGTACGTAAGACTAGAATATGAGCCTCACAAGGGCAGGGATTTTGTTTATTTCACTGCTACATTCCCACGCTTGGGAACAGTGCCCGGAACATGGTAGGTATTTGATAAACATTTGCTGAATGAATAAATGATGATTCGGTCCTCCATAAATATTTAAGAAAGAAAACATTCTCAAGAAATAGAACATTTGATGGATCTGATCACTAAGTCAACCAGCATATACTGAGTGATTGCTCTGTGACAAGCATTGTGATGGTTTCTGTGTATTCAGAAAGTAATTACGGGCTTCCCTGGTGGCGCAGTGGTTGCGAGTCCGCCTGCCGATGCAGGGGACACGGGTTCGTGCCCCGGTCCGGGAAGATCCCACATGCCGCAGAGCGGCTGGGCCCGTGAGCCATGGCCGCTGAGCCTGCGCGTCTGGAGCCTGTGCTCCGCAACGGGAGAGGCCACAGCAGTGAGAGGCCCGCGTAGCGCAAAAAAAAAAAAAAAAAAAAAAAATTACACCTGGAGTCCACAGTGAGAACAAAGTCATTATCCTACAGATCAGAATCTGATGAATATTTACATTTTAGCACACATAAACATCAGTAGGGAACAGCACAAACAATGTTTGTTAAAAAACCCCACAGAATTTCATGTCCCTTAGATTTCAAAGTTTTGTTTTCAAAGACTTATTTTCAAAGTCTGATAATACCAAACTTTGGTAAAGATGTGGAGAAATAGCCACCCTCAAACACAGCTAATGGGGAGGAAAATTAGTCCAATCATGTTGGTGGGCAGTTTTCCAGTTATCTAGTAAAAGTGAAGATGGGTGTACAAGACAGTCCAGTAATTCTACTCCTACACAGGAAAGTTCTCAGACACGTGCTTGGAGACAGAAACGATAGTGCTAAATGGTAGCACAGTTTGAAACAAACAGCTAGAAACAACCAAAATGTCTCACCAGCAGCAGAATGGATAAATAAATTGTGGTTGCATCCCGGTGGTGGAATCTTCTGGAGCTGTGACATGAACGAGCTTGAGCTATAACTGTCCACATGACTCAATCTCACAAATGTTATATTGAATTTTTTAAAAAAGCAAGGTGTAGAATACTAATGCATAAGGATCCTCTTTACATAAAGTTTAAACGTAGAATATAATACAATATATTATGTGTGAATTGATATAAACGTAGTAAAAGTATAAAATATGCCTGTTAAGGTGACCAACCATCACAGTTTGCCTAGAAATTTGTTTTACTGCTGAAAGTTCCATATCCTGGAAACCCTCCATTTTTCAGGCGCACCAAGACCATTGGTTGCCTTACCTGAAGAAGAGAAACATCCGGCTTAGAGTGGGGGTGACTTCTTCAGGAAGGGAAGGAAATGGGATTGCGTAAAGCTACGCTGAGTATAATTCAGTTGAATTTGTAATGTTCTGTTTCATAAACTGGGTCATGGGTATGCGGGTATTTGTTATATTATTCTCCATTTGTACATCTTAAATATTTCGTAATTAAGAAACAACCCCCCCCCCCCCCGCAAACCTCCTATAATGGACGCACCCCCAGCTTTCAGGACTGAAGCACTGGAGCGCTCCTTCAGCTGCCTGGAGTGCTGGCAGGTTCATCATCTTACTCTCACCTGAGTTTTGAACTTCCCCCATTCCTAACTGGCTTTGTTTGAATGGATACACTTTATTTCTGGGGGCAGCCTGCAGTCAATGACTGCTTGATACATGGGTGTAAAGGCTCATTCCTCGTTCCTCAATTCGGGACCCTTCTGAAGGGCCACCCAGGCTTCAGAGCTCCCTGCAGGGTCAGCTGAAGTGTCTGTTGTGATGGCATCACAGCCCACCTTCTTCTGCCCATTCTCGCCTCCTTCCCTTCCCTTCCAGATGTTGACCTGAGAGTACTCCCCGGTAGACAGGATGCATGCAGATCTCCATCTCAGAGTCTTTTCTCCAGGAGAACTTGACCTGTGACACTGTCCTTCCAAGAAAAAGCGAAAGAGAGAGGGAGAGACACTGAGATCACAAATTGTGAAATGACTCCCTTGCCTCTTTTTTTCTTTAGCACTTGCCTACTCCACCTTGTATCCCAGTTAATTTTTAAATCTCAAGCTTATATACTACACAGAATTCTAGGTCTGGATGTAGAAAAGAAGCAGAGAAACACTGATTATTTTTTAATGGACAATAACAAAATGATATAATTTTTATTTCCCACAGAGGGGTTTTGTGGGTTAGAGAACATTCTAGCACCTGTTTTTGCTGTTCCCACCAAATGAGTCATTGAGAGGGATTGGGTGATTCCATCTGAGCAGAGGTGTATGACTCTGAAAAAAAAATAAACAGAGTCTAAAACAATACATAATGAGCCACTGACTTGTGTCGTGTGGATAAATAAATCCTCTCAGAACAGAGAGGAGGGGCAAGTCAGTGAGGTAAAGCAATGGGATGAGGTTCAGAACACGGTTACAGAATAAAAACAAATGAGAAAAAGAAGGAGCGTCTCAAAGCAGTCATCTTTCCACAAGCCTAGCAGATCTAGGAGCAAGTTCAGTCATTTGATCTTGGACCATAACCTAAAATCTGCCAAGACCACTCTCACCACTATCCTTTCCCAGTCTCGATAACCTTCCAAACTCCAAGACTGCAGGGCTCCCTCCCCTAGAAAAACACACACACACACACACACACACACACACACACACACACACACACACACACACACACACACACACACACACACACACACACACACACACACACACACACACACACACACACACACACAGCCAAAATTCCTACCATGGTTCCTAAGCCCCCTGATAATGTCTCGTGTCTCCCTCGCCAAGTTCCCTAATGGGAGGAGGTACGGTTTGGTACTGCTTTCTAAATTCTGCCGGCAGGAAAGGGCTCTGGAAGTCAGCTAGATGTAAATCACAGCTCTACCACTCACTAGCTATGTGACCTGGGTCAAGTAACCACACCTCAATTTCCTCAACTATGAATTGAGAATAACCCTCCTAACGTAGGTAGGAGGACTAAGCAAGAAAATGCTTGCTAAGCATTAAGGGCAATGCTTGGAAGATCTGTGTAGAGTTTAATAAATGATGGATTACTTGAATATTTTTAAATGTAAAAATAATGATTCTAAGAAGGTGTAGGAACAAAACACATACATATTTCAATACTATGCAAATTATTTTAAACTGACTGTGATGTAGGATTAAAATAAATCTAGTGAGGAAAGAAGGGAGGACTAAACTTCACGTTCCTACCAAACCATCTGTAGAAATGTTAAAATTAGAACATTCTTGTGACAGAATTGTCATGTTCATTGAACTGAATTGTCAGGGGAAAAAAATGGTCAGGTTCTGTTCAATGTTACAATTCCTATGAGAGTAATTAAAATCTGAAGTTCTGTTTCTTTATTTAGAAATAATGTCTGCTTGAAAAAAGAGCTCTAATTGTCCCTATTTACACACTGGCTGCAAGAGCCCATTCTAGGCAGACAGACAACTCTGTAATTAGCCCCCTTCAAGAACAAAGCAGTGACCATCTTTCAGCTGCTTTCTGGCTTTTGAGCTTAGGAAGCAAAGGAGAGTTTTTGGCTTGCTTGCAAAATGGAATTTAAATCTGCCCCAAGCAGTCAGTTGCAAGAATGATAATTGCGCAGTTTGTTACAATTGATTTATAGAGGCCCCAGGAAAGAATGAAGAGCTTCTAGCTAAAATTGTCAAATGAATAATCAGTGATATGTGAAATTTTCTCTCTTAAGATTTTAATGGCTGTATTTAGAATAAAATGGTAATGTTGACCTATTTCTCATGCAGTGAATAAACCAGCTGATATTTTGGAGTGTCTATTAATCATTCTTATAGACACCACCCTTCTGAATATCCACTAGGGTCTGCTTTATATTAGTATTTTGCACATTTCAGATGAACTTTCAATGAAACAAATTTCAATTAATTGAATTATGCCTTGTAAAAGAATGTAGGCAAAAGTTAAAATTGTGCTACTGGGACCAACAAAAACTTTTATGTGCTATCAGAATCTTCTGCAAAGAGCGTATAGACTGAATTAACCTACCCCCTCTCCCTTGCAAAACACACATATAATATACACACGCATATATACACACTCAGCTCCAAAGAAATGGAATGATTCCACTTTGGTGTGTCACATGCAAATATTCTGCTCGTTTCATTCAGTCTAGAAGTCTATGATGTGAATTTAATCTAGCTACATTTATTGTGATTACTGATGTAATTTGGACGCTCTCTGCTCTTTTACTCTGCTATTTTATTAGTAGTTTTCCATAATTCTTTGCTCTTGATTACAGCGTCCATCCTTTATCTCTTTTAAGATTTTAACGTAAGTCAAGCTCCTTTGGGGATTGCTATATTTCTATTTCTTTGGCTAATAAACTTCCCTATTTGTTTGGTTTGTTAGTATCTTTCCTGGGTTTGGATTACTGCATGAGTTTGTAAACTTGCGGCCTCATCCCTCGCTCATTACTCTGGATGACTCTTCCTGTTCTACGATGACTTTTTTTTTTTTTTTTTTGCAGTACGCGGGCCTCGCACTGTTGTGGCCTCTCCCGTTGCGGAGCACAGGCTCTGGACTCGCAGGCTCAGCGGCCATGGCTCACGGGCCCAGCCGCTACGCGGCATGTGGGATCTTCCCGGACCGGGGCACGAACCCGTGTCCCCTGCATCGGCAGGCGGACTCCCAACCATTGCGCCACCAGGGAAGCCCCACAATAACTTTTTAAAAAATTGTGACTATAGATTTTTAAATTTCAGACTATATAAGCTATCATTTTAATGTATCTGGGCTGGAATTAAAAAATTCCATGTACTCTTCTCTATTGTGACAGGAAACCAATTTATTTGACTTAAAAATCAAATATTGAAAGAAAAGATAAAGCAGAAAAATATATCAAACATGTTTATAGAGTTAAATAGGACACTGGAGGAACCAGCAATGAAGCCCAGATCAGATTTTCAGCTTAGCAACCAAGAAGTTGCTGCTGCTACTCATGAAGGTAAGGGCCTTGGAGGAGGAACAAGTTTGCCTCAGATTTCCTGCCCGTATATTAGGGAGAATCAAGCTATTGTGAGGGACCAGGTATAACAAGCCTCTTAGGAACTAGTTGTGTGCTTCGTTAGACGAGCCAGTTCCGAGCTGTCATCTGCAGGGGCTCTGGGGGAAAGCAGAGGGCCCACGCAGTACGGGGAGTGGGATGGGGGCCTGAGGCAGAAGTGTCCAGGAGGTCCCTAGGGGATTTCTTGTCACCTTAGAGTGACAGTAAGAACTGCACAGAAGGAAGGTGAAGGAACTTAGAAGCCTTTTAAGAAACATAACAGTAGCCATACGCTGCTTGAGAGCTGAGAGAAAGAAACCATCCACAAAGAGGTCAAACTCTTGACCTATGATTTTCGGTTAGGATTTTGTGTAAGTTTTTATCTGCTAATACCATATCATCATGCTTAACAGTTTTTAATGTTGCATTATTTTATGTCATCTTGTAAAAACTGTGGAGGGTAAGAAGAACAGATATTATCTCCATTTTACAGATGAGAAAGCTGAGGCTCAGGGAGATCGTCTTATTTAAGTTTTGATGGCTAGAAAATATGAAAATCAGGATTAATGCCAAATATTTTGATTTTTATTTCCTTGCTCTTCCCATTTCTTGTTATTGCCTCTCAACATGCATCTTGTTAGTGGGGAACCCTTTTTCTCATCTCCTGATGTATCCTTCCCAGGAAGGACACTCCATCAGTTTAACTCCTGACCTCTCTCCCTTTCCTCACTCCAGCCCGGGGAGGTAGTAATTTACCTGATAGGTAAATTTAGGAAGAATTCTCCCCTTATTCCTTTTGTGAAGGAGTTTGCCTGCCCAGAGAGAATATCTACTCTACTCTGCAATTCTAAGAGGTATGGGGGAGATGGGTCGGTGGGTGGGAGTTGGGAAGATTTTCTAGTTCATTTCTGCCCAGAATTTGGTACTTAAATTTGCCTAATCCAGTCAACAGGCCCATTTGGTTAATACCCTAAACTCTACCCTCCCATCTAGCTTCTATTTTGAATCACAGTGGTATCTTGGCTTCTATCCTTACTCATTATTTTAGTTCTCATCTTGCTCAGAGCCTGGACAAAAAATAGGGTTACTATTTATTGGAGACCTCCCATATAATCTGCAACACCCTAGGGAGTTTGGAAATAAGAATGAGGTATGGGAGCAAACAGTCATGACCAAATACTACAATAACCACAGGAATATTGCACAACTCAGAAAATATATTAGGGACTTCCTTGGCAGTCCACTGGTTAAGACTCCGCGCTTCCACTGCAGGGGCCATGGGTTTGATCCCTGGTCGGGGAGCTAAGATCACCCCGCATGCCATGCGGCGCGGCCCCAAAAAAAATTATATAAAAAAATAAAATATATTAGACATCAACAGAACTTAGCTAGGAGAATCCATTTAAGTATGAGTAGCAATTGATAGATGGAAATGCTGAAAATGAAACCCATTCTCTTAGGAGAGAAATCAGTGGACCAGGTAACAAATTAACCGCTATTCACTGCTTAAAGTCTCTAGGAGCAGAAATAAAGTCAATGCATACGAGGTATGCAGTGGTTCAAAGAAATAGCATCAGAAATGAACACTAAGGTGAAGCATTAAGCTTATGGCAAAAATCTGTTTTATAAAATAGCCTTATATATGAGCTTCTTTCCTTAAAAAGCACCTTGATAGTCACTTCTTCAGTGCAGCCTGCCCGGATTAACCTTACCCAAACAACCTTTTTGTTAAGTGCTTACTATATACTAGACACCTTTTTATACATAAAACGTACACAAATACATGGGTAAAAGCAGAATGTGGCTCCTTACTGAAGAAAGAAGTGTAGCAAACTTCTGAGTGGGGAATGAAGATGAATTTACCATGAGAATCCCTTCCACTTTGGAAGGGCTGGCAAGCCTGTGAAAGTGTATTTGCAGGTCCTGGTTCTTGTGGATAGTGGATTCATGTGTTAAAAACACCAAACACATCCCTGCTCAGGTCAGAATAGATATCACACAGCTAATCCCAGAGGGAAAGGAGAGGTTCAGTATTTCTCTACATCTTCCCATCTCTCCTGCTTCTCTCCTGGAACTGTCAGTGTGTGTGGTCCATGTGTGTGTGGTCACCCTTTGCTCACCGCCTCTGAGCCTCTGACGAGGATGGTCACCTCAGGATGCTTATCTCTACTGAGTTTCTGTTGCTTTTTCACTTACTAATGAAGTAATATGAGATCAGCACTGTGTACCATTCTTGAAACCTGCATTGAAGATGGTGTGATGTGCATACGGTAGATAGCTCAAAACAGAAGTGTTGGAAAGCATTTGGTACTTTTCATAGTGATTTTTTTCTTTTCTACTTTGGATTTTTGCCTGGATGCTCCTGAAATGACGTATACGCTCCTCTGCCAGCCTCCAAACTTCCTGCGGGCACGAATCGAGTCTTACTAATCTATGTAACCTCTCCCCAGTGTGTGCATACAGATTGTGCTCGATAAGTACTTGTTAGATGAAAGACTGGTCACATTACTGAGGGAAGAAAGAATCCTAAGCCACCTTGAGATTTACTAGTTACTCTAACTTAACATCAGGCTCAGGATACTCCGCAGATGCATTCATAATGGAGAACCAAGATGTCGGGCTGTAGGGAAGAGTGGTTCTGGCAGCGGGAATTTTTTCTTGATATCTAAAAAGTTTGTGCATCAACTTTAATTATGTGCTAGTAGCTTCAAACAAAAGAAAAACACTTTAGTGCAACTAATCTAAAAATATTTTTATTTGTCAGAAATAAAATTAATTTTATTAGGATTACTAATCAGTGTTAACTGATTTTTATATTTATTGATAAATAAATTTTTATATTTATTTATTTTTTTTATATATTTATTGATTTTTATATTTATTGATAAATATCACCAACTGCTTTTCAAACAACTTTTCTCGGTTTCCTACGCCACCAGAGGGATCAGAGCACACCTTCCACATCACTTCTCTCCCTTCCCCAACTCTGGGTAGTAACTTTTTTTCCCTAAAGTTTCACTTAATGAAAAATGCTAATTTGCGGTTCTTTTCCTTCTTATTTCTTTGACTACACTACTGAGGCTGAACAATTTCTCCTATTAATGTCCTTTGCTCATTTTTATCCCCAGCAATCATGGTGGTCTTCTTGCTAATGTGCATAAATGTTATTACATAAAGGTAAAAAATATTAACTGCTGCCTATGTCCTTGTTGTATAGGTAGTTTTTCCAGTTGACCTGTCTTTTCCTTGGTTATATTTTTTATGTGAAGAAGTTTCAAAATTGTGTGCAGTAAAATCTCTCCCACTCATGATATCTTCAATCACTCCCAAGCTTGGAAAGTTGCACTGCCCCCAGAAGTTTGATAAATTTTAATTTAATTTAATTTTACTTTTTAAAAAAATGGTCTGAGTTTTATATATAAAGACTTAATCCTTTTGGAACTTACTGGGGTACATGTGTAAGATAAAAATCTAAATAATTATTTTTCTGCCAAATTGATAGTCACGTATCCTAGTACCATTTGTTGAATTATTCTCTCCTCTACGTTATTTGGTGATGGCTTTGTGAAAAATCATTTAAATTCTTATATGTAATAGGATCTCCATCTTCTGTTTATTCTAGTCCAATGATCTGTTGTTGAAAGATTACCACACTATTTCAAATTTTGCTTTAGAATCTTCTACCATGTAAGACTTTTTACCACCAATGACATTACTACTGCTTTTTGAACGTTATTCTATATCTACCTTTGTTTACTGCTTCACGTGAACTTTAAAATATTTTCCTTTTTTTCCCACGAAAATGATTCTGTTGGGATTTATCTATGAATGAATCTGCAAAGAACTGACGTGCTATTTAGTTTTCCAATATGGTATACCTTTCCATTAATCAAGTATTTTAACTCTTTAAGCAAAATTTTGTATTTTCTTTAAAGAGGTCATACACATTTCTCATAGAAGTTACTCCCAAGTATGTTTTTTTCTTGCGACTGCAACTGGAATCTCTTTCTCATTATATTTCTTAATAACTTCTCAGTGGTTTGCAGAAATGCTATTAATTTTCACAAAATGTATTTAGCTCTTATCCAGCCTTTTCAAAACCATGGGTCCTATCTTTTGTAGAGGAGTATTAGGGGAAGCATTCATGGAAGAACATTTCTGTGCCATTTATAGAAAATCCAGAGTCGCCATGTGACTCAAACGCCCTTTATATGAAAGATGAACATAGGTTTCTTTTATGGGGTGAAGAGATATATCTATGCCCTCTGCATCCCTGGTCTTAAAAACACTGCTTTCCCTCCCAAACCGTGGGAACAATCCCAGCTGTTCTTCAGGAATGCTCTTTCCTAGTCTCGTTGGTGTTCCAGTCCTTGCTCTGGGCCTCTTGGCTTGCGCAGCCCATTCACAGCGCTCTGGTGGCTTTTAGAGTGTGACCTCTCACCATGCCCTCACAATGCTACTCCTCTAGTTTTGGTGTCACCAGCTGCTACCACTGAGTGACTCCTTGTCTCCATTTGTCCTTCTCACCTGGGAGTCCTTCCAGCCAGACTAGACCCTGGTGCAGAGCCAGAAGCAACCGCCCATCTTGTTTCCTTTTTGTTCCCCAAGAAATCCAAAGCTAAACTTGGATGATTTAGCTTACCCCATGCTTTTCTCTTCTTTTGATGGTTTTTCAGTCTTCTAAATATTTTTCATTGTCTTGTTTTATATGTGATTTAGCATAATAAACCACATCAAGTCTTTCCTAAAAATAGGCAAGATATAAATCTTAGCAAATTTTTCTAAGATTTATGGTTTTATGGTTAAGATTTTATGATTTATTAAATAAATTACACCATGTATGCTATTCAGATTAACAGCATTAAAAAAAAAAAAGAATGAAGCAGTGGGGAAAGGGCACATGTATTACTATGTAACCAATTTTCCATTCAGAAAACAAGCTAGAATACTTCCTGGGTGTCTATGTATGTATATATGTGTGTGTTTATTTTTTTATATATACCCATGTGTATGTACATATATAGGTTATTCAAAACATACATGTGCACACAGGTGATATTAAAAATAGTTTAAAACAACAGTCACCTAAATTCGCATATAAATAAAAATTTTAAAATACATTCCCTTTTGTTCTCTAATAAAACTGCTTTAAACAATGTAAGTTGTAGTGAAAACGGTGCATCAAATAATTTCTAAATTGTTGATTTTTAGAAATTGCTGGTGTGACATTGTATATGACCTAGCTGTCACTGGCTAAATGACGCCCCCTTCTGAGCCCGGAGCTGTGTCAAACTCTTCCAGCTACTTCCCTACTGCATGGATGGACATTAGGTTCCCATAACCAGGGACTTTGTTGCAGGCAGAGAGCAGCTAAGCCTGCTGTTCACTGACAGCCAGGCAGCCTCTGGACGCCAGCGCTTCCCACATAGACTGGACCCAGACTGCCTTCACCTCGACCCCTGCCCACGAAATGGTCTCCTTGTTTCCAGAATACTCCTGGCCACTCTCCCGAATCGGGTCAAGGAAATGGGTGCTACTTCCTAGCGATTCCTGGAATCACCACTGATAGAGGAGGACCCAGAACAGTCCCCATCCTTATTTAAGCTGAAGCAGACAACTGCCACCAGGTGGCGCCAACCTCAGCGGCCTGGACGTGAACAGATATGGCTCTTGCAGCTCTGGCTGTTAAAACTGGCCTGTCGTTTAACTAACCTGGCAATAATGACCCCGCATTTACACGGTGAGTTTTTTGGGCTTCACTTACTGTATTATGGGTGAGGGAGTTAGATTTTAGATTGTTATGAGGCTGTACCTAAATTTTTTTCCCCTTCTCAACAATTTGATTTGGAAAAATTTGAAACCTAGAGAAAAAGTATAAGAATAGAATATATTTAATGACACCCATATACCTTTCACCTAGATTCACCAATTCTTAACATTTGGCCACATGCTCACCCTCTCGCACCATATCATCTCTCTCACCTCTATCTCTCCCTATGTGTACATTTTTCCCCCTGAACTATTTGAAAATTAGCTGCATCATCCTGACTCTTTATCCCTAAATACTTCAGCATGTTCTCCCAAGACCAAGGACATTCTTCTACATAACCACAGTCACACTCAGAAAATGCAACATTGAAAACGATATCATTACCTAATATTGAAAACGATATCATTACCTAATATATAGATCTTAGTACTGAACTTTCTAAATTGTCTTAATAATGCCACTTATAATTTTTTTTTAAAATCCAGGATCTAATCAAAGATCTCACACTGTATTTAATTATTTAATTGTCATGACTCTTGAGTCACCTTAACCTGGTGTGGTTCCTCAGCCTTTTAGAGTGTGTTTGTGTGTGTGTGTGTGTGTGTGTGTGTGTGTGTGTGTGTGTGTGTGTGGTCTTTTATGAAATTGACTTTTTTGGAGAGTCCAAGCCAGTTTTTTGCACTTGTCTGATTCTTCCTTCATGATTAAATTTGGGTTAAACATTTTTGGCAAGAACACCACAAGGTGATGCTGCATTCTCTTAAAACAGTTTTTAAAAGATTTCAGCAACTCTATTTTAACAACATACTTTTTGTTCTAGAAAGAAAACCGGTAATCACTGGCTCTTTAATTTTAAAACACATACGCAAACCTTGGGGCTTCCTCCTTTGTCATTCTGATGCCATTTCCATGAGTATACCACAGATAATGGAGAGCATGTAAAACAAAAGGAAATTACACCATGAAAACCAGCAGATCCAAGTTCATAAGGGATTACATCTAACTAAAGTCCCTAGTAGTTCTGTTAACACATGGGTTGTCTGTACAGCAACCTTCCTTTCAATGGCCACCAAACTTCCCTCTCCATGTGGCCTTGGTTGGCTGTCAATCATGGGACTTAACCTCTCCACCATGGTGATTGGTTTAGGGATAAGCAGGACGTGACCTGAACAGAGCCAGCCTCTTCTTTGAGAGATTACACATGGATTCTGAAAGAGAAGTCTCTCTCTTCCTCTGGAATTGTGAGATAAATGGTAATGTTGGCTGGAACCATTTATGGTCATCTTTCTGGTTTTATGGAGGAAACTCTGCAGGAGAAGAAAGTTCACATAAACAAAATGAAGCAGTGGCAAGTGGAAACAGAAAAGATCAATAAAAAGAGACAGAGTTAGTCCATGTGACATATGTTAGTCCCTGGATCTAGCCATGCCTGAAGTTGGATCCTCTATAAATTCCTCCCCCCACCACCCCCATAAGCTAGTTCGAGTTGAGTTTCTGTCTCTTGCAGCTGAGTTTTGAGTAATGCAGTCATGATTTAAGGACTTGGTCAGAATCTCAAGGATCTTTTTCTTTGCCATTGGCAAAGCCATGGCCAGTCACCAAAGAGCCCCAGTTTCCTGGGCTATAAGTACGGATGATAATTCACACTTCAGGGTACCTGCTGTGCAGATTAAGAGGGGACCTGGGCAAGCACTTCACAGCACCTGGCTCATATTAGGAAATCGATGGTCGCTAGAACTGTGTACAAAAGTCTAGGGCACCTCTCGAGGCTTCTGCCGTTTGCTCTGTGCCCTTGAATTTTCCCTCACTCTACCCAGACTAAACCAGACTGTGCTGAGAACAGTGCTTGCTCAGGTAGTAATCATTGCTCACTGTCAACATCGTGGTTATATTCTCCCCATTTGTCCTATAAGCGCAACAACATGAATAGAGCATTGAATATGTGTTGAGGGTATTCCGTGTTTGTCAGGTTATTATTTTTCCAGGTGAGAGAGAAGCCAAGCGTGAGGCTAACAGATAGCAACTGCACTGACATTTTTGTCAGCAGGCACTCCCCACATGAGCTGGAGTTGAAACTCGAGGGTCAGGGAAATACGAACATTGGAGTTGGTATGTTTTGGGGGGCTACCATGTGTATTTGTTTTGGCCTCATTTATCCTATTTCTGCAACTGTTTCCAGGAGGAAGTTTGTCCTATCAGAGCCCACAGTACTTGTTGCTGTCAAAGGGGCCAGTTGCAAACAGTCTTTCAGAAAAGCAAGATTCCCAGAGAAGAAATCATGAGGTTTATGTAAGTTCCATCACAACGCAGGCGTATTGCAGGGATTCCAGAGTTGCACAGATTCTCACAATTGCTGCATTTTTCTGGATTCCTGCTCTAAAGTACCTTAGCAACTGCTAACAAGGGGGCACCTCAAGCAGGAGCTAACAGATGTCCTGGCTGATTTCAGGCCTGGAAGATCAGTGGAGGTGACACAGAACTGCTGTCCCTGGCATGAGTTTGTGGCCGGCGTGGACTTTCCACCCAGTCCATGGTGTGTTTAGAGTGGGGATAAGGGTGCAACAGTGACCTCTCGTGCCTGAAAATTTCAGTGTCAAGTGGGAAGAATCTTCTGGACTTGGCTTTGTGGAATTCAACCAACTCAGTACCCCAACAAGTTCTTGTATGTTTTGGAGTTGAGTGCTGGTAACCCCAGGGCTGGAAGCAGGTGTTTTGAGCACATCTCTTTTTGCTACTTGGATTCACCTGTACCGGGAAAAGACTGCTGGGTGGACCCAGCAGGATCCTCTTTTTTTTTTTTTTTCTGCGGTACGCGGGCCTCTCACTGTTGAGACCTGTCCGGCTGCGGAGCACAGGCTCTGGACGCGCAGGCTCAGCGGCCATGGCTCACGGGCTTAGTTTCTCTGCGGCATGTGGGATCCTCCCTGACCGGGGCACGAACCCGTCTCCCCTGCATCGGCAGGCGGACTCTCAACCACTGCGCCACCAGGGAAGCCCCAGCAGGATCCTCTTTGCTTGAAGGGCCATTAGATCCTCCTTGGGAAGAACTGGTGCTAAGGACAGAGGTGCAGGCACAGAAATTCAGCCCAAGAACAATGTCCCTGCGGCCTGAGGCAGGAGTGGTTTGAGTACAGGGCAGGCCACCTCCCAGCGAGAGGAGAAGCCACCGTAGAAACCCAAGAGCTGCTCTCACACGTCTCTGAGCGTCTGCAACACAAGTTGGCCCTGCTTTGGGCCATGCCCTGGGGAGGGTCCAAAAGGCACAGAAAGAGCGCTTCCTCCTTCTAGCAAAGCAGCTGCGGCGTCGTGGTGAGACTTGAAGGGCCAGTGCAGAGAGTGTGAAGGATGGCGGCAGCTGTGGTTGCCACAGGGAGGGGCCTGCTTACAGCTCTCCTGGACCCCAGTGCCTCAGGAGCAAAGGCAGACAGTGGTGTGGTGGGAAACAGTGCCCTCTACTGGGCACCAGAGGGAGTACCACACTGGGCCTGCTCCCTGTGGTTCGACCTGGGCAGAGACTTCAACAATGGGGATGAAATGGTGGCTGGTAGAAAGATGCCCAGGATCCTGTACTGGTGAGTCCATGAGGCCCAGCCCCAGGCTTTCCAGAACTAATTGGGGGAAACAAGGTGGGACAGGGGAGTGGGAGAGATGTAGCAAAATACGATTTGTTACTGTAAATGTAATCCCATTATTACCCTTTAACTCCCAAGAAGTGTGGCCTAGGGTGGAAGGGAGAGAGGGGACCATGGGCTCCACCTATAATTTCAAGTCTGCTTATTCTGATGATAAACAGCTTGTGCCACAGAAGAGTAGAAACGAGTATGACGTGGGGTTGTTTCACTTGATTAGCAGAGCAGCAGAATTTGGAGGAAGCCTGATCCTGTGCCCTGGTGCCCCAGACAGCATCAGGAGCTCACAAAGGGACTTCTGATGACCAACTTATAGCTTTCCTTTAAATTCCTCTGAGGACCAAGAGTCTCCCGTTAGCTCTGGAAATGTCTAGGGATTTATAAGCAAACACTCTCGGGAGAAGGTTTGAGCTGAAGTATTAACAAAAGAGAGGATCCCATCTAAATCAACTTAAGATTTCAGGGCATCATCTCCTCACCAGTCGCAGCAGAGGGGGAATTCCATAATTACAATAAAGCAAAGTAAATGAAAGGGAGTAATACCTCGATAGCTCCAATACAGGCTCTTTGGAATTACCACTTGCAGAAATATTGACTACTTTGGATCGCCCATGTCAATCTGTCATTCTCTAGTGAGACTAATTTGCATGCAGAAGTGTAAATCTTTAATAGGATTGCTGAAGCCATGCAGTCTAGTTTTATGATTTGGTTCTTGGGAGAGTCAGTATGGACAAAGGACATTTACATTGTAATCATAACTCGGTTTGCACTACTTATTACTAGCTTGTGTGACCTCAAGGAGATCACACCTCTCAGATTCAGTTTCCATACAGGTAGACTATGGATAATAACTAATTCGCTGAGTTCCTGTTAATTGTGTGTAAGAAGCAAACATCTCTAAGTTTCAGTATGGGTTATTAACACAATATAATATTTATTGTGATCTGATTTTAACAAAGTCTGTATGAGCAGAAGTAGATCTGATAAACACACGTTGCAAATTAAGCTAACCACTGAAATGATCATGACAGGTGTTGGCATTTAGGACCTCAGGTTAGGTCAACACTGTTTGCTCTCACTTTTCTATTGGCTACAACTGTGGGGATGCTGAATCTAAGGCTCAGCAACTTAAACCTGAATCAGAACAATGATAGTGTTAAATCCTTTGAACCTCGGTCTATCTAGAGCTGAAATGGTTCGATACTTCAGAAAAATAAAACACCAACACTTGGATGAAACATTAAGTTTTAAAGGGCTATGGTTATGCTACACTGAGTATCCAGAAAACCCAAACCTCAAAGAGGAAATGAAGTTAAGGTCTAGTTTCCCTGTTTAATTTGAGTTTCTACCCTGCAAGTCATTTTCCTTGACTGTACCTTGTAGTTCAGGCCCCGCAAAATCGGGATCCACCCCTGAGTAGGATAAATAGAGCGCCATGAGGGCACAGAGACGGGACGCAATGTCAGGCTAGGAAAACTTCCAGGAGGAGGTGGAACTTAAAAATGAGACTTAAGGGTTGAGAAGGGGGTTAGCTCCACAGTTATGGGGAGATCAGAGCAACATTCCAGTCAAAGGGAATAGTCTGTGTGAGGAAAAGTATGGAGGGATGGATGAGTGGATGGGTGGGTAGGTGAATGGATACCCTTTGCCTAGAAATAAAGATATCTCCTAAATATGACTAGAGCTTACGTTAGTTAATGGCGAATACCGACTCTTCTCTCACTGGAGGTGTCGTAGTGGCTCAGGGCATCCATTGTATGATTGGTGAGACCCCAGTTTGAATCCTGGTTGTGTTGGTTACTTATTACCTGTGTGGTTTAGAACTAGTTATTTTCTGCAACTACTTAGGCCTCAGGCATCTCAGTTAAAAAATGAAGACATTAACATCCACCTCAAAGGGTTCTTCTAAGAATTAAATGACATTTTGCAAAGTTGTCAGCACAGTCCTTGGCATGTAGTAAGTACTGGGTTAATCATAGCTTTAACCATCATCATCATCATCAACAACAGGTGATTTCCATCCAAGAAAAAGCAGTGACTGACTGTAACAGCCACCTGAATAACATTTAGCAAACGCCAAGGTGAGCTAGGTCATCGCAAAAGCAGAGATTTTGAAAAGAAATGCACAGGGCTGTCATCTGAAGATCTTCATTAGTCCAAACACATGACTCAGCCTTAGAGACCACAGACTGGTTTGGGGTGCCGGCTACTGACCCGGGGACAGGGAATGAGATGTGATGCACGGTATAGTAAATTCTTGGTTCTATCCAGGCAGTACAGAGAAGCAGAATGGCTCATCTGGAAAGAAATCCCGGGGGTTGTTGTCCTTTATAAGAGCTGACACTTATAAAGTGGACTGTAATTCTTGCCCCGCACAGAGAGTAGAGGTGTGCCCCAAAGAGACCAGTTACAATACTGTCTCCTGGACTTACTGGCTCTGTACACTTATTTAATAACTCTTGTGTTTCTTCATCTTTAAAATGGAGACACTCTTCCTAACTCCCAAGGTTGCTTTGAGCAGTAGACAAATGATGGAAAGCGACAGACAGGGTCTATGATTACTGGAGCCACTGGTAACCAACAGCATCCAATTCTTAGACAAGTTGCTTTTCTCAGAGAGCAGAATGCTACCTGCCTATAATAAATATTTCAGGGATGCTGAATTATTTATTTATTATATACCTGGGTTTACAAGGAAGGAAATTGGTTCCTTTAAAACAATAACATTGATTGGCTTAAATAGCAGAAACAGCACTCTCCCATCCTTATTTACAGACCCTGGACTGAGCTCAAGTGCACAGCGGCACATTATGGATGTTCCTGCTGACCTGCAGACAAATAGGAGGGCTAGAGGATCAATTAAATAATCTTAACTCATGAGCGGCAGGGAAAATATTTCAGCTGCAACACTGATTGTCGTTCTGAAAGGTAAGACAGCGGAGCTAAACAAGTTCATGTATTCACAGAGAGTGGGCCCCATTTCCTGGCTTGTATCCCAGCCCTGGGGGCCTGTGACTGATGGAAGGGAAACAGAACCCAAGGGTAGGAAAAGAGGAGAAACAAGTATTTATTAAGCGCCTCTTCTGGCCAGGCAGTCTACCTAGCCATTTCACACAGGTAGGCCACCTAATGGCTTTTAATATCTGGGAGGTTAAGTTCCTTGTTCCTTATATTCAGGTGATACAACTGGTCATTGGCAGGTGTCACTAAAACCAGGATCTGCCTCACAGACCAGTGTTCTTTGTCACCACCAGCCTGACCATTCATTTTGGCAGTCGACAAACATCCGTTGAGCTGCTTCCACATACCAGGCACTTGGGATACGAAGACATAGCAGGTAAGTTATCTGCCCCCAGGGGTCTCACAGTCTAGGGAGGGAGATAGACAAGGGAACCTCCAATTTCCACATGGGGTGGAAAGAGTGGGATCAGAGGGCAATTTACTGCAACGCCTCAGGACTCCTCATTTGTGTGTGTCCCTTCTAAGTAAATATTCACTCTTATACCTAAATCTGTATTTGAAATTTTGTATTATTTTTCTTAAAGGGTATCCTCAAATTATATAAGATTTGGGACCCACCACACCTGGATTCAGCCCTTAGCAGGATACAGTGAGCCCCATGGACGTGCAGATACAATATCTATATCAACCCGCAAGGCTTCCAGGAGGTAGCCCTTGAAATGAAACTTAAGCAAGAGAAGTATTTTAGCGACACGGAGAAGTGGAGATGGGGATGGGATGGGCAAAGAGAAGAGATGTATGAAAGCCATTGGTGGGCGATTTCAAATATCTCCGCTTATTCAGGAAGCAATGATGCCATAGTGCTGGATGGTTGTTGAGAAAGATGTGTTGGCTGTGAGGGCAGCTGGTAGATAATGGGTTGCTGGTGCAGGAGGGGCAGGAGAGACGCTGAGACCAGGGTGGGAGGGACTTTTGTGCTGAGTTCTACAGAACTTTAACTTTGATCCTTCATGCTAGAAGGAAAAACTGAAGGATTTTTAGGATCTACTTTTTAGGATTATATTTTAGAAGCATCCCTCTGACAGAAAGATGCAGGATGACCTGGAATTAGGGTGAACAACTGTTTGTACCCAGGACTGTCCTGCTTTTAGCACTGAAAGTTCTGTGTCCTAGAAAACCCTTCAGTCCCAGGGAAACCAGGACAGTTGGTCACCTTACCTGGAAGAGGGTGAGCCCAAAGCCAAGAGAAGCACTGAGAAGGTCTTCTCCATAATATGCATCCCGCTACCTACTTGACAGCTCCACTTTGATGTCTAATTGGCATCACAAAATCAGTGTGCTTAAACCCTCAGGGCCTTTGCACTTGTTCCCTCTGCTGTTCCCCAGGATAACCACACGGTTCACTCCTTCAGGTCTTTATTCCGATCTTATCATCTCAGCAAGGACTTCCTGAAACCCTCTTTTATAATTGCAATCCCTACTCCTGATATTCCTTATCCTTGTTTTGGTTTTGTTAGCACTTCACCACCATACAGCATACCTAACATACTGAATATTTGTATTTTTTATGGTCAGTTTTCCCCACTAGAGAAAACTCTTCATGAAGGCAGAAAATTTTTTTGTTGCATTTGCAGCGTCCAGGACAGTGTCTGGCACGTAGTACAGGTTGTTTCACTGAATAAGCTGAGACTTCCTTGATTCCTCTCTACTCTCTCATACCCCACATCCAATTCATCCGCAAATGCTGTTGACCCTCTGTTCACAGTAGATCCAGAATATGAATAGCTCTTACCACCACCGTGACCACCCTGGTCCAAGCCACATCATCACTCACCTGGATTATTACAACCAAGGACAAAGGATGACCCCACCTGAAAAAGTGTCAGTGTTACACCCCCTACCGGACTCTTACTCGCCTTCCCCGCCATGTTGCGATGGTTACGAAATTCCTGAGCCCACCTGGGCGATGCCCACCT
Organism: Tursiops truncatus; assembly: GCF_011762595.2. NCBI lineage: Eukaryota > Metazoa > Chordata > Mammalia > Artiodactyla > Delphinidae > Tursiops > Tursiops truncatus. Next base: position 20,814,050 of record NC_047044.1, on the reverse strand, counting down.
GGGCAACAGGACCTGTCCCAAATAAGGAAAGGCATCTGGCCTGTCCTACTCCCACCCTACGGAAGGAAGGTATATGTGCCTCGATCAATCAGTAAACGAAATTTTCACCTCGGACCATTCCTTTGTTTTCTGGCTATAAAAACTGATCAATAGCACATGTTCAGGCTGGACTCTCCCAGACTACTAGGAAGTCAGACCGCTGTTCTAGCAGCGACCCTTCCCTCTAATAAATTTCATCTTCTTTACATTCTGCCTTGTGTCTGGAAGTTCTTTTCCAACCTGCTTTCAGACCACGACACCTCCCTCCCTGGGCTTCCTGTGTCCACCCTTGCTTCTGGACAGCCTGTTCTCAAATCAGGAGCCAGGGGGATCCTGCTAAAATGTGAGTGTGATCATGTCACTCGTCTTGCTCACTGTCCTCCCCTCCCCCACTTCCCTCCCCTCCCCCACTTCCCTCCCTGCCCTTTCCTTCCCTCAGGCCCACCTCAGCCTCTGGAAGGGCATCTTCAGCTGTGTCCAGGTTCTATCCATTCCAGCCACAGAGGCTTCCTTTGTGTGCTTTAAACACACTAGGCACTTTCCTGCCTCAGGGCCTTTGTACTTGCCATTTAATACTCTTCTCCAGGCATTTGCATGGCTGATTGATTTCCCATAGGTCTCAGCTCAAAAGTCTCCTTAGCCTTCTCTCCCACACCCAAAGAAAATAGCAAACCCACCTCCACACAGCTGAAGGCCTTTGTTTTCTCTCCAGCACTTTGTACCTCCCCAGGTACAAATGGTGACTTGTCTACTGTTTCTCTTCTCCCCCTACCCAACCCTCCCCTCACCTATGGACGTGGAACTACAGGACTTGCTGGAAAGAAAGAAATGCCTTTATGAACTAATTTTCTTTCCTTCTTAGAAAAGGCAGAAACTTGTGTGCTTGTCATATTGAAAGAACTAATTACCGTCCTCATGGATAAAGAGAGTAAGGTAGAAGCATAGTTTCAGAAAAACAGATCCTTTCCCTTTTTTCCTCTTTCCAGCCGCTGTATTTACCAATCTTCAGGGAATGGCGGGTTTTGCTGTTCAGACTTTCTTCCTGACTCTCAAGAAGCAAATCTCTTGAAAATTCTTTGCAGAAAGACTGTTTGCTGCTGGAATGTGCTGAGAATATTGCTTCTTTCACAAAGTCTGTTTTGTATGTCTTAATTCGTAAAAGTTTTTCTTTTGTTTTCCCATTCACCACCTCCCATTTCTCCCTACTCATTCCTCTTGGGCTTTCCATGTGTTTCCCTCTTTGTCTCCTTCATGATGTTCAACATGTACAAACTCTCTGTGTGCTCATGTGCCACACAGTTACACACACATCATCTCATTTAATCTTCATACCCACCCTGTGAGATGCTATTATTATTATGCTATGTTACACATGGGGAACCTGATGCTTACAGAGCTAAGTAGTGTAGTGGAGCGGTCAGTACACCCTCCCGTGTCACCATTTCAGTGGGCACTGGCTGGCTCTCCACTGCCAGGGTCTGCATCTGTTTCCCTGGCTGCTGGAGGAGGCCAGAAGTGCTGGGGAATATGTCCATTCTGATCCCAACAAACCCCCGCCCCCCCCCCCCAGCACCCTTTAACCAATGACTGATGGAGTTGGTGTCTAAATACCCCAACTCCCCTGCTCCTTGGGTGGGAGAGAACTGAGGGGCATTTTCTATGCTGGCTCTCAGAGACTCATCGTAGGATTGCACCCGGTGGCCCATAGTTACCTGTATTGATAAAGAACCTTCTATTGGCTGCCTCCCCTTCCCTCTCTCTTCCCCTACTGGTGTGTCCTGGGGTCACTTCCGAGACATATATTTGCACTAGAGTCCTTGTCTCAGGGTTTGCTTCTAGGGGAACCAAACCTAAGATTGAACAGCTGCCAGATGGCAGAGCTGAGCCGCAGACTCAAGCTGTGTGATTCCAGAGTTTGTGTGTTTCATTGTGATGTTCTAATCCCTTCCTTCTCTTTAAGAATTTATTTTTTTATTGTAGTGGTGGTAACTTTTTCTTCTTAATGTGTCAAATCATAGCAAACAATGGTTTTGCTTAAAAAAAAAACTATCCTGATAAATCAGTTGGAAAATGCTAACATTTTCTTCAGACTGAGAATTTAGTGTTATAATGACAAATTATTTTAGCTATGAAAGGACAAGTTCCCACAAGTCCACAACTTAGCGTTAATGGGGACCATATGATATGAGTCATGACAGGAAGAAGAGCCAGGGTGGTTGATGATAAGTTAGGGGTGCTTTGTTAAGTTAAATATAAATTTACTGGAAAGTCTTGGTTAGATTATGGAATTGAAAGAAGAGCTAGATAGTCAAGTTCCAGAAAGGACAGACACCAGGGCAGCTTTGGGGAACCAGGGACCAGAAGCTACTGGACAGTCATTTTGGGGAACCCTAGTCAAGTTGATTAAGCCTCAATTCATCTTGGTGAAGACTAATTCCAGGGACAGACAGTGTGATTGGTTGAGCTGAGACAGCTGTGGGGAGCACTTTGATTGACAGAAGCAATGGGAGAGATGCTCTTTCCAAAAAAAAAATCACCTTGCTGCTTTAGAAGAGGAGGCGTGGGATTCTGGGCAGTAAAAAGGACAAATATTCCTGAGAAAGAGAAAGGACAATGTCTGCTGAGTAAAGGTAAGAGAAGCAGGAAATGACAGCACACAGAGGAGACACATAAGGTGACTACAAAGAAAAAAAATTGTGGAAATTCCCAGGTGCCGACAGGGACCTTGCAGTGTCTGTTCCCTTTTGATGTAATCTCCTGTTACTGTCCCTTTTTTTCTTTCTGCCCTGGACACACTGGGTTTCTGGCCTTCCTCTATCACACCAGATACATTCCTCCTCAAGACATCTGTACTTGCTGTTCCAGTTTCTGGAACAGTCTTCCCTCAAAGATCAGCATGGCTGTTCCCTTATATCCTTCAGGTCTTTGTTCAAATTTCATCTTCAAAGGGATGCCTTCCCTGATCACCCATTTCCTGCTCTCCTGTTCCTCCTTCTCTGCCTATATATTGGATATTATTACCATCTCACATTATGTACTTATTTGCTTAATATGTGTCTCCCTTCATGAGAATAAAAACTCCATGAGGGCAGAGATTCTGTAACCCCAGTTTCTAGAATGTTCCTGACATGTTGTAGGTTCTTGATAGATATTTATCGAATTAACAATGAATGGTTTCTCCTCTCTCCCTCCATTAAGGCTATCAAGTGTGAACATAAGGTTTCAAAAGGACTGAGAGAGACAAACCCCAAACTGAGGTTCTGGGGCAGGCTAGAGGGGGACCAAGAATATCCCATAGAGGCCTCTGTGGGAAACATGCCCAGAGAATTCTCTGCCCCCCCCAACCACTGCACACGACGAGGAAGCCACAGGCAGATGGGGATTCTGGCTAGGGATGGAATTCCAATTTCTTTACACCATTACTTTCAATGTTTTAATTGATTCTTGTTGACATCTAGTTTCATAACCTTGTGGTTATTATACATATGTAATAATAATAACCCCAAGAGGAGTGGTTGGCATGATCATCTGTTATTTTATAGATTCCTAGGGGCTCTGGGAAAGTGGGAAGACTAGCCAGCAAAGAAATGAGATTAATTGAGAAACTCATCAAAGGGTGAACTGACCTTGTTTTACTCAAATGAAAAATAATCCTTACCAGTCTTGCAGACCCACTCTCTATGTGGTGTTTGTGGGTCCCTTTTATCTTACAGTTTTCAAATACAAAAGTTGACTTATATTTCTTACTTTCTAAGTCACCAGACAGCAGTATTAAGTTTTTGTTGTCGTTGTTGCTGATTTAGGTACAAGTCTGCAAAATAATGTTTCTGAGTTAAATGCATCTCCAACTCTAATTTCAAGTTTTCTGAGAATTAAGTAACAGTAAATTAGCTAAAGTCTGAGGAATGATGAAAGCTAAGTATATATCATCAAAAATTGACTTAATGACCATGAAGACATAACAGCTAATGCTTATTGAGCACTTAAAATGTACCAGCACTATGCTATGTGGGTATGGTGGAGAGAAATGATCTTATTTAGCTCAGAAGACATTTCATTTCAGATCTATAAACATTTACTGGGCCCATATGTGCCAGGCAATGGATATACAAAGAGAAATTATCATTTCGGTCTTCAGTTTTCTTTTGTGTTAGATTCATTTCTTTAAGGTCAGTGAAATAGCATGGAAAAATCTCCTCAAGTGTGAAGACACGTGTGCCCGAATTATCTTCGTTTGGGCACACAGAGACCTTCACGCTGGCTTCACGCTTGCCCATCTTCCCTGCCACACTGTTTTCTCCTCAAGTCATATCCTAACCCTACTCATTTCCTCTAAATAAGCCACACGGTCTCACGTGCTTAGGTCTACACAGTCTTCCCTTTGCTTTGAAATCCCTGATCTGTCAGCTGAATTCCAAAGGCCCTTCAAACCCGATTTCTCGCATCAACTCTTCCCTGAGGCTTTCTTTCAAGCCGCCTTCTGCTTTTGCCTTCCCAGCATCCAGCCTCCCTTCTTTTGGTATCAGCACCCCACTCTTCATTAAGGAAGTCACTCCTCCCACTCTTCATCCATAAGGCTTGGGTGGGACTGATCCCAACTCCACCTCCGCCAGGGAGTGGGTTCTTGAGCTTGAAGTCCCAGTTCGGAGGCACACGAGTGGCTCAGGGATGGACACATGACTCACCCGGACGGCTGAGGACCAGCCTCAGCACTTTTGCCAGAGCTGTTGAGAAAGAGGCTCCCTATTTCAGCTGAGGTTGCTAAGCTAGCAGACAAAGCTGGGGGCTGCCTTTGGCCCGTGTGAAAAGAGCCTGTCAGAGGAAAGTGGAGCTAAGGGTGGGAGAGAGAGAGAGAGAGAGAGAGTTCTAAACGTGCAGACCCAGCTTTGAAATGTTTGAAAAATTTACCTCTAGATAGTTCAGCAGTTTATTGTTGAGTAAATGAATGAATGAGCCAATAAATGCTCCCTGTCCTTTAAGCTAGTCTGAGTTGGGTTGCAGTCATTTGCAACAGGAAGGATTCTATAAAATGGACCCTTTCTCACTGTTACATGATTGCTAGGTAGAGAGATGACAGAGAGAGAGACAGCGACAGATAGATAATGTAAACTGTGAGGTTCTTAAGGAAGGAGAATATCTTGTTCCTCAACATATCTTTAATACTAGCATGGTGTTTGTTGAATGAACAAAGGAGTGAATTTTCTTTATATAATGACATAGTAGAATGCTACAGAATTTTAAATGGACATAGGTAATCCCAGGAACTTTCTGAGTCATGCTTAGCACATTTATGTCATATTGGTGATGACTTATAGAAGAATAACCCTCAAAATCTCCTGGGAGAAAGTATTGAGATGGCCACACCTATCATTTTGTTACCATTCTTTCGATAAAAGACAAAAATCTTGCTTTAGAAAATTACAGTACCGTGTGATATGGGCCAGAGTTAAGTATAATAATAAAAAAAATGTATATGGTACTTGCTATGTACCAGGCTCTGTTTCAAGTGTTTTGCATGTTTTAACTCATTTAATCCTCACAACAACTTTATAAGTTAGATAAAATGATTACTTCCATTTACATCTTGGAAACAGAGGTATAAAGAGGTTTACAACCCCAGTTCTCACAAATAGCACATGGCCGACCCTCCTTGCAGTAAAGGATCCAGCAGAGGCTGGTAGGGGGTGAGTCAAGAAAGGCACCTAGAAAATGTCTTAGTGGAAAAGAAGGAGAGGAATACGAGGGAAGGCTTCATTTTATAGGAAGAATGATGCAAAGGTCCAGATTCTTAAAAATTCAGTGCCAGCTTTTTGCAAAATAAGGAATTAGAAGAAGTTTGTAATTAGCACCTCCCCTTTCAACGTCGAGCCCTTACGGTGACTGCTTACTGTGAGCAAAGCTCTGTCTCTAATGTTTATATGGTGTGGCAGAGATGATTAATTTCCTCCCAATATCTGTTATTCATTTCTTCCATATTACAAGAAATCCTGGTTTTCAGCTGTGCCTGTGGCTGGCTGGAATAAAAAAAAATTCCCAGCTTCCTTTGCAGTTGGGATGGCCATATGGTTAAGTTCTGGCCAGTGGGATGTATACATGTGTCATGTGTAATGTTTAGGAAGCATCCTGAAAGGAAGGAGGCGTGCCCATCTCGCTGCCTGCCTCCCTCTCATTGGCTGTGCTGTGTACATGATAGGGATGCTGTGATATTGTGATTTATAATAAGAAATATATACTTGGTCTTTGTTCTTGCTTCTGGCAAAGAGCTCCTAAAGCCCTTGGAACTTCCTAAGTGATGAGAGCAATAAAAAAAGTCCTTTGTTACATTAATGAGGTGACTTTTAGAGGCACCTATGGATGGGGGCAAGGGTTAGAGGCACCTATGGATGGGGGCAACTTCCAGTCTCACTTCCCTGACCTCAGGAGCGGGGAGAGGGGCTGGAGGTTGGAATCAATCACCAATGTCCAATGATTTAATCACTCGTGCCTATGTAATGAAGGCTCCATAAAACCCCAAAAGGACAGGGCTCGGAGAGCTTCCAGGTGGTGAATACGTGGAGGTGCTGGGAGAGTAGCGTGCTTGGAGAGAGCATGGAAGCTCCGATCCCCCTTCCCCATACCTTGCCCTGATATCTTATATTAGGCTGTTCCTAAGTTACATCCTTTTATCTTATATTATTTCATTTTTTAAGATTTTTTCATGTGGACCATGTTTAAAGTCTTTATTGAATTTGTTACAATATTGCTTCTGGGTTGGTTTTTTTTTTATGTTTTTGTTTTGTTTTGTTTTGTTTTGTCTTTTTGTGGTACGTGGGCCTCTCACTGTTGCGGCCTCTCCCGTTTCGGAGCACAGGCTCCGGACGCGCAGGCTCGTCGGCCATGGCTCACGGGCCCAGCCGCTCCGTGGCATGTGGGATCTTCCTGGACCGGGACACGAACCCGTGTCCCCTGCATCGGCAGGCGGACTCTCAACCACTGCGCCACCAGGGAAGCCCCTATGTTTTGTTTTTATGGCCTTGAGGCATGTGGGATATTAACTCCCCAACCAGGTATCGAACCCATACCCCCTGCGTTGGAAGGCGAAGTCTTAATCACTGGACCACGAGGGAAGTCCCCTATATCCTTTTATAATGAACTGGTTATCTATTAAGTAAAATGTTTCTCTGAGTTCTGTGAACAGATTAATTGAGCCCAAGGAGGAGGTTGTGGGAACCTCTGGTTTACAGCCAGTCAGTCAGAAGCACTGGTGTGGATCTGGACTTGGCTCTTGGCATCGGATGTGGAGGGCGGTCCCGTGGGATGGAGCCGTTAACCTGTGGAATCTGACGCTCTCTCTGGTAGATAGTGTCAGAATGGAGCTGGATTGTAGGCCCCCCAGCTGGTGCCCAAGAACTGCTCTGTGGTGTGGGGACACCTCCCCCCGCCCCCACCGTTGGAATTTGGGGCAGAACCTTTAGATGCTCAAGCAACTATCTTGGCCCATGACATTTGGTGCCATTTGCTAGAATGGCAGTCACACATGCTGAGCTTCTTCACCCATTATGTAAGTTCACCCATTATGTAAGTCACTCCTCCTCCCTTGGGGATCAGAGAAGGACCAGGAATGTGACTCTAATGGAAGTTTTCCAAGTGGAAACATGAAGAGTGGGAAATCAGTGTTACATGACGTAGTATTTTTTTTTTTAATCTCAATTTTACTTTGGGAAACTAGAGTTAAGTAATACAATTGTGAGGCTAGGACTGTAGTTCAAATCAACCTGATTCTAAAACCGGTGTGCTTATCTACTATATAGACTGCATAGGTTACTATTACTAATAGTAGTGTGCTGGTAAAGATTTAACCAGCTGGGGCTGAGAGGAAGGACACTGATTTTTAGTGTTTTCCAATTTCCTTGGTGTAAATATTCCCACCAGGCCAATTTCAAGCTACCAATTGTTCAACAATTGACCTGCGAAATTCCTGAAAATTTAACAGGCTGCCCTTGTGAGCGCATATGAGCCAGCTCCAGCGCGCTTCTGAAAAATACTGAGCTGAGCCTGAGAGAAGACACTCCAGGCAAACTGCAGGATGTCTCCAACTGTCTTTCCTAACCTCGGGGTTGTAGGGCTTTGGGTCTAATTAGGATAACAGCATTCCAGAGCAAGCAGAACACCTGGGGAGCCCAGAAGATGACCTTGGGCAAGAAGTGATGGAAGGGTAACCGCTTGACCTATGGCCTCTGAGGGATGTTAGTGGAGCTTCATCAGAAGTGTCGTGGCTGCCCTGTTTCTTTTTGATGGGCGATCCATTTTCAGAGAGATCTTCTGGCCAAAAAGATTTTCAGATTCTCCTCCAGCTGACAGAACGCTTACGATACCATCACTGGAGTAGAGGGAGTGTAGTTCTGCAGAGAGAAGCAGAGCACATGGGTGTGTGAGAGAGAAAGCTCCACTGTCACAAATCTGCAAGCAGCATCTTGCAAGGCAAGTTGGAGGGACACTAACGTTTCCTCCTGCAGTCAGTGGATACAGTGAGGGCTCTAATTTCAGCCAGTGCTGGAGGGAAGACTGAGAGGCCTTAATAGGGTGTCTGTGGTGACAAGGGCAATGCAGGACACACAGACGAGGATTTGGACAAAACCTGCCCCGAGAACGTTCTCTTACCACATCCTTAGGAGGAAGGCTGGAAACTTATTGGAACCCACTGTACATCCTTTGTAGTGTGTGGACGGTGAGTTTATGCCACAACTATTAATAGTTCTCCTGACAGAGTGGGTTCAGTTACACTCAATAAATCATTTTGTTAACTACACAAATTCCTGAGCTAAAGAAGCTCTTTGGCTTTATGGAATAAGGATGCCCGTCCTGGAGGGCCCTGTGTGAGAAGGAGAGTCAGAGTTCTCCACGTGAGCAAAATTAGGCCATCAGCCCCCTCCCAGAGTTCTCGCTCGACCGAGCCCTAACCCTATCATTACGTAAGGGGGACATTTTGACCTAGCTCTGTTCTCCTTTGCGTCTCTTTGCTCTCTGAGAGAATCTGTTCCAAGGTCCTAAAGTTTGTGATCCAGCTCACTTGTTTTGCATCTGTTTTATTACTCCCAAGGTCTCTGTGTGGATTCTCTTTTTCTGGTGGTAGCACAGTGCTTCTCCAGGGACAGAATTGTAGACATTTCACATGGAGGTGTTGGAGAGTGAGGGTCCTTCCCCCTCCTCGAGTATCACTATTGTATGGTCAGGCCACCCAAGGTGGCTATTCTCGTCTTCTCTGTACATCTCCTGCCCCACCAGTGCCTGCTTCACCTATACCCTACTTACCTGACTGACCTTCCTACATACTTGCTCCTGGCCCCAGCTAGTGACTGTTCTAACTTTAGATTAGAGCATCTCCACTATGATAGCTTATGAAAGGGAAAGTGAGGGGCGTGCCCCTCTGCTGGTTTCCCTGGTAACCGATGGGCTGACCTGATGTCAGTTCCCCCTCTAACTGGTAATCTCCCCCTGCCACTGGGAGCAAAGACTGCCGCCATGTCCTGCCCCACCTCTGCTGCACATAGCGGGATGTCACTCCAGGACCTGGCTTCAGACATGTAAGGTCCCCCATCCTTTAAACCACTGATGTCTCTTTTGCTGACTCCGGCTTTTTCTTTGGTCTTGATGCTAAGCAAGTACAGGCTTTGCAGACCTGTAGGATACAGCCCAACAAATATGGACTCATTATTTCTTTTAATTCAATGCTTCTTTGTCCTTTTGACATAGCCGCATCCGTCTTTGAGCACTTCCTTGCTGTCTGGCACAAGATGTTTCCATATCACCTTCTACTTTCCCTGCCTCAGACCAGGAGCCAGTCATGTTCATAAGAAGCCCTGGTTTCTTTGAGTGGGAAATGTTATTTGGAAACAAAGAACTGAGTGTGAGGTATGCTCATTACTACTGGAGTATCATTGCTTCTGGCCCTTTTTATAGACAGAGCTAGAAAAAAACAATTAAATGATGAATTCATAATGCTTCCTTAATTTGAACAAAAAATGGCCCCAAACCTTAATTCTCCCATTCCGTGTATGTCTTTTCCTTATCCCACAGTGAAAACCTTGGTTTCTGACATCAGTATTTTTACTTGTTTATACTGTTATACGTTAAACACAATTTAGTTTTGGAAACACAACAATCAATAATACTATCAATTATGAACCTTAAGTAAAGTTCATACTTTATAATTCTTTAAAATTATAAAGATATCTTTATAATTCTTTTGACCTTAAGATATATTCTATTAATGGTATACAATCTTAGTATTATATTTAAAAGTTATTTGAATTAATTCATTTTTCTGTGTGGCTATGTTATGTATGTAGTATACAGTAACATTCACTTCTTCCTGTATTTAATGTTAAGGTTTTATCTTATCTTTCTTTTTATTGAATTTTATGTTTGAATATGTAAAAACTGCATAGCTTAAAAGTAAAAACTAGTAAAACAGTTCTAATCAGGGAAATTGTGCTTGCACCCTTATTCCCTATACCCCACTCATCCACCCTTACAGGCAGCTGTATTAATGAGTTTTAGATTTATTGTTCTTGACTTTCTTTTTGCAAAAATAAGGGAATATATACATATATGTTTTTATTTCCTCTTCTTTCTTATACAAAAGAGCATACCACGAGCGTTCTTTTGCACTTTTCTTTTTATCATTTGACAATATAGTCTTCAAATTATTCCATATTAGTTCATAGAGATCTTCCTCATTCTTTTTTTATGTGTTTTTTCTATATTTATAATAAGAAATAAACCTGCTTCCTCATTCTTTTTGATGGCTGCATAGTATTCTGTTGTACAGATGCACCATAATTTATTTGTAATGCCCTATGGATAGGCGTGTGGGTTGTTCCTAATACTTTATTACAAATAATATAATGAATAACTTGTAATGAATAACTTTTTTTTTGTATTTGAGAAGGTATATTTTCAGGGTAAATTTCTAGCAGTGGGATTGATGGGTCAAAGGGTTAATGCATAGGTAATTTTGCTAGGAAATGCCAAATTTCCCTCCCTATGGGTTGTACCATTTTGCCTTCCCACCAGCAATATATGAAAGTCCTTTTTTTCCCCATAGTCTGGCCATAAAGTATATCATCAAAGTCTTGACTTTTTTGTTAGATAGTTGAGAAATTCTACCTCAGTATAATTTTAATTTGCATTTCTCTTATTATGAATGAAATTGAGCATTATTAATATATTTAAAAGGCCACTTATGTATCTTTTTCCATGAACTACCTGCTCATGTCTTTTACTTTCTAGTAGGTTTTTAATGTGTATTCTAAAAATCATCAAATGCTATTTATAACATTGGAGTTTACAAAAGACTTTCACAAGTCATCTTTTTGATGCTAAAAGATTTTGAAAACCTCAGAAAGGATAAGGACAGCACTGCTGAACTAGAACAGTTTCAAAGGTAGTCTTATTAATCTGGAAAATACAGAGTACCTGAAATTATATGCATGGACTATCTTGTCTGATGGTGTTAGAAAACTTGAACAGAATATTTCATGTAGAAGATTATTAACACTGGCTGAGGGAGGGTTGTCACATCTTCATAATCATTTAATAAATATTCTCAGAAGTCTAAAATTGTCACAGAAAGCCTGACTTGTTTCCTGCTTACAGTTGCACCTAAAAGGAGCCTTGAGATGGAAATGGGGGGTGACAGAATAGCAGGTACACCTATGAAATATCACAGTCTGATGAGTTTGTTCCCTTGTCTACTTCTGCGGTTTGTTTTTGAATTTTTGCTTTTATTCCTGTTTTTATTCAGAAAGTAACTTGAACTCTCCCCAGTATTTGTAATGATTGCTAAGTCCAGCCATTTTCCTTAACAGGTTCCCTGATAGGAATCTTTCATTTAGCAAAACCAAACCTCTAAAGGCAAGAGGGGTTGAACTATTGGAATTACTGCTTGGCAAATGCAGAAGAGTCAACCCTGCCACACTGTGACCCAGAGAAAGATTTTTGGAAAATAAGGATCATTCTCTTCAGTTGAAATAAAACTGCTCTGCAAGGAATCAAATTGGCCTTTTGTCAGCATGATCGTCATGAGTCAAGAGAAAGATGAATGTGCTCTGTCCACAAATGAAGTTGGCCAAGCAAACTGGGGAAGGATGGGGGTTGGAAAGAACCTCACCAGCTTCCCCATTGATCTGAAAATCACGTCGAAGATATATGGTGAGAGAGAGCACACATCTCTAGTCTACAAACTGCTTTCGCTCACGGGCAGGAAGACGGAAAGACTATCGTGTCTCGTTAGTACAATCCTTAGAAATCATGCCAAAAATGTACACACAGTTGAAATGGAGGGGAATGAATGACTCAGAATTTCTCATGAAGGATGCAAAGCAGTTACCCTCTGGGGCATTTCCTTGACTAAAGCTGAGGTCAGAAAAGACAAACCATAGTTACCATGTGAAGGTAAAGCACTGACCACAGGGAGTGAAGTGCTCGAGACCTCAGAACTTCTATAGGACAGGTTTGAAGGTTACAAGGGTAACCGACAGTGCCTATAATAAATACGAGAGAGAAGGTATAGATTACAGGGAGATTACAGGAGATTAAGAGTTGGATGCAGGAGAATTTTCATATATTTTTAAATCAACTTGATTAAGTATAATTTATAAACAATAAAATGCACACATTTTAAAGGTACAGTTTGAAGAATTTTGACAAAAGGGTATGTGCATGCCGCCACCACTATCCAGATACAGGCATTTCCATCATCCTCAAAGTTTCTCTTTTTGCCCCTTCCTATTCCTGGGCTAAGGTAACCACTGATGTGCATTTTGTCACCAGAGATTAAATTGAACTTTACTGTGAGTTTCATGTGCATGGAATCATGCAGTATTTGTGTCATGCATTTGTGTCATGCTTCCTTCACTCAGCATAACAATTTGGGATTCATTCTTGCTGCTACTTATATCAGCAGTTAGTTCTTTTTATTTATCCTTTGTCTGGGTGTACAACAATTTGTTTATCCATTCACATTTTTTTTTTTTTTTTTTTTTTTTGCGTTACCCGGGCCTCTCACTGTTGTGGCCTCTCCCGTTGCGGAGCACAGGCTGCGGAGGCGCAGGCTCAGCGGCCATGGCTCACGGGCCCAGCCGCTCCACGGCATGTGGGATCTTCCCGGACCGGGGCGCGAACCCGTGTCCCCTGCATAGGCAGGCGGACTCTCAACCACTGCGCCACCAGGGAAGCCCCTATCCATTCACATATTGATGGACATTTGAGCTGTTTGTAGTTTGGGGCTACTAGAAAGAAAGTTGCTATGAATATTTAGGTACAAGTCTTTGTGCAGGCATGTTTTCATTTCTCTTCGATGAACACCTAGGAGTGGAGTTTCAGTGTCATACGGTAGACATATGTTTATCTTTATAAGAAACTGCCCAAGCATTCTCTGAAATGGTTGTACTGTTCTACATTCCCACCAGCGATGAATAAGAGTTCTGGTCACTCTACATCCTCTCCATCACTTGGTATCTGTAGTCTTTTAATTTTAGATATTCTGATGGTATCTTGATTTGCATTTCCTTGATAACTAATGTTTCTCTAGCACCTTTTAATGTAATTATTGGCTATTTATGTATGTCCTTTTCATATTTTTTGCCCATTAACAAATGGGTTGTTTGCCTTGTTATTGTTGTAAAATCACTTTATAAATATTCTTGTTACAAATGCTTTATCAGATACGTGTAGTGCTAATATTGTCTTGTAGTCTGTGTCTTGCACAGGGGGCTATTGGTGGACCCCAAAAAATGAACCCAAACTAGAGACATGAAGAAACACATTTTCCAAGAGAACGTGGCTCTTGAATTTAGACTTTAAAGAAGAAGTCAGTAGGTAGGTAAGTAGAATGGTGTTAAGGCCCCCATGGTGGAACTTTCTACTTTTTTAATTTTTAAAAAGTTTTATACAATTTTTAAAGGTTACTTTCCATTTACAATTATTACAAAATATTGGCTGTCTTCCCTGTGTTGTACAATATATCCTTGAGCCTCTCTTACACCCAGTAGTTCGTACCTTCCACTCCCTCACCCCTATGTTGCCCCTCCCCCTCCACCGGTAACCACTAGTTTGTTCTCTATATATGTGAGTCTGCTTCTTTTTTTGAGGTATTCACTTGTTTGTTGTATTTTTTAGATTCCACATATAAGTGGTATCATACAGCATTTGTTTTTCTCTGTCTGACATATTTCACTTAGCATAATGCCCTCAAAGTCTATCCATGTTTCTGCAAACGGCAAAATTCCATTCTTTTTTTATGGCTGAGTAGTATTCCATTATATATATATGCCACATCTTCTTTGTCAATTCATCTGTTGATAGACACTTCGGTTGCTTCCATACCTTGGCAATTTAAATAATGCTGCTGTGAATGTTGTGGTGCATGTACCTTTTCAAATTTTTTTGTTTGTTTGTTTCTTTTGGATATATAAATAAATGTAGGGAGTTCCCTGGTGGTCCAGTGGTTAAGACTCTGTGCTTCCATTGCAGGGGGCACGGGTTCGATCCCTGGTCAGGGGACTAAGATCTCTGCGTACCACATGGCGCGGCCAAAAAATAAATAAAAAAGATTGTTTAAATGTATATGTAAATTGGTTCAGCCACTGTGGAAGACAGTATGGAGGTTTCTTCAAAAACTAAAAATAGAACTACCATATGACCCAGCAATTCCACTCCTGAGTGTATATCCAAAAGAAACATGGTAGACTTTCTTTCTTCTCTCATAGATAAAGCTTCAATCCAGGCTGATTATATCCAGGTGTGGATATCATGAAATTAATTGATACTAATATTTGAATCACTAATAAATATATCCCTCCAAAGGGCTATTTGAAACTAGAAATAACAATTTGCTTACCAAATTACTTTCTATTTACTTTTTTCCATAAATCTGCAAGTGGTGAAGTTATAGAGGAGGAATTTGGGGGTAGGTAACTTCTGGTTTTGCCTATAAATATTTGTCAATAAGCGTCTGTCAATAAACATAAATTCATAGGTTAGGCCAACCCTAAGCAACACTTAAGCAATTTGTTTCAACTTCCTTCGTCACCATATTAACAATGAACTAACCATGCTCTGTAAACAGTTATTCTCAAAGTGCTAAAATAATATATCTATGAGTCAGCTGGACAGACCATGGCCTTGATGAACTTTCGCTTCGTTCCCTTTACTGTAGTAGCAGCTAGAAATATGAAGTGAAGAAACTCACTAATTCCTGGTCACAGAAGCTGGGACATAATAGTGGCTCTTTCTTTGGAGGAGTTGTTTTTCTATTGGTGTTGCCAGGAAGTGAGCCCTTTCCTTCCAAAATGATGGGGATTCCTGAGGTAGGTAATAGATAGATGTATAGATGGGTAAATGAGTGGATGTAAGGCTAACCAGCCAGCCAGAGGGGCTTTTATCTATCTATCTTATAAGATCATTAGATGAAGGAGACATGGAAAGAGTATGCATTGAATGGGAAGGAGTGAAAAGAGAAATCAAGAGATAATAGATAATTGTTGTTAGCAGATAAGAAAAGGAGAAATAAAAGCACACAGAAGAAACTATTTACAGCAGAGGACCACATGCCTCTTTCAACATATACAACCACAGAGACTATGAAAGGGTAAAGTTGTTGAGAGCTGGTTTAGCAGCCAGCCTTGCTGTACAGTCTCTGATGAGAGGGTGATGGGCAAGGTCCTAAGGCAGGAGAGACAAATAACCTTTGCTTGTTCTCTTCCTTCTGTACTCCACTCTCCTGTATTGTATCCAGAGGTCTCCTGGTGAAAGGAAAAGAGGTGAGATCTTCATTATACTCAGTACATGTTTCTTTTCTTTTCTTTTTTTTTTTTTTTGTGGTACACGGGCCTCACTGTTGTGGCCTCTCCCATTGTGGAGCACAGGCTGCAGACGCGTAGGCTCAGCGGCCACGGCTCACGGACCCAGATGCTCCGCGGCATGTGGGATCTTCCCGGACCGGGGCACGAACCCGTGTCCCCTGCCTCAGCAGGTGGACTCTCAACCACTGCGCCACCAGGGAAGCCCAGTACATGTTTCTTTTTAATTGGAATATAATTCATATAATATAAAATAGGCCCTTTAAAAGAATACAATTCAGTAGTTTTTAGTATAGTCAGAGACTTGTGCAAATATCACCACTATCTAATTCCAGCACATTTTCATCACCCCAAAAAGACACCCCATACCCATTAGCAGTCACTTCCCATTCCTTCCTCCCCCAAGCCCTCAGCAACCACTATCTACTTTTTTGTTTAAAATACTTTATTATTTTTAGAGACATTTTAGGTTTACAACAAAATTGAGAAAAAGGTACAGAGATTTCCCATATGCTTCCTGCCCCCCATACATGCATAGCCTCCTCCATTATCAACATCATTTACCAGAATGGTCCTTTATTATTTTTTTTCATTATTAGTAGTTTTTTTAACAAAGGATGAACCTATGTTGATATAATCACCCCAAGTCCATAGTCCACCTTAGGGTTTACTCTTGGTGTTGTATATTCTGTGGGTTTGGACAAGTGTATAATAACATATATCCAACACTATAACATCATACAGAGTATTTTCACTGCCCTAAAAATCCTCTGTGTTCTGCCTATTTATCTTCTCCTCCTATAACTCCCGCCCCCCCAGCCCCAAACACCACCACTGTCTGTCTCTATAGATTTGTCTATTCTGGGCATTGCGTATACATGGA
This sequence comes from Tursiops truncatus, assembly GCF_011762595.2. NCBI lineage: Eukaryota > Metazoa > Chordata > Mammalia > Artiodactyla > Delphinidae > Tursiops > Tursiops truncatus. Next base: position 20,797,286 of record NC_047044.1, on the reverse strand, counting down.
ATAAAACATGTGGCCTTTAGTATCTGGTTTATTTCACCTAGCATAATATGTGTTTTTTCTTTCTTTTTTAATTAATGAATTTTATTTTTTAGAGCAGTGATAGAAAAATTGAGCCGAAAGTAGGGAGTTCACATACCTTCTTTCCCCACCCCTTGCACAGAATTCCCTATTGCTTTTATTTTTTTTTAACCGTCTTAACCATTTTTAAATGTACAGTTTGAGTCAACTATATTCCCATTGTTGTGCCAGTACACTGTTTTTGTTTTGTTTGTTTGTTTATTTTAAGATAGGGTGGAGAGTAGTCTTCAAATCAGGGAGAAAAGAAATGTGCCCTCCCTGAGACCAACAGCTCACAGTCTTGAATAAGACTCTCACTTCTCATGATCATGCAGCCCCACCGGGCTTTGGCTCACTTCCCTTTGCCAAGCTCCACGAAAGGCCTGAGATGCGCTCTTAGGAGCAGCGGTGACTCTCCAAGAATGTGCACGTTCCTCCCTGACTTTGTAGCATTGATTTCTTGTCCTCCAATTTAGTAAACATCTGAAGGAATTGAATTGGATTTTAAATATCAGAGGCTTATTTTTATCTTGAATAAAATTTAACTGAATTAATATTCAAAGCACTAAATGATTCAACTCTAAAAACTTGTTGAGGAAGTCTTCCTAAAACTCTTTTGTCTCCTCTGGGCACAGAGGCCACTTGACTTAAGAGATTTGGGATGCTGATGGTAGTCTTAAACTTTGGAGATCTTTGCAAACATCGGGGGTAATTTAGGGGTAATTCCCAAGTGACTGTATTACTTTTCATTGAGTATCTATGAGAGGATAAATTGGAGAGAAAGTATAAGGACATAATAAGATGTTCTCTGCATTTTTAGTTTATCTACATGTAGTACAAAAAACACTGGACTGGAAATAATTGCTACCGTTTGTTGACTGGTTAGTATGTCTCAGGTACTGTGCCAAGCATTTTTATATGTTTTTTTTCTTTTCAGTCTCACAATAGTCTTATGAGGTAGCTGCTTTTATCATTTTTTTAAACATCATTACTGGAGTATAATTGCTCTACAATGGTGTGTTAGTTTCTGCTGTATAACAAAGTGAATCAGCTATATGTATACATATATCCCCATATTTCCTCCCTCTTGCGTCTCCCTCCCTCCCACCCTCCCTATCCCACCCCTCTAGGTGGTCACAAAGCATCGAGCTGCTCTCCCTGTGCTACGCGGCTGCTTCCCACTCGCTACCTGTTTTACGTTTGGTAGTGTATATATGTCCATGTCACTCTCTCACTTCGTCCCAGCTTACCCTTCCCCCTCCCCGTGTCCTCAAGTCCATTCTCTATGTCTGCGTCTTTATTCCTGTCCTGCCCCTAGGTTCTTCAGAGCCTTTTTTTTTCTTCTTTAGATTCCATATATATGTGTTAGCATATGGTATTTGTTTTTCTCTTTCTGACTTACTTCACTCTGTATGACAGAATCTAGGTCCATCCACCTCACTACAAATAACTCAATTTCGTTTCTTCTTATGGCTGAGTAATATTCCACTGTGTATATGTGCCACATCTTCTTTATCCATTCATCTGTCGATGGACACTTAAGTTGCTTCCATGTCCTGGCTATTGTAAATAGTGCTGCAATGAGCGTTGTGGTACATGACTCTTTTTTTTAATTTTTAAAAATTTATTTATTTTATTAATTTATTTTTGGCTGTGTTGGGTCTTTGTTGCTGCGTGTGGACTTTTTCTAGTTGCGGTGAGCGGGGGCTACTCTTTGTTGAGGTGTGCAGGCTTCTCATTGCGGTGGCTTCTCTTGTTGAGGAGCACGGGCTCTAGGTATGCAGGCTTCAGTAGTTGTGGCATGCGGGTTCAGTAATTGTGGCTCATGGGCTCTAGAGCGCAGGCTCAGTAGTTGTGGCACACAGGCTTAGTTGCTCCGTGGCATGTGGGATCTTCCCAGACCAGGAATCGAACCTGTGTCCCCTGCATTGGTAGGTGGATTCTTAACCACTGTGCCACCAGGGAAGCCCTGACTCTTTTTGAATTATGGTTTTCTCGGGGTATATGCCCAGTAGTGGGATTGCTGGGTTGTAAGGTAGTTCTATCTTTAGTTTTTTAAGGAACCTCCATACCGTTCTCCACAGTGGCTGTATCAATTCACATTCCCACCAACAGTGCAAGAGCATTCCCTTTTCTCCACCCCCTCTCTAGCATTTAGTGTTTGTAGATTTTTTGATGATGGACATTCTGACCTGTGTGAGGTGATACCTCATTGTAGTTTTGATTTGCATTTCTCTAATGATTAGTGATGTTGAGCATCCGTTCATGTGTTCATTGGCAATCTGTATGTCTTCTTTGGAGAAATGTCTATTTAGGTCTTCTGCCCATTTTTGGACTGGGTTGTTTGTTTTTTTGATATTGAGCTGCATGTGCTGCTTGTGTATTTTGGAGGTTAATCCTTTGTCAGTTGCTTCGTTTGCAAATATTTTCTCCCATTCTGAGGGTCGTCTTTTCATCTTGTTTATGGTTTCCTTTGCTGTGCAAAAGCTTTTAAGTTTCATTAGGTCCCATTTGTTTATTTTTGTTTTTATTTCCATTTCTCTAGGAGGTGGGTCAAAAAGGATCTTGCTGTGATTTATGTCAAAGAGTGTTCTGCCTATGTTTTCCTCTAGGAGTTTTATAGTGTCTGGCCTTACATTTAGGTCTTTAATCCATTTTGAATTTATTTTTGTGTATGGTGTTAGGAAGTGTTCTAATTTAGTTCTTTTACGTGTAGCTGTCCAGATATAACATTGTATAAGTTTAAAGTATTGATTTGATACATTTATATTGCAATATTATTGCCACTGTAGCATTAGCTAAGACCTCTATCACATCACATAATTATCATTTCTTCTTGTGGTGGGAACAATTGAAGATCTGGTCTCTTAGTAAATTTAATGTTTATAATATAGTTTGGTGTCTATACTCACTGTATTGTGTTTTAGTTCTGCAGGACGTATTTATCTACTAGTTACAAGTATGTACCCTTAAACAGCATCTCTTTAGGAAGGCAACGAAGCTAAGAGAGATTAAAGCACTTGCCCAAGTCCCCCATTTTGCAGGTGAATTTAACCCCAGAGTCAAAGTATTCAAGCACTCTGCTGACCTGGGAGCTGGATCCAGTAAGTTCTCATCCTGATTAAGTGACTTATGTAATTGGGCCTCATTTGCTTCATCTGTATAATGAGGATATTGGACCATGTCCATGATTTCTAACCTTTGGCTGCCTTGGAGACATGCTGCCCCATCTCCTTTAAAACAAGCTACTGTGGGGAACCTGGTTAACTGACAGCCCCCAGCTACTGCCCCTGTGAATCTGAGGCAACGTTTATACCAGGCTGCACCCAACCAGTGACTGAGCATGGCAAGGGTCCTGGTGCTGGCCCAGTGGGAGCTTCCTCTAATGGGCAGGTTTGGCTCAGGGACTCCTGAGCGAAATGCAGTCTGAGGCTCTTCCTATCCAATCCTTCCCTCCCGATAGCCTTCCTAGGACCTGCATTTGTGATGTGAAAGCTCTCCCTGCCTACTGTTGCCCACATCCCATTTAACCTTCACAGAAATTTCCCTCAATAAAGCTTTTGCACATCTAATCCTGTCTTGGCATCTGCGACTCAGAGGACCAGAACTGACAACTTCCAGCTTGAGTGGGAGGGTCAGGAAAATATTTCAAAGGGTCCGGAAATTCCAAGTTCAGCAAGAAATGTCTTTAGACTCTATAAATCCTAGGTCTCACGTTTATATGAACTACTACCTTCCAAATGAATGTAGATGATAAATATAACGTAGAGTCATTTAAGAGTGTTATTGAATTTACAGATACTTTTGTTACTAAGTATGTTTTCAACCAGTAAATTTTGAAAACATGATTGATAAAAGGGGTCTCCATGCTCGAAAATATTGGGAGCCACTGGGCTGGATGCCCACTCAGGGTCTGTCAGGCCTGACGTCCTTTGATCCATGGCAACGGCAGTACAGCACAACGGTTAAGGAGCGGTGCTGAGAGCGTGGCCTTTGGCGTCAGACGGCCCTGGGTTTGAGTCCTTACTTTGCTTCTCACTAGTTACATAATCTCAGGCAAGATGCGAAACCTCTCCAAGTCTTTGTTCCCTCATCTAAGATGGAGATACTAATGGTAACTTCTGGATGGTATGGTTGTGAGAGTTACATAAGAAAAGTGACTGTAAGTTACTTTGCATCATAAAAATTCATTGGAATTATTATCATTACTCGTCCTTAGTTTCATTCTGTGTGTTCATCTTCAGTTCTAACCAAAAGATTGTTTATAGTGTTTTTTTTGTAGTTTTTTAACTCTTACTTTATGAGAATGGGAGATAGTATTTCTCATCTTCCTAAATTACTTGGGTTATCCTTCCAAACAAATTGCATCTCATGTTTAATACACCTCTATTCCTTTGAGCTCAGACCTTTGTAACCAACTGAGCTTTCATTTAATCATCTGAAATAATCTTGCCCTTAGAGTTCTCCCTCCTGTGTAATTTCCTTTCACAGCCAATTTGTCCTTAATGCTCAGACTAGAGCCATAACAGCAACATGGAGAATTGAGGACAATCTTCTGTCAATCACACAACCCCATCTCAAATAGAGGATGATTTCCGGCAGATGTAGGGGTGTGAGGTTTGGGAGTAGGGCAGTTTTTTGAATAATGTAAATAATTGCTTATTTGAGTGCTGATTTTGTAGTTGACAGCAAAAAGTCTTCTGGGGTGGCTCATTAGTGGCACAGGTGCAAGAGCAGCTGTTCTAATTAATGTATTAGGAATCCCCATTCTTGATTTCTGTGAAGGATTAGAGAAAAGCTTTGTTATCCACCTGATTACACAAAAAGACGGGACTGAGGAGGGGTAAACCCACAGGAACGTTTTTAGCTGGAGGTAATAAAATACATGACTTCAGGGTTAAGCAAACTGGAGTTTATTTTTCTCATATAAAATGAAGTCAGGAAACAGATGGTTCCTGGGGTTAGTTTATCAGTTCAACAATGTCTAGGATCATCTCGCTGAGATAATTTGGGCCTTTCTTTCATTGTCCCAGAATGGTTACAGGAATTCCAATCATCACGCTCACGATCAAGGCAAGAAGAAGGAGGAAGGAGCAGGGAGTAAGAAGTTCCGGGGGATCCCCAGCAGACCATCAGTATGAGCAAACCCTGGATGTATGTTTCATTGGCTAGCACGGTGTGTGCAGCCCGCAGCTAGCCACAGAGGAGCTGGGAAATCAGAATTTAGCTGGGCCCCTTGCCATCCTGGACACAATCAGGATTGTATTAGTCAGAGAAAGTAGAGAAAGTACATTGGGAAGTTAACCAACACAGTCTGCTCTCAGAGGCAAGCCTAGGGATGGCTTGGTTCCAATTTTTTCTTCATGGGAAGAATGAGAGGAGTAATAAATGTTATAGTGAATATATTGGAGATCAAAATACATCACAATCAACTTCAAAGAGGCGTCCACAATGTTCTTTCTCTGGAAGCTTACACTATACCGAGAAATACTTGTAAAACTTAGAAGTCATCTTCTTAGTCACGAAGAAATTTTTTTCTTTAACAATGTCATGGTAATATGCTTTGCTTGAAATTGCAGAATGTAGCAAAGATTCTTATGAAATTGCCTTGATTTCTCTGAAACAACATGTTATAGGTAGGGAAAGGTACATCCTGGAATCTGTTTGAGAGTTCAGTTGTAATTTGCTGAAATTAGTTGTCCCCAAATTCACAATTTAATTTTAAGTTTTAAAAAAGATTCAAACTGCCTCAGGAGCTTAAGCAGAATATAAATAGACCTTAGAGTCCTGAAGCATGCAATATAAAATAGGCCACGCCTCAAGAGTTTCTCAGGAAGATGCCCGCAACATGAACTTTTGGACCCTGATTCTGCAAAAATTATCTTCAGAACTAGGTAAAATTGTGAAAGCTGGGCAAGTATCTGGCTGAGCTTTTTCGCATTTGTATGGTATGTAACTACCTTTGTCAGAAATTACAATCTAAGTATGTAGTTTTCATTTCATTTTTATTTTAAATACTCCCTGAAAGTTAATCAATTATATGTTTGTCATGGGTAAATAAATATAGCTATTTGACTTGTAGCATATTTCTGTTACTTATATAATGCTCCTCTTCCCTGATATCTTTGCTCTAATATCTTAAAATCATTTAGCCGTCATATTTTCCCTTTAAAAATTTAGTGATATTTTCAAATTATGTTTTTTATGGAAAACTTGAAAACCATAGAAAAGTAAAAAAGAAAACCTCAATTATTTATGACACATTTATATGCATTTATTTGTTTCAGCCCTGATGACCACATGTGTGGTGTCCAAGATGGGATGTATATGTACAAAGAGATGTGCAGGGCTGGTGTGTGCCTGGAACAAACCAACACTTCCCTAAATATGGACAAATAAAATCATATTACGACTTCAACTGATGCATTTGGTGAGAGCAGTCAGTTTTCAGGCCAGTTTGATAATGGGCAGCAAGAAGAAGCATTTGATCATTTATCACATTGTGAGTAGGCCTGGTACCTTATTAGTTTGAAAATCTATGTAAATACATATTATAACCAGAGAAACTGTGATGTAACAGGACACAGAGACAGAGAATCAGAACTAGAATTTGGGCTTTCTTATCCTTGCACTAATGAGTTCTCTCAGAATGGATGTCCAGGTCACACAAGTAAACTGCAAACTCATGCAGCTAAAAAGCCCCCTTTTTATATTTTCATAGTTTGTGTATATGTACTCGAGAATAGGTTGAGGAGACAGAGCTGCTTTAAAATAATGCCCTTATTTCTTGCTTTGCTATTCTATCTTCCTCCCTCCATCCCTTCCTTCCTTGTAGGTTAGGGGCAAGGAGATTCAGTGCGTGGACTTTGGAATCAGACAGACCTGGATTTGAATCTTGGGCCGCCCCTCACTGGATATGGGACTCTAGGCAGATGGTGTAAACTTTCTCTGCCTCATTTTCTTCACCTATAAAATTGTCTCATAGTATTATTTACTGTGTTTAGGCCCAATTAGGTTTGATTCTACTACTGTAACAAATAACTCCAAAACTTTCAGTGGCCCCCATAACACAAGTTTATTTCTCACTCACCCAAGCAAAGTTTGCTCTGTGTCCGGGTGACTCTCCAGGGCTCAGCATTTCATGTTGCCTCAGTTTCATGGCACCTGCATATTAACATGTTCTTGTATGATCCCCATGGCAACTAAACACTTCAGCCTAGAAGTGGCACATATAATTTCTGCTCACAGTTTTTTGTTTGTTTGTTTTTCACTAATAAACAGTTTCATGGAAATGCCTGACTTCAACAAGCTGGGAAAATGCAATGCTTCTACGTCCCCAGAATGGAAGGAGAACTGGAAATGTCGGTAAGCAGCATTAATATCTACCTCACTCTACTTTCCTTATCACCAAATTTTCAATGTGCTCTTTCTCACACAGAGAATCCACTCACGCTTTTCCAGGGAAACAACCCAGTAGTTCCACCTCTCTCAGAGTCCAGGATGAAGCGTACTTTGGATCCACATTTTGCCTTTCTTGGTCTGGAGCACCATAATGTAAAGTTCGTGAAGTTCCAGTGCTTGGCACAGAGCAAATTCATTATGATTAGTAATCAGAGAGAGTAGGTTAACAACAGCAGCACCAGTAGTATCTTGCCAGTCATGTTATAACATAACATCTCCTTCATTAGGACGTTTTGACAGCTAAGGCACCCATTGTTTTGGCAGTTGAGCATCTAGTCCCCCTTCTTAGGGAATTCACCCCTTCTCATCTCAATTTATGTGATCGAGGAGGAAGTATTCCTGTCCTACTGCTAAGGGTGGGTATGTGAACAAATCCTAAAGAATCAATTTATTCCATCTTACTGGCCACTAAGATGGGTTCAGAGAGGCATGTGCTACTTTCGTTGGTCAAGGAAGACTCAATCCTTTCCACTGGAAAGGGGAAGAAAACCCACCTTTTCTCTATTAGGGTTGTTGAAAGGATAAGATGAAAGTCTGTACCTACCAAAGGTCATCTTGTGACCAAAGTGAGAAGCTTCCAGGAATGAAGTCAAAAAAGAAGGAATGCCAAGAAGTGATGAAAATGAGATTGAGTTCTGCTAATAGCATTTGAATCCCTGGATTCAGCCATGGTTGGTTGTCTGGAATTTTCAGTAACTTGAACCAATAATTGCCTCTTTTGCTTAGCTCGGTTGATTTGAATTGTGTTACTTGTAGTGGTAGATTGCAAAAATGGCCACAAATTCTTCTCCTCCATGTATTCCTACCCACTTGCTGTACACCTTTGAGGACGCTCCCACACTGACCCTGGGCCTAGTCATGTGATTTGCTTTGGAAAAAAGATGCCCACAATCATGACATAGAAGAGGTTTGAAAACCATGTGTGCACTACCATGTGTAAAATAGCTAGTGGGAACTGTGGTATGGCACAGAGAGCTCAGCTCCGTGCTCTGTGATGACCTAGATGGGAGTGGGTGGGAAGGAGGCCCAAGAGGGAGGGGATATACGTATACATATAACTGATTCACTTTGTTGTACAGCAGAAATTAACACAACATTGTAAAGTAATTATACTCCAAAAAAAAAAAAAATACAATAACCCATGTGTGTAGCAGAGCTTGTCCTCTCTTGGCGCTCTTCAGGCTCCTCATCACTGCTTCCATGTGAATAAGTGCAGGTCACGTCCTTGCTGAATAACAGAGCAGAGAAGAGTTGTCTCAGCCGAGCCATCTTAGATTAGCCAGCCCCAGCCAATCCACTAACTCATCTTAGACACATGAAAAAGCCCAACAGAAATCAGCCAAACTTTTTCCAGACCTGAAAAACTTCCCAGAAGAATCATGAGCCAAGTAAATGATTGCTATTTTAAATTACTAAGATTTGGGGTGGTTTGTTATGCAGCAAAAGCCAACTGATGCATTTTCCAATCAAAGAGTTCTACCTGCTACAACCATGTTACGGTAGTTCTTTTATATCTCTCTACCCATCTTTAGAACATACTAGTTTTGTGATAGCTTAATGAGCATGTAAGTAGGTACTCAACAACTATTCCCTAAATAAGTGCTTGAAATGAATAGGGGAACTAAAGAGACAATGTCGTAGTCCACTGAACTGATTCCAGTGCTGAATATTTTAGGCATCAAGGAAGAAGTCCCAAGAAAATGAGTGTCTACTCGTACACTTATTGACTATTTGCAGCCTCCTTTTGGGAAATGTCTGTTCAAATATTTTGCCACCTCCTCCGCACTTTTTTTTTGGCAGGAGGAATTGTTTGTCTCATTGAGTTGTGAGAATTCTTTCTATATTCTAGATACAAGTCTTCCCTCAGATATAAGGATTGTGAATATTTTCTTTCATTCTTGGGCTTGCCTTTCTCCTTTTCTTAATGGTGTCTCTTGAATAGCAAATTTTATAATTTTGATGAAGTCTAATTTATCAATATTTTAAATGGTTCATGATTTTTGTTTCATCTTAGAAATTTTTACTTAGCTTGAGATCACAAAGATTATCTCCTGTACTTTTTACTGGAAATGTTAATGTCAAATTAAAATTTGTATTTGGTGTGAAATAAAGGTCAGGGTTCTTTCTTTCTATTTTCTCTCTTCTTCCTTTCCTTCCTTCCTTCCTTTCTTCTTCTTCTTCTTTTTTTTTTTATATATATGGGTGCCCAACCATTCCAGCATAATTTGTTGACAAGACCATCCTTTCCTCATTGAATTACCTTGGCATCTTTGTTGAAGGTCAGTTGACCATATAAGTGTGGGGCTATTTCTGGATGCTCTATTCTGTCCCATTGATCTATATGTCTATGCTTATGCCAATACCACACTGTCTTGATTCTGTAGCTTTAGAATAAGTCTTGAATCAGGTAGTGTAAATCTTCCAAGATGGTTTTTCTCTTTCAAAATTGATTTGGTTCTTCTAGTAGTAGTTCTATAAAAATTTTAGAAATAGCTTTTTAATTTCTTAAAAAAAAAAAAAATCCCTGCTGGGATTTTCACACAGACTACAATGCAACTACAGTTCAATTAGGGGAAAATTGATATCTCAACAACTGAGCCTTCCAATCCACAGAATAATATATCCTACTACTTATTTAGATCCCCTTTACTTTCTTTCAGCAATGTTTTCTAGTTTTAAGAATACAGATTTTGTATAACTTTCATTAAATGTATTCTTAAGTGTTTTTATGCTATTGTAAATGGAAATAGTTGCTGGTATATAGACATAGAATTAACTTGTTCAGTTTTGATTTTGTATTTCTAAAGGAATTTGTATAATTTATTTCAGTTGTCAAATTTACTGGCATGAAGTCATCATAATATTCCCTTATAATCCTTTTAATATCTGTAAGATCTATAGTAATGTCCCTCCTTTCGTTCCTAATGTTGGTAATTTGTTTCTTCTCCCATTTTTTCTTGATCAGTTTAGCTAGATGATTTCAACTGCATTAATCTTATCAAAGAAACAGCTTTTGGCTTTATTGACTTTCTTTACTGCTTTTATGGTTTCTATTTCTTTGGTTTCAATTGTTATCTTTATTATTTCCTCCCGTCTACTTGCTTTGAGTGTAATTTATTCTTCTTTTGTAGTATCTTAAAGTGGAAACTTAGTTTATTGATTTGAGACCTTTCTTATTTTCTAATATAAGCAGGTAAAGCTATAAGTTTCCCTTTACATGCTGATTTAGCTGTACCCTACAAATTTTGATATGATTTTTTTCATTTTTATTCAGTTCAAAATATTTTCTAAGGCCTCTTGTTATTTGTCTTTGATCCAAGAGTTATTTAGAAGTATATGTTTCATTTCCAAGTATTTTGGGATTTTCCAGAAAAAAAAATCACATGATCTTATCAAGAGATGCAGAAAAAGCATTTGATAAAATCCGTCACCTATTCAATCAAAACTCTCAGTAAACTGTGAATACAGGGGAACTTCTTAATAAACTTAATAAAGAATATATACAAAAAGCTTAGAGCTAATGTCACACTAAATGGTGAGAAATTCAAAGCTTTTACATTAAAATCAGATACAAGGAAAGGATGTTCCCTCTCACCATTCCTTTTCAGCAACATACTGAAAGTTTTAGCTAATGCAGTAAGAGAAGAAAAGGAAACAAAATGTATACAGATTGTGAAGGAAGAAATAAAACTCTCTTTGTTCACAGATGACATGATCATCTATGTAGAAAACTCAAAAGAATCAACAAGAACAACAACAACAAAGCACTCCTGGAATTAATAAGTGATTATAGCAAGGTTGCAAGGTATAAGGTTAGCATACAAAAATCAGTTGCTTTCCTATATATCACCAATGAACATGTAGAATTTGAAATTAGAAACATAATACCATTTACATCAGCACGCCCCAAAGTAAATTACTTAGGTATAAATTTAACAAAATATGTACAAGAACGGTATGAGGAAAAGTATAAGACTCTGACGAACAAAACCAAAGAAGAAATAAATAAATGGAGAGATGTTCCATGCTGATAGATAGCAAGACTCAATATTGTCAATATGTCAGTTTTCCCCAATTTGATCTATAGCTTCAGTGCAATCCCAATCCCAGAAAGTTATTTTGTGGATATTGACAAACTAATTCTAAAGTTTATCTGAAGAGACAAAAGACCCAGAAGAGTTAATACAATATTAAAGGAGAAGAACAAAGTTGGAGAACTGACGCAACCTATTTCAAGACTTACTGTAAAGCTATAATAGTCAAGACAGTGTGATACTGGTGAAAGAATAGATAAAGATATCAATGTAACAGAACAGAGAGCCCAGAAATAGGCCCACATAAATACAGCGAACTGAGTTTTTACAAAAGAGCAAAGGCAGTATAATAGAGCAAAGAAAGTCCCTTAAACAAATGGTGCTGGAAAAACTGGGCATCCATATGCAAAAAAAAAAAAAAATCTAGACACAGACTTTACACCCTTCACAAAAATTAACTCAAACTGGATCACACAGCTAAACGTAAAATGCAAAACTATAAACCTTCTAGAATGTGACATAAGAGAAAACCTAGATAACATTGGGTATGCTGGTGGCTTTTTAGATATAACACCGAAGGTATGATTGGTGAAGGAAATAACTGATAAGCTGGACTTCATTAAAATTAAAAAACTTCTGCTCTGTGAAAGACAGTGTCAAGAGAATGGGAAGACAAACCACAAATGGGGAGAGAATACCTGCAAAAGACACATTGATAAAGGGCTGTTATCCAACATTTACAAAGAACACTTAAGATTCAACAATAAGAAAACAAACAACCCAATTAAAGAATAGGCCAAAGGCCTTAACAAACCCTCACCAAAGAAGATAAACAGATACAAATACGCATATGAAAAGATGTTCCATATCATATGTCATCAGGGAAATGTTAATTAAAACAAAATGAGATACTACTACATAACTATTAGAATGGACAGAATCCAGAACACTGACAACACAAAATGCTGGCAAGCGTGTGGAGCATCAGGAACTCTCATTCATTGCTCCGGGGAGTGCAAAATGGTACAGCCGCTCTGACAGACAATTCGGCAGTTTCCTACAAAACTGAACATCCTCTTCCCATACAATCCAGCAGTTTTGCTCTTTGGTGTTTCAATTCCAAAGTAGTTGAAAACTTAGGTCCACACAAAAACCTGCACATGGATGTTTATAGCATCTTTATTCATAATTGCCACAACTTGGAAGCAATCAAGACGTCCTTCAGTAGGTGAATGGATAAATAAACTTTAATATATATAGACAATGGAATATTATTCAGCACTAAAAATAAAGGAGCTATCAAAAGACATGGAGGAGATTTAAATGCATATTACTAAGTGAAAGAAGCCAACCTGAAAAGGTTACATACTGTATGAGTCCAACTATAAAATATTCTAGAAAAGGCAAAACTATGGAGACAATACAAAGATCAGTGGTTGCCAGGGGTTGGATTGGGGAGGCATGAATAGACAGAGCACAGAGGATTTTTAGGGCAGCGAAAATATTCTGTATGATACTATAATGGTAGATACTTGTCGTTATATATTTGTCCAAACTCAGAATGTACAGTATCAAGAGTGGACCCTAATGTAAACTATGGATTTCGAGTGATTATGATGTGTCAATGTAGGTTCATCAGTTGTAACAACTATACCACTTTGTGACGGATGTTGATCACGTGGTGGGTGCGTGAGTCAGGGCCGGGGGTATATGGGAAATCTCTAATACCTTCCCCTCAATTTTGCTGTGACCCTAAAACTGCTCTAAGAAAAGTCTTATTTTTTTGAAATTCTTTCTTCAATTTTTTTTTTTTTTTTTTTTTGGTGGATGCCCCAAAAGGCCAAAAGCAAAATGGGTAGAAAATATCTCATTCCAAAATAAGATGTTACACTCCTCACAGAACTTACAGATGAGGTGGTCAGACATGGGTTTCGCAACTCCCAGCACACACCTACCTTAGGGGTATATTGTTGAAAATGAGAAGGGTGAACTACTAGACTCCCGGGGGCTGAGAGAATCACAAGCAGCCAGCAGAGGAGATGCACTGCCTGTGTCACGGACGTTCAGATGGATGTTCTCTGAGGAACCTACAAAAGTGCCCCATGAGAGAGGAAGATCTATCCTGACAGGAAAGACTAAATTCTCTGTGATCCAGTGTTCACTCTTTGGGCTTTAGATTGTTTGACCAAATGGAGAAAACTCAGTTCAAGTCAGTGAATGGAGGATTGGTGATTTCTTTCATTAACGTGATCTTTTCCCTTTAGGACTTTGCTGCCACTGGTTTTTAAATCTTCTCTGGATTTTGTTTGCCTTTTATTTCTTAGTCTGCTTTTCTGCAGTGGAGGCAAATATTTTCCTCCCTAATGATCGTATTCTTCTCGCATGAAATTTATTCTCGGTAGGCAGCTAATAAAAATCCATTCAGCATTTCTCTTTGTTACCATTAATTAATTTATTTTGGATTGTTTGGTTGATGTTATTTTAAAATCCCTTGGCACTTACCACCCCATATATGTTCCATTAAACAGATATTTAAAATCTCTTATTAAGAAGTGTTCATAAATAGAGGATGTACATGTCTCTCCTAAATATCAGTTGTTATATATATTCTGATTATCCCATTATGTTTGCTTTCACCTCTCTCAGTAGGGAATTAGAAACTAAAATGTGTTTGGGCTGAAAAGGACTGGTGCTCTGTGGAGTGATTAGAAAGTTCAGTGGTTTGGATGTCTAGGGTGGGAAGGTGGGAAGCAGAACTGATGTTCAGCCAGGACACACTGGTCCCAGTCTTAAAGTCCTGAAATCCTCCATTCTTGTTATAACAAACAGGCACTGCCCCAAGACCCACATTGCCTGGCACCTTGTTTCCCCGGGACTTCCCCACAACCCAGCGGCTAAAGGGTTAAGCCTGGCACACCCGGGGTCCCTGTTTAGGGGTGCATGTGCGGTATTGGCTGTTCAATATTATGAACATCATTAACCCTTATGAAAGGGATTACTACTTGGTTGGCATTCCTAAGAGAATCCCGGAAAACTGCTTATAATAAATAATAGGGGTTAACCTCTATTGAGAACTGTTCTAAAGGCTTTATACCTATTAACTTGTTCGACACCCTCAACAACCCTATGCTGTAGCTATTATTATTGCCCCATTTTGCAGATGAGGAACTGAGGCCCAGGTCATACAATGAATACGTGGTGCAGTTTGGAATTTGAATTCAGGCTGACCCCAGAACCAGTGCTCTTTTCTAAGTCTCCTCTTGGATCTGACCTTCCATGATTCTCTGAGCAATACACATTTATTTGCCCATTGACCGTGGGCAAAATAAAGAAAAATAAGACATAATCCAGTCTTTTGCATAGTTTATCATCTAGTGAATTTGGTCAAGCTCCTCTTCTCCTGTTCTGGACAACACAAGTCCCACACAAATTCCTTTCCATGTCAGAGAAACTATTTAATGAACAAACTCCAGAGGAAATAGTTTTTACATAAGACTCTTGTTTAATGGTGTTCATTGCAGATTAGAAAGGTGATACTTTCATATGTTGCTTTCTAGGAGATGGGAAATAGTTTTTTTTTTTTTTTTTTTTTTTGGCTGTGTTGGGTCTTCGTTGCTGCACGCGGGCTTTCTCTAGTTGCGGCGAGCGAGGGCTGCTCTTCATTGCGGTGCACGGGCTTCTCATTGCAGTGGCTTCTCTTGTTGTGGAGCACGGGCTCTAGGCGCACGGGCTTCAGTAGTTGTGGTGCATGGGCTTAGTTGCTCCGCAGCATGTGGGACCTTCCCGGACCAGGACTTGAACCCATGTCCCCTGCATTGGCAGGTGGATTCTTAACCACTGCGCCACCAGGGAAGTCCCAAATAGGAAATAGTTTTTTAATATAGAAATTTTTGCTTTTCACATTGAGATGGAAGTTATGGTAATTTTTTCACCAATATGAATTCAGAATAATTCAAATCCAAATGAATCTGAATATAAAACATTTTCACCCGTACAGTCATTGCAACACTCATAGTTTCAGGATGAGACACACACGTCTGTTTTCAGAAAGGAGTCATACGGCATTTGTATAACAAAATAAAGCATATTTCAGGTAAATATTATTGGATCCTCTAATAAATTTTCCTTGGTATAAATGCATAGGATTTAATAACAAGATTAACATCCCCCCAAAGCAAATTCTATTTTATGCTAAATTCAGTTAAGTTGGCTGGAGAATGATTAGTGAAATATGTTATAAAAGGCATTCATACAAGGAAAGAATGCATGAAGCAGTCTCTAAACACATTTAACTGTGAGGGGCTAACTGCTTTGTATAATTTGAATGCATTTAATTTTGGAATTTTGAAAAACAAAAGTTGTCATTTCATTTTATCTACATTTATTTTTTGCAGGTGTAGCAAATTATAGCAGAGCTCCAAGGGAGCCCTTATTGTTATAGAAACGGATCTGTTATGTAGCTATAATGCTCCATTGTTGAAATTAGTTATTTTAAAACATTCAGTTTGTTAAATCTTTAATAATGGATCACATTCTAAGTCAAGCTGATGGTGGTCATATGAAAACTAAATTAGTTTTCAGCTGCAGCAGTTTTAAAGAATGAGTATTTGCAGAGTAGTTACTAAACTAAAAACTTAAAATAAGTTATTAAAAATGTTAATCACCAAAACAATGTTAATCACAGAGAGGTGGCCACTTCCAGTGTCAAATGCAATATAATCACGTTCAGAGCAGTTAATAATACCTCAAATAGTTCAGGTTCAGAGTGTGCTGAAAAGTGAAGGACTAGTTTTCCTCAGTCTATCATCTGAAAAAGGCATTTTCCTGGAAAGATTTAGAATACAGCTTTCATCAAGGTTGTGACAGTTCATGTTTTACTCCTGAAGACATGGTGAATGAATAAAACATAAGAAAATCTGAATGACAAGCTTGTCTTTAAGAAATTTTACCGACAACAACACAAATCCTGGACCTCATCTTTCAAATGTCGTTTCCTTGGTGAAGTCATCTGTGAACACTGCGAAGAAAGACCCCTCTCGCTCCTTGCAAGGTGTCTTTACCACCCCGTGCTTCATCACAGTATCATAACTTTTTTTGGCCTGTTCTTCTCAAGAATGAGCCAGGGTGAGGCTACCCCTCCTGCTGCAGACCAGGAGACAGGGATGCTGCTTCAAGACCTCAGCCCCGCCTGACAGCGCAGGGCCTGAGCACAAGGGAAGGCTCTTGGCAAACCTGACAGTGAAAGAATGAGGTGTATTTGTCCATGGATTCCCCAACCAAGCGGCCCAGGATTCTCAAGGACTTGGAGTGGTATTATATGGACAGAAGTTCAGGTGGCCTGAAGAGAGGTTAATTAATTAGACACTACTTTTAAGTTCCTGCTGATTAGAAAGAGCTGTCAAGAAGAAGTAAAGTGCAATTTGTAACACATTTTGATCGTCCTTCCTCATGACCCTACCTGAGCTAAAATGTGGAGGCAGAGGGAGAAGAAAGACCGGCACCTGGATTGCAGAAGACAACTTGCAGATGGACTTGGGTCTCAGCGGAGGCATGAAGGGGAAGCAAGGGAGCAGCTCCAGGCTCAGGCCCCAGGGCTGGCACAGGACTGGGCACCAGAGGTGGGACAGGCTGACAAGAGCACCCAGCCCAGAGTGTTGAGGAGTTGGATCCCTGCCACCCGGGCCCTGCCACTGTCCTGTGAGGTGGGCACAGCGCTAACTAGCAACGGTGACCGCCACTTTAGAGATGGGGAAAATGAAGGGTCACACAGGGCATCTTGACTAAGGGTCACCTGCTGGTAGTTGGCTGACCCAGCAGGAATAAACTGTCAGATCACGCGATCTCACTACCCAGGGCGGCCTCGCCCTTCTCCCGGCCTGACTCCACCGACCACAAAGTGACATTTCATCCTAGAGCTTCGCCCATCGGTCCCCCGCTGCCGCCTCGCTGCCCTCCCAGAAGAGCCGGAGCGCGGGAAGGGAAGGGGAGGAGAGGGGACGGGAGGGGAGGAAGGTTGCAAGTGCGAAAACCTGACACCTGGGATAGGCCGGCGAGCACCAAGGACAGTGGCGGTGGCGAGAGGGGCGCTCGGAAACCTTGCTAAAGAAACGCCCTGTTTTGCCTGAGCCAGATTTCTCTGCCCTTCCTGTGCCTCCACCAGGGTGGGCACAGCCCACACGCGGTTAAATAGCCTTGACAGCATCGCCCCGCAATTCGTTGGGCACTGGAGTTTTCCAAGGCCGAGATACCCCGGTGACCAGGACAGTCAGCCCCGCGCCAGGAAGCCCCGAGGGCCCTCACCGTGTCTTCGCGACTCTGCACTCGGGACTTGCAAAGCCTCGGGTGCGCCTGAACCCGAGGGGGCGTTAGGCGGCCTCCCCTTTTCTCTTGTCCCCATCCCCATGGATACTACTGGCTTCTTGGATCCCTTTCTCGTTCCCCATTTTCCAGACCCTGATTCAAAACAAAGGACTCTCACAATAGGATGGGTAGGCTTCCAGCGGGGGCGAGCAAGGGGCTCGGACATTCAGTCATTTCGACAAATAATGTTTGAGTTCGTGCCCTGATCGAGGCGCAGGGCAGTCAGAGGGGAATAGGACACTGATCACAGCCTCGTGGGGAGAGAGACGCACGAATAAAGGTGACAGGATGCTGCTGCTGCTGGGACAGGTATGAACTGTTGGGGTCAGAACTAGGTACTTAGCGGTCAAGGACGTCATTAATAAAAGTCCTCAAGGCAAAACTGCCACTCGCCCCTGGGCTTTGGCCTCGGAGGCAAAGTCTTCTCGAGACTGCCGCCTGGGCTGGGAACCGCACCCTATAGTCACAGGCGGCCGGACCCAGCCCCCCATCCCCAGGCACGCTCTCCAGGGGAACTTCCCTAGCAAGGGAGCTGAAGGCTCGAGGTCCCGGAAACCGTGGCGCGCTCTGGACTTCCCGATCCCGCGTCTGCCCGCGTCACCCCTCTCGCCCCCACCCCGAGGGCCACCTGGCTTGGCGTGGACTCAGCCGGGGTCCCGCCCGCCGCCGGCTGGCTGGGGCCGCAGCAGCCTCGCGCTTCCGCCCGGCCCCTCCCACCGCCTGTTTCGCCCCTCCTCTCTCCGGGTCGCGCGTCCTCCGGCGCAGGTTCAATCCCCGCCGGGACCTGGAGCGCCGCGGCCCGTTTGCGCCCTTGCTCCCCGCGCCCTGGCAGCGAGACCCGGCCCCGGGTGTCTGCGCGCCGCCGGAACCTCTCCGGGGCGGCCGCGGCGGGCTGACTGGGCGTGCTCGGGAGCTGGGAGGCCGGGCGCCGCGGGAGCCGAGCGCATGCCTTCGCGGGGCGGGACGCCCGCCGTCCAGGGGCGCCACGCGCAGGCGGCCGCTGTCGCCGACGCCCTGGCCAGCCTGGGCAGGACGCGGGCCAGGATGGCCTCCCTCACGGCATACGGTAACGGCGGGCGGTCGCGGGCTCTCGGGGCTCCTGGGGCGGGCAGACCCGGGAGCCGTCTGATCACCCTGGGAAACTTCGGGGCTCGGCTCCCGGGAGGGTCTGGAAGGGAGGGAGCCCGGCTGCAGCGCGCGCTGGCCTGCGGCTGGGGGACCGATGCCCTGTGCAATTGGAGGATGCCCGGAACCTGGGAAGGGGGGGTTTGTAGAAAGAGTCGGTGGAGTAAAATCGCCTAAAATTTAGGTGTTTTCGAGCTTCGGCACTCCAGTAAAATTCCGTTCGCTTCAGACCACCGAGGGGAAGGTATACGTGTGTTGAGTCCTTTCCTAGCGGTGTGAGGCTTGGAGTTAGAACTGCGTTCAGTCCTTGCTTATCTTGTCCCTGACTGACCTTGGGCAAGTTATTTAAACTTTTCTGTTCTTGCATATCTCCATCTGTAAATCAGAGATGAGAACATCTCTCTGACAGATGCTATGGGGTTAAATTATATGCACCAAAATATGTTTTTAATACAAAAATAATCAGCTTGGAAATAAAAGTTGCATGGAAATAGAAGACATTCCTTTCCCCCCTTTTTTGTTAAAGAAATATATTTTTTAATGATTATTTTTAAGGCATTGTACAGTTCTGAAGGAAAATGAAATCACAGTGTGAAGGTTTCATACTCAGCTAGAAATCCCAGACACTTGGGAAGCCAACAAGCCTTTTTTTATCAACATTTCTGCTTGCGTGGAAAAAAAGCAATTCTCTTTAGTCCTTTATCAGAGATGCTGCCGAGACTGGGTTATAGGAGGCGGAAACTCAAGTAAGACCTCCCTCCCTTACCCTGGCTTGCAAGCAGTTGCTGTGATAACATCTAGTTTTGGCGTTTTAAACGCGGAGGTACTGAGCAATTGTTGGGGAATGTTCTGCGGGGACATCTCTGAGCCAGGGCTTGGTGGGAGGGAAATTGCTGCCCTTTGGCATGGAGGCTTCATTCTCCAGACCAGTGATGTCCCCTGCTCATTTTCCCAAGGTTAAAGGGGTCAGTCTCTATTTCTTGGGATTTAAACTGTGTAAAATGATCACTCAGGTGGCTCTGAGGGTTTGCAGTTGATGCTTGGGAACCTAACAAATTGTGAGCAGATTACAAATTGCATACTAGTGGCCTATTTTTTTTTTTTTTTTTTTAACTCGGGGCATTTTCTGCTGGGATTTGGGTTGTTGCCCCTGCTGCACATTTAATACATAACGTTGTCATTCGTGGGTTACCATTTGGGGCTAATTCAACATCCTGACGCTTTTTTAGTCATATTCATTGGCAGAAACCTATTTTTACACCTTTTTCTATCAGGGGGATCTAACTTCTGGTTTTTACATGATGTTAGGTTTCACATGCCTTCCTGTGGATACCGTCAGTAAGAGGTTTACGTACTAATCAGTTCCATAAATTTCTAGACGCTTTAAAAGCTTAATTGGGCACCCAGGTGGAGAAAATGAAGTCAGAAGAAGTGAATTGTTTTGGAAAAGCAAGTATATTTCAGTAATTAAAGGAAAAAAGGTGGCAGATCATTTTTTTTGGCAACTAAGAATTAACATGGGTTTCTCTTTAGAACCTTAAAGGGAACTGAGACAGATTTAAGCAAATATCTCAATTAGAATTTGTGCTATTTTAAATCTATTTTGACACACTCTTCTCCCTCCCCCATCCCTAAAGTGGTGAATACACTTGGCCGCTAAATGCACATTAGTTTCTTGGTCTGTAGCGGTGTGACCCAAGACACGACAAGGTAAATGAGTCCATCAGGGTTTTCAACCTGGTGAAAACAAAACCAAGCACATTCAATATATTCCTCATCCACTGGATGCTGAGATTATTTTCTGTTGAGAGTTTGGTCCAGCTCTGGAACCTTCATCTCTCTGAAAATCTAACTGCTTTAAAAAAAGTCCCCTTTCAATTCTGTTGGATTTGGGTTTAGATATCATGATGGGGGATGATCTAGGTTTCTTGCCTGGAATTTAGAGGGTTCAATTTTTATATTCATTTGACTGATTTAATGAATGCCTCAGTCCTGTCTTTAGCACAGGGGCTGCCAAGAGAATGAACAGTTACAGTGTAGACCGTGTGTTTTAGGTTCCTAAGAAGAGAGAGAAATTTGGCTTATGTATGCATTTCATTAGCAGCAGCCTCCGGTTAAACCTCATTAGCTTCCCATCCAAATATGCATTTTTTGATCCTATGTTGGAACTTGTTTTTTCTGTATTTTGGCATGAACTTTTACTTTCGGGCAACCATCTAGACATGTATCCTCTGGAAATGTGGAATGAGATTAGGATAATCGATAACTGTGATATGTCCTCTAATAAATATATGTTCAATGGATGATGCACTTTTAAAAAATTCTGGATTTTAAATGTCTCAGCCTTTCATACTCACTATTCATCTTTCTTTCCTTGTCCTTTACATGGTTTAGGTTCTTAAACGCTTTTAGCTCATTATGTAACCACGTGCATGAGACCAAGGAGGGTGACAAGAGAGAGGGGACCGGGACTTGATTCATTCTTGGCCGTGCAAAAGAAGGCACAGGGGGCTGTGTCCCAGGCTGCACCAGGAAGGGACTTGTGGTTGGACCTGCCGGCCTGGCATCGAGCTGTCAGCGTGGGGTCTGAGGAGCTTATGGGGCACAGTGGGGGCTCCTTCAGATAAGGAAGTCCTCTCTGAGGAAATATTTGAGGGAAGGGCTAAATGAAGGAGAGGAACAAGCCATGTCATTATGAGGGGAAAGCGCATTCCTGGCAAAGGGAACAGTAAGTACAAAGGCCCTGGGACAGGAATGAGCTTGCCACGTTCAAGGCTAGCTGGAAGGTCAGTGTGGCGAGAGCAGAGAGAGCAAGTAGAAGACGAAGGAGATGCAGTCAGAGCCAGTTTTGTTGTTGTAACTATTGTCGCCTCATTTCCCTCCTGCCTCTTAAAAGGCTTCTTCTTTGTGGACTCCTGCAACTGTTTATGTTGGTGTTTGCCTGCGTTCTGTCCTTGGCTTTATAATCTCACTCTCAAACATTTGGATGACATTGATTAGACATCTACTAAATAAGAGACAGTGGCCCTGAGGGCAAAGTCAGTCCCTTAGCAGGAGGCCTGTAAACTGGGGTGACAAAGTTGGAAGCAGAAGTGTGGGCTATGCTGGGACACAAACAATAACAACAGCACTTTATGCGGATTAGCTCATTTAAATCTCGCAACCATCTTTTTTTTTTTTTAATTTATTTTATTTATTTTTGGCTGCATTGGGTCTTCGTTGCTGTGCGTAGGCTTTCTCTAGTTGCAGCGAGCAGGGGCTACTCTTCGTTGTGGTGCGCGGGCTTCTCACTGCGGTGGCTTCTCTTGTTGCAGAGCACGGGCTCTAGGCACGTGGGCTTCAGTAGTTGTGGCACACGGTCTCAGTAGTTGTGGCTTGCGGGCTCTAGAGCACAGGCTCAGTAGTTGTGGCACACGGGCTTAGTTGCTCCATGGCACGTAGGATCTTCCTGGGCCAGGGCCCGAGCCCGTGTCCCCTGCACTGGCAGGCAGATTCTCAACCACTGCGCCACTAGGGAAGCCCCTCGCAACCATCTTTAAGAAACTAGTCCAATGTTAGCCCTGTATTCACTTGAAGAGCTTGAGGCCCAGATAGGTTGAAGAATTTACTTAGTCTCACCTAATGAGTGGGGCGCCTGAAGGCAGGTTGCAGAGTTTGGCTGAAGAACCTGGGGCTAGGGGCAGTTAGGAAGAGGAGAAAATGTGCTCGTTCATGCAGACGTTCACCACGTAAGGGCAGCTGTGTGGGTAATCCCAGGGAGAAGGCATGGCTTGAGCAAAGGCTAAAGGGCAGTGGATGACCAGGACTTCTGACTGGAAGGGGGTATAGGAGGGGGGTGTAATGAGAGCCAAGCCTAACCATGCAACACAGAATGGAGTGAAGCTAAGAGATGAGAGCCTAGGACATAGCTTCCTCACCTGTCATTTTGTCTTTATTCAGGTGACTCCCGAATAAACAGAAATCACCAACTCAGAACTTCTTTCTTGTATGTGCTGTGCTTGTCTACCCAGCTGTCTGCTAGACTTCTTTACCTGTATACTCCTCTGACATTGCAAACTCATTGTGTCCAAAACAGAATTCCTCTCCCATACCTGTGTCCTATAGAATCACTCCAGCTACTGAGCTCCAGCTACTGGACCATGGAGTACCAGAATAAATGAGATCTCACTCTTTCTCTCAGGATAGCACAGTCAGCTGGAGGAAATAGGCTCCTAAAGAGATTTATAATGCAGTGCTGCGGGAGAGGGGATGGGGGGAGCGAGGGATAGGTCAGGAAGAGTTACCTGGAGGAGACGATGTGAAAAGGCCAATTGGGAGAAGAAGGACATTCCAGGGAGGGGCAACAGCACGAACAAAGATGAAGGGGATAGATGGCAGGGGGCAAAAGGCAGCTTCCGGCAGCATGGTGTTGGTGGAGCATGACATCCAAGACAGGAGACACTGGCCGGGCCAGCATGCTCTATGCAGTCACCTAGACTAGAATCCTGGAGTCGTCTCTGAGTCCTCCCTTACCAGAATATACTAACAGTGACCTTGGGCAAACCAATTCACCTCCTGTGCCTCAATTTTCTTATCTGTAAAATGGGGTCACTCTGAGGTTTAAATGCAACAGTACTTGTAAGAGCATATGAGAGACACATAGTGAGTACTCGGTAAGCATAGCTATTACTGTCAACTGCCTCTCCCAGCCCGTATACTCTCAACTACCAAGTCCCATTGGTTCTTCTTCCTTAAAGTCTTTCTACTCTGGTTTCTCCTCTCCCTGCCCCCTCCTCTTATGCTGGTGGAGGCCACCGTCACTGCCAATTTTGACTGCGGCAGCTGTCTCTCTGACTCCCAGCTGTCTCTCTGCCTCTTTCCCCGCCTCTCTGATCCCAGTTGCAGATCTGATCCTGTTATTCCTCTGCTTAAAACTCTCCAAGGGCTCCCCTCTGCTTACAGGTCAAAGTCTAACCTCCCTAGGTTGGCAAACAAGGCCCTTCAGAAGCTGACCATCCTTCTTTCCTGCTGCCCTCGGCCCCAGCATCCTACCTTTTAGGGAGGGAGGTGGCTGGGGGTGGCTGATTGCACCTGGTTTTCTCAGGTGTCTGAACCTTGGCCCATGCTCTGAAACACAGCCCCTTCCTCCTTTATGAGGCTCGCTCCCCCTCTCCTTTGACCTCCCCATCCTACTGGGCTCCTCTCTTGGAACCTTTCAGGGTACTCCTCTCCCCAACAGCTTTCCATTTTGTACTGTAATGAGGACTCCTCTCTGTGGGTTGTAAAATCCCAAAGGCCAAGGACTACATCTTTATATTCCTTGTGCTTAGCCCAGCACCTGGCATATACTGGGTGAGCAGTCCTTGGCTGTCTGATCGACTGAAGGACTGAATGGACTCTCGCAAGGGGCGGTACACCACACACACATTTTTAAAACTTCATTTTCCTATTGCAAATAAGCAATAGAACTTTTACCCTTCAGAAAATAAGAATGGACAAAAGAGCAAAAGTGTCCACACTGCGTGGTGAAATCAGATGTATGCTAACGGGCTGGAAGTCATGCTTTAGCTGCAGAATAGATCCAAGGAGCTGTTTGAGGACTTCTCTTGTTTTTGCCCTCTACCACCTGGCATGCTTGTCATTATGCAATCCAGACACTCATGGTCAACATTGATTTAGGATCCTTTTTGATTAAGAAGCTGCAGCAAAGTCTACACAGATTAGTTTTTGACCTTCAGCCCTTCACACTTTAAAAGTTTCTTTCTGGGGCAAAATTAAAATTTTATTTTGATCCTGTGAAGGAGCACTTTAATCTTTTCCTTTAAAACATGATGTTCTTTGTAATAGGCGTGTGGATTTTTCTGTTAGAACTTAGTCCTAGGCAAACAGTCCGTAGCTACCAAGGAAGTTTCTAGAACAATTCAACATATGTTTTGTGAGTGCTTACTATGTGTCAGGTACTGTTGTGGGTTCTGGAAGTAAAAACAAAATTAAAAACTGTTCTCATGAATCTTACATTGTAACGAAGAGGCATGGATCTTTACCTTCCGGAAAAAATGAAAAAGAATGTGGGATTTTCAACACTGAATCAAATAGGTACAAGGACGAAAGAAAGGAAAGGAAAGGCTTTTCTCTAATTAGGGTTCCTGCAAGGTCTTTTGGCCACTGTGCCTGCAAGGGTGGAATCAAAGGGAAGCTGAGATAATGAGTATCAGGCCCAGTGTTTAAAATGCAGGAATGGTGACTATAGTATTTGAAAGCTTACTAGAGTCTTTGGCAAACATTTATTGTGCTTTTTATGCATTAGGCAGAGCTAGGCACTGTGGACAGAAGGTGAATAAGGGATGGCCCTGCCCTCCAGGGGTTTGGGTCTAGCTCAGATCCAGTGGGAGACGCAGAGGAGGGAACAACTCCTCGTATTATCACAGCTGGTCCCTGCCCTGCTTGTCTCCTAATGCTGCTGCAGAGTTACATGAAAGAGCAAAGGTGAAAATGTTATGAAAACCTAGAAAGTCCTAGAGCAATGTAGTACACAGCACTGTGGTGTGTTTATTGTCATTACTGTAGGGAAAGCTCTGTGGAGTGACGCACACTCTCTACACTTTGATTAATTCATCAACACCTTAGGGGAGACCTTCGAAGCCACCAGTTCCCACCTGGTGCCAGCCTGCATCTACTGTGTGTGCTAGGCACTCAGTGTTTTTTAAATGAATGAATTTCAGTCACAAGGTAAAGGAGGAATTTGAGGCCCAGGGAGCTTAGGTGATGAGATACAGGCTACACAGCTAGGAGGAAAGGGTTGGACTTGAATATTAACTTTTCTGTAAGCCTATAAAATACACAGCAGACATAGAAAAAAATCACACCAATATTTCTGAGGGACATACATATGCACACACACACACACACACACACACACACACACACACACACATACATCCCCCACTATTTTGTTTTCTTACCAGTGGATTCTCTAGAGCCTTTTATAAACAATTTTAAGTGATTTACAAAAAGACCAAAAAAAACCCCAACCAGATGCGGTAAACAGTTGTAGCTCACTCTGCACAATAAATATGTATTTGGTAAAGTAAATGGTATTTCCAGTACACTTGTGTAGGGTAGTAATTAAAGGAATCATACGGTGAATTTTTTGGTAAAGTCAATAGTTATGCATCATTTGTCTGTTTGGTAATTCTTGAGTTTTATCTGTCCATATGTATAAGCAGACTTCTAATATGTTTTTAAGGGTTTAATGAAAACATTTTCTTTTCCTTTTTAAATTTGTCCTTCCTTTCTTGCCAGTGAGATGTTTTCCCAGGCTTTGTGGATTGTGGATTCCAGGGGAGGATTTTACCAGGACCTGGAGATCCTAGACCAGTAGCATTGCCACCACCTGGGAGTCTATTAGAAATGCAGTTGTCAGTTATATATCAATAAAATGGAAAAAAATGCAGAATTCCAGGCCCACCCCAGAGATAGTAAATCAAGCTCTTCACTTTAACAAGATACCCAAGTTTTTGCAGTCTCAAATTTTCCGTATTTTTCCAAACATTTCTTGCTCAACCAATCAGTTATTGTGTTAAAATCTCCCCCTCTGATGATGGATTTGTCAGTTTCTCCTTGTAGCTCTATTAATTTTTGCTTCATATATTTTGAGGTTATTTTATCTCAAATAACTCAGATGTAACATTTTTTAATATCTTCCTGAAGAATCAGACCTGAACCTTTTATCATTATTTATTGACTGTCTTTATCCTTAATAATTGCTTTTTGTCTTAAAGCCTTTTTCATCTAAAACTAACATAGCTACTCTAGCTTTATTTTGATTAATACTTGCTATATCTTTTTATATCTTTTACTTTCAACATTTCTGTGTCCTTATGTTTTAAGTGTTTCTCTTATAAATAGCATTTAGTTGATTTTCTTTTTGCTTTCTAAATCCATCTCACAATCTCTTAAATAACAAATTTAGACCATTTACATGTATTGTTACTACTAGTGTAATTGAACTTAATTCTACCATTTTACTTCAGATTTTCTCTTTGTCTTGTTTTTTTCCTATGCTTTCTCATTTATTTCTCTTATCTAAGTAGAATTTTTTTGTTAAATTTCTTCTCCTGTTCTTCCCCACCATCTGTCTCCCACCCCCTTCAGCACAGCAAACTGGTTTGGAAATATAGTTTATTTCTGTTATTTTAATAATTACCCTTCTACTTATGGTTAAATCTTACCTAACAAATTCTACACATATTCATTACATTTTGTTTCACTGACTCTAAATTTAATATGTTAACCTCTCCCCTGAATAATACTTTGATTTTGAGCACCCAGCTCATGGCTTTGTATACTATGACTATTTTGCATTTTAGTTATATTTCTTTTAAAAAATTTCCCAAATTAGATATTATAATTATCATTTTATATTGACAATTTTTGTTTAGTTTTGCCTACATATCTACCAGAATTCTGCATTCGGTGGGAAAATGAAAATAGGCGTGGTACCTGCTTTTTTTGCTGTGGTTAAGATGAAAGGTTGAATGTTGAGATGGGCCTGATTATTTGGTTATAAGACCATACTGTTTATAAGTGTACCCAAAATAATTTGAGACAAAGAAAATTGGGTTAATTTTGTCACATGTTTCTGTTTAAGTGGGGCTCTGAAAACAGAATCCCCGAGATGATGTCTTTCTCATTCCCTGCAGAACCTCATCAAATAAATGACTGTCAAAGATGTAGCACCAGATACAACAGGAATCCACCTAACACAGCTTATGATGTTAATCTGTCCTCCTCTGTCTTTGCCTTTGTTCTCAAATATTGGTCTAGTGTAAGACAAACCTAGGTTTTAATTCCAGCTTTGTGACGTCCCTGAAGTGTGACTCTGGGCAAGTTCCCTGATTTTGTGAGCCTCTAGTTCCTCATCTGGATAGTGGGATAATCACACCTACCTTAAAAGAGTTGTTTTGGAGCACAAATGAAATAATGATGTAAACGAAATGATGAATATTTAGCATAGTGCCTGGCAAGTAGTAAGTACTCAATGACTATTGTTGTATGAATCCACCACCATCTCATTGTTTTAGACATTTTTTGCAGAATTTGCATTCCTAATTTGTCCTACTGTGATTTCTGCCCCCTTTGCTTCTTTAAAAAAGCTATTGTCCATACAGACAGGTGGGCAAGACAAATTTATAATTTAACAAATAGTTATAAAATGAATACTGTGTTACCACCACCTAGGTCAAGGGTAGAACATTCCCAGCACCATAGAACCTACCCCCACTCCCTGTACTTCTTCACAATTTCAAACCGCTTTCTTCCTCACCAGATGTAATCACCATGCTGACTTTTGTGCTAATTATTTTGTTACTTTTCTTTACTGTTTTACCATTTATATATGCATCTATAAACAATACAATTTAGTTTTGTTGTTGAAATTTTCATAAATATAATCATATACCATTTGGGTGTTGCTTCTTTCATTAAACATTATGTTTATGAGATCCATTGATAGTATTTTGTGTAGCGTTGCTTCATTCTTTTCCTTTGCTATATGGTATTCTATTTTATGGGTACCTTTGTTCTTTTTAAGTATAAAATAAAAATAATAGCTAACACTAATTGGACACTTTCTATGTACTACTTTATAAAGTAAGTGCCTTTATTATTTGCATTGTACATACAAGGAAACAGAGCCCTGTAGAGATAAAGTATTGTGCCCAAGGGTTGGAACCAGGTATCTAATCTGGATACTGACTCCAGAACCCACAAAGTTTATTAACCTCATTCATAGTCTCAAGTTCTTCCACTAGGTACCTGATTTTGTTTTTTTAACTACAGTTGGTTCCTAAAAGATTAAATGGATAGTCAAGCCCTCCCACAAAAATCTAACATTTTTGTTTTAATTCTTATATAGGAAAACACCTTCCTTTACAGAGTCACTTGGTACCAAAACTGCCACAGGTTTTTGTACTTCTGCTCTTTGAGTCTTTTCAAAATATTGCCTCCCAAACTATGCCCTAGTTTTACCATTCAGATTCAAGTCAAATTTCAGTAGTTTTTCCTGTTCAAATGTACGCACAGCCTCTTCCCAAGCATTCATTCCTAACTCAAGCATTCTGCTTCTTTATTGATTACTGATTTCTCAATGTGCTTTTCTTCTTCATTCCTTTTCTCTCCATTCAGAAGCATTTCTGTGGCTATTGAATCTCTCCCTTCACCCTCCTCCCCCCTTTGATGCCATTGACATTGTCCCTGGGAGGTCTCCTCCCTTCCAAAATCTTTTAAGGACAGATCATTAGTGAAGGGTTTAAAAAAAAATTAGGAATGACAAGTTTAGAGTAGTTTGATATGTTTTAGGTCTGGGTTTTGTTGATTCAGCTGATTCCACAAATATATATGGAATGACTTGCTAACATTTTGTGAAGCTGACTTATTTTTATTAGCCATGCCTCATCCTCTTCCACCTCCCAACCCCTAGCCCAGAAAAAGTGAGATAAGCATTATTGTCACCATTTTCAGATGGAAAGACCAATACTAAAGGAAGTCAACAGCTTGACCGAGTTCAAGGAGTTCATGTGCAGCAAAGCTGGGCTTCAAACCCTAGGTGTGCTGACTCTAAGCCCTGTGCTCCTTCTTTTTGATCACGGCAACCTCTACTGAAGTTATAACTACT
Source organism: Tursiops truncatus (assembly GCF_011762595.2). Taxonomy (NCBI): domain Eukaryota; kingdom Metazoa; phylum Chordata; class Mammalia; order Artiodactyla; family Delphinidae; genus Tursiops; species Tursiops truncatus. The sequence goes on along the minus strand of NC_047044.1, from coordinate 20,767,595 downwards.
AGGAAGGGGAAATGGTCCTTTGTTATCCTTTCTTTAATTTCATGCATTCCTTTGTTCTTTCAACCAACGAACATATATTGAGGGTTCACCTTATGCCAGGCAAAACACTAAGCTCTGGAGATAACAAACTGAAAAACGTGTGGACCTGCCCTTGACAAGCACGTGGTTTGGGATACCCAGAAAACGAGTGCAATCTCGCATGCACAGTGCTGTTGGAGGTGTGTCTACTGTTCCCGGAAGCCCCCTAGAGAGGGGGAATGGTCTGGGAATATTTCTTAGAGGAGAAGTTGGCCACGTGCCCTTGCTCGAATTAATTTTCCCCACAATAAAAATAGTCTTAAAATATTTTGTTACCTCCCTGTTTGTGGACCTACAGTGGCCTTGATGTGGCCTCTGAAGGGCTCCCTCTACTTCCCCGCCCTCTGGCTCACTACCTGCGTTTGTCAATACTTTCTAGCTGCTTTCAAACCACAAGCATATCCGGACACCCCGGCGGATGACTCCCATTTCCTGCCCTCTCTGTCCAGGTACCTGCTGTTCTTTCCTCCTAGAATGTTCATCTGCAAAGCCATCTTCTCTAAAAATCCGCATTGCTCTCTCAATAAAATATGACTCAGTACGTTTCTAGAAACGCTTTCTCTTTGACTACGTTTGACATTCTTGATTATTTCTTTCCCTCGGACTTCTGATTTTCATCATTATAGATCAGAGTTTCAAAGTTTTCCTGGTATCCCATAACATGTAATATTCAAATATTTCCTTCAGGTCAGTTTCACAGCCATTCTTATAGTAACTCTGTGTAAACTGTAGCGTTTTATATTAAACAATATGTATTTATTTTGATATTTTAAATCACGTATGCCCTGCCTTCTTCATAAACAATTTGAAGCAGTTCTGATCTCGATTTGAGCTCTGTTCTGCCACATGCTGTCGTGTGACCTCGGGCAAGGTGCTCGGCTGCCTGGAGCCTCAGCTTTTCCACCAGAGACGTGGGGTGACGCTCGCCCTATTTCACGCCGTGCATGAGACGATGTGGCTGAAAATGGTAGGGTGCCGTGTGAATGGGAGGTTTTGGTGTCTTTGCCCCTCTGTTGGGAACATGGTCTGCTCACGGTAGTGAGGACCGCAGTTCAGCTGGCTGCTGAACAGAAAAGCCTTGCAGGGAATTGCCCCCACTTCTCTGTCTCCACGGCTGCTCCTCCCATGGTTTGGCCACCACCATCTCTCATCAGGATGACCGCAGTGGCCTCATAAAGGAGTCTTTCTGCCTCTCCTTTCATCCTCCTCCGGACTGTTCTCCTTGCTGCCTCAAAGTGATCTTTCTGAAATGAAAATGGGATCCTGCTCTCTTGGCAACATCCAAACTTGTTCACGTGGTTTATAAGACCCCTCGTAGTCCAGCGGCTGTGCACCTCCCTTGTACTGTGTTCAGCTGCTAACTCGGGAAGCAGAGGCTTCCGAGTCTCCAGACAAGATGATAGCACTCTGCCTGGATCCTTCCCCTCAATTCACCCCCCTTTTGCCTAGTTCACTTCCCCCAGGAAGCCTTACCTGATACCCTCTAGTCTGGGTCAGGTGTTTTCTCACCTTCCCCTGTAACCCTCCCCCAGCACCCTCCCCCCATTATAAAAAAGTGACACCAAACTGAAATTGCCTGTGTGACAGTCTGGGTTGTTTGTTGAAATGTTTCAATGCACCTAGCATTCCCTAAATGTCAATGAATGAACCAATGAATAAGTATGAGATACTCAGACACAGACAGCTGGTTTATTTACCAGCAGTCATATACTTTGTGGTCATGGTGTTTACCAGGATGTAATTAACCTTCCCCTCTTTTGTTTTCTTAAACAGACAAAGATATAAGCAGTGGGAGTTATAACCTTTCCTCCGCAACGACGGGCAGCTACTACAGTTGTGTCAGCCAGATCACCATAGGTGAGCAACTGTGCCAGTTTTTAATGAAACCTATTGTTGCCTATAAAGGTTGGGGGTGCAGGGCTATGGAAGGAGTGAGTAGAAAGGGTAAGCGCATCAAATTTATTTTCAGAGTCAGGGTAAATACTTGTGGACTCACCTTGTTGGGGTGCCCTCTTGTGGATCCTTATTGCTTTTGCATAGAGATGGATGGAGGAAATGTGATCCAGAGAGATTAACAAAACAAAACAAAACACAGGTTTCCCAATTTTTCTTCATTTGCTTTCTCTTTCATTTGTGTATCACCTATATTATTATGTACTTAATATTAAAACTGACTCTTTAAGATTTATTTGCATTTATTTTAAAAGAATTTATATCACAACTGCAAATAGAAAATGTACATTTCCCATAAGTATAAGTTAATGCATACATGCATAAAATAACAAGTCAGTGTTCCTGAATGCTAGCTATGCTTCGGGGGAGTCTGTGTATGCCAGCTGTCCTGTCCCCTGACTTCACAGAAATAAAATTCCATGTCATAGCCCATGGCCTTCTCAGAAACTTGAAGTCTGCAGTTTGGGGTGTGTGGTTCTCTATCCCTTCCCCCCTGGATGAGGAACCCCCCTATGGAGACGGTAGGATCCTGGCAGAATATACTGTGTTCACCTAGCACTCTCCCAGCCGCCTTCCTGCTCACCTTTAAACATGTTTTATTTTGGTCAAAAAGGGAAGAGTGATCATGATTATTTTTCTGTCTGCCGAATCTTTCCTCTCCTTTCCACTTCCTTTCAAACTTTTCTTGATTTAAGAATCTTGGCTATGACTTAGAAACCAAAGAGTAATGGTGATACTTGCAGCTAACATTTATTTTGCACTTATCGTTTGTCAGCTGCTCTTGGCCCTTGACGTACATTATTTGACTTAATTGGGACTCTATGAGGAAGGTACTGTCATTTCCCCATCTTACAGACGAGGAAACTTGCTGTTTGCCTCACAGCCAGAAATGGATGTGCCTAGGATTCCAATCCAGGAATGACACAAGCTCATGCTTTGAAACACAGTGTCATGGTTTCTCAGACTCCAGCAATGTGAACCCCTGTAAAAAGAAGTAATAATTATGAGCCTCTAAAATGGATTTAAATTATTTTTATTATAAGGATACCTAAGTATGTTCCAACATAAAATGTAACTAACTATAGACACCTTATTTTCCAAATAGCCATAAAAATCAAATCAAATTTGTAAATGAAATTTAAAACACTGAGAAGAGAAACAACCACAAATTCACCACATTAATTTAAGGTGATGGGCTTTGTTATTCTGCTGAAATGCAGTCACTGCTTGTAATGCAACGCGGTCCTGGCTGCAGCAGTGAAGGTTCTTTGCACTGAGCTCAGTATTTACAGTATTTATGGTAACTCTGCTGTGCCACCACCTCTCTCTGTTCAACCCACTCTGAAATCTCTGTTAATGCTCCCTCAGGTGAGATTATTGGATCTTTGTTTGTTTGCACCTTTGTTTGCACCTTGACATTCCCCTCTCTCTCCTCTTCTCATTAAGTGTATCAACTGGGGGCAACTTGATGGAAACACAAAAGCAAACTCAGGCACTAAAATTAAGTGGCAAAATTTGGTCCATGGTATGCACATATTCATTTTTAAATGATTAAATTGACTTTTAAATGAAAAATGAAAACAACTTAAAAATCCCTGTGGAGAGTTCATGGACCCTGGTTTGAAAACACTAAATAACCTAAAATGACATTCCTAAAGACATTAGTTAAGTAGTGGGAGGTCGTTTAGAGTTCAGAGAAGGAGGGTGACAGGATGAATGCATGTATGAAAGGTTATTTGGGTGGTGAACAGGATGGATTTCGTGTGCAAGAATCTGGTGTTATGACAGAGTAAGTGGCTCTGACTGTGGTCTTGACATGAGACAGTAATGAACGTGGGAAGTGGGATAGAGAGGCAGGTCTGGAGGGAGAGGCATGGAAGAGTCAGGAGGACTAGTCATTGCCTGGATGTGCCTCAGATAGTGTGCCCTGAGACTTTGAGTCAGGTTGACAGGGAGTCTGAGCTGTTCATTGAAATACAGAGGTCAGGAAGAGGACTGCATGGCTCTAGGGTCCCAGTGTGTTGGGTTTGAGGTCCCAGTGAGACCCCCCACCTCAGAATGACCCACAGGAAGTTGGAAATGTGGAGAGAATGGGCAGGAGATGAAGATATTGGCATTCTCTTCACAGAGAGTTCAGTTGAATCTCTGGAAGAGGATGAAATTATAAGAGTGGGCATCAGTATATTGAGTGTGTAGAGGGTCAAAGACCAATCTTTGGGGGAAGCACAATTAGGATAGAAATAACGGCAGTGGTAGGAAAACCTAGCAAGTACATTTCTTGAAATGCCCAGAGAATTTCTAGAAGGGGAGACTGAGGAGGGTTAAAGTTAAAAGGCTGCCCTGGTGACATCCCATGTCAGTGGATGGTGGGAGGGGAGCCAGCTTACAAGGCTCTGAATAAGGAGTGATGAGCTGTGAGTAGAGACCTCTATTAAGACACTTGTCAGTGAAAGTGGAGGGGTAAACAGTGAGGACCATATGGGAGCTTTCTGTGCCAGGTGCTGTTCCAGTTGTTTTTCCTGTATTTACTCATTTAAGATGAGTAAATGCCACCAGAAAACTACTAGAGCTAATCAATGAATTTGGTAAAGTAGCAGGATACAAAATTAATGCACAGAAATCTCTTGCGTTCCTATACACTGATGATGAAAAATCTGAAAGAGGAATTAAGGAAGCACTCCCATTTACCACTGCAACAAAAAGAATAAAATACCTAGGAATAAAACTACCTAAGGAGACAAAGTATGCAGAAAACTCTAAGACACTGATGAAAGAAATTAAAGATGATACAAACAGATGGAGAGATATACCATGTTCTTGGACTGGAAGAATGAACATTGTGAAAATGACTCTACTACCCAAAGCAATCTACAGATTGAATGCAATCCCTATCAAACTACCAATGGCATTTTTCACAGAACTAGAACAAAAAATTTCACAATTTGTATGGAAACACAAAAGACCCCGAATAGCCAAAGCAATCTTGAGAAAGAAAAACGGAGCTGGAGGAAGGAGGCTCCCGGACTTCGGAGTATACTACAAAGCTACAGTAATCAAGACAGTATGGTACTGGCACAAAAACAGAAATATAGATCAATGGGACAGGATAGAAAGCCCAGAGACAAACCCACGCACATATGGTCAACTCTATGACAAAGGAGGCAAGAATATACAATGGAGAAAAGACAGCCTCTTCAATAAGTGGTGCTGGGAAAACTGGACAGCTACATGTAAAAGAATGAAATTAGAACACTTCCTAACACCATACACAAAAATAAACTCAAAATGGATTAAAGACCTAAATGAAAGGTGAGACACTATAGAACTCTTAGAGGAAAACATAGGCAGAACACTCTATGACATAAATCACAGCAAGATCCTTTTTGACCCATCTCCTAGAGAAATGGAAATAAAAACAAAAATAAACAAAAGGGACTTAATGAAATTTAAAAGCTTTTCCACAGCTAAGGAAAACATAAACAAGACAAAAAGACAACCCTCTGAATGGGAGAAAATATTTGCCAGTGAAGCAACTGACAAAGGATTAACCTCAAAAATTTACAAGCAGCTCATGCAGCTCAACATCAAAAAGCAAACAACCCAATCCAAAAATGAGCAGAAGACCTAAATAGACATTTCTCCAAAGAAGATGTATAGATTGCCAACAAACACATGAAAGAATGCTCAACATCACTAATCATTAGAGAAATGCAAATCAAAACTACAATGAGGTATCACCTCACACCAGTCAAAATGGCCATCATCAAAAAATCTAGAAACAATAAATGCTGGAGAGGGTGTGGAGAAAAGGGAACCCTCTTGCACTGTTGGTGGGGATGTAAATTGATACAGCCACTATGGAGAAGAGTATGGAGGTTCCTTAAAAAACTAAAACTAGAACTACCATATGACCCAGGAATCCCACTACTGGGCATATACCCTGAGAAAACCGTAATTCAAAAAGAGTCATGTACCACAATGCTCACTGCAGCACTATTTACGATAGCCAGGACATGGAAGCAACCTAAGTGTCCATCGACAGAGGAATGGATAAAGAAGATGTGGCACATATATACAATGGAATATTACTCAGTCATAAAAATAAACGAAATTGAGTTATTTATAGTGAGGTGGATGGACCTAGAGTCTGTCATACAAAGTGAAGTAAGTTAGAAAGAGAAAAACAAATTCTGTATGGAAATCTAAAAAAAAAAAAAAAAAGTGGTTCTGAAGAACCTAGGGGCAGGATAGGAATAAAGACGCAGTTGTAGAGAATGGACTTGAGGACACGGGGAGGGGGAAGGGTAAGCTGAGACGAAGTGAGAGAGTAGCATGGACATATATACAATGTAAAATAGATAGCTAGTGGGAAGCAGCCGCATAGCACACAGAGATCAGCTCAGTGCTTTGTGACCACGTAGAGGGGTGGGATAGGGAGGGTGGGAGAGAGGGAGACGCAAGAGGGAGGAGATATGGGGATGTATATATATGTATAGCTGATTCACTTTTTTATAAAGCAGAAACTAAGACACCATTGTAAAGCAATTATACTCCAATAAAGATGTTAAAAAACAAACAAACAAGAAACCAGGAAAAGGCAGACAACAAATTTCCCCCTGGAGACTTCAGAGAGAGCACGGCCCTGCTGAAATCTTGATTTCAGACTTCCAGCCTCCAAAACCGTGAGAGGAGAAATTTCTGTTTTTTTTTTAAGCCACCCAGTTTGTGATCCTTTGTTACAGCAGCCCTAGGAAACTCATATAACAGGTGCTTACTGACCTATGAAGTCACCTCTGAAGGGGCAGTGGGTATGTCACACCGTTTTCTCAGAAGGTGATGGGACAGCTGATAGGCCCTTGAATGTTGCTTCTGTTTCAACAAACTCAAACTGGCTGAAACCATAAGGAAGGTTATTATTTCATGTAATAGGAAGGCCTGTTGGGAGGACAGGTTGAGTAGGCTGCTGATGATGTTGTGAAAGACCTCCTCCCCTTTGCCTTCCTGGGAAAATCTATCTTTTTGATGGCAGCCCCAAGGCTGCCGTGGTTCCAGGAATTTCACTCAGGCACAACGGTGATCAGAGAGAAAGGAGCTTTGGTGCCTCCCTCAGGTGTTCACTTGAGGGGCTGAAACTTTCCCCTGAAGCACCTCAGAGACTTCTGTCTCATTGCATGGGATTTGGTCACATGACCACCCTTCAGCAAATCACTGACAAGGGAGGTAAGATGGTGTTCTTTACACCCATCATGGCCCATGTGGAGGTCAGGGAGTGTGAGGTCTGTCTGCCCTGAGTCACAAGCTGCGTGGGAGTGGGATGAATTCCCAAACAAAATGTGACTCTGTTGGGAGGAAGGGGTGTGGGTGGAGGATGGATTCAGCACAGTCATCAGGCAGTGTCCACTGCCCACAGTCTGTCCAGTACAAAGCACTTAAAAAATATTTATAGTAAAAGCAGCAAATAATTAACAACTTTATACTCAAAGTACTGGAGGGAGGACATCTCTGAGTCATCTAGCAATTCTTTTTTAAAAGCTCTTTTTGTTTTCTTTCATCTCCTGAACTTCCGTCCTTCTCTTACAGGATAGTCATCTCACACAGAAGTGTCTCATTTGTGAGGGAATTCCATTTAAGAGAACAGCACACTTCTGGACTTCCTGTTAATGTAGTTCCTTATAGGAACCTATGTCCTGACCGAAGAATTGCCAAAAGAATTGTCAAAAAATCCAATCAACAGAAAAAGTGACACGTTCTGAAATTTTTCTACCTATCCATGAGACCCTTGGAAAACTCCTTATTTTCTTCTTTTTTTTTTTTTTTTTTTTCTGGCCGCACGGCATGGCATGTGGGATCTTAGTTCCCCGACCAGGGATGGAACCCGCGCCTTCCCCGACCAGGGACCGAACCCGCGCCCCCTGCATTGGAAGCGTGGAGTCTCAACCACTGGACCACCAGGGAAGTCCTGAAAACTCCTTATTTTCTGATAGTAAACTCCTATTTTTTCATGTATGAAAGATTTAAGAACTTTAAAGTTGATTAACATCATTTTTTTTCTCAAGACAGCCTATAATTTTGAGTGTTCCTTACATGTCTCTGTTTAGGATTTGGGGGCTAGTGGGTGATAGTGTTGGCATGCAACTCAGAGAAAGCTGAGACCCCTGCTTCTACCCCACCCCCGACCTGGGGACAGGATGGTGGGTGAGGGAGAGTGAGTAGGCTGCCAATGTGACATTCCTGTTACTTGCCTCTTGGGCACCTGGACACTAGCTGTTCCCTTGGATGGTTGGATAACCACCCACCCCAAATACTTTGACCTCATTGTTGGTTTTAAATTTAGGCTGGTCCATTTCTATTCCATCAAAATTATGCAGATCTTATCATAGCTCATTTGTATCAGTGACATGAATTAATAGATCTGCTAATGAACTCCATTTCTGGATTAAATGATGTGGTAATTTCCTAAAGTAAAAAAAAAAAGGGGGTGGCTTCTTAGCACTGTGAACAATATTTTTTCAAAATTAAGTATATGTTATAAATTAGCTATCATTTTATGAAAGAAATGGTAAAACCTGAAATTATGGAGAGTCCAGAGTTCCTTGGAACTTTTAACGCTTTCACGGTGTGTGATATATATTATACACCCTTCTCTGTATAATGACTCCCAAGGAGCTTGGGAATATGGAAAGAGAAGAGGCATTTAAGCAAGTTTCCGAATGAAACAACAAGGCGAGGGAAAACACGGTCCTCTAATTATCTTCTTGTAAAAGGATTCTCTGGTGTGAGTAGGAGGTAATACGTTTTCACATTTTTAATAAAAACATAATGGAGCATCAACTCAAATCGTGCCTCCTAGAATTTCATTTCTATGCCCCAGTACACTCTTAGGAGCTACGGGAGATCCAAGAGTATTGATCACAAAATAAACACACTAGCATCAGAGGTTTAGTCCAACAAACAGGATCAGGGGGCAGCCTTGGCGTCAGTAGCTTCAGTTCAGCCTCCACTGCAGCTGTGGCTCCATTGCAGTTCTGAACATTAATTTGTGTTCTCTGTGATTATCTTCAGAGGCTCCGTAGCCCTTACCGGAGAAAGAATCACTCACCTCACTGTATTCCACTTACCTTTTAGGAAGGTGACTGACCAAGAAGAGTACAAGCAGTCCAGTCAGCATGTTCTCAAGGGTGTCAGCATTTCCCTTTCCTTGTGCATTCTGGTCCATTGAGATCCCTCTATAAAAAATTGTTCAGAAAGGAATAAATAACCTACGAGCGATTTGAGGGGGAAACAGACCCCGATTCCATCTCCTAGAATCCTTCTTGTTGCCTGTGTTCTCAGTGCGAGGCAGGGGACCAGAGCACCCATGTTGTCTTTGATGAGCCTGGGCTCGAATCTGTTATTTCTTTTTGTTTTTTTTGCGGTACGCGGGCCACTCACTGCCGTGGCCTCTCCCACGGCAGAGCACAGGCTCTGGATGCACAGGCTCAGCGGCCATGGCTCATGGGCCCAGCCGCTCTGCGGCATGTGGGATCTTCCTGAACCGGGGCACGAACCCGTGTCCCCTGCATCGGCAGGCGGACCCTCAACCACTGCGCCACCAGGGAAGCCCCTTGAATCTGTTATTTCTGTGTAGTTATTGACCTTGCAGGAGTAATAATGTCCCTTAGCCTTGGTTTCCTCATCTGTCAAATGGGAATATTAGTACCTTCCTGACAGGGTTATTGTGAGGTTAAATGAGGTGGTCCTGATAGATCCCTTAGCACATTGCCAATAAGCATTAGACATATTGTAACTTTTAGTGGCTTTATCATTTTATGACGATGAAGTAGATTGTTCATTGCTGGGCAGCAGGCGTGGTTTCAATGTGCATGAGTTCCAGATTTACAGCTCTGGTCCTATGTCTCCTAATCCTCATTTCGTTGTTTTTTTCAGTCTACTGCCAGACATTTCCGCATAGATATTTCCACTAAAGCTCCACCTCCTCGTGTCTAAAAAAAACACACTCAACTTTCTTCAGCCCTTGCCAGGCCAGTCCTTCTGATGGCCCCAGTGAGGATGAGGAAATGCACCATTCTGTTTGCCATAAGTCTTCTCTGACATCTTGCCAGCAAAAAACAAAGCTACCTGGTGGCCCCAAACTCCTTTCTTTCCACGTCATTGTTGTGTATCTCTCTGGACCTCTTTTCCTTTCTTGCTGCCAACATTTAAAGTTGGTCCCTTAATAACGTTTGCCTGGCCTCTACTTCACAGCCTCTTGTGTCACCTCCTTGCCGCTGGTCTAGGAAGAATTCGGTGAGCAGTGGGTATATATTGAATGCCAGGGGCAAGAGCTGAATAGAGAAATTCTGGGAGGGAGTTTTAAAGACGACTAAGACACCCTCTGACCTTGAGGGATACTCAGCTCATGAGAGAGACACATAGAGAGAAGGAACACTTGGCTGTGAAGTGTGGGCAGGGACTGTCTGACACATCTCCATGTTCAAGTGGTTTCCCGCGTGGTGTGGGAGGGCTGCCCCCGACAACATCGGCCAGTCTGCAGGATCCATGCGTGCCTCCTCCCTTGTTGTCCCTTTTGGGCTTTCTTGGTACCTCAACACCCCGTCCCCAATTTGGACTTTCTCCCCGCACACCTCCAGCCCCTGCACACCAACACCTTTTACTGGGCCTCCCTTTACTGTGGTTAAGACAGCTTGGGGGAGTCAGAGGAATCTCCCCAGGAGGGGTCACCACCAGAGGAAGGAGGCCCAGATTCTGCCTTTTGCTGCCGTCCATTTGATTATGCCAGTCTCCACTTCACAAACTTTTAGGGATATTGCTTTGCCTAGCAAGTAAAATCTAATTTTCTTACCTTGGCATTTAAGACCCTCAGCTGTCTTGTATCAACCTACCTTTCCATTCTTGTTTTTTTCTGACTACCCTTACATTATATGTCTGAATTCTGTACCTCGGTTGCAAATACAAAGGCCTGCAGAGATCAGGCATGTAAGACAAATAAGTGAAGCAGGCTGAGAGTAAGGTATTAGGGAATGGTGGGGACTGCGGCAGACAGGAATTCCTTTACTCCGCTTTAAAAGAGTGGCTCTGTGGTTGCTTCAGCTGACAGTTGCCACATGGGAATGGGTCCAGTGTTGCTTGATCTTTAGGAGAAGATCAAGAGATTTTTAAAGAGAGGACAGAAAGCTGGATTTTTGTTGAGAATGCTCTAGACTTTTATTGTTGTCAATTTTAATTTGAACTTCAAATTAAAAAAAATGTGGGCTAACAAAACACATCTACAGAACAGATCTGTCCCTCTGATGGTTTTAGGTGGCAACCCTTGCCTAGAAGGCCAAGTTCATGCCATCTTTTCTACGACCTAGTTCCTCCACCTAGAAAGGGCTTTGTCCCCTGAAATCCTGGGGAATGTTTTTGTCCCACTCTAAACTACTTCTTTCATCTTGCTTTGTACTGTTGTTAGTTGGAAAAAGGGAAAGAACATAGATTTTGGAGCCAGACAGATCTGGGCTTAAATTCTGCCTCTGGCACTTAACGGCTGCTTGACCTAGGGCAAGTTGAGGTCCAATTTCCTGTAAAACGGAAAGAGTAATTGTATCCTTGTACAGTTGCAGTAAGGATTACAATCACTTATGCAAAGTACCTAGAACATAATAGACTTTCAGTTATCTTTTTCATTATGATCACAAGTCTTATCTCCTTTATTGGACTCTGAGCTCCTTAAGGGCAAAGACTGGGCACCTAGAACATAGTATGTGCTTAATAAACATAGGTTGACTAGTGAACAAGATTCATCCAGTGTGACAGTTCCCACCTATTTATCGGTAACATGCATCCTTATCTCAAGTGGTGTTTGATTTGACGCGCAGCTAAGACTTTGGGGGAAATACAGAAAGAAATACGGTATAAGGCTTTGATTGCTGATCTGACCTTATGTGTTTGTCTTGCCAGGTTATGACGTTGCTGGACCTGTTGCAGTTGGGCTCACCCACTGGAAAAATCCATATGCACAAGGCAGACCCACCCTCCCGTCAGATCTGCCTCTCTTCGTCTCCAAAGATGCAGGCATCCCGGTATATCACCAATCCCTCACTCGCAAGACTGAGCTGGCCACGCCTCTGTCTTGCCCAGCTTCACTGTCCATCACTCCAGTGCCTTCTTACAGCAGCAGCAGCCAGGAAACCCTGAGCCAAGACACAACAGGTAACAGTGCTATAGCTTCCCGTTGGAGATTCAGGACTCCATGTGTTTAAAAGTTCCTTCATGCATTTGCCTGCTGAATGGATTGCGTCTGCATTTCTGCTTATGTGATGCTATGGACCCCAACAATTCGCCCATGTTCACTGGCCTTTAATAGCTTGGCTATATCAGAAGGAAGGTTAGATGTGTTTAGAAATATTTGACCTAAGCGTTAGTTCTATTTGGTAAGATGTCGTCTGGAAATCAACTCTGAATCAGAATTCCAAGTTTTGGCATAGGACTTTTTGTTTAATTTTTATCCTCTATTTAGTGACAAGGCATTGATCTTGGATTACAGTCTTATATTCAAAAAAGTCATTTTTGAATACTTACCTCAGTTACTGGCAACACATGCTGCTCCACAAATTCGATCTGTGTCGTGGGTCTTCGAACCACTGCCCATGGGCCGAATCTTGGCTGCCACATGTTTTTGTTCAGCCCAAGAACTAAAAATAGTTTTTACTTTAAATGGTTGGTGTTTTAGTCAGTTCAGGCTGCTATAACAAAAGACCACAGACCAGGGAGTTCATAAAAAACAGAAATTTATTTCTTACAGTTCTGGAGGCTGGAGGCTTGAGATCGGGGTGCCAACATAGTTGGGCGAGGGTCCTTTTTTGGGTTGCAGACTTCTCTGTATCCTCACGTGACAGAAAGGGAAAGGGGCCTCTGTGGGGTCTTTTTTATAAGAACGCTAATCCCAGTCATGAGGGTTCCACTTTCATGACCTAAGCACCTCCCAGGGGCCCCGCCTCCTAATACCATCACATTAGCCATTAGGATTTCAAACGTATGAATTTTGGAGGGACACAAACATTGAGACCATATAGTTGGAAAAAATGAAAAGGATAAGAATATTTTGAGACACGTGAAATTCACATTTCAATGTTCATATATAAAGTTTTATGGGACACAACCTCTTATGTATTGTGTATGGTTGCTTTCGGGTGACAAAGGCAGAGCTGAGTAATTGTGACAGAGACAGTACGGCCTGCAAAGCCTAAAATATTTATTATCTGGCCCTTTGCAGAAAATGTTTGCTGACCACTGATCTATGTGATCTTTGGGGCTCATAACTTAATCAGGGCAAGAAAAATGTTTACAACATCTTGTCTTAAAATTTGTCACTTCCATTACACATTGAATTGTGGAAAGCTTTACTCATGCAAGGATGGCCACTTCATTGTTTTTATTTCTAAAGTCTGAGTTGGAGGTTTAAGTTATGCAAAATCTATCCTGCCCCTTTTTTTGGTTTTTCTACAGATAGAGTGCTTAGAGGTGAAGGTTTAGTTGGAGTAATGCAATGTGTAATTCCCGTTCTGGAGATAAATTTTTGAATGTTGACCTTCCACATTCACAATGACACTCAACAAGTCACAGATGCTGCCACCTTGCAGAAGTTCCAGATTATCAAGAGCAATCTCTAAAGCAGCAGATTGCAGGCTCGCTCAACGTTCAGAATCCCCACAGAACTGGTTAGAAATGAAGATTCCTGGGCTCTACCCCAGGGGATGCTGTGAGCACAGAGTGAGCTTCAGCATCTGCATTCTGCAGGCCGCTCCCTCCGAGCTTCCTCCACACACACCTCGGGGGACACCCTCGAAAGTGTCTTTGGTTAAGTGGTTGGATGATATTGCAGAGCGTTGGGGGATATTTGCATACCATTGGCTCTGCCGTGGCAAAACTGAGTATCTTTCTGATTGTCCTGATTGAATGTCAGTTGGAGAGTAGAAAGATCATGATCTGAAGTTCAAACATTTTCCATATTTAAGTTTGAAATCTCCTGGGTTTTGATGTTATCATGATTGAAAACTGACTCTGCTTGCTTTAAAAAGTTCAGTAAAATCCGAAATTAAGAAAGAAAGTCCTGCCTTTGGCCGGGGGTAGCTGCGAGGTTCTGGCATTTCATGGTAAAGAGGACTGTGAAACGGCAGCTGCCGGAATAACATTTTATCACATTTCCCTCTGAGTTGGCTTTTTCTTTCTGTTTCCATAGCGCGTCACACTCGGAAGCAATCTGATTTTTGGAGGAGGTTTCTATTTTTAACTTGTACGTTTTCAAAAACAAATTAAAAGCCCGTATTTCTCTTCTATCCTAGGAACTTTCCATTAGCAATAAAATATTTAATTTTTCCAAAGAACTGGTTTTTAATCATAATAATTTGTATACTTACAAAATAAGTCTGACACTTAAGGATATATTAAACAAGCATGGGGTATTTTAAAATAGAAAATTATAGATGCTGGTGTAGCTTCTGTAAGACTCAATTATGATTATAGGTTAATTATTGCATTTATTTGGTTTCTTATAGCAGTTTATTGATTTTAATAGTGTTTTTTGTATGACAGCTTCCAGTTTCCTATTTTTTAATAGAGTTAATTTATTTTTTATATATATATATATGTATATATATGTTGCTAGTTTGAAGAAAACTCTGAGGTAAGTCAGTTTAACTATAGCAGAATGTCCTACAAATTCCAGACTTTGCTAGACATCCCTTCATATTTCTAATCTGTCTTTCTTCTGCATAAACTTCAGGTCTGATGTAGAGGAGCTTAAAATTTGTAGGCACAAAATCACCATACAATTATTTATTGATTGGTGGAGTTTTCTCATGTTTAAGAATTCTCCAAACATATTTAAAAATCATTTTTTCCATTTATAATCTCTACAACTCTACAATTCTAGAAGCAACTGAAAAAACACTGAGTGACTAGACCTTTTGAAATTCTCACTTTATTGAGCTGTTTTCACTCTTGCCACTACCTTATTCCATCATTCCTTCCCTTCATCATGTGACTAATTTCATCGTGTGTAGAAGTTTCTTCTTGGGTTGGACTTGACTTAATCCTGTTTGCTACCTTGTGCAGTTAACAACCTGTGAAACTGCATGGTGGCCCTGGACGCAATGCTCCTTCTTGGTGGCAGAGAATGTTTTAATCAGTAAATTAATTGTAGCAGGTTAAGTTGGAAAAACAGTGTCTGGCTTGTTTTATCCCTCCATTCATCCATTTCTCCATCCGTTCATCTATCCATCCATCCAATACATACTAAATTTCCACTGTGTGTCATGTACTGCAGTAAACCCTTGGGATAGAAAATTGAGTAAAGCATCACCCCATATAAGAAGCTCAAAGTCTGCAGGAGGAGAAAGATATGTAAATCAAGTATTTTAATTCAGTGTTATAAGTCCTAAGATAGAATTTTTCACATTAGGTGATCACACACACATTTTTGTTATTAAATTATTTAATTAATATGCTATTAAAGTACTACTAATAAAGTGTTAAAATGTGATATAAAATATAACATTAAAATATGTAAGTAAAAACACATTGAGTGCAAAAGATATTATTAACTTATTTCTTCAATTAAAAGAAGATGAATTTGAGAGAACCATAGGAGGAACGTTTGGAAACCGTCTCCATCTCAGATATTCTGAGTAGGTTTGATACTCAATTTTTGCTAACCAAGCTTTACAACTTGCATCATCACTACCACACAACTTACATTTTTGGTCACTTTCTACCACCAACTGATTCTCAGCCACTCTCTTCCATTGTTTTTGGTTCCCAGCTGTGTGCTGATGACTCCAAAGTGATATTTCCATGTCTTATTTCTCTGACAAACTTTAAAGATATATTTACAACTGCCTACCAGAACTTTCAGCCTGGATATATCCCAGACATGTCAAAACTTATGTGTCCCAAATGGAACTTTCTTTTTGGTAGTGCTCAAAGCTGAATTTCTTTTTTCCCCCCCTCCTATCTTTTTTTTTGTTTCTATAAATTTATTTGTTTATTTATGGCTGCATTGGGTCTTCGCTGCTGCGCGCGGGTTTTCTCTAGTTGCAGCGAGCAGGGGCTGCTCTTCGTTGTGGTGTGCAGGCTTCTCATTGTGGTGGCTTCTCTTGTTGCGGAGCACAGGCTCTAGGCACGTGGGCTTCAGTAGTTGTGGCTCACAGGCTCTAGAGCGCGCTCAGTAGCTGTGGCACACGGGCTTCGTTGCTCCACAGCATGTGGGATCTTCCTGGACCAGGGCTTGAACCCATGTCCCCTGCATTGGCAGGTGGATTCTTAACCACTGTGCCACCAGGGAAGTCCCAAAGCTGAATTTCTCACTCTGTTTAATGGTGCCACAGCCCATCCAGACTCCCAAGCCAAAAACTGGGTGTCCTCAAGCTTTAACCCTCTGCTGGCCATCAGCCTCCACAGCCAGCTGGCTAACATGTTCATTGCCTACGTTAGAGATAGCTCTAATTCGGAGCATCCTCTCCATCCCCATGGCACCATCTCAGCTCAAGCTCTCATCGTCTCTACCGGACTAGAGCAGCCTCCCCACATCTTAATTCTTCCATGTCCTCAGGGTTAGTTTGCCAAATTCATCTCTTTCTCTCTTTTCCACTCTACCTCCCTCCCTGCCTTCCTCCCTGACTTGAAAAATCTCTATTGTTTCCCCATTGTCAGTAGAAGAAAGCCTAAACACTTTATACGTGGTACATGAGGACCTTCCTAAGTAGCGTTAACTGACTCTAGCATCTCTCATCACTCTCTGCAGATGCAGCCACACAGTAGCTACACCTAATGCTTTACAGTTCCCTAAAGATCCATGATTTTTCACATGTGCCAACTGCTTGGATGCTCTTCCTTACATTCTTATTCTAGAAAATTTATTGAAGACACTTAGCTAAGAGTTGACCTCCTCTGTGAATTCTTTCCCTTTCCCCCTCAGCATATTTAGTCATTCTTTCTGTTTCTATTGGGAATTCCTATTGACATCTTGAATTCTGCTCTTATTTGACTGTAATATAATTTTATTTTTATATTTCTTTTTATGGCTAGCCGACTAGATGGAAAGTTCTTGAGCTGAGAATTAATATCATAATCATGTATTTGTTTGGTCAGTGTAGAGCCCAGCATATAGGAAGTATGTTGTCTAGGACCATTTAAACTGCAGATTAGACACTGTTAAAGAGAGAATTAGGCCTGGAAGATAGATATGAAGAAATTCAAATGCAGTATAGAGAGATAGAAGATAGCAAAACAAGAAGGGGGAGGTTGAAATATAGAAGACAGAATGAGAAAGTCCAGCATACTTTTAATAGAAATCCTGTCTGGATTAAGAGAATAGAAAGAATGGAGAGAGATAGAATATTTTTAAAAACACAGCTGCTGAGAATTTCCCAGAATTGTTGAGAGACACAAATCTTTTGAGTCAAGAAACAATGAATGCCAAGAGGAATAAGTAAAATTAAATCCACATATAAACATATTTTGGTGAGTCAGCAAAAAACAAAGAGAAAAATCTTAGGAATCTGAGGGAAAAAACAGATTTCCCGCAAATAATAAACAATTGAACTGAGGATAGATGTTCCAATAGTAATTATAGAGGCCAAGAGACAGTGCATCGATATCTTCAAAGTGCTGAAGGAAATAATGGTCAATTCAGAATTCTGAAGCCAGCCAAATGATCATTGAAGAGGGAGATCATCATAAGAACTTTTTTTGGAAAAGACTGGGAAAGTGTACCCAATGTACACCTACTGTGAGAATGACTGAAAAGCCTATTTTAGCAAAGAAGGAACTTGAGCCTAGAAGAAAGGCTAAGATGATAGAAATAATAAGAGGAAGAAATACATTCTTAATTTAAAAAGGTCCTTCTAGAAGAATGGTTTTCAGCCAGGGACGATGTTACTTCATGGGTACATTTGGCAATGTCTGGAGGTATTTTTGGTTGACACAGCTGGGCAGGAGGTATTACAAGCGTGTAGAGACCGGGAATGCCGCTAACCATCCTGCAATGCATGTGACATGATCCCATGTTCATCATTAATTCTTAACACTGCTTCCTCCCTTTGAGTTTCTCTTCCTATGTGTTGTACCTTGCCCTTGCAATGGGCCCCCACCTGTATGGCATTTCCAGGGCTCTGCTCTCTCTGCTCTGTCTGGGGCTATCCTTGATAAAGTATGTCTTTCACACTTTTGATTTTCCCTTTTCTATGTTTCTTTGTGTCCTTTAACTCTTCTTAAATTGTATCTCATGCTGCACCTAAGCCTTTTCTCTTGTTGTTCACTTATACCAATTTCTCAACCTTGATACTATTGACATTTTGGGCTGAGTAATTCTTTGCTATGGGGGGCTATCCTGTGCATTGTAGATGTTTAGCAGCATCTCTGGTTGCTACCCACTGGTTGCCAGTTGTGACAACCAGAAATATCTCCAGACATTGCCGAATGTCCTCTGGGTAGGGGCAAAATTGCCCCCAGTTGAGAACCACTGACTTATACTAATTAAGTCCAGTTCTGTTCTCTGGACTTCTGCTTAGTGGGAATAATCTGATAATCTAATCATTGAGGTAGGGTACATAGATTATAATGACTTTTACCCTATATTTAACAAGAGCCTTTTGCAATCTGTGCCCTAATCAAAAACATGGAGGGAATTCCTTTCCAAAGAGGGAGGTTTTCCCCCCGAGAATTCAGTTAACACCTTTGATACTTGTCCATCAGCCCCCCATATACAGTCCTCTGAAATTATGTCATAAATCAGAGCTCCTCCATTTGTGTCCAAGAAGACCAGTGACAATTTCCCTGCGTCTACATACACAGAAATAAGCTAAAACTCATCACTTTTTTCTTGTGCCTTCCTTCCCCTGTCTCCTGTGTCTCACAAGCTTCACACAGTGGTCTCTTGATAGAGCTGGGTTTTAGAAAAAGATCCTAAATGAATTCCATACATCTCGTATGGATTTTAAAGATGATCCTCATTTGTGAAAGGGAAAGGAGATGTGAAATGACTATTCTTTGTTCCTGATCAATGATCATTTCCCAAGAGCCTGTCTTGTCGTTGGGATGGAAGATGTTCACTTACCTTTCCTAGTGACCTCGTAGGGCATATCAGTGCTTCTGCATGTGCAAACTTTGAAAACTGCTAAATGCCTGAGGTGTAGAGTACCTGGGAAGTGATACCCTCTTAGTAGCACGAATTCAATTTCTTTCAACAAATCGTGACCAGATATATTCAGAGTGGATGCCAAAGGAAATAGGGGGGAATTAAATTTCAGAGCTAGGGTGCCACAAAAAGTGACCCTGCAAGTTGAGCTACTGATATGACCAGGAGATGAGAGTAGTTTGACCCAGCCAGGAGACAGGCATGCTCCCTTTTAGAGATGCCCAGAGATACTCATGGACCTGCCCCACTCGCAGGGGCACGCCCAGCCAGGCTAAAGCCAAAATTTCTGCTTCAGTGATAGCTCAGCTGAATTCACGGTGCAGAGTAATGGAAAGGACAGCTACCCTCTACAAAAAAACAGAACAGTATAAATGAGACACAGTTGCTAAACCATTATATATACAGTGGGTTTCTTGTAGACAACATAGAGTTAGATCTTGTGCTTTTATCCACTCTTATGATCTGTCTTTTAATTGATATAGTTAAACCATTCACATTTAAAGTGCCTATTGATATAGTTGGGTGAATATCTACCATGTTTGTAACTGCTTTCTATTCATTGCATTTGTTTGCTGTTTCTTTTTTCTTCCCTCTTTCTCTGCCTTCTCTAGTTTTCATTGAACATTTTTCATGATTTTTAAAATGGAATGGGTACCTACCCACTTATCTCTCTGCCTTTAAGATTTCTCCTTTTGTCAAAATGTCCCTGAAGGGGTATTTCAACTTTAATTGTACGTGGTGGAATAAGTTTCCTGGTAAAGTTTATATGGAATGTGGGTATCATGGTTAACCTACTAATGTTAGGAAGTAATAATACGTGAAACCACTTGTCCTGGTTTTCTGGAAGGTGATTTATGGTTTTCTAGAATCCTGGCTGAGTAGAAGATGTCACCCAGTAGAAGGGCAGGCATTTGAGTAGAGGTTGTTCAGGTGAGGAATTGGTGTTCCAAACATCGGGACAGTGTGTGGAGACTGATGCTAGAGCAGCTGGGGGTTGTGTCCTTCACATTCAAGGTCGAGCACTGAATGCCTTATACATAGAGATATTGTTACATGGGGTGGTTGGGTTCTCTGGGACTATTACTCTGGTATTCAACTTTTTTGGCATTCCATAAATTAAATAGCATTTGTGAGGGGGCCCAGAATCTTAACCACCATATATATACCACTTCTCTGACAAAAGCTGAGGTTAGTTGGGGACCACCTGCACTTTAAGAACTGAGAGGATCATTGGAAATGTTTATTTGACAAGAGAATTGGCTAAGAGAAATAAATCACTGTGCTTTCTTCAAGTTTCCTAATTTCCCCTTCTTCTCAAATTTGGCTATATCCTTCTTTTCAGAATTCAAGATCATGTCCTGTCATTTAATTTCTGATTCTAGCACAATCCTGTTAATCTCTTTTCCAAGTGTGGTGGTTATTTAGTTTTAGAAGACTGAAAGCATCAGTGAATCAGGGAATGATTAATGGCACATGAGGACAAAGTCAATTAGATGATGCAGCTGTGAAGTTGCTTGAGGATTTCTGATATAAGAAACTGAAAAACTTGATTTAAAGCTGTATTAAATCTGATTTGCAAACGATAATATATTTTAGAATCAAAAGGCATTAAAGAGCTCCAATAAAGTCATCCATTCATCCAGTCATCCAGATTCTTGTTAGGTGAAGTGTGGTCCTCTAGAGATAAGAGGGCTTGAACTGGGATTAAGCAATATAATCCAAAAGGGGCACATCTGAGGGATATTTTGGAGATAGTTTCAGTACATCTTGGTGATTAATGGATGTGGTATGTTGAGTGAGTGGATATTCCACGTGTTTCCAGTTAAGTTAAAATATAGTACTGAAGCTTTGTTGTGTAGGCCAGTTTTCTCTAGCTTTAATGTGAATACAAATCACTTGGAGATCTTGTTAAACTGCAGATTCTCATTTAGCGGGTGGGTGTTGGGGGTGACATTCTGCTTTTCTAACAAGCTCCCATGTGATCGTTGTGGAACTTGGAATTTAGTACGAGATGCAGATAACAATATTACACCAAAAAATGTATGGTTACCAACAGGCAGGTGCTGTGAAGGAAAGGGTTCTTCTTAAAGATCCTTGGAAATATTGTTTTTTATCAAAACATGTCTCTGAGTTCCCAAAACAGCGCTCCATAAAGACATTTGCTTTACCACCAGCTGTAAGTGGGAAGTTTGCTTATACTGTGTTAGGGGAAAATGATTGACCTGTGTGGTATAAGTGTTCTAACTTTCTCATAGACATGGTTTAGATACAAAAAACCCAGCAACCATAGTACTGCTTGAGGGAGGAATTAGTTAGCTTGGTTTGGGTTTCCTGGGAGATAGATTCTGAGCCAGAGATGAGCAGGTAAGAAGTTTATCAGGGAGAGCCCTTGGGATCAATGTGTGAGTGTATTTGTGTGTGTGGGCGGGGAGGGGAGGTAAGGGGGAAGGAAGCAGGATTGGGCAGAGAGAGGATTTGCACTGTGATGATACACACAGGCTTCAACCCAACGCATAGGGAGATCTGGAGCTGGGACGGCCTTCAGAATTGTCCCACAATGGGGCTTTTGTACCGTCCCATCACTGCCTGGATGCAATCTGCTACAGGGAATGTGTGACCTTGAGAAATTCTCTTGGAGGGCAAGGGCCAAAAGACAGAGACTCAGCTGAGAGCCATCAGCACCAATACTTATAGCAGCTGGGGAGGTGAGACGGCGCATACAGCCTTTGCTACATCAGCTGATTGAAATGAAGGGATTAAGAAGTCATAAATGGGAAAGGCAAGTTGGCTGCGCAGTGGAGTCCTCAAGCCACGGGTATGGTAAGTCCGTAGATCTCTGCGGGAATGGGGAGGCGATGACCGGTAACTTGTTTGTTAAACTGAGTCCTGAGTTGAAGTAGGTTAGGATTTTTGAGTTGTGGTTCATCAGAGTTCATCCAGTGGGTTTGTGGACACCAGCTGCCTTGTAAATTATTTTGAAAGCCAGGAACACATAGAGCAGAGGTCCCCAGCCCCCAGGCCGCACAGCAGGAGGAGAGTGGCTGGTGAGTGAGCGAAGCTTCATCTGCTCCCCGTCGGTCCCCATCGCTCCCCCCTCCCCCGTGGAGACATTGTCTTCCACGAAACTGGTCCCTGGTGCCAAAAAGGTTGGGGACCGCTGACATAGAGGATCAGGGCTTTGAATTCTATGGGGAAAGAGGTCGTGCATCTGGGCAGATTTTCTCAGCACCCAGTTTCAGGTTCAGCTTGTATTTCTCGCCAGCAAAGGGGCACCTAAAGGATTGGGTAACACCCTTCTGATGACTGTGTTCCTGGTTAGGAGGGTGGGAATTTGGAAGCTTTGTACAGCCACTGTCTTTTCAGCAAAATAAGGATACAACTGGTTTATGGTTGTAACCAGAGAATGGGCAAGTTCCCTCCAGTTTTCTCATCCGACGTCGTGTGATTCATGTTCATTTATTCAGCGGCTGTTCCCAGAGTGGCTAGCATGGGCCAAGCACTGTATTTAGGACATAGGCTGGGCTCCTTTCTTGTTGGAATGACAGTGGAGCGGGCTAGTGGATTAAACAGATATTAATCACACGTGTAAAATTTGATTAGCTTAATGAAGGGGAAAAAACCCACTATTATGGATTCCGCGCGGGCGTTGTTGGCTGGGGAGCTGCGCAGTCACTGGCCAGGGACGGGATCCGCGGCTGAAAGGCCGCCTCGGCGCCTCCTGGGGATGCGCTGGGTGCTCCGCGGAGGCGGCGTCGGCGGCTGCAGGGGACGAGCTAGCGCCTGAAGCCCGTGGAGCCCGAACGGCGCGCACAGGTAGAGCGGACGCGGGAGCTGGGGCCCCAGGGCCGCGCGCTCACCTGGGCGGCGCTGTGGGACCCGGGCTCCAACAGCGAGCGCAGCGCCTACCCGCCCCAGCAAACAAACAAAAGCAAGACATTGTCAGGGGGTAAATCAAGAGGGGGTTTATTTAGATTTGGAAACGGGTAGAGACTGAGAGTGTGATAGTAAGTTGAGAGGTCTCAAGGATGTATTGGAGCTGGTGAAGATTATAATGAGAATGTGGGCCAGGAGACCAAGGACCTGGCTTCTCTTCCCAGTTTGGCCACGTATCAAGGTACCTTCACACGAAGGACTTAACCTCTTTGAGCCTTGATTGCTTCATCTGTAAAATAGTGCTGTTATGAGACTCAAAGGAGATGAAATAGACAAAACGTTTTTTTAATCCTTTTTGTTACCGAGTTCAGTGAATTGTAAAATGCTATTCAGCTACCTTGTCTTAGCTTGTGGCTTTCAACTTTTTCTTTTTCACCGCTACCTAGAGTAAGAAATACTTCCATATTGTGATCTACCACTACTACTTTTTCTTCTTCCTACTCTCTCTCTCTCAACTGAAAAAATGTTTCAGGAAATAATACTTATCCTCATGTGTTATGTACTCTGATATTTCATTCTTTTCCCCCAAAAGTGCTAGTCGTAATCCATTAAATTGATGCCATTGCCTACTAATGATTGCAATTTATAATTTGAACAGTATTGATCTAGATAAGACGGTAGTACCTCAGATCCTCTGAAACCATATTAAGGTGTCAGAGATAATTTTTTTTTTTCTGGTGTGTGTGTGAAGTCTGTTGTACGAGGAAATTATTTCTTTTTGGAGACTCATCCTTAATGTTCTTTAAAAGTCATCTGACGCTTATGGCAATCAGGCTGTCTCCCAGCGTCGGTAAAGCTGTGATCCATTAGAGGGGCTCTGTGTACCCTGAGGTTCTCAGTGTTAAGTCAACAAAGAACTGTGGCCAAGGACCCTGTATCAGTTAGCCATTACCGCAGTAATACCGCACACCAAACAACCCCCAAACCCCCAAAGCATACCATGCCGAGCGTTCACGCATGCACCCGGGATGAGGTAGCTCTGCAGGTCTTGCCTGGGCTCACTCAGTCTCCTGGAGTCGACTGGCTGTTGGCAGATCCAGGCTGACAGCAGCTGGAGCAGCTGGGATGTCTCAGCTCTGCTCCACGAGTCTTTCATCCTCTAGTAGGCTAGTCCTGGCATGTTCTCGTGCAAGAGGAAGCTTTGCAAGCTTCTGCTGGGAACACATTAGGCAGTATCACATTGACCAAACCATGCCACGTGGCTGAGCCAGAGTTAAGGATGGGGCAGAATGTGTCTCAGTGGGAGAGCACTGCAAAGTTACATTGAAACAAGATGTGGAATTGGGCTGTGAGAAACTCTCATTGGCTCCGATTCTTTATTCTTCGCTGTCTCACACAGGATCTCCTTGACTCAAAAGTGGCCCTTTGCACAAGTAGGTCTCAAATCTGAGTCCTTGAGGCTATTTGCCTAAAAGATGCTGTCCTCATATGCTGGTTCAGTTGTCTTCCTTTTACCTAAACTTCCTTGTAAAGCCCCCTTCTCTTCAGTGTAGGTCATCTTAGGAAAGTAGATGTTTGAGGAGTGCCTGCCCTGCCAACATAGGAGATACGCCTCCACCTGCCTGAATCCCAGTTGTGGGCATTATTTAGATTAAGCCACAACCCACACCATAGTTTTTACTCCTGTTTTCTCCAGTTTTTCCGAAGAATATATACCATTGTAGTATGGTATTTTTGAGTTGATTCATGAAGCTGGATATCTAAATGAGAGATACTTTAATGAGTAAAGTTAGTAACAGTCTATGTCAAAATATTGTATTTTGTCTCAAAATTTCCCCTAAGACTTAGCTCTGAACTTCTAGCTGTCTCTTAGCGATCCCTGCTCTCGAGCTCCCACAAGCACCTGTCTAAACCACTTCTGTGTTTCCTGTTTCAGCAAACTACATCACTATCCACCCTCTTCCACAGAGTGAAGAGTCATCGTTAACCCTTCACTGACAGCCACTATCTATCAGCTCTTTTTCTCTTGTGAATAATGGCTGGCATCATTATTCAGCCAGACACTGGAATTGTTCTTCGTTCGTTTACTTGGCCAGGTTCTGTGCTAAGAACTGGGGATGTGAGAGTGACTAAGACATGATACCTTCTTTTTGAAGCTTAGTATCTAGTCAAGAAGGAGAATTGTCAACACATAACTCACAATGTGGAGCTATGAATAGAGCATCCTTTCTTCCTACATCTAACTGCTCATCAGTCTTGCTCCTTCTGCCTCAGAAATGTACCTCAAACCTACCTCTTCATTCCTGTGGTCATTTTCCCTTGAATGGCTCAGAGCTTTCTGTTCTTCTCAGGGCTGGGGCAGTAGCCCTGGTCTCCCTGCCTTCACTGTTTTCCCAATCTGTTCTCTCTTCCCTCAGCCACTTGATATCATTGGCTAAAACATGGACTCAAGATGCCATTCCTTGGCTTGAAAACCATGAGAGGGTTTGGTTGTTGTACAGTAAGTGGAACATAGAATTATCATATAACCCGGCAATTCTGCCCCTTGGTATATACCCAAAATGATTGATAACAGGTGTTCAAACAAAAACTGCTACACTAATGTTCATGCAGCACTGTTCACAATAGTCCGAAGTGGAAACAACCAAAACGTCCATGAACTGATGAATGGATAAACAACGCATATCCATGCAGTGGAATACTGTTTAGCCAGAAAAGGGAACTGAGCACCGATACAGGCTGCAACATGGGGAAACCTTACACATTGTGCTAAGTGAAAGAAGCTGGACACAAAAGGCTACATACTGTATGATTCCATTTATACGAAATATCCAGAAAAGACAAATCTATAGAGGCAGAAAGCAGGTTAGTGGTTGCCAGGGATTAGGGGAGGGGAGAATGAGGAGAGATTGCTTAACGTGTGTGGAGTTTCCTTTTGGAGTGATGAAAACGTTCAGAAACGGGCATGGTTGTACAACATTAGGAATAGACTAGATGTCTATCATGGTAACCCTTACGTGTGTTTTTACCACAATAACGTAAATGTAAAACAAATTATCAGGGTTCCCTGACCAGCGATGGTTCGAGTTCAGATTTCACAGCATGTAGTTCATAGACCCTCATGGTCTAGCGCAGCCTGGCTTACTAGCTTTGGTCCTCCCAAGCATCCTATGAACCAGCATCCTGCCTTTGCTTATGCTGGACTCTCACCTGGGGTGCCCTGTTCTTACTTTTCTGCTTGATGAAATTTAAGATCTGGCTTAAATGCCATTCTTCTATGAGGGCTTACCCATGTTCCACTGATCCTTCCTCCGTGTTCCCATAGCACCTTATTCAGATCATTAACCACAGTGAGTCATAGTCAAGTGTGTATCTTCACCCTGCCAGGTGGTGAGTGCCATGCAGGCAGGGAAAATGTCTGATTTGAATTTGAATCCCTACGGCCTTGCACAGGATGCGATACTTACTAGTTCATGAGTATTTATTGCATTGAATTTGGTTAAGGCTTGATTACTGTCTTGGTTCTGCCCCTAAACTAAAGCTGTACCTCTAATCCTTAAGTTAAAACTCTCTGTAACAATCACTATACTTTGATTGCAATCATCCTTGATTATCTTCCTCTAATTACCATTAATTGACTTAACCATATCGAATTTCTTCCTAGTTTACTAGCACCTGCTCAACTAAACTGTTTGTGTTTTTTTGGTAATTCGAGCACTCGCTTTGCTTTCACCTGCCCTCAAATTTCCTGATATTGCAGCTAATAGTCTTACCTCCCTTTCCTATGCAGATAAGTTCTTTGAAAACTTAACATTTCACCATTTTCTGTTTTCTAGGAAAATTGTGACAGAGGACAAGTGTTTTGCTATTTCATTAGAGGATCATTTTGTCTTAGAATAGCATAGTTAGCAAAGAGGGTCGGAGCGATACAGCATCAGGAGAAATCTGGTAGTTTTCCCCCACTTAATTGCAAGTCAGGGCTTCTTCACGTGTTATTATTTTCTCACGCGTTGGATATCCTTTCTTTATTAAATAAACTGCAGCAACAAAGTTAAAGTTACATCTAAGTGAATGGGGATATTTTACGTTATCCTTCTGTACTGCTAGCACTTTTCCCCAGTTTTATTGAGATGATTGACATACAATGTATTGGTTTAAGGCTTACAGCATAATGATTTGATACATATAGAGCAAAATGATTACCACAATAAGTTAACATCCATCAACTTACAAAGTTACAATTTTTTCCTTGTGATGAATTTTTAAGATTTATTGTCTTAGCAACTTTCAAATATACAGTACAGTTCAGAACAGTAGTCCCTCCCCAATCCACGGGGGCTATGTTTCAGCACCCTCAGTGGATGCCTGAAACCACAGACAGTACTGAACCCTACATATACTATGATTTTTCCTGTGTATATATATACCTATGATGAAGTTTAATAATTAGGCACAGTTAGAAGAACAATAAATAATAGAGTAATTATAACAGTATACTATAATAGTCATTATATGATCGTTGTCTCAAAATATACTCACCCTTCTTGTGACGATGTGAGATGATTAAATGCCTATGTGATGAGATGAAGTGAGGTGAATGATGTAGGCATTGTGACCTGGCATCAGGCTACTGCTGACCTTCTGATGG
Source organism: Tursiops truncatus (assembly GCF_011762595.2). Lineage (NCBI taxonomy): Eukaryota > Metazoa > Chordata > Mammalia > Artiodactyla > Delphinidae > Tursiops > Tursiops truncatus. Next base: position 20,739,867 of record NC_047044.1, on the reverse strand, counting down.
TAGTCAGGAGAATCACCTGCTTCAGGTGATCCTGGATCATTGAGCTATGATGATATCGATGGTTGGATGGCAGGAGCAGATGATGTTGATGGTTGGGGATCCTGGGGAGGACAGAGTGGGACAGCACGAGATTTCATCACGCTACTCAGAATGGCTTGCAACTTAATACTTATGAATGGTTTATTTCTGGAATTTTTCACTTTATATTTTTGGACCGAGGTTGACCACGAGTAACTGAAACGATGGAAAGAGAAACCATGGAAAAGAGGGGACTGCAGTATTAACTGTAGTCACCATGCTGTCCATTACATCCGAGAATTTATTTCTTGTAATAGGAAGTATGTACCTTTTGACCATCTTGATCCATTTCCCCCACCCTGTACCTCTGACAACTGCCAATCTTTTCTGTTTCTATAAGTTCACTTGAAAAGACTTCTACATGTAAGTGAGATCGTACAGTACTTGTCTTTCTGATTGATTTACCTCACTTAGTTACGCCCTCAGGGTCCATCCATGTTGCTGCAAGTGGCAGGATTTCCTTCTTTCTCGTGACTAAATATTTCATTTTATATGCATGCTACATCTTTATCCATTCATCTGTTGACGGACCCTTACTCTGTTTCATATCTTGACTATTGTGAATAATGCTACAAGGAACATGGGAGTGCAGATATCTTTTGGAATTAGTCTTTTTGTTTTCTTTGGATACATACCCAGAAGTAGAATAGCTGCATCATATGGTAGTTCTATGTTTAATTTTTTTGAGGAATCTCCATACTGTTTTCCCATAGTGGCTGCACCAACTTACATTCTGATCAGCAGGGCACAAAGTTTCCCTTTTCTCCACGTACTTGCCAATACTTGTTATCTCGTGCCTTTTTGGTGATACCTGACACCTGTTAGAATAGCTCTCTCACTGTGGTTTTGATTTGCATTTCCCTGATTAGTAATGTTGAACACCTTCGCATGTACCTGTTGGCCATTTGTATGTTGTCTTTGGGAAACTGTCTATTCAGTTCCTCTGCCCATTTTTTTAATCAGATTTTTTTTCTGTTGATTTGTATGAGTTCTTTATATATTTTAGATATTAATCCCTTATCAGATATATCATTTGCAAATATTTTCTCCCATTCAGTTGGTTGCCTTTTTATTTTGTTAATGCTTTCCTTTGCTTATAGTTCAATGTAGTCTCAGTTATCTTTTTGCTTTTGGTGTCAGATCCAAAAAAATCATTTCCAAGACCAATGACAAAGAGCCCCTCTGTGCTCAAGACGTTTTATGGTTTGTACTGCTAGCCTTGAATTTTAACATAGTATAGGTTGCTACAGAAAATGTTTTTGAGTTGTTTTCCTCATTTAATTTTAGAAGGGCCAATATTTCAATATTTTGTGTCCTAAAATACCACTTTGGAGCCTTCCTACATAAAAAGTAGACTAGTAAAGATTCAGGATGAAACTAAAGTGTCACTTTAATTTGTGTACATATCATTTTATAATGTGATTTAATGATGGAACAAGCATTGACCAGGAAGCCCAAGTTAACAAGAGATAGGAGAACAAGAAATTAGGTGATGACTCTTCTCACTCCTCCCCAATATTTAAGTTTTAAAAAAAAATCTGCCTCATATCTTGAGGGAAAATTTGCTATACAGATTGAGTTGTACTAATTAAATACTTTCATCGTTTGGCTGAAACAGAAGAGGAGCCAGAGAAATCTGAGTTTTCAATATTGTCTCATCATTTATTTTCTATGTAACTTATTTTAAAATAAAGCAGGGATAAGAGTACCTACATCGTGTGTTTTTGTAAGGATTCGAAGAGTCAATCAATTTAAAGCCCTTAGAATAGGGCTGCATGTAATCACTGCTATTTTCATGATCATAAATCTAGTTACGTATGTACCTAATTCATCCAATGGGTAATGGGCACCTCCGTGCCTGCAGAGTGCAAAGTGGTGTGGATGTAAAAATGATGGCCTCTTTGGCGCTTCCAGCAGAGACAATAATTTCACACATGGTTATAATTCACTAGAATACAGTCATCTCTCATCACTTTCTTCCCTCACACCCCTCATTGGGTCTATGTCTGCTCTTTATAATAACGGATCCTGTCCCTTCGGCCTCTTCAGGGACTTTTTCAGCTTCTTTCCAATTAGTGTGTACATTCCCTCAAGTCCTACATCCTATAAACAAAGACAAAACCCAGTTCTCGATCTACAACAAAAATGAGCAAACCCAAAATACTAACAAAACAAGCAAAACCCAACTCTTTAACTCTAGGGTGCCCTCTAGCCACCGCTCTCCACCCCTCTCTTCACAGCCGACTCCAAAGAGAAGCCTGCATTCGTTCTCTTCCCTTTTCACCCCTTTCTTCCCTTAACTGCATCTGACACCTTCACCCACTCCTGCATGGGCTATATTAAGTCATCAGTGAGCTCCTAATCACCAAACTCTGTGGGTATTTTCCCATCCTAACCTCTCCCTGTCTCAGTAGGGTATTTCAGCTCTTGGGAGATCTCCGTGTAGCCCGTCAAGCCCTGGGTTCTATTCCACTTCTACTCCTTCACTAGACGCTCTCTCTATGTCCTTTAAATATCAATGTAACCACAGAGTCTGCCCGTTTCTCCTATTCCATCTGCGCTTGCTGGTTTGTAGCCACTACCCCATTTCACCTGTGATCTGTATTCTGTATTGTAGGCTCAAATCTCTTGCCTGACCTTTTCTGACTTCTTTCTAGACATATCCATATAGATGTCCCACAGGTACCCCAATTCAGGTAAACCAAAACCCTCTTTTTTTTACCCCAAATTCTTTTTCTTCTGTATTTTCTGTCTTGATGAATGTACCCAGTTGTCCAAGCCAGAAACCTAGAATAAGCCTAGACTTTTCTGTCCTTCTCCCCACATCCTGGTAGTAAGCCGTGTTGAATCTATCCTTATTCCCACTCTCCCTGCCTTGGTTCAAACCTTGTCACTTTTTTTTTATAAATTTATTTTTTGTCTGTGTTGGGTCTTCGTTGCTGTGCGTGGGCTTTCTCTAGTTGCGGTGAGCAGGGGCTACTCTTCGTTGCAGTGCGCGGGCTTCTCATTGTGGTGTCTTGTCTTTGTTGCAGAGCATGGGCTCTAGGTGCGCAGGCTTCAGTAGCTGTGGCATGCAGGCTCAGTAGTTGTGGCGCACGGGGCTTAGTTGCTCCGCCGCATATGGGATCTTCCCGGACCAGGGCTCAAACCTGTGTCCCCTGCATTGGCAGGTGGATTCTTAACCACTGAGCCACCAGGGAAGTCCCAAACCTTGTCACTTTTGTCTGGACCAATATGTTGTCGCTAGTCTTCCCAGGAGTATCTCCAAACCATTTTCTTGATACTATTGATGATATGATTCTTTTTTGCCCTATTACACTTCTTGCCCAACTACTTTGATCAATGTGTATCTATTCTCCACTCCCTCAAGTACTACAGCTTTTACTATAAAGGAAAATAATAAATTCAACACTCAAAACTCCCTTTAAAAAGGAAAGGCCAGAAAGTATCGTGAGGATTACATCATGCCTGGAAATGTCCTAAACGAGACACTCTGGGTCAGCGATTGGCAGTTGAGGGCCTTGCAGTGAGCCTTTCCTCCTTCAGCGTTGAGTTCATCTGCTCTGAAATGCTCTGACCCAGAAGTTCACTCTTCACGGAAAGACTCTGACCCCAGATTCACCTGCTCTCGGTCCTGGCTCATTCAGGAATAGAATAGGGCTGACATTGAACTGTACTTGGATATGAGTTGTTAGCACAGATGGTGGCCTCCGTGTGTGATGCTTGCCATGTGACCGGTGTCTGAGAGCAGATGGGTGCCTTCCTTCTGCACCAGCTGACACCTGAATCCTCCTCAAAGGCATAAAGTACAAGTGGAGTAAGGCGATCTGGAGCCGGCAAGGCAAGGAGTCACATGACAGCGTTCTTTCCTCTCGGGCAGGAGCTTCTGGGTGTGTGTCCTAAGGCCAGATCTTCAATTTTGTTTCCCATAGGAGACATGTTACTCTCCCAAGTTTTGATTTAATAATGACAGCTGCCACTTATATCCCTGTGAATAGTTCACAAGGTGCTTTGCTACGCATTATCTCACTTGATGTTCACACTGAACATCACACTGAACACGTTGGTTTCCTAGGACTGCTGCACAAACTTAGTGGGATAAACAACAGAAATTTATTCTACCTCAATTCTGGAGGCCAGAAGTTTGAAATCAAGATGGCAGCAGGACTGTGTTCCCTCTGAAAGCTCAAAGGAGCAATCTTCCCCTTCCTCTTCCAGCTTTTGGTAGCCCCTGGAATTTTTTGGTTTGTGACAGCATGTCTCTGCCTCTGTCTTTATATGGTCCTGTGTGTGTGTTCCTCCCTTCTGTCTCTTGTAAGGACACTGTCACGGGATTCAGGGCCCATCCTAAACCAAGATGATCTCATCTTGAGATCCTTACCTTAATTACATCTGCAAAGAACCTTATTCCAAATAAGTTCAGATTCTGAGGTTCTGTGTGGGGATGTATTTTAGAGGGCACTCTTCAACCCACTGTGGATAGGTGTTAGTATACTCATTTGAGGATGTAGAAACTTAGGGTAAGTGTTTTGCTCAGACACATCGGAGCATGGACTCAAACTTGAGTCTTTGGACACCAGATCTCACACCTTCCCACTGGGTCATGTTAGCCCCCAGTCTCTCAATATGTGGGTATCTTTGTGCAGCAGGAGCATTGCTTTCCTTCCGTGTGTTAAGCACCACTGCAGTCTTGTGAGCTGCGTGTATCCTTGTCAAATCAAGAACAGACCAAATTGGAGCTTTCCTACTGTGGCTGAGACTGGAATGGGGGAAGAGTGAGTTAATGATGGATTCCTGGCTCAGTCATTTCTCTCTGCTTTATCCTTCTCTTTCCTATGTCTTCAGGACCATCAGCGAAGTGTAGCTGCTAGAGTTGTGTGGTCAGTGTGGCTGAGCTGACTGGGCAAGGACTTGAGACCCCCTCCGACATGCTGTGTCCCTCCTTCCTTGGGTGACAGGCACCTATACTCCACACCTAAAGCTTGAAAGGAAATGCAAATGTAAACAACGTTTTCAGTTTCTCTGTACACTGCTGAGGAAGGTCAGATGAAGGTCAAATACAGGTCAAGGTTGTGGGGTGGAACACCCCAGCATCCTACTGCTGTCCAGGACCTCTCCATTGGGCCTGTCCCTCTGGGATGGCTCTCTTGCTCCAAAGCTTTTCCTTTTTTTGCTTCCTGTATAAAGACTTTCTGGTCCCATGTGCCATTTTTCTGAAGGATTTTTTTCTTGTTTATTTAAACCTTTTATTATGAAATATTTCAGACGTGAAAAAGCATAACAATATGATGAAAGCACATACCTATCACTTACCTGTGAAGACATCAAATATTACTGATACGTTTGAAGCCCTCATGTACCCTTCCTGTCCCTACAGAGGTAACTGCTGTTCTGAATTGGGAGTTTACAATTCTCATGCATTTCCTTACATTATGACTTCATTGCCTCTATCCCTACATGACACAAAATCTTGATCCCAAGGGAATACAGAGCTTCTTTAGGCTTTGAAGGCCATTTGGGGTGACATTTAGGGGAAAGATATGGGGGCTAACATTTATTGAGCACCTACTACGGACTGGTTCTGTGTCAGGTGGTTTCCATGCACTCTCACTGACACCAGCCATCTGCATTTGGGCTCATTATCCTTGTTTTACAGAGATAAGTAACTGCCCCAAGACCTAAAAGCTAATAGCCGTTTGCACCATGTTTCTCCTCAAATTGCAGTTCGTCTCTTAAAGCAGAGTGGTGAGGAGGGTGCTGGTCTGGAACACTCGGTATGAACTGGCTGTGTGACTCTGAATGAGCCCCCTGACCTCCCCATATCTCTGAAGTGAGAAGTATTGAGTCAATCCCTAAGAACTCTGTTTTTTAAATTCTAAACTCTCGTAAAGACATAGATATAAATGCTTTCACCCTGTGGAGTTTTACCAAAGGCCCTTTCCCCTCCAAACTCCCCCTAAGACATTTAGCTGGACACTTTCCTATCACTTTGAAGTCCTTTCTGTGGTACCCACATGAGCCTGCAAAGCAGTATATGTCACCTTGGGCCAACCCCTGAGAGGTGAGAAATGTGAAATACTCCAGCTGCCCTTCCCGTCTTTCCTCTCCCTGTATACCTCTGGGCTTGTTGAATGGTGGAGTCAAGGTGGACCAAACTCATCAAGGTTGAGCATGGTCTCTCCTTGGTGAAGAGAAACTTCAGGTAAGTTTAAAGTAGGCACACTCCTGATTCTCTTCCTATGCTTCTCTGCTTTCTCTCTTCTTTCCCTCTGCAAGTTCTTTACAAGAAAGATCACTAGGGCCTTTCTTGATGCCTTTTGGCCACTTAAAGCCAAGCCCACCTTTGCCATATGCTGCATCCCCTCTTCTTTTCCAACTCCTACCTGTATTCTCTCCTCACTCCACTCAAAACTCCATTTTTCCAGCACAGGGGTCCTCAGTGGTGTAGGAAGCAAGGCATTTGTCCAGAGGGCATGCATGACTTTGGCCCCAGGCCCATGTCTTGTCCTTGGGCTGATTCCTGCAGGTCCTTGGCATCAGGGTCCCCAAGGCCACCTCCAGATTCATTGATTCACTGGGAGAATTCACAGGACTCAGCATATAGTCGTGATCACAGCTAAGATATATTTTGATGAAAGGATACAAAGCAATATCAGCAAATGGAAAAGAGATGTGGGGCAAAGTCCAGAGGAAACCAAGCGCAAGCTTCCAAGGGTTTTCTCCCAACTCCTGTGTGGAGTTGCACAGGATGTACGTAACTCCTCCAGCACCAAATGGTGACGACGTGCGTGAAGTGTTGTTTACCAGGGAAGCTCATTAAAGACTTGGTGCCTAGGGGGTTTTTTTGGTCACGTGGGTACCCTTTTCCTGGCATGTACCAAAATCCCAGACTCCCACAAGGAAAGCAGGTGTTCAGCGTAACCCACATTGCTTGTACAAACCGAGGCACAGTGAGCCATTGTGTCAGAAAGGAGGGAACCCTCCTGAGGTCCAAGTTTTCAGATGCCAACCAAGGACCAATAAGCCTTTCTAAGGAAAGCAACCTCAGGCCTGCAACGTTAACTCTTCTCTGCACAATCCGAGTCTTCCTTCTCCAGTTCCTAAATTTTCAGTCGCTGACAGTTTCTCTTCCCCGTCTCTAAAGTGGACCCTCTTTCTCAGCAGCCTGGGCTTCCTTTCCCAGGGCTCAAGGTGGAAGGAGAAATGTTCCCCCCGTCCCTCCAGTGTCCTTGTTCCCCCTTCACTAAGCACATAGAGGCTTTATCATTAATCACTAGGGGAAAAGGGGGATAACAAAAGCAGTAGAAACCTTATAAAGTTCCCTTAATCATGGGCGTATCCACTTGCCTTTTCTTACTACCCAGAAGTCATAAGGTGCCGGAGGCTGCCCAGATGATTCTAGATGCTGGGATGTTGAGAGCCCGATAACTAACCCACCAGATTTCAGGACTGGTTGAGAGGTGGGTGCTTGGCATGTAGAGATGAACATTTTACCTCTTTTCCTGATAGAATGGTTTGGAGAATGTGGCCTAAGTTGGGTAATGCTCCCCTTTACACTTTCTATCCAGGCCCTGGGACAGCCCAACTCAGGCAAAATTCAAGCTACTAGGGCAACCACTGCCTTGTGCTGGTTCAGGTGGAGAGGGAAGAAAGGGGCCCAGAATCTCTAGTGCTTTTGACTTTCAGCCAGATTACCTTTTCCCAACTGAAAAACATGGCTCCCTTGGAAAGGAATAGAATATCAGAAATGTCAGTTATCTTAGAAAGTCCTCTACGTGGAAACCTAGAGACTTGAGGTTGGGGAGGATAAGTGTTCATCTTCAACACTAGGGGAGACCGTGGTCAGGGAAGTCCAGCTCTGCTGGTGGAGTGCCCAGACCCTTCTAGAACGTACTCCTTATTTCTCTCTGGATGAGGTCTGGTATTGACTGTCCTGAACACCCACTCTGTGCCGTGGCTGCTGCAGTTTCCATGAGGGCAGAGAGTTCTCACTCTTCACTGCTGAGTCCCCAGCATGAAAACCTAGAACATGATAGGTGCCCAATGGATACTTGTCAGATGAATCCATTATTCCAGTTAGTCTTCAGAACAGCCTTCTGAAGTGGTATGTTAGGTAAATCCCTCATCTTTAAGACAAGAACAGTGTCTCAGTGAGATTAAATAGCTTGCCTAAGGCATATACCATAGTAAGTGGTGAGCAGGGATTTGAACCAGCTTCACCTGGGTACAAAAAAGGAGTTCTAAACCATGCCTGATTGGTTTGCTTGGAGTATTTTGTTTTTTAAAAAAATTTATTTATTTATTTTTGGCTGCGTTGGGTCTTTGTTGCTGCGCATGGGCTTTCTCTAGTTGCGGCAAGCGGGGGCTACTCTTCGTTGCGGTGCGCAGGTTTCTCATCGTGGTGGCTTCTCTTGTTGCGGAGGACGGGCTCTAGGTGTGTGGGCTTCAGTAGCTGTGGCTCGCGGGCTCTAGAGCACAGGCTCAGTAGTTGTGGCGCATGGGCTTAGTTGCTCCGCGGCATGTGGGATCTTCCTGGACCAGGGCACGAACCTGTGTCCCCTGCATTGGCAGGCAGATTCTTAACCACTGCGCCACCAGGGAAGTCCTGCCTGGAGTATTTTGGGTGCAGCGTGCTACAGTGGGGGGAGTTTGTCTTGTGTGACTTTTGTTCAGTATAAACATGGGAGCCTAGTTTTGCTGGAGTCCACGTGGCCACAAGAGTCTGCCCCACTGACTGGAAACCCACAGGCCTGCTGGCACTGTCCCTGCACCAGCTTCGGACAGACTATCCTCTTCTTAGTTTAAAGGGCTTTGTCCCACACTGAGCCTCCTGGTTCTGCTCTGTGGGACATCCCTGCTTCCCAGCCCCTTCGCAGAACCTAATCAGTCATGGAGCCATGCTCAAGTTGCCACCTCCACTGAGGCTCTTTCTGACTTACTAGACTTAAGAGTTTTACAGTCTTAAAGCAGTTTAGCCATAACAGAAATAAAATGGGCATATCTCCACCAAGGAGAAAGCTTGAACAAACACGGCTAATTCACACTAAGGAATGAGTGCCCCTGAGGATATTACCCAAGCCAAGCGATCCTCTTCCATATCCGGCTCCCCAGCCACGTCCACGCTGTGTCTCTGCTCCAGCCAGTCAGCTGTTCACAAATGCCCGACCTTCGAATGGGCAGCTCTTCCTGAAGAGCTGCTGTGCTCAGAAGTCTGTTCTCAGTGCATGTAAGTCCAGGCACTTTATGTTAGTCATGGGGGGCTTTTGTGAACTGGCCTTGAATTTTACCATGGCTTATAACCCCACTTCTTCCATACATCTATCAATCCACCCCACATTCACTGAGTACATACCAGGCTTTGTGCTATTTCCTGGGGCAATAGACAACTAAATACGTGCTCCTTAGTCACATGGGGAGCTTGTTATGCGTTCTAAACAAAGGCCTAGTAACTGACTGCTTTTTCCCTAAATTGAGGACCACCTGTTGGGCATCTTAAGGAGAAGCAGCAAGGATTGGGGTCCTATTTGGTTATCAGAGGCCTCTAGGGAAATCTGATACTCAGCTGCAGGCTGCTTTTAAACTGTGGAAAACCTCCTGACACCCGTGGACGGCTGGGCAATTACTAGATGATCATTTTTGTTCATAGGCTTCTTTGGGGCATCATTCAATCAAATGTGTGTTCTAGAAGGAATAGTACTGATTATGTATAAAGTGGAAACTAATACTATTGGTCACACTCTCATTGAGGGTGACAAGAGGTGAGTCCAGTAACCATTGCTGATGACAGGTGAGTTAAGGGTACTGCTTGCTTGATGTTACTGTCATTATAGCTGTTAAAACACTTTCTCCTCGCAAACCCCATCTGAGAAGGACATCGATTAAAGTAAAAGTGTCACATGGCTTTATTTACTTAAATGTGCTGAGAAAATGAAATTCTCCCAACACCTTGAGTTTTCTTACAGCTGAGGAATGAAACACTTTGTCCTGGGGGAATAGCAAATCAAGCCTTTTGTGGAGAAGGGCATGTTAGAAAGTCTGGACTTTGAGTTGCGCTCTGAGTTTAAGTCCCAGCTCCATAACTGATTTGCCAGATGACCTTAGAAAAATCAGAGTAGTGCCTGTCTGATGGTGACACATTGAAGAGTAGATTAAGCTGCCTTTGAGTACTGTTGTTACCGAATCAGGTCCGGCTGCTCGCCGCTCAAAAATCAATACTGAAGGGAGACAAATGTTGGTAAAAGGAAAGTTGCTTTTAATCAGGATGCCGGCAACCTAGGAAGATGAGGGACTCAGTGTCCCCCCAAAACCATCTCTGAAGATTCTGCTTGGCCATGAAAGTTGTTAAAGGGAAAAAGGGAAGTAATCTCAGTTAATCATTGAGATAGGGGGTCAGAGTCGTCGCCATCCCCCACTGTGTGCAGGCTTGTGTGCGGGCTTGTCGACTTGTGATTTTTCTTCAGATGCTATCGTATTCACACTGTTTGGGAGATTAATGAAGGTGAAGCTAGGGAAGAGATCTGATCATCTGTTAATTACTTATTCTTCATTATCTACTTCTTTGATTTACGGAAAGAACCAATAGATTAGGCAAGGTATCGTGTGGTCAAAAGATCTGAAAGGTGTGTTAGGGCTGGAGATGAGTAGAGCATAGGGTTCCTGGTTTAAGGTTAGTGACAAGACAAAAGGGCCTCCTGCAGCTCTTCCTGCCAAATGCCGCTTACACCATTTTTATGTTGGAAGCATGAACATAGCCAGTGTAATAAGGTCGTATAACAAAATGACAGTAGGAGGAGATAGTCAAGATATGATTTGAAGAATGCCAAAACACATGCTACATAGGGTATCGTGGAATTGTAGCCGTGGAAGATGAGAGTCTTAGTACAATGCTCATCTAAGAGTCTTTTCCTTCTCTACCCCAACAGGAAACAAGGTCAAAATCAAATCCTGGAAGGACCATGGGCTAGTCCTCACTGCTTTGCAATACATGTATTTCTTAATCATAGGTGGGGGCTTGTGGAGTGAAGGTGATGGAGAGTCCACGTTCTTTGAAACCCATGGAAAAAGTTGTGACTCTGACCCTGTACCTTTTACATTTATTTCTGTTCTCATCACACTGCACATCAATATACACACTTACATATTCGACTCTCTTGGGTCTCTGAGTGCCCCTGAGTCAGGAATTTGTTCTGTATTTCCAGTGTTGGTTTTTTTGTTTATTTAGCACAGGGTCTCTGCATTGTCATAGGTCCTCAATGTGTTTGTTGAATTGAACTGCTTTATTTGGTTTGTTAGAGCTTTGAGTTGCGAATGACATACTTAGATGTTAATGTTTTTACTAGTATTTTCCTGGAACTTAAAGTCCTACAGTTTCCCCAGATTTTCAGAGTTCCCCATAGTGAGTTCACATCACACTTAGATGTTTCAGGAAGACAGGAAGTAGCATTAAATTTGGTAGACTAATTTTGTCTATATAAAATTTCAAAGAGACTTTGAATCCCTTAAATCTAAGTGATTAACAGCTATTAAAAATGTCATGTCATAAATCTCTGTGCCTGTGATAGCATCTAATTGTGAAAAACCATCTGTTTAGGTAGCTATTTACAGTGTGACAAATAGCTTCTCTGTTGAAACCAGGAAACAACCAAAATTCAAAGACCAAAAAACCTATCCACACAGTCATTTTTCAATATCCTTATTGGACTATAATTGATTTACAACGTTGTGTTAGTTTCTGCTGTATAACAAACTGAATCAGCTATATGCATATGTATATCTCCACATCCCCTCCCTCTTGCATCTCCCTCCCACCCTCCTTATCCCACCCCTCTAGGTGGTCACAAAGCACCGAGCTGATCTCCTTGTGCTATGCAGCTGCTTCCCACTAGCTATCTATTTTACATTTGGTAGTGTATATAGGTCCGTGCCACTCTCTCACTTCATCCCAGCTTACCCTTCCCCCTCCCCATGTCCTCAAGTCCATTCTCTGCGTCTGCGTGTTTATTCCTGTCCTGCCCTTACGTTCATCAGAACAATTTTTTTTCTTAGATTCCATATATATGTGTTAGCATACGGTATTTGTGTTTCTCTTTCTGACTTACTTCACTCTGTATGGCAGACTCTAGGTCCATCCACCTCACTACAAATATCTCAATTTCATTTCTTTTTATGGCTGAGTAATATTCCCTTGTGTATATGTGCCACATCTTCTTTATCCATTCCTCTGTCGGTAGATACTTAGGTTGCTTCCATGTCCTGGCTACCGTAGATAGTGCTGCAATGAACATTGTGGTACATGTCTCCTTTTGTTGTTCTTTTTTTTTTTTAACATCTTTATTGGAATATAATTGCTTTACAATGGTGTGTTAGTTTCTGCTTTATAACAAAGTGAATCAGTTATACATATACATATGTTCCCATATCTCTTGCCTCTTGCGTCTCCCTCCCTCTCACCCTCCCTATCCCACCCCTCTAGGTGGTCACAAAGAACCGAGCTGATCTCCCTGTGCTATGTGGCTGCTTGCCACTAGCTATCTATTTTCATGTCTCTTTTTGAATTATGATATTCTTAGGTTATATGCCCAGTATTGGGATTGCTGGGTCGTATGGTAGTTATATTTTTGGTTTCTTAAGGAACCTCCATACTGTTCTCCATACTGACTGCATCAATTTACATTCCCACCAACAGTGCGAGAGGGTTCCCTTTTCTCCACACCCTCTCCAGCATTTACTGTTCGTAGATTTTTTGATGATGGCCATTCTGACTGGTGTGAGGTGATACCTCACTGTAGTTTTGATTTGCATTTCCCTGATAATTAGTGATGTTGAGCATCCTTTCATGTGTTTGTTGGCAATCTGTATATCTTGGAGAAATGTCTATTTAGGTCTTCTGCCCATTTTTGGATTGGGTTGTTTTTTTGATATTGAACTGCATGAGCTGCTTGTATATTTTGGACATTAATCCTTTGTCAGTTGCTTCATTGGCAAACATTTTCTCCCATTCTGAGGGTTGTCTTTTCGTCTTATTTATGTTTTCCTTTGCTGTGCAAAAGCTTTTAAGTTTCATTAGGTCCCATTTGTTTATTTTTGGTTTTGTTTCCATTTCTCTAGGAGGTGGGTCAAAAAGGATCTTGCTGTGATTTATGTCATAGAGTGTTCTGCCTGTGTTTTCCTCTAAGAGTATAATAGTGTCTGGCCTTTCATTTAGGTCCTTAATGCATTTTGAGTTTATTTTTGTGTATGGTGTTAGGGAGTGTTCTAATTTCATTCTTTTACATGTAGCTGTCCAGTTTTCCCAGCACCACTTATTGAAGAGGCTGTCTTTTCTCCATTGTATATTCTTGCATCCTTTATCAAAGATAAGGTGACCATATGTGCGTGGGTTTATCTCTGGCTTTCTATCCTGTTCCATTGATCTATATTTCTGTTTTTGTGCCAGTACCATACTGTCTTGATTACTGACTTTGTAGTATACGCTGAAGTCCAGGAGCCTGATTCCTCCAGCTCCATTTTTCTTTCTCAAGATTGCTTTGGCTATTTGGGGTCTTTTGTGTTTCCACACAAATTGTGAATTTTTTTGTTCTAGTTCTGTGAAAAATACCCTTCGTAGTTTGATAGGACTTTCATTGAATCTGTAGATTGCTTTGGGTAGTATAGTCATTTTCACAATGTTGATTCTTCCAATCCAAGAACATGGTATATCTCTCCATCTGTTTGTATCATCTTTGATTTCTTTCATCAGTGTCATAGTGTTCTGCATACAGGTCTTTTGTCTCCTTAGGTAGGTTTATTTCTAGGTATTTTATTCTTTTTGTTGCAGTGGTAAATGGGAGTGTTTCCTTAATTTCTCTTCCAGATTTTTCATCATTATTGTGCAGGAATGCACGAGATTTCTGTGCATTAATTTTGTATCCTGCTACTTTACCAAATTCATTGATTAGCTCTAGTAGTTTTCTGGTAGCATCTTTAGGATTCTCTATGTATAGTATCATGTCATCTGTAAACAGTGAAAGCTTTAATTCTTCTTTTCCAATTCGTATTCCTTCTATTTCTTCTTTTCTGATTGCTGTGGCTAAAACCTCCAAAACTATGTTGAATAATAGTGGTGAGAGTGGACAACCTTGCCTTGTTCCTGATCTTAGTGCACATGGTTTCAGTTTTTCACCATTGAGAATGATGTTGGCTGTGGGTTTGTTATGTATGGCCTTTATTATGTTGACGTAAGTTCCCTCTATGCCTACTTTCTGGAGGGTTTTTATAATAAATCAGTGTTGAATTTTGTTGAAAGCTTTTTCTGTATCTATTGAGATGATCATATGGTTTTTACTCTTCAATTTGTTAATATGGTGTGTCACGTTGATTGATTTGCGTATATTGAAGAATCCTTGCATTTCTGGGATAAACCCCACTCGATCATGGTGTATGATCCTTTTAATGTGCTGTTGGATTCTGTTTGCTAGTATTTTGTTGAGGATTTATGCATATATGTTCATCAGTGATATTGGCATATAGTTTTCATTTTTTGTGGCATCTTTGTCTGGTTTTGGTATCAGAGTGATGGTGGCCTCGTAGAATGAGTTTGGGAGTGTTCCTCCCTCTGCTATATTTTGGAAGAGTTTGAGAAGGATAGGTGTTAGCTCTTCTCTAAATGTTTGATAGAATTCACCTGTGAAGCCATCTGTTCCTGGGCTTCTGTTTGTTGGAAGATTTTTAATCACATTTTCAATTTCAGTGCTTGTGATTGGTCTGTTTATATTTTCTATTTCTTCCTGGTTCAGCCTTGGAAGGTTGTGCTTTTCTAAGAATTTGTCCATTTCTTCCAGACTGTGCATTTTACTGGCATAGTGTTGCTTGTAGTAATCTCTCATGATCCTTTGTATTTCTGCAGTGTTCAGTTGTTACTTGTCCTTTTTCATTTCTAATTCTGTTGATTAGAGTCTTCCCCGTTTTTTCTTGAGAAAAAAAGTGGTTTATCAACCTTGTTTACCTTCTCAGAGAACCAGCTTTTAGTTTTATTGATCTTTGCTATTGTTTTCTTCATTTCTTTTTCATTTCATTCTGATCTGATCTTTATGATTTCTTTCCTTCTGCTAACCTGGGTTTTTTTGGTTGTTTCTCTAATTGCTTTAGGTGTAAGGTTAGGTTGTTTGAGATGTTTCTTGTTTCTTGAGGTAGGATTGTATTGCTATAAACTTCTCTCTTAGAACTGCTTTTGCTGCATCCCATAGGTTTTGGGTTGTTGTGTTTTCATTGTCATTTGTTTCCCGCTATTTTTGATTTCCTCTGTGATCTATTGGTTATTTAATAGTGTATTGTTTGGCCTCCATACGTTTGTTTTTTTTTTTGGCAGTATGCGGGCCTCTCACTGTTGTGGCCTCTCCCGTTGCGGAGCACAGACTCCGGACGCGCAGGCTCAGCAGCCATGGCTCACGGGCCTAGCCGCTCCGCAGCATGTGGGATCCTCCCGGACCGGCGCACGAACCTGCGTCCCTTGCATCGGCAGGAGGACTCTCAACCACTGCGCCACCAGGGAAGCCCCGTTTTTGTTTTTAACAGGTTTTTACCTGTAATTGATAGCTAGTCTCATAATGTTGTGATCAGAAAAGATACTTGATACGATTTCAATTTTCTTAAATTTACCAAGGCTTGATTTGTGACCCAAGATATGATCTATCCTGGAGGATGTTCCATGAGCACTTGAGGAGAAAGTGTAATCTGTTTTCTTTGGATAGATTGTCCTTTTAATATCAATTAAGTCCATCTTGTTTAATGTGTCATTCAAAGTTTGTGTTTCCTTATTTATTTTCATTTTGGATGGTCTGTCCATTGGTGAAAGTGGTGTGTTAAAATTCCCTGCTATGATTGTGTTACTGTCGATTTCCCCTTTTATGGCTGTTAGCATTTGCCTTATGTATTGAGGTGCTCCTATGTTGGGTGCATAAATATTTACAATTGCTATATCTTCTTCTCGGATTGATCCCTTGATCATTATGTAGTGTCTTTCTTTGTCTCTTGTAATAGTCTTTTTTTTTAAAGTCTATTTTGTGTGATATGGGAATTGCTACTCCAGCTTTCTTTTGATTTCCGTTTGCATGGAATATCTTTTTCCATCCCCTCACTTTTAGTCTGTATGTGTTCCTAGGTCTGAAGTGGGTCTCTTGTAGACAGCATATATGCGGGTCTTGTTTTTGTATCCGTTCAGCCAGTCTGTGTCTTCTGGTTGGAGCATTTAATCTATTCTTTTACATTTAAGGTAATTATTGGTATGTATGTTCCTATTACCATTTTCTTAATTGTTTTGGGTTTGTTTCTGTAGGGCTTTTCCTTCTCATGTTTCCTGCCTAGAGAAGTTCCTTTAGCATTTTTTGTAAAGCTGTTTTGATGGTGCTGAATTCTTTTAGCTTTTGCTTGTCTGTAAAGCTTTTGATTTCTCCTTTGAATCTGAATGAGATCCTTGCTGGGTAGAGTAATCTTAGTTGTAGATTTTTCCCTTTCATCACTTTAAATATGTACTGCCACTACCACTGGCTTGCACAATTTCTGCTGAAAGATCAGCTGTTAACCTTATGGGGATTCTCTTGTATGTTATTGTTTTTCTCTTGCTGCTTTTAATATTTTTTCTTTGTATTTAACTTTTGATAGTTTGATTAATATGTGTCTTGGTGTGTTTCTCCTTGGATTTATCCTGTATGGGACTCTCTGTGCTTCCTGGACTTGATTGACTGTTTCCTTTCCCATGTTAGGGAAGTTTTCGACTATAATCTCTTCAAATATTTTCTCAGTCCCTTTCTGTTTCTCTTCTTCTGGGACCCCTGTAATTGGAATATTGGTGCATTTAATGTTGTCCCAGAGGTCTCTGAGACTGTCCTCAATTCTTTTCATTCTTTTTTCTTTTTGCTGCTCTGTGGCAGTTATTTCCACTCTTTTATCTTCCAGCTCACTTATCTGGTCTTCTGCCTCAGTTATTCTGCTGTTCAATACTTCTAGTGAATTTTTAATTTCATTTATTGTGTTCTTCATCATTGTTTGTTTGCTCTTTAGTTCTTCTACATCCTTGTTAAACATTTCTTGTATTATCTCCATTCTATTTCCAAGATTTTGGATCATCTTTACTCTCATTACTCTGAATTCTTTTTCAGATAGACTGCCTATTTCCTCTTCATTTGTTTTGTCTGGTGGGTTTTTACCTTGCTCCTTCATCTGCTGTGTGTTTCTCTGTCTTCTCATTTTGCTTAACTTACTGTGCTTGGTGTCTCCTTTTCTCAGGCTGCAGGTTCATAGTTCCTGTTGTTTTTGGTGTCTGTCCCCAGTGGCTAAAGTTGGTTCAGTGGGTTACGTAGGCTTCCTGGTGAAGGGGACTAGTGCCTGTGTTCTGGTGGATGAGGCTGGGTCTTGTCTTTCTGGTGGGCAGGACCGCATTTGGTGGTGTGTTTTGGGGTGTCTGTGACCTGATTATGATTTTAGGCAGCTTCTCTGCTAATTGGTGGGGTTGTGTTCCTGTCTTGTTAGTTGTTTGGTATGTGGTGGCCAGCACTGGAGCTTGCTGGTCGTTGAGTGGAACTCAGTCTTAGCATTTAGATGGAGATCTCTGGGAGAGCTCTCGCCAATTGGTACTACGTGGGGCCGGGAGGTCTCTGGTCCAATGTCCTGAACTCGGCTCTCCCACCTCAGAGGCTCAGGCCTGACACCCAGCTGGAGCACCAAGACCCTGTTAGCCACACGGCTTACATGTAAATGGGTTAAATCTGCAATCCAGAGGCACAGGGTGGCCAGCCTTTCTGCTCGGTCCTCCAGCTTGGCGTTGACCTCTGGGCCTGGTCGATACGGAGAGCCTGCTTTGGATCCAGGTCCAGCTGCATTCCCTAGTGTCTAGAAGAAGCAGCCGACGCCCCCATCCTCCCCTATTCCCAGTTAAGGTCCTGGAGTGCCCGAGGCTCCACCCCTCATGCCCACACAGTCATTTTTAAACCTGTTACAAAACATCCCTGCTTTCTCAAGGGAAGATTTTTAAAAATAAATTTATTTATTTTTATTTTTATTTATTTTTGGCTGCTTTGGGTCTTCATTGTTGTGCGCGGGCTTTCTCTAGTTGTGGCGAGCGGAGGCTACCTTTCATTGTGGTGCGTGGGCTTCTCATTGTGCTGTCTTCTCTTGTTGTGGAGCATGGGCTCTAGGCACGCAGGCTTCAGTAGTTGTGGCTCGTGGGCTCTGGAGCACAGGGTCCGTAGTTGTGGCGCATTGCCTTAGTTGCTCTGCGGCATGTGGGATCTTCCCGGACCAGTGCTCGAACCCATGTCTCCTGCATTGGCAGGCGGATTCTTAACCACTGTGCCAATAGGGAAGTCTTCAAAGGAAGACTTTTGAAATCAATTTTCTTGGATGGCATTCACTTAATTACAAAATTAGGCATCCTCATCAATCTCATTTTCCTCATCAAGGGTGCAAGGATATCCTGTTAGGTATGCATTTGTGATTTTAATGCAGAGGAAAGAAGCTTGTGATCTAGCTGGCTCCTGCAGTTGATCTGACCTCATAATAAATAATGCAGAGAGTTTAATAGCATATTCATTGTTGTAGTCCAAAGGCGGGTTGGAAAAGAATTTTCAGACACAAGGCAGAATGTAAAGAAGACAGAATTTATTAGAAGGAAGGGTCACTGCCAGAACAGCGGGCCAACTTCCTAGTAGTCTGGGAGAGTTGAGCCCTAACATGTGCTGTTGATTAGTTTTTATAGCCAGAAAACAAAGGAATGGTCCGAGGTGAAAATTTCGTTTACTGATTGGTCGAGGCACATATACCTTCCTTCTGTAGGGTGGGAGTGGGACTGGCCAGATGCCTTTCCTTATTTTGGACATGTCCTGTTGCCCAGGTGGGCTCAGGAATTTTGTAACCATTGCAACATGGTTGGGAGGGCGATTTAAGAGTCCGGTAAGGGGTGTTAATGCTGAAACTTTTTCAGGCAGGGTCATCCTTTGTGCTTGAAGCACCATGTCCTTAGAGCACCACATTCATGAAGATAATAACCACAATTGTTATGTTAGTGTTTTGTTATGTTAGTGATCTAACAATGAGTATACAGTGTGGTCATCCCACTGGGTAGAAAAGGATACCCTGGGGTTTTATTCTTGCCTCTTCCCTTACCAGCTGTTGCCCATAGGCAACTCCCTTAGCATCTCGGAGCCAAGCTTCCTTATTTGTGATGCAAGGTTGTTAGAAATTTGCATACAGGGTTGTGTTGGTGCTCAAATGAATTTGGGAAATCTTGTTATGAACTGTAAAGGGATATACAAATATAAAGAATCTTAATCGTAGACAGGCAGGTCATCTGGATTATAGATTATTCCTAGGAAATCTTTGTTAGCTTTTTTGGACATAATCAAGTACAGATACATCCTAGAATAATAATTTCACTCCCATGTCTAATACGATCTCTTAGCTTCCTACCTTAGAACTCTGTGGTAGGGCTCCATTCATTTACTTGAACTTAAATATGTCAACTGGGGAAAAAAAGCACAAGATAAAAGTTGAGAATTATGTTTGATTCAGCCGACTTTCTGAGGACTTAAGTCCCAGAGGCAGCCTATCAGATAGCTCTGAGGGACTGCTCCAAAGAGGTAAGGGAGGAGCCACGATATATGAGAGTTTTGCAACAAAAACCAGGTAGTTAGAACATCAAAAGAGCACTGTTAAAGAAAACCAGACGTCTCAAGTTAATGAATTCAGCGCTTTTCTATGTATGGGAAGATGCAAGAGTCTGAGCTCATTGAAATCATTCCTTTGATATATACCTTATCCATGTACGGCCAGTGTGCTGTTCTTCTCATCCTGGATACCCTCAAAGTATACAGTTGGGAGTGGCTGCAGTGGCTGACGGCTTGATGGCTGTAACATCCTTTGTCTACTGATATGGCAGGTAACATTCTTTGTCCACAAATAATTAACATCAAAGCCATCTCTTGGGGAGGCTTAGGAGTCAGACAGAATTGTAACAGTTAGTTATAAGCTATTGGTTTAACACATTTCCAGGAATATAATGCACTTAGAATTTTATTGAGCACTATTTGTTTTTCCACAAAGCTTTTTTGTCAACCAAATTGTCTAAACTTTCAGGAGATAACATTTACAGACTTTAAATAATTCAGCTTAGGGATTGTTAGGCAGATAGTAATAAAAACACATGTTACTTTTAGAGTTTATAAAATGTTTGTCTCTCTGAATAAATATAGTAATGGTTATGTGATACATTGTCATGTAGGTCTTTCATTCATTTTGAGTTTATTTTTGTATATGCTGTGAGAAAATGTTCTAATTTCATTCTTTTACATATAGCTGTCCAGTTTTCCCAGCACCATTTATTGAAGAGACTGTCTCTTCTCCACTGTATATTCTTGCCTCTGTTGTTGTAGATTAATTGAACATAAATGCATGGGTCTATATATATACAATGGAATACTACTCAGCCATAAAAAAGAATGAAATTTTTCCATTTGCAGCAACATGGATGGACTTGGAGGGCATTATACCAAATGAAGTAAGTCAGAGAAAGACAAATACTGTATGATATCACTTATACATGGAATCTAAAAAATATAACAGACTAGTGAATATAACAGAAAAGAAGCAGACTCAGATACAGAAAACAAACTAGTGGTTACCAGTTAGGGGGGCGGGGAGGTTTATATAGGGGTGGGGGAGTGGGTGTAATATAAGCTACAAGGATGTATTGTACAACACAGGAAATATAGCCAATATATTGTAATAACTGAATGGAGTGTAATAACTGTGAATGGAGTATAACCTTCAAAAATTGCATTAAAAAACAGGAATAATTATAGTACCCCCATGGGGTTGTTTTGAGAATTACATGAGATATATTAAACCGTGCAGGCTGTTTAAAAAAAAAAAGCTCTCCTTAGACTATTAGCATCAGAATCACTTGGAGTGCAGTTCATATGGACTCTGGACCTCACCCTAGATCTACTGATGGAGATCTCTTGGATCCTGGGCCTGGAAATCTGCATTTTAGATAGAACACTGGTTATTCTTAGGCACACTAAACTTTGAAAATTACTGGCTTTAGACTTTCAGACTCTTCTTCCTCCCATTACATGAGTTTTGATTTTGCTTCTATCTTAAGAACCATATTATATCTTGTAAACACCCACAGCCTTCTCGGAATTAGGCAGGACAGAATAACTAAAAACATAAATGTTCATTTGGAAATGATTATAAAAACCAAGGCAGTCAGAGTAAAGAAACTTTCTGCCAATTGCACTGTAAGGGCTTCACATCAGCTCTTGCATTGAAGGAGGTAGGAAGGACTTGTGGCTGGGACGTGCTGGCTCATACTTGACCCCTTCTCTGTGGCAGGAGTGATGGTGTAGATATCAGAAGGCACTAGAAAGCCATAGATGTCATAGTTCACAGAGTGCAGGAGGCCGTGTCTTGTGTGTGTGGGTGGGCAGGGACTGTTTTGTGTTACATCTCAGGCATAACTCAGAGCCTAGCTCTTAGGACACAGTGGGAGGGAGGGAGGGAGGGTTAGTGCTGTTGATGGGCATCCAGAATCTAAACTTAAGCTATTGGTTTAAGTTGCTGAGAATTCTTAAATCGTTGGCTATGCCTATCCTAAAAATACACATTTTAGAGCCAAATCTACGTGATTTTAAAATTTACCCTGTAACACTCCCCATACCACTGACTCTATTGAAAAGGAACGGGTTAAAATAGGACTAGCAGATTTTGGTGGAGAACCAAGATGCTCTTTGGTTTTCTTGAAATGCTTGTACTACCATTGCCCCTCTTTCTGGCATGCAGCATTCCCTCATACCTGAATCTCCGCATCTCTTTTAAACACCCAACACAGTTGACATTTGAGTCACAGGGAGACCATGTCTCATAATGAGTAGAAGTTGGAAGACCCCAACCCAGGGATGACAAATCCTTCTGAGATCTATGACCAGGGCAGACACTGCTAATTGGTTGCAGATTCCTTTTTCCCTTGGAGTCTGATGTAGCTGTAGAGTCCCATGGCAGTGCTTCAGTAAACTGCTACCAACTAGTTGATACAAAAGAAGAATTCTATTTGCCATGGTGACCAACCTCTCCAGTTTCTGTCAGAAGTAACCTCTCCTTCTCCTTTAATTCTTTTTTAAAATAGGTTTTTATTAATTATGGAATAGATATAAAATATTCATAAAGTGTACGTAAGATATATAAAGGATCACGCAACCTCAAACACCTGTTTATACACCATCCAGCTTAAACGAAAGAAGGTGAGCATTGTCTGAGTGCTCCTGTGGTCTCTCCCCGATCCTGTTTTCTTCTCTCCACATTAGAGGCAACCACTCTCCTAAATTTGGGATTTCTCATTTTCCTGTCTTATTTTATAGTTTTGCTCTGCATTTGTATTCTTAAACAATATAGTTCATATTTTTGAATTTTATGTAAGCAGCATCATACAGTATATTAAGACTTTCTCACTTCAGGATAAATCGGATGAGATTCATCTACATTGTAGCCAAGTGTAATTCACTCCTGCTATGTAGTATTCCAGTGTATTAATCTACCCAACACACTGATGCGTTTCACCATTTATGGACACTTCCGTAATTCCAGTTTGGGGCTACTAAAAACAACTTTGCTGTGAATTATCTTGCATGTCTTTAGGTACAAGAGTTTCTCTAGGGTTATACCTAGAGCAGTGGAATTGCTGGGCCATAGGGTATGAACCTGCTCAGTTGTATTAAAGGCCAAATTGATTTCCACATTGGTTGTATCAGTTTACTCTTCCACCATCAGTACATTATAATTTAAATGACACTCATGATGATGATGGTGACGGATAGCTAACTCACATAGTATTAACTGTGTGCCTGGCAGAACCCTAAGCACTTGACATATATAAACTCAATTCCCACAACAATCCTGAGTGTCCTAGTTCTACATCCTTGCTGATGTCTGAAATTGTCTAACTTTTATGGTTTGCTATAGTGATAGATGTGACCTGGTACGTTATGGTTGTACTATGTGTTTCTGTTGCTAATGAGGTTGAACATTTCCTCATATGTCTGGAGTGCCTGTTCAAGTCCTTCCCCGGTATTTGTTTTTTTGTTTGTTTTTTTTTTGGCCGCGCCATGAGGCATGCAGGATCTTAGTTCCCAGACCAGGGTTTGAACTCGTGCCCCCTGCAGTGTAAGCAAGGAGTCTTAACCACTAGACTGCCAGGGAAGTCCCCTTCCCCCATATTTGAATTGGGTTATTTGTCTTTAAGTCATAATAAATTTCTGATTTTTTCTATCTTTTGTTATAATTTGTATCCTGTCTTATTCCTTTCATTAGACTGTAAGCTTCTTAAGGGACTGACAATGACTTGCATGTTTGTTTATATAGAGCCAAACATTATTTATTTTTTACTGAAGTATAGTTGATTTACAGTGTTGTTAGTTTCTGATGTACAGCAATGTGATTGTTACACACATATATTCTTTTTCATATTAATTGAACCTGGTCATTGTACAAGACGATCTAGTTACCTATTTATTTTTGAAAGTTTGTACCCTTTTACCAGCCTCTTCCTATTCTCCCCTACCCGCCCCCCCCACCCCAGCAAGCAGTTTTCTACTGTTAGAAAAGTGATGCCATGTGGGATTTGTCTTGTCTGTCTTATTTCACTTAAGTAATGCTCTCAAGGTCCATCCATGTTGTTGCAAATGGCAGGATGTCCTTTCTTATGGATGCATAACATTCCACTGTGTATATATGTATATACCACATCTTCTTTTTTTTAAAATTTATTTATTTAACTTATTTATTTTTTTGGCTGCGTTGGATCCTCATTGCTGCACGTGGGCTCTCTCTAGTTGTGGAGAGTGGGGACTACTCTTCCTTGTGGTGCACGGGCTTCTCATTGTGGTGGCTTCTCTTGTTGTGGAGCGTGGGCTCTAGGTGCACGGGCTTCAGTAATTATGGCACATGGGCTTGGTAGTTGTGGCTCGCAGGTTCTAGAGCGCAGGCTCAGTAGTTGTGGCGCACGGCTTAGCTGCTCCGAGGCATCTAAGTGGGATCTTCCCGGACCAGGGCTCGAACCTGTGTCCCCTGCATTGGCAGGTGGATTCTTAACCACTGTGCCACCAGGGAACCCCTACCACATCTTCCTTATCCATTCATCCATTCATGGACACTTAGGTTGTTTCCATATCTTGATGTGATATTGTGATTTATAATATATATTTGGTCCTCATCCCCATTTCTGGCACAAAGCTCCTAAAACTTGGTTATTTCCTAAGTGATGAGAGTGATCAACATGTCTTTTGGAAAGCACCTAAGGATGGGGGTTGGTTGCCAGAGGAGCCAATCACGTGATTAGAGGGTTGGAACTTTCAGTCTCCTCTCTCCCCATCCACCTCCAAGGGGGAGAGAGGAGATGAAGGGTGAGTCGATTGCCAATGGCCAATGACTTAATCAGTCATACCTATGTAATGCAGACTCCATAAAAACTAGAAAGGACAGGGTTCAGAGAGCTTCCATGTTGGTGAACAGGTCGAGGTGCTAGGAGAATGGCATGCCTGGAGAGGGCATGGAAGCCCCTTTCCTCACTCCTTGCCCTGTGCATCTTTTCCCTCTAGCTGTTATAGAGTTGTATCCTTATAAACGAGTGATCTAGTAAGTAAAATGTTTGAGTTCTCTGAGCTGTTCTAGTGAAGTAATCAAAGCCAAGGAGGGCATCATTAGAACCTCTGACTGGTAGGCAGTTGGTCAGAAGCACAGGTGACAACTTGGGCTCTCAGTTGGCATCTGAAATGGAGGGCAGTCTCGTGGGACTGAGCCCTTTACCTGTGGGAACCTGATTCTATCTCCCAGTAGATAGAATCAAAATTGAATTGAGTGGTACATATATACAATGGAATATTACTCAGCCTTAAAAAGGAATGAAATTGGGTTATTTGTAGAGACGTGGATGGACCTAGAGACTGTCATACAGAGTGAAGTAAGTCAGAAGGAGAAAAGCAAATATCGTATATTAATGCATATATGTGGAACCTAGAAAAATGGTACAGATGAACTGGTCTGCAGGGCAGAAACAGAGACACAGATGTAGAGAACTAAAAGTATGGACACCAAGCGGGGAAAGTGGGGGAGGGTTGTTGTTGGTGGGTTGAATTGGGAGATTGGGATTGACATATATACACTAATATGTATAAAATAGATAACTAATAAGAACCTGCTGTATAAAAAATAAAATTCAAAAAATAATTGAATCGAATTGAATTCTCAGACACCCCGCTTGTGTCTGAGAATTGTTTTTTTAATTAAAAAATTTTATTTTAATTTAAATTCTTATTTTGTATTGGAGTATAGTTGACCAACAATGTTGTGTTGGTTTCAGGTTTATTGGTGTGGGGAAGCCTCCACACACACACATTGGAATTGGGTCCAAGAACCTCTTCACTTGACTATTGTGAATAATGCTGCAGTGAACAGAAGAGCGCAGATTCCTCTTTGATATCTTATTTTCATTTCCTTTGGATATATACCCAGATTGCTGATCATATGGCAGTTCTAGTTTTAATTTTCTAAGGAACCTCCATACTGTTTTCCATAGTGGCTGCACCCACTTACATTCCCACCAATAGTATACAAGGCTTCCTTTTCTCCACATCCTGGCCAACTCTTGTCTTTTTATTGATAGCTGTTCTAACAGGTGTGAGGTGATATCTCATTGTGGTTTTGATTTGCATTTCCCTGATTAGTGATGTTGAATACCTTTTCATGTACCTGTTAGCCATTTGTATGTCTTCTTTGGATAAGTGTCTATTCAGTTCCTCTTGCCCATTTTTTAAAAAAAATTTATTATTTATTTTTATTTTTGGCTGCGTTGGGTCTTTGTTGCTGTGCGTGGGCTTCTCACTGCAGTGGCTTCTCTTGTTGTGGAGCACGGGCTGTAGGCGCGTGGGCTTCAGTAGTTGTGGCTCACGAGCTCTGGAGCGCAAGCTCAGTAGTTGTGGCGCACGGGCTTAGTTGCTCCACGGCATGTGGGATCTTCCCGGGCCAGGGCTCGAACCCGTGCCCCTGCATTGGCAGGCGGATTCTTAACCACTGCGCCACCAGGGAAGCCCCCTCTTGCCCATTTTTAAATTGGGGTATTGGGGGTTTTTTGCTATTGAGTTGTATGAGTTCTTCATATATTTTTGACTATTAACCCCTTATCAAATACATGACTTGCAAATATTTTCTCCCATTCAGGAGGTGGCCTTTTCATTTTGTTGATGGTTTCCTTTGCTGTGCAGAAGCTTTTTAGTTTGATGTAGTCCCACTTGTTTGTTTTTGTTGCCTTTGCTTTTGGTGTCCACAGGATTATTTATTGAGTGAAATAGAGAGCCAATCTTGCTTTATAGAAAGGTAATCTTGCCCTCTAACCCAGCCCTAGACATATTCCCTCAGAGGTTAACTGAACACCCACCAGGGATATTGCAAAAGGAATTTCTCCATTGGGAGGAGGTTGGACTATATTAAGTTTCTTCCAACTCCAAAATTTCTCAATCTCTGAAAACCTTTGAGCTATCCAGGAAATTTCCTTTTGTATCCTGCCTCTAAGCCTTGACCAACCAGCTTCCCTGGATCCCTTGGTCACTTAAAAAAAACCAAACAAACCCTAACTTTATCATGAAATATAACAGATATGCAGACGAGTGCATAAAACATAAAAGTACACTAAAATGAATAATTATATAGCACCCAAATCACTCAGTTTTTAAATATCCTCTTTTGTGATACCACATAGATCAGCCCCCCTTAGAAACTCAGCCCCTTGGTATGATCGAGGGAGGGTTGGCAGACTGGCCTGTGGACGACATACGGCCCGCTGCCTGGTTCTATAAACTCTTAATGGAACAGTCATGCTTATCTGTTTCCATGTTGGCTACGGCTGCTTTCATGCTACCACAGCAGAGTTGAGTATTTGCAACAGAAACTATATGGCCTGAAGAGTTGAAAATATTTATTCTCTGGCCCTTTATAGAAGAAATCTGCTAAACCCGTTCTAGAGTCTGACTTGGAAAAACATAACTGCCTCTATGTCCTGCGTGGTTTAATCCTCTCAGTAAAACTAGTCTAGTGAATCTTTGTTTGAGAAAAGGAAGTTAAATAATTATAACGTTCAAAAATATTAAACTCTAGGATCTCTTTGAATGAAATCTTAAGAATAGCCCGAAACTAAACCCAAAGCAAATTATGTCTAACTTTTGACCTCCTTAAGTGAGTGCTGAATTGCATCAATAACATTCTGTAACAGAGACTGGAGCAACCTAATAATTTTTTAGGTCACAGGGTGCAACTAATTGAATAGGAAAAGAGACCAACATCTTGATTATGTCCCTGAAGAAGGTAACAACTGAGTGTTTTGATTAACGTATTCCTTAGTGAGTAGAGGTTAAACGTCCCAACATATGAAAAGACTTAGTAGGAAATAGAGCACACATCACTCTGTAACTGACATTTGGGAAGTGCATATGTACGCTGCACCACCTGTACCGCTGCCTTCCCTGTAGCAAAACCAATTTAGTTTTCTTTGGACAATCTCATAAATGAAAATAAAAAGTAGGGAATAACGTAACTGCCTAGGGGAATTGCAGTTGAAGACAAATGATTGTATAGAGTTCATTTTGAAAATCCAGTGTAATCTCTCCTCCAAGCTGTGTTTCAGTCTAAACGTCTCCAGGAGTTGGGCAGGGGTTACCTTTTATTGTGCTTTTTTTTTTTTTTTTTTTTTTTTTTTTTTTTTTTTTTTTGCCGTACGCGGGCCTCTCACGGCCGTGGCCTCTCCCGTTGCGGAGCACAGGCTCCAGACACGCAGGCTCAGCGGCCATGGCTCATGGGCCCAGCCGCTCCGCGGCATGTGGGATCCTCCCGGACCGGGGCATGAACCCGTGTCCCCTGCATCGGCAGGCGGACTGCCAACCACTGCGCCACCAGACAAGCCCTGTTGTGCTTCTCTGAGGCAAAGAGTGAGTTGTAATCTGAGAAAGAGACAATTCAAAGCTTGATGACATCACCGTCTTCCTTGTTACCCCTCTTAATTTAAAAAATTGTATATAAAAACACCTTGCTTTTCAAATTTGCATTTAAAGAATGCTTGTTTAGGGCTGTCTGAGTGAGAAACTGAACACATTAAAATAGCAGTCTTTCAAATATATAGAGAAGTATTTTTCCTTCCTCAAAGGAGTGATTGCTGGAAGTGAAGCTCCTTGGAAATGTATTCCTTAAAAATGAGGTGTAGAATTTGCAGGTGAGTTTGAGATCAGGAGACAGGAAACTCAAAGTGAAACCCTCTCGTTTAAGACAAGATTGATCCATGTGCGTGTGGATGCCTCTCTTTTATTATTAGTTCCTGTATTTCCTTTATCAAAGTAGGGTACAAATGATACTTGGCAGTGGTTGGGAGTTCAGTGTTTGTCATCAAACAGATCTGGGCTGGATTCCTAGATCCAGCCAATCATAATTGTGTGACTTTGGGGGAATTGTCAGTCCTCTTAAGAATTTCAGTTACCTCACCTGAAAAGTGAAAATAATACTGATCCCCACCATAGTGTTGATTTAAGTATTAAACAAAATAATACATGTAAAGGTCTCAACATAGTGCCTGGAATATAGTAAAGGAGTGAGAAAAATGATGCTCATGTGCTTGTTAGTGACTGCTCCAGGGCTGGGGCTGCTAACAACTAGTATAGATTTTTTTCTGATTGCATTCTGACATTTGGGCTTTTTGCTTGTTAAGGAAAAAAAATGAATGGCTTCCTCCCAGCTGTGTTTTTAGACATCTTTATAATCTGTACTATAACCACAGACTTTTCTTACCAATTGATGAATACAGGCAGCACTGAGGAAAGGAGCCAGAAGCTTAAATGATCATAATAGTTAACACTTAGTGAGTGCTTACTATATGCCAGATGCTATTCAGTCATGGATTGGTTCCCTTAATCTTCATAAAACCTTATAAGGTAGCAGTATGGTGCCCATTGTACAGTAGGGTAAGTGGAGACACTGAGAGTTAAGTAACGTGTTTAGGTTACACAGCCAGGAATGGGTAGACCCAGGACCCCCAAGCCTGTTCTGGGCATGTCCTTGTGTCCTGGGTGCTCAGATTTCCCAGCCTGTTCTTGGCAGTGAGTAGAGCGGTGGCTGGAGTTCAGGTGGTCAGAAGCAACTCCTGAGAGCCCTCTACAGCGACCCAGACCCACCCCAGAGCTCCTAGAAGTTAACGGTTTGGTTCAAAATCACCCCAGGGACTTCCGGCACCAGAAATGACCCAGGGCCCTGCCTGCCTGGGAAGATGGGGCCTTGCCACTTTAGTTTACTTTTCTTTCTAGACTTTTCACTACAAGGGTTGAGGGGAACAGGCTCTAGTATAATTGGTGCACCGTGTTTGGACAAGGAGACTTTTAATGTGAAGGGGCATTTTGAATTTGACATAAAAATACTGGTAGCCTTTAAGAGCTGGTTCTAAGAATTAAGTTTAAAAAAAAAATCCCCATCATCTTCAGGGCCACCTACTGGTCACTGGACTTTTTGCCTTTATTTCTTTTACAAATACTAATCAAAAAATGAAAAGTGAATGTCTTTTCAAGTAATTCCTGGCCCTTTCCTTTGGAGGCAACATTTTTTTTTGCAGACTACATTTAAGGACTAGTTGGGGATGAAAGGAAGATGAGCAAGAATGATAAAATATGAGAGGAATATCCAGGCAGTGGTAGTTAAGCTAATCCTCTGGGGACACTGCGTACCAAATGGCTTAGATGGGACACGCAGATGTTCAATCCAGTTTTAGAGCTCTAAGGCACCTGAAAGACCTCTTTTTTTTTTTTTGGCGGTACGCAGGCCTCTCACTGTTGTGGCCTCTCCTGTTGCGGAGCACAGGCTCCGGACGCGCAGGCTCAGCGGCCATGGCTCACGGGCCCAGCCGCTCCGCGGCATGTGGGATCTTCCCGGAGCGGGGCATGAACCCGTGTCCCCTGCATTGGCAGGCGGACTCTCAACCACTGCGCCACCAGGGAAGCCCTAGTCACCACTTTTGCAGGTAAAGAAACAATTTAGTGACAAAACTAGGACTAGAAACTAGGTCTCCTGATTTCTATGTCCCTATTTATATTTTGAACTGACTGCTGGGAAGAACAAAAAGCTATAAGAAAGAGGCAGCTCCCAGAATACTCCTAGGCTGGCAGATGCAGCCCTAACCTTCAGTTTCCCTAATGTTTGGGTTGTTCTAAAAAGGGATTCTGTAAGTTAGACTTTTTCTAAACATTATGTGGGAAAAGGAAAAAATTGCCTCTGTTGCATATAAAATTTGGCAATAAACAGTGCCACTGTTTTGTTAGGTTTTTTTCTTGGAATTCACATTTATAAATTTGAACCTTATCTTTCCAGTTCCTCCTAAAAAACAAATTTTAGCATCTGTAAAGATTATTTTCCAACCTTTCACTCATACTAATATCCCCCATTCAGCAGTTGCGATCCACTGTCTTGGTATTCACTTATGATCAGGAATGTTCTTGCACTGTCATCACATTGTGAGGTTTCCTCACTGATTTTAGAAGACAGTGCTTAAAATTTTTGAAAATGTCCTTTTCCTCCTTCTTTGCCACAGCAAGGAGTTTTGACGGATGAGGGTGAATGTGTGCTTGAGTTTTCTCAAATCTTAAAGGGCTTGAAGGCAACGTGAATCGGTAAGGTAGATGAGTGTAATTTAACCCACTTAAATACAAAATAAAGATTATAGTAGCTTAGTTCTAGAATATTTAGTGTTGTCTTCTGTCACAGGGAGGAATCAAACAGAAAAATCCCAGTCTTTTGAGGTCCAAAAAAGGCAACTTCCATAAGCTGCCTTTCCTGATCTGTTTTGGGACTGCCTCTTCTGTTGGACTGCATGGTGTGTTGGAAAGAACAGCAGACAAAGTCAGAAGGTCCAGGTTCAGGGGCTGACTCTGCTTCCACCCTGTTAGGTTTCGGGCAGGTAACTTTACCCCTACAGCCTAAGGTTCTCTTATTTGTCAACTTGGATTATGGCTTAGACAAGTGTTTGTCAACACTGGCTGTGCATTCTAATCAGTTGGAGAGCTTTTGTTGCCTGGCCACTTAATTATAAAAGTCTTAAAACATACAGAAATGTAGCAAGAATTTTCACCCACCACCCATTAACACATCTGTTTGTCCATTAGTTGGGGAGCCTTTAAGATACACACACACACACACACACACACACACACACACTCATACCTGTTGAAGGATAAATCCCACCGGGGTTAGGGAAGGTGAAGAAGGGAGATTCCTCTCCTTACTTTATATTCTTGGGGTGTTTGAGATTCTAACAGCGAACATGTGACTGCTGCTGCTATTACTAAAACCCACCATAACAAAATAAACGCATATACATATTCTGGGACTCCAACCTCCAGAGAGTATGATACAGCAGGTCTGGGGTGGGGCTTTGGTATCTATAATTTTTTTTTTGAAGTGTAGCCAGGATTGAAAACACAAGACTACAGTCTCTGAAGTACCGCTGAGGTTTAAGAATCTGAGCGCATGAACTCTCCTTCGTTGTCAATCTGGGAATTCCTCTCTTTAGTAGACTGCTTCCAGCTTCTTCCAGATTGGTTCTGGATTCTTCCTGGTTCACAGAGGCATGCAGCTGAGTACTGCTAGTGGCATAAGAATGAGCTCCCTGCCAGCAGAAGGAATATCCCTGTGTAGGTGGAGAGAACTCCAGTTTCATGCAATGCAGCCTGGCTTCATTGCAGCAACTTCTCCTTCATTCTTCTTGATTCTACTGTGGCAGCAGTTTCAGACCTCAATTCTTAAGCAATTAAAACCACCTCCTTTGCTTCTTTCTCTGTAGACAATAACCTGGTTTGCTGTGATGGAGACCCTTACCAGCCACTGTTCTCGGTGGCGCTCCATCACATTGCATTGGCTCGGTTCAGAAGCTGTCTCCAGGGAAACCTTCTCTAACCCTCATTGGGGCTCGGTTTGCCGTGCTCCCCACATCCTGGCCCTTCCTCTTTGGAGGTACTTTTCTCACTCATGTTGCAACTGGCCATCTGTGCTTCTGTCTTCCCCACCGTGTTGTCTTATGTGTCTGTATCTTTGTTTCCCCCGTGGTGGCATGCAGTAGGTGCTTGACATGTAGGTTCCTAGACCTCTAGAACCTCCATATCTAGATGTCTAGAACCTTCCATATCTGTGATCCATGTTCATATAAGTTTTTTGATATCCTTGATGGGACTTTTGCGTTCTCCGAAAGTATTTGTATTTGCAACCATTTAAACATTAATATTAAAGTTATAAGTGCAAAAACCTAGTTTTTCCTTAAACTTTACAGTTTAACTCACAAACCTTATTATTCAGTTCTAAATTTAAAAATTTTAATAACTTATAAGGAATCTGTTGGTTACAGTTTGGCCTCATTTAGCTAACGAAATTATCCTAAACATTTTAATGCGTTAATAATTTTAATATCCTCTTTTCTATAAGACCTCATTTGCCTGCCTAACAAAATTTTCTTAATTCTTATAAATCTAATAAATGAAATGTATAAACCTGGTGAAACTTAAGTTCTCCTAAACATTCCAGTACTGTAACAAACTTAGCGAATGTTCTACCATACCTTTTTAACTTGAAATCACAAGTCTCAGTTACTCAATCACGTAATTTACATTGGAATCACGATGCTTGCTAGCTAACGTGTCACACTCCTTAACAAAATAAACACTTTAAACATCAGACTTAAAAATATTGGACATATTTGATTTATGACTTATTTCCATGTCTTTCTAAGCTTAGGCTTAACAGATGTTTACCCACCAAGGAAGTCATTCTACCATCAATCATTCTGTTAGTTCTTGAGGTCAAGAGGTATGGATGTTCAGGTTGATTTTTTTTTTTCTTCCCTCAAACTGTGAGGGACACATGGACCTCTTCTCCATTGTTGCTGTGCCAGTAAGGTCTCCAAAAACACATGCTCACCTGGAATGATTTTATAGTCCCCATCCTTTGCGTGTTGGTTTGACCTTCCCTAGTCTAACTTAGGTCCGCACTCATCCACCCAGGTTGCTTCACTGCTGCACTGGATTTAACTCATTACTGCTTGATAGTCTATTTTCCCGGTCACAACATTTGTAGATATCTAATATCTGATTGTACTCTGTGAATTTCTAAAATTCTGCTGATACAGTCTTTAATTCTAATGACAGTAATTGTTTTGCCCAGAGGGACCCCTTATCTTATCCCCTACCATTGGTGTATGTTTTGGAAGATTATGATTAAAGGCAGCATTCAAAAAATGATAATTAGCGATCCCTTTCTTTTGGCTAACCCAAGACACATTTAACTTCCTCTCTGAGCTTCCTGTCTGCATAAGATAATCCATGTTACAAAATGGGCTGATAGAATTCCAGTGAAAAGGAAAGAAATCATTTGTTTGTGTTCAGACTGATCAGCGCAAATGTGTAATATCTGTTAGACTTGCTGGCATACTGGAAGTCTTCCCTCAGATCCCCATGGCTTCTTTCGTAGGTATCAGGTTGGGGACCACAACTCAATCTTATCATTTGTCTGTCTTTTCTCCTTTCTTGACAGCTGGCTCATATCCATTCTTTCCATCTTTGGGGGACCTTTCTTCCTGCATCATTGCCTTTATTACTTCCTACATCTCTGATTTCCACATTTCACTGTTCTCTTCTCTTTGGCCCATAAGCATCTTGTTTATATTAAACTCATGATTGACTTTGTTTCTCCCTCTTACAATGGTCTTCCCTCGATCCTCCCAATTACCCTCAAACTTTTTCAGTATGGCTGATAGAAAGTACCTATCCTTTCACTCAAAAAAATTATTGGCGTATAGTTACTTTACAATGTTGTGTTAGTTTCTGCTGTATAGAAAAGTGAATCAGTTACATGTATACATATATCCCCTCTTTTTTAGATTTCCTTCCCATTTAGGTCGCCACAGAGCATTGAGTAGAGTTCCCTGTGCTATACAGTAGGTTCTTATAGTTATCTATTTTATACATAGTAGTGTATATATGTCAATCCCAGTCTCCCAATTCATCCCGCCCTCCCCTTCCTCCCCTTGGTATCCATAGTTTGTTCACTACATCTGTGTCTCTATTTCTGCCTTGCAAATAAGTTCGTCTATACCATTTTTCTAGATTCCACAACAAGCAATATTATATGATGTTCGTTTTTCTCTTTCTGACTTTACTCTGTATGACAGTCTCTAGGTCTATCCACATCTCTGCAAATGACACTATTTTGTTCCTTTTTATGGCTGAGTAATATTCTATTGTATATATGTACCACATCTTTATCCATTTATCTGTCGATGGACATTTAGGTTGCTTCCATGACCTGGCTATTGTAAATAGTGCTGCAATGAAAATTTGGGTGCATGTGTCTTTTTGAATTATGGTTTTCTCTGGGTATATGCCCAGGAGTAGAATTTCTGGGTCATATGGTAGTTCTAGTTTTAGTTTTTTAAGGAACCTCCATACTGTTCTCCATAGTGGCTGTATCAATTAACATTCCCACCAACAGTGTAAGAGGGTTTCCTTTTCTCCACATCTTCCCCAGCATTTATTGTTTGTAGATTTTGTGAAGATGGCCATTCTGACCTGTGTGAGGTGATATCTCATTGCAGTTTTTTTTTTGTGTGTGCGTGGTACACGGGCCCCTCACTCTTGTGGCCTCTCCCGTTGCAGAGCACAGGCTCCGGACGCACAGGCTCAGCAGCCATGGCTCACGGGCCCAGCCGCTCCACGGCATGTGGGAACTTCCCGGACTGGGGCATGAACCCGTGTCCCCTGCATCGGCAGGCAGACTCAACCACTGTGCCACCAGGGAAGCCCTCATTGTAGTTTTGATTTGCATTTCTCTAATAATTAGTGATGTTGATCATATTTTCATGTGTTTGTTGGCCATCTGTATGTCTTCTTTGGAGAAATGTCTATTTAGGTCTTCTGCCCATTTTTGGATTGGGTTCTTTTGATAATTGAGCTGCATGTGCTGTTTATATATTTTGGAGATTAATCCCTTGTCAGTTGCTTCGTTTGCAAATATTTTCTCTCATTCTGAGGATTATCTTTTTGTCTTGTTTATGGTTTCCTTTGCTGTGCTAAAGCTTTTAAGTTTCATTAGGTCCCATTGGTTTATTTTTGTTCTTATTTTCATTACTCTAGGAGGTGGGTCAAAAGAAATCTTGCTGTGATTTATGTCATAGAGTGTTCTGCCTATGTTTTCTCTAAGAGTTTTATAGTGTCCGGCCTTACATTTAGGTCTTTAATCCATTTTGAGTTTATTTTTGTGTATAGTTTTAGGGAGTGTTCTAATTTCATTCTTTTACATGTAGCTGTCCAGTTTTCCGAGCACCACTTATTGAAGAGACTGTCTTTTCTCCATTGTATATCCTTGCCTCCTTTGTCATAGATTAGGTGACCATAGGTGCGTGGGTTTATTTCTGGGCTTTCTGTCCTGTTTCATTGATCTATATTTCTGTTTTTGTGCCAGTACCATACTGTCTTGATTACTGTAGTTCTGTAGTATAGTGTGAAGTTGGGGAAGCTTATTCTATGTGGCCCCCCTTCACCCTGATACCAAAACCAGACAAATATATCACAAAAAAAGAAAATCACAGGCCAACATCACTGATGAACATAGATGCAAAAATCCTCGACAAAATACCAGCAAACAGAATCCAACAACACATTAAAAGAATCATACACCATGATCAACTGGGGTTTATCCCAGGGACGCAAGGATTCTTCAGTATATGCAAATCAGTCAATGTGATACAACATATTAACAAATTGAAGGAGAAAAACCATATGATCATCTCAATAGATGCAGAAAAAGCTTTTGACAAAATTCAACACCGATTTATGATAAAAACTCTCCAGAAAGTGGGCATAGAGGGAATCTCCCTCAACATAATAAAGGCCATATATGACAAACACACAGCAAACATCATTCTCAGTGGTGAAAAACTGAAACCATTTCCTCTAAGATCAGGAACAAGACAAGGATGTCCACTCTTGCCACTATTATTCAACATAGCTTTGGAAGTCCTAGCCACGGAAATCATAAGAAAAAGAAATAAAAGGAATCCACATTGGCAAAGAAGAAGTAAAACTGTTACTGTTTGCAGATGACATGATACTATACATGGAAAATCCTAAAGAGGCCACCAGAAAACTACTAGAGCTAATCAATGAATTTGGTAAAGTTGCAGGTTACAAAATTAATGCACAGAAATCTCTTGCATTGCTATACACTAACAATGAAAGATCAGAAACAGAAATTAAAGAAACACTCCCATTTACCATTGCAACAAAAAGAATAAAATACCTAGGAATAAACCTACCTAAGGAGACAAAAGACCTGTATGCAGAAAAATATAAGACACTGATGAAAGAAATCAAAGATGACACAAACAGTTGGAGAGACATACCATGTTCTTGGATTGGGAGAATCAACACTGTAAAAATGACTATACTACCCAAAGCCATCTACAGATTCAATGCAATCCCTATCAAATTACCAACGGCATTTTTCACAGAATTAGAACAAAAAATTTTACAGTTTGTATGGAAGCACAAAAGACCCCAAATAGCCAAAGCAATCTTTCCCCTTTTACTACAAAAAAATATAGCTTCTGTAGCTCTCCCCTACTTTGTCCTATCCAAGATCAGCTGCTTATAGTTAAAAACCATGGATTCATCCTGGCATTTTCTAGTCTAGCCCTCCTTTTTTTTTTTTTTAAATCTTCTATTTGGCTTTTATGTCATAGCATTTCTCTGCTTCTCTTTCCTCTCTGCCCAGTCTGTAGTCACTTTCTCGAGTCACTTTCTCTCCTAGAGGCTGGGGTGCCTGAAGAGCATAGGTTTCAGAGTCAGGCAGATCTGGGTTTGAGTCTCAGCTCTGTCATCACCAGCTATGTGACTTTAAGCAGTGCTCATCTTTGCTGAGCTTCAGTTTTCGCATCTGTAAAATGGGGACAATATACTTCACTTATAAATCGTTGCAAGTATTAAAAGGACGATGTGTATGTAGCGTATACTATGGTGACTGATATTTTGGACACTCTTCACTTTGTAGTTATAATGTGGATGGTACCCAAGGTTTGCTGAGGCATCCTCTTTTCCTGTGAAGCAGTTAGTTCTCATTCTGTGCAGCGACTCCCACATTTATGTCAAACTCATCCCAACCTCTAGACTCCTATTTCCACCAATCTGCTAATCATCTTCACCGTGATCCCCACGTAATCGAAGATTCAGCATTATTCAGGAAGTTCTCAGCCTGTGGTTACTTCCTTGGTTAACAGAATCCCAGTCCTCACGGTAGCTCTGAGGTTGGAGGTTCTCTCTCCTTCCTCACTTCTATCCAGCCAACCTGTGTGTATTGAGCAGCTTATTAAGAGCCATTTGCTGTGCTCTGTACTTAGGATGCAACAAAGAGCAAAATGAGACAGTCTGAAGCATAAAGAGAAGGTCAAATTTAAGGAAATGTGATGGGTGCTGGGATGGTAAAGACCATCCCATGCAGTGAGGGTGCTCCAAAGGGCCCCTGCAGAGCAGGGACGAAGCAGTGGCCCAAGTTTAACTTTCTTCTCCCATCCCACCCCATTTCCAATAGATCCTGTAAATTCCATTAAATACTTTATTTCCATCCCACCATCACTGTTTTGTTCTGGTCAAGTATTCCAGGCACGTTAGTTCTGGCTGAAAACTCCTAGCAGTTTCCTAAATCTGTTTCTGATCCATCTACCTTGCCAGTCCATCTCCTAAGCAGCTGCGTACGTTACTTCCTGAAGCACAAATCTGATCATCTCTCTCCGTTTCCTAAAAATCTGTGTTGCCTATACCAGTCAAGATTCAGTATGGAAAAGAGGCCACTCTAGCTATTTTAATCAGGAAAGGATTGTCTGTGAAGGTTAGGGATTATAAAATCAGAGGAGGGTTACTGGAACAGGCATAGGAAGAATGCACTAAGGGTCTGCCTCTCAGGCTGTACTGGAAGTCTGGTGTTGGAGAACTTCTGGCTATAGCTATTATTTGTGGATCAGGAAGCCAACGGTGCTACTGCCCCTGACTGCCTTTCCTCACCAGAAAGATGACAGGCCCTGGAATGGTGCTGCAGGAAAACCTCACATATCTGATCTTACTTGTCAAAGGGGATTGGAGCCAAAAGGGTCAGGAACACGGTCTTCATCGCATTTCCACCTTCTAAGTTTCATACAAGTGCGTTGAACGAGTGGAACTGAATTCTGCTTCAGAGTCCTAGCTTCAAGGAGTGTGGTAAGTAGATCTGGGTTTGCCAGCCTCTGTGTGGGAAGGGAGGCTAGAAGGAGGTGAGGAATCTAGGGTGAGCAAGGCGCCCAGAGCATCTAAATTGTGGGTATCTGCATTGCCTGCAGCCAGTGCAACCTAATGTTCAAAGTGTGTGCAGTTTCATCACTGTTCTTCATGTTTTGTTTAACCCCTGTCTTCCATCATCTACAATGTCTGTCACTGGCAGGTGCTAAACATGTTTTTTTGCACATATGAATGCACAAATGCATCCACTCCTGATGCAGTTCTCTTACCTTCTGGCCATAACTTTAGTAGGAACAACTTTCCTGGCTGGTCCTAATTTCCTGCTGAAATCCTGCCCCCCACCCTTTTTCTTTTTTCTGAGGCCCAGACAAGTCTTCCCTCCTCAGAGGGTCTTCTGAAATCCTCTGGAATCTTCCCACCCCGTTTTCTTGTTGCTCCTTTCACCTCTATCCTAGAGCTTATCATCTGCCAGCATCAGGTGTAGCTATGTATAGTTGACTCCTGAACAATGCAGGTTTGAACTGCGCAGGTCTACTTACACGTGGATATTTAAAAAAATACTACAGTGCGGTACAATCCGAGGTTGCTTGAATCCTCTGATGGGGAACTGTGGGTACTGAGGAACCCTATGCAGAAGGTTGATTATGAATTATATACGGATTTTCAACTGTGAGGAGGGTCAGCACACCAACCCCTGAGTTGTTCAAGGGTCAAGGGTCAGCCGTCTTCGTATTTTTTTACCTGCCATATTGTGAACTTCAGGGTAACAGTGACTGTTGCATTCATTGCTGTGGCACACCGCCCCCCATGCTTACCTTCAGTTTTTCTCATCACTTTCTCCTTTCCTCTCCCTTTTTTCCAGACATATCACCTCTAACTCTTCTTCTAATGACATTTCTTTCACTCTGATTTTCCTGTAATTACAGGTGAAATTCGATGATTTGTAAGTATAGCTAAATCTCTGTTGCTGCTCTTCTCCTGTCCTTAACACCTGTGTACAGACCTGTGTGCTATTTTCTTAACACAACTTTTTTCTGTTTTAGTCCTAGGCAGTAATAAAATATAAACATAAAAGGGGAAGAGTTTAGAAAAGAATTGTTTCCTCTCAGTGTGTTCGTGAAATTCACAATATGTTCAGTGTTCTGGTTTGCTAGGCCTTGACAATGGAGACTGTATCAGTGGAATATTCCAATCAGTATAACATTCATAGTTGGGATTCTGAGTTGTCAAAACATGGCCGTGCGATTTGTCTGAGCTTTTGTCACAGAGAATTTCTTAGAACTTCTCTTTGCTTTGTGTGGTTTATGGGGAATCCTCTTTCTTCCTCATTAAGTCATTTTTCTTCCAAACATATTTACTGAATAAGACAACTGAAATTCATAAAGACTACCTAGTTACCTAGTCTTTAGGAAAATTCTTTTTTTTCTTTGTATTTAAAACAATTAAAAAGAAAGAAAAAGTCTATTTAACAGTTTTAGGTTCCCAGCAAAATTGAGCAAAAATTAGAGTTCCTGTATATTCTTCCCCCACCCCCACTGGTATATTTGTTACAACTGATGAACCTACATTGACCTCATCCAAAGTCCAGAGTTTACATTAGGGATCATTCTTGGTGGTGTACAGTCTATGGTTTCGGACAAAGGTATGATATCTATATCTGTTACAGGATCATTCAGAATAGTTTCACTGCCCTAAAAGTCCTCTGTGCTTTGTCTCTTCATCCCCCCCTTACCACTTAACCCCTGGTAACCACTGATCTTTTTATTGTCTCCATAGTTTTGCCTTTTCCAGAATGTCATATAGTTGGAATCATACACTATGTAGCCGTTTCAGAAAGTAAATACCACAATAAACGGAGACACACAATTTTTTTTGGTTTCGCAGTCCATATAAAGGTTATGTTTACACTATACTGGAGTCTATTAAGTGTGCAGTAGTGTCATCTCTAAAATGTGCATGCCTTAATTGCACTTATTGCTAAAAAATGCTCATCATCATTGACAAGGTTGCCACAAATCTTCAATTTGTAAAATACAAACTGTATCTGCCGTACCTGTGAAGTATAGTAAAGTGAAGTACAATAAAATGAGATACGCCTGTATTCATTTAAGGTTCTTCCATGTCTTTTCATGGCTTGATAGTTCACTTTTTTTTTAGTGATGAACAATATTCCATTTCTGAATGTACCAGTTTGTCCATTCACCCATTGAGGGACATTCTGGTTGCTCCCAGGTTTTGGCAATTATGAATAAAACTGCTATAAATATCCATGTGCAGGTTTTGGTGTGGATATAGGCTTCTAACTCATTTGGGTAAACACCAAGGAGTACAGTTGCTGGATCATATGGTAAGAGTACAAGAGTGTGTTCAGTTTTGTAAGAAACCAGTTAACTGTCTTCCAGAGTGGCTGTACCATTCTGCATTCCCACCTGCAATACAGACTTATTTTTGTTGGAAGTTCAAGGGACTTCTTAAAAATTCATAAAAGGAAAAATCCATCCCTACAAAGTTGTAGAATGGTCAGTACATGGCCTAGTTTCACTTTACAAAAATATGAGCATGTCACAGTCCTTTAAAATGCTCATTCTGCTTTCTCCTCTCAGCTCGAATAATAGAACTCAAAACTGGTCGCAGAGAAATGAGGAGAAATGGTATAAAAAACAGACTAGATGATCATATCTGTAGCACTGATATTATAGCTCGTTCTTGATTCGCTACTTGTGGATCCACAACCCTGGGAGGATGGGGCATGCAGGTGTTCTTCTGCCCTGCCCCCGCAGCTGACTTAGCCAGGTGTCTGCAGTCTCTTGAGTGGGCTTCCTTGCTGATGTGGACGTCCCCCATTCAGCCACACTAAGGGGAGATTAGTTCTTTAGTGCTGATGGCAACTGCGGCTATTGGCAGAAGAGTGTTATTCCAGTTCTTAGGCTGCATCATAGCTGATTTCCTGTGAGGGAATGGGTGAAGAAATTGAATAATTCTCTGGCTGGTGTGGAGGGTCCATTGCAAGCCCCAGGTCTTGGCCTACTTCATCAAACCAGAGCCCTTCTTGTAAGTGTGCCTGTGTGTTGGGTGGGGCACTGGGCTTCTAAGGAATGTCAGCAATCCTAGTCTCAACACTCAGGCAGACAGGGCTCTTTCCCCTCCAAACTTAAATGCTAGTGAAATCTCTCAAAGAAGCCCCTTCTGCCTAAGAGAATCAATAACCTTTCCTCTGACGGACAATTCAAAGAAGGGATGTTTGGAATGCTTTATTATCCCCAAGATGCCCCAATTAGTTGAGTTACCATTAAGAGCCAGGAGTTCCAGAGGTTGAATCTTTGGAGTAAATTAATGCCTGTGGTGTTTTATAATTTCAAGAAGGAGAATTTTTATATTTAAACTTAAATAAAATGAGCTAATTAGAAATCAGCTCAGAGGGATTTTTAAATTCTTTGAACTGAAGGGGGTTTTGGCCAATAGTATTCAAACAATTCCGTAAATATGCACTGAGTATCCATCGATGCCAGGCATTGCAATAAGCAGAGAGGTTAGAAAGATAGGTAAGATACTCTCCGTCCCTCAGGAAACAGTCTAGTAAGAGCATCAGACATACAAGGAAGCTCAGTCTTTCTATAACCATTTATGTGAGTGTCTCCAGGGAGGGTTCCTCTCTGGGGATGCAAAGATGAATAAAGCTCAGGACTAGTACTTTCCTGAAGGAATCAGATAATAAGACGTTATTAATACTGTGTGATCCATGCCATAACTTGAGGATGATGAACTCTATTAGAGGGTAGGGAGTGAGTGTCAGGAAATGCCTGGAAGAGGAGGGAGAGGCTTGGTCTGGGTCTTGGAGAATAAGTAAGAGTTGAGGAAGAAGGGAGCTGGGCTGAGAAATTCTAAGCAATGGGAAAAGCTTGGGCCAGGACCCTGACATTTTAACCAGCTTGGTGAATTCCGGAACTGAGTATTAGGGCATGGGTAAATGGGAAGATGCAAGTGGGGAGTGATAGAGGAGGAAAGGTTGAAGAGTCCTGGGGGGCTCTCATGTGATAAAGGAAGGAGTGCACTTCATCCTGCACATGGTGATGAAGCAGAGAAGAGGTTTCAGTGGGAGAGGGCAGGCTGGTGTTTTCACTTAAAAATCCTCAGGTGGCTGCAAAGGATGCATTGGACAGAGGGAGATGCAAGGCAGGGAAACTGCTTCTGGGACTATCACATTAGCTGCAGGGAGAGTTTGTAGCTAGGCTAGGGTAGTGGCAGTGGGAAGATGATGGAGGAAAGAAGTGTTCGGGAGGTGATATGGACAAGATGAGTCAAGCAAGGATGACACTGAGATTTCTAGGTACCCTATAAAGTGGCCAGAATACTCTTGCACATAAGAGTTCAATAAATGTTATTTTCCTTGGGCAACAGAGTAGATAGTGATGCTCTTAAGTGGAGAAAAGGAAAGCTAGAGGAAGATTTGGGAGATAAAAGATGTATTTGGTATTGGGATGTTTGTTTGTTTAAAACAAAACAAAACAAAAACTACCTGCTTCCTGTTTCCTGCCAATGACAAATTCATATGCTTCTTTGATAGACTGGCATGTTATTGCTAATTAAAAATACTCTAATTGAAAACTATGTCCTTCCAGATGACCATTGGAAAATATCCTTCATATATTATGCATGATTGCCATGGGTATTTATTTATTAGGCCTCCTCTTGGGCCAGGCTAATCGGAAACAGGGATGATATGGTCAGACTTGGGAGGATTTCTGTATTTTGCCTTTCCAGACAGCTTCTTGGGAGGAGAGAGAAATTGTCTAGATTCCCGGGCTTCTGATATTCTGAAACCATTTGTTCTAGTTGGTGCTTCAGAAACCAAGGACCTTGTCAATTTCTTCTTGGGATCAGCTTGGACCAGAGCAATTTTAACATAAAATAAAGGAAGGAGAACGTGAAATAAGGATCCAGTAAACCTCCTGATTTATAAGATAAACATAACTTAACATTTTTTGCTCAGTGTTTCAGTCCCAGGTACACAAATGAGGATCAGTATGCTGATTTTGGTAAGTGCCTATTTCTAATAGAGGCAGGAGTTGCATATTACTGGTAGGTACCCCTTGTCCCTGGATAGTGTTTTAATGCCTGTTAATGAGTGTGACACATTATTAAATGCCTATAATAAACTTGAACGTTGTGGTACTGCCCTGAATAGCATATTAAGTGACCTCAAAGATTTCATTCCCCTTCAAGAGTCAAGATAATTGGAATTTTGTCTAGATGTAGAGAAACTTGGGAACAGTTGTACAAACATTGGTCATGCTGTAAATATTCAAGAAATGGATGCTGAGTGTATATTATGTTCTGGACACTCTGTTAGGCTCTGGGGACAGAATGAGAAGCACAAGAACAGTGCTTGCTGGAGAGGAGCATATGTTATACTGCAGAGGACAAATAGGCAATCAAATAAATAAGATGGAGGTAAATGTTGCAAGAAGAGTGAAGAGAGTCATGTGCTGAGAAAATGATTGACAGGGTCAGGGAAGCCTTGCTAAGGAGCCATGCCGGGATCTAAGGAAAAGGATGGGGCAGAGGAAACACACACACAGTCCCTGGGGTGGGAATGAGCTCTGCAAGTTTGAGAAACAGAAAGAGGGCAATGGTTGGACTGTATGTAGATATTGTAGAGTGAGGGAGAAATGGCTACCTTGTTCCAACTAGTCACGGAAGGCTTATTAGAGACTTAGAAATGAAATAGGTGTATATTTACTACATATAGATATATACCCCACCTAACAAGGTAGGTGTTGTTACACCTACCTTGCTGTAAATATACCCATTTCCTAGATGAGGGAACTGGGTGTCCGAGACCAGATCTACAGAGCGAGGGCCCGAGTCAGGGCTGTCTGACTCTTCCACTGCACCCTAACTGCAGACCCACAGAATCGGAGCAAGGCACTTGGAGTGATTAAGTGCTGAGTCATTGGCCTCCTAGGCTGGCTTCCCTGTGATACCTGGGCTTTGGGATATTAACAACAGTGATCAAACGATGATGACAGCAGTGGCAATAACTATACCTACTATCACATACTTTATAGTTCGTAAGTACTTTACTGTGCAGTTCCTTATTTGTGGCTCAGAAGAACCCTCAAAGGTAAGCAGGACATGTTTTATTTTTCTTTAGGTTAAGAGATGACCTGAGGTGACATGGGACAGGACTGGGACTTGGCTCTTCTGATTCTAATCCAGGGCCCTTTCCTTAAACCACAGAAACTCCTGATTAAGGAGGAGATAAATATGGCTCATAAGCTTGTAGTCCTTCAGACTTCCAGAAAACAAATGTGTACTTTTTTTTCAAAGCACTTTTGGCTGTGAAGATGAGGCATAAAAGATGGACTCACTCTCATGAGTTTATTGAGCTTCTATTGTGTGCCAGACACTGGGACTGCCAAAGGATCCCAATAAAATAAGTTGAAAGGTACTAATTTAGCACAGTGTTACTTGCCCTATGATACAAGACTAGAAAAAACGCTATGGAAAAAGTAATTAAGTC
The DNA here is from genome assembly GCF_011762595.2 of Tursiops truncatus. Taxonomy (NCBI): domain Eukaryota; kingdom Metazoa; phylum Chordata; class Mammalia; order Artiodactyla; family Delphinidae; genus Tursiops; species Tursiops truncatus. Next base: position 20,694,912 of record NC_047044.1, on the reverse strand, counting down.
ACTTTTAGGAACTTGGGGAAGACCTCACCAAGAAGATGACAGTAAACTAGGCCTTGAAGGATGAATATTAGGGTTTCTCTGGGGAGAGAAGCAAGGAAGGTTATTCTAGGAAAAACAGATAAGAATACTATAATAAAAGAGTATGATGGCTCTGAGGAATAGTAAGTAATCAGGTATATCTGCGGCATGAAATATATAGGATATCATAGTGGGAAAGGAAGCTGGTAGACTGAGGTCTGATTGCAGAGGGCCTTGAATGCCAGGCTCAGGTGGTGCTGTATTTGGCTTGACCATCCCAAGTTTACTAGCAAGGGGATGACATAATTCTATTTTCTTTGTCTTAGAAAGCAAGTGCTATTGGCAAAGGGAGACGGGACTGGAACAGAGGAAAGGTTAGAAACTATTGTAGTAGTGAAGGAGAAAGAATAAAGCCCTGAATTGGTTGTAATCCCTAATTATGTGTTGAGAGGAAATGTGACACTGGGACTGAAGGACTGATTGGATATGAAGACACACTGATTGGATTTTGGACATACACACTAGTGTTACATTTGTACACATACATACGCTCTTTATTTTGGCCTCCCTAGACTCAGCCCAGTTCTCCCTGACTCTTCCAGGCAGCCATTGATTTATTTTTTTTCATCCTCAAAAAAGGAGAAAATGTTATAGGTCTGTGATCTTATAGATCCTTTCTGTATGATTTGATCTTTGATCCCATAGGAATCTTCTGGCAGAGAAATGCTGAGTGCAATCAAATTTTTGAAGAGTTGGAGGCATGATAATATTTATGTCCTGCAGATTACTTACCTTTTATGTATTTGGAACTGTTGTTGCCTATTTGAAAGCCCTCCTACTAAGCACTTTAGGGAAATCATTCTCAGCCAGTGACCTCTGGTAGGGAAACATTAGCAGAGCAACCTATTCTCTGTTTCTGGCCTCCTGCTGAATGCTGAAGGAGAATTTAGGTATTAGATAAAGGACTATAATATTTATGTCAGATCCCACACATTTCTAAAATATTCTTTCCTTCTACTTTTTTATTAATTGAGGACTACTCATCCTGGCTTTAAAAATGTAATGTGGGGTCAAGAGTTAGAAAAAAAAAAGTCAACAAATACAGATTGCTTGCTCTTTAAATTATAAGCATCAGGAATTTATTTCTGTTGCAAAGTAGGGTTACATTTAATCTCTGAAGTAAAATGGGTTTTTCTGCTTTAGCTTGGATTCATTTCATTTCTATTTCACCCAAATTCATGTAACATGTGAGAAGGGTCCCAAAATAATCTCTACATTCAGTCAAAAACATCTGCAGGGGAGTCTTCCATGTTCAGATCAATGTTTCCATGAAAGAGAAGCAGCATTTTGAGGCTATTCTGTTGGTTCATATACTGGCGTTGCCACCTGGGAAAGCTTTCAACTCCCTGCACCCCAGTTACTTCAGTGAAGATGATACTCATGTCCTATGAGTGTTGTGAAGAATAAAAGAGGTGTGAAGCCACTGGAATTAAGTCTGGCACAAATGAGGGTTCAGTAAATATTAGCTCCTTTAGACACCAGTTTACAGAAGTTAGGCAAAATAGACGCAGGCTTTTTCCTTTAGGGAGATTATAACTTAGTTTTCAAAACCATTGATTGGCAGAATGTTGTTTAAAATTCCTTCTGTTCTATTGATCTGTGTGTCTGTACCACAGATGCCAGTGCCATAGTATTTTGATTACAGTAGCTTTGAATTATAGTCTGAAGTCAGGGAACGTGATACCACCAGCTCTGTTCTTCTTTCTCAGGATTACTTTGGCTATTCAAGGACTATTGTGTTTCCGTACAAATTTTAGAATTAATTGTTGTAGTTCGGTGAAAAATTTCTTTGGTAGTTTGATAGGGATTGCATTGAATCTGTAGATGGCCTGGGTGTTATGCTTAGTGAAATAAGCCAGACAGAGAGAGATCAAATACTGTATGTTATCACTTATATGTAGAATGTAAAAAGTGAAATGAATGAATATAACAAAACAGAAACAGACTCACAGATAGAGAGAATAAACTAGTAGTTACCAGTGAGAAGAGGGAAGAGGAGAGGAGCAAGATAGGGGTAGGAGACTAAGAGGTACAAACTCCTATGTATAAAATAAGCTACAAGGATATATTGTAGAGCAAAGGGAACATAGCCAATATTTTATAACGTTAAATGGAGTATAATCTACAAAAATTTGGGGGTTTTTAAAAATTTTTTTATTTATTTATGGCTGTGTTGGGTCTTTGTTGCTGTGCACAGGCTCTCTCTGGTTGCAGCGAGCGGGGGCTACTCTTCACTGTGGTGCACGGGCTTCTCATTGCGGTGGCTTCTCTTGTTGTGGAGCATGGGCTTCAGTAGTTGTGGCTCATGGGCTCTAGAGCCCAGGCTCAGTAGTTGCCTGGGCTTAGTTGCTTAGTGGCATGTGGATCTTCCCAGACCAGGGCTCAAACCCGTGTCCCCTGCATTGGCAGGCAGATTCTTAACCACTGTGCCACCAGGGAAGCCCTCTACAAAAGTTTTGAATCACTGATGTACAACTGAAACTAACAGAATATTGTAAATCAATTATAACTCAATAAAAAAGAAAACTCTTGATTCTCATGCCTCCTGTTAAGTGTCTGATGTCAAAAATGGAATTACACAGCCATTTACCTCCTTGGTGATCTAGAAAATAGGTATGTTTTTACTTTTTCTCTTCGGGCTGGTTACAGAGTAGAGTCCATTTTCAGTGTTGAAAGACGGAGCTTTAAGAATCCTTGGCTTTCAGACTTTATACAGCTCTGTCAGCATGCTACTCAGAAGCAAATTTCCTGAAAGAGCTATCTTTTTTTCTTTTTCAAACAAATGACAGGTGTAGGTACATAATTCAAATTACCTTGTAGTCTTAAAAAAAAAAAGGCATTAAATCATATTGTTGTAGAATTTTAGCCGGATTCTCTTGACCATTGAAATGGCCATCTAACAAATATTTTAGTACTGTTGTTACTCCAGTGAGCAAGATACAGGCCCTGAAATTGTCCATGTTTAATTGACTTGGATAAATATTTTGCGACTTAAAAAATTGTTGCTACCTGAAATGGGAGGTATTTCTATATTTTGAGGAGGGAGGAGTGAAGTGGGCAAATTTTAAAAATTAATTGCATTTCAGCAAGTGACTTGAATACTTGTTTTCATTGACCCGATTGTTATATAGACATGCAATTATTTAATCAACTAAGTAATTTGTACTTCTGTAGTTTTACCATTTTCATGCTGCATTATAACCCTATGTATTCAAGGTATTGAACCTGTTCCATAAACAGTATTAATCTCAATTACTTTGGGAGCTTTAAATACTATTCCCTTATTAAATATATTCTTTGTTATGCTGCCCATGTTTTTGCAGCGTCAGAAACTATTGATGCTGATAAAAGCAAACATTCAGTTAAAAAACCTTTTCATGTTTTAATTAATTAAAAAAATAAATTGTGCATTTTTATTTCTCAAATGGTTTTGGTTATGGAAAACACCTGATAGGGCTAATTTAGAACTTTGAGTCCAAAATCCAACTTCATGGCTTGGTTTTATCTGAGGGACATTAAAATAGTAGAACATTTTCTGTCTTGGCAAGATTTGCAGTGTTGAAATTTTGAAAAGAAGATTTAATTTTGTCCATGAAACTATAAACTTCTTGAAGGCAGGGCCTGCCCCTTTTATTTCTGTGCTACGAGCACATGGTTGGCTGTGGTTAAAGGTTTGCTGATTGGAGTTGAACTGAAGTGGATAACACAACAGAATTTGAGACTTAATCTCCCAGGTCTTCCTTGTTTAATATACATAGGATGAACCTGACAAAACCGTCCTTTTTTCATTTCAAAAATTTCATTTTATTCTGTTCATCTTTGATGTGGAACATTTTTACGGCCTCCTGCTGTAACTCATTTGGGTAGTGAGTTAACTTCTTCCTTGGAACTTAGCCCTTCGTTTTACTTCGCAGAATTCAGGCTCCCCAAAGTTAGCTTGCCTCCGGGTAGAGATTGCTGCAAAATTTCCAAATGATCCTTCAACATGTAGGTTAAAGCAGAACTAAAATTAAGGACTCTATCATGTAAGCCACCTGAAAAACAAACAAACCCAGGGACATTTGTGTCTTCCTATTAACTCTTGGCTAGCACAAGGAGTTCATATTTCTTGCAAAGATCAAAAGATGACCCAAGACAATCTCCCCAAGGTACACAGTTCTGAAGTTTTACTGTGAAATCCAATTCAACTGGCATTAACTCTAGAACCTACTCCTGTATTTAATTTAATCATCACAGCTAAAACCAAATTAATACATACATAATGAGGTTACAGGTTCAATATTAAAATAGAATGGGGAGAAAGGCAGGCAGGAAAAGTATAATATTCTCTGCTTAGTCACTACTAAAGAATTTGCCTCTTTCATTAGTCTAGCTCAGAGTTTTTCAAACTTCAGTGTGCCTGTGAATTATTATACTGGGATTTTTACCCAAGTCCACATATTCTGTCTTATGGGTGATATAAGAAACCACAAAAACAAATGTTACTATCTTTATAAACTGTCTCTAACAAGTACTTCTATACATAAATTATACAAGAAAATATACTGAAACTGAGAGACAGATTTCAGAGAGACCTTTAACCCTTTTCTGTCTAAATGTCTCACCTGTGAAACAGGGATCCCGGTCCCTGGTATTTCATCCTGTGCCTTGGGCATAAAGCAGCCCACGTCCAAAGCGTCATTTTTGTACTCGTGGTGACCTCTCTGCGCACATCATCAGGGCTGTCTGGTCTGTGAAATGCCATTAGATAATCATTTAAGATGGGTTTCGAGTCCGGCTTCTTGCAGAGATGCGGTGGGATGCTTAGGAAACTTCCTGAGTGGTTGGTATAACTGTGGGGCTTTGGGTCTTATTTTTAATAACAAAGCAAATATTATCAGCAGCTGGGCAGAGGAGGGTAAGCTGCCAATCCTGCCAAACTCCGGTGGAGGCAGGGGGCTGTCCTGCCTCTCTGAGAACCGGCTGTCATCTGCTGCTCTCTTGTCACACTGACACGGCCCCTGGGCTGGGCTGATTGGTTGCTGGCAATAACTGATAGGGAATACTGATATTCTCGCTGGCAGTTCCTCACACTCCAAAGAGGCTCCTTTCCAGCCCTCTTCTCACCTTCCCGACCCCTGCCTGGTGCCCAGCCTCCCCCAGTGATGCTGCCCCTGCCCCCCCGGGGGAGGAGAGCCCTGGGCGTGATGCTCTGAAATCCACCAGGCTGCTTGCGTTCAGGCTTGCCGGGAGAGTCCTGTTCCCGACTTCTCAGGGTTTTCACAGCACAAACAACTGCATGTGGGCCCGAGGGGAGGCTGAGAAGGACTTGTGTGTGTTGGTTTTACCGTCTTTCATCACTTTGTTGGCTTCATCCCGTGTCTGGAGCTCCGCGGTGGATTTCTTTCTGCCTACGACACTGAGGAAGGATCCCTTCTCCTTCTGTTGACTCTTTCTATTTTTATGGTAAGTGCTTGCATTCAATGAGCAGCCCTGCTGCAGTGAAGTGAACGCTAGCTCTCTTCCCAGCTACGCTTAGTGACCTTCTCTCTGCGTTTCTCCTGTTTTCCTGGGTCCACGTCTGGGGTGATCCAGCTAACGAAAATGCCGGGGGCCATGTGTCTGGATTGTCTTTTCATTTTATTTTATTGTTTCCATAAACCTGAGCTCCTCGCCTGTGATGGAAGCATAAGCGCTCTCTCTTTGTCCTTGAAGCGGCGGGCAGGGAAATGTGTGCACGATGGTAAACTGCAGCAGTGTGCAGGTGCTCTGTGGAGGGTGATTGACAAATTTGGGCAAGATGAATCCTCGGCGTGCTGAGGTGCACTTCTCAGAATCCGGAAGGGCCGGGCTGATCGGCCCACCTAGCAAACTATTTCATCTTTGCCGGTGAAGACAGCATGCGTGTGAGTTATGTCGGAGTCGGCTGTGGGCAGTGGCGCCTTAAAGCACCTGCCTGTGGGTCCAGAATGGCCCTGTATCTTTCTTGTGGGCTTTACAACTTGGGCAGTAGCATTTGTGGCTGCGGGAGGAACCCTGCGCTGGCTGGCAGAGTAGACTGCATGACCTCATTGCTTCTTTCCCTTTGGAATCTCAGGGTGCCTGTTCTGCAAACTGTGTCTTCCATCCTCTTCAGAGGGTGGTAGGGCAGCGATGAGAGGGCACGTTTCTGAGTTGACAACATAGTTTCAATCCTCCTTCTGGGAGATAAAAGGCTTTGAGACGGTTGGAATGGTTAGACTTTCCTAAGAGAAAATAAGCAGGTTTCAGAGGAAGAACATGCATGTTGCGGTGACATCAGGCAGACTGTTTGTTCCAGGGCATTTACTCTTAGACTCGTGTTCTAATTTTTCACCTGGTCTCCCGAGGCGTGCTGCAGAGAGCACGACAACTTCAATTACTGGCTGCCCCTTGAAGCCCAAAGGAAACAAGTCAAGAACATTTTAGTATAGTTCTCACTTTGTGAAACCTGGGGTTGAAGGGGAGTCTCTTTTCACAGGGAGATGTCTTTATTTTCCTTTTCCTTTTTTTTTTTTTGGTAGTAGGTGTGTTGGATTATTTTGGTCAACGTAGCTTTCTACAGAATAAGCTTCACAGTTCTAATTCTGCTTGGTTATTTTCCGGTCTTGGACTGGAGATGGGTTATTTTATTTGATTTTGTGTGGATTTTCCAGTTGTGGTCCATTTAACTCTAGGGAGGGTAAAATGTGGAGTGAAATTTCTGGTCTTTCTCCCTGTTGACTGGGAGTTTGGAATGTAAAGTTCCTTAACTGTCTTGCTCTTTCTTACTACTTTTGTTTCCACTGTGTGGATTTTTCTCAAAATAGTGGTGATGACATCAGGCATATGCTTTTATCCTGTTCCCTGGGTCCAAAGTAGATAATTTGGTTGTTTTGGGTGGAGGGTTCTTTAAATGCATGAAAGCATACATTAAAACAAAGAACAAGAATTGGAGATGTTTACATTATCACCCAGCTTCCGAGTGAAACCAGCAAATAGGTTAACAGCAACAGCAACAACCAAAAATTAGGATCCTTGCATATTGTAAACTCTGAATCATTAAATAATGTCTGAAGTACTTTCATCAGTGTTTGGATTAGCTGTTCTAATATGGACACTCAGTTATGGCTGGGAGCAGTGTTGTCATCTGACTGGCTGACTTCTCTGCTTCCTTTGATTCTAATGTTTCGTTGTTTACTTTCATTTCTACTGGTGTTTTCTTTGATTAATTTTTTCCTCCAATCGCAAGGATTTTTATCAGGTGCTTGGCAACTCAACTTGACGAATTCATCAAGATGGAAAGAGTTAGAGTCAGCTTGGGTGTCATGGAAATAGACTCCGCATTTCACACTGCAGGCCATTTCAGATGCCTTTAGAAAATATTTTGTTTTAATTAGTAGCAACTTTATCTTTGAGAGAGGAAATTCAGTGGGCTTCCTTTATTTTACTGAGCAGAACATTCACCCATGCAATCAGAATTGTATATGTGCAAGCATATACACAAATGTACTGTTTACTTGTGACTGTTAGTGTACATATTTTCAATAGTTGTAGCATGCTCATTTAGAGAGGAGAAAAATTTGAGGTACTGCTTTGCATTCTCTAGCTAGCTTCCCCCCCCCCCCCGCCCCTCTTGGTAGGGATTTCCCCAATTTTCCCTCCATCCCCCTCCAGATAACCACCTTTGGGAATTTCTTTGAATTGGGAGAGTGCATTCTTTAGCATTTGCTTGTCTCACAACGTGGTGTCAGGTTAATTCCTTTGTAGAGTCTCTGAAGGCAGCATACACAGTCACTGCAGAAAATATCCGTAAAAGCTGTGCTGAGTGGAGCCAGTAACTCTTAGCCTCTTGATGTGATGAAGTCACTGCAACATTTTTTGCGTTTTGTGTGTGTGTTTATTTAGCTGCTGTGCCTTGTAACCAATTTTGCTTGCAACCCTAGCAAGTTGTACTTATTTGAAATGGGTCTAGAAATACCTAGATAGTTGTAGATGCAGTTACTCATTTTTCACATTTCTTTTTTTTTTTAATTTTTGGCTGCGTTGGGTCTTCCTTGCTGTGCACGGGCTTTCTCTAGTTGAGGCGACTGGGGGCTGCTCTTCGTTGCTGTGCGCGGGCTTCTCATTGCCGTGGCTTCTCTTGTTGCGGAGCACGGGCTCTAGGCGTGTGGGCTTCAGTAGTTGTGGCACGTGGGCTCAGTAGTTGTGGCGCATGGGCTAAGTTGCTCCACGGCATGTGGGATCTTCCTGGACCAGGGATCGAACCCATGTCCCCTGCATTGGCAGGCAGATCCTTAACCATTGCACCACCAGGGAAGTCCCTTTTCACATTTCTTAATTACATCTATCATTAAAACAGTGCTTTTACAGTTTCTTTTGATGTTATTCTATTTAATAATTTGAAACCTGTAGTTTATATTCTGAACCAGTATTCAGAATTCTCCATTATCTTCCTTTCTACTTTTTCCCAGTTCCGCTTTATTTATATTTCTATGAATGAATAGGCATTTGTGTACACATATAAACTCAGTGAAGATCGTTGGATTAATCAAGAGTTGGTTAACACCTTCTCTTTTTTATTTTTATAAATTTATTTTATTTTTGGCTGCGTTGGGTCTTCATTGCTGTGCGCTGGCTTTCCCTACTTGCGGTGAGCGGGGGCTACTCTTCGTTGCGGTGCGCAGGCTTCTCATTGTGGTGGCTTCTTTTGTTGCAGAGCACGGGCTCTAGGCATGTGGGCTTCAGTAGTTGTGGCACACAGGCTCAGTAGTTGTGGCACATGGGCTTGGTTGCTCCGTGGCACGTGGGATCCTCCCGGACCAGGGCTTGAACCCGTGTCCCCTGCATTGGCAGGCAGATTCTTAACCGCTGTGCCACCAGGGAAGTCCCAACACCTTCTCTTTTAGTAACCAAAACTCTAGTGCTCAACCTGTAATCATGTAACTGAGAGAAGAAATTGTCCCTGTTAATATAAATATAACCTCATATGTCTGCAGGCATTCTTCTCATTGAAACTATTTTCCATAGTTGATTACCAGGACCAGAAATAGAATCAGTTTACATTTTAATTAATGACATTCTAGATTTGTCTAGGTTGGACTGACCTCAAATCTTGAAATGTTTACTATTTAAAAGGTCTTCCTATAAAGAGGGGGGAGTTTATGGATGATACAAAATGAAACCACTTGATTATGTGATACAGCCTTTCTTTGGCAATTGAATGAACCATATCATTAAGGATGTTGGCTGAATTTTCCTGTGGCTTTTTACAATATAATTAAGGTGATATATTCCCTTTACCACCTCTCCATGAGCCTTTTTTTTTCACGGAGTGAAGAGAACATACACCTCCCCCATAAAGCTGCTTAGAGGGAGAACCATGCTTTAACTGAGATTCAAAACCACTTCCAACACCAGCTATGGTGATCTACTTTGAAAGGAACTTGCTATTCAATTGGCAACTCAGACAGATTGTATAAAAGAGGAGAAGTTCTTCATGAGCTGTTGAAGACTGCATTTTTGAAATGCGTCTCCCTACAGACTTCATTTAGGACTGTAGTCACTAGACCAGCTTCGCAGAAAAAAGCATGTCCTTAGGAGCATAATAATCTACCCAGACTGTCATAAATGTTTATGTGCAAGTTATATCTCTTGGGTGGTAAAGGGAGTTGGCAGAATTTTGGAGGAGAATCAAATCACAGCCTCAAAATAACGTAAGACGAAAGGGGAAAATTCCTCCCTATACTTAGCATTTAATTCTCCAGTCAGGCTGTTGGCCCTTAAGTCTGAAGAGCCAAGAAATTGTTAAAAACACATAATGACAGATTTTGTGGGCCTGTTCTGTAATAGAAATCTTTGACCCTTAATTAGGCATCTGCTGAGTGACCTTTTGGCTTGCAGTCATTCTTATAGGAAGCAGACATATTGTAATACAGCAGGAATTCACTTACATTTTTCCTGTTGGTCTCCCACTGGAGACCTCCTGTGAGTGTCAGAGGGAATGAGTGTCTGGAGGCCACGGCCAGTCACAGCAGGATGTCTTCAGGACCCCGGGTGCCAGTGTGTCCCCAGCCACTAACTGGCTGTCAGATTCAAAGTCATATCTGCTACATTGGGCTTGGTGCGCCAGGTAATCTGAGGGCTCCCCCAACCACTAAAAATCATGAACTGTTGTTCCAGCTCTGTCTTCTTACTAGATGGGTAATTTCTAAGGCAATTGATCTAGATGAGACGTTCCTAGAGGGGATGGGCTCTACCTTCCCATGATTTACAAAGCCCCCAGCACTACGACAGTGACGTGAGCAGCAGAGTTACTCAGAAACATGTGAAAATGGTGATCCTTCGTGAACAGGGCTCGTGTGTGTATGATGACGACCTGCTGCCCCTGGGTCATCTTGAAATACCTCTTCGTATCAAAAGGGACCTCGAGGAGCATCTCACCTACCCTCTCATTTCATAGACAAGAAAGCCAAGGTCCAGGGAAGTTAAGTCACTTCCTCAAGAAAGTGATCTGGTTAGCACCTGGACAAGACAGTTGAGTGCAATGTGCATGGATTTGCTTAGACTCCAGCTCCACTCCTGGTGTGGGACCCCTTCCACGATACACAGCTGACACTTACTGTGTTATTCTTTGCTCACAAAACTGCTTTGTGGCATCTAACTCACTGGTGTCCATTATTTCTGGGTTTCTTTCATGCAGATTACGTGGCTGTACCAGTCAGAGTGAGTCACATCAAACAACTGTTCATGGTCATGTGTTCATGCTTGTGTGGAAATGCATTTTTTTTTTTTTTTGGTGGTACGCGGGCCTCTCACTGTTGTGGCCTCTCCCGTTGCGGAGCAACAGGCTCCGGACGCGCAGGCTCAGCGGCCATGGCTCACGGGCGCAGCCGCTCCGCGGCATGTGGGATCCTCCCGGACCGGGGCACGAACCCGGGTCCCCTGCATCGGCAGGCGGACTCTCAACCACTGTGCCACCAGGGAAGCCCCGAAATGCATTTTTTTAATATTGAAACTGCTTTTCTTATGAACACTTCAAGAATTTTAAAAACATTATGCTTAATTTCCCCCCCTGTGCTTCAACCATTTATTTCTGTTTTATAGAGGGGTGATGTTTATGGATCAGTTCCTTGGTCCATTCATTCACCTAATACTCATTGAGCACCTATTGTGTCCGCCCTAATGCCAGGCAGTAGGGATCTGGTGGTGAAACAGCTGGATGTGGCCACTGCTCTGAGGGAGTTCAGTCTAGCGATGCTTCGTGGAGTTTATCTTCTCTTGATTTTTCAGCCAGTAATCTGCTTTCTGTTTCTCACCGTTTCTCAGAGTCCAGCTGAGAAACAGTTTGCTGGGGAAGTTCTTTCCTGTGATTATTCCACTGAGAAGTTCTTTTCATAAAAAGGCACCTTTGCTCTCCTTGCCATGTATATCTTCCCGTTTTCCAAAACGGTATTTTTAGCTTGTGATTTTGTTACCTGACTGAACAAAAGAGATTAATTTGTTTGGACTGTTGTTGTGATTCACAAGATGACTGTTCCATTCTGTGGCAAAACTAGCCTGATCCTGGAATCCTAAATTTATAGTCTGGATAGCACAGCGTCCATGGAACTAATTACAGGTTAAAGACCAAACTCCTTGGCCTTGTATAGCAGCCCATCATAATGGACAGCCATTGCTTCTATGCTCTGCTTCTTGTTCTGCAGCTCCCCTAGAATGTTCCAGAAGTAACAAAACATTTGCGGTGCTCAGAAATAAGGAGCTGTCTCTTGCCTCAGTGCCTTTGCACATACCGTTGCCTCTGCCTGCAATGTCTCTCCTCTCTTGAGACTAACTTTCAAGTTCAGATATCATCTCCCACAGAAGCTTTTTGACACTTTACAACCTTTATTGACCCCTGTGCCCAAAGCTGAGCTAGGTAGACCCTGTCTGTCCTCTTACAGACCTCATAGGACTTTATAAAGGTCTCATAGGACTTTATAAACTATAATTACTTGTCTACTTGGCTCTCTCTCCCAAATAGACATCTTGTTCCTTGAGGGCAGGGACCGTGTTTTCATCTCTATATCCCAAGGCCCAGCTGAGTGACTGCTGATTAACAGATATCCAATAGTTCTTGATCAAATGGGTCATGAATCACCATAGAAAACCTAGGGTGCTGGTATTGACAGCTACTGCTCTGTGTGGAAAACTTAATTTTTCAAAACAATGTGACTATATGAATTGTACGGAGAAGGATAGAGAGATTGGCAGCCATCCTGACGTAATCCATTAGAAATTGTATGCAAAACCCCAGAAAATGTCTCTGCCTCCAAATGAGTTTCAATAAAGTAAACAAGAATTAAGTGTTTTCTATAAGCAAAGCATTGTTAGGTCCCCAGGAATGAAAGATTTAAATAAAAAAAAAAAGCAGCTGTGTAATTCCTGTCTTCCAAAAGGCCACAAACTAGTGAGAACTTGTTCTGCGTGCAAATGACCTTGTTATAAGGCGGACAGTTACAGAGATTCTAGTAGGCTGTAGGCTTGCAGGTGAGGTGGGAGTAGAAAGGTCATTCCAGGCAGAGGGGCTGGCTTGAGCAAGAACCTAGACGTCAGATGGTGGGTCAACCATTAGGTGGCTTTGGTTGGGAAGTAGAGGGAATGGGGTAGGGGTGGGGGGAGGAGAGTGGAAAATGCAGAGGAAGACAAGGAACCTTTGGGTGGGGGAGATGGGAATGGTGTCAGAAGATCTGAATGGTAGTTGATTTTTTTCTGTAAGTTGGGAGGTAATTAATAGGGTCTAGGAAAAGCCAGTTGGAAATTGTTTGGAATCTCTCCTTGGGTTTAATTAAATCATAAGTCTGTATTCCGCAGGGAAAGAGAGCAGTTGCTTAGCGTAAGACATTTATTTCTCAGCCATCCCTTTTGCCCTTGAGGGTATAGTTTGATATTCAAAGTCATCACAAGGAAATGAAGCTGGGAAATCTAACCTAAATCAATCAATTTTAGACCTAGAGAGAGTTGAGGATGGAGGTCACTGAAGTGCCTCTTAACAGAATGTCCAGAGTGTAAAGAACCCCCCGGGCCCTTTGGTGCTTTTATTACTAGTAACTGACATTTTTTTTTCCTTTTTCAATTAGCTTTGTGCTACTTACAAAGAATACAGTCACCTTATGAACCAGTGGGTATAGGCGTGCATGAACTAGTTTCATGTAGGTGAAGAAGTGGTTTAGAAAATTTTCTGCTGTGCCTCTTCTCTCCTTTTTTTTTTTTTTCTTTTAAGAATCAGGGAACATATGTGTAGGGAGTGGTGAGTAGTTAAGTTTTGTGTGTCTCAGAATTGGATCTGATCAGATGACTCTCCATCTTGAAAGTAACCTAAAAAGAGATTGAGGAGTTAGGAATATCTCTAAAAATCTTGGCCAGAGTATGAAAGCGAATCTTGTTTATGGAGCGAGAGATGATGAGGCAGAAGCTTCATTCACTAACTTACTCACTTAAGTACTATTGAGCATTTACTATGCTTCTGGCTGAGTTCTAGACACTGGAGAAACAGTGAACAAAACGGTCAATGTCTCGTCTTCATGCAGCAAACATTCTGGTAGGAAGCGAAGAGGAAACAGACATTTTAGCATATGCAAACATGTCAGATGATGATAAGCACTGTGGAGAAAAAAAAAATGAATGATTTTGCTATTATCTTCACATTTTAGCTTTCTTTCGATTTATTTAACTTATGTATTTTCGAATATTTTTTCATTCATTGTTTTCCGCCTACTGTTTTTATATTTACTTTCTGACTGGTCTATCATAAAGCAAAATCTTGAGGGTTTTTTCCGCTAGATAAGTGCAACTGTTGAAACCATTGGAGTGCTATGAACAAAAGTTGTAATCAGGTATTCAGTTCTTGAATTGACTTATAGGAAAAGTACTGTGGACATCAAAGCCCACGCGTATGTTTCTCACGGATAAAATTGTCAGAATTTACAAGAGCAGTGTACGGGTTGGGAACAGATCTGTCTCTCACCTGAGTCTGAGTGGAGCAGGTTAGGGCGCTCTGGAAGACAGAGTGTGGAGCTTAGGGCCCTGGGAGGGGACAGAGAATTGGTGGACATCACCAGGGAGCACAGCTCACGAGGAGAGGAAGATGGGATTGAACCGAAGTGAACACACAGGAAATTTAGCAAGGAATCTCAGCTGGGGAGGGAGGATAAATCCAGAGAGACATATGTATGTCAATGAGCAACGCTTCCAAAAACAGGTTCTGCCTAATGTAGAACATCTCTGTGAACTGGTTAATGGAAATAGTGACTTGAAACAAAAAGCAGTATTTATGGATTTCTAAAAATTCCCACTCTATATTCTGTGTGATCTTGAATTCAGTATCAGTGTTCCATTCTACTCCAAGCAAGCTTTCAGTTAATACTTTCTACCTTGCTTCTAAAAGAATTAGGATTTAAAGAAAAATATCTCCTGGTGGTGGAGAGCCTGGGCTCTGGGGCAGATAGTCTGCTTCCCATCCTGGCCCTGCCAGTTACTCGCCTTTGGACCTTGAGCAGGTTACTTAGTCTCTTTGTATATCATTGTCCTCAATTATAAAAATGGGGGTAACTGATATTCTCTATCTTATAGAGTAGCTGAGTTAAATGAGATGGTACTTGGCAAGTACTTAGCACACTGGCTACAAGATGGTTATACTGCTGAACAGTTTTAACTCATTATTATCATTGTCTCTCTGCTGTTAGGAGTTTGGAGAAATTCTCATACGTATGTATGTATTTACCTGCTTAGCAGAACTTTTCTTTAATAGTTAAGATAGTGCTTTCTTCTTCATGTTTGTGATTAATGATTTTACACTGAAGCTTTTCGGGGGGATCTCACAGGTTTTGTTCTCAGTCTCTGAGATGCTTATTGTGATTAAAAATTCACTTGGATTATAAGTCTTGGATCATAAGTCAAAGAGATGTCTGACCCAGGGAATTGAAAGACCATGTGGCCACAGAGGTCAATGGGAGGAGGATCTACTAGACACAGGAGGTGACTTTCTGGCAGGAAAAGAAAAAGGTGAGGTCAAAGAGAAAAGCTCAAGATGGCAGCAAATAGGGTTACATTCCTTTGACTCTGTTGATATTCTAGAGGGTTTAGGAATGGTTGCTCTTCAGGTGGTGTACGGTTTAGGCAAGCTACCGCTGCACTGTAGCTTGCAGTTTCCTGGAGAGAGCTACCAAGGAAATGGGGTTGGTGGAGATGGAGGCAGGGTGGTTAGGGAGGAGTGGTTATGTGCCAGTAAGTTTATAGGAAAGATTTGTAAAATTGGAGTGCTGGGTCACAGGGAATATGAATTAAAAATTTTGATGCCTCTTAGCAAATTGCTATTGACTTAAATCATTGCTAATCTGCTAGGGAGAAAGTAGCATCTCATAGTCTAACTTGAGCATCTTTTCACGTGCTTACTTTGTATCTTCCTCTTCTGTGAATAGTCTGTTCATGCCCTTCGCAAGCTCACTTTTAAAATTTGAGTTTTGGCTTTGAGTTTTAGGAGCGTTTTATATATTAAAGAAATTAACGTTTCCTATAAGATTTTTTCCCAAATAGTTTCTGCTATTCTGTCATTTATCTTTTGATATTGTCTATAATATTTGGGGCCTAAGAGTTTTGTTTTTATGTAAAGTTGTCATACGTTTCCTTGGTACTTTCTGGATTTTGCAGGATAATCAAAAAAGCCTGTCCAACTCTGGGGTCATAAAACTTACTCTTCAACAGTTTATTGTTGGAATTTTATGATTTTAGTTTTGTATATGTCTTTGGTTCACACTTATTTTGCTATAGTAATGAAATAGAAATCCGATTTTATTTTTCCCCATAACTACCCCATTGTTCTTTCCAAACTTTTTTTAAATTTTTATTTATTTTTTAACATCTTTATTAGAGTATAAGTGCTTTACAATGGTGTGTCAGTTTCTGCTTTATAACAAAGTAAATCAGTTATATGTATACATATGCCCCCATAACTCTTCCCTCTTGCCTCTCCCTCCCTCCCACCCTCCCTATCCCACCACTCTAGGTGGTCACAAAGAACCGAGCTGATCTCCCTGTGCTATGCAGCTGCTTCCCACTAGCTATCTATTTTACGTTTGATAGTGTATATATGTCCACGCCACTCTCTCACTTTGTCCCAGCTTACCCTTCCCCCTCCCTGTATCCTCAAGTCCATTCTCTAGTAGGTCTGCATCTTTATTCCCATCTTGCCCCTAGGTTCTTCTGACCGTTTTCTTTTTTTTTTTTTAGATTCCATATATATGTGTTAGCATATGGTATTTGTTTCTCTCTTTCTGACTTCATTCTGTATGACAGTCTCTAGGTCCATCCACCTCACTACAAATAACTCACTTTCGTTCCTTTTTATAGCTGAGTAATATTCCCTTGTGTATATGTGCCACATCTTCTTTATCCATTCATCTGTCGATGGACACTTAGGTTGCTTCCATGTCCTGGCTATTGTAAATAGAGCTGCAATGAACATTTTGGTACATGACTCTCTTTGAGTTACTGTTTTCTCAGGGTATATGCCCACTAGTGGGATTGCTGGGTCGTATGGTAGTTCTATTTTTAGTTTTTAAAGGAACTTCCATACCGTTCTCCATAGTGGCTGTATCAATTTACATTCCCACCAACAGTGCAAGAGGGTTCCCTTTTCTCCACACCCTCTCCAGCATTTATTGTCTGTAGACTTTTTGATGATGGCCATTCTGACTGGTATGAGATGATATCTCATTGTAGTTTTGATTTGCATTTCTCTAATGATTAGTGATGTTGAGCATTCTTTCGTGTGTTTGTTGGCAATCTGTATATCTTCTTTGGAGAAATGTCTATTTAGGTGTTTGGCCCATTTTTGGATTGGGTTGTTTGTTTTTTTGATATTGAGCTGCATGAGCTGCTCCAAACATTTCTTGAACAATGTATCTTTCCCTTGCCTTCAGTGTGATGATTCTTGAGAAAGATAATATTTACTTGGACCAGGGTGAAGGTGGCATGAAAGGGTAGCATCATCTATTAAACCCCCTCTGCAGTTAGAGCTATTTTTGGAAAGTTTACTGTTTTGTTTACTGTCAGTTTGTTGGCTAACTCTGCACCATGTTAATTTCTTTAGTTTTTCATGTTTTAATATCTGGGATGGCACGTCTTCACTTACTACTCTTTTTTCGTTCCAGGATTTTCCTGTATCTTCTTACATTCTTATTTTTTCTATGTGAACTTTGAAAATTGTCTGGTTCTTAAAAAAATCATGTTTTAGGGGGAGGGTTAAATTAAGTTTATAGATTAATCTAGGGAGAATATTTTACAAAACTGAACCAACCTGTCCCCAAACAGAGTATATGTTCCCATTTATTCACATCTTGTTTTGTGAATCTCAGTGGTGTTTTAAAGTTCTTCACATATATCTTGATAGTATCTTTTTTTTTAATATTTAATTTTATTTATTTATTTTTGGCCGTGTTGGGTCTTCGTTTCTGTGCGAGGGCTTTCTCTAGCTGCGGCGAGCAGGGTCCACTCTTCATCGCGATGTGCGGGCCTCTCACTGTCGCAGTCTCTCTTGTTGCGGAGCACAAGCTCCAGACGCGCAGGCTCAGTAGTTGTGGCTCATGGGCCTAGTTGCTCCGCGGCATGTGGGACCTACCAGACCAGGGCTCGAACCCGTGTCCCCTGCATTGGCAGGCAGACTCTCAACCACTGCGCCACCAGGGAAGCCCAGTAGTGTCTTTTTTTTTTGAAGAAATTATGATTTGATATTATGGTAAGTCCTTACTAGTCTTCACATATTTCCAGAAGTATTGAGGGATGAGAAGGAAATGGGAGTGTTTGTTCAGCGCCATAGAATGAATAAATTACCTGGGGAAAAATATTTAAAAATCTGTATAGATGTGATTGATTTTTCTTTTTCTTGGTCCCTCCTTTAAAACTCCATATTCTGAATTGTTGATTTAACCATAAAAATGTATTTGTTTTAAATTTGCAATTGAATTTGTTTTTCACACTTCCAAATTCAGAGGACCAGTTGCTCTGATCCTTTTGCACAGTGTTCTGTTAACATTCTTACATTAACTCATTTGTCTATTAATTAACTCAGGAGGCATTTAATGAGCACTTAACATAGGCCAAGCATTAGGAATATGAATACTAATAAGACATGGTTGCTTTCATTAAGGGGTTTGCTGTTCACTGGGAGACTGACCTGCAAACAAATAGTTATAATAATACAGCAACGTGCTTGCTTGAAAACCTATGCAAGGTGGAATTGGAGCATGGAGGGGAGGGCCTAGGGCTGTCCTGGGGCAATCAGAGAAGGCTTCCCTGAGGAGGTAGCATCTGAACCATTTAGATGAGTTGCTTTCCAGGTGGACAAAGCAGAGGAGGCTGTTCTAGGCAGAGAAACTAACAAGTGCGAAGACACTAACAAGTGCGAAGACGCTGTGGCATGCCTGGTCTACAAGTAATTTAGTCTATGGGGCTAGGGTAGGAGATGAGGCTTAGCCAGTAGGTAGGTGCCAGATGTCAAAAGGCTTAATGTGACATGCTAAGCAGGTTTTGCTATATTCTGTAGGTGTTGGAGAAAACTTAGCCTTCTAAACTCAGTTAAGTCAATTTTATTTTTTAAAGTAGAGATTAGAATATCTAATTGCAGAGACAGAAAAAATTTAGATATTTATCCTGGGGGCGGGGCATGACTAAGGAATAGTTTTCTTGAAGGCAGAGATATTACACATAATTACTTGTCAGTTTGCCTTGGTCATTATTGTATAAGAATCTGGGAAAACACAATTTAATTAATGAACGTGATTGGATATTTAAATAGTTACTTAAGTGTATGCTATAGAGACCTTTCAAAATATATTAAAAAGGTATAAAGTACTTGATTATCTGACTGTGGGGTATACTTAAAAAACTTGCCTACTTGGTAAGGTTAAAACAGGCAGATATACAGTTTACATTGCAGCTGTAATTGTCGTATATGAGTAATTTACCTGGTTCCCAACAGACAGAACCAAGGGTAATTCTTGCCTAGGCATAGCCTAGTTAGAGTCTGGTTAGGTGGTCTTGGTTTGGGTATGATTGGAGGTTTTGAAAATGAAATAATTGAGAAGAATCAAAGCAATATCATAATGAAGCTAAAAGCGGTTTACTACATAGCTAACTTAGCCATATATCTAACAAATTATAATATACGCGAACTGTGGGTTTTAGTATAATATCTATCTAACTATGTACTATTACTACATATCCTTACTAAAGGATGGGCAAACTTTATAGCCGTGAGTGACAAAAGGATCTTGCTTGCTGCTGCATGGAGAACAGATGGTAGGGAGTCAGGGTGGAAATAGATCAGTTAGGAGACTGGTGGAGAAGTCCAGAAGAGAGATGCTGATGGACCAGGGTGGCGGCATTTGAGGTGGTAAGAGGTGGTAGGATGCTGGCACTGTCTCCACACGAGCTGAAAGATGCAAACATAGAATATTTTAAAGGGAGATGAGGAAAGGCTAGCTGGGGAGGCTACTTAAGCAAGAGCAGTCAGTGCAGCTGATAGGCTGAATGGGCCACCATGACCTCTTGCAGGGTTAACTTTTGTGCGTCTGTATACTTGCAAACCGCACTGGAATGTGTGAAACGATTCAGTAGTGATTTCCCAGAATTGCCTTACTCTGAGAGTCTGCGTTAAGTAGGGTTAATTGGAAGTATATATATGGTGTCTACTTCCCTGAGCAATAAAATTGATAAAGAGTCTACACTAAAATTTTAACCTTAAGCAATTTCACAGCCTGAGAATTTTCAGCAAATAGTAATCAGGGCCCTGATAATAAGAGATTGGCAGCCCATTTGGATTGACATGGGAGAGGAACAAACTGGGGGCACAGAAAAGGACCCACAGATCATGATTGGGAGTGTGGGGAAAAAATGAATGAAATGTGGCTGCACATTATAAATTGTGTAACATTTAATTCAAGTGCTTTTATTTTTATTTTTTAACATCTTTATTGGAGTATAATTGCTTTACAATGTTGTGTTAGTTTCTGCTTTATAACAAAGTGAATCAGCTATACATATACCTATATACCCATATCTTCTCATATATATGGAATCTAAAAAAAAAAAAAAGGGTTCTGAAGAACCTCAGGGCAGGACAGGAATAAAGACGCAGACGTAGAGAATGGACTCAAGTGCTTTTAGCTAAAGAGAATTCTTTCTAAAACCTAGGTTACTCTTCTCCATTAGCAAAAGGTTATAAAATGTTTCAAAGAGTTGAGTCAAGGCTAGTTCCCTTATCTTTGGAAGTTATCTTTGATGCAGAGCTCTCTGTTCCAAATAGTAAGTATATTTCTGTAAATCACGTGGTATGTCATGAAACTGAAAATACAATTCTGAAAGTTTTTACAGATCCCAAACTTTTGTCAGACCCTGCCTTTTGGAAGGATTTTAGGCTTCTTCTAAGAATGTAAATTTTCTCTGCAAAATTGAGGATGAAAACCATGGCCGAAACTGCTCTAGTCATCACAGACTGCGTACATTTCCATAATATAAGATGAGTAGTGGTCAAAACTGATCAGGAATGGAGACTGTTCTCTTGGCCACATTGATCAAGGGATAAAATTTGACTGACATTCTCCGGTTAACTATTCATACAGTAAACCACACGCAGTCCTCATTGAATTGGGTGGATTCAGTCTTTCTTGAATTAACCTGTTACTGTCATGATAAGTGACAAAATTAAAGACCTTTACAATTGTTGTTGTAGCCAGAGCGATGGATAAGGAGTCCCTTAAACAGTGGCAGTCAGTATGAAACCTTTATCCGTGACTAAGCATGAAGTGGCATTAACGGGCTGTTGTCTTTGTAACCTGATATAGATTTAAGTAGACTTAGTGTTAATGATGCATGTATGTGGGTGTATGTATGTACATACATGCAGGCACGCATAGGTACATATATACGTATGTAACTCCTCTCATGCACGGACTGTAGTGGTCTTTTTGAATCACGAACCATTCTTTTAATTTCCTTTTAATTCCTTACATATAGCTTAGTGTCTGAAACAAAGTAGGAACTCAAACAATTGTTAATTAAAACCTAGAATTAGATTTTGGTTTTTTGTTATTGTTGACTAAATACTCCTGTATCCTGTCTAGTTTTGTATTACTTTTGGAGGCCCAAATGACTGTACCTTATGCTCTTGGTACCCTGGCTTGATGTGACAGAATATAGCATATTCATGACTCTAAGCATTAAAAAAAAAATAGGCAATATTTTAAAGGGAAGTAGCTCTGTAGATGGATGTAGAAGGAAGTGAAAGGGGCATGAGATTATAGGACAAAATTGCCGTGTGTTTGTACATAGATAGGTATTTATATGTATATTCCCTCATGCCAGAAGCAACTTTGGATGCTAAGAATACATACTATTGGACATAGTAAAAATCAAAAGTAAGAAAATGGTGGGAACAACGTAAAACCAAGAATACAATTAAATTGCATGTCAGAATGACCTAAGCATAAGACACAGGGGCCAAAACTTCACCTCTGGGTTTTCTATGAGATAGAGGGAAGAGGAAACACTTGGAGGAGTAAAGAGAAACCATTTTCTCAGGATGATTATAACTACTCTTGGCACCAACACCAGACAAGAATTTCTCCCAGGAGCCTCCATAAAGGGTACACTGTGTTTTGTTTTGAAAATCAAGTTTTGTAAGGCTGATCCTCCTAAAACATTTTTGAGTTAATAGCATCACTTCAAAGCAAAATTTTGTAAAAGCGACTGCAAGGTTCTGTTGAGGTACCCTGTTCTCTGCTGATCTGATTTGGCCCACCGATAGGAAGACGACTTGTCCTCTCAGCAATCTTCCCTGTGTATTGTTTTTCTCAGCTGAGGGTTTGAGAATATTCATTGCCTTTGAATTCGAGGTGGCATTACTCCCTGGCACATAAGGCCTAGAGTACAGCTATTCTGTGTAGCTGGTTAAAGAGAGGCTTGGTACCCTAGCAGAGTGTCAGATGAAAGCTGGGGTTAGCATCCTTTAGAGTGAGCTGAGCTGCTTACGAAGACATTTGCCCGGGGCTGCCCTCCTCACTTCTTATGGCAGCGTAGGTGAAACCAAGCAGCTAGCCTAGGATTATACATAGAAAATACTTTTAGTTATCAGACAAATGGGTAGTCCACTGCAGGGGGCTTTAAACAGGTATTCCTGGGGTACCCGAACACCTAAGGTGTGGAAGGTTTTTGAGGGCATCAGTTCGCGGTGTCCGGACTGTATTTTTCACTTCCCCTTTCACAATTACTCTTTCCCCATTTTAGCCAAGAATGGCATCTCCTTATCTATCTTGAGTCTTACTGTATTGTGCAGGGGTCTAGAATCTACCTGGGCACTGAACAGAGCAGCAATCTGAAATATTTTCTTGCAAAGAAGTATGGTAGCATGAGCAATAAAAGACTTTCCAACATAAACGTATGCTACATTGGGATAAAGTTGTGTGGGGAAGTAGACTGAATAAAAGAGTTAAAGGAAAATAATTACATAAATTTTCCAGCTGATAAGGGGGAGCTTGAACTGGGTTGGTTATATTTGACATGGATGATGGTGTTTATATTAGGATTCTCTGGAGAAACAGAACTGATGACATACATACATATATACACATCCACACATGGGAGAGGGGGTTATGGGCGTGGGGGGAGAGAGATTAAGAGATTAGAAGGAATTAGCTTATGTGATTTGGAGACTGAGAAGTCCCAAGATCTGCAGTTGGCATGCTGGAGACCCAGGAAAGCCAGTGGTCTAAGTTCTGGTCCAAAAACTGGCAGGCTCAAGACACAGAAAGAGCCAGTGTTTCAGTTCAAATCCAATGACAGGAAAAGACCAACATCCCAGCTCAAGACAGTCAGGAAGGAGCTCCTTCTTACTTAGCTTTGTGTTCTATTCAGGTCTTCAGTTGACTGGATGAAGCCCTCAGATTATGGGGGGAGCCGGGGAGGGGTGTGCAGTGGGGAAGCCAAACTGCTTTACTCATTCAGATGTTAATTTCACCCAGAAACAGACACACCCAGAATACTGTCTGACCAAGAGTCTGGGTCTCTTGTGGTAAAACTAACCATTTAGGTGATATAGAAGTTCTGTTTTAAAATTTCACTGTTTACGTTACCAGAAATTACATTCTTTGTAATCTTATATAAATTTATGTCAACTTAAAACTTCATGGGGGGGAATCAAGACTTCAGGAGGGGATACATAGGTTTTTGTTTTTAATCTTTAGGGCATACATGAAGACCCCAAATCTACTCCGTGTAGTATGACCAAAAATAATTTTCGCCTGATACCTGCTTTACCTGAAACAAAACCTCAAAGATAGAAGGGGTAGCCCGTCTTTAGGCAAAGAACATAGGTTCAGAATACATCAGAGTATGACACTTGTCACTACGTATTTCACCACCCTCCTGGTCAAAGCCACTGTCATCTCTTGACTGGATCACTGCAGCAGCCTCCCTCCTGTGACCTTGACTCATACACTGTGTTCTCAACACAGAAGCCCAGAGTCATCCGGTTAAAATGGAAGTCATGTCATGTCACTTCTAACTTAACATTTTATTGACTTTCCATGGACCTAAATAATTTCCTCACCCCACCTTTTACTGTCTTTCTCTACACTTGGCTAGCTCCCTCTGCTCCAGCCGCAGTGGTTTCCTGGCTCGTCCTTCAGCATGTCACAATGCACTTTCCAGCCCCAGGGTTTTGTGCTCTTTACTCCCCATGCCTATAACACTCTACTTTATTTATCTTCTGGGCTGACCCTTACCTCCAAGTCTTTGCCCAGGTTCTCAGTGAGGTCTTCCTCAACCACCCTATTTGCAGTTGTGTGACTTCCCACTTCTTTGTATTCTGTCTCCCTTGCAGCTTAACTTTTCTCCAAAGTACTTACCATCTTCTCACGTACTCTATAATTTACTCATTTGTCTTGATATACTTGTTTCCACTGACTAAAAAGCAAGGATTTGCTGTGTATTGTTCATTGGTGTTCCCCAGTGCCTGGAACAGTGCACAGTAAGCACACAAGAGGCACATAATAGGCATATAGTAAATATTTATTTAATGAGTAGGCCTGCATTTTATATAGTTTTCATAGGTTTAGTATTTTATCTACATTTTATCAACTGACAAGGTATATAGTAAAGAATAAATAATGAATATTAGTATAGAATCTTCTTAATTTTTATTTTATATTGATGTACAGTTGATGAACAGTGTTGTGTTAGTTTCAGGTGTACAGAAAAGTGATTCAGTTATAGTATAGGATCGTGACACAATTACTTAATGTTATATTGAATTTGAGTTTAAATTTTCCTTTACCCTTATTTTCCTTTTTCCTTGAAACTAATTTTGCTTAAGTTTTTCATGTGTTTATCTTGTTTGAATTTTTTATGTAAAAAATGTGTATTTTAAAATCGAAGTTGAATGCCTGTATTTCTTAAACTGCCTCAAAACTTTTTGAATGAGTTGAGGTCGACGTAACCATGCACAGCTGGGCTCTCTGGGTGATTGCAAGGCGGCGGAGGAGGAGATACTGCTCAGGGATATCGGGTGTTGACTTTGCTTCCCCAGCTCTCCAGGACCTCTCTACCTGGGGAATATGACCTTACTCATGACTAGTTGAGTTTAAGAACCAGATGTTTTTAGTGCCACTTCAAAAAGAAAAGCAGGGCTGTTAACATAAGTTCCTCCAGAGTGGTGAACTAAGTCTGGGAAGGAAGAGAATCCTGGTGAGAACTAGGTTTCTCTCTCAATTCTGGCAGTACCCTGGTCACATGGAGGAGGCGGGTCCTTGGCAACACCAGCAAGCTCTGGGAACCAAGGAAGAAGGGAAATCTATGCAAAGATGTGCTGCATCCCCCCATTTTGTGTAACTACTTTTTTTCTGTTAAAGTCTCTATTCTTGGCTAAGTAAATGAGGAATTTATAGCAGAGGTTTGTGTGTGTGTGTGTTGGTGATGGTGGTGGGGTTGTTATTGTTGGTGATGTTGATGGTGTTGGAGTTGGTAGTGGAGATGAAGGAGGAGGTGGTGGTGGGGTTGTTACTGTTGGTGATGTTGATGGTGTTGGAGTTGGTGGTGGTGGTGGAGATGAAGGAGGAGGAGGTGCTGGTGGTGTGCAGAGTGTTTTCCATGAATCCATAATGTCTATTTTTCTACATGAACTCAGTACAATTTTCATTTCTATATGATTATTTTGGAATAGCTCTAAAGTAGTCATGGTTCTTATTAAGAAAATGACTGTACTGATGTCTTTCAAGACATCTGAAGATTTTCAGGAACTTCTTTGGGTCAGAACGTTAAGACCACTTTTCTATCTGTGGTCCTTTGGACTCACTCCAGGCTTGAACAGGTTGAGTTGTTTGTGCCTCTGATGGTTGCTCATGCACACATGCTCTCTTACTCACATGGATTCTCTGTCAGGCTAAGATACTTTCAGCCTAGTGTCTTATTACCATCCCAGATCCCTCAAAACAAAAGCAAAATCCTTTGTTTCCTCATTAAGCCTGTTTGGAGTTTTAGCCTTTTAATGCTACGTTGCATTTTTCAGCATGCTTCATACGCATTGTCTCATTGTGTCCTTACGATAGTTATGGGAGGTAGGCAAGGATTATTATCTTTGTATCATTTCTAGATAACAAAACTGAGACTCAGGTGAAATGAATTACTCAGGGTTAGTTAATTCAAAACAGAACCAGGACAAAGACCCAGGTCTCCTAACTCCTGATCCATTGATCAGCCTTGTTCTTCCCTTTCTGATCCCCAGGGACCCCACCTCAGCCCCCTCAGTATTAGCTCCTTACCTGGATCATCAGATCCTTGCTCTAGATCAGTTCTTTAGCTTTGGCACTGATTATAGAAGGTCAGCCTCTAGCTATAATTTTTCTCTTGTTCCTATCAGCACTTTGCTGTATACTTAAATGAAATTTGTTTGAATTATGTTAGTATCTATTCTAATTCTTCTGTCATATGAAAACTTTAGTTCTAAAAAACTGTATAATATATGCTCTGCATTTTCCTGGAATTTTTTTTGGTAGCTTATGTATTGATGATATTGAAAGACACATTTTAAAAATATTAACTTTATTGAGGTGTATTGTGCATAACATAATTCACCCATTTCAAACAAAGAAGTCAATAAAAAGTTTTAATATATTTACCAACTTGTGAGATCATCACCATAACCAGTTTTAGGATATTTTCATCACCCATTTACATTTATCATGTCCATTTACATTAATATTCCTGTTTTGTTTTTTCTTCTAATTTTGAAGGGACTACAAGTTTACATGAGAAAATGTGCAAGAACAGGATGAAGGAAAGGAAAGCAAGAGGGGCAGGACCAGCATTTTATCTTTTATCAAAACATGAATGCTAACACCTATTTTTTTCTGGTCCTTCGTATATTTTTATCAATATAAATACAATGAGGTATTAAAGTGGGACTCTCAGTTTTGCATGCGATCCCAAATGCCAAGAATAGTATAATAGGTTCCCCCATACCAGTTACCCATACACAACATGCTAAGAGCCTTACCAGCATTGTCTGCTCCATTCTGTGTATGAGATTGAAGTTGGGGCCCTGGTGAACATGTTGGTGGGGTGCGAGAATGGAATGGGGGGAGGGTGCTCATCTGTCACTGTAAACCAAGTGATATGAGCTTGATATGAATCCCCTGGCTGGAATTTGGGGTTGCTGAGGTTCTGGAATCTCATATACATCTAAAACCTGAACATGTGGAAGGCTGTTACTAGAGCTGCCCGTGAGAGCGAAGAGCAAGGAGATGACTGGAAGTTGATGGGGCAATGATTGTGCGATTTTTTTCATGTATCCAGAGGGTGCTCTGGGATAATTTTAAAAAGGGAATGCACTCAAGAGCACTGCCTGTAGAGGCTTGGGGGGAAGTGTAGGGGAGAGAGAGAGAATATGAATGAATGTGAATATAAATGATGATCAGTTATCTAAATATTCTGGGTACGTAGGAATGTAGTCTAAACAGATCATACAAAAAAATGACCCATTTGCAGTCTGGCCATCTGGGAAGCATTATTGTATAGAGCTTTGGAATCTGACAAGCCTGGATTTAAATCTATGATCCTCAGCAAGTTACTTCTCTGAGCTTTCAGAGTCATGACCAGTATTTGTCATAATAATACAATCATTGGCTTTGACAAGTCCTGGGTCTTGCATTTTAAATATTGACATTTTTGATACTTGACATTGGTTGATGAAAGCCAAATATCAGTATTCTGTATTGACAATTAATATCCATCATGTAGCTAGGGATCTGAAGTAGTCATCAATAGGTACCATGAGCATTTAGCATACAACATTCAATATTTAGCAAAACCCAAGATACTTCGCTTACTATACTGCATTTGCTTATTTGGATCAAATTTGTCAATTTTTATAAGCCTGTTTGCATATACTTTGAGAGTGGAAATAAAATGAGTATAAATGGTAATTCTGACTTTATCTAGAGTACAATTCAGATTCACCAACTTTAAAATAAGAATATTCTAGGCACTGCTAATAAGACTTTTTAGCAGATAATATTGTGTGTGTGTGTTTATTTATGCCAGCCAACTAAAGTCTTTTGAGGACAAAATTGAATATTTACGACCACAAAAGTGTAAACTCAAACAATTTTGGTGTAAATACTGCAATAAGCAATAATACTTTTAACTGTGTATGCAACTTGTATATAGAAACAGATTTTTCAGATAGGATCCTGGATGTTAAGAAAAAAGTTTGGTAAGATTTTGAAGGGAATGCAGTTTAATTAAAAAAAAATCTGCTTTCATTCAATGTTCGTTGTTTTCCCAAAGCATTTAAAATTAATTGTCACAGCACTAACCAATGGTATAATATTTCATTCATTCACTGATTTATTTAAAAATACTTACTCGCACCTACTCTGTGCCAGGCAATCTGCTAACCAGTGAGTGTACAATAGTGAATAAATATGGTCTAATTTCTGTCGTTAAAGACCCTAGAGTTCAGTGGGATAGAAATATGATGTAAACACACGAATAAACATAATTATAAATTGTGATCATTGCTGTGAATAAGAAGAAGCAAATGTGACAGGAGAGAGAATAACTGAGGAAGCATAATTTAATTTGTTGTATCAGGGAAGAACCTCTCTGACAAAATGGAATTTACATGAAAGTCTGAAAGATGAGTAGGCATTTTTCAGTCCAGAACAGATAAGAGTTTTTTAGATGGAGGGAGTAACATATGTAAAGGCCCTGTGATGGGAAGGAGTTTGACTATTTAAGGAGGAGGCAAGGAATGGATATGGGTGGCTCAGTTAGGAGGCTATAGGAGTACTTCTGTCTAGAAATGAGGTAGTGTAGGAACTAGACCACACTAGGTTAGTGGCAGTAAAGGTAGAAGTGAATGGATTTTAAGAAACAAGTAGAAGGTAGAATGAACTGTGACTTGGGGATGCATTGGGTATAAAAAGAGAGGAAGAGGGTGGTGTTGGTAAAATAAGGCTCTTAGTAAAAGTGGATGAATTGGAATCTTGCAGATGAAACTGTTATTGTCATACCATACTTAATCTTGCATGAACATTGCCAGGTGGTTTATGCACTTATTTTCAAGTTGCAAGTGGCATGTATTCTTAAAATACGATTCATTTTTTCCTGAACTTTTCAATTATAAGCTTCTTAGAATTGAGGATTTGTCATCTTTTCTTGCTATAACACCAGAGTTCTTAGCCTTCTAAACTCAGTTGTTAAGTCAATTTTATTTTATTTATTTATTTATTTATTTATTTTTTATGGTATGCGGGCCTCTCACTGTTGTGGCCTCTCCCGTTGCGGAGCACAGGCTTCGGACGTGCAGGCTCAGCAGCCATGGCTCACGGGCCCAGCCGCTCCGCGGCACGAACCGCGTCCCCCGCATCGGCAGGCGGACTCTCAACCACTGCGCCACCAGGGAAGCCCCAATTTTTTTTTTTAAAGTAGAGATTAGAATATCTAATTGCAGAGACAGAAAAAATTTAGATATTTATCCGGGGGAGCATGACTTAGGAATAGTTTTCTTGAAGGCAGAGATATTACACATAATTACTTGTCAGTTTGCCTTGGTCATTATTGTATAAGAATCTGGGAAAACACAATTTAACTAATGAACGTGATTGGATATTTAAATAGTTACTTAAGTGTATGCTATAGAGACCTTTCAAAATATATTAAAAAGGTATAAAGTACTTGATTATCTGACTGTGGGGTATACTTAAAAAACTTGCCTACTTGGTAAGGTTAAAACAGGCAGATATACAGTTTACATTGCAGCTGTAATTGTCGTATATGAGTAATTTACCTGGTTCCCAACAGACAGAACCAAGGGTAATTCTTGCCTAGGCATAGCCTAGTTAGAGTCTGGTTAGGTGGTCTTGGTTTGGGTATGATTGGAGGTTTTGAAAATGAAATAATTGAGAAGAATCAAAGCAATATTATAATGAAGCTAAAAGCGGTTTACTACATAGCTAACTTAGCCATGTATCTAACAAATTATAATTTATGCGAACTGTGGGTTTTACTGTAATATCTCTCAAACTATGTACTATTACTACATATCCTTACTAAAGGATGGGCAAACATTATAGCCATGAGTGACAAAAGGAAACTGTTGTTCAAAGGTTGGATTCCATACTTGTATCTGCTCTACTGTCCATTCACTGTCGTCCTGTAGACTTTCTTTTTTTTTTATTGACAGTTTTTTTTAGAGCCAGTTTTAGGCTCACAGCAGAATTGAGCAGAAAGTACAGAGTTGGCATACTCCAGACCTCACACATGCAGAGCCTCCTGCATTACCAGTATCCCCCACCAGAGTGGTACGTTAGTTACAGTTGATGAACCTATATTGACACATCGTAACTGATCAAAATCCATAGTTTGTTGTGGTTCACTCTTGTTCTTAAAAATTTTATTTATTTATTTATGGCTGAATCCGGTCTTTGTTGCTGCGCGTAGGCTTTCTCTAGTTGCGGCGAGCGGGGGCTTCTCTTTGTTGTTGTGTGCGGGTGTGATGGTTCACTCTTGATGTTGTACGTTCTGTGGGTTTGGACAAATGTATAATGATATGTATCCAATGTTATAGAATCATACAGAGTATTTTCCCTGTCCCCTAAATCCTCTGTGTTCTGCCTATTCCCAAACCCTGGCAACCACTGGTCTTTTTACTGCCTCCATAGTTTTGCCTTTTCCAGAATGTCATACAGCTGGAATTATACAGTATGTAGCCTTTTTGGATTGGCTTCTATTAGTTACTAATATGCATTTCAATTTTACCCATGTATTTTCATGGCTTGATAGCTCATTTCTTTTTAGCACAGAATAATATTCCGTTGTCTAGATATACTACAATTTATCTGTTCACCTACTGGAGGACATCTTGGTTGCTTCCAAGTGTTGGCCATTATGAATAAAACTGCTATAAATATGTGTGCAGGTTTTTATGTGGACATAGTTTTCAGCTCCTTTAGGTAAATACCAAGCAGTGCAATTGCCAGATCATACGGTAAGAGTATATTTAGTTTTATAAGAAACCATTCATTAAACTGTCTTCCAAAGCGGCTGTATCATTTTGCAGCAATGAATAAGAGTTCCTGTTGCTTCATATCCTCACCAGCCAATATTCTGCATTTTAGCCATTCTAATGGGTGTAGAGTGGCATCTAATTGTTTTAATTTGCATTTCCCTGGTGACATATGATGTGAAGTCATATGTCAGACTTAATATAGCCAGAGATGGTTAGAAGCCCTCTTACTCTATAATGCTTAGAACTGATTTTGTTGGCTAATAGAAAAATATGTTTAAATGAGAGAATCATTAAAATAATACATTTCTTGAACATTTAATTTTAACTGAAAACATAAATTCAGCTGACTACTCTTTTGATGTCAGGCTAAGGTCATTTTTTCTACTTAGAATCTATTAATTTGTTTTGTATGTTATCTTTCTTGTATAAACCATGCTTGTTATTTTCATAAGCGTTTTATTATTTCTCTCATTACAGAACAGTTCCTTGTTCAACAGTAATTTTTAAAATATATGACTCAGCTTTATCAAATGTTTCCAAAGCTTTAAACCTTTTTCATAGAAACACCAACACTTTTTTTTAATTAATTACTTTATTTATTTTTGGCTGCATTGGGCCTTCGTTGCTGCGCGCGGGCCTTCTCTAGTTGCAGTGAGTGGGGGCTACTCTTTGTTGCGGTGCGCGGGCTTCTTACTGCAGTGGCTTCTCATTGTGGAGCACGGGCTCTAGGCACGTGGACTTCAGTAATTGTGGCACGCAAGCTCAGTATTTGTGGCGCACAGGCTTAGTTGTGAGTGGGAGCTACTCTTCATTGTGATGCATGGGCTTCTCACTGTGGTGGCTTCTCTTGTTGTGGAGCACAGGCTCTAGGCATGTGGGCTTCAGTAGTGTGGCATGCAGGGTCAGTAGTTGTGGCGCACAGGCTTAGTTGCTCCATGGCATGTGGGATCTTCCCGGACCAGGGCTCGAACCCATGTCCCCTGCATTGGCAAGCAAATTCTTAACCATTGTGCCACCAGGGAAGTCCCAAAACACCAACTCTTTACACTCACATTTTATTGGTTTACATGCTATTTAATAAAATGACAAAATTACAGTAAGTATAATTGGCATAAAACGGTTTAGGGACAAGCACAACTAATTCTTGAACCATACAACTTAAAGTGAACAGAAGTAGATAAGTGTGCCAAAGATTAGCCAGTGTAAGCTATTTTGGTGAGCTATGGTATCTGTCTTTACATTTTACAGAAAGACTGAAGATTATTTAAGTTGGTTAATTTAGCAACATCTATAAATCATGACCTTGTAGATTGTGATGGAAATGATTGACTTGTGGGAAACTGATTGGATAATCAGTCACATCCTAGTGGACTAGATTTTCCTAATTATTTCTTAGCTTCTCCTCTACAAAAGACTGTCATAGCTCAGTACTCAGAACACGTGACTCGTGCAAAAACATAACTCTGGCTTTACAACCATGTGTAGGTTTATAATAATATACTTAATATAAATGTGTAATTCATATGTATTAAAATTTTTTTAATGAAGAAATGTATGCTTTGGAACATATTAGTGAATAATTAGCTCTTTGAAAACCCTTGCATCCAGGCCTCCTCTTAGTTCTCCAGCCGAATCTTTGATAATTGTGCTCATAGTCTGAAAGATTAAAGAGCAAATTGCAGTTCCCACTGTTTCATGGTCCCTTGCCTTTGCTTTTACCATTTCCTTTGTTGATATGCTCTTCCCACTTTTGATTGGCTCTTTAATATTAACTACCCTTCAACACTCAACTTGTGTGTGGCTTTCTTTAGGAAACTTTCCCAAACACCCCAGTTCAGGCTCATACCCCTGATTTTGTTACCATGACACCCTTTTGTAGAATTATTTTAAAAATTAACTGTATACTATACACTGGACTGTACATCCTTCAAAGGTAGGCACTGTATCTCATTTACCTTTGTACACAGGACTCAGCAAGATGAACATGCTAGATACTCAGTGTTTAACTGAAGAGCAAGGTGTCAAGGTTCATGTTTTGCAAAGTTCACAACCACCATTTAGGTACAGAATTTTATGACAAGACTTAGGAAGATTGGATGTAGAGAGCAGAAACCTGGCAGATGACTAAAAGAAGGTTAATGTAAAAACTGCATTTTTCAATTGCTGGAAGGATAATAGCTTTGTATCTTGGCTACATACTAGTATTATGTCAGGCCTTGAAAAATTGGGGTCAGCTTCAGTAGTAGATATACAAGTGGTAGAAGCTTATATATGTTCATTTAAGGTTGGGCATCTTCTTAAATCATCCCAGGCTAATATTCTGTAAATCTTAGATTGCCCTCAAATAGCTCAAGAAAATGGAGGGTGGGGGAGTTTTCATGTAGTACAAATATAGTTAATTAATCTTTTAGGGTTTTAAAAATTGTTCATTAGTGATATCATCATTATAAGCTGGATGAATAAAACAACCATTTAATTGCCTAATGTGCTAATATCTAATGGGAGAAACAGAGACATTATTGAAAGAATATGAGTCTAAGATTCAGATCACTTGGCACTATTTCCAGTGATGACTTGCTCTAGCTTTGTGGCCTTGAGTGTATTCCTGCAACTCTCTATAATTCAACTTTCAAATCTGCAGGCTGATAGTTCTCAGCTGAGGGTGATTTTGTCCCCAGGAGACATTTGGCAATGTCTGGAGACATTTTTGACCATCACAATTTGGGGGCTGTTATGGGCATTTAGTGGATAGAGGCCAGAGCTATTGCTAGGCATCCTACAGTATGCAGAACAGCGGCCAACAACAAAGAGTTACCCATCCAAAATCTCAGTAGTGCCAAGCCTGAGAAATCCTGGGCTATATGATCTATGAGGGGCTTTGCTAACCTCACTATCTCTTTCTCAAACGAAGGCTGATCATTTTTTTTAAACTTTAAATTATCTGAGTAAACATAAAAATGAGGACATTCCATGAATTCAGTTGTCCAGTAGATTTTTAAATGGTGTCTTAGTAATTTTCAATGAATTAAATAACATAAGCAGACAAGAATAAATACAGTCAAAATGTACTACTCTGCACGTCTTCTGATTCAGCATTCTCAAACGTGAGTTAAATATAGTTGTAGAAAACCCAGGAGAGATGAAGATGTTTATTTTTTTCAGTAGTGTGACAGTTTCCCAGTGCTGTCAGGTAGGTACCAGTAGCATTTATAGGGAAAGGGAAAAAACAAATGTTGAAGAGCTTAATTATGATTTAGTTGAAAACCACATTTCAGTACATAGCAACTTTCGGAGATGAATACACATCCCTATGATTTAAAGTAAGATTTATCAGTGGTATAAAAATATTTCAGTATACCGAATTTCATGACTTGGGATCAGTTAAGAATGAACATCAATGCTAGTAGAATTCTCACTTACTTTGGAGGAAGTGTGTATTTTGAAATTCTTGGTGGTGATTAATGGTTAGGTCCTATATGCCCCATATCTTTATGACATATTCACTTAAAGAGCCTGAGAACAGGTTTCAAAAGCAACATAAATACCAATCACATTTTTCTAAGCATAAGACAAGGTTTTCGTTCGTTGTCTAAAATGTTTTTTAAAGACTAGGGTGACAGCATGCAAGACTTGAGGTAGTTATGGAAGGGGAACTGGAAGTGGTTCTCTGACTTTCTTCCAGGTACCTCTCCCTTATTCTTCTGTCTGCCCCCTTGCACACTTGACTCATCAAGTACGGATCCCAAATTGGAGCCCATGCCAAATTCCTTAGGTAATGGCGCCGTGTCTTATTTGTTTCTCCCCAATGTCTGGCAGGCAGTGGCTCTGAATCACCTCCCTGCCCCCAGGCCGCAGGCTCTTTCCCTCTATTCCCCTTCATCCTGCTGCCCCTCCTCCCTTCCATCTTGGCTTGGTATATACAAATTCCGTGGTGGTTTAACTACATTTATCTAGCACTTCTAGATGTTTAGAGAAGAAGGGGAGCCCTCCCACCTGATCTCAACCTGCTGCATTGCTGGAACCCATTCATTATTCAGTCTATTAAAATCTTATTTCTTCATTTTATTACCAAAAAATTCTTTCACACAGCTAATTGAAGGGTCTCTTGTTTTCTTTCCACCCCAGCAAGAAAATTGGTTTCCCAAAACCAATGCCCCCTTTCCCTACCCCGATTATTATGTGTAATGGGAATTGACAGAGCACACACAGGGCATGATTATGAAACATTATTTTTTTACTCTGTTGAAATATAGTGGTGGCATTACTGTCTCTTGGAAAATCAAACACTTGGCTCAAGATTGAGAAAAATGTTAAGTCAGCAAGGTTATCTCTAATTCCCCATGATAAAAGAAATCAAGTGTTTTAGAGCTGTCAGTAGTACTTGGACTTTGTCTACTGTTATGTCATTTACTTTTTCCCCCTCAAAATAGAACTGGTGTGTAGCCAGCATTGAAGCCAGCAGTTGAGATTTGGGACTGTCTCCAAAATCAGGTTCAACTTCAAAGTGTTTCTCAAGGGCCTATTCATCCCTGGTTTGCAGTGCAGAGTTGTGGACCTAATCATTTTTTCATGTGCTGATGAGGAAAATGAACGGATATTTCCCCTCCTTCTGCTTTGTCATCCTGACCTTGGTTGTGCTGGTTGAGTTTCTCATTAACGATGCAAGGGCTAGTGGTCTGTGCTGTGTTCAGTTGGGAAGCATTTCTCGTAACTTAGTTTTTATTGGCCAGCACTCTATGGAAGAGTCTTGGAAATGATTTACCTAGCACTCTATGCCATAGGGCAGCGCACTTTTGAATAAAAGTGCTAATGGTCAGAACTGAAGGGACATTCCTGTGTTTTGGATTGGTTCCCAAATTCATTGAATTTCAGGATGCCTTGAAGGTAATTGTCAACTGTTTTATTTATAGAAATGGTTTATTCAGTGTAGTCGTGTCTAGTAAGCTGCCATATGGTGCCTTAGTATGCCATCAAATGGGTAATCAAAGCTTAAGAGCAAATTTCCAAGAACTAATAAAACAAATGTGATGAATAGAATGAGTGTTATTTGGGACAGCAGAGATCAGTGACTGGATCGCTTTGCTTTCCTCTTAGCTATTTAGTAGATGGAAATATTTTTGAACCAGTATGCCCAGTATAGTACCTTAAAGTTTTTTTAATTATAAAAGCAGTACACATTTATTTAAAAATCAGTCTGAATGGAAGAATAAAAATGAAATGATTCGATTTATCCCCCTGCTACCCAAATACCTTGGGGAATATGCTTTCAGATAATTAAAGGGACAGAAAAAGAAAGAGATGGAGTCGAATATGAAATTTTAAAAATATAAATGAATCATAATATATATAATTATCCAACTTGTTTTTTTCAATATGTCTTAGTTTTTTTTTTGTTTCTTTTGTTTTTTTTTGCGGCACGCGGGCCTCTCACTGTTGTGGCCTCTCCTGTTGCGGAGCACAGGCTCCGGACGCACAGGCTCAGCGGCCGTGGCTCATGGGCCCAGCCGCTCCGCGGCATGTGGGATCTTCCCGGACCGGGGCACGAACCCGCATCCTCTCATTGGCAGGCGGACTCTCAACCACAGCGCCACCAGGGAAGCCCATGTCTTAGTTTTATGTGTCAGGATATGTCAGTCCATCTCATTGTTTTTACAGCAGTATAGTATTCCAGATCACAGAGGAACATGCCATAAGTTGGGTGAGTCTTCTGCTGCTGATAAACTGAAGGTGACTGCCAATGTTTCACTGTTATAAACAGTGACTTAGTGAACATCTTTGTATCTTAGAATACATAGGCTGACATTTCTGTAGGATTAATACTTAAAAATGGAATTTATCGGGCTTCCCTGGTGGCGCAGTGGTTGAGAGTCCGCCTGCCGATGCAGGGGACACGGGTTCATGCCCCGGTCTGGGAAGATCCCACATGCCGCGGAGCGGCTAGGCCCGTGAGCCATGGCCGCTGAGCCTGCGCTCCGCAACGGAAGAGGCCAATGCCACAACAGTGAGAGGTCCGCGTACCGCAAAAAAAAAAAAAGAAGTCCACATACCTAAACTAAGACCCAATGCAGCCAAAATAAATAAATATATATTAAAAAAAAATGGAATTTATCATCACCAGTTATACATATTTTGAATTCTGGTTGATATTCTTAAATTGCCTCTCTCCAAAGACACTTTTAATTGGCACGTTCACCAGCACTGAATGAGAGGGCTTATTTCCTCCATACCTCAGTGCCCAGCTTTTCTTGATGGAAGAAAGTTTTGGGGTTCTTTGGTGTTTGGCCTATAATCCCCACCCTGACCACACTTACCAGATAGATTCCTATTGTACTCCAGGGAGAGAATAAAATAACAAAAATAACAAGAAACAACTCTGAGGATATGGATCTTCTGAGCAGTTTAACCAAAACCTAAGCAAAGCGAATTAAGTGACTCTGTTATCAGCAGAGGCTTCTGCTTACCCCTGTGCTAAATGACAGGCTGCTAGGCTGGATCACAGGAACAGAGGTGGATACCTTGAATCAGTTAGTAAGTCAGAGGTGTTTCTCCACTTTTTTCCCCAAATTCCCAGCCTGAGTCTTGCATCTAACCACTTCCATTTGACGAAAGTCCCCAACTACTAGTTTTCAAGTCCCAGAGCATTTGCTCTAAGACTTAGCAGTCACCCTTCTCAGATCTCAAGGGAGACAGCAGCTCCTGGACCTGGCATGTGAGAGTCTAAAAAAGGCCATCCTCCTCCCATCCCCCCCAACACCCCCCCACCGCCATGCACAGAAAGAGATAGAGGGAAACATTTTTCTAAGGGAAAAATAGGCAAAAAGAATGGATGAGAGAGTGGCAACTGGGTGTTATCCCAGCTCCTGGGATAGAGGAACAAAAAGAAGCCTTAAATCTTATCAGCCATAGCTTATACTTGATAGAGTGTGGGGTGGAGGGGCAGATGGGAGAAGATCCTTAAACTTCCAGTAGGGACCAGCAAACACTGTATTAGATGTGTGCCCCTTATGTTTGGGGTCCTTACTCATACTTCCTTGTGGCTAAAATTTGATATATTTCTATCCATTTCTTTTCAGATCTTAACTATTTACATTTTTTAGACTTTATATTTCCCTTTCCTTTCTGCATTACTTGCTTTAAAACAACAAATCCACTGAAGAAATCCAACCTTAACCTTTTCATTCAAGTACATGTTTTTTTTTAAAAAAACATAGTTATGGATAATAATAATATAGAAGTAGTTTGCACCTATAAGCAGATTCAGTGTCATCTTTGCCACCTACTTCCTGTATTATGTAAACAGTTTATTAAAGACATAGAAATCCTTTTTATGTCCCTTATCAGGAGATTGGCAGCCAAATTATATCTTAACATTTTTAAAATTAATTTACTTTAGAATACTTTTATACATGGTAACTTCTAAGACGAGCTAGCTCAAATTCTGCAACAAATTCAGTTGTTGTCTATAAGTAGATTATCATGAGAAAGAAGAGAATTGATAAAATATCTGTTACCTCACTTAAAGGTAGAAGTAACAGTGTTATTTTCTCTCCTTTTCCACACCTCCGATTCTCTCTCTTTTCTTGTGTTTGCTAACAGGCACTTGGAACATATATTGCTGCTACCTTTCACTTTCACATGTAGGATAGAACTTCTGGAAAACTGAAAAAGGCTTTGCAGTTTCTTCAGTGACTAAAATCATAAGCCAGGCATTTAAAAACAATTTTTTATTAAGTAATTCTTTAACGAGTTTTTTTGTGTCTGTAAATCAAGAAATTTCCTTTTTTTCCACAAAGATCTTATGTATATATTTCTCCTATAAGCCACTTCGAATGGAACTATAAACTGTACAGTCTCAAGTACTTTATAAATCTGAAAGCTATGTCCTGTAGTTTGTGATGGCTTTGCAGGTAGGCACTGCAACCAAATCTGTTTGGAGAACAAGCTATTATTATACACCCACAGTGTGTATTTGATGAAATGGTAGGCAATTAAAGTTTACATAAACATGCATTGTATTAAAATAGTTTGTATATAGCAGATATTTTTCATATAGTAACTGGCCAGTTTTACAATGGGAATAGAAATGCTATGAAACTTACATATGAAGAGTGCCATTAAAAGATAGCCCTTTTTAATATTACCTGAATTTTTGGGGGTGTGAGTGGGCAGATGAATAATTGAAAAATAACGTCAACATAAAAATTAAACCAAGGATTTGCCTGAGCTTGTTTTTCATAATTGGGAGCTTTTGTGGCTTTGTGGGAGACTGTAGGTTCTGGAAAGAGCACTGGCTTAGGAGCAGGAAGGCCTGGTGTTAGACTGGCTTTCCTGTAAATCAGTCATGTCATTCACTCCTCCAAGTCTGAAATTCCTCAATTTAAAAAGGACCCTATACTACAGAGTAAAGGCTTAATAAATGCTAGTTGAATGAATGAAAGAATGAATGAAGCTTTTGAAAATTCCTTGCCAATATTAGGAAATTCCACCAGGAATAAAACTAAAAGAAAAAGCATCACAGATTTCAAAAAAACCTCCAGCCAAACATTCTTTATATTTAGTTTAAATTGGTTTGTAGATTTACAGCTGTTGTATAGAGCACATTTTCTCAGGCACAAAATGACTTCTGGTCTCAGAGTACGATGCCACATTAACTGGTTTGGAGAGAAAGAGTCTCATATGCTACAGAAATGTGACTCTGGACAATGCCAGTTTGGTATTGAGATGGGGATGAATTAGTTGTCCAAGACATCCAAGTATGTGGTGCATAAAGCAGCATTGGCAGCCAGTGGGGAAGATCTTATCAATGAAGTTCACAAAGCTCTGAATGTTTA
Source organism: Tursiops truncatus (assembly GCF_011762595.2). Lineage (NCBI taxonomy): Eukaryota > Metazoa > Chordata > Mammalia > Artiodactyla > Delphinidae > Tursiops > Tursiops truncatus. The sequence goes on along the minus strand of NC_047044.1, from coordinate 20,655,426 downwards.
CTAAACGGTGGAAATGTGATCAGAAAACTGAGTTGTCATAGAAACTCTTATGCCAGAGATAAAACGTTTTAATACTACAGATTAAATGGATTCAGTGACAAAGGAGCTGTATTCTGAATTTTGAACTCAGGTATTCTGGTTTTTTTTTTTTTTTTGCGGTACGCGGGCCTTTCACTGTTGTGGCCTCTCCCGTTGTGGAGCACAGGCTCCAGACGCGCAGGATCACCGGCCATGGCTCACGGGCCCAGCCGCTCCGCGGCATGTGGGATCTTCCCGGACCGGGGCACGAACCCACGTCCCCTGCATCGGCAGGTGGACTCTCAACCACTGCGCCACCAGGGAAGCCCTGGTTTTCTTTTTTAACTTGCTTAATTGATACTCCTTTTTAAAAGGACTTTTAATATCTAGAAGGGAGTCAAGTATTTTTGTGTAAATTGTCCATAGACTTCTGTTGAAAAACTGTATGAAATCAGATATATTTTTATGAAGTGGTAAGCTTTCTCATGTTTATTTCTCATGTAAAATTATCTTTTTACTTGGAATCAAAATAATTTTACTGATACCAATTAGTGACATAGGAAGGTAAATATCCCAGCTGTCTACATTTTCATACACAGAACCCTAAATCTCTAAGAATCAGATAATAGCTGCTATTGGCTTAGAAATGAAAATTAATAGTTTCCCAATCTACTGAAGAGTCAACCATTTAGGAAAACAGACAAATACGGAATTACTTGATTATGTGGAGAGCTGGTATTTATTGAGGGCCTGCTGTGGGCCTGGCAATGCTAGACTCTGTGTACATGATTTCATTTAATCCTCCAACTACTCTGAAATGTCTTCATTTCTTGATGTGTAAGCTGAGGCTAAGAGATGTTAAACCATGTGCCCAAGGTCATACATAGATAAGCAGGCTGACCTGGAATTCAAACCCATTGAAATTCCAGAATGGTTCCATGCTGCCACATACAGTTACCTAGATACAAATTTCTAAGGAACAGAGTAGACAGTTTATGATAAATAAAATATAGTTGAGGTAGGGTGGAGACTATAATAAGAAGAACTAGAAGAATGTCTAGATTTTACATGTGATGGTCTCTACTGGACCGATCTATTAGGCATGGGATTAAACAACCAGCCTCCTAGGCTGGTATGAAAAATTTGAAACAATTATGGGCATGAACATATTTTCACATAATTCACACTAATGCCATTTTAATAAATGATCCAAAACATGCCTGCATGTGTTTTCAGCTTTTTGAAAGGGACTGATGTGATTCTTGGCTTTGATTATGCACAGCCTGTTGAGTGGACATTTTCAGATGTTTCCCTGGAACTTTATGTGTTATTGCTTATAATACATTAGCTATTTATTAAATTAAGTTTAAATTGTAGAAAACTTACTTTATCATGTACTTTATCATGGGACCTGTTACCAAAATCAACCATCTTGAGAATATACATCACTGAAGAATTTGGACTAATCAAATCATTAGGCAGAGAATTTAATTATAACTTAGCCAACCTCTGATGGACAAGTTAGTTGCACCATTCTCAAATCTACTGTGGTTGATGTGGTATTTATAATGAACATAGATTAGTTGAAAAGGAGTAATGTTTTCAAGTGAAAGATTGTAATAGGGAGTGAAAATTTGATTTGGAATATGAGAAATGACAGAGAGCAACGTTGGAAAAGATATAACCAGATATTCTGAAATACGTGTTTAAAGGCAGAAAAAATAAATATATCTGAATATGCAGTTGAAAGAAAAATAAAGATATGGAAAATGGTGATTGGCCACAGGAAAACGTTCACAAACCTTATCCATTCAACATGATATAATAATGATTGGATGGATGGATAGACGGATGGATGCAACTAATAAAATGGCTACAGAAAAACCAGTGATATCCATTAAGAGTGATGCAATGAGTTCTAATCTTACTTATGGATGTACTATGAGTAACCTCTCCCTCTTCCCCCTCCTCCCTCTTCCCCCTCCTCCCTCTTCTCCCTCCTCCCTCTTCCCCCTCCTCCCTCTTCCCCCTCCTCCCTCTTCCCCCTCCTCCCTCTTCCCCCTCCCGCTCTCCACCCCCATCTCCCTCCCTTTCTCTCCGTATTTGGCCCTTACCAATATGTTGGGAGCTGTCCATGGTTCTGAACCAGTGTTGCCTGTAGAAGTCATAGGGATGTTTTCCTTCTCTCAACTACAGTACCTTATTTCTTTTCTTTTTTTTTCTTTTAACATTTTTATTGGAGTATAATTGCTTTACAGTGTTGTGTTAGTTTCTGCTGTATAACAAAGTGAATCAGCTATATGTATACATATATCCCCATATCCCCTCCCTCTTGCGTCTCCCTCCCACCCTCCCTATCCCAGGCCTCTATGTGATCACAAAGCACTGAGCTGATCTCCCCATGCAATGCAGCTGCTTCCCACTAGCTATCTATTTTACATTTGGTAGTGTATATATGTCAATGCTACTCTCTCACTTTGTCCCAGCTTACCCTCCCCCCTCCCCATGTCCTCAAGTCCATTCTCTACGTCAGCGTCTTTATTCCTGTCCTGCCCCTAGGTTCATCAGAACCTTTTTTATTATTATTATTTTTAGGTTCCATATATATGTGTTAGCATACGGTATTTGTTTTTCTCTTTCTGACTTACTTCATTCTTATCATACTTCATTCTGTATGACAGACTCTGGGTCCATCCATCTCACTACAAATAACTCAATTTCATTTCTTTTTATGGCTGAGTAATATTCCATTGTATATATGTGCCACATCTTTTTTTTTTCCCCCTAAATTATAGATAACTTGGAAAACAGAGAAATGAACAAACTGTAATCTGGTCACTTTAATATAATCGGCTAAGTTTTCTTTTTTCTTCTTGTTCTTTTGAATTTTATTTATTTTATACTGAATTTTATTTATTTTATAAGTATATATCTTATTACTTACCTATTTCATACATATTAGTGTATATATGTCAGTCGTTCTCTACATCTGTGTCTCTATTTCTGCCCTGCAAACTGGTTCATCTGTACCATTTTTCTAGGTTCCACATATATGCATTAATATATGATATTTGTTTTTCTCTTTCTGACTTACTTCACTCTGTATGACAGTCTCTAGATCCATCCACATCTCTACAAATGACCCAATTTCATTCCTTTTTATGACTGAGTAATATTCCAAAGAAGATGTACCACATCTTCTTTATCCATTTGTCTGTCGATGGGCATTTAGGTTGCTTCCATGACCTGGCTATTGTAAATAGTGCTGCAATGAACATCAGGGTGCCTGTGTCTTTTTGAATTATGGTTTTCTCAGGGTATATGCCCAGTAGTGGGATAGCTGGGTCATATGGTAATTCTATTTTTAATTTTTAAAGGAACCTCCATACTGTTCTCCATAGTGGCTGTATCAATTTACATTCCCACCAGCAGTGCAAGAGGGTTCCCTTTTCTCCACACCCTCTCCAGCATTTGTTATTTGTAGATTTTCTGATGATGCCCATTCTAACCGGTGTGAGGTGATACCTTGTTGTAGTTTTGATTTGTATTTCTCTAATAATTAGTGATGTTGAGCAGCTTTACATGTGCCTCTTGGCCATCTGTATGTCTTCTTTGGAGAAATGTCTATTTAGGTCTTCTGCCCAATTTTTGATTTTTTTTTTTTTAATGTTGAGCTGCATGAGCTGTTTATATATTTTGGAGATTAATCCTTTGTCAGTTGCTTCGTTGGCAAATATTTTCTCCCATTCTGAGGGTTGTCTGTTTATGTTGTTTGTAGTTTCCTTTGCTTTGCAAAAGCTTTTAAGTTTCATGAGGTCCCATTTGTTTATTTTTGTTATTTCCATTACTCTAGGAGGTGGATCAAAAAAGATGTTGCTATGATTTTTGTCAAAGAGTGTTCTTCCTATGTTTTCCTCTAAGAGTGTTATAGCGTGCAGTCTTACATTTAGGTCTCTAATCCATTTTGATTTTATTTTTGTGTATGGTGTTAGGAAGTGTTCTAATTTCATTCTTTTACATGTAGCTGTCCAGTTTTCCCAGCACCACTTATTGAAGAGGCTGTCTTCTCCATTGTATATTCTTGTCTCCTTTATCAAAGATAAGGTGACCATATGTGCGTGGGTTTATCTCTGGGCTTTCTATCCTGTCCCATTGATCTATATTTCTTTTTTTTGTGCCCGTACCATACTGTGTTGATTACTGGAGCTTTGTAGTATAGTCTGAAGTCAGGGAGCCTGATTCCTCCAACTCCATTTTTCTTTCTCAAGATTGCTTTGGCTTTTTGGGGTCTTTTTTGTTTCCATACAAATTGTGAAATTTTTTGTTCTAGTTCTGTGAAAAATGCCATTGGTATTTTGATAGGGATTGCATTGAATATGTAGATTACTTTAGGTAGTATATTCATTTTCACAGTGTGGATTCTTCCAATCCAAGAATATGGTATATCTCTGCATCTGTTTGTATCATCTTTAATTTCTTTCATCAGTGTCTTATAGTTTTCTGCATACAGGTCTTTTGTCATCTTAGGTAGGTTTATTCCTAGGTATTTTATTCTTTTTGTTGCAGGGGGAAATGGGAGTGTGTCCTTAATTTCTGTTTCAGACTTTTCATCTTTAGTGTATAGGAATGCCAGAGATCTGTGCATTAATTTTGTATCCTGCTACTTTACCAGATTCATTGATTAGCTCTAGTAGTTTTCTGGTGGCATCTTTAGGATTCTCTTTGTATAGTTTCATGTCATCTGCAAACAGTGACAGCTTTACTTCTTCTTTTCTGATCTGGATTTCTCTTATTTCTTTTTCTTCTGTGATTGTTGTGGCTAAAACTTCCAAAACTTTGTTGAATAATTGTGGGGTGAGTGGACAACTTGTCTTGTCCCTGATCTTAGAGGAAATGGTTTCAGTATTTCACCACTGAGAAGGATATTGGCTGTGGGTTTGTCAGATATCGCCTTTATTTTGTTGAGGTAAGTTCCCTCTATGCCTACTTTCTGCAGGGTTTTTATCATAAATGGGTATTGAATTTTGTCGAAAGCTTTTTCTGCATCTGCTGAGATGATGATATGGTTTTTCTCCTTCAGTTTGTTGATATAGTGTGTCACATTGATTGATTTGCATTTATTGAAGAATCCTTGCATTCCTGGGATAAACCCCACTTGATCATGGTGTATTATCCTTTTAATGTGCTGCTGGATTCTGTTTACTAGGATTTTGTTGAGGATTTTTGCATCTATTTTCATCAGTGATATTGGCCTGTAGTTTTCTTCTTTGGGACACCTTTGTCTGGTTTTGGTATCAGGGTGACGGTGGCCTCATAGAAGGAGTTTGGGAGTGTTCCTCCCTCTGCTTTATTTTGGAAGAGTTTGAGAAGCATAGTTGTTAGCTCTTCTCTAAATGTTTGATAGAATTCGCCTGTGAAGCCATCTGTTCCTGGGCTTCTGTTTGTTGGAAGATTTTTAATCATAGTCTCAATTTCAGTGCTTGTGATCAGTCTGTTTATATTTTCTATTTCTTCTGGTTCAGTCTTGGAAGGTTGTGCTTTTCTAAGAATTTGTCCGTTTCTTCCAGGTGGTCCATTGTATTGGCATATAGTTGATTGCAATAATCTTTCATGATCCTTTGTATTTCTGCAGTGTCAGTTGTTACTTTTCTTTTTTCATTTCTAATTCTGTTGATTTGAGTCTTCTCCCATTTTTTCTTGATGAGAAAAAAAGTGGTTTATAAATTTTGTTTATCTTCTCAAAGAACCAGCTTTTAGTTTTATTGATCTTTGCTATGTTCCCTCATTTCTTTTTCATTTATTTCTGATCTGATTTTTATGATTTCTATCCTTCTGCTAACTTTGGGGGGTTTTTTGTTCCTCTTTCTGTAATTGCTTTAGGTGTAAGGTTAGGTTGTTTGAGATGTTTCTTGTTTCTTGAGGTAGGATTGCATTGCTCTAAACTTCCCTTTTAGAACTGCTTTTGCTGCATCCCATAGGTTTTGGGTCGTCATGTTTTCATTGTCATTTGTTTCTGTGTATTTTTTTATTTCCTCTTTGATTTCTTCAGTGATCTCTGGTTATTAAGTAGTGTATTGTTTAGCCTCCATGTGTTTGTGTTTTTTACAGATATTTTTCCTGTAATTGATATCTAGTCTCATAGCATTGTGGTCAGAAAAGATATTTGATACGATTTCAATTTTCTTAAATTTACCAAGGCTTGATTTGTGACCCAAGATATGATCTATCCTGGAAAATATTCCATGAGCACTTGAGAAGAAAGTGTATTCCATTTTGGATGGAATGTCCTATACGTATCAGTTAAGTCCATCTTGTTTAATGTGTCATTTAAAGCTTGTGTTTCCTTACTTATTTTCAATTTGGATGATCTGTCTATTGGTGAAAGTGGGGTGTTAAAGTCCCCTACTATTATTGTGTTATTTTTGATTTCCCCTTTTATGGTTGTTAGCATTTGTCTTATGTATTGAGGTGCTCCTATGTTGGGTGCATAAATGTCTACAGCTGTTATATCTTCTTATTGGATTGATCCCTTGATCATTATGTAGTGTCCTTTGCCTCTTCTAATAGTCTTTATTTTAAAGTTTATTTTGTCTGATATGAGAATTGCTACTCCAGCTTTATTTTGATTTCCATTTGCATGGAAAATCTTTTTCCATCCCCTCACTTTCAGTCTGTATGTGTCCCTAGGTCTGAAGTGGGTCTCTTGTAGACAGCGTATATACGGGTCTTGGTTTTGTATCCATTAAACCAGTCTGTGTCTTTTGGTTGGAGCATTTAATCCATTTACATTTAAGGTATTATTGATATGTATATTCCTATTACCGTTTTCTTAATTGTTTTGGGTTTGTTTTTGGAGGTCTTTTCCTCCTCTTGTGTTTCCTGCCTAGAGAAGTTCCTTTAGCATTTGTTGTAAAGCTGGTTTGGTGGTGCTGAATTCTCTTAGTTTTTACTTGTCTCGAAAGGTTGTAATTTCTCCATTGAATCTGCATGAGGTCCTTGTTGGGTAGAGTAATCTTGGTTGTAGGTTCTTCCGTTTCATCACTTTAAATATGTCCTGCTACTCCCTTCTGGCTTGCAGAGTTTCTGCTGAAAGATCAGGTGTTATAACCATATGGGGATTCCCTTGTATGTTATTTGTCATTTTTCCCTTGCTACTTTTAACACTTTTTCTTTGTATTTAATTTCTGATAGTTTGATTAATATGTGTCTTGGCATATTTCTCCATGGATTTATCCTGTATGGGACTCTGTGTGCTTCCTGGACTTGATTAACTATTGCCTTTCCCATATTAGGGAAGTTTTCAACTGTAACCTCTTCAAATATTTTCTCAGACCCTTTCTTTTTCTCTTCTTCTGGGACCCCTATAATTTGAATGTTGGTGCATTTAATGTTGTCCCAGAAGTCTCTGAGACTGTCCTCAATTCTCTTCCTTCCTTTTTCTGCTCTGCTGTAGTTGTTTCCACTCTTTTATCTTCCAGGTCACTTATCCGTTCTTCTGCCTCAGTTATTCTGCTATTGATTCCTTCCTGAGAAGGTTTAATTTCATTTATTGTGTTGTTCTTCATTGTTTGTTTGCTGTGTCTGGTGGTGTGTTTTGGCGTTTCTGTGAACTTAGTATGATTTTGGGCAGCCTCTCTGCTAATGGGTGGGATTGTGTTCCTGTCTCGCTAGTTGTTTGGCATGAGGTGTCCAGCACTGGAGATTGCTGGCCTTTGGGTGGAGCTGGGTCTTAGCATTGAGACGGAGATCTCTCGAGAGGTCTCACCGATTGATATTACACGGGGCCGGTAGGTCTCTGGTGATCCAGTATCCCGAACTTGGCTCTCACACCTCAGAGGCTCAGGCCTGACACCTGGCCGGAGCACCAAGACCCTGTCAGCCACACAGCTTAGGGAAGCCTTCAGCCAAACAGAAACATCGCGAACGGAGCACACACCTGTAGAAACCCTCTGGTAGTTTCCATTCCTTTCTCTCAGTACCTTATTTCTTTACCTTACACTTACTTGGATTGTAAATACAACACATCAGTCTTTTAGTAATGTTTCTTGTTATTGCCATTTCCAAGTGTGTGATCTCAATAGAGATCCCAAACTTAACACGGCTAAAACTGAGCTGCTGGTATTTTCCCGAAACTAAATCTTCCTTCAGTTTTCCTCATCTCAATTAATGGTGGCTCTCTTCTTTGTTACTCAGGCTGACCCCGCATCTGTTGGGTCTACCTTCAAAATATATTCAGAATCCAACCAGTTTCACCACTCCACTGTGACCATCATTGTGCAAGCCACCACCATCTCTCACTGTCAGAGACCCCTCCCTTGTCTTCCTGCTTACGTCCTGCTCCCTCCTCGTTCCCACTTTCAAAGTCTGTTCTCAGTATGGAAGCCAGTTGTCAGATCCTACCACTCCTTTGCTGAACATCCTGTGATGGCTTCCTGCTTCAGTCAGAGTAGAAGCTCAAGTCTTTATAATGGCCCTTGCATGATGTAGGTTTCTTGACTCTTCTGTATCTAAGTCCTCTACTTTGCTCCCTCTCATGGCAGCCCATTTCAGCCACCTAGGCCCTTTTGATGATCCTTGAACCCATTCAGTTAGGTTCTTGCTTTAGGGCCTTTGCACTTGTTGTTCCTCCTCTGGGTAGTTTTCCAGTTATATGCACAGCTCACTTCACTTTAGGTCTTTATTCAAATTCTTTTTCATTGATGTTCTTCCTGGTCTTCCTATCTAAACTTGTTTTTTTAAAAGCTCTCCATAACAGTTTATGGTTCCCCTTTCCCGATTTTTTTTCCTTAGCATGTCTATGATCAAACAAACTGTATATTTTAAACATGTGGTTGTTTCTCCCTCTAAAATGTAAGCTCAGTGAAAGTAAGGATTTTTTTCTGTTTCGTCTAGTGTTGTGCCTAGAATAAAGCCTGGCACGTAGTAGGAGCTCCATAAAAACTTACTGAATGAATGGAATTACATTCACAAGTAACTGATTTGCGGAAAATGTCAATATTTGCTATAAATAGGTACATCTCATGCTATCAGATTATTTTAGGTAACAAAGATGTTTTTAGTTTTTAGCATTAGTTGCTTTATAGTTGGGATCCTGGTGTTTGGAGGTGTTAAATTGGGTATGAAGTCCAGCCGTATAAGATTCAGAGGACTTCAGCAGAAGCTCCAGAGCTGGTGAGGTCCCGGGAAAAAGTTCACATGAAGCCCCTTGACCCTATACTTCTTGCTTTCACTATTTACCGCCACTTCTAACACAGATATGTCCTAAAGAAACTGAAGGTTTCTAGTGATGTGGGCAAATACAAGTGTTCCCTCAAACCATTTCAAGTGGAAAGAGGTAAGTTGTATCTGTCTTATTTCTATGAACAAGGTTTGATAAATGCTCTTGATTAAAAAGAATTTTTTTCTTAGAAAGGTGAACCAGCCACTAGGGGGTGCTGGGATGTCATATTCAGAGTAGGGTCCACAGTCTCATTGGGCTTGGCAAGATGTCTAACCTCCCCCAAACCATTTCCTTGTCTGTATTCCTTTTGGCATTTTGTATAAAACTTACCATTGTTTAATATTTCTCTCACTCCTCTTTTCCCCAGTATTTTCTTCAGTTGGAGAGGGCAATTATGAAGTGTTAGGTTTCTCACCTTTAGGAATTTGTGTTTAACCATTGCTAACCTCATTTCCATTTGCTAGGTAGCAGTGACTCATGCAAGGAGGGTCATGGCACCGGAGCCCTGTTAGTGCTTTCTCATTCTTTAGCATTTCCTCACTTTCCTAAAAAGTGTAAATGTCTTTTAAGTGACTTGGCTGTCTCTGTAGGAGAGAGATTTTAAGAGAAACAATGGTCAAAATTACTAGCATTCATACTTACGAGTGTCAGTTCTTTCAGGTGTTTAGTTTCATACTATTTCAGTTTAGGAAAATAACAGCCCATGTAGCCCCACATATTTTTTTATAAATTTTACACATGATTGTAAAGGTAATGGGGACACCAGTAGCTCATTGCCAAAAGTTAAACAGGAATCCGATAAGAGCAAGGAGTGAAAGGTGGAGAGGAATATATATATATATATATACAAATAATCATCTTCTCTCAATGTACCATAGCATACTAGATCTTTAATTTAACCTTTGTTCTTTTTTAGTTAAGACAAAGTACCCTTATACAGTATTCTGCTGGTAGAGATCCATGTGGGAAAGAAACATATATCTTTGTTTCATTAAATAATTTAGTAAATGGAAAAGCTGAGTCAATATGTTGTCATAATGTAGTGGTGAAAATTAGGTTCTTTGGTGTTGAAGACCTTGGTTTGAAACTAAGCTCTGCTCCTTATTAGGTGAGTAACGTCACCCAAGTTACTTTTTAAATCTCTCTTGATCCTTAATTTCCTTATCCATCCAGTAAGTTTAATAATCCCTACCGTATGAAGTTATTTGTGAGGGTGTCTGGAGACATATATATTGTGATATATCTAACCATCAGCACAAAGTGTGGCATGCAGTAGCTGCTCTATAGAATTTAGTCCCTTTCCACTTTCATATAAAGATTTTTATTTTGGTGGTTAGATTATCCCAGTCCTAGTGGAAAAGTTTGAAATTGATTTTGTCCTCCCTGAACAATAGTACAATATGTGTGTAAATTCATGTGTAGGAATTCTGTTATTAGAGTTCTCATAATGTAAGTAAAAAAACCAGTATTTTGCTTTTTGAAGATATCTTTTGTTACTCCTGGGTGGACTTCAGAGAGGACATCAAGGTAATCACTTAATATTAAAGTTGTGTATGGAATTATGCTTTACTGAAACATCATGGGAAGAATCAATTTAGAGTACAGTGAGCCACACCAAAAACCTTACATGCAGTTCTGTCTTTGTCTTAATAAATGCCAAGACCTAATCCTCTGAAGTGGGTGCCGTAGCTTTCAGTGAAACCTCGTCCATGTACAATCACATCACTCCAGCTTATTTTCTATGGGTTTTGGAGATCATGTGTCCACGATCTGTGTAAGATGCCCTTCTATGGTAGAGAATGATGACACTATTATATGTCTTGGATCATCTGCTCAATAATTGTATGATCTTGGACAAGTCCATTAATTTGTTTGAACACAGCTCTTGTGCATAAAGAGCAGTAGTAATTCTGCCTATTGTACATCCTTGTATTGGGGCAAAAGTGTGCGTGTGTATATATATATAGGATGGTTTCTCATTGCCAGACTGGTGTCTGCTTCTTTCACTTGTCAACCACATTTCTGAAACAGTATAGGTTACTGTTAAAGTAGAGAATACGTAAGGGGCACCAGATGATGTGGGGAAACCATCTTTCTCTACTTTCTTTTCTAAATGGTAGTGGTTAAGAAGTCTCTGAGATGGGAAAACAGGGGATTAATTAGTGGCTGATTCTACATTTGCCTAAGAAAATGAATGATGTTTTTAGTGTGCTTTGGAAATTAGTTTAGTAATTTGTCTCATTTTTCTACTTTAGTATTTCAATGTGTTAACTGAGTAGGATCCAGACAGATTCTCCTACGTAATCCCAGAATGCCTTTCCCTTTACTTGGAGATAGCACCAAAGTAATTTGTCTTTCCAGACCGTCAGCCCTCCATCTTTGTAGCAGATGAACAGCCCCTGGGGCTGCTTCTGGACAACAGTGAACATCACATGGGTGCTCCAGCCTCCCTGCCAGGGCTCTTAGGTCATCCTTCCTGCTCAGGCAAAGACGTCTTACAAGGCTCTTTTCTTGCCATCCGTTGTGACCTGGCTGCTGAGATAATGTTTCTCACATTTTCTTTCGATACTGCAGTATATTTATCCTAAGATAAATTTGGCTTGCATTCATCGGTGGCTGTACCATGAGTTCGTTTTTAGCTTATGCATCCACTTTTTTTTTTATAAATTTATTTATGTATTTATCTTGGCTGCGTTGGGTCTTCGTTGCTGCACATGGGCTTTCTCTAGTTGCGGCGCGCAGAGGCTACTCTTTGTTGCGGCGCATGGCCTTCTCATTGTGGTGATTTCTCTTGTTGCGGAGCACAGGCTCTAGGCGCAAGGGCTTCAGTAGTTGTGGCACGTGGGCTTCAGTAGTTGTGGCGCACGGGCTTAGTTGCTCCAAGGCATGCGGGATCTTCCTGGCCCAGAGCCTCAAACCCATGTCCCCTGCGTTGGCAGGCAGATTCTTAACCACTGTGCCACCAGGGAAGCCCATATGCATTCACTTTGAGTACAAAAGTCTGGCTTTTTTTTTTTAAGTTGATTTTTGTTGTTGCTTTTCAGTGAGTATAACAGGCTCTTATAAATATTATACAGAAACCTGTCTCTTGTGGAAAGTAGGTTAGACCTACACCTTAGCGACTAGCATAAAATATATTTCCCTCTCACTAAGAGCTTAACGTGTGTACAGTACATTTTCATATCGTTTACACCTTCTTTTGTTACAGTGCCTTTTATAATGCATTGTAACTTGGCTAAAGATGCCATTTTGAACTGATATTTAAAACTCTATAAAGATCCTGTGGTATTGATAAAAGCACTTTAGTAGAAAACACTGTGACATTTAAAACATTGCCAAGCTGCAGTGGTTGACTTTTCCTTGAGGTTGTTGCAGACATCACACAGTCGACACTTAGTGGCTTTCCCTGATGTCAGGTGTTTCGCATAAGGCCCTCTGAGTGTGTTGTTGCTTGTAGATTGTGTGTTTCAGAGGTACCTGGAGAGGGCTCCTTTCAAAAAAAAAATGTTTTCTCCATCAGCCCCCTGATGGAGACTTGCTGAAATTTCAGATGGATTCCTTTTGTTTGTGAACAGGTAGTTTCATAAGTCACTGAATGAGTATTTCCTATGTGCCTAGTATGTGTTAGGGCCTGTGCAGGTACTGGAGTCACTCATTTCAACCTATGTAAAAATGATTAGCTGGCTGGATGGGGAGAAAGAACACAACTTGAGGGCAGTAGGCTCCTGAGTGTGGTAATAAAGGCAGAGAGGAAAATGGTGTCTGAAAGTTTGACCATAGAAGACGTTTAATAAATACTTATTAAATGTAGTTAGTAAAATCTGTGCTTCTGGCTTCATCACGTTGTGCTACAGTGGAATGCCTCCTGGCCTGAGTGTAGAGAAGCATGGGTATTGCATGGCCATCTCTGCCACGAAGCCCCTTCGCTGTGACCTTTGAGCAAGTCGCTTCACTTCTCTGGGCTACCACTTCCTTATCAGAGGAGTGATGGAGTGGGACTTAATTTCTAAAATTCGATGAGTCTTTTTTTTCCTGAAGGATGTACACATGAATTTTAAGGAAAACGTTGTTAATATTTATTGGGAAGTTAAAATGTAACAGGCACCATCTTTATTCCCATATTACAAATCATGCAACTTGTAAGTTAACAATCCTAAAATCTTTTCTGGTGTCAGAGCCAAGATTTGAACTGAGACCTACCAGTCTCAGCCACCCCTGTGCTTAACCGTTATGCTATGCAGCTCCTAGAGTGAAGGCTGGTGAAGACAGGAAAATCGATCTTCCCCTGTTCCTTTGTAAGTTTCCAAGGTCTATCCTGGAATATGCCACCTATCATGAAAGAACACATGACCTTTTCAGGAAGATAGCCTTCCTATTTCAGGATGCCCGAGGGGCTCTCTGAGGTTCTAACTTATTTCTTGTTCAATGCAGGAAAACTTTCTATGAAATCTATGATTAAATCTGTCTTTGCTAAATAGTGGGTAGAGGCAGGTGTTGGGGTCAGTCAGCAAAGAAGCAAGACCAATAGTTTCTTTGAAAAACCTGTTAGGGATAACTAGCAGGGAGTGAAAAATGTCTCTTTAAAAACCCAGTCCCCCAGTCCACATAGAACTGATGACATTGCCAGCTTATACTCATCACCTCAGAAGTCATTCCGGTTTCTCAGAAACATGGGCAAAGTGTCCACTTAGGCAAACATTATTTTATGTTGCTAACGTTGGAGCATCTGCTTTAGTCAAGGATATTCAGTCAATAGTTGCTGTCCTTGCTGTGCTTTGCGCTTATGAAATTGTTCAGACCTATTCCTTAATGGTTTCCGCTAGCCAACTCCAAGTCAAAGCCGTTTGCCTCTCAATATGTGCTGAGCCTGTTTTATCTTATCACATTGGAAATGAATTCAATGGACCATTTCAGGCGTCATGGTCTTAAAGTTACCGTATCTTAAAGAGAAGGTAGAAGGAACAAGATTTCAATCATTGCCTTCTCAGATCCATTTCATCACCTCTTATTTATTGAATTAAGTGTTCATTTTCTGCTAAATAAGCTAAATAAATATTTAACTTTTTGCGTAAGCAACTGGCTTTTAGACTTTCTTGCAGGTTGATTGCCTAGGAATGACACTACTAACCAAGTAAAATACTTTTTTTCAAAATACTTTATAGTTTATTTTCTCCATCTATTTGTGAACACTAGAACTAAGCCCATATGAAGGGTATTGGGGAAGGGGGATATTGAGGAACTGGACAGAGTAATGCAAACGGAAAATGTAACTTATAGTACCCAGTCGCTCTCTCTCTCTATGTGTATATATGTATATTTAATTCTTTTAAGTAATTGAGAAATGAGAATCAAAGAATAATTATTCTTTACATTAAATACCTCATTCTAAGACCTAATGAGTCATTGGGGTTTGATGGAGCTCAAAAAAATTGTATGAAAAGAGTAATATACATATGGAAGATGTTGCCATTAGTATGCATAAATACAGTACTATTTTAGAGAACTCATTCACTATTTCATATTCAGATTTGTGTTTCTTACCAAATGTATGTCTCTAGCCTCACTCTTATTCCTGAATCATATTCTGAAATGAATAGTCGTAGCCTGAAGATTCACATTTAGAGGCTCTACAATTTACTACCTCATATTAAATCTCAAATTTTTTTCAGCTCTCCTCCAGTGAAGTGGTTCTTCTGTTAGTCACTTAATCTTATATCCCCTTGAAACTGCACTGAGATCTTGCCTCCAGTCTAAGCTCTACCAATTCCTTTCTAGTTGTGTGTTCTTGAGTAAGGTATTTAGCTGAGCGCCTTGCTCATTGTAGGAGTTTTGAAAACACTGGTTTTGTCTCCCTTGCCCTAGCCTCACACTTCTCCACCCATCCAGATCCTGTGTTCAAAGACTAGGACTGGTCACACACCTTACATGAAACCCATGGGATTTACATCTTCCTTTGATCCGAATAAGGAAACTTAATTGTCACTTCACAGATACCACTCTGAATTACTTTCTTTTTCATGGTGTATTACTTGGGGATCTTTCTGTTAAAGCATTAAAAGTGAATTTGGCCAACTTGATTGAAAGAGAATTTTGACAGAGGCTGTGGTTAGCTCACGGGCTTCACCACAGCATGGAGAACTGGGGCTGGAAATGGGTGGGAACCAAGGCAGTGTACCATGGATGAGGAATGAGAAATCTGATGAATGGTCCCATAGCAGGAGCAAGCCAGGCTGAGTTGAATGAACCCCAGCTGCTTCTTCCACTACTGTGGCAGATACTCAGAATGCAAATAGGAAAGGACTATGTGCAGGGCTCAGCCCAGCCATACCAGGGCCATGAGTGGAAGGATCTGTCCTTTTGGCTGCCCGAGTAGAAGGTTAGGCACCTGGATTTATCCCAGAAGACTTTACATAGTGGAAGATAGATCACCCTCTCAAAGGAAGGCGAAGTAGGTGTTCGTTGGCCCCTAAAACATCATCTACTGGTTTTGCCCTTCACTCTCCAGAAACTTGAATTTCCTTGAGAGCACAGATTATATATCATGCTATTTTTTTTAGAGCTCTTGTAGTTTATTCACAACATAGTTATTAATTCCTTATGTGTGCACCAGCACCCATTTTAGGTGTCATATATGTAGTATACTCAGCAGTATATATAGGGGTGTGTGTGTGTATATATACATATATATAAACCTACCTTCTGAGAGCTTGCATTTTGGTGATGGGGTGAGAGAGACATGGACAAGATGCATAAAATTTGGGTTGTGTTAGTGATGTGTGTTTTGGAGAAAAAGCATAGCAGGCTGATAGAAAATGCTGTGATACAGGACTTGCAGGTTTAAAAAGTGGCCAAGGACAGTCTCACTCAGAAGGGGACATCTGAACTAAAGCTGAAGGACATGAGGGGGCAACCAATGTAGACATCTAGGAGAAGAGTGATCCAGGCAAAGGGATCAGCAGGTGTAAAGGCCCTGAGGCATGTGTTTCCTTGGTGTGTTGGGGAACACATGAAGGCCAGTGTGTCTTCCAGGACACACTCCTGAAGGCCAGGAGTGGAGTTGAAGGACAGGGAAAGTAGTTGGAGATGAGATCGGAGATATTAAAGGATCCAGAGTACCGTAAGTGCAATGCATGAACAAGATGTGGCCTTTGTTTCCAAGGGCCTTGTGGTCTACTAGGAGACATAGAGGTGTTAAGGACATACTGCAGTACATTACAGTGAGTGCCAAAATCAGGAGTGTGGGTGGGGCAAACTGTGCCCAGGCTGAGGGACAGGCCTGGCTAGGTCTCTGCCTGCCCATGAGTTCTTTGAGGGAAGGACATGTCTTAATTTACATCTTTTTTTAACAGTTGATTTTTTTAAATTGAAGTATAGTTGATTTACAATGTTGTGTTAGTTTCAGGTGTACAGCACAACGATTCAGTTATACATACATATATCTTATTTTTTTTTCAGATTCCTTTGCCTTATAGGTTTCGAGAGATTGAGTAGAGTTCCCTGTGCTATACAGTAGGTCCTTGTTCTTTATTTTATATATAGTAGCATGTATATGTTAACCCCAAACTACTAATTTATCCCTGCCCCCCCCACACCTTTCCCCTTTGGTAACCATAATTTTGTTTTCTATGTCTATGAGTCTGTTTCTGTTTTGTAAATAAGTTCATTTGTGTCATTTCCATCTTGAGTGGCTTGTAGAGTGCTGGGCATATACCTTTTGTATATGTTTTTGAATTCACTCTGAGTAACCGAACAGTGGCTAGTATGGGCACAATATGTAAGGAGGAGCAGGTTGTTCCTTAGTCACACGTAAACAAGGTTTAGGGACATTAAGGGAAACAGGAAAGTCATAGGGATGGAAGAGCTTAGATTTGCAGCCCTGCAGTCTGTTCTCTACTCAGCACTTTGCCTGTCCCTGGCATCATTGCTTTGATGTTGTGAAGTACTGAAAGCAAAAACTGCTGAAAAGATTCTGGAGAGGTAAACACCATGTCTGTATTAGTGGCATGATTTGTAAGACCAATATTGTTGATCCTTTCACTGCAATATAGGGATTTGATTTATTGCTTTATTTGTGTGTTTATCCCCATGAGGAAGTTTTTGTGCTTCTTGTTGTTTGTTTTTCTTTGCAATGTACCCAAAGAACGCCTAAAGGTAAAATGGAATCACCTCCCTGTATGGCTGCAGGCAGTTATCAAGAGAGGCTGATCATTTTGAGTATTTCTGTTGTGACTTCTGCCAGTATATTCAGCTGTTTCGTGTTGTCTAATGCTGAGTGGTTCCTTCCACCATGGCCTCTTGAATTGTGAAGTGGAAATTTGGTGCCCTTATATAACCGAGCACTTGTATTATTTAATTAAGCAAGGTGCTACATGAATTAACAGAGCAGCTCAAACTGAAAATCAGGAAAATACATTTCAATTAGTAACAGCAGGACCAGTGACTGAGGGCCCCAATTGTCGGGAAAAATAAGACAGTGCCAGAAAAATGCAAATGCATTTCTGATAATAATTCTGTCTGCTGAACTAATATTTATTGGAGTCAGTCATCTTTGCATATGTATCTCATTTACTTCCCTTCATATTCCATCTGTCAAGAAGTTCTTGGAGTCCCTACAGATGGAAATGTTAATGTGTGTTAAATATTTAAAACATCTAGTAAAGGTTTGCCCGGGCTCAGAAGCCTATTAATCAATTTGAAAAGCATTTTGTGTCAGGCACTGTACTAGGCATAAGGCCTGCAGAAATGACCACAGTGTGAAGTCTTTACTCAGCTCTTAGAAGCAGATAACTATCACACAATGTGATAAGGGCTATGGCAGTAGAATATTTGAAATGGAATAGAGTCTGGAGGGAAGAGAAAGTTATTCTAGCAGAACACAAGAGATTCTTCCCAGGGAATTTACTTTAAAATGGGGTTCTGGGTGAAGGGAACAGCATGAACCAAAGCCTGGAAAGTTGAAAGGGATGGCAGTTTAAGAATGTCATGTGACATAGAGATCAGACTTGTGGTTGCCAAGGGGAAGGGGGAGGGAGAGGGATGGACTGGGAACTTGGGATTGGTAGACGCAAACTATTACATTTAGAATGGGTAAACACCGAGGGCCTACTGTAGAGCACAGGGAACTATATCCAATCTCCTGCGATAAACCATAATGGAAAAGAATATTTAGAAAAGAATGTCTATATGTGTAAAACTGAGTCAGTTTGCTGTACAGCAGAGATTGGCACAGCATTGTAAATCAATTGTACTTGAATAAAACAAAACGAACAAACAAAAATGTCATGTGAGATGTACACAAGACATGCTGAGGGATTTGTATTTATTTTGTAGGGGGTGAGGAGCCAGGAGAGGGGTTATATTTGAGGTCCCTGTGGAAGGCATCCAGGTAAAGATGTCAGAAGACAGGTAAAAGTGCCTTAGACCGTAGGTCTGGAACTCATGAGGGAAGCTGGGTTGGTACCATCCCCAGAGGAGAGACTTGATATCGGAAGAGAAGAAAGCTGATGACAAGACATTAGAGAAAAGTACTCTTTAGGGGTTGAAGAAAGGATGTCACAGAAGCCAGGCTTTGCCTTGTGTTTAGAACCGAGCTGCCAGCTACACCTTCAACAATAAAAATAATAACAAAAAAAAAGTGATGATAGTGAGAGCTGATATTTATTGAGCGCTTAGTCTCAGCTAAGCACTATTTGAAGAATTTTTCATTTAATTCTTAGAATGATCCTATGAGACAAGTAATACTGTTTTCATTCTCATTTTATGGATGAGGAAACCAAGGCACAGAGACTTGAAAGTCATTTGTCCAAGGTCAAATAGCTAATAAGTAGTGCGTCTGGGACTTAACTGGAGGCAGTCTGGCTCCAAAGTTTGTATTCTCAACCCACTACCGTATTCTATTTCTTAATAGTCTAATAATTGTTTGGGTGAAGGGTTCTAAATAAAAATTGCTCTCATGCCAAAAAGTTGGGGCAAAAAGATTTTAGTGGTTAAGTCACATAAAAGTATAGCTTCAACAGATGTTTTTCCCCTCTGGATTTCCAAGTCAGCATGAGTTGGTCTGACACAGGCATCATAGACATCATGATAGAGCAAGTTCCTTTCTCAGAATGCTCCCATAGACATCATGATAAAGCAAATTCCTTTCTCAGAACGCTCCCAGAGTTCTTGTAACTGCCCCTTCCTAACAGACCAGCCTAGTCTGGTCAACATGAGTGATCCTTGGGTATTCAGTATTCCACAGGAACGTATCTGATGTGTTGATGGTACAGGACATGGTTGATTTGCTGATTCTTGTGATTATGAAGTATGGAATGAGATGCCAGCTAGCTGAAGTTGGTGATGGTAAAGGTGAGAGATGCAGTAGCAAATGGCTGGAAGGAACATGGACTAAAAACGACTTGGATGCCAACTTGGCAGGACATGACTGAGCCCCAAGGTTTGTTCAGTTTTGATGAGTCTAAGCTGATGGTCTCACAGGGAAGAAGAATAAAAGTACACGTTCAGTCTAAGGCCGAAATAGATTTGCTATTAGTGTGACAGGAATTCAGAAGTAGTAGTTCACAGGGCCTAGAAAAGTCAAGGAAGACTTCATCAAGGGAAAGGGATTGGAGCTGGATCGGTGGGGGGGGGGGGGGGGGAGGATAGCTTGAGCAAAGATGTGACGCTGGGAATGCATAGGGTGCAGCCTAAGCATCAGGCCAGATGTGTGAAGAAAGTGGGAAATAACGTTTTGATAAGTCGAGGGAATTCCCTGGTGGTCCAGTTGTGAAGACTCTGACCTTCCATGGCAGGGGCCACGGGTTTGATCCCTGGTCGGGGAACTAAGATCCTGCATGCTGTGCTGTGCGGGCAAAAAAAAAAAAAACGTTTTGATAAGTTGAGCGAGGTCAGATCATGGGGGTCTTCAAGGGAGTTTGGTGTTTGAACGATGAGAAAAGGGAGCCAATATAAATGCTTGAGCAATGAATTAATGATGAAAGGGGTGTTTTAAGGTCATCAATTCTAATATGTTGGATTGCACAGAGACTGCAGGATAGGAAGGGCAGTTAGGAGATGGAGATCCTGAAGTGTACGAGATGGATTGAGGTCTGGACAAGGATATTGTCATGGGACCAAGGAGCAAGGGGTGAGCGGTTTGGGCAGTGAGAACTGAAAAGGACGTAGCTGGATATAATAGTTGAAGGAGAAGGGAGATTAAAGTAGGTTCCAAATCCAGCCTTAAGGAATAGAGGACAGAACTGCACCAATGAGGTACCTGGGGAAATAAACCTATTTCATTATTAGTTATAAGATTATTTTTGATAATTGATTTTCTTAAGAATTATATAGTATGTTTTACTGATGCCAAAATGCACATCTTTATCTCTCTGGGATCAGGATACATCTTATACTTGCTGTTGGCTGGACCATAGTTGTGATATCACTGACCTTAAGAGTGGATTTGTACCAGCACTTGCAGAATGGGTGTCAGTGGCTCAGAAAAAATTCTCAAACAACATGGGATCCCTCTCAGTGACACACAGGATGATTTTTGTGTAGAAAGCCCAGATATTGGAAACACCTAGTTAAAATTGATTTGGAGATTCAAACTGCAAATGAAGTAAGTTTAGGGACGCCTTAATCAATTTCTTTTTAATGTATGTACAAGAATGATATATGATTTAAAAAATCAGTGTAAGTTTAAAAATAACTTTCAATAAAGATAAAATAGAAACTATAAGTGATAAGAAAGCATCATTTCAGAGTTTATCTGGCAGCTTGTTTTATTTATTTTTTCATTCTCAGTCCATATAATGGGCTTTTTACAATCAGTGATATCTTCTATTCAGTGAAATAAGGTAAAATACCCAGAACCCACTGCTTGTTTGAAATTTGTTTACTTGAGAGTTGAGACACATGAGTGTCAACTACAAACTGGCACTTGCCAGCTACCTCTACAAGGATTCAATCATGTGCAGCTGCAGCTGCTGACCTTCAACATCCCCTGAAAGGAGCTCAGGGTGGAGAGCAGAAATGAGGCCCTCTGTGCTCTGGGAAAAACTGGCAGAACAGGTCTTCAGAGAGCTATTTTCAGGAACCGATTTTATTAGCCCAATTCTTGTATCTCCTCATATCTAGAAAAGCACGAAAATCCTTCATGGTGACGTCTGCTCCTCGTGACTACAAGAAACCTTCTGCAAAAAAATATGTGCTTGCCTGCATGCACTCCCCTTCACCAAAATCACACAGAACTGGCCTTCCCCCAAGCTCTTTGGAGCAGTTTCTCAGAGCTCTTTCTCTCCCAGGCTATCGTCCTCATTTTGCCCCAAATAAAACTGAACTCGCAATTATCACGTTTTACTTTTTGTTTTCAGTCGACATGAGGGTTTTAAAGACTTTTTCAGGCACGACTTTGTTTCACTTGTGTAGGCTGAGTGGACTTGGGTACTGCCCACTGGTTGATTTACGGTGGCAAAAAAGCAAGGATTCTGTGCCAGTGGGCTTAGACTCCGTGAAAACGAATAAATTGTTGTAACATGTGCCCTAGTCTAGAATGTGTATTTGCCTTCTCTGAAGTCTGAGCGGTAACGCCTTGCGCATACCTGCACCGTTCTTCACGTGGACGCGGATCCCGTAGTGCTTTTACGTAGTACTTTTGGTTATTTTCAATTTTCCTAATCAGGTGCTGGTCTCTCTCCCTCTCCTCCCACCCCCTGTGTATGTGTGAGTGGTGTGCTCAGTGAAATTTTTGACGTGCAAAAGAAGTCTTCAAACTAAAATAAAACAGGAACCACTGGCTTAGAGAACATCAGTTACCCAATCCTTCCTGTTCTCGAGGAAGAATGACTCCAGCAACATTGATAATCTGTGCCTTGCAGCCCCGTTTGAACCTTCTCAGTTGGAAACAGCTTGTGTGGGCTGGGTTGGTTCAGGAAAGGCAGCATGATGCCATTTACAGTTGGGGAACTGAGACCCAGGGAGGGGAGCTGGCTTGTTCAGGTCATACTGGTTACTACTAGCAGCGTTAGCGCAGAGAGGGACCTGGGTCGGGTGACTCCTTGTTCAGTGCTCTCTTTCTACTTCTCTTCTTCCTGTTGAGTTGTCCCAGAGGTTAGATTTAGGAGCAAAATAAAACTACATCCCTTTTTCTGAGTCGCAGCATTCTCCCACACCACGCCCAACAGGTGGATGCAGCTCTCATGAGCTGTCACTTCATTTCCAGGCCAAGCACGTCCCTTTTCCAGACTGGGGCAGTATAGGGACTCCCTCAAAGGTCCCTGAAGTGACAGAGGTAAGGACATTTACAGGGGTAACAGATCAGCTTTACTCACCTGTGAATTGGCCAAGGGGCCATATTGGGTCAAGGAATGTTATCTCCTGCATTTCTCTGGCCAGCCTCCTCTAAATACACCGTGAAACCACCTTCACGACTGCCAGCTCATATTATTTTTGAGTTGGGTCTCCAGGCCTTGCCAGAATCTTCTAGATATGCATAGAACATTGGTTGACAAAGCCCAATGAAATGGCCATCTCCATTTGCGTAGGCCCTGTGGCTCTTAGTAGGAAGTGAGCAATGGACACTTCCTTTTTTAAAAAATAAAAATGGCTGAGTTTTACAACATATCTACTGGATTAGAAATTTGGAGAGAGCAACCCAAAGATGGATATCATGAAGGTAAATAAGCTTGAGGGATTCTAATGTATCCATGAGACATTACTGGCATGCTAGGCCTAAAATGACATTACAAAAAAATCCTACCACCTAACTTTATTGTTCATACTAATCTTATCATTTGGTACTATCATGACATTTTCATAAAACCTATTGCTGAGCTAGGTCTGTGTAGTCACGTACTTGTTCCATTATTCATTTATTTGTTTAACAAACACTCATTGAGTGCTGGGTACGTGCCAGGTACTGTGGATGAGACAGTGAATGAGACAAATACGTGTTCCCATGGAGCTTATATTCTAATGAGGCAGACAACAAACAAGTGGGCAGAAGCATCTCTTAGGAAGTGGTAGATTCTATGAAGAAAGATGAAGCGGGGTAAAAAGATAGACAATAATGGACAGGGGGGTTGCAAGCTATACACATAGAATGGTCAGAGAAGGCTGGGGAGGTAACAGGAGAGTCCTGAATAAGGTGGGAGAGCAAACCATAGTAAGATACAGGGTGAAAGGTGGTCCAGGCAGAGAGGACAGCAAGTGCAAAGACCCTGAGGCAAGAAAGAACTTGAACTGTTACATTTTATGTTGGTTTAAAACCATTGTTTGATTCTGTTAGACAGTTGGGCTAGTCTGTGAGAAACATAGGATATAATTAGAGCCCAAAGGCTGAAATTGATTGAAACAGTTTAGAGGTTTCTCATTATCCTTTTCTTAGCTTAGCATTAAGTACTCCTTAAGGGTATTTAGTCTGCCTTTTCTCTTTGCTCTTTGTGGAAAACAATAATTAGAGGTTGGATGGTTGTGCATCTTCTATGACATTTTTTGGTGTGTTTTAAGAAAGGTACATTGCTTCCTTGTGGGTGTCTAGAATCCTCCTGCTAGCTGAGTCAGCCAGATTGATGGACCCAACATTGGCATTTTTCACAGCCAAATATCCTGTATAGCTTCTGGCAGATGCCAACGCTGTGCTGTCCACCCGCCACCCAAAGCCAAGGACATAATATTCTTTACTCATTTTCTGGCTCTGAATATCTTTTTTGTTTTTGTTTTTGCAGCCTCACCTTTTTGTCATCTTTGGCATTTTCACGGGTTCCAGCTCATTCCTGGCTTTAGTTAAACTTCTCTGACATTCTTCTTATAGGTCAGTGTTACTCATCTATTTCATTCTTTGCTACTTGTTTCCTCCCTTACATCTTTTATGTGTTTGTTTTGCTATCTGAGCCCCTCAGAAAGTTCCCTAGGCAGCCACACTATTTTCTCGAGACGCTTGCTCTTTTGCCTCCTCTTCAGAGCTGTGCGTGTACGTGTGTGTGTTCTGAAATGTCATTCTTTAGAGTCTCTTGTTTCTTTTTTTTTTTTTTTTTTTTTTTTGCGGTACACGGGCCTCTCACTGCTGTGGCCTCTCCCGTTGCGGAGCACAGGCTCCGGACGCGCAGGCTCAGCGGCCGTGGCTCACGGGCCCAGCCGCTCCACGGCATGTGGGATCTTCCCAGACCGGGGCACGAACCCACATCCCCTGCCTCGGCAGGCGGACTCTCAACCACTGCGCCACCAGGGAAGCCCTCTGGTTTCTTGTGAGGTAGGTAGGTTCCCATTTAAAACTTGTGAGCATAACATCATACGTGTTTTACTTCTAAGTTTAATGAACACTTTTATTAAAATTCTAAGTTCGTGTTGTAACCTGGCTCTTCTCTTCTTTCATGGACAGAGTTCAAGATGACACAGTTTCTTTTCCCCACAGTCTGTCATGCCAGCATCACCAGCCAGTGGTTCCTTGTTGCTAGAATTATGATAGAGGAACTGCGCTAGTATGGTGATTAAGAGCATGGGCAAATCCAGGTTCAAAGTCAACTCCATCATTTACTCTCTGGGTGACTAAGCAAATCGTGGGGAAGACTGAATGAATGCACTTCAGGTGCTTAGGACGGTGTTCGGTGTCTGTTATTGACTGTTAGTGGCCACCACCATCTTCACTATCATTATCATCGTCAAAGTCATGATTCTGAGGGAAGAATTCATTGTCAGGGCAAGTCAAGAATTAACAGGTTCTCTGAAGAAGTATCTGGGTTATTGATGCTCCCCATGGCTATAATGCTGTGACTTGGTAAAAATGTTTCTCATCTATATTAAGGAAATATCCTTCACACCTGCTGTTCCTGGGAACTTCAATTTCTTTTTATAGAGCAGTTTAATTCTCCCCAACTTCTGGCCCCAAACTTATATATCCAAACCGTCATCAAGGTGTTCAACAGAATAAAGGGCCTTACTGGTATCAAAAGTACCCCATAGTTTGGAAGGCAGGTTGCCTAGGACATGGCAAAAGAATTCTGTTATTGTTAGGAATGACTACCATCGCTGCAATATATACAAGATCACCTTTAGCTTGGTTAGAATTTTGAATCAGGAGAAAGGAATGGTTTAATTAGTCATTTTAAAGTTAGTAATTATACCATGCTGATAGAGTGGCATGGAATAATTAGAGAGTAGTTGTGGGAGTTTAGACTTCAATCTGAAATATGTAATGAGTTGGGAAAATGAGTGAAAGGAAAGAATTTTGGGGTATTAGACACGTCTCTGCAGATAGAAGTTAAGCTAAAAATGTACTGCTCACTTTATTTCTGTTTCTTAAAGGCAGGACAAGGCACGTCAGTAACTATGCCGCATTCATTCATTCAGCAGTTACTTATCGAGTATCTGCTGTTACGGCAGACATTATTCAGAGCGTTAGGGTTACAGAGGTGAAGGAGACGAGCAAAGTGCCTGCCTTCACGGAACTTACTTTCAAAGGAGGAAAAAGATGTTAAAGGAATAAATCAAAGACCATTTCAGCTAGTGCTAAGGGCTATGAAAACATGGATGATGGAATGGGGTAGTGTCAAGAGGCAAGAAGTGAGATACTTAGGAAAGAGACAGGAATGATGAGAAGTTGCAGATCTGGGGGCAAGAACTCGGAGGTAAAACTAGATTTTATATTTTTATCCTATCATCGATTGGGAAGCTATTTATGGATTTCAAGTGGAAGAGTAACATACCCTGAATTTCCTTTCACAGTGATTCCTCTGTCTCTTTTGAATAATGTGTTGGAAGGGGATTAGGCTGGATGTGAGGAGGCCAGTTAAGAGTCTTGTCCAGAGAAAGGAGGTTGGTGGTTTGGACTGGAGTTGGGGAAGGTGGAGATGGGGAGAAGGGAATAGACTGAAAATATATTTTGGGAGCTGAGTTGACAGGACCTGCCAATAGACCAGCGGTGTGGGATGGTAGGAGAGATTAAGGTTGGGGCTTCTTATGCTTAAAAAGCCTATAGGCATCCACGTTGAGGTATACATAGCCAGCCGGAGGAATCGTCAAAGAAAGATTTAAATTTGGGAATGTCAGTATATTCATAGTAATACTAAGAGAATGGGGTCAATCAGCAAGGAAGAGAGAAGAGGGCCCTGGACGAACCTTGGAGAAATCCTGTTTACTCGGTGGGTAGAGGAAGAGGAAATCGTTTGAAAAAATTGAAAGGGGACAGCCAGGGAGGAAAGGGGAGAAGCAGGAAAATATCTGATTGCTGAATCTAAGAGGAGAGGTTTCAGAAAGGTAGTTATTCATTATGTCAAATTCTACTGGACGATTAAGAAGCTGAGAGCTGAAAAGGCACATCATGTGGGCAAGACGGAAGTCATCGTGCCCTAAGCAAGAGTGGTTTCGGTGGGATTTGGAGGTGGGAGGAGATGGGAGGGATTAAAGAGTGGACAGAAAGTGGGAAAGCAGGTGGAGACAGTGAGTGCACAGAGTTCTCCTAAGAAGCTGTGAAGGGGCTGGAGAGAGTAGGAGGGGAATGTGAGTTAAGTGAACCTTAGACATTTCTGAGATGACACCTAAGTGGGCAGAGGACTGGCTTGCATATAGGAATTACTCTGGGGCCTAACGGGTAGAAATGGCTTGGGGTCAAGGTCTCTGTCCCCTTTTTGGTTTAAGGCATCACTCTTTCTCCCTCCTTTGTCTCCTGAAAGGGGATGCTGTTTGAGCACCTGCACTTTTCAGTAACATGAGCCAGTAAATTTGCTAACTTTTCTCGTGGCCTAAGGTACTTGCTATAGAATCTTCTAATTGTCTATATGATACATATGTGTATATTTATATGAGGCGTGTCTATATGAGCCGATAGATCCTATGGGATGAAGTTTCAAAGAACTAAAATAATTTTTAAAGTATGTTTTATAGGTCAGTATAATAGCCATCCAGACTAAAGGAAGGGGGGAAAATGAAGATGTATTATATTTTATTATAGCATTCTTAGGTGGCATATATAGCATTTATCCTATCATTTCGATGTAAGTTAATAGATACTTAGAACTGGAAACGAAGTCAGAGGTCACCCGGTTCAAGTCCTTCATTGAGAAGAGGATACGATACCTAAAATGAGTGAATGACCTGTGGAAGGAAAGAACTTAGGACCTGGCTTGTAACTTAGAAACCAGATTTTGGGGTCACATAGACATGAGTTCAGATCCTGGCACTACCACTCAGAAGCCCTGAGACTATGAAAGTTATTTAACTATTCTGTGTATTTGAATATTTAAACTGAAATAATAATAACATTGATCTTACAGTTACTGTGAGGCATAGATGAGATTGAAGATCAATTAGCAAGTCATCTGGAACCTAGAAACCCCTTGATAAGTGTTAGCTCTGTAGAGTCCCAAGACCTTGAGTGAATTAACAGTCAAAACACTGAAAAAATAAAGATCTTACCTAGAAAGGTCAAATTTTCCTCCCATCTTCTTCTTGTTAGTTTTTGGGTGAACCAATAATTTGACTTTACAATTGAAATTATTATCCAGGTAATTGTAGGTTCACATGATGTTATAAGAAACAATACACAGAGAACCAGGTGTAGTTCACCCAGTTTCTCTCTGTGGTAACATTTTGAAAAACCACAGTAGCACTCAAAGTTTGATGTTATGAATAGAAAACAAATTTTATCGACGCTAATGTCCATTAAAATATCAGAAGTTATTTAGTACACCTTCCTTCAATTGAAAATAAAAATTATAAAGCTTCCAAATTTTATCTAGACTTCGGAACCAAGAAGTTCCAAGTTGTACTTCTGTACTCAAACAGAAGTATAGAAAGCATGCATTTTGATTCTCTTCTTTTAAATTATTAATTTTACATAATTTGGAGCTAAGGCAGTATCCCAATTTGAGTACCTGATGGAAGCATTAAACTAATGGATCTAGGGCAGCAGACTCTTGACTTTACTCCGATCTGGTGACCTTGGCCAAGGCCCTTAACTTCTATATTCTAGAGCTAATTGTAAACTAGGACAGAAGTACCCGTCTCTGCCTAATTCATGGGAATATTCTGGATGAAGTAGATACTGTGTGTATCTATTCTGTGCGTATCTCCCTGGCTTCCTTTCTTGATACTCTCTTTTTGCTTTCTTTGCTTGACTATTAGAATTTTCTCTGTTCCTCGAGTATACCATGTTCTATCTCATTTTTGTACATTTTCTCATGCTCCCCTACCTGGACTGTACCCTCATGCCGTTCCTGCCCTGCCTCCCTACCTATACACACATACTTATATTCCATACTTCCCTCTCTCCGTCTCCAACTCCTACTTATTTCCCAGATCACACCTTTAGCAGAGTCCATAGGGGAAGCTCTCCGTGACCCCCAGGCTTGATTAGGTCCCCACATTATATGTTCCCTTAGCATCCTGTGCCTCCACTTCATGGCATTTACCCCACGGCCTTGCTGTGCTTTGTCTAGTATCTGTTTTGACCAGTTCCTAAAGTGAAGGCAGGAAGAGTATTGTCTTTATCACCATTTTATCATACCTATTACAGTGCCTGGGGGTGCTCGGTAAACCCCCATGGAATGAATGAATGAATACATTTAAGAAACATACGCGTAACTTTTTAGAAGGAAACACTCTGCAGGTCAGGTGGAATTGTGGGTGGTATTTCTATTTAGTATGTGACTCATGTAGATTTAAGACCGGGAAGTGTTTAAAAATATCTTTGTGGGATGGTTTTGTTTCCCGTATTTTTTTCCCTTTTGTTTTTATGTCAGATTTGCTGTGTAATTATGTCTTGTAAAATACCTCAAAGTGTGACCAAGCTGAGTTTTAAAAAGGAAGATGCCCAAAATAGAACTGAGTATTTACTGTGATGCATTTAAAGAGCTGTGAATGTGAAGCTCTTGCCACTCCTCAGGAAAGCATGATGTCGTCCTGGTACAGGAGCGAGTTGCTGCTTCTCATTTTGCCTCAGATGCTGAAAAAACCCACCATTTTTCCACTGTTTTTTCCAGGCCAGTTGGGGTTGTATGTGCTACATGCGTCTGAATGCCCAGTGTGAGGCTGTAACTCTTAACCATGTGTCTGAGATAAAATAATGTTCACGTGTGCTCTCTGCTTTGACGTCTTATGCTGACTTAAAACAAAATCAAAGTAAGAAGGAATTTTTGTATTTATATCAGCTGAACTCTTACTTGTTTTTTCCCCTTGTAGGATGCGACTTGTAAATATTCCCCTTTGAGGGACTGGCCTTGATTTATCCCATTGCTTCTGTTTTCTATTTTCTCTTTCTGGGGTGTTGAGAACAGCCCAGGGAAGCCAGCTTTCTGCTTCCTCAACACTTCCTTTGGGTGGGGAGGAGCCCGGGAGACCTACTCTCTTTGTCTCTTTCTCAGTCACCAGCAGGGTGTTTTTGTTTTTTGTTTGTTTGTTTGTTTGTTTGCAGTATGCGGGCCTCTCACTGTTGTGGCCTCTCCCGTTGTGGAGCACAGGCTCCGGACGTGCAGGCTCAGTGGCCATGGCTCACGGGCCCAGCCGCTCCGCGGCATGTGGGATCTTCCCAGACCGGGGCACGAACCCGCGTCCCCTGCATCAGCAGGCGGACTCCCAACCATTGCGCCACCAGGGAAGCCCACCAGCAGGGTATTTTGAATCATTGTGTCAGGAGATCTAGATACCAGTGGTTCCCATACTTGGATTGCCATCAGAATCACCAGGCAAACTTGGAAAAACAAAAAACAAAAAACAAAAAAATTCCGGGGCCCCATGCTCCAAAATTCTCATTCAGTATGTCTGGAGTGGGACCTGAAAATCAAGCTCTGTTGGTGATACTGAGACACAGCCACATTTGGAAACTACTGTTTGGAAATCCCAAATACTCACTTCTCATTATTTGTCCTGCACATAGTGGGTCCTAAATAAATAGTTGTGGACTTGAAGGAGTTGTCTATTTACTTCTCTGTCTTCCCTACAGTACTGTGAGCTCCTTAAAATAAGACCTGTGTCTTTTCCACCTTGTAGCCCCAGTGCACTAGTTGGCACATGGAGCACGCTCAACTAGTAATAGTTAAATGAATGGTTATATGAATTAACTGATAATGAAAATAAAAGAATCCTGTCCTTTGGGTAGAAGGATATGGTACTAGTTGCCATTGTTCTGAGTTGGAGAACATTTGCCTATTACAGTAGACACATATTTTAGAATAAACAAAGAACTTGGGTTAGCAGTAATTGTTATCGTGAATATTAGACAGGGCAACAGAGAAACATACAGAGAAACATACATGTCCTGTATGTATTGGGTTGGCCAAAGGGTTCGTTTGGGTTTCCCGAACGAACCTTTTGGCCAACCAAATATTTTTTTTTCAAGTTTTTAATTTTTATATGGATAATACAGTCACCTGTTATAAATTCTAAAGGTATACAGGGAAAAGTCTCCTTCCTGCTCCTGTCCCCCAGCAACCAATTTCTCCAACCCAGAGGCAGTGTTTCAGTTTTATGCCTTTTAAAAGAAAAATGGTGGGCTTCCCTGGTGGTGCAGTGGTTGAGAGTCCGCCTGCCGATGCAGGGGACACGGGTTCATGTCCCGGTCCGGGAAGATCCCACATGCCGCGGAGGGGCTGGGCCCGTGAACCACGGCTGCTGAGCCTGCGCGTCCGGAGCCTGTGCTCCGCAACAGAAGAGGCCACAACGGTGAGAGGCCCGCGTACTGCAAAAAAAAAAAAAAAAAAAAAAAAAAAAAAAGACAAATGGTAACATGCTACAGCTGTTCTACTCCTTGCTTTACTCTTGTGACTTGGTAACGAAAGAGTACACAGGAGCTTCTTATCTCTTACAGCTTCAAAGTATTCCACTGTACAAGTGTTTCCCAGTTCATTTTATTAGTCCCTTATTGGTGGATATTTAGGTTACTGTTTCAAACGCTATATCTATGAATTACTTTTCTTGTACATGTCATTTTACATGTGTATGCCTATAAGTAGGGAAATTTCTAGCGTTCTACTTGCCAGATCATTGGACACATGCCTTATAATATTGCCAAGTTGCCAAAGATGGGGATTATAGCAGTTGTCCTTTAATTGTCATCACAAAGCTCTGATGGTACCTCAAATATCCAGGACCTGTGGGCTCTGGCCATCAAGTACCTGGTCTTTCAAGTTCTGCAATATGTCCTTAATATGCACAGTTGGTTGAGATGAGTTGAAGGTATTTGCAGGCAGCTGAAACTCTCAGAGCTACCTGTGTGTTACCGTCGAGGCTGAGTTTTTAGAATATTTGTGTTTATAGATTAAACTCATCACTTATTTAGGAATATTTGATTAATTAATTAACTAGTTAAAAATAAACCCAAAATATTTTCTCATGGGAGTTTCGGTAGTATTTCTGCCATCGATCCTTGGAGAGGGGACTTTTGTGTATATGATTAAAGGAAGGAATTTGGAAATGGTAGGAAGTAACAACAAGGTTGACAGCTGACTAAGACAATTTAAAAGTTGGCCTAGATGGACATGATTCTTCTTTGTACCCCTACTGCTCATGACCCCTAAAGCGAATCATTCTCTTTCTCTTTCCGTTTTGATACGAGATCATGATAATGGGCAGTACTTTCTGGTAAAGTTTCACGTAGTACTGGTGCCAGGTTCACCATCACTTTCTTGTGGTTTGTATTTCTGTTTTGGACTTATCGATTTTTTCCCTTAGGTAATTTTTCTGGCATTAGACAATGATGATGTCTGTTATTCCTTATATCTAAGTGATGGCCATACATTTTATATGAACTACCCATAGAATGATTAATGTTCATTGTAACTTGTAATTAAAACACTGACAGAACTTAGGATCACGAATGCTATATTTTAAAATATGGATTTTAATTTTCTTTTAAATAAGGTTCATTTGTTCTGGGTTTTCCTTTTTTCCCGATCATGGATGAAAGTTTAGGAAACACACACAAAATATATTTTTAAAGGAAGGAAAATGTCCCTAATTTTATGATATAAATGCAGAAATTACTGATATTTGGTATATTTCCTTTTACCTTTTTGATGATACAGTTATTTTCACACACTCAAACCTTATTCTGTGTAATCTATGTGGCATCTTGTATTTACCATACTATTATAATAAACACTTTCCCAGGTTGTTAAGAATTATTTTAATTCACTTTTATGGGATGTTAATATTCTATGTTATGTGTGCAGCATAATTTATTTAACCTTTCTATTGTGGGATATTTTTGTTTCCATTTTTCGGCTTTTATAAAATATACTGCAGTGAATAACAACATCATCTATGAATTTTAGTGTGAATATATGCTTACCTTGCATATATTGTCATTTTAAACGATGCAAAATTATAGCTTCCTCTTTAAATTTAAAATTTTATTATTAGTGAAGTAGAATATTTTGAAAGTTTTTACCCATTTTCTCCCTTTTTGTTACATATCTATCCCTACCTTTTTATATTTCTGTATTTAGAGATTTACTTCTTTTCCTCATAAATTTTAAAGCCTTTTCTATATAAACTATATTTCTATGGTCACAGATTTTTCCAGACAATTCTAATTTGCTTGCCTCTTAATTTTCTTGAGCAAATAAGCAAGCTCAAGAAACTTTATGTAGATCAAATCTGTTGAACTTTTTCTTTGTGAATTCTTCCTTTGCGTTGAGTTTAGAAATCCTTTTCTCATCCATAATGCAGTTAGATATTTACCTATATTTTTCTCCTATATATTTCTATAATTTCACTAATTAAAATTTCTTAAAGGAGTAATCCTGTAATGCCTCAGGTGGTGGTCAATGCAAAGAAGCGAAGGAAATCTACCAAGGGGGATATTTGAAGTGAGGCTGTGAGGGAAGACTTCACTGATTCGGGACACATCTGAGCAGAGACCTGGCTCGGGGCGGTGGGGGGAGGGAAGTGAGCAAGTGGATGCACAAATGTATGTGTTCCAAGAAGAGGGAGCAGCAAGTACAAAGGGTCCTAACTGGGGGCGCTGCGCGAGCATACTGAAGGAATATCGAGAGGGCCAGTGTGGGTGGAGCAGAGTGAGTGGGAGAGAGCAGGGAATGAGGTCTGACAGAGAATGGGCTGGGGGCAGGGGGTACTCCACCTCTCAAACCGTTTTGTGTACTTGGGTTTTTACTCTTAATGACGTGGGAGCCATTGCAAGGGTTTAGATAGAGGAGTGATCTTACATAACTTACTTTTTCTTTCTTTCTTTATTATTATTATTATTTATTTATTTATTTTGCGGTACGCGGGCCTCTCACTGCTGTGGCCTCTCCCGTTGCGGAGCACAGGCGCCGGGCGCGCAGGCTCAGCGGCCATGGCTCACGGGCCCAGCCGCTCTGCGGCATGTGGGATCTTCCCGGACCGGGGCACGAATCCGTGTCCCCTGCATCGGCAGGCGGACTCTCAACCACTGCACCACCAGGGAAGACCCATAACTTGCTTTTTAAATACAGTAATTGCTGTAGCTGTTTGATAAAGCATAGGTATCTAGAGGAACACATCCAGGCAGAGGGAAAAACCATAGCAGTTGCTCCCTCAGGAGAGAGCAGCCTGGCATGTGGGAGGAATGGCAATAAGGCTAGTGTGGACGAGAGGCAGGAAAGGGGGAGATGGAGATGAGGTCAGAAAATGTGGGAGGTGGGCGGCCGCAACTTTGGGGAAGCAGTATTCTTTTCATGCCTTTTAAAATGGTTAGTTTTTACTCCTTGAGTTAATTTTGTTAGTTTATCAGAAAACCGTCTATTTACACTTCACACTTCTTTCAGTATTCAACTGTGCTTACTTTTCTCCTAGAACTTTTCACAAAAATTTGTTTTCCTGTTTATAAACTTGCTAAAAATCTATTTGCAACATTAATGAAAAGAGTAATATACTTAAAACTTACAGTCATCCTTTCCTATTGATTTGTAGTATCAGTTAGGATGTATTCAGATGTCTGTGATGAACCCTACTGTAGAGGCTCAATCAAATGGGGCTTAATTTTTTCACACGGAAGGAAGTTGGGAGGTCGGCAGTTCAGGGCTAGTTCAGCGGCTCTAGGAAAGCATCAAGGATACAGACTTCTCCTACTGTCCTTAACGTGTATGTGGCTGTCATCATCCTGTCCACAAGACTGTCCTCCAGGCATCAAGTTCTGCATTCCAGACAGGAGGGAGGAGGAGAATGGTAGAGGGCAGCTGAAACTATCCTTTTTACTTAGGAAACAAATCATTTCCCTAGAACCTTCAGTAGGAAGCTTTTGATTACTTCATAGCCAGAATTGAGTCACATGACTGCTCCTAGCTTCAGGGATGTCTGGAAAGCAAGAAGTTTGAACTGGGCATGTTGCTGCCTTGAACACAATCCATACTTTCTTAGTTAAGGTGGAACTAACAAGTGTTTGCCACAGGGGACAGCCTATGGTAAAACGTGTACAGATAAGTCTCAAAAGAAAAATGTACACGGTCTCCATGTATATTGCAATATATATGTGAAAATTACAGAATCTGTAAGTTTCCAAAATGCCAGTTGAAACAACAGATAGTTATAGCTCTTGTGCATCAAGTTGGCAATTGAAATAAAAGTGATAATTCCCACAGTTAGCAAGCATAAGGTGAAATGGCATTCCTTTATTCTGCTGAAGGAAGTATAACTTGGTATAACCTTTCTGGGAGCAGTTTAATAATACATGTGGTGTGCGTGAAGGTATCCTGTTGAGGGTTTGTTTTGCATTTCCCTGATGACGAATGGAGTTGAGCACCTTTTCATGGGTTTCATCTGAATTTCCCCCCTTCGGTGAGTTGCCTGTTCAAGTCTCTTTCCTATTTTTCTACTTAATTATTGTCTCTTTCTTAATATGAAGACGTTCTTTATATTTCCTGGGTACAAGCCATTTGTCTGGGGTATGTGCTGAAAACATCTTCTCCCAATCTGTAACTTGCCTTTTCAAAGCTCTCCTAGTAATGTCTTTATGTACAGAAATTCTTAGTTTCAATGTCTAATTTTCAGTCTTTTCCTTTGTTAGTATATTGTATGTCCTCTTTAAGAATTTTCTCTTTACTCCAAATGTATGCAAATATGTTCTAATGACCCAGAAAATTTGCCATATTCACCTTCATATTAGATCTAAATACACATTAAAAAGACTGTCCTTTCTCAGTTACTTGGTATCATTACATTTTCCATAATTCAAATGCCTGTATATGCACTGGTTTCTTTCTGAGCTCTTGCCTCTGCTCCATTGGTCTATTTGTCAGTCACTGTACCAGTACCACTCTCTCTTAATTACTGTAGTTTTTAAATAACTTTCGATATCCAAGATTTGGTAAGTTTTTCCGCATTATTTTCCTCTCATAGTTTGGAACCTATGAATTCCTTTATTTACATTTACCTTAGAAATTACAGCATACGTCCCTTAACCTATTAGTCTAGTGATAATTGAGGCACACGAAAATGTTTTCTATGTATACTTAAAGTTTAAAGATAGTGTCTCTATCCCAAACAACACAAGGATCTTGTCTTTCTTTTTCAAGAGGGTCTTGTATTCTTAGCCTATAAATACATGCTAGGATAAGTTTGTCATATAAAGCCTGTTAGGATTTTGACTAAGATTGCTTTATATTTGGAGACCAATTTGGGGAGAATTGATATGTTACGTATTTTGAGACTTTCTATACAGTATAGCTTGTCTTAAGGCTGCTTAATTTTCTTAATCATGTTTTCCAGTTTTTTATACAGGTATTATATAACATCAGGTTTAGCCTTAGATATTTGGTATTTTGATACTGACACAATAATATTCTCTTTAACTTTATTTGGTGTTAGAAGTATAATTAGCTTTTAAAGTATTGACTTTATATTTAGCAACATTGCTAAAGTTATGAATTCTAATTATTTGTCAATTCTCTTCAGTTTTCTACGAACATAATCATATCATCTGCAAATAATAAAAGTCTTGTTTCTTTCCTTTCAAACTTTGTGTCTTTTATTTTCTTGTCTTACTGTCCTGGCTAACTACATCAGTTTAGTGTTGAAATGATGATAGCGTGCACATGTGCCTTGTACCTTTGAGAAAGAAACAAAACTTTGAGTAATTCACTGTTAAGTATGATGTTTTTATATATTTATCATTAGATTAAGAATATTTTCCCCCTAATATGCTAAGGGATGAGCATATGACTTCTCTCCTCTATTATGTTGACTTTTAAAAAGTTTTATTTTGAAAAATTTCAAACTTACAGGAAGGTTGCAAGAAAGTACAATGTAGGAGGTTAAAAAAGATCTTGCTGCGGTTTATGTCAGAGTGTTTTTCCTATGTTTTCCTCTAAGAGTTCTATAGTGTCTGGTCTTACATTTAGGTCTTTAATCCATTGGGAGTTTATTTTACTGTATGGTGTTAGGTAGTGTTCTTATTTCAGTCTTTTACATGTAGCTGTCCAGTTTTCCCAGCACCACTCATTGAAGAGGCTGTCTTTTCTCCATTGTATGTTCTTGCCTCCTTTGTCATAAATTAGGTGACCATATGTGTGTGGGTTTATCTCTGGGCTTTCTTTCCTGTACCATTGATCTATATTTCTGTTTTTGTGCCTATACCATACTGTCTTGATTACTGTAGCTTTGTAGTATAGTTTGAAGTCAGTGAGCCTGATTCCTCCAGCTCCATATTTCTTTCTCAAGATTGCTTTGGCTATTCGGGGTCTTTTGTATATATAAAAAAATTAATTAAAAAAAATAGAGTGACTAAAAGAGACTGTTAAAAAAAAAGAATAGTGCAGTGTACTCCTTAATACTCTTCACTTAGATTCACTTATTGTTAACATTTTGTCACATTTACTTTATCACTCTCTATTCATATCTTTATTGCTATTGCTCCCGAACTACTTGAAAGCCAGCTGCAGATATCATGACTCTATAATCCTAAATATCTTCTAAGACCAAGGACATTTTCCTGTAAATCACTATACCGTTATCAAATTCAGGAAGTAAAATACTGATATCACTCTATTATCTAATATATAGTCCATAGTCAAATTAACCCAATTGTCCCAATAATGTCCTTTATAGCAATTTGTTTTTTCTATCCCTGATCCTGCATTGCATTTAGCTGTCTTATATCTTTAGTCTCCTTTAATCTGGAACCTCAACTTTTCTTTTTCTTCCATTTTACTATGTGCTTCCCATTTTTTTTTGCTCCCTTTCTTGCTTTCTTTTGGTTTGGATATTTTTTTAATTGTTTTTTCCTGTGTTAGTAAAAGACTATAGTCTTTTACTTACCTTACCTTTTACTTACCTTACCTGAATTTTATTCAATTGTTATTTTGAATTTTCTCTCCCCAACTCTGTCTTTTCATTTGAGAACCTGAGTATACACCTATACACCAGGTTGAATATTCCAACCTTCATGCCTGTTAATGGATCTTTCATATTGTTCATTTCTGTTTCTTTAGTTCTTGGAGTATAAATTATTTTATTTTTAGCTACGTTATCTTCCACATGTTCCATAAATTTGTAGCTTTCCTTTGTGACCTTACCTTCTGCAGGAGTTTAGATTATTGTGGTTGTTACGTGTGCATTAGTGGGAGGGGGTTCCCTGTGTTCCCTTCTAATTCTCTTCTGGTTCCTTTCAGAACCAATTCATGTTTGCCCTCTAAGTGGCCTAGAGCATGAACTGACTTCTATTTTAATCTCTCAGCTCACGATCCTTACTCTGTACAAATGTGAGTTGGATTCTATACCCACCCGTGATCAAGCCTAGGGTTTGGATTTCTCACAGGTAACTTTTTTCCTTCCTCATGGCATTTTGCAGTCACCAAGATTCCTTGCCCCTTTCTTGGGTGAGTGGGCAGAGCTTACCTAGTACCCTTTTCATGGACTGGGTGACCTTCTGAGTTCCTGGGCTTTGTTTATGGGTATGTAATACCAGCTCTCACCTCAGGTGGTCCCGAGTCCATTCTTATCATCTCCTCATATGCTTTATTCCCAAGCTCCTAGGTTCTTATGTCTTAATCTGAAACCCATTTGGACCATGATTCCTGCTTCCTGATCAGGAGTTAAGTTCCTTCTTTGTTTCTGTAGATGGGCTGTTCCATTTCTTATAGCTTGCTTCTGGCCACTTTATTTGCTAAGTCTTGATTGTCATTTCTGTTATTAATGTCAGCTTGGTTCAGAGCATCCTTTTCTCTTTATTTTTGATTATCTTCTATTTTCTGTTCTTAAGCTTTTATTATTATCATTGTTAGTATTATTTACTAAAACAACATTATGCTAACATTGGAGGAGTTTTTAGAAAAATTTCCCCATAATCTCATAATGGGGACAGAATGGTCTATCTCTAGTCCCTGGATATCCTTCAAATCTTTAATCATAGGGTTCTGTAGTTCGAACTGTGCCATATATTTAATTTTGTGTTTTGCTTCTCTTCTGGTTTACCTTTTTTTCCCCATATTTCTAAGTAATCTTCATTTTTAATGGCACTACAGAAGTCTGTTGAATTGATGTACCCCATCATGCTTAGAGTTTCTTGTTTTGTTTTTCATTGTTTTAAAGAAATTTTTCCCAGAATATTTTTTGCATATGTAGCTTTTACATTATTTTCTAAGGCTAAAGTCTGAGAATGGAGAATGTTAAATTAAAAGCTCTTGTTTGGGCACTGCCAATTTGTCCTTCGAGTGGACTTTCCCATTTTACAGTGATGTGAGGAATACATTCGCATACCAACAGCAACAACAACGAAAAGCATTTATTTAACACCCACTGTGTGGGAAGCTCTATGCATTTTGAATGCCATAGTGATGAACAGGACCTACTTCAAGTTTCAAGGAACTTACAGTGAAACCAAGGATATAAACGTGTTAACAACTTCTGTAATATTAGGGCAAAAGGAACAAGTATGGCAGTCAAAATCTAATCAAGGAAGAGATTTCACAGAAGAGCTTGCACCATGGATAGAGGAAGGAGTAGGATTTCCCTGGGCAAGGAGAGGCTGGACAGTGTTCCATGCTGAGGTAGCTTAATAGACCAAGAGCCAGAGGTATGAAGACGTCTACGGTGCATTTGGAGAACATTGAAATTGATGATGTGGCTGGAACAATGGGTGAGGGAAAGGAGCAGGTGGGAAATGAAATTGAAGGAAGGTTGCTAGGTTGTAGTTCTGGAGGACTTGTTAAACGATCTTGGACATAATCAGCCAGAGTTTTCATTTCTGCTTTTAATGGCAAATGGTGGTTTTAGGAAAGCATGCATTGTAGAATCATGGTACCTTATGGTTGGCAGAGGACTAGCCAGCCAGCTCTTTATTTTACAAATGGGGAAAATGATTACTGTAGGAGTTAAGGAACTTTTCCAAGTTTATATTGATAAGTAGGAGTATATATGAAGGTAAAATTGCTCCCTCTTTTAGAGAATATTTGTTGAGCATCTGTTCGTGGCTCTGTCCTAAGCACTGCAAGATGAGAAGATGAGTAAAGTATAAGGCCAGCTCTCACAGCCAGTTAGGGGAAAAAGGCAATCAATAGTTGTAAAAACAACAGGGTGAGAACACTGAGAGATGGCTCAAGGGTATTGTGAGAACACAAGAAGAGCAACTGTTTTAGCTTGGCAAGATGATGGGGGAGTGTTTGTGGAAGATGCCTGTATTGTATTATAAAGGATGAGTAGGAAGAAGTTTGCCAGCTGTACCAAGACCATGGTTGAGGAAAGGGTGTTCCAAGTGAGCAAAGGCATGGGATGGAAAATAGCAAAGCGAATATGGGAACCAAAGCAGTTTCATATTGTGGGAGAATCACGTGTAAGGCAGAGGGCGGCAGCATGTTGAGCGGGGGCTAGATGCCTAGATCATGTTTGCCCTGGTAAGCAGTATGGGCTTTATCTTTTAGGACAGCAAAGGATCTTAAAATATTTAAGAGGAAAACTTGGTAGGACTTTCTGATTGATTGGATGTAGGGGTGAGGCTGCGGGAGAGATGAGCAAAATATGATTCTCAGGTAGACCTATCCTTTCTTCTACTTGGGTTCATCAGGATTTAAGGTGGTGGTGCTTTTGTTTCAGTAGAAGCGGTGTAGTGTGTTGTCATGTGAAGGCGGAGAAGGCTTCACTGGCATATGGCGGCTCAAGTGTTCTCGAAATGCCTGAGAGGATATCCAGGTACTTCTGGACGTCACTGCCAGCGGCTATGCACCTTGCCACATTTTTAATAGCCTCTCCTTACAGTGGATGTAAAGATGCATTTGTAAGGTTCAGAAAACCTTCTTAAATGGACAACCTCAAGTGTACAACAGGTAAAGCAGAACCAGAAGTTTTCATGGGTCGTGGAGTTTCTATGGGTCTCGGAGCTCAGCATTATAGCATGGCAATACTAGGTGGTAATGATAGAAACTCACATTATAGGGCCCTCACTATTTTCTACGTATGGTGATAAATGCTCTATATTAATGATCTTATTTAATCCTCACTCCATCCTTCACATGGAGAAATAAGGGCAGCAGAGAATTTAATGACTTGCCCAAGGTCACTAACTCTAATGCAGATCCTGGAGCCTTGACTCCAAAGGCCCTGGCTCGTAAACTCCAGGCCATCCTGCCTTCCCATGAAGCTCATACACGGGCAAGTGGGCTGCATGGAGACTTTCGGGGTTCAGCCATCAAAGTGATGGCATCATTGAACCACTGATGTGAAATAAGAGGTGGGGTGCCTTACATGAGCTGTGTTTGAGGAGCGGTAGGATGTGGCATGGAAGGAAGAAACTGGGTTGTCTCTGAAGCTCTCTGAGTTTGTATTAAACTACGGTCTCCATAAACCAAAACTATAAAATTACCTCTGACAATTCTTTTCTTATGAAAGAATTTCCTTACTAAATCGGTTAACAGGAGGGAAGACTAAATGAAACAAATTAAGATAACACGAAAACCAAACCATTAGAACCAGAAAAAGAAGTGCAACCATCTCTTAATTCCTCAAGGAGGTTATATATATATATGAAAGCATAAACACTGCCACTGGTGGCAGAATTTGAGACCAAAGCCTTCATGGGTTGAGAAGAGCGATTTTTTAACTAAACTGATGAAAATTCATATAATTAATAGTTTATATTTGTTAAAATAAGCTATAGACCTATACTAAACAGAGAAAATTGACATTTTCTATATTAATATAGGCATGGATTCTATAATTAGTTGCTGCTTATCATCCCTTGGTTTTTAGAAACTTTATGCTCCCTCACAGTTTAAGGAAGGTCCCTCCAAATTTCTCCTGTTTGGTTACAGATAGTATGTACATATGAATATTTTTGTCTTTCTTTGCCTGGTTTCCTATTCAAATAGTCAATGCCCGTGTGACTTCGGGTCTTCTCTTCTCACAGATATGGAGTGGAGTTTCAGGATTTGGGGTTCATTTTCCTTCAGCTTCCTGTTTCTTGCCAGTAGCTTCATTGCAAGAACCACCACTTCTCTGCCATCTGCCCTGCTTTGCTTCCTTGTCTATTTCCACCTCCAGTTCCCTCATTTTCTAATTACTCCCAACAGCGGTGTCTCAAACATATATTGGAAGCAAGAGTCCCAC
Source organism: Tursiops truncatus (assembly GCF_011762595.2). NCBI lineage: Eukaryota > Metazoa > Chordata > Mammalia > Artiodactyla > Delphinidae > Tursiops > Tursiops truncatus. Next base: position 20,613,701 of record NC_047044.1, on the reverse strand, counting down.
CATTGCTAAATAGGAGTAGGACAGTGTCACACACTAGACTTTTCCAAAAGGAGCCATTGTGCATCTGAATTTTCTTCTTCCAGACAAAGGGAAGGAATTCTCGAGGGAAGCCAAGCCTTAGGACAGAAGGTAACACAATAAACATATTCAGGAATGGCACTTTCAAACTTCCATTTTGTTTGGTAGAGGTACCAAGACTACCTCTCAGGTAGTCTTCAGGGCTGTTCACAAATATTTGGATTCCCTCCCTCTTTGGGGGTATAGTGCAGTTGCTCTTTCTTACTCAGCTGAACTCAGATATGGCCGTATGTCAGTGCTAGCCAATGAAATGTTAGTGGCAAATGCACTTCTGAGTAGAACCTTTAAGAGCCAGTATGTGCTTTGATGTCTTCTAATTTTTGATAGTAGCTGCTCTATCAGCTTGAGTCTCAATGGCAGTGTGAACAGAGTCCCTCAGTTGATTCACAATGGAACATGAGCAAGAAATAAATCTTTTGTTGTCTTAAGTCACTGAGATATAGGCAGGTTGTTTCTGTGTCATCAGCAAGTCCATCCTGACTAATACACCAAATCACTTCTAGCATCTGAAACCCGTAAAAAACGTGTAACAGATACAAATGTCATAATACCTCTTAACATGTGGATCAAAGATGATTTGAAGACTTAAAGTGTTCTTAAAGCATTCACTCTAAGAGAAGGTACTTCTGCATCCGTACAGTAGTGCATAACCTATCACACCACAGTTTTGTGTTTATAGATCTGCCACGGTTCTGCAGGCTCTTTGAGGGCAGGGATGATGTCTCATTCTTTTTCAATCCTGGGCACCTAGCGTGACATATGCTATTTAGCGAGCACTAGATGATGTTACATCAATGAAAAGGACCCAAAAATTGCCTGGCACGTAATAGGTACTCAATGACTATATGGTGTTAAATATCTTAATATTTGTAGTTGTACAACGTGCGTTTCTGTCCTCCGTGGCAGCTCTTTGGCTAATTTTCCGGGCACGAAGAAGCAGTTTAATGTGGATTCTCAAGTTGTATCTTCCCTGCCACCAAAGCCTTTAAAATGTCTTATTTAAAGAAGTACCATCAGCACATCTTTGGCTGGAGGGATGACGTATTTGCATATAGGATGGTCTGGAGCTGGATGCTGAGTTTGCATCTTGACCATCTTTCCACTGGGCATTATAATGAGGAGAAAATTCGGATGCTAAATCTTGGCTAATGCGTAGTTATTGATTCAAAGTTTATTGCTTCGCCAGGGATAGCATAGAATTTTATTTGGTTAAAAAGTGCTTAGTACATGTTATTCTGGGGTGTTGAGGGATCATGACTTGGGCCGTTTCGTGTGCTCACCTTGATCCAGTGATAGCTCTGTCTCGGTCCCCAGCCCCCTGCCCAGCCCCATTTTGTTTCTTTTCAGAAAGGATCTCAGGCATCTGAGAGAACACATGTACACAAGGCTGATGTGATTGGGTCCCTGCTTGCCCACCTCTCCATACTCTCCCTCCTAAATTTAAATTCCCTAAGTGGAGCACATTTTCCCTGTTTCTGCCCTTTGGCTAAGCAGTTTCTCCAGTGCCCAAAAGGCCCTTCCCTGGGTTCATTCATCCATTTTCATATGTGTATTAAGAACCTCCCCAATGCCAAGCATTGTCCTAAGCCTTGTGAGTACAGCTTTCCTGGAACTTAGATTCGATTGGAAGAGACAGATGATTAACAAGCAAATACATGATATGTCAGGTGGCTGTAAGTGCTATTGTGAAAAACAGAGAGGATAAAGGGGATCATGATTGTGGGAGTGGGGTGGGCCAGTTTTGCTAATGGCTGCAGGGAAAGGAAAGCCTAACGGATAAGGTGCTTATCAGATGCCTTAAGGAAGTGAGGAAGAAAGCCATGAGCACCAGGGGTGGAGAGGAGCTAGAAGGGGTCCTAGCAGAAAGAACAGTAACTACAAAGGCTCTGAGGCAGGAGCGTGCTTGGAGGGCTTGAAGAAGAAGGAAGCCAGAATCAGGGGGCTGGGATTGGGGGATGGGGATCATGTAGGGCTTTTCGGTTGGTGCAATTTGGTCTGTAGTCTGAACGAAATGGGACGCTCTTGTGAGTTTTTGAGCAGAGGTGTATCTTAAAAGGATCTAGGTGAAGTAATGAGAATAGACAGCAGGGTGGCTAGAAAAGAAAAAGGATGATGGGTTAGGAACCTGCTAGACTAATGCAGCATGAGATGACGGCTTTGACCTTCCGCGCTCAGCTCAGCTGTTGGCTCTTCTGGGAACCCTCTCTTCACAGTCTCAGCTGAGCTGGGTCCGCCTGTCCTGAGCTCCCGTAACAAGCTTACTCTCAAAATTAAATTGTGTAGTTGGGTCCACTTAAGTCTATAACTGAGAGCTCTCAGAATTAATTTTTAATGAGAATCCAAAGTTTATTACAGATAATCAATAAAAATAGGCTGTTTCAAAGCTTGCATGTATATTTTTAAAACTTAAGAGTAACTGTAATGATTGTTTAGAACTTTGACTAATAAAAAGATTGTTGAGGGAGGAATATTTTGATAAGGTTTAAAATTGCCAGTGAATGGTAATAATAAAAAGCAGATTGACTCATAGTGGGTTCTATTATTGTTTTTAAATTCTTTATAACCTACCCTCCTAATGCCTGTACCCAGGGTGGACTGGGGACACCTGATATGTCACTGATAGTAAGAACTTTTTCAGTTGCAGGTGACACAGCACCCAATTTGAAGTGCCTTGAGCAAAGGAAAAGTCCAATAAAATCTAACTTCAGGCATGGTTTGATCCTGGGGACTCAAGCAAGATCATCAGAATTGCTCCCCATCATTCCAGTCTGTTTTCCTCTGGGTTGACATCCTTCTTGGGCAGGCTGTCCACTCGCAGTTTCAAGGTGGCTGACAGTGGCTCCAACCTTTTGGATGCCTTGCTCCAGGTCACTGTAGTGAAAGTTCCACAATATGACTCTCATGCTGTCTTATGATTACTCTTGAATCAATTTCTATGGTCAATGGGATGTGATACTCGAACTGGCCAGACATACCTAGGTCTCTTTCCCCCTTGTAGGTCTGGGGAGAAGGGTTGGGTCCATTTCTCTTAAAGCCTATGGAAGCAGAGCAGAGGAGGGTAGGCCCCCAAGAACAATTAGGATGCTGTTAGCAGAACAAGGAAGAATACATATTAGGTAGTCAAACAACAATCATGTACCACAAGCAGTTATTTCCTGTTTCTGTCCAAAATTCTGTCCTAAAGGGGTTCCCAGTTAGATGTGAAGTTCTCACCCCTAAATTGCTTGTCACTACAGCTTCCTCTCCCTTTAGGCTTAGGATCTCAGTGGGAATCCCCTCTTCAATCCTCACCCTCACACACATACGCGCTCTCACACAGATGCCTTTCATAATAAGCTATACTTTTGCCTCAAGGACTTGAACTTATATTTTTTGTGTATGTGATAAAAAAAAGTAATGCCTCACAAAAGCTGTATTTTCTTTTACCCTGTTGCTGCTGTATAAATCTGGGTCTCATCAGGAAACAGATGGAACACTCAGATTAGAATAATTTGAAGAATGTAATAGAGAGACCATTTGCAAAGGTGTGGGCAAGGAGCCAGGAAACCACAGGGACAGTGCAGCACTCCTGGGTTAGAACTGCAGCTGTGTTTACCTCCCGTAGGCCTGGAGGGGAGGGGGAGGAGGGAGCCACTGGCAGACTTGGCTGGGAGAACACAGCTGTCGCTGATCCTACAGGGAAGGGACTGGGGGTGTTAATACCCCCCCATCTCTCCCCTTTAGCCCTCCTGTCTTCTGCTGGTGCCTCCCATTGGCAGACCCCACTGGAAGCCACGGGGCAGGGGAGCTCATGGATATTATCCTTTCCAGCCAGCCTCTCAGTACCTAGGGCAGGACGGAGAGAAGACGAGGGGCAATGGACGATCCCCAGCAGGGCCACACCTTTTGTGTTCCTCAGTAAATGCTCTTATCTTTTGGCTAAGTGAAAAGTCCTTATTCGCTTCACAAGGGACGAAGGAAGTCCCATCAGCTACGGCTCATTGTTGAATAATGTCACTTCAGTGATACTCCCTCCTCAACCTAATAGCAAGGGAATAAAAGAACAATGTAGGGGCTTCTCTGGTGGCGCAGTGGTTGAGAGTCTGCCTGCCGATGCAGGGGACACGGGTTCGTGCCCTGGTCCGGGAGGATCCCACATGCCGCAGAGCGGCTGGGCCCGTGAGCCATGGCCGCTGAGCTTGCACGTCCGGAGCCTGTGCCCCACAACGGGAGAGGCCACAACAGTGAGAGGCCCGCGTACCGCAAAAAAAAAAAAAAAAAGAAAAGAAAAAGAAAAAAGAATGTAAAACATAGCAACTGCAGTTCTTCATTCTGAGGCACAAGCTGTTTTCTCCCATCCCTGCTCTGGGTTCCCCTTACTCTCTCCCAGCTCTTCAGCTAGATGCGGCTGGAAGGGGGTCTCAGTCCTGGCAGCCCCTTCTTCACTGGGTTGTTTCAGCGTTCCCTGGTTCCAAGCAGAGTCCTCCATGTTGTCTTAGCAGCCCAGTTTCTCCCTGGTAATTGGAATTAATCAGTGAGTCCTTCTCTGCCTGTTGGTTTGGTAGGATGACCAACCCAAGCTACCCAGGGGTAAACTCAGCTTCCAAGTCTATGGAACTCTTGCTGTGTTTCCTGATGGAAGCATTTCTCCCTTAGGCACTGGGACTTCCAAGGTCAGGTGGTCAAGGTCATGAGTGTGAGAAGCAAAAATTCTGCAAGGGGGTTACTGTGTGCTCAGGTTAGAGTTAAGATAGGAGCAGTCTTACCTTTCCTCATTGTTTCTGGACCTAGGCATTCTGGTTGAGGAGGAGTAAATTATGTAAAATGCTGTTGACGTGGGAAACCTGATAAAACAAGCGACTCCCTGGATGAGAGTGCAATGTGACACTTCCGTTGCCTAGACAGAGGCAGTGTTAAATGAGATACCACAGCAAATGGGCAAGGCATCCTGCAAGTCCTTGAACAGTGGAGCTGGCAGAAGTGTACCAGACAATATTTCAGAGAGGTCTGATGCTAATAGTAAAGGTATACTGTTTGTCCTCCCCCGAAACTGAAAGCAAACTGATTCTGATTTACTTTGTTGATAGGATGGGGGAAATAGCATTTGTCCAGTCAGTAGCTGTGTACCAGATGCAGTCTGTGTTGATTTCTACAGTAAAAATACTATTTCTGGAGCCACAGCTGTGACTGGCAGTGCCACTTGGTTCAGTTTGTGATTGTCTCTTAATAGTCTCCATAAACCATCTGGCAAGTTTTTCCAGTTAAATGAAGATAAGATAGGAATCGATACTCTTTAATTCTTCAAGTCTTCCATAGTAGCACCAGTCTCTGCAATTCCTCCAGGTGTGGCAATGATTTTAGTTTATTCTATCTGGTAGGGTAGTTCTAGAAGTGCCTGTTTGCCCCTCACTCGATGAATCAGTGAAACAATGTGAGGGTTTTGCCCGTTGATACATGTATGTATTTCTGCTCTGAATTCTGGGACAGGGGAAATAGCCCCAGGCTGGGTCTCTGCTGCCATTGAACCCATTATGGGATGGACTCAAGCCAAGACTCTCTATCTCATATTTCCACAAGCCCTCCTCCCTCACATCTGAACGGTGCACCACAGCAATATTTCAGAGAGCTCTCCAAAGTGCAGTGTAAATTCAGACCCAGGATCTAAGTCATGGAAGATCTGAGTAGTTCCATTTCTCCATAGTCTGCATAGTCATCTGGAAACAGCTACCAGATTCTCCATGGAAGGCTTGAGGGACGCCTGAGGCAACACGGCAGGGTCCTCCTCAAAAGGAACTTAGTAAGAGACTGAAAGTCCCCACTATTAGGTTTCGGTCCATCAGACCTAGAATTTTTCCACTTGTGTGTTTCAAGTAGCACCTTCATAGGTTGCCCGTCTTTGTCTGTTTCATTTGTTTGAATCCTGTGACCCTTAGTCATCACCACAGATCCTTGTGAATCAAGGCTGTGATGATCATCTCTGTGGTTTGTTATATCCGTCTTGTTACTGACAGTTACGTGCTACCTGCTGCCTTTTTCCACTCTTGGATCCCTTTATTTCCATTGAGACCGAAGAAACGGATTCTATTTCAGCATCTTCCCCCCCGCCCAACACACCCCACCACCATCTCCAGCCTGCAGAGGACAGCCGCCACAAACTTTTCAAGGGTGCCTTCCCCCTAATATTGGTGAAGTGCGGGATTTAGGGTTAGACACTGGCAGTTGCTCATCATAGATTCGCTTCAGAACTCCCATCTCTCGAAGTCTTGAGACTCCTTCCCCTACGGCAGGAGTCAGCTTAGCCAACTTCTCTGCAGGGCCAGATAGGAAATATTTTAAGCCTTGTGAGCCAAGAGGCAAAACTCAGCAGCTGTTCTTGTGAAAGGCAGGTCATTGTGTGTTTGTTTTTGATATTTAAAAATTATAGAAACAATGATTAGTTTTCGGACCATCCCCAAACGGACAGGAGTCCAGATTTGGCCCACGGGCCGTAGTTTGCAGACCCCCACTCTACAGGATGGCAGGAAGTTGACCGCGTAAACTTAGACCACCTTTGAGTCCAGGCTTTAATTTGACCATTTGCCGGTTCACTGATGCCACTCTCTGGTGATCAAGCTAAAACCTAAAATCCTGGGTGAATGTACACTGTCGATGAATTTAACCAGATCAAGGCTTCTAATTTGTCCTTGGTCCAGTGCCCTTGGGAGCTCATAAATTCTCTCCTGATTCCTGCCAGTATAGATTGGTGAGATTCTGTAAATCTTAAGGTATGTAGCCTGTCTCCTACTTCTCCCTCTAGGCTGTGCTAGGGCCTAACCTTAGAGGTAGACCTAGAGGCAATGAGAAGTGGTAGCAGTGGGTCCCGAGGGGGATAACCCACTAACAGATCATTGTGCAGGGAGAGGCCATTTTTCTTAGGGAGGAAATATCTGTCCTCACGTGCAGCAGGACCTTGTGGGTTCAGTTTTCAGCTTTGTCTGCTCAGATGATCCCACCCATTTATCAGGATCACGCTCCCTTCCCACCAGTGCTTTACCTTCCTCTAGGACCCCTGGTATCATTGTTCATGCTGTTGGCAGCACAGTTCTGCCACCTTTACAGTCAGGCTCTGGGCTTGGGCCTCAGCCATGTCTGCCCTGCGGCTCTAGAGGATGAAGGATCGCTGAGATTGTAGGAGATGAGTGGCTATGGGGCTTTCCTGGCGTATCCATGCATGTTCTCAGTTGTATATTCATAGGTTTCAATTTCTCATTTTCCTTCTGTACACCTTGCAGGGCTCTGAGAAGCAAAGAGACCTGATAATTTTATAATCACTGCCATCACCACAGCAATGAAGTGCTTCAGCCACTTGACCCTTCAGCACTGTCCCTTCTACCTGCCCTTCATCCTGGGCCACCACTGGCAACAGTTTGAGTGACTGATGTCACCACTTGCCCTGGGTCACTGGTCTTTCATTTCTTCCTGGCGAGGAGGTTCTGCCTGCGCTTCTCAAATATATGAGCAATTTCAATACAGAATCCCACTTCCAACTGTCAGCAGAAAACAGCACACTCAAATCAGGATAATTTGAGAATTTTACAAAGGGCTATAGAGGCCTGAAGCAGTGATGTGAGGGAGCATTTACTGGAACCCAAAGCAGACATAACTGTGTGGAAAGGGCTGCCAGAAAGGAGCTGAGAGGATTCTAAGTTGAGGCACATGGTCCGTACTCTTGAAGTTTTCCTGTAATATTTTATGCGGCAGATCTCATTTTAAATGTACCTTGTTTAAAACTCCAGAGCATCACGTGACTCCTGTTTTGAAAAGCCCACAGAATAATTATTTTACTTTCTTTAGACATCCTTATCATATTCTACAGCTGATGGAATTCAGTTAAGCAGAATTGGTTATCTATTGAAAAAATAAATGGATTACGGTGAGGATTTATTTTAGTTAAAATTTTTTTTTTTACAGCATCGTCCTTTTAGGATGAGTTTGTCATTCCATATAGTTGCAGGATTTTTATTCTTTTAATTTTAGAAAACCATCTTGATCTTCTATTTTCTTACTTTCAAATACCATCACAGCATAATTTATGTTAACTCCTTAGCCTGTGGGTCACTTTTATCTGATTATTTCTCTCATTTAAATTTTAATTAGGCTTTTCAAGCCCTACTTTTAGACATTGCACACTGCAGGACACTAAATATACTTTTGTAGCGTGGCAGGGTGATCCATTGTCCAGGAAATCAATATCCAAGCTTCTATATGCATTAGTTCAAGGCAAGAGCGACTTTCTCATCTCCTAAAATTACTTGGGTTTCCAAACATAATGATATTGGATTCCATCCATTAAAGGTATAAGTCTGTTGTTCCAAAGAAGTCTCCTTCTCCACGATGGTATTTTTCAGGTATTATTGGGATGTGTTCTTATTTATCTGGAGAATGGGTACACTTACTTTCTACATCATTTACTCATTCATTGCATCATTCCTACGCAGTCAGAGGAGATGACCAAAAAACCCCTCATTTAATAGGTGACAACACACATACCTCTTAACATCACTGTCCCCATATATGATGCAATTAATTGTCTCCTAGAAATCCTTTTACTAGGACTGTTCCTGGAGGTCTGTCTCCATCCATCACTTTGTGATTACTGAATGTTTGGATCACCTTAAATCTATGATCTGTCCCTAAAAGAAAAAAGGTCATTTGTCATGTCTCTTTTATTGAAAGAAGGACTAGACAAGACAAAGAGGTGTTACATAATCCATTGCACCCGTGGAACTTTCTAAATCCTATTTCAGAATGAATAACAATTTCTGTAATCGAACTCTGTACAAAATAAATGAGATGCTGTTTGTGAGAAACCCCTCTCTCTATAGCGAACTTCTTTGCAGGCTTCAGTTTACAGCTTGAAGGTCAACTTCTCTGTGAAGTTTTTGAAACTGCTGGAAGCAATTAGCTATTCCCAGAGCTGTGCCCCAATGCACTTTGTATATACTTCTGTTATAGCACTAAACACCTCGTGGCTTGTAATGTATCTTTTTATAAGTTTTTCTCCTCCTGGAGACTGAGTACCCCCAGAGCGAGCACAGACTGTTAATTATTCATCATTCTGTACCTGGGGCTGCTTTAGTGCATGTTGCCCGACTGAGTGAATTCTGAGCTGCAGGGTTAGCTGACGTATCTTGCCGATTGCCACTAATAACCCCAAATTACTGAATTTATGATGCACTAGTGATGCGGTTTTCCTAACCCAGCAGCCAAATTTTTCAATATTTCTTCATTCATTCGTTCAACAGGTATTGAGCACCTACTGCATTCCAAGTTCTGATCTAAGCTTTGAGAATCAAGCAAGAGTAAGATCTTGTTCTGCCTTGCCCTTCAGTTAGGAAGACAGACATAAAAACAAAACAATTATTAGAGGCTGTCACAGGGCAGAGTGAGAGCAAAAGGAATTGAGGGGGGCAGGGCAGCTCACCAGCCCCAGGAAGAGACACATGACCTTGAGATCTGCTCGGTTTTCTGAGCAGCACGGGCAAACCAGTGTAGTCGGAACGTGGGTTTCTGAGTCCAGGTAACCATTTGCATCTCACTTTTTGATGCTAAGTGATTACAAGGTTAGCTGCAGAATTAATGGGCATTTTCAGCTAAGCAAGTCATTAAAAATAAATGGAAGTCTAATTTAGCTACTCTTTTAGCTTTAATAAACTAATATGTTAAAGTAAGAGCCTTGTTAATTTGTATGTTGATAGGAAAAAGCCACAAAAATGACCTGATTTGCACTTTAATTTAGATTCAAGCAACTATAATTTTATAAAAATGGGACGTGGCCATCTAAAAAGTACTTAGTTACGTAATTTCTATAAGTCATTGAGAGTAATTGTCGTATCGTAATCTAAATGCTTCCCTGAGGTTCCCATAGGAAAGAATATTCTGTCCTAAACCACCTCTAGGGCATTTTTTCCCCCACTGTCATTTATTTAACAAATACTTACTGAGTACCTACTATGTGCCAGTGAACAAAAAGACAAAAATCCCAAGGTCACTCGACCTAAGTGAGGACACATAATTATTGAAAAAGGTACCCTCAGAGGGTCCTTCCGACATCCTGCATACTGGGATTCCTGAGCCAGCCCTTTGTGAGGCCCCCTCTCCTTTTAAAACTGCATATACTCTGGAGACCTGCTGCCGGAGAAGTGGTGAGTTTGTACTGGAGTAAGTCTGGTTGCTATAGCAGATAAACATCAAAATCCCTTTGGTTTAAAATAGAGGTTGCTCACTCAGGTGAAGTCCAACTGTCCAGCAGGAAGGGGTGAAGCTCTGCTCCACCTCCAGGGATCCAGATGGCTCTGTTTTGCCATCGTGGACACGTGGTTTCCAAGGTCAGCCTGAGGTACACCAACCAGCTGGCTGACCACAAAGAGAAAGAATAGGTGATTTCATGCGAGAAGGTTCTCTGAGCCAGAATGGCGCATGATACGTCTGCCCTTATTCCACTGGCCAGAACTTGGGCATTTGGGCACACATACTGCAAGGGAGGGAGCCTGGGAAATGTAGTCCAGCTGTGTGCCCAGGAAAAAAAAAAAAAAGGGGAACTGGGTTTGGTGAACAGCCAGTCTCCACCACAATGATGATGACCTTTTTAAAAAAAAATCATGTTATATGCAACTACCATTTATTGAATACCGACTTGTAATAATAAGGACTTTATACCAATTACATAATTTTCATAACAGCCCCCTTCACCATTCGTTTGTTGACATATCTATATTGTGCTCCTGTCATGTGCCAATCAGTGGATGTGATAAAAAGTTGGTCAGATTAGGGACATACCGTTGACCCTTGAACAATATGGGTTTGAACTGTGCGGATTCACTTATGTATGGATTTTTTCAATAGTAAGTACCACAGTACTACACAATACGTGGTGGGTTGAACCTGCAGTTGCAGAATCCCAGGAATGGACTTGAGGTTATGGGAGAACTTCCTATAAGGTGGGCTGACTACATATGCAGATTTTTGACCGCCTGGAGGGTCTGTTCCCCTAACCCCCATGTTGTTCAGGACTCCACTGTATTTTGAAGGTAAAGCTGGTGGGATTTTTTTGATAGATTGATTCTGGGATATAAGAGCAATAGAGGGATCATGAAAGACTTTCAAGTTTGGACATGAGCATGTGGGGGAATGAAGGTATCATTGACTGAAATTGGGGCACCGAGGCAGGGACAAGGTGTGAGGTGGATAAAGGGAGCTTAAAAATTTTGGGGGGCCACGTCAAGTATGAGTTACCTCCTAGTCATTCTGGTGGGGATGACAAGGAAGCAGTTGTCTGGGGCTCAGGGGAGAAGTTTGGGACTAGAGATTTAATTTAGATGTCATCAGTATAGTCATGGTTATTAAGCCTTGAGAGCAAATGAGATCCTTAGAGTGGGGAGTGTAGTTAGGAGAAAAGAGTTTGAGATAGTTCTTGGGGACCCTCTCATCTTTAGACACAGAGGAACCAGAGCTGGCTTCTGGGCATGAACAGACGACTCCTACGCTTAGAAGGACCTCATGCTTGATTTAATGGTTTGCCATTACGGTCTTGAAGTTCTTACTTTTTGAAGGTCCTCCCCTATTTGCATTCTAAAGCGAGTCCTGTGAATTATGTAGCCAGTCCTGGGAAGAATTCCTAATGAGACAGGAAGCTGTGAGGGTGTGAGGTCCTGATGGCAAGGAAAAGTAGGGCTTTCAAGAAGATGTGTGAGAGATCAAGGAATGTCCAGACAGGAAATAACCATGGGATTTATCAAGGTGGAGATTGCTGGTGATGCTGACAAAAGCCATGAGAGCAGAGTGGAGAGGATGGAAAGCCCTTTGGAGCTGGTTGAAAAGAAAATGGTCCTAGAGCTGACTATGCCCACAGTTTTGCCGACAGCAGGGGTCAGGTAAGTGGAAGGAGATGCTGGGTCAAGGAATGCTTTTGAATGGACGTTTATCTGTAATGTGATTCAGTAGAGAGGGAGACATGGGTGATGTGGTGCGAAAGTTGAATTACAGGGGAAAGTGTTGGAGGAAGTAAGAGGGCAGAGACTCAGAGGACAAGTGGAGGGGTTGTTTTAAGAACAGACATGTTCTTCCATTTCAGAAGCAGAGAAGGCAGAGTCTATGGGCTTATGTAAGTTGGTAATTTAGAGTTGGTTCCAGTCTGGGTGCCTATTTTTTTCTTAATGGAATATGAGGTGAGGTCAGCAGCAGAGATGGTGAGAGAAAATGTCATGAGTTTGGTGAGTTACTTCAGACCTGAAAGGTTAATTTACTTTATAGAAAAAGGTAGAATTGTTGGGCAGTCCCACAGTGAGTTCCCATTTGAGATTTTGTGACCATCCATTTACAGTCAACATGGTTGAGTGATTCTTCTTCAGGTGCAAGTATAGAGTAGAAGGATAGTTGAGTTTAGACAGCATTGGTTCTTGTGGTGCTATTATTGTCCTTGTTTTACAGCTGAAGAAACTGGGGTTCAGAGAAGTAAGCAACTTGCTAGTAATCAGCAGAATTTGGACATAAATCTTCTGAGCCCAGGCCCTCAGCTCTTGAACATTATGTCATATTTCAGAGCTGTTCTTGATATCATGCACTAATCAGTGTAGATTCTGCAATATTCTGTTCCTTCCTTCAACAGATGAGTAATAAAATTGAGATACAGATTATGCACTGTAATTTGTATCTCAATTTTTCTGGCATTGTCCAAAATGTTACATGTCTTAGCTAGTTATCAAATCCTGGCCTTTGGAACTGCAAAGCAATATCATCCATTAAAGATATGCTGGTGGGGTGAGAAAGTATTGCAGAGTTTGATACCACTTCTGCTGCCTACTGGCCAAGTGACTTGCAGCACTGTGTAAAAATCCATTCAACAGTAATTGAGCATCTATGGTGGGCCAACCAGCACGGAAGGTGCTGAGGATAATGTGGTGAATCAGACTAGCCTTGTCCCCAAGGAATTAGAGTCTGGTGAATTCAGTGAGATAACGTATGAACAATGTTTGTATATTGAGTGTGGGCACTGGACAGGTGTTAATTCTATTTTTTTTTCCTTTAATTAATTAATTTATTTATTTTTGCTGTGTTGGGTCTTCGTTTCTGTGCGAGGGCTTTCTCTAGTTGTGGCAAGCGGGGGCCACTCTTCATCACGGTGTGCGGGCCTCTCACTATCGCAGCCTCTCTTGTTGCGGAGCACAGGCTCCAGACGCGCAGGCTCAGTAGTTGTGGCTCACGGGCCTAGTTGCTCCGCGGCATGTGGGATCTTCCCAGACCAGGGCTCGAACCCGTGTCCCCTGCATTAGCAGGCAGATTCTCAACCACTGCGCCACCAGGGAAGCCCAAGGGTGTTAATTCTTGATACAGTTGTTCGGGTACATGATGACACTTCTTGGTGAGAACATCAACACCCAGTTCCAGTGGGAAGTTTGTTCCGTTTCCTGATCGGATACTAAGTGAGGGTCCCACTTATGTGTAAATATCCAACGATGTTACTGTTTAAAAATTGGTCTAGGGGGCTTCCCTGGTGGCGCAGTGGTTGAGAATCTGCCTGCCAATGCAGGGGACACGGGTTCGAGCCCTGGTCTGGGAAGATCCCACATGCCGCGGAGCAACTAGGCCCGTGAGCCACAACTACTGAGCCTGCGCGTCTGGAGCCTGTGCTCCGCAACAAGAGAGGCAGCGAGAGTGAGAGGCCCGCGCACCGCGATGAAGAGTGGCCCCTGCTTGCCCCAACTAGAGAAAGCCCTCGCACAGAAACGAAGACCCAACACAGCCAAAAATAAGTAAATAAATAAATAAATTAATTAATTAAAAAAAAATGCAACACAATCCTTTAAAAAAAAAAAATGGTCTTACCCCACTGAGTCAGAATCAACAACTTATAGCCAAGGTAGGACTCTTACTGGATTGACTCTCCCTCTAAAATCTTTTTCCTAAAACAATAGGAATGAACACAAGTTAGCACAATTGTCTGTTGGCAGTGCTGGAATAGTCTCCCTGTGGAGTACTGTTCTCTACCTGGCAGTTATTACATTTCGTTTTATTTTTTTTTAAATGAAAGGAGCATCAGATTTTCTGGTTTATTTGCTTTTAAAAAGCAATGAGAATTCTTTAGTAAAATGAATCAACCATTGATCTTAAATTTTATCTTCTCAAGGATGCACGCTCTGATTCACCAGTCAGTATTGATTCCTGAGCCTCAAACCTTGAAAAGGTCTGTCCATAGTACTTGAATTAGTGTGTCTCTGGAAACCAACCCCTGGGAAGGTGCTTGTTTTGTACCACACGTGAGGCTGGATTTTGTACTCCTGGAGGGGAGATAGTTTGTCCTTCATCTCTGTAATGGAGTGCCCACAACAGCAAGTTCTGTTCAATGAATGAAGGAATAGACCCACCCTGGGGAAAGGGGTTTGTTTGATATCAATGTATTGAGTTTAGTACTATAAATCTTTTTTAACGTTTTTAAATTTTATATTGGAGTATAGTTGATTTAACAATGTGGTGTTAGTTTCAGGTGTACAGCAAAGTGATTCAGTTATACATATACATGTATCTATACTTTTTCAAATTAGTTATAGAATATTGAGCAGAGTTCCCTGTGCTATCCAGTAGGGCCTTGTTGGTTATCTAGTTTAAATATAGCAGTGTGTACATGTCGATCTCAACCTCCCAATCTGTCCCTCCCCTCCCACCCCCGCTGAATACCATAAATCTTGCTTTCTAAAAGTTCTAATGCCGTTAAAGTCTCTGACAGTGAAGCAAGCGATTGAAACACATCCTTGTGAATGTTAGATGTATTATTATACACTCAATTTAGCGTTTTGTTTTTATGTAATTCCTCTCTGAGTAGAAATCATGTTGTAGGTAAAGGAGCGAGAAGTGAAGTCTGGAGACCTGTTGATTAGTCTCAACCTCCACTAATAGAGCAGATAGCTTTGGATAACCGTGGGGCCCGATTTCATCTGGGGATATGGGATTGGAATACAGCCTGTGAATCTAACTGTGGTCTACTAGTGAAGTCGGGAGTCCCTCCAGGCCGAGAGCAGATCTTTTGCGTCTATTTCAGCACCTAGCACAGTACCAGGCACATTATAAATGTATCCTGTTTATTCTTTGGGGAAAGATGTAAGTAGACATTTTTTTGTATACTTGAAAGTTGTTGAGAGTAGACCTTAAGCATTCTCACCACAAAAAAAACCACTTAACTATGTGAGGCGATGGATGTGTTAATTATATTGATCTTGGTAGTCATCCTATAATGTGTATGTCTGTCAAATAATTACATTGTACACTTTATAAATTTATTTATTTATTTATTTTTGGCCACGTTGGGTCTTCGTTTCTGCGTGTGGGCTTTTTCTAGTTGCGGTGAGCGGGGGCCACTCTTCGCTGCAGTGTGCAGGCTTCTCAGGGCGGTGGCTTCTCTTGTTGCAGAGCACGGGCTCTAGGGGTGCAGGCTTCAGTAGTTGTGACTCACAGGCTCTAGAGCGCAGGCTCAGGAGTTGTGGCACACGGGCTTAGTTGCTCCGTGGCATGTGGGATCTTCCCAGACCAGGGCTCGAACCCATGTCCCCTGCATTGGTAGGCGATTCTTAACCACTGCGCCACCAGGGAAGTCCCTGTACACTTTAAATATATACAATTATTTGTCAATTTTCCTCAACAAAGTTCGGGAAAAAAAATGAAGGCACAGACCATTTCGTGTTTTTCATGTATTTCTAACATCAGGCAAAATAGTAGGGACATAGTAAATGTTCCGTAATTCCCTCCTTCCTTCCCTCTTTTTCTTTCATCTTCTACAGAAATTTGTTGAATGCCTTCTAAGTGCCAGACACTTGGGATACATCAATGAAGAACACAGTCCAGATGGGACAGTTAAATGTGTAGGCAATTACAAAATAATAGGATAATAGTTATAGTAGAAGTGTAAGGTAATGGTTATAACAGAATTTCACTGGAGCACAAAGGGAGGAGAAGGTATATCTGCGTAGCTGTTGGGGAGGGCGCTCGAGAATGGTATCGGCTGAGCTACCTCTAGAAGGAAGAGTAGGGTTGTTATAGTGGACCAGGATTGAAGGGCCAGGGGCACTCGAAGTAGAGAGGATGGCACACACGTTTATGGAGTTATGATGTAGTACAGTACACACCATGGGGGTAGTTTAGGATGGCTGCAGGCAGAAGTGGGTAATGGGCAAAAGAGTGTGGACAGAGAGCTGAGAAGTAAGATGATTCTAGGAGCTCGTTAGAAGTCAGATCCTGAAGAACATCACAAAATAGGAAACATTAAATGGTATGTGTGCTTTTCTGGAAGACAAATTAAATTCTTTAGGTCTCTATCAGTAGTAATAGTGGTAGTAATAGCATTGGCTAATTATTATTGGGTGCTTCCTAGAGACAAGTACCATTCTAAGCATGTGACTCATTTAATCTTCATAATAACGCTTGAGAGTTTATCCCCATTTGACAGATGAGGAAAGTGAGGCATAAAGGTGCTTCATGCAAGATCACAGAACTAGTCTAGACTTTAACCCTGAGGGTCTGGATCGGGAGTCTGTTCTTTTTTTTTTTTTTTTGCCGTACGCGGGCCTCTCACTGTTGTGGCCTCTCCCGTTGCGGAGCGCAGGCTTACGGGCCCAGCCGCTCCACGGCATGTGGGATCCTCCCGGACCGGGACACGAACTCATGTTCCCTGCGTCGGCAGGCGGACTCTCAACCACTGCGCCACCAGGGAAGCCCCAGGAGTCTGTTCTTAATTGCTGTGCTATGCTGCAGCATGGAAAATAAATTCTAATATTGCAAGTCTGAAGTTAATTTATTAAAGAAAAAGTCACATATATCATTTAATTCTCATTTCATATCCAAAGAGCAGCATGAATCACTGCTTCCAGGCTTCAGGTTTTTTTTTTAATGCCTTGACCATGTTTCCTCCTAATGATGTGATATTTCTGAGGTGAAGAGGTTAAGTCACTGCCAATGATCCTCACCACGATTGCCCTCATATAAACATGTTTACCTCAGTAAAACATGTCAGTGTGTTTAGTGCAACTTCCAATTAGGCCTTTGTGCTGCAGGTGTGCCTAGTCTGTCTAAGCTGTGAAGACATTTATGTGACCATCTGCCCTGAAATTTCCTTCTTTACATCCACCCAGTGTACCCTTAGGAAGAGTCAGATATTGTGGACAAGTATGCCTTTCCATCAGAGTTCGTTTGAAGAATATATGTCAAGCATTGATTGGCTCTGCTTGTCAAATTCTTCACCACTTAATAATGAGTAGATCACAATGAAAAATGATTTCCATTTAGGTTTCTGGCATTAAACCTTAGCGGTCTGTGGTGATGGAAGGATTTCAGACCAGACTGTCTGATCTTAGTTTGTGCTCAGATGCTAAAATTGTTGTGTGGTCTTGGGCCAGTCATTGAACTGTTCTGGACCTTGTTTTCCTCATTTGGAATATGAGGATTTTGGAATAGATATCTGTAGACTTTCTCCCAACTCTAACGTTAACGTGCTTATGGAGTTTTGCAATCCAACACAATTTTTTAAAAGGGAGAAAAGCAGTTGTCATGGCAACTGTTATTTAATACATAACCCTGTTTCTTTTGTTTTCCGCTTATGTAGGTATAATTAACGAAATAGTAAGATACTTAAAGTATACTACATGATGATTTGAAATACATATACATTATGAAAGGATTTCCACTATCAACTTAATCATCACCTCACAGATTTACTTTTCTCTTGTGTGCGTGACAACACTTAAATTCTACTTTCTTAGCAAATTTTAACTCTATAATACAATATTGTCAATTATGCTCACCATGTTATACATTAGATCCTCAGACCTTACTCATCTGGAAAGTTTGTACCCTTTTACCAGCCTCACCATATTTCCCCGATCCCCCACCCCCTGGCAACCACCAATCTTCTCTGCTTCTATGACTTTAGGTTTTTTTAGATTATACATATAAGTGAGATCATACGGTATTTGCCTTTCTGTCTTATTTATTTCACGTAGCATAATGCCCTCTAGATTCATTCATTTAATGCAAATGGCAGAATTTCCTTCTTTTTATGGCTAAATGATATTCCATTATATGTTTATACTGCATTTTCTTTATCCATTCATCCATCAATGACGTTTAGGTTGTTTCCATGTCTTGGCTATTGTAAATAATGCTGCAGTGATCATGGGGGTGCACGCATCTCTTTGAGAAAATGCTTTTGTTTCCTTTGGAAACGTACCCAGAACTGGGGTTGCTGGATCATACAGCAGTTCCATTTTTAAGTTCCTGGGGAACCTCTATATAGCTTTCCATAGTGGCTGTACCAATTTACATTCCTACCAACAGTGTACAAGATTTCTCTACATCCTCACCAGCATTGGTTATCTCTTGTTTATTTGATACTAGACATCCTAATAGGCATGAGATAATATCTTGTTGTGGTTTTGATTTGCAGTTCCCTGATGATTAGTGATGTTGAGCATCTTTTTATGTACCTTTTGGCCATTTGTATGTTTTCTTAGGAAAAAGGTCTATTCAGGTCCTTTGCTCAGTTTTTAACTGGGTTCTTGTTTGTTTCTTGCTGTTGCATTATACGAGTTCTTGTGTACTCCATAACCAAAAAACAAACAAAAAACCCCCAAAACCTCTGCACAGCATACCAGGGTAGCAGAGAGGTCCATCCATCTGTGCACCTGAAAGTGGGTGGATTGGATTCCAGAGGAGGCAGCAGATTGAGGGAAGTGGTGGTGGAGCCAGTGGTGGCAGAGGTGGTGACAGCAGAGAAGGTGGTGGCTGGTGTGGCAGATGAGGTGGAGGGTGAAGGTGGTGAATTGGGCTCTACCTAGCCATGCACACTGTAGCTGGAGGGACCAGTTGCTGTCTCTGAAGAGAGACTGCAGTGACTAAGAGGAGGGAAAGGAAAGGGCAGTAGGCAGACAAGAGAGAACTGAAGAAAAGTATCTTCTGCTGTCTGCCCTGGGAGACAAGAGGACTTCCCGGGGACCTCTGGGATTCCCGTCACCTGAGGATCAGCCTACCAGGTCCTGGGCACACCCGAAGCCCCAGGTACTAAGTACAGACCTCCTCTGCTCTGCCAGCACCTCTCGCTTTTTTTAATGCATTCCTTCCTTACCTTAGTGGTAAGGAAACCAAAAACTTATGCTATGGTGTTACCTTCTAGAAAATAAAAGGAAGGCACCTAACCGTCAACCTATTGAACTGTTAGAATCGAAGTAAACAGAGCCTTATCTAAATCAGAAGGGTGCTTGCTACTTCAAATGCAGCAGCAAAGGCACTTCTCCTTAAACACCATGAGGGATCATAGTAATATGGTGTCACAAAAAGAAGATGACAATTTTCCGGTAACTGAAACCCAAAGCATGGAATATTGTGATCTAAGTGGCAAAGAATTTAAAATAGCTGTTATGAAGAAATTCAGTGAGCTACAGGAAAACTCAGAAAGGCACTACAAATGGGTTCAGAGATAAAATTAGCAAATGGAAGGAGTACTTTACCAAAGATGTTGAAATTCTAAAAAAGAACCAAACCAATTCTGGAGCTGAAGAACTCAGATGAGGTGAAGAATGCTTTAAGAATGCATTGGAAATAGAGCAGATCATAACTGAATAAAGAATTAGCAAGTTCCATAATAGAGATACAGAAATGAATTAGGTGGAAGAGAGAGAACTAAGAGTTACAAGTGAAGAAACCCTATGAGGGCTCCCTGACTCCAATAAAAAGCCAACATAAGAATAATGGGTATCCCTGAAGAAGAGAGGGAAAAGGGAGCAGAGAGTTTATTTACAGAAATAATACCTGAGAACTTCCCAAACCTAGGGAAGGAACTAGATCTGCAAGTCCATGAAGCTAATAAAACACCTAATTATCTTAATGCAAAAAGACCTATTCCAATATACATTATATTAAAACTGTCAAAAGTCAAGGATAAAGGGTTTTAAAGGCAGACAGGAAAAAAGGCAGTAACCTACAAAGGAACCCCCCATCAAGGTATCTGCAAAAACTCTACAGGCCAGGAGAGAGTAGAATGACATGTTCAAAATATTGAAAGATAAAAACGCCAGCCAAGAATATTCTATCCAGCAAAATTATCCTTCAAATATGAAGGAGAGATAAAGCCTTTTCCAGACAAATGGAAGCTGAGAGGGAGTTCACCACCACTAGACCTACTTTACAAGAAATGTTGAACAGAGCTCTTCAAGCCAAAATGAAAATATGAAATCACCCAGAACTCTGATTAAGTTGATAGTCAGAATTGGAATACTAACTCTTTTTTTTAGAATAGTATATTAAGCTTTTAACTATAGCAAAAGTTAAAGGAAAAGAACATTAAAAATAACAGTAGTGGGCTTCCCTGGTGGCGCAGTGGTTGGGAGTCTGCCTGCCGATGCAGGGGACACGGGTTCATGCCCCGGTCCAGGAAGATCCCACGTGCCGCAGAGAGGCTGGGCCCGTGAGCCGTGGCCGCTGAGCCTGCACGTCCCGAGCCTGTGCTCCGCAATGGGAGAGGCCACAACAGTGAGAGGCCCGCGTACCACAAAAAAAAAAAAAAAAAACTTTCTCTGCATCTATTGAGATAATCATATGGTTTTCTTCTTCAGTTTGTTAATATGGTGTATCACATTGATTGATTTGTGTATACTGAAGAATCCTTGCATTCCTGGGATAAATCCCACTTGATCATGGTTTATGATCCTGTTACTGTGTTGTTGCATTCTGTTTGCTAGTATTTTGTTGAAGATTTTTGTATCTATATTCATCAGTGATCTTGGTCGGTAATTTTCTTTTTTTTGTAGTATCTTTATTTTCTTCTTTTTGATCTATTTAAATGGGTTTGTTTTCTTAATTTATGTTTTCAATAGTTTGTTGTTAGTGTATAGAAACATGAGTGATCTTGCATATTGGTTTTTACATCCTGCAACTTTACTGAATTTATTTATGTTAATGGGTTTTTTTTTTTTGGTGGCATCTTTAGGATTTTCTATATATAATATATCATGTCATACAAACAGGGACAATTTTACTTTTTTTTTTTTTTTTTTGGCTTAGATGCCTTTTATTTCTTTTTCTTGCCTAATTCCTCCGGCTAGGACTTCCTACCCTGTGTTGAATAAATGTGGCAAGAGTAGGCACGCTTGTCTTATTTTTCATCTTAGAGGAAAAGCTTTGAGCTTTCACCATTGAATAGGATGTTAGCTGTCGGCTTGTCATATATGGCCTGTATTATGTTGAGATATGTTTCTTCTATATTTATCATGAAAGGATGTCGAATTTTGTCAAATGCTTTTTCTGCATCTGTTGAGATGATCATATATTTGGTTTTTTTTTCGGTATGTGGGCCTCTCACTGTTGTGGCCTCTCCCGCTGCAGAGCACAGGCTCTGGACGCGCAGGCTCAGTGGTGGCTCACGGGCCCAGCTGCTCCGCAGCACGTGGGATCCTCCCAGACCGGGGCACAAACCCGCGTCCCCTGCATTGGCAGGCGGACTCTCAACCACTGCGCCACCAGGGAAGCCCGATCATATGATTTTTATCCTTCATTTTATTAATGTGGTGCATTACCTACATTTATTGCATACATTGAACCACACTTGCATCCCAGGAATAAATACTATTTGATCATGGTGTGTGATCCTTTTAATGTACTGTTGAATTTGATAATGTATTGAGGATTTTTGCATCTATGTTCACCAGAGATATTGGCCTGTAATTTTCCTTTCTTGTCCTTTTCTGGCTTTGGTATCAGGGTAATGATGGCCTCATAAAATGAGTTTGGAACTGTTCCTTCCTCTTCAATTGTTTTTGGAACAGTTTGAGAAGGATTGGTATTAATTCTTTTTTTTTTTTTAATGTTTGAAGAATTCCCCAGTGAATCTACCTGGTCCTGGATTTTTTTGTTGGAAAATTTTTGATTACTATCTCCTTATTAGTAATTGGTCTGTTCAGATTTCCTATTTCTTCATGATCCAGTCCTGGTAGGTGGGTTATATGTTTTTAGGAATTTATCCATTCTTCTAGGTTATCTAATTTGTTGGCATATAACTGTTCATAGTAGTTTTTATGACCCTTAGTATTTCTGTTTTCAGTTGGAGTATTCTCCTCTCGTTTCTGATCTTAATCTTCTCTCTTTTTTCTTAATGTATCTAAGGTTTGCCAATTTTATTTATCTCTTCTAAAAACAAACTCTTAATGTCATTGATGTTTCTATTGTCATGCTAGTCTGTTTCATTTATTTCTACTCTGGTCTCTATTTCCTTCCTTCTTCTAGCCTTAGGCTTTGTTTCTTGTTCCTTTTCTAGTCCCTTGAGGTGCAAAGTTAAGTTCTTTGAGATCCTGTTTTTCTTAATATAAGTGTTTATTGCTCTAAGTTCCCCTCTTAGAACTTCTCCGGCTATATTTCACTACATTTTAGTATGTTGTATTTCCATTTTCATTTGTCTCAAGATACTATTTTATTTCTCTGTTGATTTCTTCTTTGACCCATTGGTTGTTCAGAAGGCTATTGATTAATCTCGAAATATTTGTGAATTTTCCATTTTTCTTATTGTAATTTATTTCTAGCTTCATATCATTGTGGTCAGAAAAGATGTTTGATATAATTTCAATGTTCTTATTTTTTTTTAATTTCAATATTCTTAAATTTATTGGGATTTGTTTTGTGGCCTAACATATGACCTATCCTAGAGAATGTTCCATGTGTACTTTAGAAAGGTGTGTATTCTTCTGCTGTTGGATGGAATGTTCTATATATGTCTGTTGCGTTCATCTGGTCTATCATGTAGTTAGGTCCAGTCTTTCCATATGATTTTCTATCTGCATCATCTATCCATTGTTGAAAGTGAGATATTAAAGTCCCTACTATTATTGTGTTCCTTCCATTTCTCCCATCAGATCTGTTAATATTTGTTATATATTTAGGTTCTCCAACGTTGGGTGCATAAATATAATTTTTATATCCTCTTGAAGAATTAACCCCTTTATCATAATAAAATGATCATCTATTTTTCTTATTACAGTTTTTGGCTTAAAGTCTATTTTGTCTGATATAAGTATAACTACCCCTGCTTTCTTTTGGTTTCCAATTGCATGGAATAATTGTTTCAATCTACTTGCTTTCAGTCTCTATATCTTAAAACTAACATGAGTCTCCTGTAGGCAGCATACAGTTGTTTGTTTTTAATCCATTCAGCCGCTCTGACTTTTTGGGTTTTTTTGGTACACGAGCCTCTCACTGCTGTGGCCTCTCCCGCTGTGGAGCACAGGCTCTGGACGCGCAGGCTCAGCGGCCATGGCTCACGGGCCCGGCTGCTCCGCGGCATGTGGGATCTTCCCGGACCGGGGCATGAACCTGTGTCCCCTGCATTGGCAGGAGGACTCTCAACCACGGCGCCACCAGAGAAGCCCAGCCACTCTGACTTTTGATTAGAGAATTTAGTCCATTTTCATTTAGAGTAATTATTGATAGATACAGACTTACTATTGCCATTTTGCCAATTGTTTTCTGGCTACTTTATACTTACCCATTCCTTTCTTCCTCTCTTTTGTTCTTCCTTTGTGTTTTGATGACTTTCTGTAGTGATGTGCTTTGATTCCTTTTTTCTTTATATTTTTGTACCTACTATATGTTTTTGCTTTGTGGTTACCATGAGGCTTACATAAAGCATCTTATAACAGTCTATTTTAAGCTGATACCAGCTTAACTTTGAACATATATAAAAGATCTACATTTTTATACCTCCCCCATATTTTGTTTTTGAAGTCACGATTTACATCTTTTTATATTGTGTATACGTTAACAAAGTATTGTAGTTATAGTTATTTTAATACTTTTGTCTTTTAACCTTTATACTAGAGTTATAAGTGATTTGCTCACCACCTTTATGGTGTTAGAGTATTCTGAATTTAAGTATATATTAACTTTGTTAGTGAGTTATGTGTTTTCATGTTACTAATTAGCTCTTTCATTTTGGCTTTAAAGAACTCCCTTTAACACTTCTTGTAAGGCCTGTTTAGTGGTAATGAACATCTTCAGCTTTTGTTTGTCTTGAAAACTCTTTATTTCTCCTTTAATTCTGATGGACAACTTTGCTGGATAGAGTATTCTTGATTAACAGTTTTTTCTTCCATCACTTTGAATATGTCATTCCACTTTCTTCTGCCCTGCAAAGGTTCTGCTGAAAAATCTACTGATAGTCTTATAAGGGTTGCTATATATGTACCAAGTTGCTTTTTACTTGCTTATTTTAAGACTTTCACTTTGTCTTTAACTCTTGACAGTTTAATTATAATGTGTCTTGATGTGGGTCTCTGGACTCATCTTGTTTGTTACTTTTTGGACTTCCTGGATCTGAATGTCTTTTCCTTTCCTCAGCTTAGGGAAGTTTTCAGTTGTTATTTGTTTGATGAAGCTTTTTGGTGCTTTTCTCTCTGTTCTCCTTCTGGGACCCCTATTATGTATGTATTGTTCTTCTTGGTGTCCTGTAAGTCCCTTAAGCTATCTTTACTCTTTTTCATTTTTCTTCTTCTTGCTCCTATAATTAGAAGAATTCTACTGCGTTGTCTTCAAGTTTACTGATCCTTTCTTTCCCTTGATAAAGTCTGCTGTGGAACTCCTCTGTTGAATTTTTCGGTTATTGTATTTTTCAGCTCTTTGATTTCTGGTACTTTTTAATACTTTTATCTCTTTATTGAAATTATCACTTTATTCATGCATTGCTTTCTTGAACATCTTTATGTCCATTATTTCAAACTCTCTATTGGGTGTTCTCTCATCTCCATTTTGTTCAAAGATCAGTTTCTGGAGATTTACCTTGTTCTTCTGTCTGGACCATAGTCCCTTGTTTCTTCATTTTTCTTCACTCTCTGTGTTGGTTTGTGCATTACATAAAACTGCCTTGTCTCTCAGTCTTGACAGGTTGGCCTCATGTAGGAGATGAACCTCATCAATCAGCCTGACCCAAACTCCTCATTGTCTCTGAAGTCTTTGTGATTGTCCCAAGCCATCACCTTTTTTTTTTTTAGTGACAGTCAGTAGTTCAGGGTCTGCCAAGATCTGTCAGTATCTCAAAGGGGAGGATCACAATTAGCCCCTTGATGCAGGCTGATTAGAAGCCGGATTCTGAGTCAGCAGCTGGGAGAGTATACAGTTAAGCATCTTCCAGGGATTAACTGGGAGTGGGGCATTTTTGCCTGCTCCTTTTGCACTGATCCTAGGTGGCAGGATGCTCCTGTGTCCATTTAAATACTGTTTTTATTTGCTGTCAGAGCTACGTGATATCAGGGCCTGTCTGTGTGATTGCATTCATAAAAATTGTTGTGCTAGATGCATGGACATGCTCCTTCCAGGGATTTACTGACAACTTGGATTTATTGTTGGAGCAAGCCAGAGGGAGAAGGTGGGAGAAGTGCCCACTTACTCTTTGGGGCTCCAGGAGGGTTATAGTCAGTACTAGATGCAAGCTAGTTAGAAGTCAGACCCTCAGACAGGCGTTTGTCAAGTGTGTGGTCAATCCCCTTCCAGGAAAAGACTGGGAGATGGCTGTTTTCTCCTGCTCCCTCTGTGCTGAGCCCAGGGGTGTGTGTGGGGGAAGGGGTGGTGGCCACAGCAAGTGCTCACGTGCCTGTTAAGAATTGCTGGATATAGTCCTATGCATCTCATGGACATAAGCTGCCTTGCCTTTAGAGTTAAGTGTTTTGGGAACCTGTGCCTTGGGTGGGAGCCTTAGAAGTTGGGGCACTAAGTATGTGGTCCAAACCCTTCACTCCTCAGGGAGTAGCTGAGAGTTAAAGGTTCCCTCCTGATTGTATGTTGCTCTGCCAGGGATGGGATTTATGATGTGAATGTGTCTCAGCCTTTCCCACCTGTTTGGATGTGGTATTTTCTTATTAGACCAATATGTAGGAGTCACTCAGCTAGTTTCTGGATCCCTCTTAAAGGGAATTGCTCCCTGTGCAGCTATACATTCAGTGAGTCTGTGGGAGGAAAGAAATTCAGGAGCCTCCAGTGTTGCTTAGTCCCCCTTCTTCCCTATTTCTCAGTCAGCCTGTTTTCCCTTGAAGAAATTAGCCTCTATTGTTATATAGACCCAAAGGTCTCCAAATGCTTTTAGAAAGGTTGAGCTTCCAGTTTCATCATTTAATGAATGAAGTCAGTTACCTAATTTTCCTATGCCTAGGTTCCTGTACCCTTAAAATGATATTGATAATAATAGTGACCTCACAGTGTACAGCATTTATCATCAGGCAAGATGTACAGTGATGAAAATATTAATGAAGATAATACTAATACTGAAGATAATACTAATACTGAAAATAATAAAAATAGCTACCATTTAGTGAGTGTATACTCTGTGTTAGGCACTGCTATATGTATTAACTCATATAATCCTCAAAACAGCACAAGAGTAGATGCTACTGTTATTCCCCTAGTTGGGTCATGTTGTCCAAATTCGCATAACTAGGAAGGAGTAGAACCAGAACACATGCCAACCTGGGTAGATGGATTACAGAGCCTAACCATTAATCTCATTCTCAATAATAAGATTGTTAATATATCATTATAAATAGTCAACACTTTTTTACGGAACTTTCTACGTGACCAGAACTACTCTATTCTATGAGGTAGATACTATTATTATCTCCATTTTATATAAGGAAACTGAGGCCCCTAGAGGTTAATTAAGAACACAGTTGGTAGTGGCATGGGCCAGATTTGAACCCAGGCAGTCTGCATCCGAAATCCATGTTCCTTACCACGATGCCTCAACGTGAGCCATTATCACCGCTAAACCCAGTTCAGTTCACTCTCTATGAACAGCATAAGAAAATTATTATTGTATATTATGATAATTATTATTACATCTGTTCACTAGACCACGTGAGCCTTTTTGTGGTCTGTTGGAGCTCTTCCTGTTTTTACCTATAACCCCCCCAAAATGTGTTCCTAATTACCACATTAGTTTTTGAAAAGGCCAAGCAGCTACACAGGTATTTTGCCATGCCTTACCAAATAAAACAAGAGGAGGGAAGTGCAAAAGTCTATGAATGTTCAAGCCATTAAAGTTTGAATTTTCAGACAGATATGGTCTGTAAAACATTTAAGAGATAGTTTACTTCAGTGGGTCATAATACCTGAGCAATGTTTTCCAAATACCTTAGCAATATTGATCTAAGACGGGGGTAGGCAAACTTCTGTAAAGAGCCAGATAGTAAATATTTTTTGCTTTGAGAGCCATACAGTCTTTGTCAAAACTGCTCAACTTTGTTGTTCCAGTGCAAAAACAGCCATTGGTGATACATGAACAAATGTGTGGCTGTGTTCCAATAAAACTTTATTTACAAAAACAGGTGGTGGGCCTGATTTGGCCCATGATCCATAGTTTGCTGACCTCTAAAAGAAAGTTTTCCCACTACAATAGATATTTAATGCAAGTGAATTTTGGGATCAGTAGCTGCTCAGAGACATGTATTTAAAAAGTGTTAACAGCGTGTTTATTTTCCCCTTACTTCCTTTTTTTCTGTGGGACCTGACCCTGCTGTGATCCCACATTTACTGAA
Source organism: Tursiops truncatus (assembly GCF_011762595.2). Lineage (NCBI taxonomy): Eukaryota > Metazoa > Chordata > Mammalia > Artiodactyla > Delphinidae > Tursiops > Tursiops truncatus. The sequence goes on along the minus strand of NC_047044.1, from coordinate 20,586,060 downwards.
CAAGGTACTTGCAAAGTATGGTTAGCTAAGGCTTACAGTATTCACATTGCTATGAAAGTGTGCATACCTGATTCTAGCCATTTGAGTCATTAATATATTGAGGTTTGGCTTTAGGGACAGGCTTTCAACACCATGTAACAGTGATGACAAAGCAAATTTTTAAAGATCACATAGAATGAGAATGTATGAGTATATGCTTTGCTTTGAACAAATCTGTTTGCTAAATATTGGACATATTTTGGCAAGGTAGGGGGTAAATTATTTTAAAGAAATATTTACTTAAGGAGAATGGATTACAATTTTTTACAGTAATTTAAGGCATTTCAAAATGGTCTTGAAATATAAGTTTTTTGCCAGGGGTTTTTCATTAATTAGTAACTGTCAGAAATTTAATTGTTCATACCAAAATTAGGATCAACTTTAGAATTCAAATCATATAAATAACCTTCATTATTTCTTTGAAATAATCATTGTAAATTCGATTTAAAACTTACATTTCAAAGGCCATGCATGTAATTTAATGCCATTTTTTTTTTTTGCTGTTTTTCAAACATTTGTTGAACAAAGTGTCTATAGAAGTACATCATATGGCTGAAAATCTAACTGCACTGTTAGCATAGAGCTGTAATCAGTAAGTAGAGGGTTGTATTCTGGAGTTAGTTCTGATACATTTTTATACCCCTTTGAATTAACATTTGTTTCATGGGCAGTTAAATTAAATACTGATTAAGGAAATTCAGGCAGTCAGCTTCCCCATCTCCCTCCTTCACTGGCCCCTCAGTGCACTGCCTTGGATGTTGTGAAGCTCGTGCTGACTCTGGGGAAGGCCCATTGTCAGTGGTCATGGCCTGGGATGGGCTGATGTGCCAGGGTCTTAGAATCATTGTTGAGAATATTAATGAGATTAAGGAGAGATGGGAGGCTGAATTAGTGTTCTGTTGCTGTGGTAACAATTACCGTACACTCAGTGGCTGAAAATGACAGATTTATTACCTTAAAGTTCTGCAAGTTAGAGGTTGGACACAGGTCTCACTTGGCTAAAATCGAATTGTGAGCAGAGCTGTGCTCCTTCTGGAGGCTCTAGGGAAGAATCTGGTTCCTTGCCTTTTCTAGCTTCTAGCTGCCACATTCCATGGCCCCTTCCATGAGCCAGCAGCGTGCATCTCTCTGACTCCAGCCACAAAGGTTCTCTGCTTTTAAGGACTCATGTGATTAGATTGGGTCTCCCTGGATAACCCAGGATAATTTCCCCCAATCAAAGTCCTCATTCAAATCTGTGAAGTCCCTTTTGCCACATGTAGTAACATATTCACAGGTTTCAGGGAGCAGGACTTGGATGTTTTAGGGGAGCCATTATTCAGTCTACCACAGGACCTACATTCAGTGTAGTGGATTCACAGTCTGCACTGCCTGTGTTCTTCTCACTCTTCAGCTTCTTGTGTTTTGCCATCCATTTCTGTCTCAGTCCACTTGAAACCTTTCTCTTCTCAGTTCTCTCCTTCTTCGGCCTTCCTTTGGCATGCAGTCCCCTTGGTTCCCTTCTCTTGCTGAGAGCAACATTGCTGGGTAGGCTAGCCAGGCTGCCTGGGTTCAAATCCTGACCTTGCCACTTATGTGTGACCTTTGATAAGTTACTCACTATTTCTGTACCTCAGTTTTCTCATCTGTAAAATGGGGATAAAGAATGTGTATGTACCATGTATGACTGACACAATGCTTAAATGAGGTAGTACATTTATTACTCTTAGAACACTGCCTGGCACATGGTAAACCCCAAACCAAAACTGACTATTATTGCTGTTATTTTGGTTATTCTCCTTCTAGAAGTTCCCTCCAGATTTCATCTGTGATCTCTCTCTTCTCTGGAAATTACAGGCTCTCTCAGAGCTTCAACATTCATTCATCTCTAGCAAAGAACTCCAGCCAGAAGCATGTCCAAACTCCACAGCTCTATTTCCGGCACTGCTGAGTGAACATTTTAGTTGGATGTCCCAGGGAGCCAGAGACCCAGCATATCCAAAGCTGAACCCAACATCTTGCCTATCAAAATATTCCATCCATGTTTTTATTTCTGTTACTATCTTCAGATCCAAAGTTAATTTTGATTCTTTCCTCTCACCTCTAAACATCTAAAAGGTTAACCAGTTCTACAGAATCTACATTCAATCTGTCCATTCAATCTGTTTGTATCCCTCTTGCCACTGCTCTGATCCAGGTAGAGGAGTTTTTTTTTTTTTTAATTTAATTTAATTTTTTTTATATACAGCAGGTTCTTATTAGTCATCAATTTTTTATACACATCACTGTATACATGTCAATCCCAATCGCCCAATTCATCACACCACCACCCCTCCCCCCACCGCTTTCTCCCCTTGGTGTCCATACGTTTGTTCTCTACATCTATGTCTCAATTTCTGCCCTGCAAACCGGTTCATCTGTACCCTTACTCTAGGTTCCACATACATGCATTAATATACGCTATTTATTTTTCTATTTCTGACTCACTTCACTCTGTGTGACAGTCTCTGGATCCATCCACGTCTCAACAAATGACCCAATTTCGTTCCTTTTTATGAGTGAGTAATATTCCATTGTATATATGTACCACCTCTTCTTTATCCATTCTTCTGTCGATGGGCATTTAGGTTGCTTCCATGACATGGCTATTGTAAATAGTGCTGCAATGAACATTGGGATGCATGTGTCTTTTTAAATTATGTTTTTCTCTGGGTATATGCCCAGTAGTGGGATTGCTGGATCATATGGTAATTCTATTTTTAGTTTTTTAAGGAACCTCCTTACTGTTCTCCATAGTGGCTGTATCAATTTACATTCCCACCAGCAAGGCAAGAGGGTTCCCTTTTCTCCACACCCTCTCCAGCATTTGTTGTTTGTATATTTTCTGATGATGCCCATTCTAACTGGTGTGAGGTGATACCTCATTGTAGTTTTCATTTGCATTTCTTTAATAATTAGTGATGTTGAGGAGCTTTTCATGTGCTTCTTGGCCATCTGTATGTCTTCTTTGGAGAAATGTTTATTTAGGTCTTCTGCCCATTTTTGGATTGGGTTGTTTGTTTTTTAATATTGAGCTGCATGAGCTGTTTATATATTTTGGAGATTAATCCTTTGTCCATTGATTTGTTTGCAAATATTTTCTACCATTCTGAGGGTTTGTCTTTTCGTCTTGTTTATGGTTTCCTTTGCTGTGCAAAAGCTTTGAAATTTCATGAGGTCCCATTTGTTTATTTTTGTTTTTATTTCCATTACTCTAGGAGGTGGATCAAATAAGATCAAAGAGTGTTCTTCCTATGTTTTCTTCTAAGAGTTTTATAGTGTCCGGTCTTACATTTAGATCTGTAATCCTTTTTTTTTTTTTTTTTTTTTTTTGTGGTACGCGGAACTCTCACTGTTGTGCCCTCTCCCGTTGCAGAGCACAGGCTCTGGACGCGCAGGCTCAGCAGCCATGGCTCACAGGCCTAGCTGCTCTGCAGCATGTGGGATATTCCCGGACCGGGCCACAAACCCGTGTCCCCTGCATCGGCAGGCGGACTCTCAACCACTGTGCCACTAGGAAAGCCCCTCTAATCCATTTTGAGTTTACTTTTGTGTATGGTGTTAGGGAGTGTTCTAATTTCATTCTTTTACATGTAGTGGTCCAGTTTTCTGAGCACCAGTTATTGAAGAGACTGTCTTTTCTCCATTGTATATCCTTGCCTCCTTTGTCATAGATTAGTTGACCATAGGTGCGTGGGTTTATCTCTGGGCTTTCTATCTTGTTCCATTGATCTATGTTTCTGTTTTTGTGCCAGTATCATATTGTCTTGATTACTGTAGCTTTGTAGTATAGTCTGAAGTCAGGACGTCTGATTCCTCCAGCTCTGTTTTTTTCCCTCAAGACTGCTGTGGCTATTCGGCGTCTTTTGTTGTGAATATGATATACCATGTTCTTGGATTGGAAGAATCAACATTGTGAAAATGACTATAGTACCCAAAGCAATCTACAGTTTCAATGTTGGAATCATCTTTCATTTCTTTCATCAGTGTCTTATAGTTTTCTGCATACAGGTCTTTTGTCTCCCTAGGTAGGTTTATTCCTAGGTGTTTTATTCTTTGTGTTGCAATGGTAAATGGGAGTGTTTCCTTAATTTCTCTTCCAGATTTTTCATCATTAGTGTATAGGAATGAAAGAGATTTCTGTGCATTAATTTTGTATCCTGCAACTTTACCAAATTCATTGATTAGCTCTAGTAGTTTTCTGGTGGCATTTTTAGAATTCTCTAAGTACAGTATCATGTCATCTGCAGACAGTGACAGGATTTTTTTTTTTTTGCAGTATGCGGGCCTCTCACTGTTGTGGCCTCTCCCGTTGCGGAGCACAGGCTCTGGACGCGCAGGCTCAGTGGCCACGGCTCACAGGCCCAGCCACTCCGCAGCATGTGGGATCCTCCCGGACCGGGGCACGAACCCACATCCCCTGCATTGGCAGGCAGACTCTCAACCACTGCGCCACCAGGGAAGCCCAACAGTGACAGTTTTACTACTTCTTTTCCAATTTGTATTCCTTTTATTTCTTTTTCTTCTCTGATTGCCATGGCTAAGACTTCCAAAACTCTGTTGAGTAATAGTGGTGAGAGTGGACATCCTTGTCTTATTCCTGACCTTAGAGGAAATGCTTTCAGTTTTTCACCATTGAGAATGATGTTTGCTGTGGGTTTGTCGTATATGGCCTTTATTATGTTGAGGTAGGTTCCCTCTGTGCCCACTTTCTGGAGAGTTTTTATCATAAATAGGTGTTGAATTTTGTCAAAAGCTTTTTCTGCATCTATTGAGATGATCATATGGTTTTTCTTCTTCAATTTGTTAATATGGTGTATCACATTGATTTGCATATACTGAAGAATCCTTGCATCCCTGGGATAAATCCCACTTGATCATGGTGTATGATCCTTTTACTGTGTTGTTGGATTCTGTTTACTAGTATTTTGCTGAGGATTTTTGCATCTATATTCATCAGTGATACTGGTCTGTAATTTTCTTTTTTTGTAGTATCTTTGTCTGGTTTTGGTATCAGGGTGATTGTGGCCTCATAGAATGAGTTTGAGAGTGTTCCTTCCTCTACAATGTTTTGGAAGAGTTTGAGAAGGATGTGTGTTAACTCTTCTCTAAATGTGTGATAGAATTCACCTGTGAAGCCACCTGATCGTGGACTTTTGTTTGTTGGAAGATTTTTCATCACAGTTTCAATTTCATTACTTGTGATTGGTCTGTTCATATTTTCTATTTCTTCCTTGTTCAGTCTTGGGGGGTTATACTTTTCTAAGAATTTGTCCATTTCTTCCAGGTTGTCCATTTTATTAGCATAGAGTTGCTTGTAGTAGTCTCTTAGGATGCTTTGTATTTCTGCGGTGTCTGCTGTAACTTCTCCTTTTTCATTTCTAATTTTATTGATTTGAGTCCTCTCCCTCTTTTTCTTGATGAGTCTGGCTAATGGTTTATCAATTTTGTTTATCTTCTCAAAGAACCAGCTTGTAGTTTTATTGATCTTTGCTATTGTTTTCTTTGTTTCTATTTCATTTATTCCTGCTCTGATCTTTATGACTTCTTTCCTTCTGCTAACTTTGGGTTTTGTTCTTCTTTCTCTAGTTCCTTTAGGTGTAAGGTCAGATGGTTTATTTGAGATTTTTCTTGTTTCTTGAGTTAGGCTTGTGTAGCTATAAACTTTCCTCTTAGTACTGCCTTTGCTGCATCCCATAGCTTTTGGATCGTCGTGTTTTCATTGCCATTTGTCTCTATGTTTTATTTCCTCTTTGATTTCTTCAGTGATCTCTTGGTTATTTAGTACTGTATCATTTAGCCTCCATGTGTTTGTGTTTTTTACGTTTTTTTCCCTGTAATTCATTTCTAATCTCATAGCATTGTGGTAAGAAAAGATGCTTGATATGATTTCAATTTTCTTAAATTTACTGAGGCTTGATGTGTGACCCAAGATGTGATCTGTGCTGGAGAATGTTCCGTGTGCACTTGAGAAGGAAGTGTAATCTGCTGTTTTTGGATGGAATGTCCTATAAATATCAATTAAATCTATCTGGTCTGTTGTGTCATTTAAAGCTTGTGTTTCCTTATTTATTTTCATTTTGAATGATCTGTTCATTGGTGTAAGTGAAGTGTTAAAGTCCCCCACTATTATTGTGTTACTGTCGATGTCCTCTTTTATAGCTGTTAGCAGTTGCCTTATGTATTGAGGTGCTCCTATGTTGGGTGCATATATAATTGTTATATCTTCTTCTTTGATTGATCCCTTGATCATTATGTAGTGTCCTTCCTTGTCTCTTGTAACATTCTTTATTTTAAAGTCTATTTTATCTGATATGAGTATTGTTACTCCAGCTTTCTTTTGATTTTCATTTGCACGGAATATCTTTTTCCATCCCCTCACTTTCAGTCTGTATGTGTCCCTATGTCTGAAGTGGGTCTCTTGTAGAGAGCCTATATATGGGTCTTGTTTTTGTATCCATTCAGGAAGCCTGTCTCTTTTGGTTGGAGCGTGTAATCCATTCACTTTTAAGGTAATTATCGATATGTATGTTCCTATGGCCATTTTCTTAATTGTTTTGGATTTGTTTTTGTAGGTCCTTTTCTTCTCCTGTGTTTCCCAGTTAAAGAAGTTCCTTTAGCATTTGTTGTAGAGCTCGTTTGGTGGTGCTGAATTCTCTTAGCTTTTGCTTGTCTGTAAAGATTTTGATTTCTCCATCGAATCTGAATGAGATCCTTGCTGGGTAGAGTAATCTTGGTTGTAGGTTCTTCCCTTCATCACTTTAAGTATATCATGCCACTCCCTTCTGGCTTGTAGAGTTTCTGCTGAGAAATCAGCTGTTAACCTTTTGAGAGTTCCCTTGTACATTATTTTTCATTTTTCCCTTGCTGCTTTCAGTAATATTTCTTTTTCTTTAATTTTTGCCAACTTGATTACTATGTGTCTCAGCATATTTCTCCTTGAGTTTATCCTGTATGGGACTCTCTGCACTTCCTGCACTTGGGTGGCTATTTCCTTTTCCATGTTTGGGAAGTTTTTTATTATAATCTCTTCAAATATTTTCTGTGGTCCTCTCTGTCTCTCTTCTTCTGGCACCCCTTTAATGCGAATGTTGTTGCATTTAATGTTGTCCCAGAGGTCTCTTAGGCTGTCTTCATTTCTTTTCATTCTTTTTTCTTTATTCTGTTCTGCAGCAGTGAATTCCACCATTCTGTGTTGCAGGTCACTTATCCGTTCTTCTGCCTCAGTTATTATGCTATTGATTCCTTCTAGTGTAGTTTTCATTTCAGTTATTTTATTGTTCATCTCTGTTTGTTCTTTAATTGTTATAGGTCTTTGTTAAACATTTCTTGCATCTTCTCGATATTTGCCTCCATTCTTTTTCTGAGGTCCTGGATCATCTTCTCTATCATTATTCTGAATTCTTTTTCTGGAAGGTTGCCTACCTCCACTTCATTTAGTTATTTTTCTGGGGGTTTATCTTGTTCCTTCATCTGGTACATAGCCCTCTGCCTTTTCATCTTGTCTGTCTTTCTGTGAATGTGGTTTTTGTTCCACAGGCTGCAGGATTGTAGTTTTTCTTGCTTCTGCTGTCTGCCCTCTGGAGGAGTCTTCTTAAATCCCTGCTCTGATGATGCACCCACTCACCTTGCTCACATACCTTCCGTGATGCCCCACTGTCTTAAAATGAAGATTATACTCTTCAGTGCAGCATTCAAGGCTTTTCACAAATTCTCTACAATTTAAAAAATTCCACACAGAAGTTTTCATGATCATAACTTTCAGTCTAAACGGCCAATGTTACTACTCATACATGTTACACATGCTTGTAACTGGAGACCTTTTCCTTTCCTGAATTGATTCTGTTCTTCCATGCCTTCAAGGCATGAAAGAAAGAGCCAGGAATGCTCTTTCCCTCCATCTCTTCCTTTCAGAAACTTGCCCAGCAATCCAGGCTTAGGGACAATACCACCTTCTTTGTGAAACCTTCCCTGATAGCCTTCTTCCCAACTCTCTAAGTCAACCCATGGACAAAATGCAGCCCACCACCTGGTTTTATAAGTAAAGTTTTATTGGAACTCAGCTACACAGTCACTTACAGATCATCTATGGCTGCTTTGGGGCTACTATAGTAGAGTTGAGTAATTGCAACAGAAGCCACATGGCCTGCAATGCCAAAAAAAAATTTACTATCTGGCTTTACAGGGAAAGTGCGCTGAGCACTTTTTCGCCTTGGAGCGTATGTCTTGGAGTCTGAACTGTACCTCCCTTAGGGACCTTTCACATCTCCCTTCTATCAGAGTTACTTCTGTGTACCTTTTTTGTTGTGACAGCAGACTCCTCTTACAAACACAGCTTCTGCCTTCATCGTCCTTATTCCTGTCTTTGGGCTCAGCATGGTGTAAGGCTCACTAGCTGTCAATAGAAATAAATTCACTGTGTAAAAGGTTCTTTTTAGCTAAATTTTACTCACTTGCCAAATGACCAAAATCTTATATAAAGCACTGTTCCCTCTAGGGGTTAGTGCTTATCATTTGATGTTATTGATAGGAAACCATCTTGTGTTTCCCTTCTAGAAGCATTTTATTGACTGCCAAGATAAGTTACAAAGTTGAGTCCAAGGATCTTATGGAATAATATTCTTATACTAATTTAAGTTGTTCGCTTGGTAATATCATTTAGTAAGTGGTTCCACTGAAATTTTTCAGTGTATACTTTTTCACCATGTGTGGGTTTCACCATGTGAAGTAAATACCTAGTTTCTACTTAGTTATTTTTGTTGCCTGCCCCCAACTCTATGTACCTGGAGTGTGATAACATTTAACCATGCTACTCTATTATGAAAAATATCAAAGAATTACATTCATTTTAAGAAAAGCAGATGTGCTTTACTGGCTTCTTAAAGAGAGATAATTGAAGATCTCAAAAGAACTCTTTTCCAAGGTATTAATTTCAAGCTATATACTCGTAATTGCCTACATCCATCTTGTTCACATCCTTAAATATCACCTGTGACAGTTTTCTGATAAGTTTGATATCAGTCTGTGTGTGTGGATGGGGCAGGTGGGAGGGGAGGGAGTACCTTGTGCCTAAGTGTATGGAACACAAGGAAAACCCTTAAACTTTCATAAGATGAGAAGAAATCCAGTGTTTTCCTGAGTGATAATGTGGTAAAGATTTAGGATAAGTTAAATATCACAGGATGAGGTGAAGTGAGAAATTCAGAGTTTAGATTAGCCTTCAGAGTAGTGAAGAAAAAGATGACCCCCAGATGAGAAAATCTTGGGGAATAAAAGTAAAGGATAGCAAATATGAAGTTTTTGAGAAGCTTCCAAAGAACTTTTCAGTGATACTGTTGAGTTATGAGAATGTAGAACCTTTAACTGGTAAAATTGAAGGAGAGGGATTTCCAAGACACTAATCATCAAGGTTCAGGTAAAAACAGAATTTGAATTAATGAATGGATTTTAACAAAAGGACTTCCTATGTTGCAAAGAGTGGTTGGGTTAAGGAAATTAATAAAGGTGGTGAAGTGCCCTGGGTCTACCAACAGTGGGAAGCCTTTATGATGTGAAAAGAGACAAGGAGAGCATTAGAGCAGAGTGGGAGCCATGGAAAAGGGACCACCTGACAGGCGAAGATCTTGTAGGGGGCCCTCAGAAGTGCCGAAACAGGGAGCAGGGAAAAAGTAACTTGGCCAACACCATGGAAGCATATTTTATGTCTCTGTTTTCATCATGTTCAGTAACATCCCCTTGGCTGAAGCAAGTCATAATGACTAAGTCCAAAATCAACAGAACAGGAAACACACTTTCCCTTTCTACTGGGAAGCACTGATCGGTCTCATGGCAGAGAGAAATTATGAAGAATTGGGGGTAGTAATCTATTGTGTCACTGTAGTTTCCTAAAATAAAGTCCTTCTAGAAGAATTCTGTAGCAAGGGAAAAAAAAAAAGGAGACTCTAAATCAGCCCCAGCGGTAGGAGAGAGAGAAACTACCAAAAATGCTATGAAGAATCTAAAGGTGGGTTTGGAGGAGAGAAACTCTGGTAATTTATCCCCAGCACTTTATTTGACTTGAAGTAATGCTGGTTGAACATTCGTTTAGGCTCTTATCTTTTCTGATTCTATAAATTCTTCACATAGACATTGAACCAAAAGTTAAGTCTGGATAGTATTATATCTAGTCCTTAGCATTTCAGTCTCTTTTCAATGTTTTTGAATGCCAAGGTAATATGGCTTTAGACAGACAACTGTCACAATATTACAAATAACAGCAATTTGGCCAGAAGTCCTTCCTGGTTTTGATGTGTTGGTACTGCCAGATTTGTGTAACGTACGGATGCCAATCAAGTAGCCTGTTCCAATGCAGGAAGACCAAACAGAAGGAGACAGCACATGCCCAAGGACCTGGTGTGATGGAGGAAGGTGGGGCTGGAGCAGGTCCTCTCATCAGGCCTCTTGAGATGGATTTGTTCTCTACTTTGTCATTAAATCTGAGAACAAAAGAAAGCTAGAAATGAACATTCTCTTCCACAGATGATTTTTTTCTTAATTAGGAAAAGGTGAGTCTTACATTTAGCTCATGGTGATGACATTCAAAACATAGTTCTTCAGTGCCTTGAAAAGTAATTGATCTAAGAAGTGACAAGGAGAGTGACGCAAGACTAGGCACTATTTCTGCAAGTTGTAGCACATTGACAGAGCTACAAATGTTCCTGTAGCACAAAGCACCTCTGAATCACAGGGATGACATTTAGATGAAAGCAAATCACCTACACAGGCACACTTCTACCGCACAATGTGGCCAGAGCTAGTGGACCTTGGAAGTGAGCCAGAAACAAAGAGCACCGACGAATTGTATTTTATTGAGAAAAATACTTGTTTTAGCTAGAATTTTTGAAAACAAAATATATAAGGAGCTTAAAAGAAATCTAAGCTTTGTTTTGTTGTCAGGATATTAAACATTTATTGTGTTCTGTGGACCCATTAGGAGAAAACTCAAGCCAAGTAGGAAAGGTGGGCTTGACATTTAGGAGACAGAGCAAAGTGAGAATGACTTAGAAGATGACCACACAAGGTGACAGCTGGAGACATAGCGTGCATGAAAGGATGGAGAGAAAGGGAAGACCAACGTCAAAGCCTTGGGAAATGCCCACTGTGATAATGGCTCCCAGATATACATCCATGTCCTAATCCCCAGAACCTGTGAATGTGACAGCTGGAAAAAGAGTTTGCAGATGGGATCTTGTTTGCAGATGAGTTTGCTAAGGATCTTGAGATGAAATGATTATCCTGTATTTTCCAAGTGCATGCCAAGTGCCATCACACACGTCCTTAAAAGAGAGAGGTGGAGGGAGATAGACACAAACACAGAGGAGGAGGTGACATGACTATGGAGACAGAGATTACAGTGATGTGGTCACAAGGCAGAGAACACCAAGGAATGCCGGCACCCATGAGACGCTGAAAGAGGCAAGCAACAGATTTCTCCGCCAGAGCTTCTGGAGGAAGCACAGCCCCTGGAAACATCTTGATTTCAGATTTCTAGCCTCTAAAACTATAAGGTAATAAAGCCCTGTTGTTTCAAGCCACCAGAGTTGTTGTAATTTGTTGCAGTAGCCCTAGGAAGCTAATAACCCGCACCTTTGGGAACGGGAAGGGAAAGAGAGCTTAGAGTTAGGAGAGGTAGCAAGAAGGTTAAGTGTCATGGAAACCAAAGCAAGAGTTTAAAAAACAGACGAACAGAGGCAGTGGCGTTAAATGTGAGGGCCTAAGGAGTGAGACTGAAGAGCGAGGGGAAGGCGTTGATAGGATGGAAGGTAATGATAGCTGACCTGTACCAGGCACCCGCCGTGAGAACTTCATAGGTATTAACTCACTTCATTCTCACAGCAGCTCTAGGATGTATAAACTGTTATTATCACCATTTTATAGATGAGTAAACTGAGGCACAAAAAGATGAAATAACCTGAACTCAGTAAAATAGGTAGTAGATGGTGTGGCCAAGAATTGAACCAGAAACCGTGTCTCTAGCACCCACATTTTAACCACAGACCATACTTCTCCTCCCTAGAAGTATGTGTTTCTCAAGGTTCTGACTTCAGATGTTTTATCAAGTAAGGTAAGTGATAGGTCTTGAGAGGAAAAGGCATCTTTGAAAGTCATTTTGGGGTAGAAGGGAGGGAGGATGAGAAATGTGGCATCCCCTGGGCTCCATCTTTTCAGCCGAGGGGGAGGGGAAGCAGTGCCGAAGCTGAAGGAAGCAGCCAAGCTTCAGGCCTCAAGGAGTCTAGGGAAGAGGATGAGGGTGTAGTGAAACGGGGAGCTCTAAATTAAAAACGTGTTGCACAGGTGAACATGCTCCATGTCATTTCCTTGACCAGCTTTTGACTCTGTGCTGTGTCTGTGCCCATGGAGCCTTCACACCATGCAGAACACGAGGTGCAGAGGGAGAAGTAGCTGAAGAAGAGGAATTGTCACCGCCATTTCTGCATGGAATGTGCTCTTTTCAGAGCTAAGGAAGGAGTCAGAAGTACACTGTATGATCCTTGTCCTTAGAGACTCTGGAGCTAGTTGGAGAAATGGGACATCCGTGTGCCAGAAGGTAACAGAGGGTATGTGGCCACTGCGTGATCAAGGCTAATGGCAAGATTAAAGAGACTGGAGTGTTGACCATGGGCCAGAGGAGCTAGAAGGGCTTCAAGAGGAAGATGCAGTTTCAGCTGGTTCTTAACTGATGAAGGCATTTGATAGCTGGTCAAGAACCATGGGGACATTTCACATGGATGGAAAATTCGGAGGGAAAGATGGTTTTACAAGAGTTTGGCTCAAAGGAGTGTCAGCATACTCTACCTTCCAACCCTGCCTTGTTAAATTATTTAGAACCACTACAGACTTCAAACAATTCGCCTATGTATTGGTATCTAACTCATCAGGCTACACGCTACAGTGGAAAAGATTAGAGTTAAAATTTGTTGCTCACTTGTGTGGCCTTGGGTGAGTAACTTTACCTCTTGACCCTCAGGTTTCCCATCTGTAAAATGTAGAAATGATTTCTGTCTTTTAGGGTTGTGATGAGGCATTAATGATCAATATTGAGCGTGGTACCTGGCATTGAATAGTGTCTACATTTTTTTCCAGAGGTAACAAATTGGATGATGCAATTTATTACTATTATTATTATTTTTTAATAAATTTATTTATTTTTGGTTGTATTGGGTCTTCGTTGCTGCGCAGACTTTCTCTAGTTACAGCAAGTGGAGGCTACTCTTCCTTGCCGTGAGTGGGCTTCTCATTGCGGTGGCTTCTCTTGTTGCAGAGCTTGGGCTCTAGGTGCGTGGTCTGCAGTAGTTGTGGCAGGCGGGCTCAGTAGTTGTGGCTCGTGGGCTCCAGAGCGCAGGCTCAGTAGTTGTTGGCACGGGCTCTGCGGCATGTGGGATCTTCCCAGACCAGGGCCTGAACCCGTGTTCCCTGCATTGGCAGGCAGATTCTTAACCACTGCACCACCAGGGAAGTCCCGCAATTTATTATTTTTTTTTGTTTTTTTTTTAACATCTTTATTGGAGTATAATTACTTTACAATGGTGTGTCAGTTTCTACTTTATAGCAAAGTGAATCAGTTATACATATACATATATCCCCATATCTCTTCCCTCTGCGTCTCCCTCCCTCCCACCCTCCCTATCCCACCCCTCTAGGTGGTCACAAAGCACCGAGCTGATCTCTCTGTGCTATGTGGCTGCTTCCCACTAGCTATCTATTTTACATTTGATAGTGTATATATGTCCATGCCACTCTCTCACTTTGTCCCAGCTTACCCTTCCCCCTCCCCATATCCTCAAGTCCATTCTCTAGTAGGTCTGCATCTTTATTCCCATGTTGATGCAATTTGTTGACTGACAATTCCTTTCTGAAGAGGTGACTGCTGAATCTCCTGTAAATGTTAGCTTTTCGTAAGGCTGGAGTATATTTGCTGTCTTGTGTACTAACTATTTGTGTACACGTCTCTCCCTCGTTGACTTAGCCTCTGTATGAGGAGAGCTCTGATGGCCCAGGCTCTTCATCTGTACCTCTGAGAATTCTTAATTCTTGGAGGACCCAGATGGGTTTGCTCAGATATCAGGGGTTTTGCCCAAATTCCCCTATAACAGGCCCATCTTCCTCATATCCATCCTCTCCTGGTAATGCTTATGAATTCTTTTTTATTTTTGACATTTTCCCCATGATCTACATTATTAGATTTTTTAACAAGGAGTTCAACAGTTTCAAGTACCTGTGGCCTTTATTTCCACTGTGTAAATTTTCTTCTTATCTGTCATTTTGTGCTCCTTGAGGGTAGTTATTTATATAAGAGCTAGAAGTTCCATGCTGAGTCACAGTCCTGGTCCCTTCAACCCAATAATCCTTAGCAAAAGGAACAAGAAGGATTGGTTTTCGGGGGAGATTGGTTCAAGATGGCAGAGTAGAAGGACATGTGCTCACTCTCCCTTGCAAGAGCACCGGAATCACAACTAACTGCTGAATAATCATTGACAGGAAGACACTGGAACTCACCAAAAAAGGTACCCCACCTGCAAAGACAAAGGAGAAACCACAGTGACATGGTAGGAGGGGCATAATCACAATAAATCAAATCCCATAACTGCTGGGTGAGTGACTCACAAACTGGAGAACAATTATACCACAGAAGTCCATCCACTGGAGTGAAGGTTCTGAGCCCCACATCAGGCTTCCCAACCTGGGGGTCTGGCAATGGGAGGAGGAATTCCCAGAGAATCAGACTGAAGACTAGCGGGGTTTGACTGCAGGACTTTGATAGGACTCGGGGAAACTGAGACTCTACTCTTGGACAGCACACACAAAGTAGTGTGCACATTGGGACCCAGGGGGAAGGAGCAGTTGACCCCATAGGAGACTGAATCAGACCTACCTGCCAGTGTTGGAGGGTCTCCTGCAGAGGCAGGGGGCAATTGTGGCTCACTGTGGAGACAAGGACACTGGCAGCAAAAGTTCTGGGAAGTACTCCTTGGCATGAGCCCCCCCCCCCCCCAGAGTCCACCATTAGCCCCACCAAAGAGCCTGTAGCCTCCAGTGCTGGGTCACCTCAGACCAAACAACCAACAGGGAGGGAACCCAGCCGCAGCCAACAGCAGACAAGCAGAATAAAGTTTTACTGAGCTCTGCCCACCAGAGCAACACCCAGCTCTGACCACCACCAGTCCCTCCCATCAGGAAGCTTGCACAAGCCTCTTAGATAACCTCATCCACCAGAGGGCAGACAGCAGAAGCAAGAAGAACTACAATCCTGCAGCCTGTGGAACAAAAACCACATTCAAAGAAAGAAAGACAAAATAAAAAGGCAGAGGACTATGTACCAGATGAAGGAACAAGATAAAAACCGAGAAAAACAACTAAATGAAGGGGAGATAGGCAACCTTCCAGAAAAAGAATTCAGAATAATGATAGAGAAGATGATCCAGGACCTCAGAAAAAGAATGGAGGCAAAGATCAAGAGGATGCAAGGAATGTTTAACAAACGCCTAGAAGTATTAAAGAACAAACACCTACAAGAATTAAAGAACAAACAAACAGAGTTGAACAATACAATAACTAAATCAAAAATATACTAGAAGGAATCAGTAGCAGAATAACTGAAGCAGAAGAATGGATAAGTGACCTGGAAGATAGAATGGTGGAATTCACTGCCATGGACAGAATAAAGAGAAAAGAATGAAAAAAGAAATGAAGACAACCTAAGAGACCTCTGGGACAAAATCAAATGCACCAACACTCGAATTTTAGGGGTCCCAGAAGGAGAAGAGAGAGAGAAATGACCCGAGAAAATATGTGAAGAGATTATAGTCGAAAACTTCCCTAACATGGGAAAGGAGATAGCCACCCAAGTGCAGGAAGCACAGAGAGTCCCAGGCAGGATAAACCCAAGGAGAAACACTCCAAGACCCATGGTAATCAAATTGACAAAAATTAAAGGCAAAGAAAAATTATTGAAAGCAATAAGAGAAAAACCACAAATAACATACAAGGGAACTCCCATAAGGTTAACAGCTGATTTCTCAGCAGAAACTCTGCAAGCCAGAAGGGAGTGGCACAGTATATTTAAAGTGATGAAAGGGAAGAACCTACAACCAAGATTACTCTACCCAGCAAGAATCTCATTCAGATTCGATGGAGAAATCAAAAGCTTTACAGACAAGCGAAAACTAAGAGAATTCAGCACCACCAAACCAGCTCTACAACAAATGCTAAAGGAAGTTCTCTAAGTGGGAAACACAAGAGAAGAAAAGGACCTACAAAAACAAATCCAAAACAATTAAGAAAATGGCAATAGGAACATACATATCGATAATTACCTTAAATGTGAATTGATTAAATGCTCCAACCAAAAGACACAGACTGGCTGAATGGATATAAAAACAAGACCCATATATATGCTGTCTATCAGAGACCCACTTCAGACATAGGGACACATACAGACTGAAAGTGAGGGGATGGAAAAAGATATTCCATGCAAATGGAAATCAAAAGAAAGCTGGAGTAGCAATACTCATATCAGATGAAATAGACTTTAAAATGAAGTATGTTACAAGAGTCAGGGAAGGACACTACATAATGATCAAGGGATCAATCAAAGAAGGAGATATAACAATTATAAATATGTATGCACCCAACATAGGAGCACCTCAGTACATAAGGCAACTGCTAACAGCTATAAAAGAGGAAATCAACAGTAAAACAATAATAGTGGGGGATTTTAACACCTCACATACACCAATGGACAGATCATTCAAAATGAAAATAAATAAGGAAACACAAGCTTTAAATGACACAATAGACCAGATAGATTTAATTGATAGTTATAGGACATTCCATCCAAAAAGAGCAGATTACACTCTCTTCTCAGGTGCACACGGAACATTCTCCAGGATAGATCACACCTTGGGTCACACATCAAGCCTCAGTAAATTTAATATTATTGAAATCATATCAAGCATCTTTTCTGACCACAATGCTATGAGATTATAAATAAATTACAGGGAAAATCAATGTAAAAAACACAAACACATGGAAGCTAAACAATACATTACTAAATAACCAAGAGATCACTGAAGAAATCAAAGAGGAGATCAAAAAATGCTTAGAGACAAATGACAATGAACACATGACGTTCCAAAACCTATGGGATGCCGCGAAAGCAGTTCTAAGAGGGAAGTTTATAGCAATACAATCCTACCTCAAGAAACAAGAAAAATCTGAAACAACCTAACCTTATACCAAAAGCAACTACAGAAAGAACAACAAAGAAAACGCAAAGTTAGTAGAAGGAAAGAAATCATAAAGATCAGAGCAGAAATAAATGAAATAGAAACAAAGAAGACAGTATCAAAGATCAATAAAACTACAAGCTGGTTCTTTGAGAAGATAAACGAAATTTATAAACCACTAGCCAGACTCATCAGGAAAGAGAGGGAGAGGACTCAAATCAATAAAATTAGAAATCAAAAGGGAGAAGTTACAGTGGACACCGCAGAAACACAAAGCATCCTAAGAGACTACTACAAGCAACTCTATGCCAATAAAAGGATAACCTGGAATAAATGGACAACTTCTTAGAAAGATATAACCTCCAAGACTGAACCAGGAAGAAATAGAAAATATGAACAGACCAATCACAAGTAATGAAATTGAAACTGTGATGAAAAATCTTCCAACAAACAAAAGTCCACGATCAGGTGGCTTCACAGGTGAATTCTATCAAACATTCAGCAAAGAGCTAACACCCATCCTTCTCAAACTCCTCCAAAAAATTGCAGAGGAAGGAACACTCCCAAACTCATTCTACAAGGCCATCATCACCTTGATACCAAAACCAGACAAAGATACTACAAAAAAAGAAAATTACAGACTAATATCACTGATGAATATAGATGCAAAAATCCTCAACAAAATACTAGCAAACAGAATCCAACAACACAGTGAAAGGATCATACACCATGATCAAGTGGGATTTATCTGAGGGATGCAAGGATTCTTCAGTATACGCAAATCAATCAGTGTGATACACCATATTAACAAACTGAAGAATAAAAGCCATATGATAATCTCAGTAGATGCAGAAAAAGCTTTTGACAAAATTCAACACCATTTATGATACAAACTCTCCAGAAAGTGGGCATAGAGGGAATCTACCTCAAAATAATAAAAGCCATATATGACAAACCCACAGCAGACATCATTCTCAATGGTGAAAAACTGAAACCATTTCCTCTAAGGTCAGGCACAAGACAAGGATGTACACTCTTGCCACTATTATCTAGCATAGTTTTGGAAGTCTTAGCCATGGAAATCAGAGAAGAAAAAGAAATAAAAGGAATACAAATTGAAAAGAAGTAAAACTGTCACTCTTTTCAGATGACATGATACTATATGTAGGCAATCCTAAATATGCCACCAGAGAACTACTAGAGCTAATCAGCGAATTTGGTAATGTTGCAGGATACAAAATTAATGCACAGAAATCTGTTGCATTCCTATACACTAACAACGAAAGGTCAGAAAGAGAAATTAAAGAAATAATCCCATTCACCATTGGAATTAAAAAAAATACCTAGGAATAAACCTACCTAAGGAGGTAAAAGCCCTCTACTCAGAAAACTTCAAGACACTGATGAAAGAAATCAAGGATGACACAAAGAGATGGAAAAATATACCAGGTTCTTGGATTGGAAGAATCAGTATTGTGAAAATTACTGTACTACCCAAAGCAATCTACAGTTTCAGTGCGATCCCTATCCAATTACCAATGACGTTTTTTACAGAAGTAGAACAAAAAATCTTAAAATTTGTATGTAGACACAAAAGGCCCTGAATAGCCAAAGCAATCTTGAGGGAAAAAGCAGGGCTGGAGGAATCAGACTCTCTGACTTCAGACTATACTACAAAGCTACAGTAATCAAGACAATATGGTACTGGCACAAAAACAGAAATATAGATCAGTGGAACAGGATAGAAAGCCCAGAGGTAAACCCACACATCTATGGTCAGCTAATCTATGACAAAGGAGGCAAGGATATACAATGGAGAAAAGACAGTCTCTTCAATAAGTGGTGCTCGGAAAACTGGACAGCTACATGTAAAAGAATGAAATTAGAACACTCCCTAACACCATACACCAAAATAAAATCAAAATGGATTAAAGACCAAAATGTAAGACTGGACACTGTAAAACTCTTAGAGGAAAACATAGGAAGAACACTCTTTGACATAAATCACAGCAAGATCTTTTTGACCCACCTCCTAGAGTAATGGAAATAAAAACAGAAACAAACAAACAGGACCTAATGAAACTTAAAAGTTTTTGTGCAGCAAAGAAAGCTATAAAGAAGACGAAAAGACAACCCTCAGAATGGGAGAAAATATTTGCAAACAAATCAATGGACAAAGGGTTAATCTCCCAAATATATAAACAACTCATGCAGCTCAATATTAAAAAAAAAAACAACCCAATCAAAAAATGGGCAGAGACCTAAATAGACATTTCTCCAAAGAAGACATACAGATGGCCAAGAAACACATGAAAAGCTGCTCAACATCACTAATTATTAGAGAAATGAAAATCAAATCTACAGTGAGTTATCACCTCAGACCAGTTAGAATGGACATCAGCAGAAAATCTACAAACAACAAATGCTGGAGAGGGTGTGGAGAAAAGGGAACCCTCTTGCACTGTTGGTAGGAATGTAAATTGATACAGCTACTATGGAGAACAGTATGGAGGTTCCTTAAAAAACTAATAATAGAATTATTATATGACCCAGCAATCCCACTGCTGGGCACATACCCAGAGAAAACCATAATTCAAAAAGGCACATGCACCCCAATGTTCATTGCAGCACTATTTACAATAGCCAGGTCATGGAATCAACCTAAATGCCCCTTGACAGACAAATGGATAAAGAAGAGGTGGTACATATATACAGTGGAATATTACTCAGTCATAAAAAGAATGAAATTGGGTCATTTATAGAGATTTGGATGGACATAGAGAGTGTCATACAGAGTGAAGTAAGTCAGAAGGAGAAAACATATATCGTATATTAATGCATATATGTGGAATCTAGAATTTTTGGTACAGATGAACTAGTTTGCAAGGCAGAAATAGAGACACTGATGTAGAGAACAAATGTATGGACACCAAGGCGGGGAAAGTCGGGGGGTGCGGGTGGTGGTGGGATGAATTGAGGGATTGGCTTTGAGATATATACACCAATATGTATAAAATAAATAACTAATAAGAACTTGCTGTATAAAAAAATAATTCAAAAAATTAAAAATAAAGAATTTGTTTTGGGAGAGCGGTCTATTTCACATATACAGACTGAGACTGCATGTACCATCTGATGTTGACTTCAAGTGCCCCTCCCAGCCCCTTCATCTGTCACCTGAAAATCTGTGTGCATTCTTCTGGAGCCTTTTTTTTTTTTTTTTTTTTGACTGCACCTCGAAGCTTGCAGGATATTAGGTCCCTGACCAGGGATTGAACCTGGGCCACTGCAGTGAAAGTGCTGAATCCTAACCACTGGACCACTAGGGAATTCTCGTGTTCTGAAGTCACCTTTCTGGAAATGTGGAGCATAGAATGGTAGTAACGAGCACAGCAGAGTGGAACAATTCCAGGCTGATGCTGTAGTTCTAGTCCTGCCCCTAGAGAGAAACCTATGAGTAAGGCTTCTACTTGCTCAGGCAGCTGAGCATCAGAGTAGGGCATGCAGTGTGAGGGGAAGGCTGCCAGGCTGTCTCCCAAGGGGCCACCTAGCACGGCAGGTCTTACCAGGGTGAACCTCCCAAGAACAAGTCTCAGGCTCACAGCTTGTGGGCTTAGAAACCGCATCATGGGGGCAGAGTATACTAAGTAATTTTTGAGGAGGTGGATGTGTGGAAACCCACGGTGCCAGTTTGTTAATCCACACCGAGAACCCTCTCTGCCGGAGAGGTGGGAATACTCGTGTGATTTCTCTCTCCCTGCCCTGGGAGCCACATCCTAATCCTAAGGTTGTCTGGTGAGCGTTGTCAGAGTGAAGGCAGTTAAGTGGATAAAGGAGAGAAAAATTGCATGTCAGTGCCGTCTGGCTATGCATTTGGAAATTTTGAACTTTGCGGCTGTTGCCTGGACGGGCACTGCCCAGGTTTGTCTCTTACATGTTTTGTTTATTGTTGTTGTTTGTATTGTTATTGTCTTTTCCTTGGCTGACCAAACCTCATTCTGATTTGAATCATCCTTTCTTAAAATTCCTTAGAACTTACGAATTGGCCCAGGTCACATCCTGCCCCACCCCAACCTTGGGAAAATTTAAAGTAACTCTTCATACCTCTGACATGACCCATGATTGCTGATTTATAATTTACCTCTGAGCAGGTTTTTAATTTCCTTCATTTCTGGGTTTGTAGTAGACTTCTCACTGAGGCCTTCCAGTACTGATAATATGTAAACCGATTGTTTTACCCTGCCATTGCTCAGTTTCCTCATCTGCGTAAGGTACCAGATGAATTAGCTAACTGCTAAGGTAACTTCCAATGCTAAATTTCTACCTTCAAGTTTCAAGAGATTTTCCTCTTTTTTTTTTTTACTGAAGTATAGTTGATTTACAATATTAGTTTCAGGTGTACAGCATAAGTGATTCAGTGTTTTTAACTTATACTCTATCAAAAGATATTACCAGATAATGGCTATAATTCCCTGTGCTCTACAATACATTCTTGTTCTTATCTATTTTACACATAGTAGTTTGTATCTCTTAATCCCATACCCCTAACATTCCCCTCCCCACTTCCTTCTCCCAGCTGGTAACCCCTCTAAAAAATAATACAAAGGAATGTATATAGCAAAACAGAAACAGACTCATAGAGATTTTCCTTTTAATGAAAAAATTTTGTGATTTGGTGAAGGTTAGCTTTCCTGCATCAGATGGCATGATTCCTTAACAAGTCCCCTTGTCTGGCTGGCATCAAATAAGGCTAACACCTTTCCTTGGCTTTTTTTTAAAGAGCAAATCTGGATTCAGTCCACCATGAATTTGAATTGCAGCTCTGTCCTCACAGTGCTTCTTTGGAAAAATCATATAACCTTTCATATTTCACTTGAGGCTTCTAAAATGATTTTCTAATTCTCTTTTCCATCAGTAGTTTATTAACTGGAATTCTTCTGTAGTGAAGAACTTTGTCTTATCAACTATTTGGCTTAAGTGTGGTTAGTAAAGGAAAGGCAGGATAAATGCTTTCTTCTTTCCTTTTATTTATCATTTTCTTAATAATGAATTGGTATTTTATCAACCTCCAGCGGTGTTATGAGTGTTTTTAGCTTTTGAGCTCAGAATTTTAAAATATAGTTTGTATGTATCCGCAGATGTAATCCATATGTATGTAATCGATATAAGTTAATACAATCAATATTGTTTCTGATGAAATTGACCTGAAGTCTGGGATTTGCTTTAAACTACTCTGGCACCTAAAAAGCAAACTGACAGCAAAGGGAGTGGAATAGGTGAATATGGGAAAGGTTTTTTTTTCAGCTTTTGGGGAAGATCTTTATTTAGTGAAGCTGGGTGGTAGGTACATCGAGTCCATTGTACTATTCTTTTCGCTTTTAGTATGGTTGAAATTTTCCCAGATAAAATAGCTCTAAAAAAATACATAATTTTAAGGTTATCAGAGGTGTACATCTGAGTTCAGTCTTTAACTCTGGCCCATACATGAATACTGTGGAAAAGGATTCTTCGATGTTTATTGAAATGCCAGATATCACAACAGTTTCTAATCCTCATGCCACTGACAACAGCGTGCCAATTATGTGCATATTTTCCAGAACTTTGCAAGAATTTTAGTATTTAACTTTATTGGATCTGTTTATAAAACTCTTGTCACAATAACTGAGGCTGTCCACTTTTGAATGAAACAATGTTCAGGAAATAATATAATGTGAAAATCAATTGGTATCACAGTTCTTATATTACTAGCATCCCTTAAGAATTTGAAACAAAGTTACTTAATGCTCTCTGGATCTTATGCCAGAAAATAATTTGGCGTTTTAGCCATTCTGCACTGACTTCTTCAATATAATTGTGCTGTTTTTTATTCCAGGTTTAAGTTTATCTATTCATGGGGCTGAAAAGCATTTGCAAATCCACCAACGGCGAAGTGTGGCAAGCCACCCAGGGTCACGTCGCCTGCCCGTGGTCAGGCATTCCTCACTCCCACCAGGCAGAAGGTCAATAAAAATGGAGGCAAGGTCTTCTGGAATCACTAATGGGAAAACCAAAGTCTTCCACGCAGGTAATGCATGGGGAAGGGTCAACAGGGACCTGTGTTAGCAGCAGGCTGACACAGCCTGCATTATATTTTTATTATCTAACTCTTCCATGCTTCCAGTTAAGCTTGCTTTTTTTTTTTTTTAACATCTCTATTGGAGTATAATTGCTTTACAATGGTGTGTTAGTTTCTGCTTTATAACAAAGTGAATCAGTTATACATATACATATGTTCTCATATCTCTTCCCTCTTGCATCTCCCTCCCTCCCACCCTCCCTATCCCACCCCTCTAGGTGGTCACAAACCACAGAGCTGATCTCCCTGTGCTATGCGGCTGCTTCCCACTACCAAACATAAAATAGAAAGCTTGCTTTTTAAAAAGAGTCTTGGTTTTTTTTCTCTCTCTCTCTCTTCACTTCAGTCAGTGGTAAATGTCACCAAGACCAATAGGAGGGAAGAGAGCTTGTTGTGTCAGAAAAGGTTAAGGCAACATTCTACTTACAGTGGGAGAATCTAAATGAAAAATTTCAGTGAATAAACTTGCTCGGTTCAAAAAAGCTTATTGTGTAATAAAATAATAAAGAGATTTGGCCAGTTTCTTGATAATTTGCTCTAAGACAGCTCGGGGAAAAAGTCAAGCTGAAAATGTCCGCTTTGAAGCCTCAGTTATGTGGCTTGACTTGCCTGTATTTCCTCCTCAGGTGAAGGGAGAAAACTAAAGTCATATGAAGTTTCAAGGCTCTGAGAAGCATCTGTGATCTCTTGAAAATGTTAAAATGAGTGTATATCAAAGCTGGTAATTACAACTAAAGTATTTGGGTGAGAGGCTCATTTAAGTATTCATTCGTTCATTCAACAAAGGTGTTGAGTGCATACTATATGCCAGGCATTGTTTTGGGTGCTGAGGAAAAACAAGTGAACACTGTCTTTCTGACTCACAGGAACATCAAATTGTGAGGAAATTCTGAAGTCACTTAGTATAAGTCTCACCCAATCCTGATTTCTCTGTGTAATGTCCTTGCAGGTGGCCACCCAACCTCAACTAAAGTCAAGCTTCCTTCTCTAGCCATGTCATTCTTCTTTCTCTCAGCTGATAACCTTGTTTCCTAACCTCATGGAGAAACCCACAAGCCACTGGGCCTGCATGACTGCAGGTCCCTTACCCTGCATCTCCACGTATATCTCTGTTTACTCCCATCCTTCACCCTTTTCCTCTGGTTTTCAAAAGATGAGGGTCTTCCCACTGTCCTTGACCAAGCTTTCACCTGTATCCTTGGCCACCCTTTTCCTCTCTTGGACCTTGCCCTTTCCCCTCATTCTGTGAAGAAGGCTAAAGCTTCTCTCGTTCTAATCATCTTCATTTGACACCGCATCCTTTTCTCTCTTCCGCCACTTCTCCTCTCCCTTCTGAGCCAGACTTCTGAGAGAGTCATCTGCTTGGCTTGGCTCTACTCTCTGCCTTCCCAGCCACTCTTCAACCCAACACCGTCGGGTTTCTGCCTCCTCCTCTCCATCATGGCGGTTCTTGAGGCCCTTAGTGACCCCCTTTTATCATAATGTGGTGAGTAGCAGACTCTTCTGATGCACCCGACCAGAATGGACCACGACTTCTTCCCAAAGCACTTCTCTGACTTCCATGGTGGCCTTCTTTCTTGGTTCTCATCTCACGTCTCTCACAGGTAACTCTTAACAGTTCCCCAACCTCCAGCATCTCTCTCATCCTCTTGCCTGCTGTCATAGTGTATCCTTTACACCAAATACAGAATGATTCATTTCCACCCCTGATCATGCCATTCATCTTGCTTGTCCTACTCATTCTAGAGCAAAGGCCAAACCTCTTAGCAAGTTAAAAACAAATGCCCATCATGATCTGGCCCTAGTGCTTCTCATCCTTTTTTTGCCCCCTTCTGCCTTAAACTTTATAAACTTTATACTCTGCCTTAAACTTTATACTCTAATGTGTCAGCTGGGGTTCAACCAGAAAAGCAAAGTAGAAGATTTGTACTAGAGATTATTAAAAAGAATTGACTTACATGATTGTGAGGGCTGTCTAGGCCAGTCTGAAATCCATAGGGCAGGCTGTTAGGAAGGGCAGGCTGGTACTCTTGGGCACAGTGGAGGTCGCTGTCTACAGGTGGAATTTCTTCTTCAGGGCAGCCTTAGCTCTGGTTTTAAGACCTTTCGGCTGATTGAATCAGCACCCCAACTCTCTTGTCTAGGATAATCTCCCTTATTTAAAGTAACCAATTATGGACTTGTAAAACACCTTCACAGCAGCATCTGTGTTCACCGAGTAACTGGGGACTCTAGTCCAGCCAAGTTGGCACATCAACTAGACCATGCCATCTGATCAGACTGACTTGCTTTCAGCTCTCCAGACACGTGATGCTATGTCATATCTCTCAACGTTTGCTCATGCTGCTTGCTCTAGGATACCCTGGTTTTGCTCCATAATCTTTTAATATTTTGAAATCGTCTGTCTCTCCACCATAAGGTCTTTAAAGGCATGGATTCTGGGATATTTATCTTGTACCTCCATTAAATAATTTGTAGGGTAGGACTGAACTGACCCTTCATTAGCTGTTTTTCAGACTATTATTATAGAGTTCCTTAAATTTTTTTCTAGGTTTATTAGGGTATAATTGACAAACTACAATCACATTCTAATTGCTCTACCTGCCTTTCAGTAAATATTTATTGAGGGCCAATTTGGTTTCCAAGCATTCTTCAAGTACTTGGAATACATCAGTGAATGAAACAAAGATCCCTGCCCCTGAAGAGTTAACATATTATGTGGGGGAGATAGGTAATATATAAACATAATAAATAGTGATTAGGAAGAAGATAAATATTATGGATAAGAGAAAAAGTAGGTGAAATCAGGTGGTAGGGTTGCATGTTGCAATTTTAAATAAGGTGGTCAGCATGTAGGCCACATTGTGGAGAAGATGTGTGATCAAGGGCTAGAAGGAGCTGAGAGGGCCGCTGAGATGAGCAAGTTCATCCCAGCAGAGGGATAGCCAGTTGACAGGCCCTACGACAGGAATGAGTCTGGCAGTTTGAGGAAAAGCACGGAGACCCCTGAGCTTGGAGTGAGAAGGAAACATCAGCTCAGTGAGGTCAGAGGGACCAGATAGGGCAGGGCATTGCAGGCCATGTAAGGACTTTGAGCCCTGTATGAAATGGGAGCTTTTAAGGGGTTTTGAGCAGAAGAATCCCATGATCTGACTTATTTTTTAACAGGATCACTTTAGCTGTTATTTGAGGATAGACTATAGGGGTAGAGGGTGAAAGGAGGAAGGTCAGGTAGGAGGCCACCATAATAATCAAGTTGAGACATGATGGTAGCTCTTACTAGAGGTAGAAAAAGGCACATGAAAAGTGTTAAACATCACTAATTATTAGAGAACTGCAAATCAAAACTACAATGAGGTGTCACCTCACACCAGTCAGAATGGCCTTCATCAAAAACTCTACGAACAATAAATGCTGGAGAGGGTGTGGAGAAAAGGGAACCCTCTTGCACTGTTGGTGGGAATGTAACTTGATACAACCACTATGGAAAACAGTATGAAGGTTCCTTAAAAAACTAAAAATAGAACTACTATATGACTAGTAATTCTACTACTGGGCATATACCCAGAGAAAACCATAATTCAAAAAGGCACATGCACACAAGCACTATTTACAATAGCCAGGACATGGAAGCAACCTAAATGTCCATCGACAGATGAATGGATAAAGAAGATGTGGTACATATATATATAATGGAATATTACTCAGCCATAAAAAGGAACAAAACTGGGTCATTTGTAGAGATGTGGATGGACCTAGACACTATCATACAGAGTGAAGTAAGTCAGAAAGAGAAAAAAAACATTGTATATTAACACATATATGTGGAATCTAAAAAAATGGTATAGATGATCTTATTTGCAAAGCAGAAATAAAGACACAGATGTAGAGAACAAACATTTGGATACCAAGGCGGGAGTGGGATGAATTGGGAGACGGGGATTGACATATATACAATATTGATATTATGTAAAAATAGATAACTAAGGAGAACCTACTGTACAGCACAGGGAACTCTACTCAGTGCTCTGTGGTGACCTAAATGGGAAGGAAATCCAAAAAAGAGGGGATATATGTATACGTATAGCTGATTCACTTTGCTGCACAGTAAAAACTAACACAACATTGTAAAGCAACTATACTCCAATAAAAATTTAAAAATAAAATAAAGTTGGGCCACAGAGTTTCAATGGATTAGATGTGGGATAAGAGAGAAAGGAGAGCTAAGTATGACTATATGGTTTTGGACTTGAGTAAATGTGTTTGGTATCAACTGAGATGGAGAAGGCTGAAGGCAAAGTGGACTTAGTGGATTTGAGGGCAGAAGTGGGGTCAGGATCAGAAGTCTGTGGGCAACTGGAGAGATCACGTGGGTGGTGGGATAAACATATTTAGAGTTTGAGAGATTGGTCTGGGAAGGAGATATAAAATCGACTGTTGTTGACAAGTCATCTGAGATGACCAGATGGAGAAGGGGGAGAGGATTAAGGGCTGAAATCTGGCACTCCCCAATAGTAAAGGTCAGAACATGAAAAGCAAAACACAAGCAAAGAAGGCCGAGAAGGAATGGCCAGCAAGGGTGGAGAGAAGCCAGAAATTACACATCTTGGAAGTTAAGTAAAGAAAGTTTATCACAAGGAGAGGAGTGATTATCTAGGTTAAATGTTGCTAAAAGTCAAGTAAGATGAGAAATAAGAATTGGCCGTTGATTTTAGTAAAGTGGAGATCGATGGTGATTTTGAGAAGGACAGCTTTGGTGAAGTGGTGGGGATGAAACTCTGATTAAAGTGTGTCTCAGACAGAATGGAAGCATATGAATTGGATACTGAGAATATAGACAACTTTTTAAAAGTAGTTTTGCTGTGAAGGGTAGCGAAGAACTAGGCCAGCCGCCGGGGGAGAAGCGAGGTCAAGAGAGTTTCTTTGCAAAATAGCAAATCTCCAGCAGATAAGTGGCGTTGGGGAGAGGGAAGAATTCATGATGTGAGGATTGGTGAGAGAAATGAGAGCCGTGTGCACAACAGAATCATGAACAGTTTATCTGTGATAACAGATGGGAAGGGAGAGTGTGTAGATGTTGGCAATGTGAGGAGGGTCTGAGAAGTTCTTTTGCTGCTGTTTCAGTTTTATCTGTAATGTGGTAAGGAAGGTCATAACTGAGAACGAGAAGGGAGTAAGATTGTTTGAGAGGATGGTAGGATGGTGTAAACGGTGGAATGTGGTTGCCGGCCCACATTAAATGGCTGTTTGAGGTTCATGGTCATGAAATTAAACTAGGACTAGTTACCATGGTTGTGTGTTTTCCTTTGACCTTGTTTAGCTACGTGAATGAAAACAAAGAATATATCAATATATAGAGTTATATTTAGTCAGGGTTTTGATTTTACCAAGGAATTAGGAAAAGAGGGAGAGAGAGGGAATCAAAGGTGCACTAGAGAGAATGATAACAGTCGATCATGTGTTTTAAGCTTAATACACAGGGAAGTGAAGACATCCGGAGGAGGGAGTGAGTTTCAGTGGAAAGTTGATAGGATCACTTGGTTGGAGGTTCAAGAGGGGATTAAAGCGTACTGAGGTTAGGACAGGGGAAGAAGAGCTGAAAAGAGATGGTAGTGAAAGAGTAGAATGCAGGGCACTGATACTAAGAAGGGCGTTGCTGTTATTAGTAATGATGAGGTTGAGGTTAGGGTATGAAGTTAGTGAGGATGGAGGGCAAGGTCAGTGGAGGAAAGTATTCTCAGAATGAGAGGCCAGGGTTTGGGAAGGATCATCTACATAGATATTGAAATTGAATTGCATAGTTTTGGGAGAGTGACATAAGCCAGGAGGTAACCTCATCAGGAAATGAGGGAGCATGATCTGGAAGCAGCAGGTGGGTGCAGTGATGACACGGAGAGAAGGTGATATAATAAAACAACCTGAGATTCAAGGCTGGGAGAGTTTAGGGAAGGGGGAAGAACAATGGTCTGAAGGTGGCATGAGGACTCAAGGAAGACACCCGCCCCCCCACCCCCCATTCTCCAGATCCTTTGGTGTCAGGGCTGTGGGACAAAAATAGTACCATAGGAAAGAGCCACGGGGAAGCTGTGACCTCTGGGAAGAGCCAGGCTTTCATGAAAGCAAGAAGATGAAGGGGCCAATCTGAGAAAAGGCTGATGGGAAGAGAATTCTGGAAGGCCCAGTGAGCCCAGTTTTTGAAATCTCTACAGTTTCACCTCTCCCTATTTTTCCTGGCATCTTTTATACTAGGTAACCTGCCTTGTTCTACTTTCTCCACAGCTCTGCACTGTTTCTCAAGCAGGCTTTTACTCTTCCAGTTCTCTGCTATTATTCAAGTTCCTCGCTCTTTTTGGAATGCCCCTACCTCAATGCATCTCTCTCAAGCCCTTCTCATTCCTCAAAGTGTATCCCAAATCCCCCCTCCTCCCAAAAGCCTTTCTGATCCAACTGGTCAGAACTTGGAAGCCTTATCAAAGGCTGATTATTTGCTGTTTGTCGCAATCTATTGCACTCACTGGGTATAGGTTTGCATTCTGAAGCTATGCAGGGTAAATCTATTCTTCTTTCAATGCTGATCTTTTAGTTGTTCAAAAACTCATCTTGAGCTATTTGCCAACTGAAACATTTTCTAGTTCCTTCGATGCTTCCTTCAAACAGCATGGTTTTTACCTTCTTTACCATCCTACCCACTCCACTCTTAGAAAAAGTCTTATTTCATGACTGCATCTTTGGAAATACAGTGCCCAGAATTGTACAGAATATTCTGTTTGTGTTTGACCCAGTCAGAGAAGAGTCAGTCTTTGACATCCTCTACTGATACTAATGTAATAAACGTTTGAAGAAATGTTAAGATATTTCCTAATGGTGGGATGTCAGCATATCTTGTCACTGCTCTTACCTTAAAACACGCATCACTACATTTATCTATCATAATTTTATCATCGATTCTTGAACCCTGCTTGCATTGGCTATTGGTTGAAAATATAAATAAAACCAATTCTTTAGCACATAATTATCGTTAAGAAAAATCATATTAAACAAATTATGATTAGAAACCTGTTTTTGAAAATATATGTATTTAAAACACGTTATTAAGATAGATGTGACTTCAATTCCATCCTTTTATTTTTAGTGTACTTTTACTAATGCATCATCGTTCTCTGTTGGGGGATTATAGAAGAGCTCTCAAACCGAGTTTCTTATTTGCAGTGAATCATAGATCTTAGAAGCAGCGTGTGCATTTTAGTCATAGTGAGGCCTATTAAATCATCCATCTACTTTTTACAAAGTTAATAATCTCGATTCCCAAAGCACTTTCTAAAAGCCCACTCAGACTGGTCGAAAAGAAAGAACAAGAAAATCGTGTAGATCTTCTGTGCCATCAGCCCTGAACAATTTCAGTTCATTTATTCCCCTTTGCGTTTACAAACACTTCTGAGTGCCTACTATGTCCTAACAAATATTTATTTGGAGGGTACTTCATTGGGGCTGGAATGGTGTAGAACTCTATTGCACATGGACCTTGGGGAGCTCACAGTCATGTCCAGAAAGACCATGAGTCAGGGCTCTTTGGTTATAAATAACTGAAAGCAATTATTTAATCCAAGCAAAGAAGGAATTTAAATTTGAAGGATATGGATGGAAAGGCTGGAGAACTGGCCTTGGAAAAGGAACAGATACCAAGAGAAGGACTATTTGACTTTCTGGAATAAATGAACCCTTACCATTTTTCTTGGTTTTTGCAACATTTGGCTCCGTTTTTGAAGACCTGGAAGAGATTCTATCAGCCATGTGCCTTTCCCTTGGTTGGGCAGTGAGTGATGAGAGATAAAAGGATAGGACAGAGGAGGCCTCCCTCTTCAGCTTTGATAATAGGAGGATAGGACGCCTTGATTTCTCCTCCCACCCAGGCTGCACACAGTAAGGGAAAGACATTTCCCCAAAAGGAAATAGAGGTGATGTTAGAAAAGGGAAATGTATATGGAAGAATATCCACTACTTAACCTGCTATAATAGAATTCATTGTATTAAGGGCTAGAATAGAGATATAAATAAAATTATGGAAACATTATTACTAGGGAAAAGATATAAGAAGGATTCTACAGATTGGACTTTGAAGGTCAGCTAAGACATCAACGGGAAGACGGAGGGATGGCCATTCAGATATAGGAAAGAGCGTAATAATAGTGCATTATAGTGGTGAGCAGTGCAAGCTTTGTTGTTAGATGTTTTTTTTGTTTGTTTGTTCGTTTGTTTTTTGCAGTGCGCGGGCCTCTCACTGCTGTGGCCTCTCCCGTTGCGGAGCACAGGCCCCGGACGCGCAGGCTCAGCAGCCATGGCTCACAGGCCCAGCCGCTCCGCGGCACGCGGGACCCTCCCGGACCGGGGCACGAACCCGCGTCCTCTGCATTGGCAGGCGGACCCTCAACCACCGCGCCACCAGGGAAGCCCTGTTAGATGTTTTAAACCCACATATGTTCCCTAATAGCTATGCAGACTTGGGCAAATGACTTAATTTCTCTGAATCTTTTTCCTCATCAGCAAAATGAGCAATACTGTCTCACAGTGTTAGGGTTGCCAGATGAAACACAGGACTTGGTTAAATTTCAGATAAACGACAAATACCTTTTGGTGTAAGAATGTCCCATGAATTGCATGAGGCAGACTTATGATAAAAATGTATTAGTTTATTTGAAATTCAAATTACCTGAGCACCCTATATTTTTATGTGTTATATCTGGCAACCCTATGTGGCATTGTTATGCCAGGTAAATTCATTCATGTAAAATGC
This sequence comes from Tursiops truncatus, assembly GCF_011762595.2. Taxonomy (NCBI): domain Eukaryota; kingdom Metazoa; phylum Chordata; class Mammalia; order Artiodactyla; family Delphinidae; genus Tursiops; species Tursiops truncatus. The sequence continues at coordinate 20,553,833 of NC_047044.1, read as the reverse complement.
TCTATATGATCCTTGCACAGTAAGGCGACAGGAGCAAAGGATCATTTTTGTTGTCACCATCATCCTAGACAGAATTCACAAGCCTGAAAGTACTTATGTCCCAGAAGCATTTCTCACTCGGTCCTTGAAGCATAGAGCAGTTTCCCAGTTAACTTGAGCCAGGTTAACAATTAAGACGGTTTCCCTTTATGCTGCACTGACTCAGGAGCTGTTCACCTTCATCTTGTATTTGTATGATTTCTCTTTCCTTCTGATTGTTTCAGATGTTTCTCTTGTGTACTGATTTCATTTTGACCTTATCTTTTAGCCGCTCGTAATTAATGAATATCGTTCCACTTTATAGGCCAATAATAAAAGTATTAAATAGCACCAGGCTTGGAACTGTCATTTAAGGGTCAAGAACAGAGTCAACTGAAGCACTGATCGCGAATTTTTGAATTTGAAAGTGTAAAGCTTAGTGAGTATGGGTCACATTATCCCAGTTTAATGACTGTGCCACACAAAATAGAATTAGAAGCTTTGTGAAATCTAAAATATTTCTTCTGTTGCTTTTCCTTTATATGATAGGCCCATCGTATAGTCCTAGGGAAATGCCATTAGTCACAGAATTTGTCCTTTATTCTCTTCTGGAGTTGGTAAAATGATGTTTTGCTGATATATTTCATTATTTTCCCAAGTAATTTCTAACACAATTCCTTTTATCTCCCTTTCCCCTTTTATGCATGATTATTTTTCCCGTATATAGATATGTATTTAAATGCTGGGACAAGTTGATTTCACAGGAGAGAAACTTTAGGATTTTGTTGTTTCCAGTGAGCTAGAACAACATGTATACATGTCATCTGTATACTGTCGTCTTATGCGATCTGTATACAGACGGTACTAAATGTTTGACAATAATAAAATTACAGCCCCCCTTAAATACTGTATTCCCAACCTCAAAAACTGTTAAGCTATTTGCATTCATTATTTCATTTAATTCCATAATATCCTCATGCTGTCAGCCTTATTTTATGGTTGGGGAAACTAAGGCACAGAGAAGGTTTAAGTAACTTGCCCCAAAACACGCAGCCAGTAAGTGGCGGAGGCAGGATTCCAACTCTGGTGGTTTGATCCTCTCATTACCTTCTTCAGACAACTTGGTAGCAGTATTTCTAGCAAGTTTGTGTACCAGACCTTTGGAAAATTTAAAGCCCTGTAATAGTTCAACCCATAGCATAAGAAGACTATATTGAGGAAGGGACCAGTTAGATTCCACTGAAAACATAGTCACCGTAACCAGTTATTTCTTTCTATATCAGTGATGCTCCACTTTGTAGCATCATTTTTGTTCTACTCTGCATTAGACCTTTGTTTTTTCATCTTCCCTTTTTCAAATTCCAGTATTATGTCAAGGCCTGATCTCAAATTAGGGAAACAGAATTAACTCAGCAAGTACCTTTCACATTCTGTTTAACGTAAGTACCAGAGGCTGTGGGGAAAAGGAGAGAAAGGGAGCAATTAAGCAGAGATTTGAAAAAAGAAAGACAGCAAAGAAAGACCTGTGTGTTGGCTGACTTGTTTCTAGTTCTGCCAAGATGAGAGTCAAGATTCAGCTCATTCTTTAGGGGAAAAAAGTAAACATATGGCTAATCTTGACCACAATAATAATCATGGTACCACCACCTTATGTTAGATGATGCTCCATTGTCTCCAGAGGGCTTCCACAAATATTTCTCCTGCATCTCACTGAGTTCTCACAGTGGTCTGTGAGGCAGAATTAGCCCTGCTTTACTGTGCCTCGGGAAATGAAATTGCTTGAGGAAAAGTACAAAATTAGTCATTGATGGACCCTAGCTAAAACCCATGTCTTTAGTTTCTTACGAGTGTTTTTTCCCACTGAGCCAGTTTTTTTTCCTTGAGGGTGAAAATAGTTGAGTGTGAAATTTAGTGTTTTCTCATCACCTTATCCGGGAACAGACATTTTACTGAGAATTGTGCCCTGAAACTTCTTTATTGAACCTGAGGAATCTGGCTACTCTTCTTGAATGAATCTGAAGCTTGGATGAAAATATATATTTACTTTTCTATTTGTGAAATGGATTTTTGGTGTGGCTGGAAGCTAAGATCTTCCACATGGCTTTGAGAATATGTGGGAGAAAAAGTATAAGAGCTACTTTGGGCCTCTGTTTTATTTCTCATTGCCTTGAAGGTGAATGTGGTATCTTTCTAAACTATGGTTTAGAAATAACGCTAATCATCCTTCATTTGAATCTCTTCCTCTTTAAGTGGGTGTTTTGTAAAATGTGGGATGTGAGTTTAGTAAATAGAGGGGCGCTTAGGAAAAGAAGCTGTTTTGAGCCTTGAAATGTGGGCATTGGGATCTGTGCGCCTTGCTATCATTTGCTGAGTAACAAAATGGAGTTTTCCAAAAATACATACCAAATTCTTCCCTTAGAAATGTTCACTTTTTCCCCTTTGCTGAGGGACATATGCACATATTTTGACCTATGTAGTGCATTTAGAGAGAATTTTCTGAAGAATCTTTTCACAACCATTTGAATATACAAAGTGAGTAAAGAAAAGCTACAGAAAAGGCATCCACAGAGACAACTATTTCTGGAAAGAGTGTTGTGTTTTAATGGAATTCAGAACTGCATCTTCTGCCCAAGTCTACTTCAAATAACTTTATATTTAAGAAGCTTGGAGAGATTTAAATAAATACTAACTCAAGATCATATGACTATAACTAGTGGCCTGAGCCCTAAACCTAAACTAAGTTCTTCATCGTGGTAGATAGACGGTTAATAGTAAGCTTCTGCTCTACTGACTTAATTCCCTGAGTTAGAGATAAGAGGCCGATGCACAAGATGGACAGAGTCCTGGCTCTCAAGAGGCTTGTTGTTTTGCAAGGCCATTCTCTTTCATGCATTCATCTTAGGCCCTTCTGAAGATTTACTGTGCAAGTTAAAAGAGTAAACAACATTATAGTGATGCTGAAAGTATCATGGTTTCTACTCCGTAACCCCTCCTAATCCTGAGTTTCTCTCTTCCCTTCCTCGGCAAGAGTCACCGTTGTCATAGCAACAGAACTCAGCATCTAGGAGATTGGAAGACCCCCATGGAGCCCTGCCTACACTCCCACACAAATCCTTCCTGCCATTTAAGGCTTTGCAGCTCCGGTTTCCAGGCCCTCTTTGGAACTCTTAATGCAGGCATTCTGTATAATTTAGGAGATCACTATCTTGCCAATCCTGGGAAACATAGAAGTAATTTTGTTGAAGGTCAGCCATTACTGGCTGAAGCAGTGGGATTATTATTTCCATTTTAGACCTGAGAACCATTCACCGGCTGTTAGCTAAATATGGTTCTCCAGTAAGGACCCAGTCCAGAATTGGGTCCTTAGAACTACTCAGTGTTAATCATTTGAAGAAATGTCTTTAGCTTTGATAGTGATGGGTGTGGGTGAATCAATCTGTGTATTCCTGCTAATACAAAGCTGAGCTTTCTTCTGTAAAAGAATGCTCTTGCAAATCACTAGATTTATAGTTAAGCAACACTAATATGAAAGAGTGGGATTTGTGTGTCTTTTTACAGTAGCACGTATGAAGCATCTTCTGTTGTGAAGGTTTTTTAGCTTATGGTACACTAAATAGAGTTTGGTAAGCACTATAAATGAAGTTAAGAAACACAGATGGAAAGTTTTTCCAGAACCAGTGAAATATCCCACAAGTAAATCTAGGGTTTCCAATGTCAGATCCTCCAGAAGAATTGGGTTCATTTCCCCGCTTCCTTCCTAGAAGATTTATTGTGGACACTGGCTGATATAGGGAAAGTCTGAAAAGAAGACAGACTATACCTCCCTCCCTTCTTAATATCATTCTCCATCTTAACACTGTCTTAGGAACACTGAATTCATTCATGGGGAATTGAAAACACACTCCCAGTTTCAAAAATGGTGTCTTTGCAGCCTATTAAGTCCAAAAATATTACATGTGAGGGTTCATTTTAGATATTTATATCAAGTGTTGAAATATCACTGCTCTCTATTCTGTAAAAAATGCTGCATTTGAGGATTTGTATTAAATATACCTCTCTGGACAGGAACTACCAATTTTATTTGCAGAATATAAATTGAATGTAGACAGAAGCTTAGATAGAGCATCATTTATTATGAGGTAGTCATGGAAAATACCATTTGTCCCCTTAAGCTTACTTTACAGGGTCCTCCATCTTTTGTGTTTCATGGGGAAGTTAAGATTTGATTTGTCACACTTTCCTTTACTTGTTTCAATGTGGAGTAACTATTCCAAATCCAAACTACAGGATTTTTTTTGTTACTAAATTGTTTTTATTTAGTATAGGTCCTAAACCTGGAATTGGCCCTCATTTTGCAGAGAAGGAATATATCACTTAAAATTTTTAGTGGATCATGATGGCTTAACACTATGAACCAAATTATTTACATATGTGTAAATAATTGATAATTTTTAAAAGCGCTCAAAAAATTGTCCCTTCATTTTATAAATGAGGAAAATGAGGTTCATTATTTAATGGCTTAGGAACACAGAAAAATGGAATTTGAATCCAGGTCAGTGTAGTGTCAAAATATGCTTTTTATATCATTTTGTGTTAACTTGCAAATATAAGATCATCTGTATTTGATTGAACAAAAAAATTGAATTTTAAGTAATTTATTTAAAGCTACTATACTAAGGCAATATAATAGAACAATTATATCAATAATAATGATTTGATGGGTGAGTGGGGGGCAAGGGGGAGTGGCAGTAATAGTAAGTTATATTGTCTTGTATCATAGCAGAAAACTATGTAACAGATATTTGATCCTTAAACAATGGGGGGAGGCGGTTAATCTGCATATAATATATAGTTGGCTCTCCCAGTCAGTGGTTCCTTCCCATCAGCGGATTCAACCACGTGCACTCTTAAGTACTGTACTATTTACTCTTGAAAAATAGTCCTGTATAAGTGCACCTATGCAGTTCAAACCCGAGTTGTTCAAGGGTCAACTGTATAAAATTGATCAAGAAACAATGGGATACACATATAGAGAGATCTAAAGGAAGTAAAAACAGAAACTCTTAAAAGTGGTTGGACTGAGGATATAGGATTGGGGTTGAAGAAGGGGTAGAGTTGTCCACTGCTGATTTTCGTTATAAGCTCTTTGGTACTTGAAGGTTTTCTTTATTATTTGACAAATTTTAAAAAGAAGGGAAGGGAAGAGCAAATGTATGATTTAGAATATGACTTTCATAGTCATCTATAGCAGCGGTCCCCAACCTTTTTGGCACCAGGGACCAGTTTCGTGAAAGACAACTTTTCCACGGGCCGGGGTCTGGTGGTTGGTTCAGGGAGTAACGCGAGCAGTGGAGAGTGGCAGATGAAGCTTCTCTCGCTCCCCCTCCACTCATCTCCGAGGTACCCGTCCTCGGCCCAGGGGTTGGGCACCCCTGATCTATAGATAACCTATCAAGATGTGTTAAAGTTGTGGACGAAAGGAAAGCTGGGACATTTTCTTAGTCAGTATCCACTGCTGTTGCTAGTAATGTGAAATTGCCGTAAAAGAGCTTTAACCGAGACACTAATATGTTCAAGGCCTTGTCCTAGGTTCTGTAGGAGACAAAAAGGTGGATGCAGTTTGGTGCCAGGCCCGCATCAACTTACAATCTAGTCAAAAGTGCTAGAGATGAGGAAGAAATCTAGGCAGGGAGGACTAGGAACTCACATTTGTCTGTGTCTACACGGTGCTAGGTAATTTTGATGGAAAACATGTACTGTAAAAAAGATAAAATATAGATATAGATATGGGTTCAGTGGGTGAAAAAAGGTATTTACTTGTTAGAATCAAGAAATGCTTGAAGCACAGAGCATTTAGGAGGGGCCTTAAAAGTAGAAAGGGGGGCATCCCTAGTGGCGCAGTGGTTGAGAGTCTGCCTGCTGATGCAGGGGACACAGGTTCGTGCCCCGGTCCGGGAGGATCCCACATGCCGTGGAGCGGCTGGGCCTGTGAGCCATGGCTGCTGAGCCTGCGCGTCTGGAGCCTGTGCTCCCCAACGGGAGGGGCCACAACAGTGAGCGGCCCGTGTACCGAAAAAAAAACAAAAAAAAAAAGTAGAAAGGGATTTCTATAGACAAGAGATGGTTGGGATGGGAGAGGAATCGACATATTTGGTAACTAAGAAATTCATATTTGAAGCTTTTTTTGGTTCCTTTTGTATATAAGCATTTAGCTAAAATCCATGTACGCCAGGTACAAATCTAAAGTGAATTTTTAAGATGTTTGCTCAGCTGAAGACGTTTTATTGAATGCAAGTGCTGTTATCAGGTTTACTTTTATCGAAACTACTTTCAGTTTTACTCATACTACAAATCACAATTAAGATTTGAATTTACTCACTCCTGTCAATCAAGCGTGAGAAAAGCTAAAGGTAAATTTGGAGATCGCATGAATTTTGTTGCTATTTTTCATTTTTAAAAATTGTTCAGTAGGTTCTCCACACCTTTAGGAAATGTTTTTAGCTTCCCTCTCTAATGTAACTTATTTGTTTCCTTTTCTTGGGATTGCACTTAGTTGCATGTCAATTACTGAGGCCCTTCAGTTTGAAGCCATGACACCTTCACCCACTTGCCTAGTTTTTTCAGAGCTTTGTGTTTTGACTCAAAGTCAGAGACATCCGTGACCATAGGAAGAAGTCCAGTTCTCAACTTTTAGAAGTCACACCAACACTGCAGGATTAACAATGATTAATTAAATATCAGAAGTCCAAAGTAGACACACAACTCCTTGTATATTGAAGTTATTCAGGCTCTTTCACTTGGGCAGTACGTGCTAAGGGTGAAGATTGTCACCTTGACGGATTCATTTGAAAATATCCTTGTCCAGTGATCACTCTCCATTTAGGAAAGTGTACAGTAGTCCTTGTTTTACAGCATCCCCTACTTCGTCATCTTAGACTTTAGTGAATGACTTACTGCCGGAAATTCCAGACCCTTACATTTTATGAAAGTATATTTTCATAAAATACACTTTTTTGGACTTTATGAAATACGTCTTGTATTTCATAAAATAAATAAATTTTGTATTTCTTCTAGAGCAGAGGAAGAAAAATGCCTTATATTTTAAGGATTCTAAATGCGATCTTAATGTTTACTATGAATAGAATGTTGTATCTTGCAATTTAGATTGACTTATATAGGTTAAGAATTGTATTAATTTGGAAAAAGTTTTATTAAATTAGTTCCTTAATGGTTTAACATCTGTAGTCTTTAAGTCTTGAATCCTTAATTTTAAAAACTTAATATCCTCTACTGCCACAATCTGAATTTTTAAATAACTTTAAAATATTTTGCATATTGTGAAAAACATAGAAAAAAATAAAGAATAAAACAAAATATACCCATTTCACAGCTGAGAGAACTTCTGTACCTAATGCAGTATTTTCTTCCTTTTCTAGTCATATAAAATAGTGTGGTTTTTAGTGTACTTGAGATATATCTATATTTTTATCTGTATCCTTATATCCACTTTCTTCACTTTTTTCTTCCCCACGTCTTTAATATTCTTTAAAGACAGACTTTGATGACCTGAATGCCTCTTTATGTTTCTTCTTTTGTGACTTCTTATGCTCTTACCTGTCCTCTAACAAAAAATTTATTAAAAATTATGGACTTTCAGTTATGAAAAATGAGTTATTTCATAGTCATAACTACTTCCACATGAATTTATGAACTCCTGTGACAAACAGCAAGTAAATAAATTGGGCCTCTATTTATTAGACTATTTTAGAAGTCATTTGGTTTTTAGGTTATGTAATGACTTTTGTCCTAGTGTGAAGTCCTGGACTATTGTTAAGTCCAGTGAAAATTGGTAAATTGTCTTATTTCTAACAGCCTGTGTTTTTGACTGCTTGGATGTGTGATTTTAAAGACCAGTTAAGGGCATGGGTTGGTATTACATCTTTACAACTTAATAGCTTTTGGGGGCAAATTACTACTTCTTACTGCACCTCCTTTTCAAGGTTAGAGTAAAAACTAAGTGAGATAATAAAGTACATAGCACGCAGCCTGGCTGAAAAGTGGTATTGAATTTTTTTTTTTTTCCCTGTCGATGTCATTGTGAGATCTTTGGGTCTTTGGTTATTGAGCAGAACAAAGGTGACTAGCCTTAGTAGAGGCTGAAAAGCATCAAAACTTTTCCCTACCCATTCAAGGTAGCTGGCCATGGTGGAGAAAAAAGCAGATAGCTCATTTAAATTCTGGGCCAGCAGGAAGACATCTTTGTTCTGTTCCATTGAGAAGCTTAGTCTCACCGATAACTTCAGCCCTCGCAATGAGCCAACTGAATGCATGCATTTAAAAATTCACTGCTGTGTCTGCAGTGCTTAACTGTCACTTTAAATGCATGCTGGTCCCAAATAATTGACTTACGGATTCTTTCTCATTATTCAATTGGCTGGATAGTTTCTGTAGAAATGCCAGTGTTGCTATATAATAAATTATTATGGATGATAATAGTAATGGCTTCCATTTACTGAGTGCTGTGACAGCTAAGAGCTTTTCATGCATTATCTCATTTAATCCTCATGGCTACTCTGTGTGACTGTTACAATCACCCATTTCATGGATGAGGAAACTAAGATCTAGAGAGATTTGGTGTTCCCTAGTAAGAATTTGAATGCTGGTTTGTCTGCCTCTGGAATCTGAGCTTATAGCTTTACTTGTTACTCTCCTGCCTTTGTTTCATAAGTACCGCATATCCTCATAAATTCATTCCATCTACATTAGTTCAGGGCCTACTCTGCTAGACACTGTTCTAAGTGATGGATTATAGCATGCAGACAAAAGTTCCTGCCCTCCTAAGGCTCACCTTCTATTATAGTTACTTGTGTCCATTCCCCTCCCAGAATGAGTGTTCTTGTAAGATAGCAACTGTGTCATTCTTCTTGAGTTTTAGGGATGTAACTGAAATTTTATTCAAGGCTAATAATAATTCCTGGGCTTATAAAAGAATTATTTCTACAAAAATTTTGGAAGCTAGAGTGTGCCCCATTTTATTTATCAGGCGCTCTGTTTATTTTAGCACTGACGTTTAGCCCTTCCAGACTCATCAGATTGAGATGTTCTTACTGATTATTTTAAGAAGCATTCAGAGATTTATTATTATTAATGATAAAGCTACTTTTTGATATCTTGGTTTCTTTGACTTCCTTAAATGTCGTATAGGTGTGTGGAGCAGCATTAAAAAACCCTCTTTCTTTAGAACACACCAAAAATACACTGGGCAAACCTAGTACAAGGGCCTTAACTACTTCATAGAATAAATTAAAGTATTCTGGTATAATTGAAAAGTAAATGATATAACAGGGGAAGTCCAACTGTGAGAGAAAAAATTGATACCGTTTTTCTGTGATATCAGGAATATTAAATCCTTTCCTTTAAAAAAATTATTACCATTTTAAGGAAGATGGTTTCATAAAGTATTAGTGGTGAATGTCCCTTTTTAGCCATGTAGAAGCTGAGAATAATTTTAAATGTCCTTGGGTGGAGGCTAGCATATTATATTCTTCACCTAGGAAATCATCCATAAATACTATGAAGTATGTGGTATTTTAATAAAGTAATTGCCTTATTTTTGCCTTGGAAATACAATTAAACCTTTTTGGTCCCATAAGGGGCAAATGGCTGGTAATGTTCCTCATTTTTTAAAAGTCATTTGTCCACGTGGGAGGATCATTGGCAAACCAGCTGGCTGTTCTTTTTAGATTTTGACATTGCTTCTCCTTGGGACCCTGATGCTGGGCTGTCTGATAACGAGTGCAAACTCCATGAATATCTTTCGTTTCTCTAGAAGGAGGTGTGGATTTGCAAAGCTACCAGCTGGATATGCAAATACTACCTGACGGGCCAAAGAGTGATGTGGACTTTTCAGAGATTCTTAATGCAATACAAGAAAGTAAGTTTCACTCCCATTTTAAATTCACCGTGAAAGGAGAAAGTGTTATAACACTTGGGAGGGGTAGTAAAACTAGAAACCTTAGATGCCAAGCTTTAAAATAAAATGATGTCTTAAAAGAGATGCTGTGTAAAATAATTTTGATACCAGAAGAGATGGTTAGTGAAATGCTGGTTTAATTTTTGAAACTGAACCACATAGCTTTGGGGTCTTCGATGAAGCCTAGTGGGAAAACTGTAGAGGGATTATAAATTCTGTATAGTTAGTATGCTATAATATTTAGTAAGTAACTGGGTATTATAATTTTTTAGATTCCTTGATTAATCATAATCAAAGAAAAATCTTTAAGAAAACAGAATACTATTCCTTCACTCAGATATCAGTAGTAAGAAGTAAATGTTGACGCAGTAAGCTGAAATCAGGGGAATTTTATTGTCCAAAATGGGTATTGGAGTCATTGATGCTGGGCCGTGACCGAGAAGTAAACTCCTCTTTTCTAAGCATTTTGATTAATCAAGGTTTACTCTTCTTCCGCTGTTTTATTGTTATACAGTTTTCACTAAGAACTTTATCATAATCAATACATTTGCTCAGGTTAGAGATTTAGCATTGAGGTTGGGGATGCAGTATCACATACGAAGTCATCAGCATTCATGTTCTGCTGTCAGAGCTCTAATTCTAGATATGTTAGTCTTTTAATATCAAATAGTATTATGTAATATTGGATTTGAAGAGTGTAGACTGGACGAGCCTTGTATAAAGAACTACTGCAATCTTTTGCTACTTTTAGTTTTGTGACATTGCATTTCTATACAATGAAATACATATTTCTAAATTATATTTATATTTCTATATTTTCTGTGAACATTTTAAAGCATTTTAGTACTATTTATCCCCTTTTGTCATTGCACTACCCTCCTGACCTTATGGGGTAATTACTAAGTCCACTTGACAGGTAGGACAGCTCAGGGTGGGAGAAGTTAAGTGCTGACATAATAAGATAAATAATGGAGACCAGAGTGGAATGGAGAGTCTCCTACCCTTCGTTTAATTCCTTCATGAATGTACTTGGTATAGGGTTTAAACACTGAGGTGAAGGATCCTGGAATTGAAGGAGATGAGGCTACTTCTGAGAGAAATATTTTTAATGAAGACTATAAGAGGACCAACTATTTGTTCTGGGTGGGCAATCCCTTCATACTAGGTTACTGAATAAAAGCGAAAAAATGTCCCCAGGAGAATAAAAATCAAATTAATAGACATTGGAAAGAAATTAACTTTTCATGGAAAGTTATAAAATTGTGTAATTACTTCCTTTGATTTGAAAGATGATAGATTATACTTTGCTGAAAGGATTTTTTTTTTAATAAATGATAAAAGCTGGCTTCTATGCAGATATAGGAGATGAACTTCGATTTTTTTAGGGCTGAATGATCTTAGGATGGGAATAAAGACGCAGATCTACTAGAGAATGGACTTGAGGACACGGGGAGGGGGAAGGGTAAGCTGGGACAAAGTGAGAGAGTGGCGTGAACATACATACACTACCAAATGTAAAACTGATAGCTAGTGAGAAGCAGCCGCATAGCACACGGAGATCAGCTCGGTGCTTTGTGACCACCTAGAGGGGTGGGATAGAGAGGGTGAGACGGAGGGAGATGCAAGAGGGAGGAGTTATGGGGATATATGTATACGTATAGCTGATTCACTTTGTTATAAAGCAGAAACTAACACAGCATTGTAAAGCAATTATACTCCAATAAAGATGTTAAAAAAACTTATCAAAAAGCTAGTAATATTGTAAAAAAAATGAACTAAATGTTCATAAGACTATTTTTATCATAGTTTTTGTGAGCACACCTTAGTAAAAACACATTTGTTTATGATGTTAACTGTTTTATAGTTTAGAATGGTGATCTCTTTATGAACAAGTAGAAGAGTACAAGTTTGTGAGAACTTAATATTTAAATTTAAAAACAAGAAAAGGGAAATATTACTTCATTTTAGAAAGCAAATCAAGTTTTATAGGTTTAAGAATTTTCCAATGTTTGAGAATTAATCTGTTTATTTTCTTGTTTAAAAAACAAGTTTTATGCTAAGTAGGTTTGGGAAGCTGTCCACACAGTCTGGGGCAACTCGTGTAAGAAAGATTTGGGCCGTTTATCTACCTTTAGAGTCTAACTAGAGATTCCAAATATGATTCAGATGTTTAACCAGTTCATTGAAATTTCTAAGTATAAAAACACATGGCTTGGTTCTTCAAGGGACTGTACCTTAGATTATTGTTTGTAGAAAGCTTTGAAAGACCAAAATATAAAAAATGTAAAAAATATAGGATTTGAACATCAGTAAAACTCCTTGTCTGCTACAAATGGTTTTATTGGGATTAGCAGGATGATGGAAAGATTTCACTGTTTCTTAGAATTTGTGGACATATATGTATGACCTTCAAGATTGAGCTAGAAGACTCTGTGTGTGTGTGTGTGTGTGTGTGTGCGCGTGCGTGTGTGTGCGTGCGTGTGTGTGCGCGCATGTTTCAAACATTTCTTGAGTGTCTTAGCAGCCATCATAGTAAGTGCTCTCCCTTACTATCTCTTGTCATTGTTAAAACAACTGTAATTAATAGATACTATTTTCTTCATTTTAAAGGTGAATATACCTCCCCAGGCGATATGATTAATATATGATAAAGTCAATATTTCATTGTATGTCAGTCCTTGTTATGCTAAATAAAAAGTGAGATAAAAATGATTAGGAAAAAATGAACTACTTTGGATTTTTACAGTTTGATTCTTATGTTGTTACATCTGGATGCAAGAAATCCTCTACCATTCTTCTACATGGTAAAATACATTTTTTCCTATATTGCTTATGCCCTAAGTATAGCTTCATCTGTTCAAAAGAAGATGTCTCAGAATGGTTAACCGTCCATAAGTTGTTTTTCAACTTCCCCCGTATCAGATGTATGGCTTATAGGAAGGAAAGAGTTATTTTATCCATCCATTCATGTATCCATCTCACCTGTCATATGCCAGGTACTGTACTAGGCATAACTCTTTAAAGCAGTGGTGAACGTTTTGGTGCACAGTTGGATTCAGGAAAAACTTTGTCTTATTGTTCAAAGTGAAAGCAACCCATTTGCTTTCTAGGAGAAAAGCCTTTATATGTGGCAGTCTGATGTAAGGGGATACTTGTGTTTGGGTGTGTGTGTATTGTTTCCTTCATGTTTTTTTTCCCTCCCTTTCTATTCTCATCCCAAGTTAGCAGCCAGGTCTCTTCAATGCCTTTGTTTCAGCAGAGTTTTTTGTTTGTTTTTTTTTTAAGTAAATTTATTTATTTATTTATTTGCTTGTTTTTGGGTGCATTGGGTCTTCTTGCTGTGTGCGGGCTATACTTCATTATGGTTCCCGGGCTTCTCATTGTGGTGGCTTCTCTTGTTGCGGAGCGCAGGCTCTAGGCGCGTGGGCTTCAGTAGTTGTGGCATGTGTGCTCAGTAGTTGTGGCTTGCAGGCTTCAGAGCTCAGGCTCAGTAGTTGTGGGTCATGGGTTTAGTTGCTCCGCGGCATGTTGGATTTTCTCAGACCAGAGCTTGAACCCATGTCCCCTGCATTGGCAGGCGGATCCTTAACCACTGCGCCACCAGGGAAGTCCTCTGCAGAGTTTTGTGTTGCCTAAAGTTCCTGCCTCTTGTTCTCTGAAAGTCTGAGCTCCTGAGTGCCTGATGCTTAGATAGGAGAAGAAGAGAGAGAGAGAGAGAGAAATAGACAGGAGGAATGTCCTAAGACAGGCTTCCTTGGAGTGTCCTGCAGTGGTAGCATGGCTTCTTGTAGGTGGGTGGGAAGAGAGGGAGTGGTTGTGTTGTGTGCCTGTGGGGCCTGTGCCTGGGCCACCTGAACTGCCAGCCATGGCTGAGATTCTGCAGCCTGAGGAAGGAACAGATCCTTCAGCATTCAGGGAACTTTGGAGGCTCTGTGAAGGCAGCAGTCTCATCTTCCTGTTTCTTTGTTGTATACCCAGTTCCTTGAGCAGAGTATGGAGTATAGTAGCTGCTCAGTAAATTTTGTTAATGCATGAGTGAGTGAATTCCACTGTAGACTCACAAAGGGGGCAGCTCAGCAGTAGCCAGTGGAGCACTTTGGAGACCAGAGTAGTTTGCAAAACCTCTAGAACCTTTGTGCAGCTCTGGATATGTGAGGTAGAGGAGTGGGAATGTCAGCAATAACTGAATGAAACTGTCTGCTGCAGATGGGTTGGTTGTATCCTCAGATGGGAAACCTGTGGATATAGAGGGCCAACTGTATAGACTCTGGGGACTCCTGAGCGGCATTCATACCCTGCAGACTTTATTGTGATGTAGCCCATTAGGTTCTAATGGACTAGGGAACGAGAGAGAGCAAATAGCAAAGTATTTGGAAGGAGAACTGGGAGGTTGGAAGGATTATTGGATGATTGTTACGCTATAGTCCGACCCTTTGTGCCTGCATATGCCCCTAAGCAATCCTATAGCTGTTCCCACGTTGGTGGTGCTCTTGCTTCTGTGGGTGATGAGACTTAGTCATTTCTCAGTGACATCCAGTGAGTCGTTTTGAATCCAGTGTCTTGAGCCCTGATTTCCCATTGTATTTTTTTTTTCGGTACGCGGGCCTCTCACTGTTGTGGCCCCTCCCGTTGCCTCTCCCACAGGCTCCGGACACGCAGGCTCAGCGGCCATGGCTCACGGGCCCAGCCGCTCCGCGGCATGCGGGATCTTCCCGGACCGGGGCACGAACCCGCGTCCCCTGCATCGGCAGGCGGACTCTCAATCACTGCGCCACCAGGGAAGCCCTCCCATTGTATTTTTAATTCACATGGCTATGCTGTTTCAAAGGGGAAGATGGGGGAGAGGGAGGAACTGACATCAGTTGAACATCTTGTCTGGCAACTCTGTGGTTGACTTTTTACCTGTATTATTTTATTTAGTCTTAAACTCTCTTTGCCTTAATTTCCACATCTATAAAAGGGAGGTAGTTATAGAAAATCTGTGCAAAACCCTTAGTGCCTGGCACACGGTAAGCGCTGTGGACGTGTTGGCGGCCACCTTCTCTTCATTCCTCACAACAATCCTCTCTGGTACGTTGTATTATCCCCACTTAAAAGGTAAAGAAATTAAAGCTTGAACAAGTTAAAGCACCCAATCTAATAGTAAGTGGGAGGACTAGTGTTTGAACCCAGGTTTGTCTACATCCAAAGCTCACGCTCTTTCCAGAGAAGGGACAATTATGGTCAGTAGACTTTTAGGGTTTTTAATGCACAACATCACTGATCTTGCTTCTAGTTGTGAGAAGGGAACCGAGACTACTGAGCAAAGTTTGCATCAGGTATACAGTCCTTCTCTATGTCGTTCCCAGTGCTGGAAGAGGTGCCGTCATTAGCTGCCTTGTTGCAGAAGTGGCCAAGGTGTCTGTCTTCTCTTTAGAATGGAGCAGTTGCAGGAGAAGCTCCTCTTAAGAAACACGCTGTCTTGGGCACGAGTTAATGATCTCGGCCCCTTTGCAGAGTGTGTTGTGGGCACCCCATGCCGTCGTGTATGCTCTGTAATTTTATAAACAGCATCCTTCCCAACCACACATCTTTAAAAAACTCATGACTTGTTTTTTTTAAAGGCACATTTTGAATCTTAAAGCATTTCGAGTTACCTTTCCACGGCAGAAGAAAAGTGCCTGCTCTCACATCTGTAACCATTAGAACCCCAGCTTGCTTGTCCCAGTTTTTCTTTGGGGAAATGTTAACATACCCATTTAATTGTTGCCATAACACACTAGCAGCGGTCTCCAAACTTTTTAAAAGTTGGAATCTGTCTTTTCCCCCCCATATATTTTTATATATAATATCAATAATATTGATATTATGTAATATAAATATATAATTAGAATATAATTATATATTATATTATCACATATAATATCTGTGTAAGACAGATAACTGAGCTGCTTGGAGTAGGTAGGGGTAAACGGTGTAGGACTTTGCGCAGTTTCCTTTTTGGCCTCCATGGCCCCTGAAGTTCCTCAAAAGAATCCTGGGGTTCCCAGGAGCACACTTTGAAAACCACTGACCTATTAGAAAGGAATAAAGCCAGCTAAGGAAGGATTTATGTCCTTCCCAATTATTTATTTTGAGTTTTCTAAATTAGGCTTACTTTTTCTTCTTCTTGGTCCACCAGGCAGTCTCTGCCTTAGGGACGTCATCAGATTCATTTGAAGAGCAGAGGGTCCTAGAGGGACCCTCTTTCTCTTTTCTCTTTGAACTTCTAGAGGGTCCTAGTCTTGCTAGTGCCATATAAATGCTAAGCAGTGTTTGGTTCTTAAAATCCCAGCCTAAGGTGCTCAAAGCTGTGCTAAGGCTCTGTGTTTTCCTGAATTTTTAAAAAACATTTAATTTGATCTATTTGTTAAATTTGTAAAAGTGTCAGACTTGTCGGGCTACAGATGTAAAGTCTAGCTTTATTCAGATAAATGTTAAAACTGTGACAGTTGTTTGCTGGTTAAATGACTTCCTGTTCTTGAAAGCCAAACATGATTTAAGAACAGTAGAATGCTTTCCACAAAACCAAGGAGTCAGCTAGAAATAGCCTGGATTCGGGAGTCAGTCCTGGGTTCAGGTTCATCTCTGTCACTTATGAGCTGTGTGACCATACTTAGCACCTCTGAACCTGGCTTCTTTCTCGTACTGCCTGTCTCCTAAGGTGTTCTGAGGCTGAAAGGAGAAAACAAGCCTCACAGTCCTTCACACCTGGTTGGCTCTGAATAAATTGTCGTCCTTTCCCACTTTCTTCCTGGTTAACTCGGAATCCAAGAGAAAAACGGATTCTTTCAAGCAACGGCACTGAGATAATTAGAATAAGAAGAAAATGACAATTGATATCATCTTAAACCAGCTTTTATTTTAAATGAGCATTGAGCACCTCTTGTTTGCTAGCCAGCCCTTGGGTCAAATTTGGAGCTGCCTTGGGCCTTACCTGAAAGGGACCCTAAATGTAAAGATGAACTGGTTATAAAACAGCCAGGTAAGTGTTTAAACTGAGACATGAACAATCCTTTTTCTTTTTTTTTTTTCATTTTCTAATGAGGCTTTGAGGTCAATATGTAATACCTTCAGAATTCTGCGCATCAGATGTAATAATTTGGAACTCGGGATAAAAATAGTGTAATGAATTGGCACGCTGGAGGACAAATATAGATACTTGGATTATACTGCACAGCCCTTTCATGTCTTCTTCAGTGACCTATCATTTCACTTTATTTTCTCTGCACCAGAAAATACTGAGATTAAAGTACTCCTGAACTATAATGCCAAGGTGGGGTTATTTTTTAAAAAGAGCAGGGAGTCGAACGATTTGATTTTTTGGAATTTATTTTTTACTCTTTTAGACTGTTTCTAAAACAGTCTAAACATTTGCGATTTGGTTTTTTTGTTGCCTTTATAGCACTGCTTCCTCAATTTCATCCTCTTGTCTGGAAGTACAAGGCTTCCCACTCATGTCTTGGTCATGTTTATACCTCCCGCACCTAAACTAAATGTTGGTTTAATGAACAAGTGACAGAAGAGAATCAGTTCACTTGTTTGTTTGAGCCCTTGCGGTATATTTGCAGTCTCTTTTCCCAAGAGAATCGAATAATCGCTAACATCCCCAATGATTTTCACTGAAGGAATAATGGAAATAATTGCAGATATTTGATGAGTAGATTCAGTACTCTGGCGGCAAATTTGCCTTCCCACACAGGAAGAATGTCAGCATCTCCTGCTTCCTGGCCCTCTGCCTTCTCTGTTCTGCCTCCGTTCTGGGAGAGTATCACAAGCCAGCCCTCAGAAATCTCTTTTCTATGCTGAGTTTGTGGCTTTACTCAGAGGCTGTAGCTGAATTTTGGTCTCCCAGGCAATTTGAGTTTCTTGACCCTTGTTCAGTTGTTAAATGTGATTCCCTGCTGTTTAGTTCCTGGGTCTCTTTAGGCTGAGTGGCTGCTTTTTGCAAAAGAGAATCATTTGGGAATCTCTCTTGCTTTCCCAAATGCATGGTACCAACCTACTGGGACCCATGTTAACTGCCAAGTTTTGTTCACACAGCCCTTCCTGAGTCTGAGTACAATGCAGGTCCATACCTGGTTTGCGTGGAATTTTAAAATTCTCTCTCTTTCTCTCTCTTGCCATTCTTAATTGACTTCTCTGAACATTGGACTCTCTTATTTAATGACCCTAATTACAGAATTCTACCAGGCAGATAATTATCAAACATTTTTTTATTTGAGAAAAAAAGTATGAGGGAGGTAAAGGGATCCATTAACAAGTGACCTTGTTTGCATGAAGAGGATGTTTGTCACGTCTGTGCCAGAGAAGGAGAGGCCCTGCTCCCACCTTGGCTGGACCCTGAGCTCTGTGAGGTCAGGGGTCCTGCCTGTCATGTCTAGTACTTAAGCTCCAGCTTTTAGCCCAGCACACTGTCTGCCCAGGGTAGGTACTCAGTAACTACTTGTTGAATAAGTAGATTTCTAAAAATAGGTGAACTTCAGAGTTGGGGGTTTTCTTAAAGAACAGAATGAAAGTTCGCATCAAAGGAGGTTGCACTTTGTTCCTAAACTTTACCTTGTAGTTAAAGTGGATCTACCAGTGACAAAGGTGAAATACTGACAAAGGACACATGTTTATTCTGCGGAGTGTTTACACGTTCTACAGTCTTCTTACTGACCACATGTTCAGCTGAGTATTTTCTTTTCTCTTTTTTCTTTTTTTAAAAAAATTTTTTAATTTAATTTTTCTTTTTTTATACAGCAGGTTCTTATTAGTCATCCATTTTATACACATCAGTGTATACATGTCAATCCCAATCTCCCAATTCATCACACCACCACCCCCACCTCCCCACCGCCTTCCCCCCTTGGTGTCCATACGTTTGTTCTCTACATCTGTGTCTCTATTTATGCCCTGCAAACCGGTTCATCTGTACCATTTTTCTAGGCTCCACATATATGCGTTAACATACAATATTTGTTTTTCTCTTTCTGACTTACTTCACTCTGTATGACAGTCTCCAGATCCATCCACGTCTCAACAAATGACCCAATTTCATTCCTTTTTATGGCTGAGTAATATTCCATTGTATATATGTACTACATCTTCTTTATCCATTCGTCTGTCGATGGGCATTTAGGTTGCTTCCATGACCTGGCTATTGTAAATAGTGCTGCAATGAACATTGGGGTGCATGTGTCTTTTTGAATTATGGTTTCCTCTGGGCATATACCAAGTAGTGGGTTTGCTGGATCATATGGTAATTCTATTTTTAGTTTTTTAAGGAACCTCCATACTGTTCTCCATAGTGGCTGTATCAATTTACATTCCCACAAACAGTGCAAGAGGGTTCCCTTTTCACCACACCCTCTCCAGCATTTGTTGTTTGTAGATTTTCTGATGATGCCCGTTCTGCCTGGTGTGAGGTGATACCTCATTGTAGTTTTGATTTGCATTTCTCTAATAATTAGTGATGTTGAGCAGTTTTTCATATGCTTCTTGGCCATCTGTTTGTCTTCTTTGGAGAAATCTCTATTTAGGTCTTCTGCCCATTTTTGGATTGGGTTGTTTGTTTTTTTAATATTGAGCTGCATGAGCTGTTTATATATTTTGGAGATTAATCCTTTGTCCGTTGATTCATTTGCAAATATTTTCTCCCGTTCTGAGGGTTGTCTTTTCGTCTTGTTTATGGTTCCTTTGCTGTGCCAAAGCTTTGAAGTTTCATGAGGTCCCATTTGTTTATTTTTGTTTTTATTTCCATTACTGTAGAAGGTGGATCAAAAAAGATCTTGCTGGGACTTACGTCAAAGAGTGTTCTTCCTACGTTTTCCTCTAAGAGTTTTATAGTGTCCGGTGTTACGTTTAGGTCTCTAATCCATTTGGAGTTTATTTTTGTGTATGGTGTTAGGGAATGTTCTAATTTCATTTTTTTACATGTAGCTGTCCTGTTTACCGAGCACCACTTATTGAAGAGACTGTCTTTTCTCCATTGTACATTCTTGCCTCCTTTGTCATAGATTAGTTGACCATAGGTGCGTGGGTTTATCTCTGGGCTTTCTGTCTTGTTCCATTGATCTATGTTTCTGTTTTTGGGACAGTACCATATTGTCTTGTTTACTGTAGCTTTGTAGTATAGTCTGAAGTCAGGTATTCTGATTCCTCCAGCTCCATTTTTCTCCCTCAAGACTGCTGTGGCTATTCAGGGTCTTTTGTGTTTCCATACAAATTTTAAAATTTTTTGTTCTAGTTCTGTAAAAAATGCCATTGGGAATTTGATAGGGATTGCATTGAATCTGTAGATTGCTTTTTAGTATAGTCATTTTCACAATATTGATTCTTCCAATCCAACAACATGGTATATCTCTCCATCTGTTGGTATCATTTTTAATGTCTTTCATCAGTGTCTTACAGTTTTCTGCACAAAGGTCTTTTGTTTCCCTAGGTATTTTATTCTTTTTGTTGCAGTGGTAAATGGGAGTGTTTCCTTAATTTCTCTTTCAGATTTTTCATCACTGGTGTATAGGAATGCAAAAGATTTCTGTGCATTAATTTTGTATCCTGCGACTTTACCAAATTCACTGATTAGCTCTAGTAGTTTCCTGGTGGCATCTTTAGGATTCTGTCTATATAGTATCATGTCATCTGCAAACAGTGACAGTTTTACTTCTTGTTTTCCAATTTGTATTCCTTTTATTTCTTTTTCTTCTCTGATTGCCGTGGCTAGGACTTCCAAAACTGTGTTGAAGAATAGTGGTAAGAGTGGACATCCTTGTCTTGTTCCTGACCTTAGAGGAAATGCTTTCAGTGTTTCACCATTGAGAATGTTCTTTGCTGTGGGTTTGTCATATATGGCCTTTATTATGTTGACGTAGGTTCCCTCTATCCCCACTTTCTGTAGAGTTTTTATCATAAATGGGTGTTGAATTTTGCCAGAAGCTTTTTCTGCATCTACTGAGTTGATCATGTGGTTTTTATTCTTCAATTTATTAATATGGTGTATCACATTTATCGATCTGCATATATTGAAGAATCCTTGCATCCCTTGGATAAATCCCAGGGATGATCATGGCGTATGATCCTTTTAATGTGTTGTTGGATTCTGTGCTAGTATTTTGTTGAGGATTTTTGCATCTATATTCATCAGTGATATTGGTCTGTAATTTTCTTTTTTTGTAGTATCTTTGTCTGGTTTTGGTATCAGGGTGATGGTGGCCTCATAGAATGAGTTTGGGCGTGCTCCTTCCTCTGCAATTCTTTGGAAGAGTTTGAGAAGGATGGATGTTAGCTCTTCTCTAAATGTTTGATAGAATTCACCTGTGAAGCCATCTGGTCCTGGACTTTTGTTTTTAGGAAGATTTTTAATCAGTTGCAATTTCATCACTTGTGATTGGTCTGTTCATATTTTGTATTTCTTCCTGGTTCAGTCTTGGAAGGTTATACCTTTCTAAGAATTTGTCCATTTCTTCCAGGTTGTCCATTTTATTAGCATAGAGTTACTTGCAGTAGTCTCTTAGGATGCTTTGTATTTCTGTGGTGTCTGTTGTAACTTCTCCTTTTTCATTTCTAATTTTATTGATTTGAGTCCTCTCCTTCTTTTTCTTGATGAGTCTGGCTAATGGTTTATCAATTTTGTTTATCTTCTCAAAGAACCAGCTTGTAGTTTTATTGATCTTTGCTATTGTTTTTTTTGTTTCTATTTCATTTATTTCTGCTCTGGTCTTTATGATTTCTTTCCTTCTGCTAACTTTGGGTTTTGTTTGTTCTTCCTTCTCTAGTTCCTTTTTTTTTTTTTAACATCTTTATTGGGGGTATAATTGCTTTACAATGGTGTGTTAGTTTCTGCTTTATAACAAAGTGAATCAGTTATACATATACATATGTTCCCATATCTCTTCCCTCTTGCATCTCCCTCCCTCCCACCCTCCCTATCCCACCCCTCCCGGCGGTCACAAAGCACTGAGCTGATCTCCCTGTGCTATGCGGCTGCTTCCCACTAGCTATCTACCTTACGTTGGGTAGTGTATATATGTCCATGCCTCTCTCTGTCTTTGTCACAGCTCACCCTTCCCCCTCCCCTTATCCTCAAGTTCGTTCTCTAGTAGGTCTGTGTCTTTATTCCTGTCTTACCCCTAGGTTCTTCATGACACTTTTTTCCCTTAAATTCCATATGTGTTAGCATATGGTATTTGTCTTTCTCTTTCTGACTTACTTCACTCTGTATGACAGACTCTAGGTCTATCCACCTCATTACAAATAGCTCAATTTCGTTTCTTTTTATGGCTGAGTAATATTCCATTGTATATATGTGCCACATCTTCTTTATCCATTCATCCGAAGATGGGCACTTAGCTTGTTTCCATCTCTGGGCTATTGTAAATAGAGCTGCAATGAACATTTTGGTACATGACTCTTTTTGAATTATGGTTTTCTCAGGGTATATGCCCAATAGGGGGATTGCTGGGTCATATGGTAGTTCTATTTGTAGTTTTTTAAGGAGCCTCCATACTGTTCTCCATAGTGGCTGTACCAATTCACATTCCCACCAGCAGTGCAAGAGTGTTCTCTTTTCTCCACACCCTCTCCTGCATTTATTGTTTCTAGATTTTTTGATGATGGCCATTCTGACTGGTGTGAGATGATATCTCATTGTAGTTTTGATTTGCATTTCTCTAATGATTAATGATGTTGAGCGTTCTTTCATGTGTTTGTTGGCGGTCTGTATATCTTCTTTGGAGAAATGTCTATTTAGATCTTCTGCCCATTTTGGGATTGGGTTGTTTGTTTTTTTGTTATTGAGCTGCATGAGCTGCTTGTAAATTTTGGAAATTAATCCTTTGTCAGTTGCTTCATTTGCAAATATTTTCTCCCATTCTGAGGGTTGTCTTTTGGTCTTGTTTATCGTTTCCTTTGCTGTGCCAAAGCTTTTAAGTTTCATTAGGTCCCATTTGTTTACTTTTGTTTTTATTTCCATTTCTCTAGGAGGTGGGTCAAAAAGGATCTTGCTGTGACTTATGTCATAAAGTGTTCTGCCTATGTTTTCCTCTAAGAGTTTGATAGTTTCTGGTCTTATAGTTAGGTCTTTAATCCATTTGAGCTTATTTTTGTATATGGTGTTAGGAAGTGATCTAATCTCATACTTTTACATGTACCTAGTTCCTTTAGGTGTAAGGTTAGATTGTTTATTTGAGATTTTTCTTGTTTCTTGAGGTAGGCTTGTATAGCTATAAACTTCCCTCTTAGAACTGCTTTTGCTGCATCCCATAGCTTTTGGATTGTTGTGTTTTCATTGTCATTTGTCTCTAAGTATTTTTTCATTTTCTCTTTGATCTCTTCAGTGATCTCTTGGTTATTCAATAATGTATTGTTTAGACTCCATGTGTTTGTCTTTTTTACATTTTTTCCCCTGTAATTCGTTTCTAATCTCATAACGTTGTGGTCTGAAATGATGCTTGATATGATTTCAATTTTCTTAAATTTACTGAGGCTTGATGTGTGACCCAAGATGTGATCTATCCTGGAGAATGTTCCATGTGCACTTGAGAAGAAAGTGTAATCTTCTATTTTTGGATGGAATGTCCTATAATTATCAATTAAATCTATCTGGTGTATTGTGTCATTTAAAGCTTGTGTTTCCTTATTTATTTTCATTTTGGATGATCTGTCCATTGGTGTAAGTGAGGTGTTAAAGTCCTCCACTATTAGTGTGTTACTGTCGATTTCCTCTTTTATAGCTCTGAGCAGTTGCCTTATGTATTGAGGTGCTCCTATGTTGGGTGCATATATATTTATAATTGTTATATCTTCTTCTTGTATTGATCCCTTGATCATTATGAAGTGTCCTTCCTTGGCTCTTGTAACATACTTTATTTTAAAGTCTACTTTATCTGATATGAGTTTTGCTACTCCAGCTTTCTTTTGATTTCCATTTGCATGGAATATCTATTTCCATCACTTCACTTTCAGTCTGTATGTGTCCCTATGTCTGAAGTGGGTGTCTTGTAGAGAGCCTATATATGGGTCTTGTTTTTGTATCCATTCAGCAAGCCTGTGTCTTTTGGTTGGAGCATTTAATCCATTCACGTTTGAGATAATTATTGATATGTATGTTCCTATGACCATTTTCTTAATTG
The DNA here is from genome assembly GCF_011762595.2 of Tursiops truncatus. Lineage (NCBI taxonomy): Eukaryota > Metazoa > Chordata > Mammalia > Artiodactyla > Delphinidae > Tursiops > Tursiops truncatus. The sequence continues at coordinate 20,529,710 of NC_047044.1, read as the reverse complement.
TTTTGGGTTTGTTTTTGTAGGTCCTTTTCTTCTCTTGTGTTTCCCACTTAGAGAAGTTCCTTTAGCATTTGTTGTAGAGCTGGTTTGGTGGTGCTGAATTCTCTTAGCTTTTGCTTGTCTGTAAAGCTTTTGATTTCTCCATCGAATCTGAATGAGATCCTTGCTGGGTAGAGTAATCTTGGTTGTAGGTTCTTCCCTTCATCACTTTAAGTATATCATGCCACTCCCTTCTGGCTTGCAGAGTTTCTGCTGAGAAATCAGCTGTTAACCTTTTGAGAGTTCCCTTGTATGTTATTTGTCGTTTTTCCCTTGTTGCTTTCAATAAGTTTTCTTTGTCTTTAATTTTTGTCAGTTTGATTACCATGGGTCTTGGAGTGTTTCTCTTTGGGTTTATCCTGCCTGGGACTCTCTGCACTTCCTGGACTTGGGTTGCTATTTCCTTTCCCATGTTAAGGAAGTTTTTGATTATAATCTGTTCAAATATTTTTTCTCTCTCTCTTTCCTTTCTCTCTCTCTTCTCTTTCTGGCACCCCTATAATGCGAATGTGGTTGCGTTTAATGTTGTCCCAGAGGTCTCTTAGGCTGTCTTCATTTCTTTTCATTCTTTTTTCTTTATTCTGTTCTGCAGTAGTGAATTCCACCATTCTGTCTTCCAGGTCACTTATCCGTTCTTCTCCCTCAGTTATTCTGCTATTGATTCCTTGTAGTGTAGTTTTCATTTCAGTTATTGTATTGTTCATCTCTGTTTGTTTGTTCTTTAATTGTTCTAGGTATTTGTTAAACATTTCTTGCATCTTCTCAGTCTTTACCTCCATTCTTTTTCCGAGGTCCTGGATCATCTTCACTATCATTATTCTGAATTCTTTTTCTGGAAAGTTGCCTATCTCCACTTCATGTAGTTGTTTTTCTGGGGGTTTTATCTTGTTCCTTCATCTGGTACATAGCCCTCTGCCTTTTCATCTTGTCTATCTTTCTGTGAATGTGGGTTTTGTTCCACAGGCTGCAGGATTGTAGTTCTTCTTGCTTCTGCTGTCTGCCCTCTGGTGGATGAGTCTGTCTAAGAGGCTTGTGCAAGTTTCCTGATGGAAGGGACCTGTGATGGGTAGAGCTAGTGGGCAGAGCTCATTAAAACTTTAATCCATCAGTTGAGCATTTTCTGACGCTTCAGCATTTCTAATCTAGGCTGAAGCTCTTGAGAGACTGGCAGGTAATAATGATGCCTTCATACCACTCATTCTCCAAAACTCAGATTGCCTGACATACTGATTTCCCTTGAGTGCCCAGGTAGCATCAGTCCCATAATAACTTCCAGACAGTAATTCTGGTGGGCAGCAATAAGGAAAGCAAAGGGCTTCTCTCCCTTTTCCCATGATAGCTGGTCCCTCTAGAATCAAATAGTTGGGCCTTTAATGTAGAGCAGAATTTCTCAACCTCAGCACCGTTGACATTTTCAGCTGGAGAACTCTATGCTGTAAGGGCTGTTCTGCGCATTGTAGGATATTTAGCAGCATCCCTGGCTTCTTCCCACTAGATATGACTAGCACCACCCCTCGATATCAAAAATGTCTCCAGACCATACCAGATGCCTTCAGGGTGACAGTTTAGGGCCAGTTGAGGACCATAGATGTCAAAGGCTTTCTTGAACAGATTGTGCCAACACCAGAAAGTGATACTGGTGGAAGATGACATGGTAATTTTCTATCCTTGGCGAAAGCATAAGGGCAATTCCTCATGGATGGATGAATGGATAGTCAAGAGTTTCTCCCCAGTGAGAGCCAGTCACCAAGACAAAAATCTCAGTGTGCTCTTTAGCTTCCCCCTTTATCTCTCATCTCATCCCAATCCATCCCTCTGAATAAGCATTCCAACTTGTAAATGCTTCCTCTGCCTTTTTGTATTGATGATGCTAAAATGCTAACTTAAGGTCCCAGAGTCTAAAATTAAGAAACCAACATTTCTTATGGATCTGCCATGTGTCGGCCACCCTGCTAATGTGCACATAATCTCACATAATACTCTCAGCCACCCTTAAAGAAGTTTTCTGTACCTGTCTCACCTGTGAGGAGTTGGGAACACAAATTCACACCGCTAAGCGGTAGAGTTTGGAAAATAGTAAGCAGGTCTTCCAGTGTTGTTAAAAGAATATTTTTACCCCATTGTTCACATATATCCGATATCTACTTAGAAAGTCATCACTATCTGTTTGAAAATTTAACCGGTATCTACTTGAAACTCTGGAGCTCCTGGCTTGTGAATAAGAATTGTGTTTGGAGAAACGTATATGCAAGGTCCCAGAGCCGTAGAACAGTGGAGAAAACAGGACTCTTACACATCATTAGACAGTGACCACTTCGAGGTCATTCTGTTATTCAACAAATATGAGTTGAGGGCTTACTCCATGCCTGGACCTCTGTACACCAGTCAAGACAGACAGGGTCCCTGCCCTTATGGAACTTATATTCTAATAGGGTAGACATCCAGCATACAAGTAAACAAATGAATAAATAATTACAGACTATGATACACGCTGTGAAGGAAATGAGCAGTGAGAGGAGGAGATGGAGAGTAATTGGGTGAGGGGCAGCTTCTTTACATAGGGTGGTCAGGGAAGTTGTCTTTGACTTTGACATCTCCCACAGCATACTGTACTTCCTCAAAAGTGTTAGTGCTTCTTCTTGATCACCTGGCACAGTGTAGATGCTCCTAAACCTTGATTGTATGAAAAGATTATGATGTTTTTCCTTGGTAGCCTCAGAGCCTAAAAACCTCTAGTAAGTGTATTAGTTACTTCTTGCTGCTGTAACAAATTACCACAAACTTAGTAACTTAAAACAGCACAGATTGTTATCTTACAGTTCTGAAGGTCAGACATCCTCAGGTGTCAGTAAGACTGTGTTCCTTCTAGAGGCTCTAGGGGAGAATCTGCTTTCTTGCCTTTTCTATCTTCTCGATTCCTTGACTTGTGACCTTGTCCTCTATTTTCAAAGCCAGCAGCATAGCATCTTCCAGTGTCTCTCTCTCTCTCATTCTGACCTTCCTGCCTCTCTTGTAATTACATTGGCCTACTCATATAATGCTGGATAATCTCCCCATTTTAAGATCCTTGACTTAATCAAATCGATGAAGTCCCTTTTCCCATATAAGGTAACACATTCACACGTTCCAGGGATTAGGTCACCTTTGGGGTCCGGATTCAGCCTATCACAGTAAGCAATAAATGTTCATTTTATTCCCATGCCTGTTTTATTTTACAAATGAAAAACTTGCCGTTAAATGAATTGCCCCAAATCACACACTTGGATACAGCTTTAGATCCTGGTCACCCCGTCTAAGTACATTATCATTATTTTCTCTATATCTATATTCTCTCTATATCTAGACTCTGTTCTTTATAGCACTCAGCACACTTCACATTTCTTTGATTATTTGCTTTGTTATTACCAGAAGGACAGGAAAACACTTCACTATTCACCAAGTTACAGTCACTGCACAGCTCGGTGCCTGAAACATAGCGTGCACACCTCTAAAATTTTTTAGGTGAAAGAATGAATACTCTTCTGTATGCTTGGGTAAATAGAACTCAAATTCCTATAAATGATACTGGTCAGCAGCTTCTCATAGGTTAAAAATCCTTAGCTGTTTTTAAAGCATCAAAGAAAAAAATGAACTTCAATGTTGGCATATAATTTGAGTCAATAAAGAAGGGGCCCCAAAAGCAAAAATAAACAACTGGGACCTAATTTAACTTAAAAGCTTTTGCACAGCAAAGGAAACCATAAACAAAACAAGAAGACAACCTATGGACTGAGAGAAAATATTTGCAAACAATGCGACTGACAAGGGCTTAATTTCCAAAATACACAAACAACTTATACAGCTCAGTATCAAAAAACAAAACAACCCAATCAAAAAATGGGCAGAATACCTAAATAGACATTACTCCAAAAAAGACATACAGATGGCCAACAGGCCCATGAAAATATGCTCAATATCACTAATTATTAGAGAAATGCAAATCAAAACTATAATGAGGTATCACACCAGTCAGAATGGCCATCATCAAAAAGTCTACAAATAGGGCTTCCCTGGTGGTGCAGTGGTTGAGAGTCCGCCTGCCGATGCAGGGGACACGGGTTCGTGCCCCAGTCCGAGAAGATCCCACATGCTGCGGAGCGGCTAGGCCCATGAGCCATGGCCGCTGAGCCTGCACGTCTGGAGCCTGTGCTCTGCAACAGGAGAGGCCACAACAGTGAGAGGCCCACGTACTGCAAAAAAAAAAAACAAGTCTACAAATAATAAATGCTGGAGAAGATGTGGAGAGAAGGGAACCCTCCTACACTGTTGGTGGGAATGTAAATTGGTGCAGCCGCTATGGAGAATAGAATGGAGTTTTCCTTAAAAAAGTAAAAATGATTCTGCAGTGCCAATCCTGGGCATACATCTGGAGAAAACTCTAATTCAAAAAGATACATGCACCCCGATGTTCATAGTAGCACTGTTTACAATAGCCAAGACATGGAAGCAACCTAAATGTCTATTGACAGATGAATGGATAAAGAAGGTGTGATACATATATACAATGGAATATTACTCAGCCATAAAAAAGAATGAAATAATGCCATTTGCAGCAACATGGATGGACCTAGAGATTATGATACTAAGTGAAGTCAGAGAGAGAAAGCCAAATATCATATTTAACTTATATGTGGAATCTAAAATATGATACAACTGAACATATTTACAAAACAGAAATAGATTCACAGACATAGAAAACAAACATACAGTCACCAAAGGTGAAAGAGGGGGAAGGATAAATTGTGAATTTGGGATTAACAGGTATACACTACTATATATAAAAATAGATAAACAACAGGGACCTACTGTATAACATAGGGAACTATATTCAGTATCTTGTAATAACCTATAATGGAAAAGAATCTGAAAAAGAATATATACATAAATGTACATTCTTCCTGTACACCTGAAACATTGTAAATCAACTGTACTTCAATAAAAAATAACGAAGGAACCCATACCTGGCATTATATTTTCCTATCCACTAGTGTTGAACTTTGCTATCTGGTGTACTGCAACACTGTGTGCATTTGAGTGTGGTATTCTGTATTTACGACTCCATATACAGTACTTTATCTGTTGACATATTAGCATCAAGAGTCTTTTGGGAGAGTTCCTGAGTAGCTCAATTCGTAATTCCAATTCATGATTAGAGGAAGAAGAAAGGCAAAAAACCTAACTGCATGCTTTATTAGTGCATCAGCTTTTCTCTATTAGGCCTTAAAGAAGTAACAAAGGGGAAATAAAATCACAGTTCTTACTGAACTATGCAAGTAGCACATTTACGGGTTCACTTAGCAAGTTGTATGGCATTTAAATAAAAACAAAAAATTTTAAAAATATAGGTCATCTCCAACACAAGATGAGTTCTTAGAAGTCTTAAAGAACCTTATGCTAAACAACTATATGAAGGAAAGCTAAACAAACGCAATGCCTCCTGTTATCATGGAAGACAAGTTATATTTACACTATGAAGATACTTTGCTTCACGTTGTCCATCTTGCCTAATGAAGACACTGTTTGGTCAAACATGTTTTACATCTGACATCCGTTTCTCTTAGGAAATAATATACCTGTCATTCAAGGGGTTATTGAAACAAAAAATATGAAGCCAAAGGGAGATGTCTTTACTTTTTTTTTTAAAGTGTCTTAATTTTTTTTTAATTAATTTTTATTTTTGGCTGTGTTGGGTCTTCATTGCTGTGCACGGGCTTTCTCTAGTTGTGGCGAGCGGGGGCTACTCTTTGTTGTAGTGCGCAGGCTTTTCATTGTGGTGGCTTCTCTTATTGCAGAGCACGGGCTCTAGGCATGCGGACTTCAGTAGCTGTGGCATGCAGCCTCAGTAGTTGTGACGCGCGGGCTCTAGAGTGCAGGCTCTGTAGTTGTGGCACGTGGGCTTAGTTGCTCCACGGCATATGGGATCTTCCCGGACCAGGGCTCAAACCCCTGTCCCTTGCATTGGCAGGCGGATTCTTAACTGCTGCACCACCAGCAAAGTCCGGAGATGTCTTTACTTTTAGTATTGCTTTTAAGATCCCAGATTCTTACCCCGACTTGTATTTACTTTGATTGTAGTGGCCAAGGATGTCAATATTCTTTTTGATGAATTGGAAGCTGTCAACAGTCCTTGCAAAGATGACGATTCTCTCCTTCACCCTGGAAACCTGACCAGTACTTCAGATGATGCTAGCAGATTGGAAGCAGGGGGAGAGGTAAGTGTGTGCGATTTCTTAAAAACACAATTCTTGATCCAGGCAGGAACCTGACAAGCATGATCCAGTAGATTGTTTAAAGTCATCATCTCATTGAACTGTGGGTTCCTGAGGGAAAAAAAGGACCAGGTCTTGTAATCCTGTGATGTCCTCTAGGAGTCTAGCACATCTCAGGGATCTGAAATCCACTTACTCTCAAAACAAACTTTCAGTGGGTCATACACTTACCTTATACCTAAAGGCATTTTGTTTTTATAGAGAAGATTCTTAAAACCACCTATCATTTTAAAATGATCTACGTTCTGGGTGTCGCTAACTAGTAAAAAGTTAGCTTTACAAGGATGTTGAAATCTTGTAAAATTGAAATGAAATCAATTTCTGTTGAAATCTCCCAGCATGTAGAACAGTGACACAGAGTGGACCAGACCTCAGTAGGCGTTGGGCTGTCTGAAGCCTCTCTGAGTTTCCATTTGCCTCTGTAATCTGGGAACTCATTGCAATTGTAAATAGACCCATCTGTTCATGTGTCATTTTGGGGGGAAAAATAAGTATTTTGTTAAAGGCATTCACTGTTGCTCAGCTGTGTCTCAGTGGAGTTTAATATCTCCTTTGTATATGCACTAGGTTTAGGTGATAGGAGCACAGATCGGAGTCAACTAATTTATTGTGTATTCTTAACATTCTTTAAGAATACACAACTAATTTATTGTGTATTCTTTATTATTCCAGAGGCTGTTAACTAGTGAAAGGATAACACCTTTGACCAGGGAAAATTGTTTACTTCTACCAAGCTTCCCAGTCCTCTCTATTATGCTACTTATCTATGTGTGGGGTTTTTTTTTTTTTGTTTGTTTTTGTTTTTTGCAAGAAAAAACTCATTCTATCATCATCTTTTCACAAAGAAACTTTGGATGCCATAATGTGGCATAAAGGAAGGACCTTGAAAGGCACCTCAAAAAGCAGCTAGTGTAATCCCCTTAATTTATAGATGATGAAACAGTCTCAGGTAGGTTAGGGCTTTGCTAACCCTCCGTTTGAAGCCTTGGCTGGTTTTGCAGATAGATGCTAATGTGTTCAACCTACAGGATAGTTCCCTTCCCTGGCAGATGATTGTTAAGAAAGTGTTTATTTGGGTAGACTTCTGAGTACTTCTTAAGGCAGAAGCCAAAAATCGTCAGTGAGGATTGGTCATCAATTATAAATACCTACACCAGCTATGAGACGTGTTATTTCCGTCACTCCTGACTGAGATTTTCGTTTTGGATGAGGTTGCATGCATGTCACTTGTGCGTGAGCATGGATTCTAGCAGTGGCCTTGGAGGTCTGGCATGTGTTCCTTCTTCATACTACTATTTGGAAACTGACGTGTACTGTGTCCTCCAGTTTTTTGTGTGTTTATGCATACGGTTGACCCTTGAATGACGTAGGTTTGAACTGTGCGGGTCCGCCTATACGTGGAAGTTTTTCCATAGTAGACACTACATGACTACGTGGTATGTGGTTGGTTGAATCCGTGATGCTGAGGAACTGTGGATATGGAGGCCCCACTATGACTATAAGTTACACGTGGATTTAACCCCGTTGTTGTTCACAACTGTATACACAAATATCACAAGAAAAATACTTTTCTTACTGTGGGAAAAGTTTTTGAGAAATCCTGAACTAAAGTATTAGTAAAACCATCAAACCACTTGTGGTCCCATCCTTCTCTCCTCCCGGATGGACTGTCTTCCTGAATTTTTGTGTTTTTTATTCTCTTGCTCTAAAAATGGTTTTACCATGCATACATAAGTAGCCTTAACAACTTATTTTACATTGATTTTATTTTGTGCTTTATAAAAAATGATATCATGCAATATAAAGTCTTTTGTGACTTGCTTTTTTCTGTCAATATTGTTCTTAAGATTTTTGCTTATTATTAGATGCATCAGTAGTTTGTTTTCACTGCTGTATAATATTCCACTGTATCACTGTTCTACAGTCTATTTATCTATTTGCCTCTTCATTGATTTGCACTGATTCCTATGTTTAAATTTTTTTCTCTTATGAATAATGCTGCTGTGAACATTCATATACATGTTTCCTAGCTGCTTTACCAGGAATTTCTGTAGGGATATATGTTATGTAAATGTTCCATTTTACAAGATGATGCTAGTGTGTTTTCCAGAGTAAATATATCAATTTTCACTCTCACCTGTAGAGTGTGAGAATTCTCAGTTGCTCCACATCCTTGCCAACATTTGGTATTGTTAGGTGACTTAAGTTTTGCCCATTTGACTGCTTTTTCCAATTTTTATTTTGTTTCCTCTTGTTTACATTTTTCATTAATAAAAGTGTAATTTTGATAAAACACAAGGAAATGCATTTAGTTTTAATCGTTCTTTAATATTACTCACCCAAGGCTCAATTTTGAGTGTCTTAAACTGGTCCCTTTCTCTTTGTGTGCAGACAGTACCAGAAAAAAACAAATCAAATGGACTTTACTTCAGAGATGGAAAGTGTAGAATTGACTACATTCTTGTGTACAGAAAATCCAACCCCCAGATGGAAAAGAGAGAAATATTTGAAAGAAATATTAGAGCAGAAGGATTACAAATGGAGAAAGAGGTAAATAGTTTGCTTGGATGAGAAAATTATAAATATACATCTATTCATATTGGGAGACAATTAAAAAATAAGCAGTTAGTCATTATGTTAACTGAATGTTTCATTTGCTGAGGGTTTGCCAATCTGCAGTGTGTGGAGAATGTTCTAGCAATTAGATTTTCGCAGCACAGTTTGCCTTTGAGAGCATTTTAATGCCAAAAGATTCCGTAAAAATCAAAATATTCAAGTTAAATGGATTGTTTCAAAGTGTTATAATTTACCTGATTTCCTACATCTACTGCTTCTCGATGTTAATGGCGGGCTCTATTTGCATGGATTAAAGAGAACTTCGGATAAAATGCAATCACCCCACCACAGAGGCTCTGTTTACATTTCAGGAAACGTGATGGGTTTGGGTATCCTCACACACAAGCAGAAGACACTGGCTGATTGGGCCAAAAACAGCTGGGACTTACAGAGTGATTCTGTTTTTAAAAGACATTCAGGTTGTTTTTATCAAGTTCCCAAACTCAAGGATTACCTTATCAGTGTTTACTCTTCCCCTTTTCTCCTCTGCAGGGGAAGTTTGAGGATGGTACAAGAGGCCCAGCCTCTGATAATAATCCACAATGGGATTATTGTGTACCCAGAAACGCTGTGCGCGTTTCTAGAACTTGGCCTTGTTGGCTGGATTATGTAACTCTTCTCAGATTTTCCCTGAACACTGTGCACAGCTTCTGGAGCTTTTCATAGTCCAGAAGAACATGTTGCCAATTAAAAGGGTTTGCTTCTGATTCTGCTTTTCAAGGCTAAAGGATAGATCTTTGAAGTCAGACATCCATGTTTTTCTTTATACGGTGAAGGTTGCATGCTAATCTTGGTACACTTTAGATAAATAGGATGTTTCCAGGTCTGTTAGACTAGCCTCCACTCTGGAGCATTTATAAAACAGAAGTGATATTTTTCTGGAAGTCTCCAAAAAGAGAATTAGAAAAACAGTGAGATGAGTATAGCCTTAAGGGAACAGGTTCTCATTCTCAGGAAAGTGGAAGCAGATAGCTCAAAAGACTGCTTCAGCTGGAGTTTCCCCCAGAGCAACAAATGGAGTTAAATATGTTGTTTTTTCCACTTTTGTGGGGTTCCAGAAAATCTTTCCTATACCCGCTGAACATGCCTTTGATAAATCTTGTTCTTTAAGTTTCTCTTGAGACAGTGGTGTATTCTTATCTTAACATTGATAGTGCAGTAATATTTTATCCCTAAAAATCTTTTCTTCATCTTTTATTCTAAGTTTCAGAATTTTTATGTAAAGAAATAAAAGATCTGTATTGCGACATGATCTGAAATAACGAAAGTCCTTCGTGTGATTCATTCTGACTCTGTCCGAGTTTTGATTCCCATCAAAACTAGGTAACTTGCTTCAGTTAATGAAAGATTTATATTTGGAGCTTCGTAACTATTCTCTCCACTCCTGGGGCTTCTTTTGTGTAGGTCTTTTCAATGTCATTTTGTGGCTTACGAGTTAAAACTCAAAAAGCCTAATACTTTTCCAAAAAAAATACCTTACTAAAGAAATGACACATCTCCTGTATGTCTCCTAAAAATTATCTGTACTACAGTATTCAGCTGCCAGGATTAGAGCAGGTAGCTGAGGACGGTTATTCTGTCTTTTAGTGTGCAGTCCAGGGTTGACCATAGTGTGTTAGATGTTCAGCTCATATGATTTTAGTGGTATACAAGATAATTTTGTTTGGTTCTAATTGAAAACAAATTTTAATACCTAGGTATTTATTTTAATGTTTACTGGAAAAAATAGCAGTTGGGAAAAGGGCAATATCACCATATGGCAAAACTTCATAAAAACTTATCTAAGCATCTCTTTCTCTCCCTTCCCCCCAAAAGTTCCTCTCTCGGTGGCAGCTTCCCTACAGTCCTCTATCCACTACCAACAGCTTGGTTTTCTGGAAACTTCTTCCTAAGCAGCTTTTCCCTGTGGCCCAAACTCTGCATAAGCAGCACAGTTTGACTCTAACTCTGTCTCTGAGCTCTGCTTTGCGTCCTCACAGCCACAGCCAGTTCAGCAAGAAGCGGGGGATCTCTGCACATCCTTCCTTGCTTAGAGGCAGCAGGAAATTATAGCTAAATTAATTTTCCCTGTCACAACTAATTAAAATAAAATGTCCCTTGTATGAACAGTAAATCTGTATCTCCATTGTATAATTAGATTTAAAACCCATCGGAAGCACTTTTATTTAAATCTAGTGTTTTCATAAATAGTTTCAGTAGAAAGACAGCAATTTTAATAGCTATTTCAGCTTCCAGAAGTTACTTCCACCTTTTATACATAAAACAAAGCACATAGTTCAAGGTGGAAAAGAAGAAAGAAAACCCAGGGGGCTTCCTGTGAATCCACACGTACCTGATGTATGATCAGTATCGTCTTCATTACCTGTGTGTCATGATGTCCAACAGTTACAGAAAATGTGTCACAGACTTAGAAGCTTTTGTTTCCAAATCAGTAAAGACAGGCTCTGTAGTTGAACAGTTTAATAGAAAGAGAATCTTTATCTCTTTTCACATTGAAAGTCAAGAAGCACAGCCAGGAAAATCTTTAATTCATGATAAAAGTGAGGATGTAGTCAAATTTCATCTTTCGTGGAAACTGTGCCCCCCACCTGATTAGTCAGCAGGTAAGTGCTTGTTTTAGTGCCCTGGGTCTTTAATATTCTGTAACTCATCTTTCATATAAGCCCAGAGAAAGCAATTCACAGCAAAGTTCCCAAAGAAAGTATCAAATCCAAGTGATTTTCTTCTTAAGTGTCTGTCTGTTTAAAGAGATTCCCTTCTTTAAAGGTAAATTCATATTTATAAATTCACATTTTGATGAATTTGTAAATAAAAAATAATTTTTTTTCATTTTTAATTTTATGTCCATCATTGACTCTTTGGTACCTATTTTTAAATCATTATCAATAAGAGGTTTATATCTTCCTTCATATGAAGGGTCAGGTCATGGATGACTTTGGGATTATTTGGGGTGTATGAGTACCAGTTAGATTAATGGAGCACCCTTCCTCTTGAGAATCACACAGAGCACGGGTGGAAACTCATATCATCAGTTGTTTACCAAATAACTGTATTTATATAAATCGTACCATCTTGATGGTAGTTAACTTCATTCAACACATATTTATTACACACTTACTCTCTGCCAGGCACTGCCTTAAGCACTAAGAACTCAGCAGTGAATAAAAAAGACAAAAAATTCCTGCTGGGCTTCCCTGGTGGCGCAGTGGTTGAGAGTCCGCCTGTCGATGCAGGGGACACCGGGTTCGTGCCCCGGTCCGGGAAGATTCCACGTGCCGCAGAGCGGCTGGGCCCGTGAGCCATGGCCACTGAGCCTGCACGTCCGGAGCCTGTGCTCCGCAATGGGAGAGGCCGCAACAGTGAGAGGCCCACGTACCACAAAAAAAAAAAAAAAAAAAATTCCTGCCCTGTGGGAAATTAAGAACAAACTAAATGAGGAAATCTGTGTTGAAGAACAATAAATGCTAAGGAGAAAAAAGTAAAGCAGGAAGTGTCGAGAAGGGCTTGCAATTTTATGAAAGTTGGTAAAGGCGGGCCTCTTTCCCAGGGAACAAGAACAGCATGTGCAAAGGCCCCGAGTCAGGAGCATGCCTGGTGTGTTTATGGAACAGTAAAGAGGCCAGTATGACAGGAGTTGACTGAGCAGAGTAGAGAATAGTGAGAAATTATATCAGAGAGGCAACGGAAACCAGATGACATCAGGTCTTATTGGTCACTGGGCAACTTTAGTTTTTCTCTGCATGACATGGGAAATCACCGGACAGTTTTGAGCCAAGGCATGATAAGATCTGGTTTCTGTTTTATTAGGGTCATTGGGGTTTCCTGGTGATAGTAGACTGTGGGAAGTGGGGAGGTGGTGAGGGCAGAATCAGAGAGGTCAGTGAGGAGATTCGTCACAAGAGTCCAAGAGAGAGGTGATGGTGGCTTGGCCAAGCGCACAGCAGAAGAGATGCTGAGAAGAGTAGGAAGTAGAGCCGACGGGAACTGAAGACAGATTGAATGAGTGATGTGAAGGAGTCACAGGCCATTCATCTGTCATACACTGTTCATTTAAAGAGTTGGAAGAGGGACTTCCCTGGTGGTCCAGTGGTTACAAACCCGCCCTTCCAGTGCAGGGGGCGTGACTTGGATCCCCGATCGGGGAACTAAGATCCCACATGCTGCATGACATGGCCAAAACCAGAAAAATAAAGTTGGAAGAACTGCCATTTACAGGGCAGCAGAGGGAAGTGGGTTCCCTTGTAGACGTGTTGAGTTTGAGGTGTCCTGGTGGTGGAGATGTTGAATAGGAGGGAAGAGTCTGGAAGACAGGCAGAGATCTGGGCTGGAAAACCTAGAGGGTGTGGTGCCTGGAGGGAAGTGTTTCAGGAGGGAAGGAGCAGTTGTGTCAGATGCTGCTGCTGGACGGGGTGAGTAAGATGAAGACTGAAAGTTAGTCACTGAATTTAGCGATGTGGAGGGCTCTGGGGAGCTGGGCAAGAGAAGTTTCCACGGAGAGGTGGAAGTGAAATCATGGCTAAATGTGTTCAAGGATTGGGGGAGAAAATATGGAGACAGCAGATAGAAATAGCTTTTTCACGGAGTTTCACTGTAAAGGAAAAGAGAAATGGAGTGATAACTGGTGTAAGACTTTGGGTCAAGAAAGCGTTCTTTTTATTTAAGATGGGAGAAATAACTGCATGATTTCATGCTAATAGAAATAATTTGAGAGGCAAACTTGATGTTGGGGAAAAGTGAGGGAAGAATTTTTGGAGCAGCGTCCTCAAAGCAATAAAAAAGAACGGCCACAAGTTCCTCCCATGCAGGGACCCACCTGCCTGCATCTATGTCCACAAATGCAGCCGTGCCCCTGCTGCTGAGGGTGTTCTGACTGTGCTCCTAGCTTAAGCCAACCCTTTGCTTTGGACATAACACCCCATCCTCTCAGTCCTACTCAAGGACATTGCCCCCTCCAAAGAGAAAATATAGTAAGCTTTAAAAACAGAAATTCACAAAACAGTGCAATGTGTCAAAATAGCCTGTTTGTGTTTTCACTTGTTTCTCAGAAGGATTGGAATATCTCACTGTAGTAATCACATGCATAGCACTCAGGGTTGGGAATCTTGGACATTTTCTTTGAGATGATGACAAAAAATAGTATTAAATTCTCACTCTTGCCTTCGTGAATCACGTACTATTATCATCTCCATTTTATAGGTGAGACAATTGAGGCAAAGCAGTAACTTGCCCCAGGTGGCAAAGCCAGTAAGAGATAAAGCCCAGATTCTAACTTGAGCCTACTTACTCTTTACCCTTATATCATGTTGATTCCTGGTATTTAAAAATGAATCTCAGTAAAGAAGATGTGGCACATATATATACAATGGAATATTACTCAGCCATAAAAAGAAATGAAACTGAGTTATTTGTAATGAGGTGGATGGACCTAGAGTCTGTCATACAGAGTGAAGTAAGAAAGAGAAAAACAAATACCGTATGCTAACACATATATGTGGAATCTAAAAAAAATGGTTCTGATGAACCTAAGGGGAGACAGGAATAAAGACACAGATGTAGAGAATGGACTTGAGCACATGGGGAGGGAGAAGGGTAAGCTGGGACAAAGTGAGAGAGTGGCATGGACATATATACACTACCAAACGTAAAATAGATAGCTAGTGGGAAGCAGCCGCCTAGCACAGGGAGATCAGCTCAGTGCTTTGTGTCCACCTAGAGGGGTGGGATAGGGAGGGTGGGAGGGAGACGCAGAGGGAGGAGATATGGGGATATACATATGCATATAGCTAACTCATTTGGTCATACAGCAGAAACTAACACAGCATTGTAAAGCAATTATACTCCAATAAAGATGTTAAAAAAGAAAAAGAATCTCAGGGTTGAAGAAGTTAGGACACAAGTGGAGTTATGAAAGGGAACCAGGAAAATCGGGGTGCTGAATGAAATTGGGTGCTATCTTGACTGTATTTCCTTGCACTTTGGCTGCCAGTAGCCATGGATTTGAATCTTGATACAACTACTTATTAGCTGGGTGGTCTTGAGCAGTTTTTCAAACTTCTCTGGATCTCAGCTTCCACATTTTTAATAATGAGGATAATATTATTTACCATGAACTGTGTGAGGATTAAGTGAGCCTGTGCAGGTGAATACACAGTACAGTGTAAATCTTTTTTATTTTACCTGTTTTACCTTCTATTCATGGCAAACAATTTATGACTGTGATATAAAAGTTCTTTGTAAAGTATTTTTAAAAGTGAGTCAAGGGCTTCCCTGGTGGTGCAGTGGTTGAGAGTCTGCCTGCCGATGCAGGGGACACGGGTTCGTGCCCCGGTCCGGGAAGATCCCACATGCCATGGAGCAGCTGGGTCTGTGAGCCATGGCCGCTGAGCCTACGCGTCTGGAGCCTGTGCTCCACAATGGGAGAGGCCACAACAGTGAGAGGCCCGTATACCGCAAAAAAAAAAAAGTGAGTCAAATTCAGGAAATACAGGAAAGTGGCACAAGCATGATTGCAGTCTGTTACCTGGCTAGTTGTTGTGGTGGACAGACCCTAAAGTCTGTGATGCCTGCCTCCTGGTTTTCATGCCTTTGTGCAATTTCCTCCCCTTGAGGGCACGTGAGACCTGTGACTTGCTTTTACCCAACAGAATATGGCGAATGTAGTGGGATGTTACTTCTGTGGTTATTTATATTATGGTATATAAAACCCTGTCTCAGCTGACTGGAGTTAGAGAGACTCTCCTTTACTGACTTTGAAGAAGTAAGCTCCCATATTGTGAAACAGTCCATGAAGGGAGCCCCTATGCAAAGAAAGGCGGGGGGTGGCCTCTAGGAGCTGAGAGTTGCTCCCAGCTGACAGCTGGCCAGAGAACAGGGACCTCAGTCCTACAACCACAAGGTGAGCTCTGCCAACAAATGGCGGATCTTGAAAATAGATCTTGCCTCAGTCGAGTCTCTCCTGAGACTGCAGCCCTGGCCAAGACCTGTATTGCAGCCTGGTGAGACCCTGAAGCAGAGGACCCAGCTAAGCTGTGTCTGGATTCCTGACCTACAGAAACTGTAAACTCGTTAATATGTGTTGTTTTAAGCCTCTAAATTTGTGGTAATTTGTTACACAGCAACAGTTAACTAACACAGTGGTTAAGAGTCTGGGTTAGACATTCCGAGTTCTCATTTGTTTTCATTATTAAAAGCTATGTGCTCCTAGGAAAGTTAGCTCATCTGCAAAATGAGGCTAATGATGAGATCTATTTCATGAGTTATTATGATAATTAAATGAAATCATTCATATCAAGTGCTTATCTTTGTACCTGTCATATTGTAAGCAATTAATACATCTATTACCATCATTATAGTTATCATAACAGCTAAACACAGTGTATTAACATTTTTACTTTTAAAATAGTTTTTCGGGCTTCCCTGGTGGCACAGTGGTTGAGAGTCCACCTGCCGATGCAGAGGACACAGGTTCGTGCCCCAGTCTGGGAAGATCCCACATGCTGCGGAGTGGCTGGGTCCATGAGCCATGGCCGCTGAGCCTGCACGTCCGGAGCCTGTGCTCCACAACGGGAGAGGCCACAACAGTGAGAGGCCTGCGTACTGCAAAAAAAAAAAAAAATTTTTCAAGGCAAAGTTTTTGGAAAATTTTTCATACAGTTTATAGATGCCTTAAAATGTAACCATTAGGATAGCAACATCAACTGACTATATATTGCTAATAATGTATATGCATGAATGAGATTAATGATTACCTTCAGTGCTCTTGGAAAAACTTAGAATACCTTAGGTAACATGTTTAACATTGTCAACCTTCAGACATTTATCTGCCCAGAGGATTTGGTTTTAGATTCATCAGGGAATAAAATTATAGAGCAACCCAGAACTGAAAAACTGTACTTGATTGCCCATCCTAGTCTTGCTTTACACCTATTCAAGGGAAGACTACACAAAGATTCCCCATGGAAGGTGCTAATCTCACGTAGATTGTTCTCTGCCTTCACAGGCTTCCTGCCCATCCTACCCTTCCTATTTTCATCCCTGTTCATGTTCTGCAACCACTGTTACTATAGATGTTCTCTCTGGATCCAGAGCTCTGAGAATGAAGGGGAAAGAACCAGAGTCTCCTCCCTTCTTTTATAGTTCAAACTATGATGATTGTCTAAAATAAATCTGTCTGGACAAACTGAACTATGCAAATTCCTGTCCTCTAGTATTTTCTGGACCCTCAAAAGAGACTTAGACCTTACTCCACTTAATAATCTCCATTTTCTGATATGTCATATATATGTATTACCAAGGGTCTCAAGTTGGAGTTGAAGGGAAAGGAAAATTAAGGACAGTCCTAAGCAAAGAGTGAAGAAGGCAGATTTTCTTTTGAAAATCAAAGCCCTGGAAATTCCTTGAGTATTTGTCTTAATCTAACTGGGCCGCTATAACAAAATACCATAGGCTGGGTGGGTTGTAAATAACAAAAACTTATTTCTCACAGTTCTAAAGGCTGGAAGTTCCAGATCAAGGTGCTGATGAGGACCCTGTTCCTGGTTCATAGACAGCATCTTCTTGCTGTGTCTTCACATGGTGAAAGGAGGTGGAGAGCTCTCTGAGGTCTCTTTTTTAAAGGAGCTAATCCCATTTTTGATGACTCCATGACCTAATGACCTCTCAAAGGCCCCACCTCCTACTACCATCACATGGGGGGTTAGAATTTCAACATATGAATTTTAAGGGGATACAGTTCAGATCAGAGCAGTAACTTTCAGGAGTTCATTGTTGACCTGTACTGGCAGTGGACTTTTTAAAAAATGGTGTCTGAGGTTGAATTTCTTTCCTAAACAGAAACAGAGCCTGAGGCAAGGATTCTTGCTAAAGTTGTTGATGGGTGGAGTGCTCTCAGGAGAAAGGGGAGTGAGGGAAGTAGAAGAGGTCAGAGGAGAAAAGCTACACTGAGAGTATAGTCTCTGCTCCAAGCGGGAAGCTCTGGAGCAGAGGGAGCACCACAGAGGTGGTTCACCTTTAAAGCAGAGGTCCCCCTGCCTATCCGTCATTGGCTGAGGCTGGGGGAGATGATGGGAGGTGAGTGCTGCTTCTGCTTGGCAGAGGGTAGTTCTTCAACACCCACAGCTGCTCGGCTTCTGGGCTGTCAACCATCAGAATTCATTGCCACTGACACTGATATCTCTACTGATAGTAGAGAGGCTGCCAAATCTGTGCTTTTAGATGGCCCACTTTGAGATTGCAGCAGTCAGGGAATTCATGGTGGTCTTGATGGAAGTGGAAAAAAGAGAGAACAGGTACACAGGGGCATTTCTTCTGCTTTAATTTGTTCAGATTTTCCTCTAAGTTTAGGATACTCCATCCTAAAAGCAAGGATTCCACGTGGCTGGTATAATCACTTTGAGGTCAGAGACGGTGTCTTATGGGTTTTTTACAGTAAGACCGAGCCCAGTGCTTAGCTTGTGGGATTTTGAGTTTGTTGCGAGAGGTTGTAAATAGCTGATTTGCATGGCTGTGTTTGGGTAACATCAACCAATTTAGCTCTAGGATTTCTCAACCTCAGCACTGTTGACGTTTGGGGCTGGGTAATTCTTTGTTGTAGGAGGCTGTTCAGTGTACTGTAGGATGTTTAGCAGCGTCCCTAGCCTCTATCCACTAGATCCCAGCAGTATTCCTCCTCCCACCTCACTAAGTTATGACAACCAAAAATGTCTCCAAGTATGGTCCTATGTCCGCAGGAGCAGGTGTATAAGATTGTCCCTAGCTGAGAACTACTGAGTTAGACTCTTAGTGCAACAAACTGCATAGAGTTGTATCTATGAGATATCTAGAGGAATTCAAGGCAGCTATTCCGTCTTTCTTCCACCTGGACCAGCTAACTTAAGCACTCTTAATATCAGACTCTTGAATCGTGAAGATGCCTATGTCTTTGAGGAGAGAATAGGGTAAATTAAGATTGGCCTTTCAAACCAGACAACAGGGATTCAGATCCACTGGTACTTTCTCACTTACTGAGTAAATATCCAGGCAAGGCTCTTAACCACGCTGTGCCTTAGCTTCTTCATTTATTAAACAGTAGATAATCCTAACTAATGGGGCTACCATGTAGATAAAATGAGCTAATACATTATAACACGCTTAGAAGAGAGTCCAGCACGTATTAGGTGGTTGTTGGTATTGATAAAGAAGGGAGTGGCTCCAGCCCCTGGTCACCCTGTGTTCTGATCTCAGGCACTCAACCCCATGCCCTCTTGGACTGAGGGTCCCTGGCTTGTGTCTAGGGAAACCTGAGGGGATCTGGTGTGTGGCAAGACATACCAATAGTAAGTCCCACCTCATCACCAGGATTTGGTCCTTCTGTTGTCACCTACCATTGCCCTAGATCAGTCCATCAGAATTAGAGCCTCATTCTCACTGGTCCCTCTTCCTAAGGTAGTTTCATCAAATGGTGGGAGCGAGGGGGCTCTCTCCTTCTCTCTCTCTGTCTCATTCTCTCTTTCTCTGTCTTTGTTTCTCTCTCCCTCCTTCTGTCTCTGTCTTCCTCTCCCCACCACTCCTCCTTTTTCTCACTCTAATTTTTGAGACCAGTTTAAAGAGCTGAGGGCCTACTTATTTTTACCTCAACTGCTTTTGCTTGTTTAGGAAGACAGAGTTTAATCAAAATATTTCTGTTGCCAGGTCAAGATGACCAGTACAAGTTATCCTGAACTGATTTACTCAAAGGATCATTCTAAACCAATACATATTTCATGTGACTCACGCATATTCCTTTGCTCAAGACAAAACAATGTTAAGGAAAAAATATACCCATTATATAAGGCACAGCTGAAGAACTCATGTCACATTATGAACTATTGTTACCAATCCCACGAGAAGAAAATTAATCCAAAAGATCTTCTCACTGGTCTAAAATGAACTTGTCTGATATAAAACACATTTTGCATTGTCATTTGTTACTTACCAAATGTGGACATTGTAGAGTTGCAGCTGTGAAAGGAACTGAAAGTCTTTTCTTGACTGTTATTTTTGTTCCTGTTGTTCTTACTATGTGTTATGTTAAATTGCTGAAAACTACACAAAGTATATACTAGGGATATGACATTAATTATTAATTAATGAGATGGAGTGATTTCAGAGTTTTGAAGCAGTCTAGAGAGCTGTAAATCCATGGTCTCCTGCTTGTAATCCTTACAAGTGGAAAACTTGAAAAAGGTGAACTGCAAGCTGAAGTTTATGAACCAAGCCTGATGTACTTCAACTGCAAAAGTGATGATGCAGCACTGTCCCTGGAGGCAAAGACCAAGGCTTAACTCGCTTCCTGTTGTGTCTTAGGCATATTTTAAGAGCAGTCAATGGCATCCGATGATTCCATTTCCAGATGGAGTCATTCTTCATTCATTCATCAAATATCTAATGAGCATCGTGTCTACTGTGAAGGAAGAGAAGCATTAAATGTGGCAGGTGCGATGAGTACTGTGGAGAAAATATGCAGGAATCCTGGGAGGGAGTCACTGTTTTGTTCAGGAGTTCAAGGCAAGTCTCCAGGATAATGAGCAAACTAAGAGAGAAGTTGGCATGTGCATTCCTAAACCCAGCTCTCAAAGCCCCTCAGAGTTTTCCCACTGTTGGGACGCCTTGCGTTTTCCCATGTGTGGACTGGGATGAGGGTTGGAAGAATAAGTGGAACCACTAAGTAGGGTGAGGGTGTGTCCTATAGAAGGAGGGGAACTGGCTGGATTTGGCTGGGGTCGGGGTGGGGAATATGACAGGGTTTGCATCTCCACAGCCTCTCCCAGGGCACAGAGCAGGGACAAATCAAGTGCCTGAGAAGTGTTGGGGCCTTTGCGGAGACCTGACCTGGTTGCAAACCCCTCCCTAACTTGTCCTTTGCTATTCATTAGTTTAGCTTCCACCCCTTTTGGTGCTACGTCTTTCATGGCCTTCCACACTTTTGTCTACACGTACATCAAGTTTCGTCTTTGAAGGTCTTCCCTCGTGCTTGTAACTGCTTGGCCCCTCTTCAGTTAGAGTTCTGCAGAAAACAAGCCACTCTGTGTCTTCCAAGAATGAAGGCTTTGATACAGAGGCTTACACCATCGATGAAAAGGGCAGGGAAGTCACCTCCAGCTGCTTCCTGAAGCATCGTAGCGGTGGTCCCAAGCGCTGGCCTGGAAGCCCCTAGGGGTCCCAAGAATGTTGGACTGTGACACACATGATTCTCAGAAGACTTACCTGAAGCTGTCTCTAACTTACACAACTGTGTCTAGCTGCCTACCTGGAGGAAAAAACAGCCTCTTCCACTTTCCAGATTTTACTTACCCCTCGTTGTTAACTCTAACCCAGAGCCCCCCAGGGAAGGGGATTCTGGGAAATGCAGTCCCAGCTTCTCCTCAGCAATTCAGAGGAGACTTCAGAAAGAGGGGGACAGAGATGCCAAGATGACAGCAAACAGCATGGCACAGCCACTAGACCTCCTCCTACCAGGATTGACTGGACACCTGACCCTTCATCTAAGGCTATGCCAGCCCCTTCTCTGTCATACCCAAAGGGTTACAGTTGTAAGTCATGAATAAGTTATAAGTCATGAATACTAATACTGTCCCTCAGGGTGATGGCTTTTTCTGGTGTTTCATGTGGCCATAGCTAGATACCTTGACCACAGACACAGTACCTCCCTCACACCCAAACCTTTGTTCTGATGCTACCACTAGACAATTCTTTGTTCACAGCAGAGCTGAATTCATTGAGACCAAATCTTTGGGAGTCAGACAGCAGCAGTCACAAGCCCACATAAGGAGACATCTGTGGGTCTGTGCTGCAGGAGGAAGGGAGAGGACAAAGGAAAGACAAGCTGAAAACTCCTCTCACAATTGAGAAAAGAGGAAGGTTCCCTCCACCACTTGCGGCTCCTATGGTGTTAGAGTGTCAGTCACCATGCATACAGATGTCTATCACATTCCAGGCTCTGTGCCAGGCAGAATAAAAAATGAAAGAGTGCTCCCGTTATCAATTGTTGCCTAACAGACAACTCCAGAACTTGTGGCTTAAAACAACAGTCGTTTATTTTATTCTCAAGTCTGCAGTTGGGCAGGGCTCTGCAGGACCAGCTCTTCTCTGTTCCATGGGCATTAGCAAGGGCCGTGCTCCCAGGGAGGCTGGCAGACCCCCTTTCAAGGTGATTCTCAGCTGAGAGCTCAGCCAGGCCTGGGGGCTGTAGGCTTGGTTTCTTTCCCTGTGGATCTCTGCACAGGCTTCTCTGAGGCTCCCCTGCCTCAGGCATCCTCGTGACGTGGTACCTATGTTCCAAGAGAATGAGACAGATGTGCATTTTTTTAAACTGAAGTATAGTTGATTTGCAATATTGTGTTAGTTTCAGGTATACAGCAAAGTGATTCAGTTATATATTTTTCAGGTTCTTGTTCCATTATAGGTTATTACAAGACATTGAATATATAATAGTTCCCTGTTCTGTACAATAGGTCCTTGTTGCTTATCTATTTTACGTATAGTAGTTTGTATCTGTTAATCCCACACTCCTATTTAATCCCTTCCCCTCCTCCCTTTCCCCTTTGGTAGCCATGTTTGTTTTATGACTATGAGTCTGTTTCTGTTTTATGTATAGAGTCATTTGTATTATTTTTTAGATTCCACATATAAGTGATATCATATAATATCTCTTTCTCTGCCTGACTTCACTTAGTGTGATATCCTCTATATCCATTGATGTTGCTGCACATGGTAATATTTCATTCCTTTTTATGGCTGAGTAATATTCCATTGTATATATACACCACTTCTTCTTAAACCCATCAATAGATGTGCATTTTTATGACCTAGATCCAGAAGTGTTTATTCTGCTCTCCATTCGCAGAGGTGGGAACAAAGGGAGGGGACATAGATCCCACCTCTCGATGGAGAGAGGCAAAGTTCTGGAAGACATGTGGGGTGAAAGCTATTGTCAGGGCCGTCTTTGGAAAATACAGCCACGTTATGCTCAGTGCGTTTGAGGAGCTCGTTGACTAGAGGTGAAGACAGGCGTGAAACAGATGATTAGGATACAGCCTGAAAAGTTCCTATGAAAGCATGAAGGGAACTTCAGATTTTTCCCAGAGGTTTTAGGAAAATTAGAGGAAGTGACCTAGATCTTGAAAGATGAATTGACAGAGCAGCAAAATACAAGGGCATGGTGTTCAGACAGGAAGCAGTATGAGCAGAGGCACAGTAACTTGTGATGGAGACATCGCAGCTCCTCTGGCAGCTCTGCTTCCCCAGTAGGAGTGGGAATCCCGTGAGGACCACACAGGTTTCCCCACAGAGCCTTGCATAATGCCTGGCTCAGCACTTCACCTCGACTTTCAAGCTGTTTATGCTCATTCAGCAGTTTCCCATGAATGTCATTTACGTCAGATATAATTGTCCTCCTAGGCCTTGATGACTGGACTGATACTGGCCAGATAAGCATTTTTTAGTCACTTTTCTCCAAAATCGTCTAAACTAACATCATTTAGCTTCTTTGCGACCAAATCCATGACACTGTACTTCTGTTTAAGTAAAGTGTCATCTGGTTCCTGGATCTCTTTCAGGCCAACTGTTTTACTAAGCCAACCATACCGCTATCACCTGAAAACTCAACCGAGATCATGATGGTCTTCCAGGAAGATGGTATTTATTGCTCACGAGAGTTCTTTGTTTTTCATCTCCGTTCTCCATTCTGACGTTTTCTACATAGGTTGAAATTAAAAAGAGCTTTATAGAAGGCTGGGAGCAGAGCAGGCAGAAGAATGAAACTGTACTGCGCACAATTTTCCTTGACCTTAGCAGTCCAGTAGGCAGGAAAGAAAATGACACGTGGTGAGACCTGGTGTCCGTTAGCGTTTCAGAAATGCGTTCTGTCTCCTCTCAGGGCCTCTCCTCTTCTGCAGCCTGTCGGTTCCTTGGTTTAGCCAGTATACTATTTTGGATTGCACAGCAGTAAATCACTTTGGCATTCACCTGAGGCTGCCTTGATTCAGTCTTTCAGACTCTAATAAGTGCCTGTGGGTCTTCTAAAATCTAGTCCTAAATTCGGTGACTCGTGGATTACACTGTACACATTATGTCTGACGTGTCCACTCTTGCTTCTGATTGCCGGAAGGGCTCTCCCACCCTGCAGTTCTCTATACAAACTCCAGTCAAATGAAAAACCCCTAGTCTTGATTCTTGTTGTCACACAGTCCTTTATTTGGTTGGCATAACAAAGATAGCAATTAGCAGGTAAGTACTGAAGTTTAGTTGGTAGTTGTCCTTTTCTTCTTTTTCTGTTTATACTTAGCAAAGCTATACCTTAATCTCTCTTTGAAATGAAGTCTCTTTAGGGAAAGACAGTTCTAAGTAAACCCTAAAATACTTGCAACTGAAACCTGCTTTCGAACGGGTTTAAATATTTTAAAATGTCACTGGAGAGTACATTGACTATGATGATTCATTGTCCCAACCACTCTTTTGACCATCATTTCATTCCCCTCCTTACTTCTCTTTGATTCCGTGGTCCATCATCATGACCACTCATTTTCAAGCACCTCAATTCTCTTATCCCTTTGTTTCTTTGACTTATTTGCCTGGCAAAGCCGTGACCTTGATTAAACCCCACCTTCTTTGTGCCTCCACCTGAGCATGTTGAAGGTTGCTAGAAAAACATGCTGACTGGTTCACTTTATGGCCACCATCTCAGATGAGGACCAGAGTAACAAAGAATGCCAGGTAGCCTAGTAGGTTTGCTTCCCCCATCACCATAATGAGGAATTATCTTCATTTCTCCTTCCCACCCTTCCTTTCTTGGCCTCCTCCTTTCATTCATTCATTTTTAAAAGTTTATTCATTCAGTAAGTAGACAGTGCCTGGCACAGTTCCAGGCATTCAGAATACATCAGGGAACCAACCAAAGAGCCCCCTTCCTTGAGGTGTTCACCTTCTAATGAGTGAGACAGTGAACAATAAACTTAAGTAAATAGCATAGTATGTTAGAAGGTGATACGGCAAAGGAAAGAGTAGAACAAAGTGTGAGAGTGCTGGGGGGTGAAGGGATATGCATTCTAAATACGCTGTGATGTAGGGGGCTCACTGAACATGACATCCGACCAAAGACTGAATAGGTGAGGGAGTTGGCTAGCTGTGATTCCCCACCATCTTCTTGCCCCTCCACCGTCTCACCTCCTTTATCTGTATCTCCACCGCCCACACACAGGCTCTGCTGATAACCTTGTCTATACTTTGATAGAGGATAGAATCAATCGGACAGGGTCTTCTGAGGCCATCCCCACGCTCACTCTCTGCCTTCCCACCACGACTACGCTTGAAGTGTCTGCCACTGTTCCCAGAGCCCCCCTGTTGTGTGCTGAATTCCCTCCCATTTCACCTTCTCAAGGACTTGGCTCCTATGATTGCCTCTTCTCTCTCCTGCATCATCAATTTTTGCTCTCTTTCAATTATTATAAATATGCTCCTGTAACTCATATCTTAAGAAAAATCCCTTGAGCCCCACATTCTCCTCCAATGACCACCTTGTTTCTCTTCTCCACTTCACAAAAGTCTTCTTCAAAGATTTGTCCAGCATCATTGTCTCCATATCCTCACCTACCATTCTCTCTCTCTCTCTTTTTTTTTTTTTTTGCGGTACGCGGGCCTCTAGCTGTTGTGGCCTCTCCTGTTGTGGAGCACAGGCTCCAGACGTGCAGGCTCAGCAGCCATGGCTCACGGACCCAGATGCTCCGCGGCATGTGAGATCTTCCTGGACCGGGGCACAAACCCGTGTCCCTGCATTGGCAGGCGGACTCTCAACCACTGTGCCACCAGGGAAGCCCTCTCTTTTTTTAATTGAAGTATAGTTGATCTACGACATTGTGTTAGTTTTAGGTGTACAGCAAAGTGATTCAGTTATACATTGTTTCAGATTATATTCCATTACAGGTTATTACAAGGTATTGAATATAATTCCCTGTGCTGTATAGTTTGTCCTCATTGCTTATCTATTTTAGGTATAGTAGTTTGTATCTGTTAATCCCATACTACTAATTTGTCCCTCCTTCCCTCCCTTTCCCCTTTGATAACCATAAGTTTGTTTTCTACATCTGTGAGTCTGTTTCTGTTTTGTAAATAAGTTCATTTGTATCATTTTTTTGGAGTCTACATATAAGTGATATTGTATGATATTTGTCTTTGACTTATTTAGTATGATCATTTCTAGGCTCATCCATGTTGCTGCAAATGGCATTATTTCCTTTTTTATGGCTGAGTAATATTCCATTATAAATATATACACCACATCATCTTACAGCAGTCATCTGTGGATGGCTCTTTTGAAACTACTTGATCTGGGCTTTCTCCCTCTATAGATACTGATTTTATTAAGGTCAGCTTTAACCAAATCCAGTGCTCATGCCACCTCTGTTATCTTACTGGCTTTGTCAACAGCATTTGTCCACACGGTGGATTGTTCCTTCCCTGAAAAACATTCTTTTCTTGACTTGGGAGACATCTCACGCTCTCCTGGATTTCTCCCTTCTTCGTTTGCTCACCCTCCTCTTCCATTTGACCTCCAAATGTTAGTACATCCTAAGACCTGGTCCTGGGTGCCTCTCCTTCTATATCTCATCTCCTTGTGATCCCATGAAGTTCCATGCAGAGCTTTTATATAACTTCTATATTGCAGTCAAGGCTTGAGCCAACAGGATTTACTACTTGATCTCAGGATAGCAGGGGAGGGGGAAGAGTTACCAGTTACTTGCAGTTACCAGGGACCCAGCATAACAGTAGCTTCATCCAGAAACCTTCCTCTGTGGAAGGGAATGGCAGATCACGCACCAGTCTTCAAGGCTTCTAATCACAGCTCAATGGCCAGAGCTCATTATATGGCTCCAGATGAACACTGGGCCCGGAAGCTCCGATGTCCATGTGCCCAGAGATACACTAATGGCTCCCACACAACAAGGTTTCTTGCATTATATAATTTTATATGTCATTTATATCTATATATACTTTATATATAGATATCTGGCCATATCTATACCTATCTATCTATCTTAGCCCTATAAAGTAAGCAAAGGAGTTATATCAGCATTACACCAATGAGGAACTGATATGGGTGGAGGTATAATCTATCAGCTACATTTTTGTTATTAAAGATCATATGAGCCCCATTTCTTGACAGCTTTTTCACAACCTTTAGGTAAAAAGCCATTTGTAAGCTACCACTACATGTGCCGTTACTGCATCCTCTAATTTTGATCAGCATTCCACCAAGAGATAAACAGAATAGGCCTAGGAGGGATGTCATAACCTTTCCAAGTACGTTAGAAAGTATTTCCAAAGTTAAATTGCTGCTTCACTGGCAGCAGACAACCTGCTTGCTTGTCCTTTCTGGCTCACGCTTGTTTGATGGCTGTTAATCTCTGCAGTTTATTAAGGGCATAATGACACATGGGTTATTGACTGGGTCACAACTGTGAATACTTATCAGCTGGTCAATCATTTGTGATAATATAAAGTATAACTGTGATGATATAGTTGTCCCCAAGTTCAACTTATCTAATATACCACCTTGAAGGATGAGAGAAATGTTATGATGAGGACTTTTGATGGAGTTGGGCATATCAGAACTGACATGGCTTTCTTCTGAGGAGAGATTTAGTACTGCATGGAGGGAACATCCACAAAGGGAGCATTTTCTCTCCTGTGCTCCCATAGGACATGAGACCAACTTCTATTCATATTCATCACATATCTTAGCCTTCTCTGTATCCCAACATAGTACCCAGGATGTAGTTAAGTTTATCTTTAGGTGTTTGTTGAATGACTTTATGAGTGGTTATGTTGTGAGGTAGATAAGACATTTGTTTTACATAATAGATGCACTGTGATACTAAGTCGTTGTTGGAGAAGGATATTCTGTATCAGTGTGTATTCATTAGCACTACTCATCAGGTATAATCCCTCTTCCTGGTGGCCTCACAGACAAGTCCATATGACGACTTCTGTCCCGTGAGCTAGGCGCAGAAGTGGTGTGTGTCCTTATGAAACCCTCTGAGCTCTGCCTTCCCTCTGGCCCAGTGACCCATCAGCATGAATCACTGAGTCACTGCAGTAAGCCGACCTGCAGTGGACATGTAGCATAAACAGGAAGTAGACCTTTATCATAGCACCAGGCAATAGAAATAATGTAATTTAAATTTTTTGGTAACAATATATGAAAAG
The DNA here is from genome assembly GCF_011762595.2 of Tursiops truncatus. Taxonomy (NCBI): domain Eukaryota; kingdom Metazoa; phylum Chordata; class Mammalia; order Artiodactyla; family Delphinidae; genus Tursiops; species Tursiops truncatus. The sequence goes on along the minus strand of NC_047044.1, from coordinate 20,501,532 downwards.
TAAAAAGCAGATGGAATTAATTTTAATGTTTTATTTCATCCAGTAGATCTAAATTATCATTTAAACATGTAATCAGTAGAGAAATTGATGAGATACTTTACGTTCTTTTTTTTCAGACCTCTAAGTCTTCAAAATCTAGTGCATATTTTCCCCAGATCTCAATTTGGACTAGCTATATTTTAAGTACTTAGTAGCTACCGTATGGACAGTACAGCGCTACCATTTCAAGTCACTGATATTTAGAGTTATTTGTTGCTGCAGCATAACTTAGCTTATCCTGACTGATAACACCAAACTTGGATTTTCTTCAGCTATCCCGATGCAGTGAGTTTCCTAGGTTTGATGTAGGAATCACCAGGGTTGATGCAGAGTAACCGAGAGCATGTTGCATCAGTGTTCACTTAATTGAAACACAGGGAACCTCTGAAGAAACATGGAAATTTGTGCTTAGCTCTTTGGCTTTGGACCTCTCCTCATTGTGATCTAGAGGAGTGTTTACCTAAGCTTCTCATATGTAAATTTAAACCACCTTGAAACCTCTGTGGTGGCAAGAAGGTGAATTTTTCTGTCTAATAGTAGTGTTTTAACAAGGTAATCAATAACGTGAGAAAGTTACTCACCCCAAGTAATTAATTAGTTGTTAATTAATTGAGGAATTAATTAATTAGTTAATTAATTCCTCAATTAATCTGTGATCCCAAGATGTTCACAGATTAATTGAGGAAATGTTCATTCTCCATGACTACATGCTTAGTAACATACTAAGCATGTAGTATGTCCTCTCCATGACTACATGCTTAGTAACATACTGGGAATATAGTTGTGGGGAAGCTGTACACTTTCCTAAAGACAGCAGTGAAATATGTAATTTCAGAATTAATGGGGATATAACCTGTATTAGTTTTATACTGCTGCATAAGAGATGACCTCAAACTCAGAGGCTTACAACAGCCCATGTTTATGATCTCATAGTTTCTCTGTGGGTCAGAAGTCTGGATAAAACTTAGTGGGGTCTTCCAGTCAGGATGCCACAAGGTTGCCATCAGGGTGTCAGCCAGGCTGTGTTCCTTTCTGGAGTTCAAGGTCCTTTTATATGGTTATTGGCAGAATTTATTTCCTGGCGGTTGTCAGACTGTGGTCCCCCTTTTCTTGCTGGCTGTCAGTCAGGGGCTGCTCTCAGCTGAGGCTGTTTACGACTCTTAGCCCTCCTGGGCCCTCTCACATTGGTACCTTACTTCTTCCAAGCCAGCAGAAGAATCTCTCTGACCTCGAGACTCTCTTTTAAGTACTGACCTGATTGGTTCAGGCCAATCCAGGATAATCTTTCTTTTGATTAACTCAAAGTCAACAGATTAGTATCCCAACCCCAGGAATGCCATCCCTCATATTCACAGGTCCCTCCCACACTCAAGGAGTGGTGATTATCTGGTTATTCAGGATGTGTAATCCAGTGGGGTGGGAATCTTGGGGGCCGTCTTAGAATTTAACTTGCCACGTAACTTGAGATCTAAAGAAGCAGAGGGCTTCCCTGGTGGCGCAGTGGTTGAGAGTCCGCCTGCCAATGCAGGGGACACGGGTTCGTGCGCCGGTCTGGGAGGATCCCACATGCCGCAGGGCAGCTGGGCCCGTGAGCCATGGCCGCTGAGCCTGCGCTTCCGGAGCCTGTGCTCCGCAACGGGAGAGGCCACAACAGTGAGAGGCCCGCGTACCGCAAAAAAAAACAAAAACAAAAGCAAAAAAAAAAAACAAAATAAAGAAGCAGAAATTTATCAGGCAGAGAAAATAGCATGTGAGAAAACCCCAAGACTGTCAGGAGTTTGGGGATGTGGAAAGAAGAAGAGATGAGGGCCATGTGACTGGAACCCAGAGAAAGGAAAAACGATACAAGATAAAGGAGTAGCCGGATCATGCACTGGCCGCCTTAGTGATTTTCCAGAGGGCCATGGGAAACCGTGGATCACGATGCATTTTTAAAGGCGTCTCTGATGTCAGCGACAATACACACGGCAAGAACGGAACTGGAGGGAGCCCAGCTTCGAGGAGTCTTCAAGGAGCTCGATGATGGAGACTTACAGGGGGGTGGGGTGGTGGAGATGGAGAGAAGTGGACGGATTGGAGAGAGATGTAGGAGGTAGAGTCAGTCAAACACAGTGATTGACTGAATGTGGGCCAAGGAAAACGAAGTCAAAGGTGACTCTTGGAATTGAGGGACTGGGAGGATGATTGTGCCGCTTCCTGAATCCGGGGACACTGAGGAGAAGAGCATTTTTTTCCAGAGAAGTGGGTCTCTCTTAGACACATTGAGTCTGATGTGCCCATGCAACAGCCAGGGGTAGACACCATGTTGGCCGTTGGCGTTGCTGATCTGGAACTCGGAAGAGGGTTCTGAGCCAAAGACAGGGATCTGGAAGAATCAGATGATAGGTGACATCTAAAGCCACACACCTATTTCCTGTCACTGATGCTAATGTCATCTTCAGGGGGTGAGCATTGTGACCATTTAGGAACATACAGTAGCTCAGAGGCTTTTCTCTACCAGGGCACAATAAGTGTGTGTGTGTGTGTGTGTGTGTGTGTGTGTGTGTGTGTGTGTGTGTGTGTGTGTGTGTGTGTGTGTGTGTGTGTGTGTGTGTGCGCATGTACATGAGTTGTGGAGAGAGAATTGCGTCCGAATCAGCTGAAGAGTTTTTTTGAACTACACTCCGAAATTCTGATGAGTCCTCAGGGAATTGAGAATTAAAAAAATGAAAAGAAACAAAGTCTTTTTAGGGAGTTATGCCCTCATTTTTCAGAGAAAACTGAAACTCAGGAAAGTGCAAGTCATTTGCCTGGTGACACACAGCTGAGTAGATGGCAGCCCCACTGAGAGGAGTTGAAATGGCTCAGCGATTACTTTGAGTCTTTTAACCCTCCAGAAATGTACATTTCTCCATCCATTTCAGAGACTGGATTCCAGATCCACCAAAAAAAATTCCGCCATTAGCTATAAATTAGCAGAATGTTCCCCGAGCATTCTATGGGAGGAAGAAGGAAAGTCTTAGCTGTTGAACCACCCGCAGTGGTTGTAAGCTGACAACCGTGTCAGCTTCAGAGCAGTCATGCCTGGTATTGTCCTCATTTTACAGAGGAGGAAACAGGCTCATGAGCTGGTGTCGTGCCAGAAACACACAGGGAGCGTGAGTGGCAGAACCAGGCTTCAAGTTTGTTTTTACCGCTGGCCTTACATTCATTTTAGGATGTTTAGAGGGAACTGTATGCACTGTACCTTGGATTTCAATACGTAATTAAGTATTTTTCAGAAAAAATAAAATGACAATGGAATTGAATCCACAAAGAAAACGTATTCATGGAACCCCACTTTCCTCTTGTGAAGCAGCGGTTCTGGAGCCCAGCTGCCTTGGTGAGAATCCGGGCTCCCTCGTTACTCACTGTGTGATCTTAGCCAAGATCTTTGTGCTTTAGTTCCTCATCTGCAGTAAAACAGGATAATGATGCTGGCTGCATAGGGTTGGTGTGAAGATTAGGTTATTTAACATGTGTAAACGTCCTAAAACACTACGTAGCAAGTGGTAGCACTATGTAACTGCTCCCACCTCTACTGTTCCTATTTTTTTTCTCCAAGAGGCTTATCTGAGTTCCCAATTGGAAATTCATCTCTCCTTTCTTGTCCCCAGAGTGTCAGGGGTTTGCTTTGTTCTCCTGGCAACATAGTTATGAGAGAGTGAAATCCAGGTAGTTGCCTGAGGGGATACAGAAGAGATGCAAGTGGCTATCCTGATTCGACCCTTTGTGCCCAATAGATTGAAACGTGGAGCGTCTTTATGCCTCAGGTTTTCAGCCATTAACTTGTCCCTGCCCGGAATGCGCTCTCCCTGGATAATGGAACAGCCTTCTTTCCTACTTCTTCAGGTTTCTGTTCAAACGTCACCTTATCAAAAGGCCTGTCCGCAGCACTCTGTCTAAATAGCATCTCCTTCTCACCGTTATTTTGTGTTCTCCTCCCCTTCTTTATTCTTCTTCGAAGCACACCGTCAGAAATATCGTGTGTCTGTTCATCGAGGGTTGTGTCCCCCGTAGAACCTGAGCTCCACGAGGGCAGGGATTCGGCCTGTTTCGTTCACAGCTGTACTCCCAGCACCTAGGACAGTCCCTGGCACATAGAAGGCCCCCAGTGAAGGTTTGTGGACGACGTGAATGGATGAGTGAGTGAATGCTAAATTACAGTTCACGTGATGAGATGCGTGGTCAGCTGCAGAGACCACCATGATTTCCAGGTGCCCTTCTGCTGAACAAGTTTGGAACAAACCAAATGATTCTAGCCCCTCCTTTGCAGGTGAGGAAATCGAGGGCAGGGAAGAGGCCAGGTTCCAAATCTAAGGTGCAGCCAGAGAGAGAGCCAGGATTGGACAGTTTTCAACATGTTTTCACAGGCCATTTTAGTCTGCGCCTCAAAATAGCCCTAGACGTTTGCAGCTCCAGGAGTCATGTTGTCTCTGTGTGGCCAGTGAGAGAACTGAGGTGATTTACCCAAACTCGCAAGGCAGAGCTGTGACAGGACCTGGCCCAGGTGTTCTTTCCACCACAGAGCAGCACATGGTTGGCTGTTGGCCAGTGATCACCTAACAAGTCACATCAAGGGGACTTCTAGAAAGTATCTAAGCCTAGGTCTCCTGTAGTCTTCTGTGCTCTAATGAAGTTCCAGCTCTTTTAAAACGGTTTTCTTCAAGGTTAAAAAAGGATTGGGGATCATCTTTTGAGCTGAGTGGCTTTTTTAAGTTCAACAGCCTCTTGCAGGGCGTCCGGTTGACATAGGATACTCTGGGCTGCCGTAGACCCATGGGGGCTATTTCCAAACAGACCCCTGTTTCGTTCCCTGTTTCCTGCTCACCTGTTCCCTGTCCCTGTTTGGCACAAATGTAACCCCAGGATGCACTTTGTGTCTTAGGTGAATGAAATGAGCTTGCAAGTGAGAGACAGGCAGCTTCCTTCAAGCCAGGCATTCACTCTGTGATATCTGTGGAGAGGAACATAGTTCAGTTTGCAGGTGCAGCTGCCTCTCCTGGCCCCTCCAAGCAAGCACCTTTGTGTTCCTATATATACTTTCATGGTCAAGATTTGGAAACCTGGTGGGAAAAAAGAAATCTTGTTCCTCAATTAAAGCTTTAACTTTAAAAAATATTTTTACCTGCCACAATTACTTACAAGCCTTCCTTCTTACTGTTTAAAGAGTATTTTTAGTGCACAAGGAACTGGCTAAGTACTTTGCATACAGTAAAGCTTGTAGTCCTCTGAAGAAATCTGAAGCGCTGCTGTTGTTCCCGTTTCACAGATGAGAGAACTGAGGGTTACAGAGATTAAGTAACTTGTGCAAGGTCACCAGCTACTAATATCAGATCTGGCACTTGAACCCTAACTCCAAAGCTTGGACTTTTAACCACTACACTGTGTGCTTTCTCTACTCTGTTTTCCTTCAGTGTCTAAACGAAGGTTGCATATCCTCATGCAGCCCTTGTTTTGTAATTCTACTTAAATTCCACATATACATTTTTTATCTCCATGGCTAGGGTATTAGCGTCTCATTTTTGTATAGCCCAAAGCCAGTTGCCTTATTATAACATAAACGACCCTTTCTCAGCAGAAGGCAAGTGGTTAATGCACTTGCAATAAATGTTTGATAAAGAAATGATTGACCAAATCTTTTGAATTGCTTTCCTTTCTCCTACTACCTTTTAAAATGTGTCACCATCGTTTCAGTATAACCCAGTCAGTGAAAGTGGACCTGAAATGAAAAGAGATTGATAAAAATTTCCCAGAATAAGGTTTCTATGGCAAACGGGATTTCTAGTACATTTCCTTGTTGCATGCACACACATTATCTGCGTGTGACTCTGTACAAGACCGTGATCTCATTCAGGCAAACATCACAGACGTCAAACGGAACCCAAAATTGCAATGAGTTTTTTCTTTGAAATCAGAGATGTGTGTCTAATGAGAGCCTGCAGGGGGAGGGAGGTCTCATCTGCACGTCTACCTGGGGAATCCTTGGAGGTTGCTAGGAGTGTTCATTGTCTCGGAATCCCTGGCAGGTGTGCGAGAGCTACAGCCTGGGAACCTTGGGCACAGAGCGGAGACGAGCCGCTTCTGACTTCTTGACAAGATGCTCTGAAGCGGCGATAGCTTTCCCCAGCGTGGGCCAGGGGAGTCGCATATGGGCTTCATTCGCTGGTTTGTGGGTGGCAGGGAGGTGTGCTTGGGAGACAGACACAGCTTGGTGCCCGTGTGCCCTCCTCGAACTCAGCTCTGACTCAGGAAAGCCAGCCAGAACATGGAAGTTCCAAGCTTCCCTGCAGGGGACAAGCTGGACACTGTTAGAAGTGGAGTTCCACCTCAGCTGTACATCAGCAGCAGGTCGGGGGCCAAGGGCAGTGTCAGCAGGCAAAGGGGAGGCGGCCACAGCAGCAAGGCTGGGACAAAGGGCACTGATGAATGAGGCCACTTCTAGCCAGCAGCCCAGGCGTAGCTGCGGGAAGGGTTACCTGAGCTGCCCCTGGCTTATCTGACACAGCTCATCACTTCATCCTTCTAGAAACCCATTCCTCCTGGGTTCTGCTTTGCCTTTGTCCCTCTCCTTGCTTCCCTCCCTCTCTGATGGCTCCTTCTCAGTCTGCTTTGATGGTTGCTTTCTCCTCTTCCAAACCTCTAAATGTTAGTGTGCCCTGGGGCTCAGTCCTTCCCTGTACTCTTTCCTTAGGTGACCTCATCAAGTTCTATGCTTTTAAATGTCAGCTACATGCCTGCAATTCTCAATAAGTCCCACCCTCTGAGAGCCAGACTCCCATATCCATTTGCCTGCTTCAAACTTCTGTGTACCTATCGCCCAGGTACCTCAAACACGCACATCCCAGAGTAAACAGCCATCTTCTCCCTGACTCTCGTCTACATAGTGCGTGGTATTAACCATCCCAGTTTCCCAGACAAAACAACCTGCACATGCTTCTAAGAGGCCGGATTCTTTTCTCACTCTCCTCGTTTGATCAATCCCAAGTCCTTTCAAATCTACCTTCAGGTAGATCTCAAGTCTGTCCATTTCTCCCTTCCTTGCCGCATTTACCTTCTGGTTCCAGCCACCATCTTGTCTCACCTGGCCTCCTGGAATAACTTTTCTAGTGAATTGTTCAGCCCTGTGCTCCCCCTGGGACATTCCCCACAGGGCATTCAGAGTGTACTTTCTGAAACAAGTGATGCCGTCACCCCTGTCTTTAATCCATTGGTAACTTCCCATTGACCTTAGGAATAAAGTCCAAATTCCTTACAGCACTGAACCTGGCCTGGCAGTGTGTGTCCCCAGCTCTCCTCTTCAGCCCTATTATCAGGTATTCTCCCTGCCTCACACTTTACAGTATCCAGTCACCTGAGCCTTTTCAGTTCCTAGTGTCATCTCCCATCTCTGGGTCTTTGTACTTGCCGTTCCTTCTGCTTGGAATGCTTTTCACTTGGCTTCTCCCATAGCTGACATCTTCTCAGCTTTTGGATCTGAGGTTAGATGTTATGGCGGCAGGGATCAAACAGCTGTACCCTGCCTTCTACTGGCCCACAGCACTGTAATTCTTGTCCTTTTTACCACCTTTCATAATTTTAAATCATATGTTTATTTGTTGTTCAATGTCTGCCTCCTGCTTCAGACTGTAAGTTTGGGCTACCGTAATATATCCAAGCACCTAGCAGAGTACCTGGTACATAGTCGTCACAGTGTAGGTAGAGTGTAGGTAGTCGTCATAGTCGTCAGGTAGACATATGAATATGAATATGGGCTGTCAAACCTCAGAGTCTGCATTCCTAACTAACGTCTGGTCCAGCTAGCCACGTGGCTCTGTACCTGTACTCTCTCCCAGATTGACCTCATCCAATCCCATGGATTTAAATATTGTCTATGTCCTGGCCACACTTACTTTGTATCTGTGGCCCAGACTGCTCCCCTGAGCTCCAGACTCATTTATCTACACACAGGACATCTTCTCGTGACCATCACAAACTTACTTAGCATTTCCCAAACTGAGCTCATGATGTGCCTCCATGCCCCTGCTCCCAGACCCTCTTCCAGCCATGGTTTTGGGGGTCGTGAGATGGAGAGATGTGTGCATCTGCATGTCTCTGAGAGGTGGGTTGCTTGCGTTAGATCATGGCGTGCTATTTATTCTTTTCCTTACTGTTGCCGTATCTAACCTTCAGGTCAAGGACCATGATTTATATATCTTTGCATTCCCAGCCTCTAGTACATAGAAGGTGTTCAATATGTTCTTGTTGAATGAACAAGAAAGAAGGAATGTTTTCTGTGAATCCTACCTATTTCTCCTCCAGGTGTTTTCCATGCTCCTTCTTAATTTCTCCAATCATTCTTCTAAGGAGATTTTCCAGACTCCTCTAAATGGTCATTTTTCTTCTCCCCAGTGTTCTAACCTAAGGGATTTTTATTGCAGTATATTAATGAAACAACTGTATGTTTCAAAAAATTCATTTTTATTTCTCTTCATTTTGGCACTTGCACACTTGGATTTATGTGGAAAGGAATACTTAATAACGAGGAAAAACCTATTTAAGCACAGTAGCGTAATCATTCAGCACTGGAGAAAAGAGTGATATATGAGCTATATAATTAGCAATCATCTGTTTCACATTTATTTGTCTGGGCTGAAGTTCAGTTTCTCCTTAAAAACAGAGTATAAGTAATAAGTCCCATAGACACAGGTGTGCAAGCATGCACACACACACACACACGAATAGACACTCATCATCATTAATGGGAATTCAATTAACATTTTTCTCAAGATCATCTTAAATATAGCTTAATTTTCCCTCTTTGTTTTTGTTGCTTTGTTTTCTGAAATACAAAATTCTTTTCAGATTAGTTTGTATAAACTGATAAAGAATTCAGAGATTGTGTCTTCAATGCACATAAAAGCCATGGATTTATTCAAACTTCAGAGTTTATCAGATAAAATTGACAAGGGAGTCAGGGGATGTGGCTGTGGACTCAGCTTTGCCTGGGATAAACTTTCAGTTTGGCTGTGGGTGACTTACTTGACTTAGACTCTTCCTTCTTTAAGAAATTGAAGTAAAGCCTCTCTTACAAGTTGGAGAATAAGATGAGGTAATGTGTAAAAGTGCTTCTAAAATTATAAAGCAACTAAAAACTAGAGTGATGGTTTTATAATTATTGTTCTAATTGAAATAATAGGAAAATGGAGTTATTTTTATGCTGAATTAATCAAAGCAGTTGCTCTTTTATGCAGAAAATGGTTGAGATCCCACATTAGAAGTTTAGTTGACTCAGTATGTGTTCAGATGAACTTGGCTTTTCCAACACACAGAAGTATGGCACGTAAAACGTGCCCTAAATGGAATGTAGTACTGTGTTCTCCTTAATATTTTCATACATTCATGGGAGATCTACAAAATGATTATCCTTGCAATAGAGTGTATATTTTCTGTAAAACTAGCAATCACAGTAATTCCATGAAGAGAGTATATTCTGAGATTATCCTCTATCTAAATCAAGGTTTGATTGATTCTGTAAATCAGTCACATTCCCATCTTCTTTATTTTGCACAATTTTACTCGTTCTCTCATGGGAATATGAGAGAAGAAATAGCAGGAAGTGAGAACCTTGTCAGAAAGCTAGGTGAATTTAAAGCATTCCCGGTATTACCATGAAACCTCCCAAGTGAGGAAGCTACAAAACCTTCCCAGACTCTGAAGCGTATCTTTAGTATAAACAAAAAGGCCCATTTTTTTTTTTTTTTTTTTTTTTTTTGCGGTACGCGGGCCTCTCACTGTTGTGGCCTCTCCCGTCGTGGAGCACAGGCTCCGGACGCGCAGGCTCAGCGGCCATGGCTCACGGGCCCAGCCGCTCCGCGGCATGTGAGATCCTCCCGGACCGGGGCACGAACCCGTGTCCCCTGCATCAACAGGCGGACTCTCAACCGCTGCGCCACCAGGGAAGCCCCAGAAAGGCCCATTTTAAGGAAAAATAATCTTTCTTCTGCTTTTTAACTTGGAAAACTATATTATATATGGAAAAACAAGTGGCAGTCTTTTCCAAAGCACAAGAATGCTCAACTGATAAGCTTTGAGAACATCTCAGATCAAGGCATCAGCGCGTCCACAGACATGAATGGGACACGATGGAGAGTGTGTGTGCTGTGTTTCTGTATATTCCTGTGTGGACATTGCCACCCATGAGCTCATTCACACTACCCCTGGCTACCTGGCTCTAAGCACCCAGTGCAGGGAGGTAATAGGTTACTAAACAGAAAACCAGTCTGTGCAAAGAGACACAGCCCTAGTCATTGCTTCTTCAGTGGTTGCTGGCGTGTTTGTTCCCTGCGTGGGCACCTTATTTGCAGTAATCGGCTATGTGGGCTCCAAGAGTCAATCTTCTTCACTTCTGGCTTCATAGGACTCCCAGCTTTCACTGGGGCCAGGACTAACTATTCACATTTCACTAGACAAATATTGGTTGAGTGTACCGTCTATAGTAGGCACTGTGCTAGGCCCAGAGGATTCACCCGTGAATAACAGAAACTTTCCTTGTTCTCAGGGAGCTTAGAGACAGGGGTCTGCTTATCCTAAGCTGAAAGATAAAACCTTATTTCAGCCCGAACTGCCAGAAAGTTTGATTTTCCTAACCAATATCAAAGGGTACCCCACCACCACCATTGTGGATTTGGGCCTTGGCCCTCCGCCCCATGGGAAATTCAGTGTCACCAAAGTCCCTGAGAACATTGTAGTTGACACCAGCTTGATTTTCATAATATCTTGAGGAGTTCTTATGAATTAAGTACACTATTTATATAAGCCTAACCAGAAGACCCTGAATGAAAATACAAGAGATGAATTACAATTGCATTTCATCTGCGATATAAAAACAATTCCCTGTAGTGCAAATGCACCCCAGCTAAAGCATAAAGTTGAGCTTTTTTGGTCAGCTGTGTAAAAATATTGGCTTGTTTATAAATACTATTATAGGGAGAGTTCAGCCACAAAGGCCTAACATATCTTAAACTACAAAATTTTAAATTGATACTCTTAAACTGTAAAACTTTAAATAGTATGCAGTTCAGAACGACTGTGTGTGAGAAGGATATGGCTAAATAATTGGCCGTTTTGCTAATTTTAAACTGCTCTGGCTTACTGTTTCTCATCTTTCTTCTGCTTCCTTCCACAACTCAGCCCTCCCCCTGGGAAATGACTTCTGAAGGAAATCTCCTAATTGGAGATGTCCCCTTGGTCAGAGGCATAGATCAAAATGTGTTGGGGGGTTAACAGAGTATGAAGCTCTAGTTTTACTTGCTTGTCTAAGTTCTGTGTTGATAAGAAGCCCCAGAGGAGGCAAAGGTTTGGGGCCAAAGAACACAGTCCTTTGAAAAACCCTTGCTGATACTGACCCAGATTTAAGACTCACATCCCTTAGGTCCCTTTATCTCCACCACCACCAACTATTGCTTTTGCCTGTATGATTGAGAGCCTCTCTCTTTCTCTCTGCTTTCGCTGTAACTGTCCCTTGTTGTTTATCCTCCACGCAGTAGCCACAGTGATCTTTGAACGCCTAAATCAAAATGACTTCCCCGTGGCCCTAGAATAAAGTTTAACCATCTTGTTGTGGGCTGTGAAGCACTACATGTTCCTGCCCACCTTTCCACCCTCTGCTCGCTCCAGTCTCCATGATTAATCCACCCCAGCCCGTCTACTTGCCTCCCTGTCCCTCGACCATAGGACATACCAAGCTATTTCCCAACCTAGGGCCTTGGCACCCAGAACATTCATCCCATGCTCTTTATCCAGCTGGCTCCTTCTCTATATCTCAGCTCACATGTCCCCTCCTCAGAGAGGACTTTCCTTGACCCTTGCCCAAAGAAATGGGTACCCTACCCCAACTCTTCCTCCTAAGACTTTGTTGTCTTCAGAATACTCGTAGCTCTGAATCTGTCCCTCTCTCTTTAACTTGTTTTTGCCTGTCTCCTTTTGTGTGTGTTTTTGCAGAATGTAAATGCCGTGCATATCTCTTTTGCTCCTAAACTGGTTCTCTAGTGCCTGCCACACAGTGGTGTATTGGTTGAGTGGATATATGCGCACATAAGGAGCCAGCTTGTCGCTGAAGAATGCCCCCCATCTTAAACTCTGTACAAGTTCATGTGTTCTAAGTTCCAACTCAATTGAAACCATAGGAGACTTGGATATACTTTTCAATTTAGTTTCTTTTTTCTGTTTCAGTCCTCTCTAATAAATAGTGACATTATCTTTGTGAAGTTGCATGCCCCATGGGAAGTGCTCGGAAGATATGCAGAACAAATGAATGTAAGAATGCCTTTCAGGTAGGTGTAAAAGTGTCCCCGCCCCCCCATTCTCTCTGCTACTAATGTACTCCTCTCTCAAAACAAATAAAACTGAAATGCGGACTGGAACACTCTAAGAAAATCCCTTAAATGTTTAGGAAATGCAATAAGTACTTCATGGCTAATAATGGCTTCATATCTTTTTGTGAAAATGTCTGGCTAATTCAGTCCTTAGAAGGGCACATAGTTCACCTGCCTGTGAGAAAGAAATATTTTCCAAGTGGCGTTTTCATTTCCAAAGTGCCATTTTTAGAAACCCTGTGTACTGCTTCTTTGAATGGCCAGACCCCAGGATCAGTGGTGCAGGTCCTTACTGACTGGTCCCTTCCAGAAAAAAATTCAAATCTACTTCCATTGAAACAAGTTCAAGAAATTTCAGGAAAATGTGATCTTATTTATTTTTTTTTGATCTTATTTCTTTAAATAACCTATTTTTAAATTTAAAAAAATCAGGTCATAAATACTGCACAAGCATTGATATTTATTCCTAGGGGAATAGAAAACACTTTGCATGGATTTCTCAGTTATTTAAAGGGATTAATTTTCCTCCATCTTACAGTGAATATTCTTATTTTCCCTATAGATTAAGAAAAAGTGATCATTGGCTAGATGGAACTGAAATAAAGTATTAAACCTCAAGTTATAAATGCCAAGATATGTGGAAATAATGGAATCTCTCAAAGGAGGTGGAGGGATGTAGTACCAAGGACAGTTCCAAAGGGACTAAAGAATTAAATACTTTTAGTTCACAATTTGCCCATAAAGACCAAGTCAGTGGGCAGATATTAGACAAACTGCCAATTCTAAAATGTACCTCTTAATGAGCTGTGGAAAGTTATCGACACAAAGAACCATCTACATTCTTAGAGACGAAGAGGAGCTAGGAACACATTTAGAGAAGGGCAATTTCCATTCATAGGGCTGTAATATATCTCCTTGGTGCACCTTATTTTCTTTGTTTACTGGTCTTTATGTCCTAATACCAATTCAAAATAGAGGCTGGATTTCTAGCATCTATTTTCCTTAAGGCAAAATTCCCGAAAGAATTGAGACAAACATAGTTCTAAACTTTTCAGTTATTTATCAATGTGAATCAATACTATATCACACATAAGGACCAAAAATAAATCTATGCTTAGATAGAGTCATATATCAGACCAACATCTTATAGCCCACAGAGCTAAAAAGTCTACCTTTTGATAGTAGTAGTAGTTTTACAGTAGTCAAACCTAGTGAAACTGATACCCCCCTCCCCAGTAGCAACCTCATAAAACCTTTTGCCAGAACACACTTCTCAAGCACAGAACCTGAGCAGATTGTAGGAACATGAGCAGCGTGGTACAGAGCAAATTCCCTTAGTACCTGGAAGCATTTCATCTCTGAAGCGCCTGGCTGCATCATAGATAATACCTCTGTGTGCTCATTACATAGCAGAAAAATGCTGCCTGCAAGCAGCATTAATACTTTTCTTATGCAGTATTCAGAGACTGTGATCCAGGCAATAAAATGAAAACCATAATAGCTATGAATAATAATCTTAAACGTAGGAATTCCTACAGGGCAATATTTTAGGAGGAAATACTGTTAGTGTGTGGCCACTAATTGGCCTCATTAATATTGATGTGAGTTTACCTAAGCATAGCTTCATTTGATGCAACTTGGTGCATTTAAAATTTATGCTTTCATTTTGTCCGGTGTTTTAGACAGATAACTCTAGCTTATTTGTCTATTTGTCTATGGAGACATATGTATTTCCAAAGCAGGAATTGTCCTGCCATGTCAGTTCACCAAAATGTTCAAATGTCAATTTAGCTGACTATTTAAATGCCTCCAAGAATCTTTATTTATTATTTTCTGTAGACTGCACTTCTGAACCCCAGGTTTAGTCTCCTAGGATTTTTATTTCTCCAATGTTTAAAAGGAAGTCGAGTAATAGGTTTCTTGTGGGAAGTTGTCAATAAAGCCTGCTTCTGCTAAATACCTGTATGTCCGTGGATATGGGTTTTTTAAATAGACTGTTTTTAAAACAGTTTTAGGTTTACAGACAATTAAATAGATAGTACAGAGTGTTCGCATATACCCCCTCTCACCCTACTTACAGTTTCCTTATTATTAATATCTTGCATTAGTGTGGTATATTTGTTACAATGGATGGACCAACATTGGTACATTATTACTATCTAAAGTCCATAGTTCACTTTAGGGTTCACTTCTTGCCTTGTACAGTGCTATGGGTTTTGACAAATGCATAGTGTCAGGTACCCCCTATTATAGTATCACGCAGAATAGTTTCACTGCCCTTAAAAATCCCCTTTACTCTGCCTATTCATCCCTTCTCCCCCCAACCCAAACCCCTGGCAGCCACTGATCTTTCTCTTGTCTCTATAATTTGCCTGTTAACAACATGGGATATGTTTTTATGTTTTCACAGATATGCAAAATAAATTTTGGTGTATAAACTTCCCATTCTCTCTAAGTGAGATATCTCAGGAACGGTTCAGAATTCATACAAACCGTGTTCATTTCATTACCACCCCATTGGTTGAAGCCCACACTATAGAAAGGGAGACTGCATTTTAACAAAGCATCTGATACATGTGCTCTCCATTCACGCTACACCCAGAATTTACATTTGTAATGCTTTTTAAAATGCAGGTGTATAGAAGTCCAACAGATCCTTAATAAGTCTGATTTTTAAAAAGATTTTTTCCCAGGATTCCTTGGTGTATCTCTTGAATTCACTGATAGGAGGGCCAGGGGTGAGGCAGTATGTTCCAGTGTGGTTATTCATAACAGGATGTTGACACCTATTTGTTAGTGTCTTTCCCGTACTGATTGTCAAATATGAATATGTAGTTTTATATTACCCTTGCCTATATCAGATGAGAGAAGCATTCTCTAAACTTAAAGCGCTATATAAATACTAGTTAATGTGATCCTGTGCCCACTAAATTATGTATGTTGCCAGCAGGCTGGCAACCCATCTCGGCCTCCTGAAAAAAGAGCTGACCTCAGCCGAATTCCTACAAATACCAGTTGCTCCAAATTATTGCTCTGCACAGGTTCTGTAGGCGAAGAGCAGCCGTAAACAATGATGGTAACAAGGAGAGGGGGCGATATCAATGGAGACGATTTCATATGATTTCATGACTCAAAAAATGCATGCCCTCCGTTCCCACTACATTTCTCACTGTTAATCTCTTTTTAGTTTTTTCTTCTTCACCTCTTACAGGCTTCTATCTTCAATCTCCTTTCCTTCCTTGCTAGTTCAAACTGTAACTGACGATGGGTTTTCTTCTCGACTGGCTTCATTTTTGCTGTTCTTCCAGGAGAAAAATCTATTACCTGCCCCGCCGGTACAAGTTCATGAGCAGGTTAGTAGCATGCTCTGTCATGATGGCGTTTGTTTTAGCTGTTGGCCTGTGCGCTCCAACAGTGACAAGGAATACAAGCTGGGGAAGACGGGCCTTTGTCACACGGGAAAGCCGGCTGCCGTGCCAAAAATCGCTACTTCAGGTTAGAGAAATAGCCTAGGGAAAAAAAAAAAGCAAAGATGGAAATGTTCCTCTTAGAGTCTTCCCTGTGATTTCACACTTGGGAGGACAGAATTTATCTGCAAGTCTACTGAGGCTGGGTTTGGGGTTTTTTCTCTCCCCATTCTATTAGATAAATTACCAGAAAGGCCCACTGTTTAGAAAGCATCTTTGGTCTGAATGTTACTCTTTTCCCCACACAGATTCCTCCCTCTGCTATAAGTAACTTGAAATCTAAGTGCAGACAATCACCCTCTCCAAAAGCAGATGGTTTCTTGGCCCTCTGGGTGGGGCCCGCCTATGTTAGTAATAGTTTGTTAATAAAGTAGGCAGTTGTATGACCTTATTCAGAAGCCCTCCTACCCTCTTTTTACCCCTCCTCCCCAAAAATACTACTGGATGAAGATTGCCTTTACTGTGCTATGAATCCTTCCTAAGCTTGTCTCTCCTTGTTTTCTGAGAAGCCAGGGATGAAGGGGAGGCGTCAGTGATGTCCTTTAATTTGACTCTGTGGTGATCATTGGCATTCTAATTTCAAGCTTTTAATTGGTCTTATGTAACCATTCACCCTGAGCTGAGCTGATAGTTAAACTTGGATACCATTGCATTTGTCTGAAAATCTTAGTGTTCAGTTCTGTGAGATTTAAGATTCCTATTCACTCTGTTAATGTGCTATGCAGAAGGATAAGTAGAAGAGTAGTTGATATATTTTAGTGAGTTACTCAAATACACGTGCACTCAACAAAGTATGACATGAGAATGGGCTTTTAAAGAAACTAAGACGTGGTTTCCAAGAATTTCCCTGAGCAGCATCCTTATTAGCAATCCTTCTTTCATCAGGCAGTTGCCATGGCATTTGGATTCACCACAATGAGACGAATCCCTTTTCATATAATGACCTTCTACAAAAACTTAGTGCACACTTTAGCCTATTTCAGTAGTTTTCAAACTTTAGCCAGCATCAGAGTCACCTGGAGGGCTTATTAAAACACAGATTACTGGGCCTGTGCTGTAATCTATGATGTAGATGTCCAACTCTCCACCTGGAAGGTATATGAAGGCAAGGATGGCTCATCCAATTCCTTGTTTCCAGCAGCTAGCATGTAGTAGGTGGGGCAAATGAATGAGTGAATCTCCATACACAGGTGTGAGAATTTGCTTGGGGGAAAAGGAGACCACAAAGAAAAGTATAGAAAAACCAGGACTGCCTGAAGTGTCAGACACAGACTGGGGACTGAAGAGGTGAGGGCTTGAAAGAAAATGGTGATAAAAGGACCCATATAATCTCGGGGTTGGAGGGATATCAAATGTCATCAAGTCTAACGACTCATCGGCTACTTGAACCTCTGCTGTATCATCAGGCAGCCTGTGTTTGAACATCTCTGGAGACAGCGTATTCCTAAACCCATCTGTGAACACCTGACTTAGAAAGTGCTTCCTTAAAATAAGGCATAATCTCTCTCTCTTTAGCTTTCACTCTAAAACATTCAGATTGTAGTTCCCCCTGAATAGCCAAAAGATAGTCTACAAAGTAAACAGCAAAATATATGAGAAAGATTGTGAAATTATAGGCAAAAGGACTTAGCAGGTATTTGGAAAACAAGAGATGGTGGCAGATAGAAAGAGGTTTCCGTATTAAGGGATCGGGAGGCAAAAGAAGAGTAGAAATTCAGAGAGATACAGGTGTGGTAAGGAAGGTGGTGAATTTTGTTTTAATAATTCTACATTGACTCACAGTAGGTCTTTGAGGTGTTGGTGTCCTGAAGGCTTTTGAAACTGATGGCACAGCAGTTGAAGCTAGAGGTAAAGCCAGAGAACCCAGTTTGGGAGACAGAGCCATAGAGGTCATGACCTTAGCCAGGGGAGTAGATGGAATTTCCCAGGAAACGATGCAGGGAGTGAAGAGAAGAGGGCCAGTAGCAGTTGCTCAGAAAGTCTGCTTTAAGGAGACAGGAAGAGATGGGGGAGGATGAAAAGGAACGATTTAAGAAGTAGGAGGAGAACTAAGGGAAGGCAGTGCCAAAGGCACCACGTATGAGTTCCCATAGGAAGGGGTGTTCTTCAGCTACTGATGAAGGATGAGAGATGAGAATTGAGTTTTGGTCACCATGGTAACCACCGTGCTAGCAGTCTCCATGGAGTGGTGGTTCTCAAACTTTAGCGTGCGTCAGGATCACCTGCAGGGCTTTTTAATACTCATGTTGCTGGGCCCATCCCCACAGGTGAGGCTCAAGAATTTGCACTTGTACCAAGATCCCAAGTGATGCTGATGTTGCTGGTCTGGAACTAGTACATTTTGAGAATGATGACTACGGAGTAGAGGGTAATAGAAACCAAATTACAGCTGGTGGAGAATGGACAGGGTCCTGATGAATCAGAGGCAGTGAGGGGTCACTACTACCTTAGAACAGGAGCAAGAGGAGGAAAGCAGAGGAGGCTGTGACCACGTGACTCATATGTACTCCATGTGTATAGAAGGGAGGCTGGGAGTGAATAAGAGCTGGGGAAACCCTTGTTCCTGGAACTGGAAGAACAGCTTACTAAATACTAATTTTGGGCCTGGAAAACTTGATGCTACTTCCTGAATAGAGAATGGACTTGAGGACATGGGGAGGGGGAAGGGTAAGCTGGGACGAAGTGAGAGAGTGGCATGGACATATATACACTACCAAATGTAAAACCGATAGCTAGTGGGAAGCAGCCGCATAGCACAGGGAGATCAGCTCAGTGCTTTGTGACCACCTAGAGGGGTGGGATAGGGAGGGTGGGAGGGCGATGCAAGAGGGAGGGGATATGGGGATATATGTATCTGTATAGCTGATTCACTTTGTTATAAAGCAGAAACTAACACACCATTGTAAAGCAATTATACTCCAAAAAAGATGTTAAAAAAAATGTTAATACTACTTAAGTGCACACATTACAACTGTAGAAAAATCTAGGCCTTAGGAGGCACCGGAAGACTCTGGGTCAAAATAAAGGGGAAAAAAGTCCGAACTATGGTTTTATGACACACTAATTCAGAATGACCTCTTAAGCTTTACTGCTTACCAATAGGATTAAATCTGGGACATCAGTTTGGTGGTATAACTTATTGAAGCCCAGTGTCTGGTGCAAATTTTTAAATGCAGTTTGTCAGAAAATTTTGTATCTACTTTAACTCTTCACCTCAGAACAGCCTGATTTAGATGATGAAGAGTGTGTGTCTCTTTGTAGCCAGGGATGACATTACAAATTGAAGGGCACATCTATAACTTGTTATCCTAGTTGTACATCAGCAGTAAAATATTGACTTCCAGTGTTCTAAAGTTCTCATGTCATGCTACGTATGGATACTTAATTGAGCTTTTAGTTTCATTCTTACAAATGATATTCCACTTCATTAATCTGTGAAAGCACCCTTGAAACAAACCTACCTCCTTTCAGGATAAGAGAGATGAATTAGAAATTGTGAAGTTTCTGAGCAGGCAGAAAAATAGAGCGTCATTTCACAAATATCTTTATTTATGAAAGGTCACCTGACGTCATAAAGCACACTCATGTAATTCAGATATGTATTTCTGGAGTAAATGCTCTTTTCATTCACATACTTGGTCTATTAAAGGCTGCTTCAACACTTACCTTTGGGCAGACTTACAGGTATTACAAATTACCTATCCAGTCAGGAAAGGAAATTTATCATCATTCTTCTGCCTTACTATTATTATTTTTTTGCCTTCACCAAATCGTACAAATATAATCTGCAGAAGATATGCTTACAAAGTAATAAATCTGTTGACTGTGGGTGGCTTGTAGCTGCAGTCTCATTACTACTCATTCTTTTTGCCTCCACGCCCCCATGCACATCCTGCCTGATGTTCTCCTTTGCGATGCTTGGCAGAAGGAATGCTGGTCCCTACTGCATTATACGCTCAGTGCCATCGTAATCTTATCCGATGAGTATACGGGCAACATGACAAAACGGCTTGGCTGTTTCCATCCTCGTCTTAAACAAATTAACATACGTAAATGTTCCAAAGCCTTTGGACTCTTCTAAGCTGTGCCCCAGTTAGCAAGCCTTGTGACCTAAAAGAATGGCAGTAGCTTCCCAAGATCCCTAGCTATCCAAGGAGAGGCTGCAAATACAGGGTACTCACCTGTAGGTGCTCTCTGGGCACGTGATCTCTGAAAATGTAATCTAACTGTTCGAAACCTAATGCTATTATTATAATATTCTGGTCTGGGGAAAAGCAGGTGTCTCTGAAGTAGCCCGTTTCATTTAATTCAGCCTAATTAAGTTGTCCTTAGTACAAACTCCCTCCTGGGTTGTTAGTGGCTCCAGGGAAAGGCCGTTGTTTTCTGCTTCTTCAGGGTACACCCTCAGCATCCAGGTTGGGACTCTGTGCACAGCCAACGATTTATAAAAGCCTGCAGACAGGTTAGCCTGTTAGGGGTGAAGTCCTTTGCATGTGGCCTTTTCCATAATCATCACCACTCCTGAAGGTGGGTAAGATTGTCTCTCTCCCCTCTACAACTGAGATAACTTGACCTTTACAACGGAGGTCAAGTTGTTTTAACAAGGACCTTCCCGAGGCACATTTCCAAGAACACCCTGGAAAGGCACAGCCTGGAAGAAGCGGCAGGTCTGTGCCCATTTGTCTGTGCTTGTTCTGTGCCGGCAGCTCTTTCCAGCTATGCAGAACCTCACCTGTCATGAACCGGCATTTGGTCCAGGACCCTGAACTTACCACCAGAACGACTTTCTTAAGAAAGTAACTCACCTTTTAGTCTAGATATTACCTTGACAGGTCAAGGGCACAAATGCCCAAGTGGATGATCCATCTTTATTGAGGTGCCTGTGCAGTCTGCGAGGCAGCTTTTGCTCAGTAAATGGCAGAAATGGAAGAGAGTGACAGTGTATCCAACCAAAGTCAGTGCTCCCTCATTAAGCTGATGTTTCCTCTTCCCCGTCAGAGGACATTTTACTAAGTATCAGCCCTGCTCCTATGTTGAAGAGACAGATGGGGTGCTTCCTGGTTAGTTGGTTTCTTGACTTTTACAGGCCTAAGTAAATATCAGGATTGCCTGTTTAGGGATGTTTGTGAGACATGGAAGCACAGACCTCAATATACAAGGGAGAATCATAGCTCTTGAACGTCTGTTGAGAACTCGGTTAATAAAAGTTCATTGTCATCATCATTTTCTTCATCCTAGAAACCACTACTTCATTGAGCATTTTGTCCATCCAAGGCATTGTGCGAACACTTATGCATTATCCTTCCCACTTCCTTAGGTAATGGGTATATTAGCTCAGAGGAGTTTAGTCCCTTCCCCAGCGTGACACTCACCATTTTCGTTCTGGGCAATGAGGATGTGAATCCGCTTCCAGCTGACTCCAGAGTCGTCATTCTATATGAAAGGTTATCCACTGTGCCTCTTGAAAAGGAAAGCTCTTTTTTTGACCCCAGCATGCCGGATCTTCGTTCCCCAGCCAGGGATCGAACCCACACCCCCTGCAGTGGAAGCGCAGAGTTTTAACCACTGGACCGCCAGAGACATCCCTAAAGGAAAACTCTTTATTAACTCAAGTTTGTTTAAAATGGTAGAGCCAAGATATTATTGCTGAAGTCACCACCATGTATTGAGAAAGCATCTGATTTTTCATCTTAGAGATGAGGCTACTAGGGCCCCGTGAGGATAAAAGGCTTGTCCCAGGCATCCAGCTTAAGTCTCATGCTTTCCAACCTGGTGGCTTTTGCACTATGTGTCTTTCCTTTGCAAGGTGAAAGGGGTCCTCACTGATGTCTGAGTGGCACAGTTTGGGGACAGGAGTGGGTTTGTGGAAGAGTGACCATTCGTCATCCTGCCACAGAGGGACAGACCCCTTGTTCCCCGAGCCACCTACCTGGGAGATAGGGGCAACGTGTAGAACGTCGGTCTCAGCCCATGGGGGCCTGGCTGGCCAAGGTCAGGTCTCAAGGGGAAGATGGGCCCAAGACTGGAGAGGTGTGTTGGTCTCCCATTGCTGTTACAATACATTCCCGCACTTAGCGGCATAGAACAGCACAAATTTATTATCTCAGTTCTTCAAGTCACAAGTCTGGGCTGGGGGAGGTTTCAACTGGTTTCTCTGCTTGGGGTCTCACAGGCTGAAATCATGGCGTCAGCCAGCCAGGCGCTGGGGAAGAATTGGCTTCCAGGCTCAGCCAGGTGGCTGGCACAGTTCAGGGCCATGCAGTCGTAGCACTGGGGTCTCCGTTTCCCGACTGGCTGTTAACCAAAGGCCTTTCTCAGCTTCTAGAGGCTGCCTACACTCCCTGGCTCCTGCCCCCCTTCATCTTCAAAGCCAGCTGTGGCCGGTTGAATCCTTCTCATGCTTTGAATCTCTCTGACCTCCCTTTTGCCTCATCTCTCCTGTCTCCAGCCAGAGAAAGTTCTCTGCTATTAAATGGCTTCGTGGTTAAATGGGTCCCCCTGAGTAATCCAGGATGCTTTCCTTAATTTAAGGCCCATCACCTTACACCTGCAAAGTCCCTTTGCCATGTCACACAACATATTTACAGGTTCTGGGATTAGGGTGCAGAAATCTTTGGGGGGGCCTTTCTGCCAACCGGAAGAGAACACAAGCTGCTGCTCACATCTGAACATTTTTTCTGTCCATTGTGAGCACACAGCCTGGACTGGCATGTGTGGTGGGACCGAGACAGCCCATGCTTTGTCTTCCTGTTTCTTCTCAGGCTACCCCGATGAAGACCAGTTCACACCCTCCACCCCCAGTTAGTGTCTCAGGGGGCTTGTTTTTAAGATATCTTTTGAATATCTTTCTTCTACCATAGTGTTTCAAAAGCCCACTTCCTCTCCTTTCCATCCCTTTTACCTTAGCCTCCATGGTCCTCAAGGAGTTATTAATAACACTGCTTTCTGCCTAGCAGCTTCTCCAAAGCATTTCATGCACGTCCTCTTTTCTAAGCCTCCTAGCAACGCTGTGAGGTCAATAAGATGATGATGATCGTAATGACCCCATTTTAAAACCCTTGAAAAATAAAGCTCAGAAAGGTGAGTGATGTGTGGGAGGTCACACAGCTGATAAGCAACAGAGCCAGGATTTAGGCATTCCAAGGACAAATCCCAGCTCCTTTCCACCATGCCAAGCAGCCTCCTCTCACTTCCTTTCCCCCCCTCCTCATTTTTCAATGAACTCATCACTTTCATACTCTGTTCTCTCTCTCCACCATCTCCACATTTCACTTAAATTGTGATGCCACAAGCTGGTTGCTGAAAGCTACCATTTCGTTCCCATGGAGTATTTATGCCTGAATTTTTACAGCTTTGTTTTTATCCACACTGAGCACTGTACCCATCTGGATTTAATTCATAGTCATTGCGCGCAGAGAGAGCCCAGATTCTGTGAGAATGCGAATTTTGCAAAGTGTAATCCGATTAGTGCTGCCGACTGGAGAGATGTGGGAGGTGAAAGCTCTATTACGGAAAACCTCTGGGCCAAAGTCTTCTTTCGTGAACAACTTTTAAGGCAATCAGATGACATAAAGCCAAGAGCCACAGGGAAGGCAACCAGCTTAACCTAGGAAGTCTAATTTAAGGACTAGATCATTGAACTTGGACGAGTGATAGATGCTGGTGAAGCATAATTAACCTTTTGAATTGAAAGGCAGAAGGACAAAAATGTTAAGAGGTAAACTGGTTGCTCAAATGCTTGTCTTTGGGAAAAAAGAAAAGATAGTGATAATAGCCAGTGTTCACTGTGCACCAGACACCGTTCTGGAGACATTGTATACGTATTGATCAGTGAATCATCACAACCCTATGAATTGAGCATCGTTATCATGCCCATTTTACAGATAAGGAAATTGAGACATGGCAAAGTTAAATAACTTGCCCAAGGTCACACTGCTAATAATTACAGAGCCAGGGCTTGAATCTGGGCACTCCAGCCTCAGGGTTCATGTTCTCAACCACTGTGTCATATCACCTCTCTGAAGCTTATCATCTCACTGTATTTTAAGTGTCTTTAAAGAGATGATGGGGAGAATGGGGTGGACGTGAAGGATGAAGGAGATGGGCACTTTTTCCCTTTCTTCAGTCTTTGGGCCATTCTAATCTATTATTCTTTTCTGGGTACATGACCCTGAGTAGGGTCTTTACTTCTGTGTGTGTATATGTGGTGGGGACAGGTCCTCTTGGAGACGAGGGTCTTAAAGAAGCCGGAGGATTCTTTCCAGTTTGAACTTTCAGGGACTCTGGAAAAAAGACAGCCACCACCAGGCAGAGTGGGGGGTTGTGGTGAGGCTGGAACAAAGCTGAGGATAAAAAGTGGTAGAAGAGAAGATTACTGTTATTTTTCATTTTGAAGTTGATTGGTTATATAAAAAATAGTCCCTTCAGCTGAGAGTTTCACGGAAAAGGATAAATTGCCATGTAAATGATTTTAATTGGGAAAAGAAACAAAACATACCCAAATTCCATATGTTGTCAGTTAATGGACTTAGAAGGCATTTAAAGATTTTCATCCCCAGTGAAATGTGTCCCTTGAATAGCCCCTAAGTGAAGATTCCCAGTATCAACTACTTTGATGGGGGTGATCTTTAAAATCAAGAGTGTGGGATCTGCCATCTGGTTCTGGCTTTATTCACTGGCTGGATAATCACCCTTTTGGGTCTCTTTTGTGATGTGTAAAACGCGAATGGTACCTGTTCAGTCTGCTTCACAGAGATGCTATTTGATATGTGCCCTTGGAGAAAAAACATTTCAGGGGTACAGATACCTGAGGTAGCATAATCATTTAAAAGTCTGCTGTGGTATTTGCTCCCTCTAATGGTTGGCTGTGAGTGGGTGAGAATCTGGTCACTTGGAAGCCAGATGTTTTCATCAGCAGAAATCAGAGGGAACAGGGCGGTAGCCAGGGGGGGGAAACCATGGCTTGAAAACCACTTTGGAGACGGTGTCATTTCCCTTGCCTTGGTATCATCGTGTGCCCTAGCCAGAGTGACACACGTGTGTCATGATGCCCCAGCACCTTGAGAACTTTCATGTCTCAACTTGAAAAGAGACATGAAAGTTAAACAGCATGCCATCTGCTGAGAGCCTGCTTGGGGAAGGTGTGAGGGGCAGGAAGCAAATCGTGCCGTTGGGCTCTCTGTGTACGGTCCATCCCCTGGGATGCACTGTCACCCCTCGCTCAAAGCTAACTATAGCTACAGCTCTTCCCAGACCTCAGATGGGGAGATTTTCCAAGCACACAATGAGTTTCTGGAATCTGCAGGATGGACAAAGTTAAGGTCTCCGCTGCTTTGCTTAAGGGACTGTCCACTTCCTTTCCAGAGCCTTCCAGCCTTGTTCTGTTCCTTGGTCATTCACTGGCATGTGTAGACATATGACTCACAGCTGTGATATCATGGACAATCATATCAAAGCCCCTTGGTGAAATCCCAAGAGCACTGAGTCTCGACTCTCTTCTTTCTGTCTGTTGAGTGGGAGTTTCGTGAGTGCAGTGAGCATGCCTGCAGTGTGGGGGTCATATTTACGGCTCTGTGGAGACTTCCCTCCCGTGTTTTGGGGCAATGCTGACGTGCTGTACCCTTTGGTCTTGCCTTTCATGTACCACAGGATCGATAAACAAATAAGCAGTTTTCGGAGATGGTTACCTAAGAAGCCAATGAGGCTGGACAAGGAGACACTGCCAGACCTGGAGGAGAATGACTGCTACACTGCCCCTTTCAGCCAGCAAAGGATCCACCAGTGAGTGTTTCCCGTGAAAGCCCTTGTCTTACTAAGGACATGCAGCTGTGGTAGAGCCCTCTCTGCGCGCCTTTGATTCCTTGGCCCGTGGAAGGAACAGCGTAGTGCCCTTCTCCCCTGACAGTCCTGTGAGTGTTCATATCCCTTTTATATTAGTCAGGGTAAGCAAACTGCTCTAACAGACAATCCCCACGTCTCAGCGACTTAACACAATTGAACGCTCATCCGTGTGTGTGTGTTGGTGAACCACATTCTGCGTGGTGATTCAGAGACCCAGACCTCTGTCTTGTGGCTTCGCCAAAGCCCAGTGCTTGGAGCCCCCTGAAGGCTCATCTGCCTTAAGCCAGCAGGTAAGGAAGCTGGTCTACACCTTGCCCTATTAAAAAGAGGGATTGTTGAGTTAAAAAAAAAAAAAAAAAACTCAGTTCACCTTTCAGCTCCCCTTTCTTTAAAAACTCACCAAGTTGCCCCAGGAAAAGCCACAAAACCTAGCAGCTGGCTTCCTGGCTCATCTGTCAGTCTCTGAACAGTAATTTGTCACTTTTTACATGTGTGGTTGGGGGAGGGAGGTTAGCCAAGTAATTGAGTGTTTGAGGAATTGTGAAAGTGATAAAGAATTAACTCTGAAGCTTCTGATTTGACAAGAAATCATGGCCGGATGGCAGGGTCGGTGGTAGGAGAGAAAACCATGCCAAAGACGATAAACAACCAGGCAAAGACAGCCTCTTAAAAGGAGGATAAATCAAGTCAGCCTGGCCTTGATCCCAGCCAGGCTTCAGGAATTCCTGGCTCTCCCTGTTCCAGCCATATAACAACAGCCTCAGTAAAAATGACTTGCCTGAAGGGAAGAAAAGGGGTGACAGATTTTAAAAAAAATAGGTTGCCAACTTTGACAAAAAAATAAACCAAGTGGCAGTTGCAGGGAGTGCAAGCTGGGGGCACATTTCAGCAACAGAAAATCAGTTAAAGCCTGTGGGCTTCTAGAGGGCGAAGGAGAGAAGAAAAATCAAAGAATAGATGCTCTGCATCAAAACGTATAATGCACGGGAAGCAACTCCATTAAACTACTGAAATAGCCAAACTTTGGATCCGCACAGGTTAGATTGATGCCAAACAAGCCCCATTATGTGAATGTTTAATAGGGTTATTGAAGAAGACGTGAAACTCAGAGCCCACCCTCAAAATTCTAGTTAAATCCTCCATGGGAAATAAGAACTGAGCGAGATTTCATGTAAAGTCAGAGATCAGGACCTAGCATGTTTTCTGAAAAGAAAAAGACAGATGAAAGCTGATGTGTTTCCACTCTTAATTTAAACCCTCACTGTGCCTGTGTTGTTCATCTTGAAGTTTCTTACACAAGTGGTTGTTTGTTTTTAAATCCTCCTGGAGTAGAGTCTGGTGTACGTGCAGGTTTTCACTTTGCTTCTTACCTGCTCGAGAGAGTGCCTAGCACAGTGTAGGAGGGTCTCAAAAATTTTAGACGGATGGATGGGTGGAAGAATCAATGAAATATATGTTGTGTGCCTGGGGTTTGTTTTACTTCAAAGGGACACAGGTAAATGGAAGAGGAAGATTTCCTACTCATTTTCATGCTGGTTATGTTTCCTCATGTTCTGGCTTTAGAACAAAGTTTCTCAGGAGGGTTCTCAAAATCTGAAGCACCTGGGCACCCATCAGGATCTTTAGGGACTAGAACTGAGAATCATACCTTTACAGGTATTTTAAACTATATAATAAATGAGAGATGGTAGCATGTGGGATGGCGGCATTCAGCCATCTCTCACGTATATTTGAGAAGGTTTTTTGACATGTTTTGGTATTCACTCACTGAATTATTGATTCATTCAGCGGTCACTAATTTGATGCCTGCTTCTTGCCAGACACTGTCTTGGTACAGGGGATATAAAGATAAATCAGACACAGCCTTGACCTTACCTAGTAAATAGATCATTTTATTTTACTTTAAATTATCTTGCAGTTTAGTTGATTTACGATGTTGTGTTAGTTTCAGGGGTACAGCATAGTAATGCAGTACATATATTCATTCTTTTTCAGATTCTTTTCCCATAAAGGTTATTACAGAATATTGAGGAGAGTTCCCTGTGCTATGCAGTAGGTCCTTGTTGGTTATCTGTTTTATATATAGTAGTGTGTATATATTAATCCCAAGCTCCTGATTTATCCCTCCCCCACCCCCCTTTCCCCTTTGGTAACCATAAGTTTGTTTTCAAAATGCGTGAGTCTGTTTCTGTTTTGTAAATAAGTTCATTCATATCATTTTAAAAATTAGGTTCCCCTAATTTTATGATATGAGTGATATCATATGATATCACATCACATGATATGAGTGATATCATATGATACTTGTCTTTCTCTGTCTGACTTACTTCACTTAGTATGATCATCTCTAGGTCCATCCATGTTGCCGCCCATGGCATTATTTTGTTCTTTTTATGGCTGAGGAGTATTCTTCTTTATCCATTCCTCTGAGAGTACACCATTTTAAATAATTGTAGACAGTATGTTGGGTGTGACTTAAAAGAGGGAGTGCTCCATCCTCCAGATTTGGAAGGAGGTTGATAGAGATGAGGGTGGGTCACAAGAAGAAAATGCTTGAGATGGGTCTTGAAGGATGACAGGTGTCCAGGTAGGTAAGGGAGAAGCACATCCTAAAAAGAGAGAATAACATGTGTATAAAAGTATAAAAACACGAGCTTCCCTGGTGGCGCAGTGGTTGAGAGTCCGCCTGCCGATGCAGGGGACGAGGGGTCGTGCCCCGGTCCGGGAAGATCCCACATGCTGCGGAGCGGCTGGGCCCGTGAGCCGTGGCTGCTGAGCCTGCGCGTCCGGAGCCTGTGCTCCGCAACGGGAGAGGCCACAGCAGTGAGAGGCCCACGGACCACAGAAAAAAAAAAATATATATATATATATATATATATATATATATAAATATATATATATAAAGACATGAAACAGAATGGGGTGCTTGAAAAACCACAAGTAGTTTTCTGTGAAAAAGCCTGGCATTATTGTTTGAAAAAAGAGAGTGATCGGTGGAAAATGAGCTTTCAAGATAGGAGAACTAAGGAGGAAAAAGCAGAGGGACTGTTGGAACAAAGCAAACCTAAGAACCAGACCTCAGTGGGACCAAGAGAATAGTGTAGGCAGTTCTGTTGTGCCATTGGGAGGTGAAAAATTGAACAAGTGCCTTGAATGTTATGGGCGGGGGGATTTCTTTCTCTTTGAAAATGGTCATGCTACGTGGACAACATCTCTTTAATGATAGTATAAAAGTAAGACGTGAAGAACACTGGCTGTCAAGTTGGAAACAGTTGTTTGGTACAATTAGAAAAGGGTTTCCCTAGGATGGTTCGAGAGTGATTTTAGTGGCTTTAAAGTAATCAGAAGTAACTGGTTAATGAGCTCTGGGATTTATAACATGATCTCTTGGTTTTCCAAATGCAGTCAGAAATCTCATGTGACTTCTCAGTTTTGCAGAGTGT
Organism: Tursiops truncatus; assembly: GCF_011762595.2. Classification (NCBI taxonomy): domain Eukaryota; kingdom Metazoa; phylum Chordata; class Mammalia; order Artiodactyla; family Delphinidae; genus Tursiops; species Tursiops truncatus. The sequence goes on along the minus strand of NC_047044.1, from coordinate 20,472,369 downwards.
TTGATATTGTGTTAATCTAGGAATAAAAAAGGATAATAGAAATTTAGGGGTGTGTGTACATGAATGTAGGAGAAAGAGAAGACAATTGGAAATTTAACAAATAATGACCAAAATGGAAAAGAGCCTTAAGAATACTCTGCTCTCAGGATAAAACCCAGAATCCTAGCTTGGCCCACCAGCTCCTGCTTCTGTGGGCTTTGGCCGCGCTGAGCTGCTTTGACCTCATTAACTCTCTGTGCACTCTTGTCTCCTGTCTACACGTGCTCTTCCCTTGCCTGGAATACCCTTTCCCTTAGGCTCCCTTCTTGCATGTTGCATCAGAGACGTTTCCTCCAGAAAACCTCCCATAATTTCCAACCTTCACCCCCGATTCTGGGTGGGGGGCACTCTTCTATGTCTAAGTAATAATTTTTTTCCTATCGTAGCTCTTAACAGTATCACCCGTTTTCATAGCTTTCTCCTAGACCATAAGCTCCTTGAAAGACTGTCTGCATCACCACTGTGAGTCCCATAGTTGGTACTTAATAATGATTTGTTAAATGAGAAAATAGATGAATACATAGAAATGAAAATAGGAGAATCATATTATGAGCAAAGAATAAAGATGATGTGAAGTTAGTTCACTGCATACTCATCTCAAACCAAACTCGACATTTTCTCCTCAAACGTGGTCCACCTTCATTAGCCCCTGTCCCGTAATGGCACTAATTTTTGTCCAGTTGCAGAAACCAAGGCCTGAAAGCTATTCTAGACACCTCCCTCACCTCCGCTTCCCACATCTAATACATCTCCAAAGGCTGATGATTTTATGTGCTAAGTGTCCCTTTAATCCAGCCATCTCTGCCACCATGCTCTCACCTCTAAAACCCAGAAATAATATAACAGGTTCCCGGGCTCTACCCTTGCCTACCTCCATTCCATTCTCTTAAGTGAGTACAGAATGAGGTTTTAAAGATGCACGACTGGGCTTCCCTGGTGGCGCAGTGGTTGAGAGTCCGCCTGCCGATGCAGGGGACGCAGGTTCATGCCCCGGTCCGGGAGGATCCCACATGCCGTGGAGCGGCTGGGCCCATGAGCCATGGCCACTGAGCCTGCGCGTCCAGAGCCTGTGCTCTGCAGCGGGAGAGGCCACAACAGTGAGAGGCCCACGTACTGCAAAAGAAAAGAAAAAAAAGAAAGATGCACGACTAATCATGTCACTTCACCCAGTTTAAAAACCTTAGAACAAATATGAAAATTATTGAGAATGACCTACAAGGCCTTGAATGACCTGGCCATGCTGCCAACTCTTCTCCAGCCTTATCTGCCTTCACTGCCTTCCACCCCTCACTTCTTATGATCCAGACACATACAGCCTCCCTCAGTTCTTTGGATGTACTCTGCCTCAGGACATTTGCACATGATGTTTCCTTTCCTAGCATTCTCTTCCCGTTCCTTCCCCCCTTCCCCAAGTTTATTCTTATTCATCCTTCAAAACTCAGCTCCAGAGACTTCCCTGGGAAGCCTTCCTCCCATCCTTCCAAAGACCAGGTCTCTTTGCTTTAGCAGAATGTTTCCCATGTAACATTTTTAATATATTAGATTTTATAATTATTTGGGTGTTATATGATTAATGCCTCACTCTCCAGGTAAACTTTGAACTCCGTGGAGGCATAGGCCATGTCTGTTTCTGCTCACAGTTATATCTCCAATACTTAACACAATGCTTAGCGTACAGTAGATGCTTCATACTTGTCTATTAAATGAAGTAAGGATCAAAGTAATAAAGATAACATGGAGTAATCATAATTTTTTGAACTGCATTGTACAAAAGAATTCAAACTTGAGACTCAAAACACAAATAGCCTAGCTTTCTAGTTTCTAGTTAGTTCAAACAAATACCCATGTTGGGAAGCAATAAAAGCAAACCTGTGGGTACACATCTTTATATAAATCAACGTATAGTGCCGTCAGTCACTTTATATGGTGTCACCGAAGGTGGTCCTACAGATGGGAAAACTTTATTAGATGCCAGATGCTATTTTAAAGACTTTAATCCTCACAGCAACCTGATGGGAGAGGAGGTATTATTATCACCATTCAACAGAGGAAGAAATCAAGGCACAAAGAGGTTAAGGAACCTGCAGTAGGTTACACAGCTAGACTAGTCCACCTGCCTGAACAACCCCCAAGTATCAGTGGTTTAACTCTGTAGAAGTCTGTCTGTTGTTCACATCATGGTCTAGTGCGGGTCACCACATGGAGGGAGGTGCATTGTCCCTTCTCCATACAGACATTCGGGTACCCAGGCTACTTCTGTCTGGTGACTCTGCCATCCCCTAAATCCCTTCCATCTGGTTTACCAAAGGGGGTGGGGAAGAGAGATGAGTGATTTTGTAGGAAGTTTTATGGGCCAGTTTTAGAAGTGGGGTACAGCACTTTTGCCCACATTTCATGGGCCAGAGCTCTTCAGGTAGCGACCCCTAACTCGAGGGATGCTAACATAAATACCTGTGTGCCCAGGAGGAAAAGGGAAATAGGTTTGCTGAATAACTAGACAGTGATGGATCAGGAATTCAGATTCAGCCAGAGAGGCACTAGGTCCCACACTGTTCAACATCGTGCTCCGCTGCAGGATGTCTCAGCCTCGGCACTTTGGTATTTTGGGCTGAATAACTCTGCTGTGGGGGCCTGTCCTGTGCATTGCAGGATGGTTCATATTATCCATGGCTTCTATCCATCAGATGCTAATAGCAATTTCCTGCCTCTCCCCTTAGTTGTGAAAATCAAAAACGTCTCCAGACAGTGGCACGTTTTCCCTTGTGGTGGTTGGTAGATTGAATACAAGATCCCACCCCCTCCCTCCTTGAGAACTGTCTCTCTACTGTCTTTTATCACATGGCACCCTTCAGGCAGGCCCACCCACTCTCTGAGATAAATTCAACTCTGGTTGAAGCTGATGGCTGTGACGGACAAGTCCATTCGGGAATGAATTTCTTCCTCTTCTCCTCCTTGCCTGTGAGTGTTGGCCTTCTTCAGTAGCACTGCCCTTCATTCTTAAAATGGCATCAGCAGTAATACCCTTGAGGCAATTACCTTCTAAGGTCGATACTCATAATAAACTTTTTCTACTGGGAGACAGAGAAAAGGAAATGTGCGAACAAGTGTCATGTCACTTTTTGTAATATAAAAATACGGTGTATTCTTTCAAGAAATAGATCAATTCTAAAATGCCTTTCAGAAAAATATTTGTGTAAGGTACAGAGAAAAATGTTCCTTCCTGAAATTGAAATTTTCTATCATTACCATTATTTTATTTTGATGAAAATCCATAAAAAGTGAGGTGAAATTAAATACTGATCACTTCCTAATGGAAGAATCTGAAATGTTTGTTTGTTGTGTGTGCGTGTGTTTAAATAAATATTCCTTCATTCCCATGCTCCACGCCTGTTGTTGTTCTGGGGGCTTGGGAATCAACAGTGGATAAATAGGCCGAGATTCCTGCCCTCCTGGAGCTTCCATTTTAGCTGGAGGTGACCAACACTAAGTTATAAACCAGTGGGTCTCAATCAGGAGAGTGATTTGGCAACGTCTGGAAACATTTTTGGTGATCCCAACCTAGGATGAGGGCTGCTACTGGCATCTAAGGGGTGGTATGGTATCTAAGGGGTGCTACTGATATCTAAGGGGTGCTACTGGTATCTAAGGGCGGGGATGCTGCTTGACATCCTTCAGTACGCGGCAGCCCCACAACAAAGGATTATCCAGCCCTGGAGGTCACTAGTGCTGACGTAAAACTTTTTTGGAGTCTAGTCGATTTACGATGTTGTGTTAGTTTCATGTGTACAGCATAGTGATTCAGTTATACATATACATATACTTGGAATGGAATTTCCTCACTTGCCTTTCTCCCCCTGCTAGACTGAGCCACTGAGTGCAGGAACCGTGTGCCTGGCGGCCAGCGGCACCCGGGGCTCGATCGTAGGACCAAAAGAAAAGGAGAGGAATCAGCAGAGTTGGCATTCTTGCCACCCCTGGAGGACAGAGCCTGGGCTCTGGAGTCAAGTTCGCTCATCTCCTAAAGCCAGGACACCCAGAGGAAGGGTTGAAAAACATAAATAGTATGTCATAAAACATAAACATCAAACATCAAGAGTCAGTGGTGGTGTCCGTGTTCAGCCTGAAATTACCCCTGGCTTGCTGATTTCTTTTTTGTCTCAATTCTGCTGAATGACCATTTTTCCTCTCCGTTAAATTCTGATGTCAGGACTAATGCCTGACCCCAAGATATTTAACTCATGCCTCAGACATTTTAATTTCATGTGTCATGTGCATATATGAAAAGGACAGTATAAAAAGACCACTTGACATGAAATTGGCTTACATGCCTTTTCTCCCCCTCTAGACGTTGAGCTAGGAAATCGTTTAACAGTCTAGGGAGTAACAGAATGGCACACCTCTTGGTGCCCAAGAAAGCACTAACCATGGAAATCTGGGTGCTGGGCCAGCAAGGGCTGGTAAGGACAGGAGAAAGTTGCTGAAGGGGATGGGGGGTGCAAGTTTCTCTGTAACTGCCCCCCCACCCCACGCCTTTTTTTTAACATCTTTATTGGAGTATAATTGCTTTACAATGTTGTGTTAGTTTTTGCTAGATAACAAAGTGAATCAGTTGTACGTATACTTATATCCCCATATCCCCTCCCTCTTGCATCTCCCTCCCACCCTCCCTATCCCACCCCTCAAGGTGGTCACAAAGCACTGAGCTGATCTCCCTGTGCTATGCGGCTGCTTCCCACTAGCTAACTATTTTACATTTGGTAGTGTATATATGTCCATACCACTCTCTCACTTCGTCCCAGCTTACCCTTCCCCCTCCCCGTGTCCTCAAGTCCATTCTCTACGTCTGCGTCTTTATTCCTGTCCTGCCCCTAGGTTCATCAGAACACTTTTTGTTTTTTTTAAGATTCCCTATATATGTGTTAGCATACAGTATTTGTTTTTCTCTTTCATGACTTCACTCTCTATGACAGACTCTAGGTCCATCCACCTCACTACAAATAACTCAATTTCGTTTATTTTTATGGCTGAGTAATATTCCATTGTATATATGTGTCACATCTTTATCCACTCAACTGTTGATGGACACTTAGATGTAATCCCCCTTTGATTACATAATCACTTGAACCTTCCTGTCAACCGAATAGGCCAGCAGACCATGGCAGTGAGGTGTGGACAAGAGTGGTCAGCCAAACGGCAGTCTTCAAGTAGGAGCGGTAGCCATTGCAAGATAAGGGTGACAAGCGCCCACTGTTAAAAAACAATCCTGTGTTCCAGAATTATAATGTAGACGCATTACAACTCTGAGTGTACAGGCAGTATGATGAAGGTCAGAGAGACTAAGTGGCTTGCTCAAGGTCACTCCAGTCCATGGCAGACTAGTGAACAGGAGAGAAGTGTGTTTTCTCCACAGTGCTGCCACCTCAGGTATGTGCCACGTGAACGGGGCCAAAGTACATAGAGTTTTTCAGCCATATTACGCTAGCGCGAGCCTGTAAATATAAAAATATTGGATCGCCTTTGGAGTTTATGGTTGAAGCATTTGAAGTGGGGTAAAGAGAGAAAGAAAATAAAATGGTAAAATATAAGTAAATATTCAAGCCAAGGAAAATATCTTTTAGAGTAGGCATTCAAGTTTGGGGGAAAAAATAGGCTCAGATTTGCAGACCTTGATGGCCTATATATCTGTAATGGTTGACAAATAAGCCAGTACATTGGGCCCTGAGTCTAGTGGGCAGAGCAGAGGGAGAAATCTGCTTAGCAATCCCTCAGAGAAGTAGTGCATTTCCTAGCATTTTCCTAGCATTTGCAAGAAATAAAGTTCTTGCACAGGGAAGGGGGGGCTCTGAGTGAAGTATCCTCAGCGACGTCCTAGCGCAAACTCCTGCTAGGGCTTCTCCAGGGACTGTTTCTGGCAGGCCCCTCAGTGTGGTTCTGGAGAATTAATTGCTCACGGACATAACCTTCTGTAGGAGTTTAGGCACGTCTTCAGCAGAAGGCTACAGTCTACCCTAAACTAACCTCATTGTAAATCTCTGTTGTTTGAACTACACTCTACAAAAATTAAAGTTGAGAACTTATTAAAAAGCAGATAGCCTCACATTCCGTTTGAACATATATTCATGCTTGAGAAGCAATAAAAGCAAACCTATGGGTAGGCATGTTTATAAGCCAATGCATGATGCCGTTTGGTCGTTTTATGTGTATTGTCGTTTTATGTGTATTTTGTTTACCAGCCGTGATTGTATGGGCACCTGAAATTTGATCCCACAGAGGACTCTCCTGCACTAGCCACCTGAGGGGCCCAAGGTTGTCAGCATTAGGGACAGTCATTTTATCGAAGAATTATAGTTCAGGAGACCCCTCTCAAACTCAATTTCCGAGAAGGCAATTCAACACAACAGTAGGGAGTTTACTGAAGGAATAATGACATCTCATATTTCTATGGTGCTTACTAGGTTGCAAGTACTTCACAGTTACAAATTCATTAGCCCTGTGAATAAGGTATAGCCATTATCCCCATTTTATAGAGGAGGAAACGGAGGCACAGAGAAGTGAAGTAACTTGCCCAAGGTTACACAGTTGGTAAGTGGCAGGGCTTGGATTCTCAGGTCCCATATTCTGGCTCCAGTCTTATCCTCTTAACATTATGTATTATGTATTTGTGGCTGCTGTAAAATATTACATAAATTCCACGGCTTAAAACAGCACAAATTGTTTTACGGTTCTATAGGTTAGAAGTCCAACATGGGTCTCACTGGGCTAAAATCAAGATGTGGAAGGGCTGCATTCTCTTCTAGAGGCTCTGGGGGAGAATCTGTTTCCTTTGCCTTTAACAGCTTCTAGAGACTGCTGCATTCCTTGGCCTCATGGCCCTCCCTGTCTTTCATCTTCAAAGCCAGCAACAGTCCTTCTCACATCACTTTATTTCACTCCTTGCCTCTGTCCTTACATCTCCTTCTCTGACGCTTCTGCCTTTCTCTTCCATCTTGAAGGGCCCTTGTAATTACACTGGTCCCACCTGGATAATCCAGGCTAATCTCCCTGTTTTGTTTTGTTTTGTTTTGTTTTTGCGGTATGCGGGCCTCTCACTGTTGTGGCCTCTCCGGTTGCGGAGCACAGGCTCCGGACGTGCAGGCTCAGCGGCCATGGCTCACGGGCCCAGCCGCTCCGCGGCATGTGGGATCTTCCCGGACCGGGGCACGAACCCGTGTCCCCTGCATCGGCAGGCGGACTCTCAACCACTGCGCCACCAGGAAAGCCCCCTAATCTCCCTGTTTTAAAGGCAGCTGATTAGCAACCTTAATTCCCTTTTGCTACGTAGCTTAACATGATCACATGTTATAGGAATTAGGATGGACATCTTAGGGGACTGTTATCCTGCCTATAGCTCAGCTATGTGAATGTGCCAATCCGTAAAGCCCCAAGGATCTAGAACAGGTAAGTTCTGATGGGGGAAAGAAGGAAGAAAGGAAGGGCTGGAGGGTTTGGGCAGTAGGATTTGGAGACATTCAATGAAATGATATGTAAAATACTTAGCCTGGTACCTGGCCCATCGTAAAGCACTCAGTAATTGATAGCTATTATTATTTTTATTATTAATACTAACAGTATTAGTAGTTAGTATTACTACTACTATGAACCAGGAGTACAGTGAGAATCCTTCAGAGAATCTCTAAAGACTTGCAGTTGGTGTATAAAGGGAAGGTTTGAGGTACAAACAGTGATTTTTGCAATGGTAAATATATGACCCGAACTGGAATAACATTACTTTTTTTTTTAGCATTACTTTTAAACTAAATTCCACTCAGTGTTCCAGATATGGACTGAATGTTTGTGTCCCCCAAAATATACACGTTGAAATCTAATCCCCAAGGCGATGGTATTAGGAGGTGGGACCTTTGGGAGGTGATTAGGTCATGATGCCCCAATGAAGGGGATTTGTGCCCTTCAGAGATCTAGCTCACCATCTTTCCACCAGGTGGGGATACAGTGAGAAGTCTACAACCGGCAAGGTGGGCCCTCCCTGGACCTTGGTCACGCTAGCATCCTGATCTCAGATTTCCAGCCTCCTGGAAATAAATTTCAGTCGTTTATAAGCCGCCCAGTCTATGGTAGTTTGTTATAGCAGCCCTGGACTAAGCCAGGCTGTATTCCCATTTCACGTTTGTTTATCAGTAACATGTGCGTATTTGTTTTCTAAACCTCTCAGCCTGGCTATCTAAAGATACTGATTTTTCTAGCGTGTGCCTTTTACTGTATTTTCTTTTCAGCGTTTGGAGGTTTTGTGTTGTTTTCATTGATCTGAAATCTTGAGAGAGTCCTTTAGGCAGAGAGAGACTGAGATGGATTTCAGTAGGATTAATGTTCTTTTAGCGCCCCCGTGACTTACAGCTGTCTCGGAGCGCTTGTTGTAGAACAGACACGTATTCTGCATCCGTCTCCTCAATGTGCAGGTTGCTGGTATTGATCCATAGAGTCAGGGGAAACAGATCTTTCCTGGAAAGTTTTAAACTGAGATGAAAGCGAAACAAGCTGCATAGCCTGAGATTTGTGCTTCTTGATGGCGTGGCTCCTTTTAGGTAGCGCATAACTTAGTGACTCCGGTTTTAAGGCGCAAAGAGGGCGCCTAGTCATGTGGGAAGCGTGTACCTTTGGGTGTCTGGAGATCCAGTGGTTAGTTAGCTGTGTTCTCTTAGTATTTGTGGGACCCACTTTGGACAATCCCTTAGAACTCTTTTATTGCCATTTATCCATCTGTAAATAGTTCTTTAACATTTATCAACTTATTCATTGAACAAATGTGAGAGGTCCGCGTACCGCAAAAAAAAAAAAAAAAAAAGACCTGGAAGTGGCCTTGGCGCTTTGGGGACGGGCTCTGGTGGGCACATGCCCTTGGCCTTGCCGACAGCTCACCTCATGAGGAGCAGGCAGCTGGGGGAGGCCAACGTCTGAGCCCTGTGAGGTCCTGGGCCTGGGCAAGGTACTTCTTACCTCTAAGAGTGGCACTAAGGAGGGGATCGAAGTTAAACCTGTGGCCTTTGGGAAGAGTGCTTTATTCAAATGACGGCTGATTCAGGACCATGTCTTAGAAGTGTTTTATCCTTGGGGGTACGCCCCATTCTTCTCATTTCCCACTTTGCTCACAGCACCCACACCATCAGTTTTGTGTTTCCCACTCCTGACTTAATGCTATCACCACTGCACGATGGTCACCTTCCTCACCGTCTGCCATCACCACCAAATCCTTTTGGTCCTAGTTCCTCCTTTCTGACCTCACTGCCACTGCCTTGGTTGAACTGGCCACCACGTCTTGGGTGAACAGTTATAAGTCTCCTCGCTCCTTCTGTCTCTCCCCGCTCCCCAGTCTGCTCACCACACTCATGTCACAGGTCATTGGCCAGGCTCTGGTCACCAGCCCGTACAGCGATTTGAACAATTCCCTTCCTCCGGAATCCACAGCCCACAGATTGGCTAGCAGAGCCTGGGCCGGATTCCTCCCTTTCCTCAGCTCCTTAGCCAGGCGCCCTCGGCAGGGAATTCCACGCACTGCCCCACGTGGCAGCACTGCTTCCTTGCTCAAGAGCTTTCAAAGATTCCCTACGTCCTTTGAGATCAAGTTCAAACTCCTTCGCATGGCACCTAAAGCAGCTTCCCCAGCTTCTCCCCTCCCACCTAGCCTCCCGGGCTGGATGATCCTACGACATGGCAGCGGGGGTTACCCGAATGCCTCGTGACCGATGCTCCCTCTTCCTGAGGTGGGCTCTCATTCTGCTCATTGCCTGGTGAAAGCCTTTTCTTCCCCCAGGAGCTAGTCCAGATACCGCTGTCTTTACGAGACCTCTTATGTCTCACGCAGACGGCATTAGAATTCTGGGCCCGTTAGCCTTTGTAAATGTTGTGACGATGGCACTGATTATATACAATTATTTGTTTCCATCCATGTCTGTGTGTGGCACAAAGCCCAATGCAGCAGCCAAAAGTAATTAGAAGGCAGCTCCAGCCTTTACTTGAGTTTCTCAAAGGACACAAAGAGAAGCCAAGTACGTGGTCCTCAGAAACTACTACTCATTCTCCTTCCTTCATACCATCCTGTACTCAGGTGTTGCCCTTTTTCTCCCCCGACAAACCCATTCCTCCTTCACCCCAGCCTGCACAGTTTTTCTTTCCTCTTCCTTTATTGTTCCTCTCCTCCTCACAAACCTCACTGCTCTCTCCCATCGCTTTCTTATGAGGACTGACATAGCTTCTCCACCAGGGGAAAAAAAGAATCCATCCTTTTCAGGAGAGGGTAAATTAGACCATAAATTACAGGATTGTCTTTGTTGGGTTAGAGACTGTGCCAGTCAGATTATGCTACGTTCTGCTGCAGTAACAAACAACCCTCAAATCTCAGTGTCTGGCTTATTTCTTGCTCACCTAACACATCAGCTGTGGGCCAACTGAGGCTCTTCCTCACAGGTCTCCTTTCTTATGAGATCTTGCCTGAAGAAGCGACCCGTGCCTAAGGCACGCATTCTCTCTCTCTCTTTTTAATTGAAGTAGAGTTGATTTACAATGTCATGTTAATTTCTGCTCTACAGCAACGTGACTCAGTTATACATACATATACGTTCTTTTTTATATTCTCTTCCATTATGGTTTTTCTCAGGATATTGAATATAGTTCTCCATACTATATAGTAGGACTTTGTTGTTTATCCATTCTACAATATATATATAATAGTTTGCATCTGCTAATCCCAAACTCCCAGCCCATCCCTCCCCCCCTCCCCTCCCCCTTGGCAACCACAAGTCTGTTCTCCATGTTTGTGAGTCTGTTTCTGTTTCGTAGATGGGTTCATTTGTGTCATGTTTTAGATTCCACATATAAGTGATATCGTATGGAATTTGTCTTGCTCTTTCTGACTTAACTTCACTTGGTAGGTAAGGCATGCGTTCTCATGACAGAAAATAAAAGGAATTGTCGAGCCACACGATGGCTCTTAAAATTCCTGCTCATATTTCATCTGCCAAACAAGTCTCACAGCCAAGCGTGGTAATAGGGAGAGGAATTATACTTCTCCCCAGGGAAGGGGGCTGTAGGCCCTTGATAATGGGTAGGGATATATAATCCTCACAAAGAGCAACCTTTTTTTTCCAATTAGGAAAAATAATGCAATTTACCTAGGAATAATAATAATAATGCAATTTACCTAGGAATAATAATAATGCAATTTACCTAGGAATAATAATAATAATGCAATTTACCTAGGAATAACCCACGTTAGTATTTTTTTTTTGTCCCATCACATTTATATAACACAGTAGTCTGTGAGCTCTTTCAGGGCTCAGATGATGTCTTATGCTGTTTTGTTTTGTTTTAGAAACCTTTTAGTTTTTTAGGAGAGGAAGTTTCCACGAAAGTTAGCAAAGATTCGGGCAGAAGAGAGAGAAACTCTGGGGGACAGAAATCAGACATGGGATTGGAAGTTTTCAAAATTCAACTTCATAGACCATCTTTTTTTTTTCTTTTTTTTTAATTGCAGTATAGTTGATTTACAGTATTGTATTTCATGTGTACAGAATAGTGATTCAGTATTTTGCAGATTATACTTCATTAAAAGTTACTCCAAGATCATGGCTGTAATTCCCAGTGCTATACAGTAGTACATCCTTGTTGTTGATCGATTTCATGCATAGTATACCGTGGCGGTATTTCTTTCAGATTAACAAACAGGACAGGTAGGTGTCTGCTTATGTGGTATGTGATTTCTAAGAGAAGGAGTCAGCCTCTTCCCCTGACCTGTTTCTTTGTCTACCGTCCTGTATCACTCAGGCTCCATTCAGGAAAACTGAAACTCAGCAGTTATTTTAACGGAGGTTAGGGCGGGGGAATTGATTAGGTAGATATCAGAGAACTAACATGTCACCCAGGGAGCCCTGAGGCCACACAGAAAATAACTTCAGGAAGTGAAGCAGCTACTGCTCCAGGGGCCAGAGGAACAGAAGGAAGAGGGTGAGGTTTTCAGAACCTTTAGAAGCTCAGAGGAGGAGCCCTGGAGCTGAGCCCTGTACTTCTGAGGAGATGTTGCCCTGGCTGGTACCTCTGGGGTATGGGACAATGCAGTGAGTCTAGTTTGGGGTATTTTTTAAAAGATGAAAACTGGAACCATTTGCCACGATGAGGTTGAAGAATCACTGCTGGGGTGACATCGACAAGGAGAACAGGCAAACAGGAAAGACCGAGTCCCCTTGCCTCCATTTTTTTCCCCTTCCAGTGCCCCCTAGGGGCAGAACATATCAGAGAGCCAGATGCAAAATAGCATTGTTGTTGGCAGGGTCCCTGCTCCAGCACATACAGAATATAGAAGAGGGAAGCTAAGAGATAACTTAGTGAGCAGTACACTCCCTAATCCCTGGAATTTTACAGTATGAACTTTAATCCTTTGGCTAAAGTCATCCGCATTTAAAATAAAAAATGTCCCTGGGAAAAGTGAAATTTTTTTTTTTTTTTTTGCGGTACGCGGGCCTCTCACTGTTGTGGCCTCTCCCGTTGCGGAGCACAGGCTCCGGACGCGCAGGCTCAGCGGCCATGGCTCACAGGCCCTGCCGCTCCACGGCACGCGGGATCTTCCCGGACCAGGGCATGAACCCGTGTCCCCTGCATCGGCAGGCGGACTCTCAACCGCTGCGCCACCAGGGAAGTCCGGAAAAGTGAAACTTTTAATGTTATTTTTCCTTTATATCCCATTATGAATAAGTTTATCAGATCTTTTCTAGAGAGTTAAAAACAAGGGGAGGAAGGAAGAGCCCTAGAGGGGGTACTGTTGCTGTAGCAGGAATAGATAGAGGTTGCCACTAAGATGGTAGAGGGGGGAAAAATGGTCAAAAAAGAAAAAAAAAGACAGGGATTAAGGAAGGTAAATTTTTACCAAATTCCAAATTTTGTAGATGCTTGACGTAATTTCTAGGTCTTTGCTGATCACAACAACCAAAATAAACTGCAGGAAAGTAGACAGATCTGTCCCTTTGGTCGGCACTTGGACCTACTCAGCTGCAGTAAGGGAATATAAAAACAAGACCCATGACCAAGACCAGACTAAGACAACAGCCATGGATGAGTCACTGAATGATTAATTTACACAGTGACAATTACTTAGGTAATTCAGGAGAAACCTTACTATTGACTGAATGACAGCACCCTAATTAGTAGAAAGCTAAGGACTGGGTTATCCTAAATTGGATTTTTCTGGTCTGAGGATTAATTAGGAAATCACTTATGTTTCCACACTTGGTGTACAGATTTTTTTAAAAATGATTTCCTCTTCATTCTGGCTCACTTGAGTGGCAGATAAAAGTGATCTCTGGGGCTTCCCTGGTGGCGCAGCGGTTGAGAGTCCGCCTGCCGATGCAGGTGACACGGGTTCGTGCCCCGGTCCGGGAGGATCCCACGTGCCTTGGAGCGGCTGGGCCCGTGAGCCATGGCCGCTGAGCCTGCGCGTCCGGAGCCTGTGCTCCGCAACGGGAGAGGCCACAACAGTGAGAGGCCCGCGTACCGAAAAAAAAAAAAAAGTGATCTCTAATAAATTTAAATATTGCAGTGCTTTCATGTTTCCATTCTGAATATCCATTTCAATTCAGTCAGCGTCAAGAACCATTTCTCTGACAGGCACTGTGTAGGGCTGTACAGAGATGAATGGATCACAGTTTTTATCCTTAAGGGTTAACGGTTGAGCCCACAGAGGCTCTGGAGTTTTCGGGTCCTGGACCCCAATCCCAGCTCTGCAACTCACAAGCGGTATGATTCTGAGCTTCAATTTCTTTACTCATAAATTGGGAATAATAATAATACCCATGGAATATTGTAAAAAGTAGCAACACAGTATTTAAGTACATATGATAAATGTTCAATAAATTTGTTATTGTTAATAATATATGTACCTGATATATAAATAGATAATTTTGATATATGTGAACTTTCTCACTAAAGATGCAGATACTTTAGGATTGGCCTGAATTGTTACTAATTCCAGGATATCACTTTTCTCTCTCTTCTTCTTCCCTCCATCCTTTGCTCCTCCTGCCACCTCCTCTTCCTCCAGAATTATCCAGATAACTGTCCATCTCCCTAGTTCGCTTGGTTCTGTGTATACCTAGCCAACATCATTTACTGTTCCTCTAAACAGTACATTGGTTTTAAAAAATAATTAGAATGGATTTGAGGTACCTTTATAATAACATCAATTTACTCCCATATATTCCATTCCCAAATTTAGGCACTTTAACTGTTACTAGTGTCAAATTAATCATGACACACCTCACCACTAATCATGTCCTGATGTGACATGTGGATAAGACTCCCAAGTTTGTCTGTTGCTTCTTTCTTAAAACCTGTCCAAATGAACATACCAGAAATTCCACTCTTAGATATGTTCTTCTTTGAGAAACACTTGCTCATGTGCATTTTGCAGCATTGTTTATAATAATGAAACATTAGAAATAGCCTACGTATCCACCAGCAGGAAAGTGAACCAACAAACTGTAGTGTCCTCATACAACAGACTTCTAAGCAGCAGGAAATGTGATTGGACTAGAGCTCCTTTTGTCAACATGAATGAAACTCACATGGTTGCACAAGGAAAGTAAGATGCAGAAGAATGAGTAGAGCATGATACCATTTCTGTAAAGTTTTTAAACATACAATCTAATGCTGTATTTTTAGGAATACAGCATTTTTGTGTATCTGAGAATATTTTGTTAAAATAAAGACTTTTTAATACTTGATTTCAAAATAGCAGGTACTTATTTATCAGGGCGTGTTAGAACTTTGAGGATCAGTAATCTTTATAAAAAGTGTCAAAGAGAGAGCTAATAATATCATAAACCTTCCATTTATGAGCACAGTGTGTACGTGAGTACACTGCAGGCAACACCTCCTAATCTTCAAACCTCTCTCTGAAGTGGGTATTATTGTTGACCCATTTGAAAGATCAGGATACTGAGGCTTAGAGAAGTTACTTTTTAAAATTCAAATAGTTAGTACTTGGCAGAACCAAGACTCTAACCCAGGTTTGTTTTACCTTGAACCAATAAAGTAGATGCTATTATAAGAGCTCGTGGGTTCATAAAAAGTATTCTATCTATCCATGAGGCAGCTTCTTCCTTCTGAATTGTGAGAAAATAAATTTCTATTGTTTAACCTACCCAATCCATTGCACTTTGTTATGGCAGCTGTAGCAAATGAATACACGTAGTTGTTATACTTCATTTGTAATGATAGTTTGACTAGGTATAGAAATCCTTTTCCCTTAGAATTTTTAAAGTCTTGATCCTTTGATTCTAAAACTCAGTATTGCCGCTGAGAACTTTAAAAACATTCCAGTTCCTAATTCCCTCTATGTAACTTGTTTTCTCCTCTATGGAAGCTTGTATGATCATTTCTTTGTCCCCCGTGTTCTGAAATATCGTAGTTACGTATCTTGATGTGGCTCTGTGGTCATCTGTTGTACTGGTCCCTTTCAACTTGACTACTCTTATCTTTCAGTTCACAGAAATTTTCTTGAATAATTCTTGAATTTTGTGGATGAGTTGTTCTCCTTCTAGAATTTTTATTTTTCAGATATTGGACTTCCTGAGCTGAGACTCTCACATCCTTATCTTTCCTCTCCATTTGTTATGTATACCTTTTTGCCCTGGGAGATTTCTACAACTTATTTTCAAATTCTTCTATTGAGCTTTAATTTCTGCTCTCATTTTGTTTTAGTTTCAAAGGACTATTTTATTCTCATAAGGTTCTAGCTTTTTAAGATCATATTTTGAGCCTTTTTCACAATTGCATTATCTTCTTAACTCTCTGAACATAATGATTTTTTAAATTGACATATAACACAGTGGTTTCAGGTGTACAGTATAATGATTATTTGTATATACTGCAAAAGGAACACCACAATAAGTCACTTAACATCCGTCACCATACATAGTTACCAATTTTTTTCCTTGTGATAACTTTTAAGATTTACTCTTAGCAACTTTCAAATATGCAATACAGTATTATTAACTAAAGACACCATGCTGTACATTACTTCCCCGTAACTCATTTATTTTATAGATGCAAGTTTGTACCCTTTGATCCCCTTCACCAACTTTGTCCACCCCCACCCTGAGTAACCACCAGTTTGTTCATTTGTTCTCCGAATCTAGGAGCTTGTTTTCTTTTTTAGATTCCATGTATAAGCAAGATCATAGGTTATTGGTCTGTCTTCCTCAGACTTACTTCACTTAGCATAATGCCCTCGGTGTTCATCCATGTCATCACATGGCAAGATTTCCTTCTTTTTTATGTCTGAGTTATATATATATACAACACCACATTTCCTTTATTATTCATTTATTGGTGGACACAGGTTGCTTCCATATCTTGGCTATTACAAACAATACTGTAATAAATATGGGGGCACGTATATCTTTTCAAGTTAGTATTTTCATTTCCTTCAGATGAATACCCAGAAGTGGAATGGCTGCATCATATGGTATATGGTAGTTCTATTTTTAATCTTTTGAGGAACATCTGTGCTGTTTTCAATAGTGGCTGTACCAGTTTAAAATCCCACCAGCAGTGCAAAAGGACTCCCTTTTTTCCACATGCTCACCAACACTTGTTTCTTGTCTTTTTGATAATAGCCATTCCGATAGGTCTGAGATGGTATCTCATTGTGGTTTTGATTTTATTTTCTCTGGTGATTAGTGATGTTGAGCATCTTTTCATGTTGGCCATCTGTATGTCTTCTTTAGAAAAATGTCTGTTCAGATCCTCTGCCCATTTTTTTATATCAGATTGTTTTTTTGCTATTGAGTTGTATGAGTTCTTTATATATTTCAGATATTAACCCCTTATCAGGTATATGATTTACAAATATTCTCTCCCATTTCATAGGTTTCCTTTTCATTTTGTTGATGGCTTCCTTCTCTGTGCAGAAGCTTTTTAGTTTGATGTAGTACCACTTGTTTAGTTTTGTCTTTGTTGCCTTTGCTTTTGGTGTCAAATCCAAATAAATCATCACCAAAACCAATGTCAGGGAGCTTACTGCTTATATTTTCTTCTAGGAGTTTTATGGCCTCAGGTCTTACATTCAAGTCTTTAATCCATTTTGAGTTAATTTTTATGTATAGTGTAAGATAGTGGTCCAGTTTCATACTTTTGCATGTGGCTCTCCAGTTTTCCCAACACCATTTATGGAAGAGGCTGTCCTTTCCCCATTGTATGTTGTTGGCTCCTTTGTCATAAATTAATTGACCATATGTGTGTGGGTTTATTTCTGGGCTCTCAGTTCTGTCCCGTTGATCTTTGTGTCTGCTTTTATGCCAGTACCATATTGTTTTGATTTCTGCAGCTTTGTAATATAGTTTGAAATCAAGGCATGTGATACCTCCAGCTTTGTTTTTTCTCAAGATTGCTTTGGCTATTCAGGGTCTTTTGTAATTCCATACAAATTTTAAGATTTTTTTTTCTATCTCTGTGAAAAATGCCGTTGGAATTTTGAGAGGGACTACATTGAATCTATAGATTGCTTTAGGTAGTATGGACATTTTAACAACATTAATTTTTCCAGCCTATGAGCATGGAATATCTTTCCATTTGTGTCTTTTTCAATTTCTTTCATCAATGTCTTACAGTTTTCAGTGTACAGGTCTTTCACATCCTTGGTTAAATATATTTCTAGGTATTTTATTCTCTTTGATGCAATTGTAAATGAGATTTTTAAATTTCTCTTTCTGAGAGTTCATTATTAGTGTATAGAAATGCAACAAATTTTTGTGTATTGATTTTGTATCCTATAACTTTACTGCATTTGTTCTACAGTTTTTTTAGTGGAGAATTTAAGGTTTTCTATAAATAATATCATGTCATCTGCACATAGTGACAGTTTTACTTCTTCCTTTCAAATCTGAATGCCTTTTATTTCTTTTTCTTGCCTAATTGCTCTGCCTAGGACTTCTAATACTATGGAGTTTGGGGGGGAAAGAGGGGGTTGTCTTTTTTCCTCCCATTTTTATTGAGATGTAATTGACATACAGCACTGTATAAGGTTAAGGTGTACAGCATAATGATTTGACTTACATACATCATGACATGATTATCACAATATGTTTAGTGAACATCCAATAGTATGTGAATAAAAGTTACAACAGTTGGCCTCTTGTCTTGTTCCTGATATTAGAAGAAAAGCTTTCAACTTTTCATCATTGAGTGTGATGTCAGTTGTGGGCTTGTCATATATGGCCTATTCATAATGATTTTTTTAATATTTCATCACTCTACATAGCTGATTTCCTCTAACGTATTTCTTTCTGATTGTTTTTGTCTCTGCATTTTTCTCTATCTTTTATGTTAATAGATTTCTTCGGATATGTAGTAATCTTTGGCTGGCTGTCCATATTTAAGAATAGGAAATGCAAAACTTGAGAAGAAGTTTAGAGTATAAGGTGGGGCCTGTCAACTGTGGGCTTCGTGGCTGGGTAGTTTTATTTTGGAGTCTCTGATGTCACTAGATTTTTCATCTTAGGCTGCTTGGATTCCCCAGAGAGGTCTCTGCCAGTCTTCTGCCTGAAAAGTCGAGGCCTGGCTGCCAGTGTTATAGAGCCTAAATGGATGAAGGTAGCTGGGAGTCTCAGCTTCCAGGATGCAAATATTCACTTGATCCTCCAGAGTTCACTATGGTACCCCTACTCCTAACCATGCCTGATTTCTCAGTTCAGAGACTATATTACCCTATCAAAACAAACAAACAGACAAACAAAACTCCAGTACTCTGTTAGAGTACAAGTGAGGATCTGGGGATCTGACTTCTTCCTAAACAGCTTTCAGCCAGTACTTATTTAAGCATCCCCTTCAGCCCACTTCTAGAGGTCACTGGTGCCCCAGTTCTACGATTTTATGAGATTTTGTAGCATACATATAATTTGTCTTGGTTCTCTCCAGAGCTGATTTAGTATTCAGCTTTTTCTGGTCTCCTAACTCTGTTACCACTTGTCGGTCTACTTTTCTCATTCCAACATTTTCTTGCTATTTTCTTCTGCTATCCCTGTCCCTTGAGTGTTACACCTTTATTTAAACACAAATACACACACATTGCTATTGTTTTCATGGGGTTTTGAGAGAGAGAAAAATTGAATACAGGTGTTTAATTTTCCATCCTTACCTGAAAGTCTCAAGAGCAAGTATTTCTTAATTTGTATTTAACATTCAAATAGAAAAGGTGAGATTGTGAAGTACAATTAAAAATGACCATTGGAATAAAAATGCCTCACATTCCAGTAGCTTATCGCCTAAAAAGAGGCCTGAAAATTTTTACCAGTCAGGACTCTGAATATTATATATTTAGTTCGATAATCATCTCATCCTTTTCCTTATAACAAGTATACTTAAGAAGTTAGGGGAATTCCCTGGTGGTCCAGTCGTTAGGACTCCGTGATCTCACTGCCAAGGGCCCAGGTTCAATCCCTGGTTGGGGAACTAAAATTCCACAAGCTGTGTGGTGCAGCCAAAGAAAAAAGTTATTGCACTGCAGTTGCCTAAAGCCCCCAAAACTATCAAAATAGGGCTTAAAAAAATTAATTGGTTGCTTTGTTCCTACTTAGATTTTCACTAATTTGAGGACGTAATTTAAGTGACAGTTAACAGTATCACCTTTGCTTCTCTTTGTTAAAAAAAAAAAGGGAGGTCTCTATTTAAAAGTCTAATTAAGAAAGTTTCCTGAAATATTTATCTTTAAGGCATTAACCTTCACTGTTCTTTTTGTATTATGAAATGGTACAATTTCAACCATCACGAGAGACTGGTCTGTTGGTCATCTACTGCTGTGTAACAGTAAAAGTTACTGGCTTAAAACAGCACACGTTTTATTTGCTCATGATTCTTTTGTTTGAGCAGTTTGTGCTGGAATCAGCTGGTCAGTTCTTCCACTGGTTTCAGCTGGAGTCAACACGTGGTTGCAATCATCTCTTTGCTCAGCCAGGCTGGACCGTCTGAAATTCTCTCCCTTCCATGTCTGGTGGATGGTGCCAGCTTGTGGCTGGGTTTCTCTCTCTATGTGGTCATTTATCTTCAGAGAGGCTAGCTCAGGCTTCCGTATGTTGACGGTCTTGGGGCAGTGTTCCAAGTGGACGGGAGTGGGTGCTCAGAGCTTGGACCTCAGCTCAGAACCCAACAAAAATCACTTCTTCCACATTCTGTTGATGAAAGCCAGTCATAAGACATACTCAGATTCAAGAGGTGAAGAGATAGACTCTATCTCTTGATGGAAGAAGCAGGAAATTCACATCACAACGGGATGTGTATATAGGAATGGGAGGAATTGTGACCATTTTTTGCATTCCACCACAGTCTTCCCTCTGGCATGTATTTTATTCACATTTCTCCCACAGAGAAAATATGCTTATTCCCATTTCAGGATCCCCAAAGTTCTCATCCCAATGTGACATTAGGCTTAAAGTCCAGGATCTTTTGTTCCAACATCAGGTTCAATTGGGGATGAGAATCCTTGGAAGCAGCTCTTGAGGTATAGTTCTTCTTGGACCAGAGACCTGTTCATATAAAAGTCAAACTAACTGCCCCTTACGTTTCCAGCAGACCGTGAGGAGAGATGGGCCCAGATAATTACAATAGATGCTTCCGTTCAAAATGGAGAGCAACAGAAGCAGAGCAGTTCTGAAATCCAGTGGGGCACGTGCTTCAAGCCCCTGTACTCTAGGGCCAAGAAACATGCCTTGATTAATAATCTGTTTCTGTTTCTTTCTTTGCCATATGCCTTAGATTTTTAAATTTATAGAAGTCAATAATGTGGCTAAGAATCTAAAATACGTATACAGCACCATCTATAGGTAGTTAAATGCTTCTTGAGAAAGTTTCCACTTGAAGTTTTAAAACATGGAGATTTTCATATCTTGGAGGATACTTGTTTATTTTATCAATTTCAGAAATGTCATAAGGTAGGTATTAAACCAAATTTTTTAAAGCCTCTTCATTGCCTTTATTTCCCCCAAAGTAGTAACACATACGAAGAAAGCATAATTATAAAATAAAACTGATTTTCAGAATCTTTAAGTTAGAGGAAAATGTAAAATGTATCTGTGATATAATCTGACAATCTCTGCAACATTCAGTGGGTCTCTAGGTATGGAAAACACATGGTCTGATTATTCACTCGGGCCCTAGAATAAGGAACAAGGCAGTCCAAGCCCTGCCTGCATTCTGCGGGAGAAGGGGGGCAGACAGTGAACATGCAGATACATGTCTCCCCACCCCTGCCCCAATTAAAAAAAAATTCTAAATAAAACTTAAGAAGAAAATAAAACAAGGTAATAGAACAGAGAGGGAGTAACTGGTGAAGCAGGAGAGTGACAGTCCTAGCTAGGATGGTAAGGACGTGACATTTAAGTTGAGACCAAAAAGTGATGCAAAAATCTAGGAACAGCATGGGCAAAAGCCCTAGGCAATAACAAGCTGGATTTTTTTTTCCAAGGACAGAAAAAAGGGCAAGGTTGCCGGTTTACAGTGACCAAGGGGAAAAAGAAAGGAGTTGAAGTCATTGGTGTAAGCAAGAACCAGACCATGTATGAGAATTTAGACCATGGAAAGGTGTTTGGGCTTTATTCAAAAATCGGTGGGATGTCATTGAAGAGCTTTAAGCAGAAGAGGGATAAGATTTTATTTATGTTTTAAAAGATCATTGCCTCATAGATTCATAGAGGATGAACTAAAGGGAGAAAGAGTGAAATTAGAATAGTCAGGCGGCTACTGCAGTAGTCCTGGAAACAGCTTTGAAGCAAGAAGTGTGAGAAAGGATCAGATTCAGGGTAACATTTGGGAAGAGGAACCCAAAGAACTTGATTGGATATCAGATATGAGAGACAGAGGATCAAAGATAATTTCAAGTTTGTGACTTGAGAAATTGGGTGCCTAGTAGTGCCATTTTTTAAGATGGAAAAGACCAGGGAGGAAGCAGGTTTTTCTTTTACAAAGGTGCAGATCAGAAGTTCTGTCTGGGACGTGTTCGGTTTGAGTTGTCTCTTAGACTACAAATGTGATCTCAAATAGATGATTGGACACTATATCCAACTGCCTACCAACTAGGTTTAGTGATCTATCTCAGTAATTTATCGTCTCGCTTTGTGACTGTCTAACCCTGTCCTTGGGCAGTTAAGGCATTATGACCCTCATTTTCCTGACCGATTACTGTGTCTCAGAGAGACTCAGTGACCTCCTCCAAACCACACAGCTAAAGGAGAAGAGCAGGATTTGAATTCAGGTCTTCAGGCAACCTGTACATGGACCTGGAGGGCACGCTCACCCCTCGCCCAGTTTCCTGCTCCAGTTTCTGTAGTCAAAGGGGGATGCAAGATAAGGACCCCATCGTTAGGCTCGTCCTGCTTACTCAAAGTGTCGTCCACAGTTCAGGCACTTGTTTATCTGCACTGTCAATATCAGTTAGCTCCCAGCCACGTGCGGCTGTTTAAATTTTAATCAGTTTAAATTAAAGTAAAAATTCACTTTCTCAGTTACACTAGCCACAGTTCAGGTGCTTAACAGATACATATGACCAGTGGCTACCATATTGGATAACACAGATATAGAACATTTCCATTATCTTAGAAATTTTTATCCAACAGTACTGGCCTCTAGCCAATTCAAACTAAAGTAATTGTGAAGACAGTGTAGTCTTATCCTCACAGCTGTGGCCTAAGAGGAAAGTTTAGGAAAAAGAAATGAGTTGTTATCTGCTTTACAAGTGGCACGCTTCATAAGCTGAGTTTATACCCGTCTCTAAAAAGCACCTTTCCCCAGTTCACACCCTTGAATGTTGGCGTGTTTCTCATTTTATCGAATAGGAATATATAAGAAAGGAGCTGGGTTCTTTCCGCTTTTGCAGTCCCCTGATTAAAATACATGCATACCTAACATCCACGTCCCTTCCCACCCTCCACCCACCTCCATGTATAACACCCTCAACACACAGTGCTTTGCACAGAGCAAACAGAATGCTTGACTGATAAACACCCGGCATATTGTGATACTCTACCACACTGCCGTGGACAGGTGACCACAGGAGAACATATCAGTAAAGAGCAAATAACCACAGCCCCAGGAGGTCTGGAGTTGAACCTCAGTTTCACAGCGTTTTCCTTTTCTATTTCATCCCTCCTCGAATAAAGGAGGTCGGAGCCTTCCCAAGTAAAAACCAAGAGCTGTTCTCCTCCAGGGAAGGCAGGAGGGTAGAGGTCCTGGAGGGGGTCAGCGGGAGCCTCAGGCTCAGGTCTGCCCATTACTTAGTGAGCAGGGCCTTCCTCGTAGGGCAAGATGGAAGCATTCAGAAAGCCCCCTTCACACACATGCACGCAGGCAGACCTTCCAGCAGTTCCTTTTACAAAAGAATGGGAAGATTTGGAGCAAGGCATTTGGGTTTTTTTATTATTATTATTATTTATTTATTTTTGGCTGTGTTGGGTCTTTGTTGCTGCACACAGGCTTCCTCTAGTTGCGGTGAGTGGGGGGCTACTGTTCGTTGTGGTGTGCAGGCTTCTTATTGCGGTGGCTTCTCTTGTTGCGGAGCATGGGCTCTAGGCGCGCGGGCTTCAGTAGTTGTGGCATGCGGGCTCAGTAACTGTGGCTCGCGGGCTCGAAAGCGCAGGCTCAGTAGTTGTGGCGCACAGGCTTAGTTGCTCCGCGGCATGTGGGATCTTCCCGGACCGGGGCACGAACCCGTGTCCCCTGCATCGGCAGGCAGATTCTCAACCACTGCGCCACCAGAGATGCCCGGCGTTTGGTTTTTTAACCCTTTCTCAACACCTGCTGGTTGAATGACTTTGGGCATGTTGCAGAATTCCTCTAAGGGGTAGGATAAGGAGATAGATGTTTAGAGCCTTAATCATATAGTTGATCCTCCACCAATTCAGCAGTTTATTCCCCTCCTCACCACGGAGGGTGAAAGTAAGAACAACCTAGAACAGAAATTGCATTTTCCCTTTAAATTTTCTTTTTTCTAATATTTCAGGGGTTTTTTTTATAGGTAGTACTTACTTATGATAAAAACGTCTTAAGTGTGTACAGTGAAGTTTCCTTCCTACCTTCCCAGTCACCTAGTTCTTCCCATAGGCAACCAGTCTTTCCAGATGTTTATATATCCTTCCATAGTCATTCTCTGCATGCACCGACAAACATACATGTCAACACATATATCTATGTACTCCTTTACATGTATATGTTTTCCTCTTGGACACAAATAGCTGTATGACTGTTTTGAGCTTTATTTTTGCCCTGTAGTATCTTGGAGATTTTTTATATCTACACTGAGCATCCTTAATCTCTTTACAGCTGCAGTGTTCCATTGTAGCGTTGTACCATTATTTGTTTATCCCCTCCTCTGCTGATGAATTATTTAGTTCATTTCCAGAGGTTTGCTGTTATAACCTATGCCACAGTGAACATTCTTGTACATCTGTCACTTTGCACATGGGTGAGCATACTTGTAGAATAAATTTCCAGAGAGGAATTGCTAGATCAGAGGAGATGTGATGAGGCTATTTGAATAATTTTGATAGACCTGGTCAAGATGCCCTCATACAATTTGTACTTGTTTGCTGCCCAGCAGCAATGTGTGAAAGCAGAGCTGAGTTTCTAAGCCTGGGTGGAACCCTCATACCTCAGAGTACCAAGTCTTACATTTCCCCAACAGCTCCACTTACATGGTGTTTGTGTGTGATTTCATTTGAGGAGGGTTGTTTTGTAAGTGGCTAAGAAAAGCTTGAGAACCGTGATGTAGGAAGTCATCACTGTTCTTTCTCTTAGCCCTCCAGTTTGAAGGAGTGACAGAGAAAATGAGATTGCTCCACCCCCTACAAGAAGATCCTTAGACAAGTAACGTGGAGAGAATAGTTCATATGGTAGCTGGAAAGATGGAGTGGGTAGAAAGATTTCCAGGAAGCAGAAATAGAGGCCAAGGTATAATGAGATGAGAGTTAGTCTCATAGGCCCCCACATTAGCTGGGGTTCTCCAGAAGATCTCATTTGTTCTCATCTGAGCCAACTTTAAGGGCTTATCGTATGCCAAACCCCATACCAGTACTGGAAATAGAGATGCACATGGTCGGTCCCTGCTCTGAAGAAGCTCTTACAGAGAAGACAGTCATGTAGGCAGACAAATTCTATATAATGTTATAGAAACAACAGCAATGGTGACAGCTAACTCTGAGAGCTGATTAAATGCCAGACTCAGGCTCAGCAGTGTTCCTCACCTCACCTAATTCTGCAGAAACCCTATGAAAATGATTACAGTGCTATCCCATTTCACAGATGAGGAAACCAAGACCCAGGGAAGTTGAGGGACAGTCCCAACACCACACAGTAAGTGGCAAAGCTGGGGTTCAGGCTGAGGTCGGTCTCACTTCAAAGTCTTAAGGGAAAGTGGGCATAATGCTGAAGCTAAAATTTCATCTCTCTCCTTCATGAAATGGTTTTTCTGCTCCCTTCTCTTTTCGTAGCACCACATTACTCTTCAGGGTGTGCGTGGGGGAGTTAGGGAAGACCTCCAGAGGGAGATGTGACCTGAGCTGAGGCTCTAAGGATAAGTAGAAACAAGGAGAACATTCCCAGCAGAGCACCTCTTGGGCTGATCCCCAGGAGAACCAACGTCCAGGAGTCAGAAGTTTCTGCCCCAGGGAGGCAAGTGAGTGGCACGGATAAGATGACAGCCTCTGGAGCCAGACTGCCTGAGTTCAGATCCTGGCTCTGATCCTTACTGAGTGACTGGGGTGCATCACTTAACCTCTCTGGTTCTTCGCCTGTAACATGGGGCTGTACAGTACTGACCTCCCGGCTTATTATAAGCATGGAATGAGTTACCATATCTGGAGCTTAGAATAGTGCCTGGAAGCACATGCTCTATATATTTGTTCCCACTGTAGAATCTCCAGGACCCAGGTACAACCTAGATGTAAAGAAGAGGAAAACAAAATTGTGAAGTTCACCTGTGGTGCTTATTATAGAGAACATGAGCTCCCAAAATGTAATGGGGTGCTATCAAAAACAGAAGGAAGCGGAAAACCATTTAGTGGAGGAGGGACATGCGCTTTTAGCCCAGAATTGTCTTGTCAAGCACGGTCATGCTTATCAGCTTTCAGTTATCTGAAATTGTGAGTCAAAAATGGGCTTTTTTATTTGTTGTCTACTTCTTTATGCCATCTTTATTGGTATTAAAGTGCAGTGGTCTGTCTCAAATAAGGTGAAAAAGCAGAGGAGGATAAAATAAAAGGAACCGCATTTGATGTAACTCTTAGTTTTCCCCTCTTCCTCTTTGATGCCATAAAATGTTTTCAGAAAACCCTAGAGAAGATATAAGATAAATGCTGCAGCTTCCTCATTTACCCACATAGCATTTATCTCTCCTCCACCAAGTCAAATTACTTTTTTCTGAGAACAATATTCTATAACAGAATACAGGAGAAGTAGAAATGAGAGGAAAGTCCTTCTCCAAGAAGTCGGTCCATGTGATTTACATTTTGTCTTCATATTCTCTGGCCTTTTTCTCCTTTACCCCAAACTCACATTCCCAGTTCAATTCCCAAGCCAAACCCCATGCTTGGACCACCCTTTCTCCAGGCCAGTTTTATCTCCGAATGATTTGAGCAACACCTAAGAATTCATCTTCTTGGGAAAAGAAATTTTAATAGAGAGAGAGGAGAGAGTACTGAACTCTTCGGGTGGCAGAAGTGCAGTTGGAGGGGTGGCGAGACTCGCTGAGGAAGGTGACTTCTGAGCTGGATTTTGAGGGCAATGGCTGCTACCATTGATAAGTCTTGCATGGTGTCCAATTCATGCAAAGTACCCAATAAAAGTTTGCTGAGTTAATAAACTTTATAATTTACGAAGCAATTATACTTTCCCAGTATCTCTAATATTCTACCATTTAACATGTTCTTGGGAGGGGAAGACCTGGCCACTTCATGCTGCGTTGTATGGTCCTGGAAGCTCTATCTGTTACCTGGAAAACCTCTCAGTAGGGTAGGAACACCTACTGGGAACTCAGTGTTGTGTGTGTGTGTGTGTGTGTGTGTGTGTGTGTGTGTGTGTGTGTGTGTGTGTGTGTGTGTGTGTGTGTGTGTGTGTGTGAGTCCTGTGAGAAACTGCAGAGGCTGGGTGGGCCCTTGGCTGAGAGAGCAGCAATCTTAAGTATATGCTCTAGAAGAGAGGGGGACCCCTTCCAGGAGAGGAGGAACATGGGAAAGGAGCGGGAGAGAAGCAATTTCTAGAGACGCGCCTCTGACCTCACCCCTGAGCCAGGCCAGAGCTCATTTCCTAACTCTTGTGTCTATCACCCAAACCAGTTTCAGATATTAAAATTCCTGAAAATGACACGGGAGGGGATGAGGTAGACGACAAAAGGAGATAAAAACAAAATGAATTTTTAGTTGAATTTATCTAACGACCTTACTGAGGAAAAAAAAAACAAGATATGAGGCTTAGCCTTGGTATTAGTTGAAAGTCACTTAATTTCATTTAGCTCCAGCTCTCTCCTGACATAATGATGTGAATGTTCTCAGGAGGCTGAGAATCGAGCTGCTGAGAGTTGTGAGCCTCTTGCCTCTGGTGTGACCTCTGGGTTCTCTCATTGCTGTTCCAGACATACCCTCTCTGTGACAGACGGAAGACACCTCTGTCTAAGTCACACCAAATTATATCAAAGATTAGATCCCTTGCCTCCAATTAATCCTCAATTTGTGCTTTCAATGTGTGTGCGCAGCTTCATCATACACAACAAAGACACTTTCTTCAACAATGCCACGAGAAGTAGAATCGTGCATCATATTTTACAAAGAATAAAGTATGAAGAAGGAAAAAACAAAATTGGTAAGTAGTATAACAAGTTACATTTGATTTGGGGGATTACAGACTCTATCCTTTGGTTTTATTAAGTTGATATCAATTCTAGAAATGCTCATCATTCATAAAACCTCTACCTGCATACTCCCCTGATGGATAACTCAGAAGTGTAAAATCTTAATAGAATCCTTAGATCGCTTTTTAAAAATAACATGGCATCTCATTTATCTAAGATCATGGAGAAGTGCTCTCAATTCAATAAATATGTAAGGAGTGCCCATTATGTGCCAGGTACTGGGTGAGGTGTTGGGGAGATGGGCACCGTTCTCTCCTGGAGCATATGTTCAAGGAGTTAAAAACAGACAGTAAATAAGTAAACACAATACATAACATGAAGAAATCGAAATAGATGATGTTTCAGAGATAGACGGCTAAGGGGTGGGGGTGAGTTCAAGCTGAGATGGATGGAGTGGTCAGGGAAAGCTTTTCTGAGACGCTGAATTTGCACTGAAACCTGAATGACAAGAGGGAGCCAGTGTGGGAAGTTGGAAGAGCAGGTGTTCCAGGCACAGGGAGCAGCAAAGGGCAGAGAAGAGCTGTCACACGTAAGTACATCCTCCCAATAATCACCTCCCCCAGTAAATAACCTCCACACAGTATATTTGGGGCATTTGTACGAGAGTCTTTCCATAATATATTACCAAATATCCTTCCTTATTAAACAGATTACTATATATCAGGAGGATTTGGGTGGCTTTGTTTTTGGGTATCTCTGTCCCAGTGAGATTTTTATCAATACTTTGAAGAATGACCTATGTCAGTCAGGGTCTAATCAGAACACAAAAGCCACACAGAATTTGAACAGGAAAGTTAATATATAAATAACTAACTGTGACAGAAGTTTGTAGTTAATGGAGGATTGGCTAGTAAAGGGTAAGAAAACCTCTAAAGAATAGAAAAGGAGCAGATATTAGGAGCAGCCACCAGCCCTACAGAGACTCCCCACAACAAAGCTGAGATGCAGACCTTGTTGGAAAGGGTGCGGCTGCGGTTCACTAGATGGCAGAAAAGTTTGCTGGGGGTTCTGTGCCAGTAGGACTCTGCGAATCTGCCATCTCAAGTACTGGGAGAAGCTGCCTGGAGGGGTTCCAAGGAAGCCATTCATTCGGAGGTGTTGCACCAGCGTTATTACTCTGTGAAGCTGTTCAGGGGGACACCCGCCCTTAAGGAGGGGCCAGGGCTGCTGGCCACCAGGCACTGCAGGTGCTGGATTCCACAGAAGCTATGAGCTGCAGAAGCCTACTGAGAGGAGCATGCTAGTACCAAGAGGACAAACTCCTTCCTCCCCCATTGTCCCTCCAGTGCCTTCTGCTGACAAAGCTTAACATTGTACCACCTGGCAAAGGAGGAGTATTTACAAGGTCCAGCTCCATTATTGCAAAGCAGGCAATGAACCTGCATTTGGAGCTAAGGGGCAATAAACTGATAGCTGGCACATAACCTAGACAGTGTTCTCATCAGGCTTTCAGGTGGGGTGGAGGCTGGAAGGATGCATTATGTTAGTCATTGGAGTCAGATCCTCATAGATCTCAGTGATGGCATTTAATAGTTTGTAAATGTAGAGTGCTGCACTCAAACTCAGCGAAACAGCTACCCTGATACCGTGTGGGAGAAATGTTGCTCAACACATCATGAAGAGAGATAGACTTGGGAGGTTTAGTTGAATGCAAGTGTGAGTCACTAGTATGCCGAAGCTGCAAAACACTACTTTGATCCCAAGCTGCATAAATTAAAATACTATAGGGAGAAACAGATACCTAGTCCAGATCTGAATACACCTGGAATCATGTGTTCAGTGAGAGTCAATGTAGGTGGGTATGGTGAAGTTGAACCTGACTTAGGGCTTTCTTGACTTGGATGGGGTTGTAGGTTAGCACGTTCTCATATTCTCTGCGGCAGCCATCCATCCTTGGGACACATCCCCCCCCCCCCCCGCCAGTAATGTCCTCCATGGCCATTCTGGCTCCAAGGATTTCCTCTTCTGAATTCCAATGGCAATTATTTTTGCAGTGTCTATTTGACGATTTGTACAACTCTTCTTTCATTACGTTGAATTATTTACTTTCAATGACATTATGAAAGTTCTACCAACTAAAGAGAACCACTGTTGACATTTTTGCGTACCAAATAACTTAAGTATCACATTAATTACTCTTTTCATCTTTATACCCCATTTGTCCACGTGATTTTTTTTAACAAACTTAGCATGTGCTATACATACTTTTATCATACTTTTCTTGGTTAACATCATATCAGGAACATGCTAGAAAACAAGTGAGTGGAAGTGAAATGATTATGGCAGTAGCTATTCTGGATTATTTCATAACATGCAAATAATTTTTAAAAACAGTCCCTTCGCTAATATTGGTAGTATAATACAAGCACACCTCACAACTCATTATAACATACTAGGGTATTGAGAACCTGCAGCTAAAAACTGCTGATCTAGATAATAAGCTCCTCAATTGTAAATAAGTTGCCTTGTTCACCTTTGTATCATCATTGCCTAGCACAGTATCTGGCACATAGGAGGAGTGCTTGTTGAACTGAATTGAAAATCTTTTAAACATGATCAATGTCTAACCATCAGCATTCGTACACAATCAAAGACTGTGTACAGTGAGGCCATATAGCAATTATTGTGCTTAACTTTTGCATCTCAAAATGTGGGTTATTTTTTACAACTAGTCAAGATGGAGACAGAAAAGGGCAAAGACAATAATTTTTAAATGTTTTGAAAAAACACGAGAAGTGTAATATTGTTACTAGTAAGAAATGATCGTTGTAAAAGTTTCTCTCATTTGATGAAAGAAAGAGAATTCTCTTCAAGAACCCCAGTGCTTTGAAAATCAGTAATGACGAACTGAAAAAATATCTGGTTAGAAATAACCGATCTCAGAATAAATTACTAACCCAAGATCAGACATTATGCTGAAAAATATGGAGTAGAACTATAAATGCTCTGTTGACCCAGTGTTTCATTATCATCTTTGGTTTCATAAATAAAAGAAACAACATGTTAGAAGAAAATTTAATTTATTGATAGAATTAATGTTTATCCTGTGTTATTTTCTGCCTGAAACTCTTTCTGAAAGTGGCATCTTGCATGAGCCAACATTGATTAGAGATAATACAAAAATACTGTCTGTAAACATGACATATAAGGGTATTTCAGTGGAGCAAAAATTACCACTATGTAAGTTTTTCAATTTCACTCTGAGTTTATTACAACTCTGAAAATCAAACCTAGTGAAATCCATTTTCAAAATAGAGCAATTAATAGATCAACAAAGGTTTATTTAACAATATAAGTGCATAAAATAAATCTTGAGATGAAGTCATATTTTCAAAACTGGTGCTCAAAGGGGAAGTTACTAAGGTGATAGATTTTAAATATTAACTACTTTCTTACTTTTCAGGTCTGTGATAAATTATCATAAATTTACAAAGGTCATCATGAGAAGTCTCTTATTAGGTCCCCGTGAATCTTATTTTTTCTGTTATTCCGGGATATTTGAAAGTTATTGATGATATATGTAGAATTCTTGATAGAGGCTCCAGAAAATCAAAGCTTTCTACATAATCATTTATTCATTCATTACAGAGGTATTTATTGAGGGCCTCCTGGGTGCTAGACAAAATACAAAGCCCTACGGATATTTGTATTTCAGATGCTTTTCTTAGACATTTAGTGTCAATGTCAAAGCATCTTAAAATACATTTACATGTTACCATGATTAAAAATACATAAACGTTAATTGACCCTCCATCAATAAAAAGTGAATCAGTGCATGTTCCATTTTCCAGTCAGGCTAAGCCTCTGGACTCTCATCAGGATCTCAAGCATGGAGAGACCTCATCTCTAAGCCACTTGAGAGACATCCTTCCAGCCATCTTCTCTGAAGTACATTTTAGGAAGTAGTAGTATTCTTGATCTGAAAGAAACTTTAAAGATCAAAACATTACACTTCCACTTCTGGCCAAGATGGAGTAACAGGCACAGGATTTGCTCTCCCACCTGAAACAGTCAAAAAAGGAAAAACAAAAAATGTATGAGATGACTATTTTCAAGACACTGAACATTGGGCAGTCAAGGACAGGGAAGCCCGAGGACAGAAAACAAATGAGGTGAGCCCTACAGTTGCCCCAGCTTACTACAGTGAGATGGTTTCTGGACAGCAACACAGGGAAAAAGAATCCAGGCAGAACCTGGTAGACTCCCTGAGTTGAAAAGATGTTGCTGGGAGTCCAGGGAGACCCAGGCAGCCAGAGTTCACAGGACAACATACCAGAAAGCAGAGAGCTTCCCAGAGAACCCTGAAGATCTGCAGAGGGCCACCTCAAGTATTTAGCAGAGTACCGATTAGTACACACATCAGGAAACTACCCAAGGCCAGAGAAAGAGCAATCCAAAAGGATTTCCAATGAGATTGGAACACCTCTTAATTCACAAAGGATTAAATATAAATGGTCTGAAAATCCCAGTCCAAAATTCAGAAGTTGCCATTAAATTTAAAAAGTAAGACCTGGGCTTCCCTGGTGGCTCAGTGGTTGAGAGTCCGCCTGCCGATGCAGGGGACATGGGCTCGTGCCCCGGTCCAGGAAGATCCCACATGCCGTGGAGCGGCTAGGCCCGTGAGCCATGGCCTCTGAGCCTGCGCGTCCAGAGCCTGTGCTCCGCAACGGGAGAGGCCACAGCAGTGAGAGGCCCACGTACCGCCAAAAAAAAAAAAAAAAAAAAAAAGCAAGACCTAATTTTTTTGCTGCCCGCAAAGAAACACTCTTTAAAGACACAAGTAGGTTAAAAGTAAAAGGATCAAAAATATATATATAGCACACTAACCAAAAGAAAGCTGAAGTGGCTATATTGATATCAGACAAAATAGATTTCAGAGCAAAGACTGTTACCAGGGATAAAGAAAGCCACTTTACAATGATGGAGGAGTCAGTTCATCTGGAGGACATAACAATCCTAAATGTTTATATGCTTAATAACAGAGCTTCAAACTACATGAAGCAAGAACTGCTAAAAGAAATAGGCAAGTCCATAATTATACTCAGAGGTTTCAATACCCCTTTTTCAATAATTAATAGAACAAGTAGACAGAAAATCAGTAGGGGTTAGAAGAACTGAACAGTACAGTACAATTAACTTTATTGATCTTTTAGACCACTTTACCACCAACAGTAGAATACCCATTTTTTAAGTGCACACAGAACATTACCAAGCGACCATACCTGGGGACATAAAACAAGACTTAATAATTCTTTGACCACAATGGAATTAAATTAGACATCAATAAGACCATCTCTGGAAAATTTACAAATATTTAAAACTAAATATATTTTTAAATAACTCATGGGTGAAAGAAGTCAAAAGGGAAATCAGAAAGTTGCTGTATTCAATGAAAACACAGTATATCAAAAAGTGTGCAATATTTAGGGAGAAATTTATAGCACTATATGCCTATACAGGAAAAGAAATGTCCCAAATTAATGACCTCTCCTTCCACCTTAAGAAATGAGGGAGGGAAAGGAAATTAGATCTAAAGTAATCTAGAGTAGGTAGGTGAAAGGAAATAATAAAAATCAGGGAAGAAATCAATGAAATGGAAAACAAAAAAATAGAGAAAATCAATGAAACCAAAAGCTGGTTCTCTGAAAAAAATTCATAAACCTCTGGTGGACACACCCTAGGGTGACTCCCCAGTGTGTAGTCCCTTCCCCTTAAGTGCGGGTGGAAACTGTGGCTTATATCTAACCAATAAAACATTGCAAATCCACATATCCAATACCCCTCTCCCATTTTATGGATGAGAAAATTGAGGCCTGAGGACAAGAGGACTTTCCAAAGTCATCTCACTAGTCTAATGCAGAGGAGTTAGGTTTGTCCATATTGAAGCTTCTGGATGAAAATGGGGGAGCTCCTGGTGGAAAATCATCTTTTTGGTATGATTAATTCATCCACGTCTCTCAGCGCACGTGCTTCTCTATGCCAAGCTAGGTGTGCTTCACTATTTTGTTTCTGTTTGAAAACCTGATTTTCTAGTCCTTGATTCCAGTTTCCTAGCAGGTGGCAAAACTTTCTAAGCTGTTGTCCCTAAGTAGTTTTGAACCACTTTTGAAAACGTAGATTGTTTTCTCCCAAAACAACCACCCTTACATTAGTCTTACGTTGTGATGATTTCAACTCAGTATTGATTCACATTGGACTTTTTTATTGTTACAGGTCTGAATCGTTTGCTTACTAATGGCTCCTATGAAGCTGCATTTCCTCTGCACGAGGTATTGTCCTGCCTTTTCTCCTTCTCTGTCAATTCCGTGTTATTAAATCAGCTTCTGGGGATAGTGATTAATTGAGTTTGTTGATGTGATATTTGTTCAGAATAATTTGTTCAGTGGGTAGTGGGGGAGGGGGAGGGCCTATTTGCATTGTGATATCTCTCCCCCAGCCTGGATTTATTTCTCTCTGTCTTTTTATTCTAATTGCATGAGTACTTGAATCAAGAGTCACTCAGCGTGAATTTAGAGGAATAGCTGAGGGACCGCAAGTCATAAAATGAAAGAGGCATTGAAAATTTGCATGAGGCGCCAGACCCAGCGGGAAAATGTCTCTGAAATATATAGTCTCTGCAACAAAAAATTTTATAGCTAATCCTTAGAGAGTGGGAGGAAGCCATTTTGCAAAGTCTCTAGGAACTAAAGGATGATAAATAGAAATTAATAGTATTGTACTTATTGTTGCTTAAGACGTATAAATTTTTATATTCTTATTTACTACATGGTCTTTGTCATCTATTAGGACTTTTATAAATGTAACTGTGATTACCCTTAACTCTGTTTCCCCCATTAGACTTTGGGTAATTTAACCCAGAATTCACTTTATATACATGGGTTTTCAGGGACGTAATTCTCATGACTGGTGAGAGATTACTGTCATTTTCATGGTACTGAACCTGTACCAGTCGCAGTACAACACAGAGAACACAAAGATAAATATCAGAGCCCATATCCTCTAGGACCTCACACAGTAGCCAGGGTGAAACTACAGTTAGAGAGAATTTCAGAAAAATCTTCTATGGGAAACAATGTTAACAGTTGGCCAATTAAGCTTGGAGGACAGTTCCAACTATCCACCCATGGCAAGTCTTTCCAAAATATATTTCTTATTTGGCTTATGGTGTTTCTTCTCTTGATTTTAAACACCAGAAGGATGGAGAGGATGGTGTCGAATTTTTAAGCCTTTTTCATTAAGGAGACTAGAGGCTTTCGTCTGAGGCCCTATTATAGACAGCCATGAAACCTTTGTGGAGTGATCCTTTTTGTGTAACAGAAGCAAACATTTTGACACAAAGGTTTTCTGGAGTCACACACAGGTGTTTCTGAATGTTAAAGACAGATGTCCCCAAAGCATATCATGTGGTTATTAGTTGGCATTGCCCCCCAAAAAAGGGTTGCAGTGATGACTGCATCCTCCCCCTGCCCATCCCTTGCCCACGGTAAGGGCAGTGTCTGAGCAGCGGTAGGTGGACAGAAGTTTCTGTGCAGGCAAGTGGGTGGTGGGCATCTTGCTAAAGCCCTGTATTTTATAAAAAGAGAGCTTCCAAATTAGTAATAGCAGCTGCAGTAATAACATAATCGCTCTTTTGAATTTTTGCTCTCAGTTTAACTTGATTATATTATTTGACCACATAACAGCCTTTGGAGGCAGGAAGGGCAGCTCTTGTTGCCTTGTTTTATGGTAAAAATTTAAATAGAGGTTTAGAGAAATGTTAGAGTGAGTTCGTGTTGAGCTGAGCTAGAACCTGAGTTCCTTGTCTCTCGGGCCTGTTCACTTTCCACTAAGAAAGGGCTTCTCGAGTTAAAATGTCAAAAATTAGTTCACCTCCAGAAAGTACCTGTTCTATTTGTGAAACTAGCATTTCTACTAACTGAACTTAGAAACGCCCTACTCCACTGGCCCACGGTCTCCTCATTTGTTCCGTGAGGAGGTTGAATTATATTTGAATTATTGTAATTTTTTAGCTAACTTACCACTCTTGCATTCTGGGGTTTTCTTACAGACAGGACCATCTGACCAGGTTACAGCTATGGCTGTTTACCAACTACTCTATCTTGAGACAAGTGGTAAAGAGAACTCATAAGTCTTGGGCATGGCCTCTGGGGCAGGATGCTCTAGTCATTCAAACCACAGAAGAAACCTAATGAGGCAGGTGTTCATTCCACTATGACCTGGGAATCCAAGGCTCAGAGAGTATAAGATCTCCTAGCTAAAAAGTAACAGAACTGAATTTTAACTCAGTTCAGACCTGCCTGATTCCTGCAAGCACGGGCTTTTTACGACATGGCATCAACATCAAGATTATGTCCAGAATAACTAACCATACTGCTTTCCCTTCAATAGAATGGATCTGTTTTTTCCTCATATCACCCCTGTTGCTACTCCTGCCATAAAGGCTAGTATTACTATCAGCTTTTCCTTTTGGCTTTTGTGGGTATTACCTCACCAGCAGTGGTGTTTTTATCCAGGGAAGTTACAGAAGTAAAAACTCCATTAGAACCCACGGAGCAGTA
Organism: Tursiops truncatus; assembly: GCF_011762595.2. Classification (NCBI taxonomy): domain Eukaryota; kingdom Metazoa; phylum Chordata; class Mammalia; order Artiodactyla; family Delphinidae; genus Tursiops; species Tursiops truncatus. The sequence goes on along the minus strand of NC_047044.1, from coordinate 20,435,844 downwards.
AACCACCGCCATCTGCTCCATGAGTGCTGGGCTTCCTGGGGCGTGTGGTATAAATACCAGCCTTTGGACCTTGTAAGGTGAGTTTTTAACCAGATGCAAATATAAAGCTTACACAGGCTGATGAGGGCAGACTGTCAACCGGGACAAGCCAACATTGGGGGGAAAAAAAAAACGGTCTGCGGTGCACAGCTGACACTCAAATCTGACTTATTCCCAAGAGGGCAGCCTATCAGAGGACATGGGTCACTCTTGGTAAACCTGACCTCCCTCTGATGAGGCTGGTGTTTCCTCCAAAACAGCCTTGGAAAGGGGCATGTGAGATCAGCCAGGCCTCCCCCAAGATTCCATAAGAAGCTCATCACCCGTGTTACTGTTAATGACAAATTATCAGTAACAGTTATAGAGAGGTAACACTGCTTGCATATATTAGTGACAAATGGAATATTAGTTACTATTATGCAAGTAGGAAATAGAGGGTGCTGTCGTTCTAATAAATTTCAGGCTTACTTTAATTTTCACTTAAAACTAATAACCTTTAAAGATTGTTTTAATTCTGCAAGTCAAAAGAGTATATCTGCTTTTAACCTATGATATTTGTGCAGTGAAAATGTGGGTTTTCTTTAACTGTCTGTGTATGCCCAACTTTCTGCCATGGAGGCATTATACTCTGACATCTCATTATTTATTTAGAGACCGATTATTAAGATTGAGTAGTAACAATCCACACTTCATGGATTCCTTACTAAAAAGAAAGTCATGTCTCATTTCCTAGACTAGCCAGATTTATTTCACTTTTCCCCGAGCCCTTCAAAAATGATGCCAGAGGAAAATGAAATAATAAGACAACTCACTTTACATTTCATCTCCCCGGAGTCCTTGTTACAGGGTTTGCTCCTGTTGACCCAAGGCCATTGACGAATTGTGTCCCCTTCTCTGTGTGAGTAACAGATGATCCAGATGATCTGGGCGAGTGGACAGTGTTTTCTGAGATGAGATCACTTGCCTTTGACGAGTCTCAGTATACGATAAAATAGTAGGGAAACAATATCAAAGCCAATTCTCTTCCCAGCCTGAGTCCCATGTCACAGGATTACATCGATTAAAAACTACAGAAGATTGCTGCAGGCAAAGCAGCTCCCATCCGTGACAGTTTCTTGATTAAGATTTTATCATTTTTCAGTAAGTATTAATTAACTGCCCATTGTGTTCCTAGTACAATGCTAAGTACTGTTGGCAAAGACACACAGAAGCCATGGTCTCTGGCTTTGAGAAATGCACAATTTCCTTCAGGAAAACCAGCCCTGCAAACTTGAGACAACTGTAAAACAAGACCATGCATAATTTGGTAACATGTGTGATGGAGGCCAAAAGTTTTACAACAATTAAGAAAAACGGAAAGGATGGATATGGGCCAGTGCCCCTGTGGAAGGTGCGGAGCTGAGCCCTGGAAGAGCAGTGGGATTTGTGTTGGCCAAAGGGAGGGGACATGAAAAGCACAAGCAAGGTTTGAGTGGAATGAAGTTGTGGAGCAACTGGGGAATCTCATCTCTTAAATAGTTCTTGTCCTATATCTAGATTTTGCTTCCTCCCTATCTCTGGAATCTGGCCACACCCCACCACCTCCTCTACCACTGCTGCTTCCTTCACCTGTGACCTGGACTATGGCTGTTTTCCCCTATGTGGTCTCCCTTTTTCCTTTCTGGCCCTTCCACTCCATTCTCCACCCTGGAGACAGAATGTGAAACTGGTCATGTCCCCAGATTGGCTGCAGTCCTCTCATGGCTTTTCATTTTTCTCAAGAGAAAAATCAATGCATTTAGCATGGTCTGCAAGGCCCATCGAGGCTTCTCCTGTGCCCACCTCACCAGCCCATTTCTTATTATCAGTGTTCCAGCCACACCACCCTTATTTCACCTGGTCCCTCCTATCACACGGCCTTTGTAGGTTCTGTTCCCTCTGCTGGAAGCACTCTAGCCCACCCCTAACCCCACCCAGTTAACTTTCATGCATCAACCCAACAGTCACGTCCTCAGAGAAGTCTTCCCTGGCTAGAGTTGTCAGATGACTTTGTTATACGCTCTTATCGTATTGTGTTCCCCTCCTTTGTAGCCCTTTTCCCAGTTTTGTAATTATAAGCTTATTTCTTTAATTGATTGTCACCCTGCAAGCTTCATAGGAGGAGGGACCAAGCTTATTTTGCTCGCCATTGTGTTCTCAGAACTTAGCACAGTTTTTGGCACATAGTAGGTATTTTTTAATTTGTTGGATGGATAACTGAATATTTGTGTATATGAATCTATGTTGGAAAAGTCTTCTGGAAGTGGAAGGTTTCTGTTGGGACACAATAGAAGATAGGATAAATAAATAATCCATGCTTTTAGGAGCCATTGAGTACTCTAGGAGGCAAGCAGCAGACAGCATTTGGAAACATGGTTAGCATTCGTTTAGAAGGAGAATAAGAAATAATTCGAATATTCTTACATTGGACTAAGAAGTAATTAACTTCTAAGTTATGAAATTTAGCTGTTGAAGGGCATAGAAAACACAATAATGATATTTAAGAAATAAAAACCAAACTTCACAGACCACAGGGCACTAGGCAGGCTGGTTAGTCTCAGGAAAATATCTTATAGAGGTAGATATCAATGCCTGTGAAGAGTCATCACTTAAAAGGGAAAGTTGCTCTCAGAATTGATTCATGTTGAATCTCAGTAATTAGAGTTCTTTCTTTGTAACATCTTATGATTCTAGCATTTTAAACATCTTGTAAAACTACAAAATATTGAAAGCGGTGTTTAAAAGTTTTTCACAGTAATTTTGTTTACTATTTTAAAAAATATATGTAATTATAATACATGCATTACAAACAAACACACTCAGAAATGGCAAAACTGAGATTATGTGTTGGCACCAACTCTTCAAATTCCCCTGGTTCCTTGTCAATAACAGTATCATGTATAACTTCCTGAATGAGCTGGGTTTATTCTGTGTTTTCAGAACAAGCTTGCATACAATCCTGTTCTTTTACGGAAGGGTTCATTCTATTTCTGATCTAGAGTAATAGGAAAAGAAACTTAAGTCCAGAGCTTAAATTTGGTCAAACGTTCCATTCTCTCCGCTTACTTTGTCTGCATGGTTATCAGCAAAACCACAACAAAGTAAAATGACTGAGCAAAGTGTTATAATGCCTAACTTTAAACACTTCAGTATAATTTGCAAGGCTGCTGTGTCTTAAACAGGCGGTACTTCGGAGAGAAGATTGGGCTGTATTTTGCCTGGTTGGGCTGGTACACCGGCATGCTCTTCCCAGCCGCTTTCATTGGATTATTTGTCTTTTTGTATGGAGTCATAACTCTGGATCACTGCCAAGTCAGGTACGGGGAGCTCTGGGTGAGCCTGCCTTTGCTTATATTTGGAGTTGGGCATTTGTGTTTTGGGGTGTTCACAGACGATCGGCCCACTTAGCTATTCATTTTAACTTCTTTCCAATCTCTCCTGGAAAAATTCAAAACGTTCACTTCACCAGGTCTGCCCATCCATTGCCCTTGTTGCTGTGGTCTCCAGCTACCAAGGAAGCAAAGCTCACATTTATGGGTATACAAGCCACTACGTATCCACAGAACAAATCACTTTCCTTCACTGGCTCAAAGTTGCTCTTTTTCTGACTTTTTCACCTTTTTCTTTCTAACTAATACTGCAAAATAGTGGATTAATCATCCTTTTTTTTTTTTATCAATTGTGTGTTCTTACAAGGACCCTGTAAGCTGGAAAGACATCTCACCAACTTGCTGAAACCTTGTGAATGATTCAGTGTTAACAATTGTTATCTTGGCTCTTTTGCTAGAATATAGTTTAAGGTATTCATAGAGATCTTCGTACAAGGCCAGACAGTGATCTTAAATAATAAATAAATGTGCCTTTTAGAAGTGACTGCAAAAATAAAAGTGACCTGCAAAAATATTTTAATTTCTGGGGAAATTGTTAATGAGATGTGGTTTTCTCCCAGAACTACTCCCTAGTATTTTTATTTATTCCTCCATAATTTATCCTTATTTATCATGCACATAGAAGTTAAGACTGACACTGTGAGGTATCTCATTGTTCCCATAATTCAGTATGAAATCACTTCCAACCTGTGCAGTGTTGTGAATGACTTCTGTATAACCTGAGGTATAAACAATCAATGTTTTGCTTCATGTATTTTCCTGAGCTTAACTAATTAATATGTAAAAGCCAAGAAACAGCCTCATAAATACATAGGTTTATCAAACTATTAAACTGTGCAGGGACTTGTTTATATTAATAACTAAGAAAAGACTAAGAAGCTTCTGAGGGCAAAAATTTAATCTACTGAATCTTATTTACTGGTCGACTATTCTGGTGAAATTGAAGGAGAAAAAAATGCTGTTATGTCATCAAAAAGGGTCCTTTTTTGTTCTCTTTTCCAGTAAAGAAGTCTGCCAAGCTACAGATATCATCATGTGTCCTGTGTGCGATAAATACTGTCCATTCATGAGGCTGTCAGACAGCTGCGTTTATGCCAAGGTAATTTCAACTAGGCAGCATTTTAGTCAGATTGAATTTATTTATTTGTTTGTTTGTTTATATAAATTTATTTACTTATTTTTGACTGTGTTGGGTCTTTGTTGCTGCGTGCAGGCTTTCTCTAGTTGTGGCGAGTGGGGGCTACTCTTTGTTGCGGCGTGGGGCTTCTCATTGCGGTGGCTTCTCTTGTTGCGGAGCGTGGGCTCTAGGTGCACGGGCTTCAGTAGTTGTGGCACGCGGGCTCAGTAGTTGTGGCTCGTGGGCTCTAGAGCGCAGGCTCAGTTGTTGTGGCGCATGGGTTTAGTTGCTCCATGGCATGTGGGATCTTCCTGGACCAGGGATCCAACCTGTGTCCCCTGCATTGGCAGGCGGATTCTTAAGTACTGTGCCACCAGGGAAGTCCCAGATTGAATTTAATATACACCTTCCTGAGAGATGGTGGTGACCACATTCTCTCCGTCCTTTCTGGTCTTTGATTCTCAAGTTTACCTTGTAGGAGAGACTTACCTTCATCATTCAGTATTCTAATTCAGATATTCGTTTTACTGTATATGTATTTAAAATGTATTTGGCTTTAATTATTATCACAGGAAGCAAATAGAACAGTTGATGGAATCCGAGAAAGTTAGGTTCAAATCTTGACTGTGCTGTTTACCACTTGTCACTAGAGGGACATGTTATTTAACCTCTTCTGAGCCTCAGTGTTCTCATCTGTAAAATGGAGAACATGATACTCATTTCACATGACTGCTTTATAAGACATGTGATAATGAGCGTAGAGTGCTTAGCAAATGGTAAGGTCTCAGTAAGTGACAACTGCCATTATTTTCCTCCTCTTCATCATCATTATTGTCCAAAAGACCTAGATTCAAGTTCAGGTCAGCTACTTACCTCCTTGACCTTGCACATGTACAGACTCTTTGAGCCTGAGCTTTCTCTTCTCTAAAATGCAGGCAGTGATACCTGCCCTCTTTGCCCCATGGCATGTCATGAGGACCAAAGAAGATAGCATATGTGAAAGTGCTTTGGAAAAAAAAATACATAACACCATTATGTCTATATGTTATAACATACCCCTTTCTGATGTTACACCTCACTTTATTAAAATTTTAGACACATTCATCAAATTTCTAGAGTTCATTACTGAAGGGCAGTATCGCTAATGCAAAGCAATGGCTGGAGTATAGACTGATGAAGAATTTTTAAGACCCACTGCCTATCAGCTTACCCAGATTCCAGGTATGAAAGGGGTTGGCAGATTTTATGTAACCTCTACAATCACTGCAGCTTGGATCCGTCTAATTATACTGTTGGCATTGCAGAGTTTTGCTCAATTTAAGTGTGGGTACATTAGATAGGCAGCCCAGGATCCCACCCATCCATGCTGTCTCTAGCCCTGTAGGTGGCCAGTCTGGTGGGAGGAACAGCAGCCAGCTGTGATTTTACAAAGATTTGGGCTTTTAGTATGTGCTGCAAGGGACCAGAAAAGCCCAAAATACTCTCCCTTCCTTTGGAGAACATACAGATAGACCTGCCTGGATGAGGACAAATTCAACAGAGTGAGCTTGGGAAATAGAGATGTGGTGAGACTCAAAAGAGGTTGGTCAGTAATATAATTTTGCTTAAAGATCATGAGTTAGGGGCTTCCCTGGTGGCACAGTGGTTGAGAGTCTGCCTGCTGATTCAGGGGACACGGGTTCGTGCCCCTGTCCGGGAAGATCCCACATGCCGCGGAGCGGCTGGGCCCATGAGCCATGGCCGCTGAGCCTGTGCATTTGGAGCCTGTGCTCCGCAACGGGAGAGGCCACAACAGTGAGAGGCCCGCGTACCGCAAAAAAAAAAAAAAAAAAAAAAAGAAAAGATCATGAGTTAAGCACGAATGACTCAGGTGTAAAAATCCTGCTTTGGGGGAATCTCAGAAGCCCAGTTTTGTTTGTTTGTTTGAGCGATGCTGTTTGTTATGTTAAAGATCTGCCTTGAGTGAAATTCCTTTTTTTTAGGGGAGCTGTAATAATTCCTTAAAATAATCATCATGGATAGTTTAGCGTGCTCAGGTTTTATAGGGCCTTCGTTGGTCGGTCGTCCTACCAAACTCTCTAGATCTAAAACGATAATAATTATAATAATAGCTAGGCAACCTACATTTATTATTTCTAATTCTCACAGCAACTTCAAGGTAGGTGTTATTATTCCCATTTTACTCAGAGACTCAGAGAGGTAGAAGTTGTTTATCGGTGGTCACACAGCAGCAAGTCGCTGCCTCTTGGTTTATCTGAGTATAAAACACGTCATTGTGCCATACTGAGCTTCAAGATGCTTAGATTCTAAATTTTGGATTTGGCCTGGCCTGGAAACTTAGTAAAAGGAAGGCTTAAGGGCCTCAGAATGAAATAACTGAAGTTAGACAGAGTCTCCTTTTGAAATGCCGGACTGATTTAATGAGACTGAGGATGCATAGAAATATTGGATCAAGGAGGAGCCCAGATCCAAGTCAGTCAGCAGCTCTTGTGCTCATCAGGAATGTTTTATCCCTGACCCTCGCACTTGTACTTGCAAGGGTCAGAAACTCAATCAAACCGGCTTAAGCAGAAAGGGATTTACTGGCTCTTTTCACTGCAGAAGATACTAGAGCAGCTCACACTGTCCGAGCAGCAGAACCTCATGCCGAGAACTGGTCATCCAGGCCCTCAGATCTCACTCTCTGGCCGCCTGTCTATGTGATCATTCTGTAGACAGATGCTCGTCTCATGACGGGAGAGATGGCTGCTGACTGTCACAGCCTCCACAGGCCTCCATCTTCCTTCCTGTATCTCCCTAAACATATTTGCATGCTTATTTTAAATTCTTGACCTGCTGTTACAGAATGTCTGTTTCAGAAGGTGTATATTGCCTACTTTGGAATTTTTTGGAGGCAGCTGTCTTCCCCAGATATTCTGTGATTTTGGCCCGTGGGTGCTTGTCCCATGGAGGTATCGACCACTTTGGGTGAGGGTCAGAGGCCAGGTCAGTCCTGGTGAGTTTACAGAGAGAAGAGGACAACGTGTCCCAGGCACCACTGTGCGCTGTCGCTCTGTCAGAGGGCTTTTCTGGTCAGTTTCATTTGTAAGCCTGCTTAGAACAAAGCAGAATTGGAAGGAGGCGCTCTCCCTTGATTGTAACTACCAGCCCTGGGGTTTAAAAGGGAAAGGACCGAGAAGTGAATGTTCGAGGCCAGCCGGCCACGCAGCACCTACATTCATCATCTCTCCGACAAAGCGGGACTCTGGGCGTCCCTGATATTACCCCCAAGAATACCAGCACTTGTGATTTGACCTGTTGCAGCTGATTTCTGAGGGAGGGGAAACTAATTTTCCAATGCCATTGAGGGAGAGGCTAGACTGGAACTTACGTATTTCTCTAACCTGTGTTCTCACTCTGCTTGAGAACCACTACCACTCCCCACCATCTCTCTCTCTCCCCCTCTCTCTCTCTCTCTCTCTCACACACACACACACCAGCTTAAGGCAACCTTCTGTTTCCCCTGGCATTTCTCAGGATCTTGGTTTGTGTGTTTGTGTGTTTTGTCAGTTCCTGAAATCTGCTCTCCTGCTTCTCCAGGTTTGATTTTGGCAGAGGGAGCCATTAGCCTGTCCTAGCTTACCATCGTAGGAGGAACTAGAAGTCCCTATTAATTCACCCTGATTCACATATTTCCAAATCGGTAACTGCAGCGGGGAAATGTGTCTCTCCAAGTGTTTTCATACCAGTTCCAGGGAAGGACTCCGATTGGTTGTACTTGAGCCATGTTACCCAGAGAAGGAGGAAAAATGATCCCCACAACCTAAAACAATGACAACCACAATCCATTCCAGAATCTTCCCTGATGGTGCAGGGAGTGTCCACCAGGAAATACCCTAGGAGGGAGCACAAACCAACCACTTACCACCAAGGCTTTCGGGCTTGGTTTGATGCTGACCACCTGATATACGTAGTGTAACACTCCTTCTGGCATCGAAATAAGTTGGCTTTAGACTTTTGTCTCACACTAGGTGTTTGAATGCTCTCTATCTCTCCTGTGTTTAAAGAAAGAAAAGTCATAAACTTTTGGAAAATTTTGAAATACTTCACAATCTGATATAATAGGAAAAGACCTGTTTATACTTGGCACGTTCTCCAAGGGACAGTAAAGTATACTTTATAGAGAGCTATTAAGCACCAAAAAAAAAAGGTTATGCTTTACGAACGTATCAGTCATCATTTCAGTTTGGCTTGATGTTGGTGTGATTTATCCTGGAGGTGGAAATGAGCTTGGCAGTGTTACAGTGAAAAGAGATATTTTTGCTTTCTGCTATGATGATTGCAATAGAATAGATTATTCTAGCAATAAAGTATTTGCTAGCTGTCTTTGTGTTATGTGTAAGAGGTAAATGTAGTGATTACCTGAGGCTTTAATAAAGGTAGAAGTGGTTTGTGTTAATGGGTTGCTCTTCTTTATAATGCCATAGTCCGGGGGCAGCCCAGAAAACGTTTGCTCAAAACTACACACACAAAATGGCCATGTTTTCAAAGAGAATAAATGAAGCATTAAAAATAGTGCTGGGGAAATCAGAAACCTTTACAGCAGCAACATTAATACCTGCCTGGTCTTTTTTCTTTTTTAAATTTACTTATATTTGGCTGTGTTGGGTCTTTGTTGCTGTGCAAGGGCTTTCTCTAGTTGCGGCGAGCAGGGGCTACTCTTCCTTGAGGTGCACAGGCTTCTCATTGAGGTGACTTCTCTTGTTGCGGAGCACAGGCTCTAGGCGTATGGGCTTCAGTAGTTGTGGCACGTGGGCTCAGTAGTTGTGGCACGTGGGCTCAGTAGTTGTGGCTCGCGGGCTCTAGAGCGCAGGCTCAGTAGTTGCGGCGCACGGGCTTAGTTGTTCCGCAGCATGTGGGATATTCCCGGACCAGGGCTCGAACCCGTGTCCCCTGCATTGGTAGGTGGATTCTTAACCACTGTGCCACCAGGGAAGCCCCCTACCTGGTCTTAAATATAAATCTATCCACATGAGATAGGCATGTGTATTAGTTTTTATAGTGTGCGAAAGGAAATTCTTAACAGCACCATTGGGGCTGCTGATAAATGCTAAACTAAGTGATAGCCACATAAATGGAACAAATTCTCCTTTCTGTATCCAAACTATTTCACAGAAAAAATCCCTTCTTCCTTATGGTCCAAAAGGAATATCCCCCAAAGAAACCCTGTCAAATTCATTGCATTGTCAGAGCTATTTTTACAGAACGTGAAAAAAAAAAAAAACGTGAATTGCAATATTATATATAGGAAATTAGTTTAACTGTGACTCATAATGTTCCCAGGTAACCCACCTTTTTGACAATGGAGCCACTGTCTTCTTTGCTGTTTTCATGGCAGTCTGGGGTAAGTGTTCTACATTCGTATAACTTGTTCCCATCATCTGCTCTATGATATGTTCCTTTAAAGTCTGATTTTGGATATGAGAGGAAGAAGCTTGAGTAAATTCAGTTGGCTGTTGTATTAGACACAAGTCAATAAATAATTCATTTGGTTTATTTTAAAAGTGATGTTGTAGAGGAGAACATGTCTTATTTCTCTTAAGCCTTCAGCAGTTTCATCAGCATTCCATTATTGGAGTAAAATTCACCTTCTGTTGGAGACAAAAATAAAGCCTATGGTATACCAAAAGGTCTGCTGACACCTGAATACCCATCTCAGTATATATAGGACTTTCTGTTGTGAGTGGAATCTTTTCATCTAATATGTGAGCACCCACCTCTAGGCTTCTTCCAGTTCTGGTCAAAATGACTCCTCATAAACAAAATCTACTCACAATACAGAACTGAGTCCTTCTACATCACTTCACGCCAATAGCCCTATAATAACAAGGTATGATAGAACATTCACTTAAAGAATTCCTTAGCCCAAAGAAGTTACTTAACCCACTTTTTGGTAAAATGGGTTTAATAATATCTTCCTAGTCAAATAATTATAGAGCTCTAATTTAATAGTATAGAAAAGAGTCAGGACAAATACATAATAAACGATGAATGGCGGTTACCTTTGGAGAGGAGGTTACCTTTCGCAGAAGGGTAGGTAGACAGTGATGAGAGTCAGGCCTTTTACACTATATATTTTCCGTTTGGTTTGAATATTTTGACAATGATTATGCATTTTTTCTAGAACTTAAAAAGCCAAAATCTGAATTTTGAGGTTATAGAACTCTACTAACTCAAGCTTAGGTTCATGTTGTTCCTTATGTATGGAATGAATATCAGAATCTTTGCCATCTTTCAGGGCCTAGCTGAAGTGGCATCTTCTCCAGCCAGAAGATGTCTTCCTCCTTTGAATTTCCATACCATTTGGTTTATGCCATTCTTTGGGCACTGATAATGATTTGCATACACAATTTTTCTCGCCAATAGATTCATGGTCCTCAAGGACTATTATGGTCATGGAAAACCTTATGCATTTCTTTTTAAGACAGAGAGATTAATATTCGTTAGATGGATGGATGGATAAATGTATGGATTGGGAAAAAAGAAGGGAAAGAGAAGAAAATTACCAAAAGAGTTTCTTTATAAGACAATAAATACGTTTAAATGGTCTCTTTGGCATGTAGAAATATAAAACCTTGTTTTCTTTGGGAGGTTTGTTCTAAGTATGTTATGTCTTCCTTACCTCAAGCTCTTCAAAAGCAAGTTGTCCCACCCACCGCAGCTCTGTTGAAGAAAAATTTTTGAACCCTATGACTCCAGCCCCTTTTCACCCAGTGGGCATTTGTCCCAAGAATAGTCAAACCATAGGTTGGTGAGTGTCATGAGAGAAGGTTCTGCCCAAACAGGAGCTGGCAATGCCACCCAGAGTCTTATTCTTAAGAATGTGGATTGGCAAATGTGGAGCGACACGAGAGAGTTAGCAGTAGAAACAGGCACTGAAAGATGCAGAGAGGGAAGAAACGGGAGGGAGGAAGGGAGAGAGGGAGATTGAGATTGACCAGCAGGTAGAATTGGGGACCAGGAGGAATTATGAGCAGGTTGAGTTGATGAGAAATTGAACCTAGAAATAAGCAGAAGCAAAGAACTAGTAGAAAAAATTAGAATAGAGGGTACAGAAGCCAACTGGTAGCCATCTGGGAGAAAATGCAAGACAATCCCCCAAGAGAAGCAAAGAAAGAATGTGGCCAAGTCATGTTATTAGTGGAGTATCAGGGTGAAGACCCAGGGTGTCTTGTGGCTGTAGTCTCTCAAGCTGCTGGCTTCCATATCCTGTCTGAATAGGTCCAGTCTTTTAATTCCCATGGGATTTCTGCCTCCCTTGGTGGACCTTGTGAAAGCCCTCACTATTTATGCTACACCCCTTACTGCATCTCTTGCAAACAAAGGAAGGTAACCATAATAGAGTTTTGGTTACAGGAATGACCTCTCAGGTCAAGCATGTGTATCTCGCTTTTCTAGAACATATTAGTATTGGTAACCATGATCATGAAATATAACAAGACATCCAGTACTTCAACTTTGCCATGATCACAAATGAGGAGACTCTGGAAAATGTATTCATTTCCTAAATCAGTGGTTCCCAAACTTTTTCAAGTCATGACACATAGGAAATGATAATATTTGCACAGCATGCTGATGTCCAGGAAGGAACCTGCTCATGGCCAGGGATAATACTGCCCTAAGAACCTTAGCCTCCCCCAAAACTGATGGGATTATCACCTCTGGCAGACCTATAATCCATTCCTGGCATACATATTGGGAAGCTCTGTTTTGGGCTACTGGTCTACTGTGTAATAGGTTAATACTTCTGTAGAGAGAGTGGTATTCAGAAGAATTAACACACAAAACTCCCTTATCCATTTCAGTGTTCCACCAATTTTACATATACTTTGGCTGAAATAATATTTTCTTCTCCCACAGTTACCCAGAAGTAAAATTCTGGTAGAATGATAATAGTCTATAAGGTAGAGGTTGTCATCTCCACCCCTCACCCAGTACCACCATTGTAAAGTGGATGGCATCCCTTTCTTGCAAGTTGGAATGTCTTATACTGGGGATAACAGACAGACTTTATTATTTTATCTCTGCCAACCTCAGTGGACTGGTAGTGATTGCCTGGAGCATGGAGGTTGCAAGTAGGTAGACTGGAGATCTGACAGTCCTTGTTCCTCGGAGGGCACTCAGTAAGAAGCTGATAGATGTTTTGTAATAACCTTTGAACAAAGGGAACATTTTAGGGCCATTCCAGGCAACGCAAGCCTGGAATAATTCATTTTCAGAATTGCTTTGTCTTCGTAGACAACTTATTACTTAAATCTTGTATTGTTCCCAGTTTGAGAAAAAGAATCATTTACCCCAGGTGTTTCTTTGTAGATAGGGCTTTGCCTTTTGCAGAAATCTAGAATAGCCAATAACAGTGATAATTAGAATAATAGCATACACTTATTGAGGGCTTACTATATTAAGCATTGTTCAGTATCATCTCAGTTAATCTGTATAGCAACCTTTGAGGAAGGGAATATTACTATTCCCATGTGATAGATGAGAAAATGGAGGCAGTAGCTAGAAAAAAGTGGTAAAGCCGAGTTAAACTAGACAAGCTTTTAGCTCCTCCACTCCACTGCTAGGACCATGTGCTGTCTGTAATCCTGTTTGCTTCTGTTTCACGGATCTGAACTTTAAAATAAAAGACTGTTACACTTGTCCCGAGCCCAGTATAAACATGTATCAGTTCTAACGGAGCTCGGTTTAATGGTCTCAGGATCATCCTTTACAGCTGACAAGTTACAACATTTAGGAAAACAAATGCACTTTATTTTCGGGAAATTGCTAGGTATGGAGATGATGAGAACAGATCTAAGGGGTTTACGAGTCCTCAGAAGGGATGGGGTTGGTGTGTCTGTTTTGTTGCCTTTTGCTTTGTATGTTCACCGGAGAAACAATAAGGCTCCATTTGGAAACAGTCTGTAGTTTCTGGAAGGGCCTTTGTGTGGGGTTAGAAATCTTGACAGAACTCCACCACCTTTGTTCCTGTTCACACTCATGTGATGCAGGGCCTCCTAGGGACTATTCTGTGAGCCTAGGGCTTGAATCAGAGTGGCTCTTTCGTCAATGATCATTTTGTTTCAGAAAGATTCAAGGGACAGACAATTATGGTCTAAATTAGCTCTCTCCCTAGGGGAAAAAAAATGAGTCATTAGGGAGTTTGATACTGGCAGAGACTTGCCAGGAAGCATATTATCTCGCTGTTCTTTGTTTCTGTTTTCTTTTTTTCTTTTTTTTTCCTCTTTCAAGTGTTGCCAAAAATTAAATTATCCCCAGTAAACAAACAAATCGAGGTCCTCAGAGCTTTCCAATCAAAATCACAAGATTGTGGTTGTTTAAATGCAAATTCAAAGATTCTGCATATGGTCCCATCAGTAATTTAAGAACGAAGTATGTCTCATTTTTTGAAAATAAATTTTATAATAATTTGCCTTTTGTTTTTAGATATTTACACTGATTTTCATAATCTTATCTATATATCCAATGAAAAACGGTGATTGTATATTCAGAAAATGAATACATTTACTAAATGCCTACTAGGTGTGTAGGTGCAGTCACATATGATACCTCATCAATTTCTCATAACCCACCAGGAAGAAATTCCTATCTCCATCTTATAGATGAGGATATTCAGGCTCAGAGAGGTTATGCAACTTACCTAAGATTAGCCAGCAGATGGTAAGTGATGGAGTCTGGATTTTAAACCAGATTTCGTCTGCCAAACTCCGGAGTCATTCTGAAGTATGTCCACTGTGGCATTCACCTCCTATAGGATGTTATAAGATTTCATTACTCAGCAGACAGTGCATATTCACTGTCCCTTGGCACTGGGCATACCTAAAAAATGAGTAAAGTGTGATCTCTGCTTTCAGAAGTTGGTAATTATAATGCTAGGTGTTAAGTCCAATTTATAAAGAGACAGTGAGGGTCCATGCAGCCAACTTCCTGAGGCAAAAAGGAAAAGCAGAAAAGCTTTTACCCAAGAATAGATATTGGAACCAAGTCTTAAATTTGCCAGGCAAATAAATGGAGTTGGGGGAGGTATGAATAACATTCTGAGCTGAGAACAGTGTGAGCAAAACTCTGAAACGAATGCTTAGACATTACATGTGCTAGGGACATAGATTGTGTCCTGGTTTCCTAGGGGGTGCTGTAACAATATACCACAAACTGGGTGGCTTAAAACCCCAGAAAGTTATCCTTTCACAGTTCTGGCGACGAGATGTCTGAAATCAAGGTGTCAACAGTGTTGGTTCCTTTGGGAGACCCTGTGTGAGAATCTGTCCCGTGTGTCTCTCTTAGATTCTTGTGCTGGCCAGCAAACCTTGGCATTCCTTGGCTTGGAGAGAACATGGCTCCAATCTCTGCCCCCCATCTTCACCTGCATTCTCCTCGTGTCTCTGTTGTCTTCACGTGGTGGTCTTCTTATATAAGGACACGAATCATATTAGATTAAGGGCCCACCTTACTCCAGTATGAACTCAGCTTGTTAATCTGCAGTTATTTTATTTCCAAATAAGGTGACATTCTGAGGTTGGAGCTTAGGACACCAACATATTTTTTTGCGGGGGGACACAATTCAGCCATAAAAGAGTATGTGTTGAAGCCTGAGTTCTGTTTATCACACAACACCTGTACCACAACAGAGAACCATGGCTTCACCCTGTAGGCAGCAGAAAGCCAGCTGAAGTTGTAAACTGGGGAGTGACATCATCAGTTGTGTTTGGGAAGCAACTGTGGCAACAGTGTGGGGAGGGGTGAAAGTGGGGACCAATAGGTAGCAGGTAGCCACTAAGAAGGCTGTTCCAGTGCTCAGTTAAAACATCATGCAGAATTGGGTGTCAGGGAAGATCTTAATTACAGAATAAAAAAATATATATTGGGCTTCCCTGGTGGCTCAGTGGTTAAGAATCCGCCTGCCAATGCAGGGGACATGGGTTCGAGCCCTGGTCAGGGAAGATCCCACATGCCACGGAGCAACTAAGCCTGTGCACCACAACTACTGAGCCTGTGCTCTAGAGCCTACGAGCCACAACTACTGAGCCCACGTGCCACAACTACTGAAGCCCGCATGCCTAGAGCCCATGCTCTGCAACAAGAGAAGCCACCACAATGAGACGCCCACGCACTGCAACGAAGAGTAGGCTCCGCTCACTGCAACTAGAGAAAGCCCGTGCACAGCAACAAAGACCCAATGCAGTCACAAATAAGTAAAGATAAATAAATTTTTTAAAAAACAAATATATTATAAACATATATAAACATATACATAAATATATTTTCCTTGCTTTAGTTGTTTGTGACAGACAAAAATTGGAAATAACCTAAATATCCAACAATAGAATGGTTAAGGAAATTATAAGTAGCCATTAAAAATCGTCTTTCCAAGCATATAATAATGTAACACAAAGCTATATTTAACTTTTTTTAATATAGGATACAAAGTATACAAATAAAGTGTGATTTCAGGTATAGAAGCGTCACCAACTCCAAAGTCCTACTGCTCACTGCATGACAGGCCAATAAATCGAGAGATGATATACTGGGGCAAAGAATAGTGACTTTATTCAAAAAGCCAGAAGACTGAGAAGATGGTGGACTGGTGTCCCAAAGAACTATCTTGCCTGGATTTCGATGGTAGTTTCTTTTGTAGAACAAAGAGGGGGGAGGTGAGGAGGAAGAATAAAAAAGGCTATAAGTCATTGTAGATATTTCCTAGTTCTGGACAGACTCTGGAAGGGGATGTGTTAATTTCTTCTTACTTGCAGCCATTCACAGTTGGGCCTGGTCAAAATGTTTCCTGTGAGCTAAACAAAGGTATTTTATATTATATTAATGGTGGTGTCCTCTGGGTGATAGGATGATAGGACATTTTTATCAGTTTTAGTTAGGTATAATTCACATAAAATAAAATCCAGTGATTTTAAGTGTACATTTTGACGTTACGTCAAACATATATAGTCATGTAACCGTCACTGTAATGATGACATAGAACATTTTCATTTTCCAGAAAGTTTCTTCAAGCCTCTGAAGTCAGCCCCTTGGCAACCTCAAACGTGCTTTCTATCACTATAGTTTACTCTGTTCTAGAATTGCATACAAATAGAGTCTTTCAGTATTTAGCATTTTGTTTCTGGCTTCTTCCACTAAGATTAAAGCTGTTGAGATTCATTTATATTGTTGCATATGTTGGTAGTTTGTTCTTTATAGTACAGAATAGTATTCCATTGCCTGAAATATACCAAAATTTGTTTATTCATTTTATCCATTTGTTTACCCAAATGTTGATAAACATTTGAATTCAATCCAGTTTTTAGCTATTATGAATACAGCTGAGACTTAACGGCTATTATAAAAATTTTTTGCACATTTGCATAAAAGTCTTTGTATTTATTTCTCCTGGGAAAATAATTAGGAGTGGCATTGCTGGATCATAGAATAAGGGAATATCTAACTTTATAAAAAATTGTTTTCTGAAGTAGCTGTGCTGTTGTGCATTCCCAATAGCATTATATGAGAGCTCCAGGTGTTCCACATCCTCACAAACACCTGAACTTATTAGTCTTTATAATTTTAGTCATCCTAGTGGGTACATAGTGTTATCCCCATTGTGGTTTTAATTTGCATTTCCCTGATGACTAGTGATGTTGAACATCTTTCCGTGAGCTTGTGTGCAATCTGCACATCTTTAGTGAAGTGTTTGTTCAAATGCCCATTTGTTATTGGGTTGTTTGTCTTCTTATTTTTAAGTTAAAAGAGTTATTTATATAATCTGAGAAGTCCTTTAGCATACTATGTTTGCAAATATTTTTCCCAGTTCGTGGCTTTCATTTTTATGTTCTTAATGGTATCTTTTAAAAAGCAAGCGCTTGCAGGGAGATCAGCTCGGTGCTTTGTGACCACCTAGAGGGGTGGGGTAGGGAGGGTGGGAGGGAGGGAGACGCAAGAGGGAAGAGATATGGGAACATATGTATATGTATAACTGATTCACTTTGTTATACAGCAGAAACTAACACACCATCGTAAAGCAATTATACTCCAATAAATGTGTTAAAAAAAAATAAAAAATAAGAATAAAAATAAAAAGCAAGTGCTTGGAATTCACTGGCAGTCCCGTGGTTAGGACTTCATGCTTCCAACTGCAGGGGGTACAGGTTTGATCCCTAGTTGGGGAACTAAGATCCCACATGCCTTGTGGCATGGCCAATAAATAAATAAATAAATAAAGTTTAAAATGAAAAATAAATAAAATAAAAATAAAAGGCAAGAGTTTTTACTTTTGATATATTCCAATTTAATTTTTTCTTTTATTCTGTGATTTTTGTTTTTTTAAGAAATCTTTGCCAAACTCGAGGTCCCTAAGATTTTCTTCTAGAGAGCTTGTAGTTTTAGAACATATATTTAGGTCCATGAGTTATTTCAAGTTGATTTTTGTATATAGTGTAAGGTAAGGGTCAGATCCATTTTTTTTGCATATATGGATATCCAGTTGTTCCAGTACTACTTGCTGAAAGATTATCCTTTTCTTCCTTGAATTTTCTTGGCATATTTTGGTTGAAAATCAGTTGGCCATGTATAGGTCTATATGTGAAATTTTTTTCTGTTTGATCTATATGTGTACTTTTATGTAATAATACTGTGTTGATTATTATAGCATAATAGTAAGCTTTGAAATCTTCCTCTTTTAAAAAATTGTTTGGTCTGCTTTAGGTCCTTTGCATTTCCATATAAATTTTAGAATTAACTTGTCAATGTTTACCCTCCAAAAATGCTGATATTTAATTGTGATTTAATTGAATCAATAAATCAGTTTGGGAATACTGAAGACTTACTATCAAATATTCCTACCCATGAATGTCATTTAGCTTTTCATTTATTTAATTTCTTTAAGCAATGTTATGTAATTTCCAATGTACAAGTCTTGCATGTTCTTAGAAAATTTTCCAGAATCATATTGTCTAGTACTCCAATTACATGTATGTTAGACCGCTGAATATTGTCCTACAGGTTACTTATACTTTGGTTACCCTTTTTCAGTCTTTTTAGTCTTTGTGTTCTCCAGGCTCCTTTTTATATTGTTTCTGTTGATTTGTCTTCAGGTTCACTGATCTTTTCTTCTGAAAAAGCTAATCTTCTGTTAATCCTATCCAGTGTATTTTTCTTTTCCTGTCTTGTATTTTTCATCTCAGATTTTAATCAATTGGATCTTTTTGTATATTTTATCACTTTCCCCATTGTGTTCAGGTTTTTATCTACCTTCTTGACATATGAAGCATATTTATAATACAGTTGATTCTTGAACAGCACAGATTTGAACTGCACAGGTCCACTTATATGCAGATTTTTTTTCAATAAATATGTACTGCAGTACTATATGATCAGCAATTGGTTGAATCCACAGATGTGGAACTGCTGATACGGAAGGCCTACTATAAAGTTATATGTGAATTTTTCAACTGCATGGGGGTCGGCACCCCTAACCCCCACATTGTTCAAGGGCCAACTGTAGTTGTTTTGTCATCCTTGCTCTATCATTTCTAGGCTGTCAGTCTGAGATTGATTGAATTTTCTCTTAGTTATAGGTTTTATTTTCCTGCTAATTTGCATTCCTGGTAATTTTTTATTCAGTGCTGGAAAGTGTTGAGTTTTGGGGTTTTGTTGTGTTTCTTTAGTGCTGGACTTTGTTCAGGCATGCAGTTAACTAACTTGCAGCCCTGTTTGATCCTTTTGAAACTTGTGTTTAGCTTGTTTATTGTAAGTCCAGAGACTTACAATAGTCCACAACTAAGGCATCACCTGTATTAGGCCTCTTATAATACCTATGTATTATAATACTCTGCATTCTGACTAGTGGGATTGTGAACTACTTCTGGCCCTCTGTGAACTCTGAGGATTGTTTAGATACCAAGCAGCCTCATGTAGTTTCACCCTATGCATGTCAAGAGTAGAGGGGACCTTGTTGCTGATATTGCAGCTTTCTTTTAGTATAGCTCCTTCCTTTCTGGTATTCTGCCCCATAGGTAATTGCCAACTCACCCTCCCTACTCAATCTCTGTCTCCCCAGCTCAGTAAGACCACTAGGCCCTGTTTTTGTTCTCCCTGCCTGAACTGTATCCTGGGAACTGCCTAGAAGCAATGAGTTGGTATGCTCCTAGGGCCCACCTCATTTATTTCTTTCCTCTCGGTGTCACAGGTTTGCACTGTCTCTTGTCCAGTGCTGATAACAGCTGTTTCTTATATTGTAGTAGTTAATCCTCATGAGTGGAAGGGAAAGTCCTCAGCCTGCTGCAGTTTAATGGCTTCTTATAGAAGGGAAGCATATGCTCAGACAAGGCCTCAGAGAATTGTGGTTCCCTGGAGAAACTGCCATGATCCATGGTGTCTCCTAGGCAATACCAGTTCAGAAACACTGTTGGAATACCCAGAGCTAATCTGACCTGGGGATACAGACGCTTCTAAACTCTGCAAACACCAGTGCATAAGCTAGTATGTGAAAATACAGGTATATGGTAGTGAATATTATTTTATAATGACCATCATATTATTCCTCTGTCAGGAAACTTGGGAAACCAAATTAATCACCATATGTTGTTTGAGCATGGGAATCAGTACAGCTAGCAAAATCCCTAGAACATTGAAAGAATGCAAGTAATAATTGTTAAATGAACAAAAGAGGGGAGCAAGAACTTTTTTTTTTCTGCTTGATTAATCATTCTTATCCCATGTCAGGATACCTTTCTAATATCTACATTAGATGAAACTACCAAATTTGTGTTCTTAGGCCCTTGTTTTTCCTCAGCTACCCTTGTTTTTCCCCTATCTGGACACACTGACTTTCTCCAGAAGAGGTCCTAATGCCAGTAATAGTTTTGCTTCTTAAAATGGAGTCACATTCCTGTCCTTCCTGGATCCTGAGATTACCCTCATCTTGGCATTTTAGAGTGTTTCACAAACTCTCTAGTCACTCATTTATATTCATTTGCATTATTACTTCCAATGGCCTACCTCAAATGTTGCAAATTAGCAACCCATAAAAATATTCTGTTTGGTTTTCACCAATTTTTAAAATATATGAATAAACTCTTAACATTTTAAAATTAAGATAGTCCATGTGAAAATACATTTTCATAGTTCCTTTTGAAAAATTTGAAGAACTTGCCACAGCAGAATCAATGAGAACTGAGAAAAACCTACCACTTTACATGGTGCATACCCTTCCCAATTTGTCCCAAACCCCACCACTCCCTATTGTATGGCTTCTTCCAGGTTTTGTACTGATCTGACCCATTTAGCATTTGAGTTTGTGACTTCTAACTAAGCTCACTCATTGTGTGAAGATTTTACAAGTTAAGCTCTCAGGATGTGACTTATTCCTTTATTTCTAGGTTCTTGAAAAGCACATCATTTAAACTTCTCTGCTCTACCCAGCATGGCTCTCATTCAGATTCAGTGGAAAAGTCAAAAGCTTTCCAGACAAGCAAAAGCTAAGAGAATTCAGCACTACCAAACCAGTTTACAACAAACACTAAAGGAACTTCTCTAGGCAAGAAACACAAGAGCAGAGAACAAAAGAGGAAGGGAAGAAAAAGACCTATAAAAAAAATTAAGAAAATAACAATAGCAACATACATATCAATAATTACCTTAAATGTAAATGGATTAAATGCTCCAACCAAAAGACATAGACTGGCTGAATGGATACAAAAAACAAGACCCATAGATATGCTGTCTACGAGGGACTCACTTCAGGTCTAGGAACACATACAGACTGAAAGTGAGAGGATGGAGAAAGGTATTCCATGCAAATGGAAATCAAAAAAAACTGGAGTAGCAATATTCATATCAGACAAAATAGACTTTAAAATAAATTCCTCTGTTCTTCCTCCAAATGAACATTCTCAGAAAGTTATAAAGGACTGAAAAGACGAAATCTGTTAGTATTATTAATTTTACTTTTAAAAATTAAAATTAGCATTGGGAAAAAAATGACTGAAGGTGTGTATGAAGTAAGTCATTCTGCTTTCCTAGGAAGTAAGAGAATCATCTTGACCAGGTTTCTGAAAATGCTTTGAGTCATCAGACAGCAGGTCATCATTCTGAAATTAAAATCATAAGTACTCACTCATAGGTACTCCTCATTTTATTCCTGGCCAGAGCTCAATTCTTCTTTTTCTCCAAACAAATGGAACATAATCTTTTCTCAAGGAAAGACATTAGACTGTAGGATCTTTAAGCTCCTTGTTTTTTCAAAAATAAGAAAAATGCCTTTAAAATTGTTTTCTGGGATTAAACATAATTTTCCTCTGGACTACCAGTGCAGACATTTTTAAAGTGAAGAATAAAATTAGGCCTCTCAATATCTATTATGTTACCAGAGGGCAAAAATTGGCAGCATTGTATCCCTAGTAGCTTTGGGAATAAGTGTGGACTTTTCCAGGCCTCCCAGAAGAAGAGTATAGATCAGAGAGAAGGATACAGAGCTAATGTCAGGCTCCCACAGTGAACCTATAACCCTGGGGCACAGCACTTCTGATTTATAACTAGTTTCAGCTCCTGTAGTTGGGAGAGTAGGCTTTCTTTGTCTTCCTTTGTCTCTCTTTTTGGCTTTTCCCATTTCAATAGAAGTTAAAGCTCCCAGATTAGAGTGTGGGCTCGTAGCTAGGAGTCATGTAGTTAGCACCTCTGGCTCCTACTCTAAATGCCAGTTGTGCCCCTAGTCCTTGTAACAGCCTAAACATCCCTGTTGTGGGTTGCATTGTGTCCCCCCAAGAAGGATATGTTGAGGTTCTAACTCCTGATACCTGTGAAAGTGACCTTGTTTGGAAATAGGGTCTTTGAAGATGTAACGAAGTTAAGAGGAGGCCATACTGGATTACCAGTATGACTGGTGTCCTTATAAGAAGAGAAAACAGAGACACAGACACTCACAGGAGAGAATGCCATGTGAAGACAGAGGTAGAGGAGCAGTACCTCTGCAAATCCAGGGATGCCAAGGATTGTGGGAAACCACAAGAAGCTAGGGGAGAAGCATGGAACAGACTCTCCCTCAAAGCTTCCAGTAGGAACCAACCCTGCTAACACCTTGATTTTGGACTTGTAAGCTCCAGAACTGTGAAAAAATAAATTGCTACTGTTTTAAGCCAAAAAAGAGGCAAATCAGATTCAAATCTCAGTTCTGTTTTTTACTAGCCTTGTGAGTTCTCTGTACCTCAAATTTTTCATCCATAGAATAATGAAAATAATGCCAAACTTTACAAGCTTTTTAGAAAATAAAGATTAGTACCTAAGATGTAATAAATACTTACTATACAGTAACTAAATAAATGGTACAGTATTTCAACCCTGCCATGGAACTTAAGATATGCAGCTGAAAGAGGAGATTTCCCTGCATAGGTCTCTATAAATGCCTTAGGAAGATGATGAAAGATAGTTATTCAATGGGTTTTTTTCTAACTATTTGCAGAATGTTAATAATGGCTATACTTTCCAGAAAAATTCCTATATCAGTTAGGATGAGTAAAGTTAGCTGCCGTAATATACTAACTGCAAAACCTTGATGCTCAGTAGAACCCACAAACTTAAAACCCAATCAGGTGTTCCTGGTTGTCAGATAGCCTTCTACCTGGTCATCCAAGTACTCAAATTCCTTCCATCTCATGGCTCCATCCTCTTCTAGATCCTCAGAGTTCTCTCCATTCATCGAGCAAAAGGAGAAAAGAAGCATAGGGAGGATACACCTACTTCTTAATTCCTCAGCCCAAAAGTGATGCACATCACTTCTACTTACTTTTCATTGGCTAAAATTTGGCTCATGGCCACATATAACTGCAGTAAACCTGGGAGATATAATCGCACTATGCTTAGAAAGATGATAAATGGTTTCAGTAAATGCATAGGAGTCAGCCACAAACCATAAGTATTCTATTTAAGAAAATGATAATAGGGTGTGGCCTGCCGAACACTCTATGTCATGTCTTCCTTTTGTGTCCCTTATGGGCTGCATGTGACAAACTTCTCAATTGTGTGTGATTCGGAGCCAAGAGTGTCTTGCTATTTGAACACTAACCTACCTGAACACTAATCCTGACCCTGTCTGCACTGACAGAAGTCTCAGAATTTCCTAATGTGTCAACTACTGTTGTGAGAGGATTGTTGTTTGGGATTGGCATTAACATCTCAGGTGAACTTGTTTGTGGGTAGATCAGGTAGAAGTACAGGGTGGAGAGTTGGGCACAAGCAGGGTCCTTAGGATCCTTGTATCCTGGGCTGGTAATAGGGCTTTATTTTATGGGTGATGTGACTTTATTGACGAGCCCCTGCTCGGAGACCTGGTTAGATTGGGGTTTAGAAAAATCATTAGCAGCATGGAAAGATAGATTGGAATCTAAGAAGTTCAAAATGCTAGCAGTAAGTAGCTGAGAAAAAGGAAATTTGGGGGCCAAATTCTTGTGGAAATAATTGCATATATTAGAAAATGTTGACAAAACACGTCAGAATGTTCAGTCTTTTGAGAATCAATATATAAAATAAATATACTTTTTAAAAATTTTGTTTAAAGATATTTTCATGTGGACCAGTTTTAAAGTCTTTATTGAATTTGTCACAACGTTGCTTCTGTTTTATGTTTTGGTTTTTTGGCCCTGAGGCATGTGGGATCTCAGCTCCCCGACCAGGGATCGAACCCACACCCCCTGCATTGGAAAGGCAAAGTCTTAACCACTGGACCACCAGGGAAGTTCCAAAAGAAATATACTTTTAATCAAACTTAATCATAGTACTGGGCAGTATAAAAGAAAGATATAATATAAAGATATATATATAGATGGATACATATAGCATAAGCCAGCTTCAAAGGAGACAAAGAGGAAAGTGTGAGCTCATGACATAAGGCAGCATATACTTACCACACCCAAAGCACATGGGCTCCCAGAGCTGTGTTTTTAGACAAAGGACTTAAATCATGGAGTTATGAGGGTGAGGGATTGGAGCTTTGCCTTGAGAAGAGATCACCTATATTGGTTTGATTACATCCTAGTTCGTACATAGAGATAGAAGCATATTCCTCCTCAGATGAATGGGGATTTTCACACAAAGACACAAGAAAATGGCAGCTGCACAAACAATTCATTTCTTCTTCTCATCTTCCCAAGTTCTAGAATGGAAGAGAGGAGAGGATTATTGGCTGAAGAAGGGAATTACTGCTTCGAGTTTCTTTCTCCTTGAGGCAGGGTTCAGCACATGCTGGGGAGAAGGAAGCTGGTGGAATAATTCTTACAGCCACTGGCTTGTCTTGGAAATCAGTTCCTACAGACGAGAACCACAGATGGGTCAATGGGGCTTGTTGGGAGCAGCAACAGCCTATAAGACAGACTGGATGTGTATCCTGTGGCCTTAGGCCATCCCAGCATGACCCCCGAGCAAGCCTTTCTGAGGCCAAGGGGTCCAAAGCTTTTCTTCTTACGGAGAAAAGCCACACATTCAAGGCTTGGCTGCCTTGTTTCTTCAAGGCTAGGAGGGACTCTGGAGACCAAAGAGAGAAAATCAATAAAGTGGCATTTGTTTGAAGGGCCAGAGGACCTAGTCAAGGAGATGTTTCAGGGACCCCATGCAAGGAAAAGATAATTTGGTGAGGCAGAGGGCAAATGTGCAGAAAGAAGTTAACACAGCAGGCCTGCCTTAGAGAGTCCTGCTTTACAGGGCTGGCCCGTGGCTGGCATCTGGGAACTTAAATTTCAGGAGAGTTTCTACCACCCTAACTGCTAAGAGTAACTTGTTTTACATTTGAAACGGTTTGCTCAAACATTATGGTTTGTGCTGAATACCTCCTGATTTTTTGTGAGGCTTGGGAATTTTGGAACGTGCTAGGCAAAGGATGTCTGTGTGACCAGCCCCTGATAAAAACCCTGGGCACTGAGTTTCTAATGAACTTCCCTGTTAGACGACATTTCACGTGTTGTCACAACTCATTACTGGGGAATTAAGTACATGCTGTGTGACTCCACTGGGAGAGGACTCTTGGAAGCTTGCACCTGGTTTCCACCAGACTTCACCCCATGTGCCTTTTCCCTCTGCTGATTTTGCTTTATATCCTTTCACTGTAGTAAATCTTAGCCATATGTACCACTATATGCTGAGTCCTATGAGTCCTCCTAGTGAATCATCGAGACTGGAGGTGGTCTTGGGAACCCCTGACGCAGTAAGACTCCTGGCAAGGATTCCAGTGGAAAATAGCTGCTCAGTTTTTGGCACTTTTCTTTCTTCATTTTTAATTGGAGTATAGTTGATTTACAATGTTGTGTTAGTTTCAGGTGTACAGCAAAGTGAATCAGTTATACATGTACATATATCTATTCTTTTTTAGATTCTTTTCCCATATAGGTCATTACATAGTATTGAGTAAATTTCCCTGTGCTATACAGTAGGTCCTTATTACTTATCTGTTTTATATATAGTAGTGTGTATATGTCAATCCCAATCTCCCAATTTATCCCTCCCCCCTTTCCCCCTGGTAACCATAAGTTTGTTTTCTACAGCTGTGACTCTGTTTCGGTTTTGTAAATAAGTTCATTTGTACATTTTTTTTAGATTCCATATATAAGTGATATCATGATATTTGTCTTTTCTCTGTCTGACTTACTTCACTCAGTATGACAATCTCTAGGTCCATTCATGTTGCTGCAGATGGCATTATTTCATTCTTTTTTATGGCTAATATTCCATTGTATATATATATATATACAATGTATATATATTGTAATGTATATACAATATTCCATTGTGTGTGTATATATATATATATATATATATATATATATATATCTTTACTCCTCTGTCAATGGACATTTAGATTGCTTCCATATCTTGGCTGTTGTAAATAGTTTGGCACTTTTATTAACCTCCAAAGACATATGTTTGTTTCCATTTCCCGCTTCTAGAATTAAGCACTTGATTATTTTAGGCGTGACTTTCTTAACGACTATACTCTGAATTTTTCAGATTTTAGAGAGGCACTGTGGTACATATATCATATATTCTATAATACCTCATGAGGTCTGGGAAGTACCCATATTCAAATACATTAATGTGGCTGCTTTCAACGTATGTGTACTCTCACTAAGAGGGATAAATGAAGACTTTGAGTAGCCTCACCTCAGTCGAAGTCACAGCTTGCCACAAGATGAATTTGTGCCAAACTTAGGGGAAGAAACATACAATTTTTAGAGCATTTTGAATTTTGCCATCGCGGATAGGGATTATATTGCCATCCCTCATTTGCTTAGCAGGAAATTGAGAATTAGAAAAGTGAATTCGTTTGTCAGTGATAGCACAGCTTGTATCTGAACTGGATTTCAAATCTAGGAATGTCTAGGTCACAAGCCAGAGCGTTCTTAACTATTACCCTATACTGTCTTTCCAGTTACTTATTTTTAAACATGTCTTCTGTGTCCGAATACCACTAATAAGGAGCTAGTGTGAGAGCAAGGGGGAGTAGAAAAGAAGGAAGTAGTTATCTCTCTTTGGAATGGACATTTGGATGTTTACCTTACCCCATGAAACTGATTCCAAATATATGACATATTTTTCCCTTTTGAAGTCTGACTACACAGCAAGGCCCAATAGAGATGGTCAACAATTACCTCTCCTAGGGTATCTCTGTGATATCCTTAGTTGCAGTCATCCTCTGAGTGAGTAACTGAGTGTATGTGTTCCCTCATTGGGCTTGTGACTTCCAAGGCAGCAGGAATGTGTCTTGATTATTTTTTGATCTCTCTATCATTTTATAATGCTCAACAATTCATTTGTGTTGATATTTTTAAATTGAATTGAGTAGAAAGTTACTTTGGCTAAATGAGGATCACTCCCAGCTTTACCTGGGTAGGGAGTCCAGCAGGTTGGGAAAGGTTCTTAACAGAATTTACACACTTTTGCCTTCAATGTGACAATAAAGAGATGGTTTGGAGAAAAGAGAAGCAACAGGACAGCTTCCTCCAACAAAACAGCTTCCTTCAGTAAAATAGGCAGATACAGTCTACACAGATATTTATCCTGAGGGGAATTTGGGGGACAAGAGATCACTGGCAATCAAATACATGTGAACTGCTAAGCTTTGCTTTTCCTTTTCTGCCCCTCACTTTTCAAATGATGTTGGTAACCTAGTTTTCTGTATTCTTACATCTCAGGAGCTTCGTCATTCTAGTAAGTCTGCTCTGCTGTGACTTGCAAATCAGCTTAATTTAAATCTCTAAGTTTTCATTGTGTTTGACACAGACTTAGTAATTCTCAGAAAATGATCCTTGTTAAATAAAGTTTATCTAGAAATTCTGATATTCAAGAATGCTTACACAAACTGTCATTCTTTACAATGGCCTCATTATCCATTGGCACAGTTAAAGGCATTGTTTTATTTGAAAATGTCTGCCTTTCTCTGCTTGTTCCAGCGACAGTTTTCCTGGAGTTTTGGAAAAGACGGAGAGCAGTAATTGCTTATGACTGGGATTTGATAGACTGGGAAGAAGAGGAGGTTTGTATCATTTACCTCAATTTTCTTTTTTTAAAAAAGCCGATAACCAAGAAATACACAGTCCCTCTTGAGTCATCGCTCTCTGGCCTGTGATGGAAGTCAGGTTGATTCATAAAGCATTTTTTATACCTGTCTTTATAGGAAGTTTCAAGAGGAATTAAAAAAAAAGCACACAACATTTTGATTTCTTAGTGGAGTAAAATTCCATGACTAAGTAAAGCATTTCACTTGTAGGTAGAGGCATCAGAAGAATTGGTAGTAAGATTTGTTTAGTTTCCTTAAATATTATCCATTCTCTTTACTTTATCAGAAGGAGAATATTAGCTTCACAATTGTAGGCACATGGAAGCAGACCTCCTAAGTACTCCAAGGAAATGGTTCTGTGAACTCTACAGGACCCTGGACAGTGACCAGATGTGCACAGACTCAGTAGTGTTCCCCTAAGTGATAAATACTGAAGGGAAACCACTCCTCAAACAGCCTATTTGGTGGATGTGGCTAAAAGCAGAACCAGCTCTAGATAAAACCGTCCAGGAGAGGTAAACTCAGTCCCACAGACTTCACTTTCTCAGCATGTCACTCTCCCTTTATCCCCTTCTAGGCCAATACACCATGCCCTTTCCTAACCTGTGTCTGGTCTTTATCCTCTCTCTCCTTGCCCCATTCCTGTCAGAAGTCTCGAGGACCCATGGGTGGGTTTGGTCACCATGTGCCCGGCCTGAACTCCTCTTCCCTTCCTCTCATCCATTATCTCCTACCTCTCCTGAGTACCATTTCCTCAGAGCCTTGCTGGGCCAGTAAATCAAATACACTAGTCATATATGATATGATAATGGGTATCAATGGGTGTTTTCCTTCCAAGAGACACAGATATATATTTTTATAAATTAAAAGGAATCTTCTGTAAACATAACTGAGAATTTTAGCCCTGGGATAGGCTTGGTGGGGGAGATAATTTTGAGGGGAGTGTTTTTTCCTTCAAATCATGCCTCGTGGATGGCTGCCTTTTCTCCTCACACCCATGAACACATTTGGGTAGTTTTTAAATCTAGAAATGATACTGGGATTCTCAGCAATCCCTGTTCTTGTGATGAGGCCTCTCTCATGCTTTTATAAGCATGCATTCTCTAGAAAATGGTTTTCTGAGTTGGAAGAAACTGCCCAGGTGACTTCTGGGGGCTACCAGCCACAGCCAGGCTGCATTCAAGACTTCCTCCTGGGTGGAGCTGCTCTGGTTTTTGTTACATGTGTTTATGGGAGTGGCTTTCGAGTGGGATGGAAAATGCTCTTTCCTGGGAAGCCGAGTCACCACTAAGCAGCTGTGTCATCTAAGACAAATTACTTCATCTTCGTTTTCATTTCGAAAGAAAAATGTTTCTAAATTTTCCCCTTTCAGCTATAAAGTAGGGCATTAAATAATTTTGACTAAACCAGTCTAAAGTCACTGTTGGCCCTTGTGGTAGGCCCACAATGTGAGTACCCTTAGGGTAAACATACCCCTTCAGAAGTCTAGAGCTTTTGAACTCCCAGCCCTGTTAAAAAGCATGGAGTGCTGAACCCTGCCTTCACTCAGCACACCTGTGTACAGGAACTCACGTCAGGGGCCATGTGCAATTCTATTTCTGTTTGGGATTCATTGTAGAAATGCCTCTTACTTCTAGCCTGTGGTTCTCAGCTTGCTGTACAGAAGAGCCCAGACATGCTGCATGCCTTCTTCAGGGGTAACCCAGGATGTTACTTTGCTAGGGCCGCCATAACAAAGCGCCACTGACTGGGTGGCTTAAGCAAAAGAAGTTGACTGTCCCACAGTTTGGAGGCTAGTCTGAGATCAAGGTATTGGCAGGGCTGGTTTCTTCTGAGGGCCATGAGGGAAGGGTCTGTTCCCAGTCTCTCTCCTTGGGTTGTAGATAGCCATCTACTCCCTGTATCTTCACATTGTCTTCTCTCTGTGCATGTCTCTGCCTAAATTTCCTCTTCCTATAAGGAAACTAGTCATGTTGGATTAAGGTCCACTCTAATGACCTCATTTTAACTTAATTACATCTGTAGAGACCCTGTCTCCAAATATAGACACATTTTGAGATACAATACAATAACTGAAATGAAAAATACATGAGAAGGAATCAATAGCAGAATAACTGAGGCAGAAGAACAGATAAGTGACCTGGAAGACAGAATGGTGGAATTCACTGCCACAGAACAGAATAAAGAAAAAAGAATGAAAAGAAGGCAGCCTAAGAGACGTCTGTGACAACATTAAACGCAACAACATTTGCATTATAGGGGTCCCAGAAGGAGAAGAGAGAGAGAAAGGCCCCAAGAAAATGTTTGAAAAGATTATAGTCGAAAACTTCCCTAACATGGGAAAGGAAATAGCCACCCAAGTCCAGGAAGTGCACAGAGTCCCAGGCAGGATAAACCCAAGGAGAAACATGCAGAGACACATAGTAATCAAATTGACAAAAATTAAAGACAAAGAAAAATTATTGAAAGCAACAAGGGAAAAACGACAAATAACATACAAGGGAACTCCCATAAGGTTAACAGCTGATTTCTCAGCAGAAAGTCTACAAGCCAGAAGGGAGTGGCATGATATATTTAAAGTGATGAAAGGAAAGAACCTACAACCAAGATTACTCTACCCAGCAAGGATCTCATTCAGATTCAACAGAGAAATCAAAAGCTTTACAGACAAGCAAAAGCTATGAGATTCAGCACCACCAAACCAGCTCTACCACAAATGCTAAAGGAACTTCTCTAAGTGGGAAACACAAGAGAAGAAAAGGACCTACAAAAACAAACCCATAACAATTAAGAAAATGGTAATAGGGACAGACATATCGATAATTACCTTAAACGTGAATGGATTAAGTGTTCCCACGAAAAGACACAGGCTTGCTGAATGGATACAAAAACAGGACCCATATATATGCTGTCTACAAGAGACCCACTCTTCAGACCTAGGGACACATACAGACTGAAAGTGAGGTGATGGAAAAAGATATTCCATGCAAACAAAAATCAAAAGAAAGCTGGAGTAGCAATTCTCATATCAGACAAAATAGACTTTAAAATAAAGACTATTACAAAGGACAAAGAAGAACACTACATGATGATCAAGGGATCAATCCAAGAAGAAGATACAACAATTATAAATATATACGCACACAACATAGGAGCACCTCAATACATAAGGCAACTGCTAACAGCTCTAAAAGAGGAAATTGACAGTAACACAATAATAGGGGGACTTTAACACCTCCCTTACACCAGTGGACAGATCATCCAAACAGAAAATAAGGAAACACAAGCTTTAAATGACACACTAGACCAGGTAGATTTAATTGATATTTATAGGACATTCCATCCAAAAACAGCAGATTACACTTTCTTCTCAAGGGCACACAGAACATTCTCCAGGATAGATCTCATCTTGGGTCACAAATGAAGCCTCAGTAAATTTAAGAAAATTGAAATCATATCAAGCATCTTTTTTGACCACAATGCTATGAGAATTGAAATCAGCTACAGGGGAAAAAAAAAAAAAAACGTAAAAAACACAAACACATGGAGGCTAAACAATACATTGCTAAATAACCAAGAGATCACTAAAGAATCAAAGATGAAATCAAAAAATACCTAGAGACAAATTACAACGAAAACACAATGATCCAAAACCTATGGGATGTAGCAAAAGCAGTTCTAAGAGGGAAGTTTATAGCGATACAAGCCTACCTCAAGAAACAAGAAAAATCTCAAACAATCTAACCTTACACCTAAAGGAACTAGAGAAAGAAGAACAAACAAAACCCAAAGTTAGCAGAAGGAAAGAAATCATAAAGATCAGAGCAGAAATAAATGAAATAGAAACGAAGAAAACAATAGCAAGGATCAATAAAACTAAAAGCTGGTTCTTTGAGAAGATAAACAAAATTGATAAACCATTAGCTAGACTCATCAAGAAAAAGAGGGAGAGGATTCAAATCAATAAAATTAGAAATGAAAAAGGAGAAGTTACAACAGACACCACAGAAATACAAAGCATCCTAAGAGACTACTACAGGCAACTCTATGTCAATAAAGTGGACAACCTGGAAGAAACAGACAAATTCTTAGAAAGGTATAAGCTTCCAAGACTGAACCAGGAAGAAATAGAAAATATGAACAGACCAATCACAAGTAATGAAATTGAAACTGATTAAAAATCTTCCAACAAACAAAAGTCCAGGACCAGATGGCTTCACAGGTGAACTCATTTAGAGAAGAGCTAACACCCATCCTTCTTCAACTCTTCCAAAAAATTGAGGAAGGAACACTCCCAAACTCATTCTATGAGGCCACCATCACCCTGATACCAAAACCAAAGGTACTACAAAGAAAGAAAATTACAGACCAGTATCACTGATGAATATAGATGCAAAAATCCTCAACAACAACAACAACAAAAAGAATACGTTTCAAACCTATGGTTAAGGGTGAATGACATCTATAGGAGCTTATTAAAAAATAGATGCACCATGTTTTTAACTGCCTAAATCGAAAAATTTAAAAATTGTAGAAAACTAAGAATTATATTATAACTCACAAAGCGAATTCTGAACATTTTGCTGTTCAGAAGCTTTCTTTGTCCTGGTGTCCACATCACTCCCCGGTAATAAAAGTAAAAGCTTATTAGTTGTTTCAAACCACTAGGGACAGGACAAGTTGGTCCCTTTTCTCATTCTCAGTTTCTTTCTTCAAGTATAGTTTAAAAAGATAATAGAGACACTTAACTATTAGTCTAAATTACATAGCCTTGATGATAAAAAGTCTAGATCACCATTCTGCAGATTTTCTTTAAGTGGCCGGTTTCCAAGTCCATGTCATTGACTGTGGCATTTGTTGACTCGGTTTTCCTGTGGGGTAAAATGACTTTTTTCTTATTGTCTGAACAGTTCTTCAGTACATAAAAATGTGTCTGCTTGTTCTTTAGGAAGAAATACGGCCCCAGTTTGAAGCCAAGTATTCCAAGAAAGAGCGGATGAATCCCATTTCGGGAAAACCAGAACCATATCAAGCATTTGCAGATAAATGCAGCCGACTTATTGTTTCTGCATCTGGAATATTCTTTATGGTCTGAAACTTTTTTACAAAACTCTTTCTTTCATAAAGTACAAACCTGTAGCATGGTAACAACAATAATCATATCAAGTGTTTGGATATATTTTTGCACGTTCTGTTATTTAGTCCTCACAGACATTCTACATGGTGGTCAGGGATGGCATTGCTGGCATTTTACAGGTGAAGCAGCTGAGACTCCAGAAGGGTAAAGGGCTTGCCCAGATTAGCCAAGAAATAGATAAGAGCTCAGATCCTCCAATCTGCTGTTCTTTGCATTTGTCTCTCTATGTCATAATGAAAGGAACTAAAACTATGAGATAGTATTAATACCTACAGCAGTGTTTTTCAAACATTTTTTTACATGCCCTTACAGTAATAAATACAAATGTTGTCATAACCTAGTATATACTACACAAATAGATGTGTAAAACCGAATATGGTAATTGAAACAATGTTCATCTTTACAATATGCAAGGAACTCTGATTTTTTTTGTTTTATTACAGTCTATTTTTTAATAGACTGTATATAGCCAGCTATAACTCCCAAACATTTATTTCACTAATGATTATACAAGTTTGCAAAACACTAATTTGAAGCTGGACCATTAGCTTTTCCTAAAAAGAAGTCGTTTTATGATCAACTTTGACCCTGTCAATTACTGAACAAAACATATGCAAATATGTCAGAAATGTCATTTTAGACAGGAAAGGATGGTTAAGATCCTCCTTTCCTCTTTTCAAATAGCAAGTGTTTGTAAGTATATATCCTAGTTGGTTAGACTGGGAAGGACAAGACAATAGAAAATTCAGACAGTCTACCCCCCGTAGCCAGAAAGGAACTGAGCCCAGTGTCCCTCGGCTCAGATCAGGACTCAGAGCCATGCCCTTCTACAGATGCTGCTTTGATAGCAATTGTGTCGGGCCTTGCCTTCTATAAGTGCATCCACATTTATTGTTTGGGGTTTGTTTCTCACGACAAGACCTAAGGACATAAATTAAGTTCTCCTTGTTCTACAGATGGGGTAGGTCATAGAGGTAGAAGCCATGGAAAGAACAAGCTACGTGCCCAAGGTCACACTGCTAGCTCGTAGCTGAACCAGGACTCAGACCTAACTTCTGAGTCCAGTGAACTTTCCATTCTACCACATTGCCACCCTTGTCTATAATTCAGTGTAGTTCTCACCTGTCTCCCTATCAGCAGCTCCAGGATTCAGACACGGGCTATTTTTGTTTCTTTGTTTTCTATTATTATTACTACTACTACTACTTTGGCCAGTTCAGCTAGGGCTCATACCTGACCTTTTAGAGCATGTCACTCATAGTAAGCCAGAAATAGAGTCTGTGAGAAACACAGAAAAAGTTTCTATAAAGAAAGGAATCTCTAAGTTGGCAGAGGCTGTCCTGAGGCCCAGCTTTAAGATCCAGTTTTTGACAACTATGTAAGCTAAGGTCTCTGCTCAAAGACATATTAAGCAAGTCATCTAATGAAAGCCACAAAACTTTTTGGAATCTCAAATTCCCATTATTCATAGAGAGAGAAGATATGCCATATTCTTCTCAAACACCATGAAATGTTCAGAGGAAGATGCCTCAGTTCAGTCTGTGTATATATCTGATAGATAAGAGTATGCACCTCTCACAGGCTTCTTCAGCAACAAATAACTGAGCACTTGGCGTGATGCTAAGTTGCTGCAGAAATGACAGTTACCATCCTTACCCAGATGGAGCTTACCATCTAAGTGGGAGAGACTAGCAATAATCAAACAAATTGTTAGAAATTATAAGTTGTCTACTGAAAGAAGAGTACCCTATAACAAAAAAAAAAGCCTGGGGGGAGGAGAGGGCGTTCATGAAAAGCATTAATTATGAAGTAGTTCTTGAGCTGAGATGTGAAGAATGAGTTAGGTATTAACTAGACTGCGTGAGGGGTGTGTGTGTGTGTGTGTGTGTGTGTGTGTGTGTGGTGTCTGTGTGTTTGGCAGGGGGATGGGTGAATCAGCATTTTGGGCCAAGGAAATGGTCTTGAAGATTAAGGCTGCTTAGCCCATTGGAAACAATAAGAAAAGGTCTAGAGTCTCCAGAGGGAGGGGAAGAACACTCAGTGGTGCTGGAGAGACTCTTCCAGGCCAACATAAGGGCTTTGCTTTTATCCTAAAAGGAAGCCAATAAATAGTTCTAAACAGAAGAGTGACACGATAAGATTTCCACAATAAATATTTGTTCTTTTGCTCAATCTGATATTCTGTTTAATAAAGTGTTACCCCATAGCCTAACGGTTTATCAGCTCTCAAGTTCTGTGGCTTTTCTATTTGGATAACAAAGAACGTACAAACAGACAAGAGAAAGCGTCAACCACATGAAAAGTGTGCATTTTGTTG